>NC_138308.1:2937500-4335000 GCF_965601325.2 Salmo salar | reverse complement strand
GTCACAGGGCTGAAGTGAAGATGAGGGCTTCCACATCTTCTTAAAATTTTCCACAGGCATCCTGCCTCACTGTGGGCTGAATCCCCCCTTTAGGGCCAACTGTAATTACCTGAAATCCATTTAATGCGGTGGATAGGAACTCTGCAAGGAGAGGAAAATGGAGAGGAAAAAATGATAATTCTGGTGGTAATAAGCTGTTTGAAAACAAAGTAACAGCTGTTTTGGCAGCTCTGTCCAATTTTCTCCTGGTGTTTTTTCTATGATTTCAGAACACGGAATATAAAAAATAGAGAGGGAAGAGTGGGGGAAAAGGAAAAGGGGAAAAAAGGGGAAGGTTGAGGCCTTTAACTACAGCTTTCTGGTTTGGATCAGCACCAGCTCTTCTCTGTGTACGCTGTGGAGCTCTGTTCCCCGGCCCACTTCTGGAGGGGGGATGTGGAGGTATCGGAGGGGGAAAAAGGAAGGAGATAGTGGGGTGGGGGGATTATGTTTCAGTGTCTGCCTCAGCTTCTACTCTGAACGCTTTTATTCCACTTTCTAAAAAAGACATTGAACAACAACACAATCACAACCCGGCCCCTCCAAAATACAAGGAGAAAAAGTTATGAGCTAAGTTGTACCCACTCCCCGGTGTGATTGGAGGAAACAAGCAAGGCCCAGCGGAAGGATCATGTTGAAGGCTTTGTTTTTCGGGGGAGCATTGACATCAGTAGAAGGTCAGAGTGGATGTGGGGTTCCAGTCTCGTTGGTTCTGTTGTTCTCTGGTCTGTTAAGGAGATCAACCTTAATTGCTCCCGTTTGTCTTCGTTTGACACATCTGTAGGGTACGTAGACCGGACAGTTGATGTAAAATTTGTGGATTTGATGCCTCAATTTTATAAAAGTCTAATATAATTTGGTGCTTTGTTATGTTTGTCCTATGTATATTTGTAGCTCAAGTACTGTACTACTAAATTAATGTCTACAGTATTGGGTAAATTTGTGGATTTCATGCCCTGATGTTACAACTTTAAGCAGTTAGTACTGTGATTTGCCACTTATGGTTGTGCCTCACTTCTCATATTGAATATACAGTACATTCTTGTTCTAGAATAACATGGGCTTACCCCAGAATGCCACAGAGTAAACAGTGTGATGAGCTGTCCGGATCCAGAGGGCTTAAGGGTCATAGTTCACCCGAGAGAGACGAGCTCCCGACGGGGGCATACACCACCTTAATCTGTCTGTATGGCGGAGTGTTGAAAAAGAGAAGAAGATGAAAAGAGGTAAAGATGATGAAAGTGAGAGAAGACAATGTCTGCACAGAAAATAAGAGTTGAAAGATAGAGAATATGGGAAGAAATGGAAAGAGGAGGTAGAGTTAGTGAGAGTGAAGGAAAGGGGCTGAAGAGAAGCTAACTAGCCTAATTATAGTGTGTTAGTTCATCCCGGAAGGAAGAGCATGGTTTACTTCTGTATCAAAGTATGTGTGTACTGCTCAGTTTGCATGCCAGAGAAAATGATGGGAGGTGACTGACTCCGATAGTATTCCGATTGCACTCTGGTGGCCGGGAAAGGGAGAGAGGAGTGGGAAGAGAGAGAGGGGTGGAAAGGGAAGCACAGAGGCCCAAGAACAAGAAGGCTAAACTCCTGTCCATTCCCTCAGTGGTCAAACTGATTGAAGCGAGGACAGGGGTGTCTCAAAGCCAGTGTAACCCTGGAGTGTTCCCCATGTTCTCCCTGCTCCTGTCCTAGAGATATAGGAAGTGATGGTGGGGTGGCCATTGGTTGTCTTGTTGTTTCGCTCCAAGTTTCTCTTCCTCAGTGAGTTCATCTGCTTATGCAATCACTTTCCCAGGTGCAGAGAGAAAGAGAGAAACTGAGTGTGTTTGAGAGAGAGAGCGTGAGAGGGAGATAAAGAGAAGGGTCTTCAGTGAACTACAGATGACTGAGAGATCGAGAGGGGAAGTGGGGGAAAGAAAGGGAGGGAGGGGTGGAGAGATATGGGGTTAATGAGCTGCAGTAATGTAGGCCAAACAGAAGAGGGGTGTTCCTAATTTCCTATATGTGATCGACCGGCTCGATTTGGTCTTACGTAGCAAAATTTGAAATTGTGTTTTTTACATTGGATAAAAGCATAGACACAGTTAAAAACTGGTATATCATACACTACAGTTGAGGAACAATGGGAAAGTAATTCTGCTTTGAAAGTTGATGAACTTGTAAAATCATCTTTGAGAAAATGGCCCTTCAATGTTTTTGTACAGATACTGGAGAGCTCTTCTTTGTCTACACCCATTCAGCCTCGTTCACACCCTCTTAATCTTTAGTCCCACCTATCTCTTTAACCTCTTGACGGTCGCCTAGGATAGGGGGCGCCACAGCGCATTTTGAAAAAAATTAGTGCCCATTTTAAACGGCCTACTACTCAAACTCAGAAGCTAAGATATGCATATAATTAATACTTGTGGATAGAAAACACCCTAAAGTTTCTAAAACTGTTTGAATGGTGTCTGTGAGTATAACAGAACTCATATGGCAGTCAAAACCCCGAGACAGATGGAAACAGGAAGTGGAATTCTGAATTGCGAACTCAACTTCATCACGTTGCCTATTAATCACACCGTGAGCTATGGTTCATTGAGCACTTCCTATTGCTTCCACTAGATGTCCCCAGTCTTTACAAAGTGATTTGAGACTCCTACTGTGAAAACCGGATGAATGAGACGCAGTGGAACGTGGTCACACGGAGAGGGCCATCACCATTATGACGACAGGGCGCCCCTGGTTACCCTCCCCTTTCGAAACGTTTTGAAACACAATGCAATCATCCTCCTTGAATCTTATTGGCTCTCTTGTTGAAAAACGCCCTGAAGATTTATGTTATACAACGTTTGACATGTTTGAACGAACCTAAATGGGAAGAAAATGCATTTTCTCGAAATGGCTGTCCCGTGGCCGACGGAGCATTTGGATCAGCTTTCAGACGCGCTAACAAGAACAAGCTCTTGGAACATAAAGGAGTAATTTTTTCGAACGAAAATACATTTGTTGTGGACCTGGGATTCCTGGAAGTGCTTTCTGATGAAGACAACCAAAGGTAAGGGATTATTGACAATAGTATACAAGACTAGATGTGATATGCGATTGTTCCAAGATGGCGCTGACCTGTAACGTTAGCCTATTTTTCAGAGTATCGCATCCCCTTTCATCGCAAAGTATGATTACCCAGTAAAGTTAATTTTAAATCTGGCATTACAGGTGCTTTCAAGAGATATTCATCTATAAATCTTAGAATGACAATATTACATTTTAAAAAGGTTTTCGAATAGTAATTTAGTAAATTGTAGCTCTGTTTCATCGGATGCATTTGAGGGAAAATAGTTAGTCAACGTTACGCACCGATGTAAAATGCTGTTTTTATATATAAATATGAACTTTATCGAACAAAAGAATGCATGTATTGTGTAACATGATGTCCTCTGTGTGTCATCTGATGAAGATTGTCAAAGGTTAGTGCTGCATTTAGCTGTTTTTTGGTTATTTGTGATGCATGTGGTTGGTCGGAAAATGGCTATGTGGCTACTTTTACGATATACTCCTCTAACATAATCTAATGTTTTGCTTTTGCTGTAAAGCCTTTTTGAAATCGGACAACGTTGTTTGATTCAGGAGAGGTGTATCTATAAAACGATATAATTTGAATTAAAAAAAAAAATATTATGACATTTTGTTATGCTAATGGCGATATGGGACGGAGGCCGCACAGGGGTTTTAAGGACTCACGTGAGGCCATGTACTAAGCAACCAAAGGTTTTAAGACTAAAGGCTTGTTTACTACGGTGTGTTCGTAAATTTAATCTGGAGTGCCAGAGGGTTTTCTGGGCGTTTGAGTGTTGTCAGATTTTCCGTTCGTAAATTCAGAGCGTTTCGCTCTTGGCGCGTTCGGAGCGCACAATGGATGCTCTGGACGAGGAGTAGGGTTGATTAGAGCGTTCTGACCTAACATCAGCAGTCAAGCACCCAGGCTAACTGGCTAACGTTGGCTAGCTTGCTAGCTACTTCCAGACACAAATGAGAGAACAGCTCACTCTGACCATTTTACTTGCCCCAGCAGAGGTGGTTAGGCTGTTTTTCTATTCTGTGCGAGATATGTGTTGGTGACTGCAACTGTGCTGCTGGCAACAATTTAATTACGCTTTTTTGCCAATGTTTACTGACACCGGCCATATTCAACAGGTGTTGAGTGTTTGTAAATATGTCACTTATTCTGCGCTCTGGCACACCCAAACGAGAGTGCACTGAAATCGTAGTAGATAGCCAGAGCGAATTTACCAGCTACGTCTAACGACAGTTGTTTCAGTGACATCATGAACATTCTACTGAAATGGTTACTTGCATAGTGGAGTCTTTTGTTTAGACATGTAGCTAGCTAGCTAAACAATGAACCATAATCCCATCTCATAACGTTACTACCGTGCTTGTATCTGCAGGTAGCTAACCAAGCAGGTTCAATGTTAGCTAGCTAACATAAGGCAATAACTAGCAATGCAAATGGCACTGAGATACGAATAATATTACTACACAGATCATACATGTAACGTTAGCTAGCGAGCTAACAGAACACTTGAAATGAAAACGACTTTCTGAGAAAATTAGAAACGTGTAATATCTGAAAATGTAGCTAGCTAGACTCTCTTAACTGTATTCATGGATGGACTCATATCTCTCTCTGTCACAGATGCCATGGTTGCCCTTAATTTGAAGATGTAATCCGGAGACAGGTGTTTTATCCAACATCTTTCTGTGTGTTCTCTTTTTGACTCTCTCTGCATATTTGCAATCAAACGGACGGAATTTTCTTTATCTCCTTAGCTATCATACTCTAATTCCACTGATTTAAAAAAACTCGGTCCTTCAGAAAGTGGAGAGTAACACTTATCAGGTTCTACTATGTGCTAGCTTAAAAAAAAGCCGCATTAGAAAGGATTACCTACATATACTGACCAGCTCATGTTATAGACAGAAGTGTGTTACATGGCAGACCAATCCAAACCTATCTCTCGGCATGTCCAGCCCACTCATTATCTCAGCCAATCATGGCTAGTGGGAAGGTAGCTGACTTTTTCCATGGCTTAACCAACTAGACTCATAATTTAGCAATTGTATACATATTTACAGATGGCATACAAGTTTGTTATTAAGGCACATAAACGTTCACATGTTCCAGAAGGCATTTCTGGCCAAAAACACATTTTATGTTCAAATTGCTCTCCTGTGAAGTTGTGACGCGCGACAAAAGCCTAGTTTCCTGAAACTAGTCACATATGTCCCCATGGGGGTGTGTTTGAATGATGGACCGTGATCAGTGTGTGGGTAACTTACCCTCTACAAACCAAACATTGCTCACCCACAACAAACATGACATTATTTTTCTCCCTTCCTGAACATAATGATTATTTACAGGTGATAAATATTCCTTCTCCTTCCAACATATCTTCTCCGATGACAGGAGGATGAAAATTGTAATTTGAGCATGGTTGGGCTCATTTCAGAAATGTTGAATTGACTCCCATTCAATTCAAGAGTTGAAATTCGAATTGAATTGGCCAACAGGATGTAGAATTTGAGTTTGAGTGACAGAAAGTAAAATGTTATTCAATGCAATTAAAATAAATTCCACTCAGTCTTAGAACATTAGAGTTTTATTTAATCTGACAGTTCACACTTCCAGATACCAAAGAATATCACTTTTCTCTGGAAACAATGTTCATATACTCTATTAACCTCAGTGCTTAGAATAACCAATTATATTTCCACCAACCATTTAATTTGTTTGGCTTTTAGTGACTAAAATATTAGTCACACACCTATTTTTCAGTGGCAATTGACGAGACTATAACTGACTAAATAGACCAGAAAAAAATATAACCAAACAAAAATTATTTTTCATTTCAGTTGACTAAAACGAGACGAGACAAAATTATCTCTGTGACTAAAATATGACTACTAAGTGGACTGGACACGAGTTTTTGGAGCAATGGAGAGCTTTTCGGTAATAAGCACAATATTAGCAGCACAGTTCTGTTCAGAAGTGGGAAGGATGCCTCACACCTGGCACAGCCTACATTAAATAGCCATCATTAGCACATTAGAGACTGCTGCCTATATACATAGACTTGAAATCACTGGCCACTTTAATAAATCGAACACTAGTCACTTTAATAATGTTTACATATTTTGCATTACTCATCTCATATGTATATACTGTATTCTATTCTACTGTATATTAGTCTATGCCGCTCTGACATTGCTCGTCCATATATTTATATATTCTTAATTCCATTCCTTTACTTAGATTTGTGTGTATTGGGTATATGTTGTGAAATTGTTAGATATTACTGCACTGTCGGAGCTAGAAACACAAGCATTTCGCTACACCTGCAATAACATCTGCTAAACACGTGTATGTGACCAATCAAATTTGAACTACTATGATTATTATTATTTGACCATGCTGGTCATTTATGAACATTTTAACATTTTAACATTTTGACCATGTTCTGTTATAATATCCACCCTGCACAGCCAGAAGAGGACTGGCCACCCCTCATAGCCTGGTTCCTCTCTAGGTTTCTTCCTAGGTTTTTGGCCTTTCTAGGGAGTTTTTCCTAGGGAGTTTTTCCTAGCCACCGTGCTTCTTTCACATGCTTTGCTTGCTGTTTGGGGTTTTAGGCTGCGTTTCTGTACAGCACTTTGAGAATATCAGCTGATGTACGAAGGGCTATATAAAAATAAATTTGATTTGATTTGATCAGCTGGTGAGCTACGGGGGAGCAAGTGAGGAGTGTGGGCAGACAAGCTCCGCTCCGGCTCTGCTTCCAATTATACACATTGTGCAGGCTACTTTCTTGCTTCACCTTAGCTAACCATCAGTTTTCTAGTCAGCTACCCTTTGCCTGGGTAAGAAACACAAGCTGCTTTATGAAATAAAAAACAATAGCAGCATTGAGATTAATAGTAAAACAACAGTCAAGCTATTTCTCTCCAATGAGTAGTCTATAGAAAAGTATGTCTTTGAATTTGTAGTCTTGCTCAACCCTCCCACTTTTCCTCAGAGAAAACAGCTTGATTCTAGCCCTTAGGCTACCGTTCAAAAGACATGACCCATAATACCAGCGCTATGTTTTTTTCTGTCTATCGTGCATTGGTGGGCCGCATTTTACGTTTATAAAGCATATCGCGGGCCGTTCTAAAACTAGGCTACTTGCAGACTTGACCGCTAACCATTTGTTTAGGCTACACCTTGTTCAGTCATGCTATCTCATTAACTAGCTATAGCTAACAACCTGGGGTGCGTTCAGCAGGTGGCAATGTTTTGGATTGTTCAGATATGCAAATAACTGCCAATCTCATGGTAATTACCCGTTATTAAAAAACACATTTAGCTTCTCCTGGCTTCCATGCGTAGCCTACAAGCCACTGATGCAGACCTTTGGAACATCTACATTTTAAAAAGTCTAATAAATCCATGTAATACAGCATGTAGTCATTTTCAGAAGAACAGAATAGCATGCTCTGAGTTGTCGTTATGTTAGGCCCTGATCTGGCTATGCCTTATGGCTGTGGGATACACTAGTTCATTTAGCAGACAAGATTTGATTAGAATTAAATGGCATTATTTAATATTATGAAGAATACAATTGAACATAGCTGAATAAAATAGAAAGGATATTTTCTCCAAACAATTTGGGGGGGTTCGCACATACAGTTATTCTGTGTTGATAGGTCAACAAAGAAACAGGTACCCCTATATGCTTAATTTAGAGTTATTTATGTAACTTTAGTTGTGATACAAACTCTGGGCTATATGTTTAGATTTTTAATACTTTAATATCATTTTTTTTACCCCTTTTTTTCTCCCCAATTGGTAGTTACAGTCGTGTCCCATCACTGCAACTCCCGTACGGCCTCAGGAGAGGGGAATGTCGAGCACCATCTGTCCGGCGAAACACGACCCTGCCAAGTCGCACTGCTTCTTGATACACTGCTCGCTTAACCCAGGAAGCCAGCCGCACCAATGTGTCGAAGAAAACATTGTACAACTGGCGACTGAAGTCAGCGTGCATGTGCCCGGACTGCCACAAGGAGTCGCTAGAGCGTGATGGGACAAGGACATCCCGGACGACGCTGGGCCAATTGTGCGCTGCCTCATGGGTCTCCTGCTCGCGGCCAGCTGCATCACAGCCTGGGATCGAACCCGGGTCTGTAGTGACACCTCAAGCACTGCGATGCAGTGCCCTAGACCGCTGCACCATTCAGGAGGCCCGTTTTAATACATTCTAAGGGTGCGTGATGTAACTCTAATGAAGATTTGAAAGAAGTTGCATGAAAGGCATGAGCTCTGCTTTGTTTTTTTGCTCAGGCTGTACACACTTCATCAGTCTCTCATTCACAATTTGACAAGCACTTGATAATGCCTCGAATTTCCCGGCGGTACCCCTTTGTGTGGCTCTAATGCCGCGTAAAAAAAACATGCCTTTTGCTGTTGTGCCCTAGGGCCGAATATAATAATTATAATTCCCTTCTCCCGGCTGGGCGCTCCAAAGCACCTCTGCCTCACAACAGCTCTCTGTCAAGTGATTGGGTCTTTCTCACAGGCTATAAGTGAACACAGAGACATCGAGGACACAACTGCGCACGTTGTAATCCAATTCCGAGTCTCATATTGAAGATATTGAAAGAACTGTACACATTTACTTTTCATCAGCCAACAAGATGAGTAGACCTAACGAACAGCAAAAGCATTAGCCTATGTCAATCTACTATCTCCCATGGTACAAAGGTTGACCTTTTCTATTCTATGCAAGAAATAAATATTTCTAACATAGTTTGGGACAGTTGTGGGAT
This sequence comes from Salmo salar, assembly GCF_965601325.2. Classification (NCBI taxonomy): domain Eukaryota; kingdom Metazoa; phylum Chordata; class Actinopteri; order Salmoniformes; family Salmonidae; genus Salmo; species Salmo salar. The sequence continues at coordinate 4,326,111 of NC_138308.1, read as the reverse complement.
GCGATAGATACCAAATGAATACAACCACTAGCATTAAAAAAATGTTTTTAAGGAATGAGGCTGATGCAACTGATCAGAACGTTTAGCTTAGTTCTACTTTCTACTTTTGGACATCATTGTGGCTGCGGCGTCTGTGGAATGTTGATAAGAATGGTAGTGACTCTCTCTCTCTTTCTCTCTCTCTCTTTCTCTCTCGTAAAATATAAAACTCAAATATCACGTTTACATAAGTATTCAACACCCTTTATTCAATACTTTGTTGAAGCACCTTTGGCAGCGATTACAGCCTCGAGTCTTCCTGGGTTTGAAGCAAGAAGCCATTCTTCTCTGCAGATCGTCTCAAGCTCTGTCAGGTTAGATGGGGAGCGTCGCTGCACAGCTATTGTCAGGTCTCTCCAGAGATGTTCGATCGGGTTCAAGTCCGGGCTATGGCTGAGCCACTCAAGAATATTCAGAGGCTTGTCCCGAAGCCACTCCTGTGTTGTCTTGGCTGTGTGCTTAGGGTCGTTGTTCTTTTGGAAAATGAACCTTCACCTCAGTCTGAGGTCCTGAGCGCTCTGGAGCAGGTTTTCATCAAGGATCTCTCTGTGCTTTGCTCTGTTCATCTTTCCCTCGATCCTAACTCGTCTTCCAGGCCCAGCCGCTGAAAAACATCCCCACAGCATGATGCTGCCATCACCAGCTTCACCGTAGGGATATTGCCAGGTTTCCTCCAGGTGTAACGCTTGGAATTCAGGCCAAAGAGTTCAATCTTGGTTTCATCAGAGCAGAGAATCTTGTTTTTTATGGTGTGAGAGTCTTTAGGTGCCTTTTGGCAAATTCCAAGCGGGCTGTCATGTGCCTTTTACTGAGGAGTGGCTTCTGTCTGGCCACTACAATAAAGGTCTGATTGGTGGAGTGCTGCAGAGATTGTTGTCCTTCTGAAATGTTCTTCCTTCCTCCACAGAGGAACTCTGGAGCTCTGTTAGAGTGACGATTGGGTTCTTGGTCACCTCTCTGACCAAAGCCCTTCTCCGATTGCTCAGTTTGGCCGAGCGGCCAGCTCTAGGAAGAGTCTTGGTGGTTCCAAACTTCTTCCATTTAAGAATGATGGAGGCCACTGTGTTCTTGGTGACGTTCAATGCTGCAGACATTTTTTGGTACCCTTCCCCAGATCTGTGGCTCGACACAATCCTGTCTCGGAGGTCTACGGACAATTCCTTCGACCTCATGGCTTGGTTTTTGCTCTGACATGCACTGTCAACTGTCAGACCTTAGGTGTGTGCCTTTCCAATATTTCAGTATTTTATTTTTAATAAATTTGCTAAAATGTCTAAAAACCTGTTTTTGCTTCGTCATTATTGGGTATTGTGTGTAGTTTGATGAGGAAATGAAAACAATATTTAATCAATTTTAGAATAAGGCTGTAATGTAACAAAATGTGGAAAAAGTGAAGGGGTCTGAATAATTTCCAAATGCACTGTATTTACCCAAAAAATATATAGGGGATTGGAAATGATGCAGACAATTACATTGATATAACCACCATCTATCTGCAATATTAAAGCTGATCTTGTAACACACTAAAGATACCAAATTTGTTTGAGTTTTAAGTGTTTGTTCAGTGTGAATTATGCCATGTCCCAAATGGAACCCTATTCTCTATTTAGTGCAATTTATAGGGAATAGGGTGCCATTTGGGCAGTAGCCTGTGAATTAATGGCTAAGTTGTGTTATCCAGACAGCCCTGTGTTGTGAAGGGGGCCAGGTATGTGTGAACAGCAGTTAAGGGTTTGCCCCCTCGGTCATGCCTTCCCATGCCCCCCCACCTCCACTGTCTGGGGCCTCACTCTATCTCACTATCTCTTTTTCTGTTGAGAGTAGAGATAAAATTAGCAGAGTAACTCTCACAAATACCGTAAAGTTTATTTTACAATCCGGTTTAAGCTGATATTTACATGGTAATAACTAATTCACTATGTGGTAACAATGGATACTTTCTGGTACTTACCAAATATAATATGTTACGTGTTCCTGTTTTGCTATAATTCTGTTATTGGGTTTAGAATGGACAGAATATGACTTGATTGGTTGTGTCTTTTCTTTAGGGGCGCCCTATTGGACGATGTTGGAGAAGATGGAAAAGAGGCTGCACGCGGTGCCTGCTGCCAACACAGTCAAGTTCCGCTGTGCTGCCGGGGGCAACCCACGTCCTAAGATGCGCTGGCTGAAGAACAGCCGACCATTCCGACAGGAGGACCGCATGGGCGGGTATAAGGTACGCGAGAACCCTGCGCTGCAGCATGCACGGAGTTTCTCACGACTAGTGTCTTGGAAAAGTCTATGTAGTTAAATGTTTCAATCGAGTTTACATTTCAATCAATCAATCAAATTTGATTTGTCACATACATGTGTTTAGCAGATGTTATGACGGGTGTAGCGAAATGCTTGGTGAATGTTGTTTAGAAAGGATTTACTCTTCCAATGCTATTTTCTGCGTCTTGATCTTGATGCAGACTGTTGCCCTTCCAGTTTGGCTCTTAAAATCCGCTAATCACATTTCTCTGTCACCCAACCCCTCTACACCATCACTGGAGACAGAGGAGAGGAGGGCAGGGTGGCTGGTGTGAAATTGGACTCAGACATCCGTGTGTGTGCTCTCGATGGGACATTTTACTCACTCTCTCTCCCCCAGCTTTAAATGTCTCTCAACTCGCCCAACTAGAAAATCCCAAAATACAGTGAAACTTTAGGTCACATAGACAGTAAGCAAGTAGAAAGTGACACAAATGAAGAGAACAACAATTGGTACAATCAGGGTTCACGTTAGAGTTCCAAAATGTGCATTTTCAGAACACAGATCTTCAAGAAATCTCAGTTTTAAACCATTTCCCGTGTTTTATATAAAGTCAACCGTGTTTTTTTCTTCAATAGAGTGAGCAGGGGCATGCAACTATAGTGCAACACATTCTGTAGAAAATAGCTTCATTTTCATCAGATGACAACAGAAGTGCAACGAATGGCCTTCATATTTATCATAGAAAGAATGTAGCCAGTTACAGTTCCTAATGTTTTGTTTGAAGTTAATCTAGCATTTTACCAGAGAAAAGTTGGCTACACTGAGAAAAGTACCGGAGAAAAGTAGCTACACATCAGTCAGAGTGCTGTCTGCTGATAGAATGCCCATTTATGAGTTCTCATCCAATTCTAGAAATGCAACTGAAGCAAAAAATGTCTGATGCCGAACAGAAATTATAATAAGAAGCATTTTAGATCTGCAGAAATGGCCACGCGATGGTTTTTCAATACCGCCAATATTGTTGAAACTATATATTTTACTTGTTTAAATAAATTAGCGCCGGCCCGCCACAAGGAGTCGCTAGAGTGCGATGAGCCAAGTAAAGCCCCCTCGGCCAAACACTCCCCTAACCCGGACTGGGCCAATTGTGCGCCGCCCTATGGGACTCCCTGTCACGGCCGTTTGTGAAAGCCTGGGATCGAACCTTGGTCTGTAGTGACGCCTCAAGCACTGCGATGTATTGCCTTAGACCGCTGCGCCACTCGGGAGGCCCTGTATCTACTTTTTAAGTAAATATCTGCACCTGTCACATTATTTTACATTATGAAGCTTACCGGTAGTTCCCAGTCACAGTTTGTTTACAAGCACACAACGACGAGAGACATGAGCCTTACCGAATATCCCAGGATGGCACAAGGTCGGTATGAAGGTATGACAATCTGAAAATCGGCCAAGCATTAAACACACGAAGAGGTGTCCTAGGATTCAACTCTAAATGCAAATGTAGTCCTGAAGGTTTTTTCTCAAGACTTTTGATTTCAATATTTTTCTATTCTATTTCTATTCAATATTCTATATCTATTTTAGAAATGTCTTTAAAAAAAGGCCAGGAAACTTGATTCAATTGCACTTCACGTTTTTTTTTTATATTCCAAATTGAAATTTTTTGTTCCAACAGAGGAAGTCTGGAGAGAAAGTTTCATAAATATATCACTACAGCCTCTGTGGTACTTATAAGATAACAGTTAGTGAGTTGATTTATTTGTCCTGAAAATACCTGAGGCCACATGTAATGGGAAACAGGGAAAGTCAAACTGGGCCCGGTTTCCCGATACCAATGGAACTTTGGCTTACGAGTGTTTTAACAATGCATCTTTCCTACAACGGCCAAAGATGTAACATGCGTTTCCGAAAACACTCAATATATTTAATGGTGTAGCAACATTTGTGTTACAAAACAACATAATGGTAATCACTTATTTGAATGGTAAATCTCTATTGACAAACTGGGTAAAACAAGATGTATCCTATGTCTATTTACAATACAGGTGAATGCGCTCTCCGTAGCCAATGTAAGACCTTTAAACAGGTTAACATTCACAAGGCCGCAGGGCTTGATGAATTACCAGGCCTCGTACTCAGAGCATGCACTGACCAGCTGGCAAGTGTCTTCACTGACATTTTCAACCTCTCCCTGACCCAGTCTGTAATACCTACATGTTTCAAGCAGACCTCCATAGTCCCTGTGCCCAAGAACACCAAGGTAACCAGTCTAAATGACTACCGACCCGTAGCACTCACATCTGTAGCCATGCTTTGAAAGGCTGGTCAAGGCTCACATCAACACCATCATCCCATTCTACAGCTGCACCATTGAGAGCATCTTGACTGGCTGCATCACCGCTTGGTATGGCAACTGCTTGGCATCCTATCCTGATTGCCTAGTCACTTTTACCCCTACGTACATGTACTGTACATATTACCTCAACTACCTTGTGCCCTTGACTCGGTACTGGTACTCCTTGTATATAGCCTCATTATTGTTATTTTATTGTGTAACTATTTCCTTTTATTTATTTATTTTGCTCTTTTTGGGGGGGGGGGCATTTCACATTAAAGTTTGTTGTATTCGGCGCGTGTGACATACAATTTTATGTGATTTGATTTGAAGCTAGCAAAGAAAGTTAGCCTACAATTAAAGCTGGAAGCTACCGGTTTTGTCTTGCATTGTAAAAGTGTTCTAGCCTGTATGGAAATTGTTTTGCAAACAGTAACGAACAGTTAAAACATTTCTACGTGCTGTGTTGCATTATTGAAGTTTGTTAACTTCTGTGCAGCATCAGTGGGGAGCTAACAATAGCAGTTCAGACAGCTCTAGCAATGAACGAGTAAGTGGAGCAGGCACTTTGCTCTTCGCACTATAAAGTGGCTGTGCTAATAGACATACTTGATCCTCTCAATCACATGAAATACATTTGATAGAAGTACCGAATGTAACAAAAATTATAGTAAATTCTCAAGGGGGGGAAAGGTTAACCACAGTTCTGGTATACCGTGGAACACCACTTGTTAGTACAGTATTCAGCAGAACTCCCTGTCCCCACTACATAGTGTCTTCAGTGACACTTCAGTAAACACACATGCACATCACACTTGACTGGCCCCAGCTACAATAGAGGACCGTGGTCAGTGAACAGGGCTGAGATCCTTGCTTGTCTGTGTGTAGTCACCAGTGGAGGCCACAGCCACAATGATCAAATGACCACATGTGGGCTTATACAGTACCAGTTGATTGTTAAGGGAGAAAACAAGTGCCTTAATATACAAAACAGAATGTACAGTGCAGTCTACGACTGTTTGATTTTCTATAAGTAGTAAAAAGTAAAATATTTGGAATCTTTGGTGTTTTCTAAGGCAGTGGTTGCCAAACTGTGGGGCACAAGGTTATTATAAAAAAGAAAATGGGGGGGGGGACTCAGTCGGGCCTTCAACTTACTTTTGAAAATTGTAATAGTAGAACTTTGAAATTGGGTAGTGCATCAGCAGTTTTCCTCGTCAGTCATTGCAGACCTTAGAGAGCTATTTATAACTTGTCAGAATTGTCCATATCAACCTGCCCATGTCAGCTAAAGTTTTTTAGCTAGGTTTTTTAACCCATTGATTTTGTTATATCGTTTGTCACTCAGATATCACATGAACACACATATGACATGGCAAAATGTATAGAATTGTGTGAAAATGATGGGAGGGGGGCCAGAGTAAAACATTTGGGAACCACTGTTCTAAGGAGTAGAAGGGTAAGTGGTAGCTTTAGGAGTGTTCCACTCCACAGTCCCAGCAAAACAGTGAACTTCTTTGGTAAGGGGTAGAAGCTCACCTTTGGACCAGTCTGTCACTACCCGTAATATTGTTTTTCACCATGATGCACTAGTGAGACCTGACCGCCCGTCACTCACCGTGCCTCCTCACTCACTCTCAATCTTATATAGTACTCTACATTTACATTTACATTTGAGTCATTTAGCAGACGCTCTTATCCAGAGCATTTCATTTCATACATTTTTTTTTCATTTTTTTTCTGTGCTGTACTCTACAATTGTCTATTTTGGTCTGCATCCTTCCATCCATGCATTGTTTTCCCTCTCAGGTGCGTCACCAGCACTGGACCCTGATTATGGAGAGTGTGGTGCCGTCAGACAAGGGCAACTACACTTGCCTGGTGGAGAACGCATACGGCGCCATCAATCACACCTACACCCTGGATGTAGTGGGTGAGTACTATACTGGGCTTGCATGGGATGGAGGGAGGGATGAGGGGATGGAGGGATTGAGGGTTAATAATAATATCTGCAAGATACCCGTGGGGAGTTGGGGTCAGAGCCAGGGTCAGCTATTTACCAGTGTCCCTGGAGCATTTGGGGCACACTGACATATTTTTCATCCTGTTGGCTCTGGGATTCGAACCTTTTGGTTACTGGCCTAATGCGCTAACCTCAAGACTACCTGCCACCCCTACCTAAACATTATCTGTTTGGACCAGCATTAGGGGTTCTGATGGCGGGGGGGGGGGGGGGGGGGGGGGGGGTTAATGCTGGCTGTTTGATCCCCCAGGTGCACGCTACTATACTCTATGCCGGTGCAGAGAAGGAATGCTTCCTAGGTGTGCCAGGTCTGTTTCTAAGGGCAGTATTGATGCATGTACTGTATGTATGAAGGGCCCTGGTCATTGCTCCTTGGTCACAATAGCCTGATTCACACCAAACCAAGCTGAACTAAATGGGGATTTCATGGTTACGTATCAACCACATTTACTGGAACTTTGTCGGGAAGGACAATGTGAAAAGAAAATATCCAAGCCAGGGAGGTACGGTCCGGGGTTGGCCCTACAGTGTGAATCAGGCAACTGTCAAGTGGACATCAGGACCAGGGATGTGACCAACAGAGGAGCTGGAGAGGCACAGTGGGAGTGGCATGCTGCTGTGCTTCTCTCTGGGGACAAACAGAACCAATGGGTTATCAGTATTACAAGGGGGCACAGCAAGTTCAAACCCAACTCACTAAACCCCTTTGCGCTGACCTTTGGAGCAAGCGAGAGAGTGGTGTGTGTGTGTGTGTGTGTGTGTGTGTGTGTGTGTGTGTCATAGTGCTATACATGCATTTATGGAGAGACCTACACCTGACACATACTATACATGCAAGCAAGCGTATATTTCACAGAAACACTCAAGTCACGAACATACTGTACGTTTCACAGAAGCACAGTGTGGTCCGAGAGCAGACTGGCTATAATTCAAAAGTAGCAGCGCTAAGCAGCCATCACGACTACATGATGAACCCGGTCAGGCTCCACAGGACTTGACCGAAGCGTGTCTTGTTTTAGCCTCTACCCTACACCTTTCATTTAACAAAGTTTTTTTCTGTAACACACTAAAAGAGGATCTAAGAATTTTCCGAAAAGTTTTGTGAGCATAAGCTGTGGCACAACTAGATGCGTTGTAGATTTATGTGTGTTTGTGTATTTGAATGTGTGAAGATTTACTTATTTTAATTATTAGTAGAAATAATTATTATGATTTACTGACTGATGTTTGACGGTTTTTAACCTTTTACAGCGGTGGGCTGAATCAGGGTCACACAGAGTGTTTTTTGGTAGTCTTAAACAAATCTATTTTGAAACAAAAGTATGCACTTCACACATATGGTTATAGTCTTAAGAAAAAGACACCTGTACCATGTCAGATATAGAGTTGAAATGTATTACATTTTGAGTTTGCATCCCAATATTACACTTTATATACATCACAGAAGACTGAAATATAACAAAACCGTTTGACATAAAAACACTGGATTTTCGGTGGTTTAAAAGTAAGAATGTTTATGAAATTATGAAAAACGTTAATAACGTTCCACCCATGAGGCCCCCAGAGGGCGATTTGGTCATTTGACTGCAGGAAAATCAAATAAATATTATTTTGTGTTGTCTTGACTAGCTGTAGACAAATATATTGTATTGGATAGCTTGCTAGTTATCGTGCTCCTGAGTTGTTTGTGTGTAAAGGGAGAAGTGGGCACAGAGAGGGAGTAAGGTGTTTGCATCTGTTTGTGGTGTAGGGTACCTCATTCTCTCCATGTTAATATGTGTGTGTTTTTGTGTGTGTGAGAGACAGAAAGAGAGTGATTGAGAGACAGAGAGAGGTGTGCATGTGAGCGAGAGGGATGGAAGGAGGAGGGGCGGGAGACAATAAGCACGCTGAGCCAAAGGAATGCGTAGGGAGGAGGGAAAAAGAGATAGAGACAAGGGAGGGGTGGGAATCATCTGATCTGACAGAGAGAGAGAGGGTAGCACTTTGGCCTACTGACTGACAGACAGAGAGCACAGAGGCAGAGGACTATTGGCAAACCTCTGACTGACAGACAGACAGACAGACTAGCACAGACACACATGGAAGTAGACGTCAATTCAATATCTATTCCACGTTGGTTCAACGTAATTTCATTTAAATGACGTGGAAACAACGTTGATTCAACCAGTGTGTGCCCAGTGGGTATCCTCTCTATCTTACTTTTTTTATTCATCCTCTTCACCCCTCTCACTTTCTCTTTTCAATCTCCATCTGTTAAGCTCCATTTATTCACTCTGATTATTTTCCCACCCCTTCCCCCTCCTCTCCTTTCTCTGTCACATCTCCCCACCTAAAAGCCCTACTTCTTTAACCCATCCAGTGCCCTGGGGGGGTGTTGTGAAGGGGAGGCAGTGGTAGGGTAGTGTGTGAAAGGGGGCATTGTTCGGCAGGTCTTGCTCTGTTTGGATTTGCAGGCCAAATGTTTGCTTGCAAAAGAACGCAGATAGTTTTTAGTCAAGGAAAATGAAGGTGTTTCTCCAAGACTGGTGCATATTTGAGTCGAAGCGTGGCTGTATAATTGAACCCTTACCAGGCCACAGTGTCTGCTAATGTTTAGTTACAGTACTTCAAATAGTTGCCAAAGTTGCCAACATTTTGCAATTAAAGGCATTTTGAAATAGCATCGGATCAGAAAGTGACTGAAGTGAGTTTTTAGATTCAACTCCTACTACAGGTGTGTTTACTCCTTATCAGTAGAGATAACTCCTCTTTGTTTTGTGTGAATAATCTAAGTGGTGTGGTGATAAGAGATCGGCAGTTCTCTTGTCTTGACTCTGCTTGTCTCCCGGTTGTGGAATATTCACACGTGTCCACTGTTCCCCTAAACATCCAGACCAGGCCCCCTTCACAGCCTCAAAACATAAAAAAACACAAGCATATAGTAAGAACAGTTTTTTTTACCATACTGTCCCAAGCCTTTGCATCAGGCTTTTGGCTAGTATTCTGTGCTCGTTTTCAGTTCCTTACACATAAAGTGTCTGTGTCTTAATGCTAAGTCTCAAGGTACCTAGTTGTGATCGAGCTTAGTTGATCAATTGACTGTCATTGACATTAGTAATACAAACCTGTCTATTCCTTAAGGGTGTACAGAGCAAGGTTGGGGTTTGAAATGGCCATGGTGACGTCTCAATGCACAAACATAACTCATCATTTCACATTCCCCTTTTCTCTCTCCATCTTAGAACGGTCCCCCCATCGGCCCATTCTCCAAGCAGGGCTGCCAGCCAACACCAGTGTGCAAGTGGGGGAGGACGCACGCTTCGTGTGTAAGGTGTACAGCGACGCTCAGCCCCACATCCAGTGGCTGCAGCACATCCAGAAGAATGGTAGTCGCACTGGCCCAGACGGACACTCCTACGTCCGCGTCCTAAAGGTACTTTCCAGCCCTCCATGGCCCCTCATTGGCTGTTCTGACCTGAGCGGTGAAAATTATTGGCTCCTTCCTGTGACATATTCCTTTAAATATCTTTTTTCTTCAAAGGGTAGGCTAATAATTATTATGTTTTCAGGTTACCTTTTTGCCATTTGTAAAAGCTTTTTGTTAGTGTCCAATTTGTCTTCCTATAAGAGAGTGAAACTGAAAGAAAACGACATTTTCCCCCTTAACGAAGAATAATAAATACTAATTTTCCATCTATACTACTTGAACACTCTAGCTGTGTTCCTGTCTGGGTGGCGGCTCCTTTACTCTCCTCTCCTTGCACTTAGATTGCAGATGTGACAGTTAACAGGCTTTTCTGTGTTTTTTCCCCTTGCTGCCGTGTGTGTGTGTGCACATGCGTGTTTTTGTATATGTGTGGCTCACACACTCCAGCGCTCGGGCATCAATAGCTCGGACGTGGAGGTGCTCACACTCACCAACGTGACCGAGGAAGATGCCGGAGAGTATACCTGTAAAGTCTCCAATTATATAGGGGCGGTCAACCAGTCGGGCTGGCTGACCGTCATCCCAGGTAACCACTGACGCCTGACCCTTGACCTCTGTTGACCCCCTCCCTTATGGTCTCTTTGGGCCTGTTACTGACCCGGTTCAGTGTGGTTTGGTGGTGTGCTGGTCTTGGTTCCTGCTGGGTTGTGGACTGACCTACTCTCTCCCAGTGTTCTACTGTTTTACTCCCAGCTGCTCTACTGTACTGTGTCTGACTGTAACTGTACAGCCATGGAAATGCCCACTGGACCTGCACACCCATGCACTAACCTGCCATGTCCATCACGTGCCTCATCTCTATCGCTCGCTCTCGCTCTCTCAGGTGAAAGGTGTGATGTGTAAGTGTACAGGCTAGTGTTGGGTGCTGCAGTGGGGTGATCTCCATATCTTCTCCTTCTGTGGTTGTGTGCACTATGCATACACAGGCCTGGTGTGGACTTACTATTGGGCTCTGGTGTTGTGGGTGAAGGGATTTTTTTTACAGTGTTTTTGTGTATTGTGTTTCCTATTTTCCCCTGTGGTACGAGGTGCTCTTCCTGTTTGTTTTGAAAGCTCCTCCCATCTACTCTATCTCTATATATGGGTCACCAGTTCTCCTCCCAGTGATGGACGCCATCCAGCTTCTCCTCTCTCCTGGTGTTGTGGATTTAATTGTTACATCTGCTTCCTCCTGCTCTCTTCTTCCCTCCCCTCTATTCTTACTCCGACTCCTTTCCCTTTATCTTACTTTCTTCCATTTCAACCCCCTCTATCCTCAAATATCCATCCTCTACTCTAATCCTTCATCTTCCCTTCTTTTCCTGCATCCTCCCTCCCTTTGTCTTCCTCCTTCTTCTTCCACCCCTCCTGTCCCATTCTCCATCCCCCCTTCCTTTCTCTTCCTTTCCTCCTTTTCATCGTCCTCCACCCTTCCTCCTATCCCTCCCAGACCGCAGGTGTTAACACCACGGACAAGGAGATTGAAGTCCTCTACCTCCCCAATGTCACTTACGAGGATGCTGGGGAGTATACGTGCTTGGCGGGAAATTCTATTGGGATCTCCTATCACACTGCTTGGTTGACGGTGCTTCCAGGTATATACACTCAACTATACTGCGCTCCCTTTCCCCCCTTTCTCTATCAATGTTGTCCACTAATGGTTCAATGTTCAGTCAATAAAGTTATTTCAATCATTTCTATGGGAAGAAGAACAGAGAAGTGAAAAGTCCCGCTGGAGTGAAAACAACCTAACTCAACGAAATAACAAAATATCATAGGGCTCCCGAGTGGCGCAGCGGTCTAAGGCACTGCGTCACAGTGCTAGCTGTGCCACTAAAGATCCTGCGCTCTAGCGACTCCTGTGGCGTGCCGGGCACATGCAAGCTGACACGGTCGCCAGGTGTACGGTGTTTCCTCCAACATATTGGTAAGGCTAGCTTCCGGGTTAAGCGGACTTTCGTCTCTCCTGAGTCCGTACAGCAGTTTTAGCAATGGGACAAGACTGTAATTACCAATTGGATACCATGAAATTGGGGAGAAAAACAGGTAAACTAAAAATGTAACTATCAGATTACTATGATGAACTTACACAGTCAACAACTCAACATCTAACTTAGTGTAATAGACCCCTTTCTGTGTTTAACATTGCCGCACAGAGGGCGATGCGCGCAAGTTGTTGGCAGAACAAGGGGGAGTTCTTATTTACATGTTGCTTATGAGTACATTTCACACTACTTTTTGATTATAATTGGATTTTAAGGCTCGTATGAATGTCCTGCGTAATATAATGTTTGTGACATCATCGCAAATCAACTGCATTATATTCGTTGGCTAGCTTTTGCTACAGCCTATGTCAATGAGCATTAGCATTCTAGCTAACAACTGCTGTATCCAAAATAGTTATTTGGCAAAGAGCACAACCAAATATAATCTTAGCAACTGTTCAAGCAAGAATCAACACAACATTGTAAGTGTATAAGATCCTCAAGAAGTTATTTTGTTTAGAAGTAATAAAAAGTGTAAATCTAGGTTATGTTTAATGGGCGCAGATGGTGATGGGTTTCTTACTGCTGCCAAGAGTCGCACGCATCAGTACGTGACGTCAGTGTGTCGTGTACTGGAAAAGTGTCTATACTAGAGCAGGAATATGTATTCCATATATTCTGTTATCTTGATTGGCGACGTTTTGAAAGCTGAGGGCCTAATAAAGGGGCATTTGCTCAAGGCTTATTATAACTCCAGAGCGGAAGTTGACTTCCCCGCATGGCTCAAGTACAGTAAATTCGTGAAAGTATTCAGACCCCTTGACTTTTTCCAGATACTTTTCTAAACTCACTGGATTACAACCAAATTATGTGTACTACTATATTATGTATTGGATCACAAAAAAATACACCTTTTACATTACTGTGTAGTTTACCAATAAAATGGTCTGACGGTGAAGTGGATATACGCTGTGTTCACATCCCGAACAAAATAAATTATCTCGCTACAATGCATTTTAATAGAAAGTTGTCAAAAATAGATAAGATATGTCTATTTGTGGAAAAATCACCCTGATTAACTCTTTAGTCATATCTCAGTTTATTAATTTGCGTATGGCATTGCCTACACCTTATTTTTAAAATTATATGAGCAAAAATATTCACTTTTATTTGTAACGGCAAGTCAAACAAAATTAAACTGGCCTATTTATATGAATATGAATTCGAAGGGCAGAAATAATTTAATATAAAATCATTAGACCTCTCACTAAAGGCTTCAGTCAGTCATACAAAAGTTATACTTAAATCTGAACTGGTTCTCTCGGAGATTAGTAAGAATGTCTCACCCCATATTCAAGAATGTCATTTTTCCCTTTATTCAGATTACAAGAAAAAGGCCATAATGTATTATTCCAGCCCAGGTGCAATTTAGATTTTGGCCACTAGATGGCCGCAGTGTATGTGCAAAGGTTTACACTGATCGAATGAACCATTGCATTTCTGTTCAAAATGTTGTATGAAGACTGCCCAAATGTGCCTAATTTGTTTATTAATAACTTTTCATGTTCAAAACTGTGCACTCTCCTCAAACAATAGCGTGGTATTATTTCACTGTAATAGCTACTGTAAATTGGACAGTGCAGTTAGATTAACAAGAATTTAAGCTTTCTGCCAATATCAGAAATGTCTATGTCCTGGGAAATGTTTTTGTTACTTACAACCTCATGCTAATCGCATTAGCCTATGTTAGCTCAACGTCCCGCAGGGGACCCACCGATCCTGAAGAAGTTTTAACTAATTATGACAAATGTTAAGAAAATGTTGAGCTATGTAATAAAGTGATGACTTTTCAAATAAGTTACTTTACACATTATGTTGGCTACGCTATCCTTACGAACTGCATAGCATATCATTTCAGCAGTATGTACTGGTATTAGCTAGCTACCTAATGTTAGTTGGTTACTAATACATCGAACTCGCCAGTACATTAGCTAGATGCTATCTAACTAACTACCCAATGTTTATTGACTTGATTATTCCAGTCATTCCTAGTTGTGTGCGTTCTCAATGACATTGTATATTCGGGTGCGTTCGTAAATTCCTTCTGGCTATCTACTACGATTCCAGAGGACTCGTCTGAGTGTGCCAGAGCGCAGAATAACTGAATCATTTACTAACGCTCTTCATCCGTTGAATATGGCCGGTGTCAGTAAAAGTCAGCAAAAAAAGCATAATTAAATTGTTGCCAGCAGCACAGTTACAGTCACCAACGCTCTGGATAACACGAAATAACAAGCTCTGCTAGGGCGAGTAAAATGGTAAGAGTGAGGTGTTCTCTCATTTGTGTCTGGAAGTAGCTAGCCAATGTTTGCCAGTTAGCTTGGGTGCTTGACTGTCATCCAGTGCGTGCTCTGAAAGCTCTGAGAGTGAAATGCTCTGAACTTACTAACGCCCAGAGCGCACTCTGGCACTCCAGATTGAATTTACCAACACACCCGAAGTCGTAAAATGTCTAGCTAGTAATATGTTATGCTAACAAGATAGTAAGAGGTTGAATAGCAACAGCATCAAATTCTGGTAGACAAGCGCTAGAACGCTAGAACGCTCAACTGAAAGGATGCCGTTCATTTACAGTATACTAAAATTAACTAATAGTATATAGTATGAAGTATATACTCATTAAGTATGTAGTATACAGAATGTTAGTATGGGTATTCAAACACCGCTATAGTCAGTCGAGCAATAATATAATAATACTCTTAGCAAACAATTGTTTCTTTAATTTACAGTCAGTAGAATCTGAGAATTGAAAGGTTCAGAACTTTTGTGAAACATCACAACAGAGTTAAAAAATATATGGAAAATATAAATCAAAACTGGATGGTGTTCAGAGATAGATGGGAGGGGTTGAGTGGAGCTGAAGGATGGGACAAAATCAAACAAAATATAACTACTGTAAAATGTATATAGTATGTATAAGGTGGAAGTAGAACCCTAAGTGTTGTTGTTCATTAGTTTATTCCAATTAGGGGAGGGATGGTAGGGTTAGGGGAAAATAATAAAGGAAAATATATTAAAAAATATATATAATTTATATATTTAAATATACAGTGCATTCGGAAAGTTTTCACACCCCTTGACATTTTTCACATTTTACATCAATTCTTCACACGTTACATCAATTCTAAAATGTATCACATATTTTTTTCCCTCATCAATCTACACACAATGCCCCATAATGACAAAGAGAAAACAGGTTTTTAGAAGTTTCAGCAAATATATTAAAAATTAAAAACAGATACCTTATTTACATAAGTATTCAGACCCTTTGCTATGAGACTTGAAATTGAGCTCCGGTACATCCTGTTTTCATTGATCATCCTTGAGATGTTTCTACAACTTAATTGGAGTCCACCTGTGGTAAATTCAATTGATTGGACATGATTTGAAAAGGCACACACCTGTCTATATGAGGTCCCACAGTTGACAGTGCATGTCAGAACAAAAACTAAGCCATGAGGTCGAAAGAATTGTGGAAAAAGTGTGGGACAATTCAAGGGGTCTGAATTTTATGAATGCACTGTATCTCCTAACTCGAGGCGTTTTGTCTCTCGCTCCTCCCTTTCCTCCCTCGTTTCTTTCTCTTTTTCACATCGTATCTCTTTCTCTCTTCTGGTTCTCAGGGAAAGTTGGGAAATTTTGGCTCGGACTGCATGTTTTTATAAAAGCAAGGATGTCTGTCTGTCTTGATGATATTGTCTGACTGTCGGTGTTAGTGGGTGCCCTGAGATTGGGTTCCAATTCCCTCATGGCTTCTTTCCTGGGTCTGATCATTTATTTCCTTTTTATTATTTCTCCTTGAGATAATACAAAAGAAGAAAAAAAAGTCACAGCCTCAATACTTATGGCTTGACTTTCTTAAATATATATTTTTTTCAATGTATTCAATGTATTTGATATAGTGTGTGTGGTTGCGTGTGTGTGTTTAAATGTTTGTGTGTCTCTTTGTGTCGGCGAGAGTTCGTGTGTGTCTGTGTCTCTTTCACTACCGGTCAAAAGTTTTAGAACACCTACTCATTCAAGGGTTTTTGTAGGTGTGTAGGTGTGAGTAGAAAGACATGACTTTACAATAAATATTAATGAAAATGTATGGATTCAGTGTGTTGTTAAGTGTTTTGGATATCGTCTAAGCCTATATGATCAGGACTATTTTCTAAGTAAGATAACCTTTTTAACATTAAACCTCCTCTTGAGATTAAAGTCATATTTACAGTTTTCCTGCAAGGTATGATTTGCCACAATGAGGTTTGTCCTTCAAATTATGTATTTTATTGGCTTTGCTACTGTGGACACTGAGGGTAAGGAAACCAATGTATCATTTTGTAGTTTGGGTGAACTATCCCTTTACCTGTTAGGCCTGTCAATCAATCACTGTTGGTGTCAAGAGAGGAGGGGCAGAATATTTGTGAGTCATAGTTGATAGGGTTTCAGACCTGTCAATCAATCACTATGGGTGGCACTTTAAGGCAAGGTGGTAGATTAGTAATGTAGTCAGAAAAACTAGTCTAGTCTACTCTTTCAATTGAATTTATTGTGGCAAAAACCTAAGAAAAAGTTGTATTCTGAAAAGTAACATGGATTCCCTGTTGAGAAACAATATAGAATTGCAGGAAAATGGTTTTAAAAATACACAACTTTTCAGGAGGAGTAACCCAAGACCACTCGCCAGATTGTGCAGCCCCACTTTTATAAAGTCAAATACCCGTTAATAGACAGATAGGTTTGATTGAAGAAAGGCAGGTGTTAAACATGGGCTTTGCTAAACAGAAAGCAGCAGTTGACTATTCCATTGTTGACACTTTAATCAAATCAGTAGTCCTATATAAATATCTTTAATAATGCCAAGTATCATGACATTTGTTTTATAACCTTCAATTTGTTTTCTTTTATCATATTTTAATATGTGTGAACACGGAGGAAAAACAAGAAAATGAAATAAGACTAGTGACAGTTTTACAGGCATAAATAAACGCAGTGCAAAATACAACTACCCACAAAACACAAAGACAAACACACCCTACTATATAGGACTCCCAATCAAAGGCAACTCAACACACCTGCCTTCAATTGGGAGTCCAACCCCAATTAACTATACATAGAAAAACAAACCTAGAACCTATACCAACAACTAACACCCCACTACACCACACACAAAACCCCAAAATACAAAACAAATATACCTCTGCCACGTCCTGACCAAAATATAATACAAATAATACCTAAATATTGGTCAGGACATGACACTACCATTATGCAAACTAGGGAGGCAAATGAACGGCTCTCTCACAGATGTTACTTTGTTCCGTTCACTTAAAAGATCTGTTCAAATAGAGCCATTTGTTCACGAGCAACCCGTAACCACTGTTAAAATGAAGTGCGTTATAAAACCAAAACTAGTGGCAACTGAGCTGTCACCAACTCGAGGGAGACGAAATCTTAACTTTGCTGGAGTATTGAAACACATCATCATGAGATATTTTGGTGTGTTGTAACTCTTCTTAACCCTCTAAGGTCAATGGCCAAATCTAATTAGCATAATACTACAATTCCCCCCAAACTCTGTCAGTTTAAGCTAGAGATATGTTTTTTTTTGCATTGGATGCGTATCAATCCACCGCATCTGCCACCGCACTACCCCTTCTGCGGGGAAAGGTGACCGAGCTAGAGTGGAATTTGTCAGACCATGAGACATCCCAAAAATTGGTCTTCTCACAAGATCATCTGTAACGTCCGAACGGTTTGGCCTGCAAACTACTATAACCCCTCTATGGAAAGATGAGACTCTTATGAACACGATGGTGTTCTCCGTCTTGGGATTCGTACAGACGATCTGCCAACTTCTGTATGTAGCATCCGAATAGTTTGGGCTACACACTAATATGACCACTCTGTGGAAAGGTGTGACTCACACGAACGCGTAGAGTACCAGTCAAAAGTTTGGACACACCTACTCATTCAAGGCTTTTTCTTTATTTTTACTATTTTCTATATTTTTGAATAATAGTGAAGACATCAAAACTCGGAAATAACACATATGGAATCATGTAGTAACCAAAAAACAAATCAAAATATATTTGAGATTCTTCAAAGTAGCCACCCTTGGCCTTGATGACAGCTTTGCACACTCTTGGCATTCTCTCATTCAGCTTCATGTGGAATGCTTTTTCATGAGGATAACCAACGAGAGAGAAAATTGAGTGATTTAACTCATTGGAAGTCTGGTTTTAATAACCTTGCCTTTCCTATCTTGCCACGTGACTCTGTTTTTAGAAGATTGTGGGTAATTCATAAATGTTTGATTTTATGATTCTTTCACACAATGTTGTATGCATGTTTGAAGAAGGAAAATCATATTTCTATGTTAGTATTAAACTCGTTGTGCCATGAGGTGTAATGGATCATGAACGGATATCAAAACCTTCATGCAAATGTACATTCAATGAGGACAGCACCCATTCACACATTCATGATTGTCAATTGAAAACGCATGTGCAGAATCCTCAATTCTTGCAGTTTAACCTCCAGTTAGTGCTGTTCGTTTGAACACTGTGCTTTACAATGCCTTCCAAAACTGTATAAAATGGCAAATGATTAAATACAGAAAATAAAGTAAAACATCAAGATCCTTCAGAATAAGGAATCTAATTCTGTACTAGACAGGATTCAAAACATCATAATAGTGTTTAAAAGCTTTAGAGAGAGGAAACTGCACCAAAAGAAGAGGTATCTAATTCTGCACTAAACAGGACTCTAAATACCAAAATAGTATTTTCAATATTTGCCTCTCCTATATCAGAGATAAAAGAAAGATCAGGAAATATATATATATATATGGTTAAAACATTATTTTTTACATTTACAGTGCAATCCGAATGTATTCAGACCCCTTGACTTCTTACACATTTTGTTACAGCCTTATTCTAAAATTGA
The DNA here is from genome assembly GCF_965601325.2 of Salmo salar. Lineage (NCBI taxonomy): Eukaryota > Metazoa > Chordata > Actinopteri > Salmoniformes > Salmonidae > Salmo > Salmo salar. The sequence continues at coordinate 4,307,049 of NC_138308.1, read as the reverse complement.
TTAAATACAACATTTTGCCCATGAATCTACACATAATACCCCATAATGACAAAGCGATGACAGGTTTTTAGAAATGTTTGCAAATGTATTAAAAAAAGAAGAAAAAAAAGACCTTATTTACATAAGTATTCAGACCCTTTGCTATGAGACTCGAAATTGAGCTCAGGCGCATCCTGTTTCCCATTGATCATCCTTGAGATGTTTCTACAACTTGATTGGAGTCCACTTGTGGTAAATTCAATTGATTGGACATGATTTGGAAAGGCACCGACCTGTCTATAAGGTCCCACATCCGGCTACTTTTGATTGTCTAAGCCTATATGATCAGCGCCTGTCAGAGCAAAAACCAAGCCATGAGGTCAAAGGAATTGTCCGTAGAGCTCCGAGACAGGATTGTTTAGAGGCACAGATCTGGAGAAGGGTTAAAAAAATGTATTGAAGGTCCCCAAGAACACAGTGGCCTCCATCATTCTTAAGTGGAAGAAGTTTGGAACCACCAAGCCTCTTCCTAAAGCTGGCCGCCCGGGAAAACTGAGCCTTGGACCAAGAGTTCCTCTGTGAAGATGGGAGAACCTTCCAGAAGGACAACCATCCCTGCAGCACTCCACCAATCAGGCCTTTATGGTAGAGTGGCCAGACGGAAGCCACTCCTTCGTAAAAGCCAGCTTGGAGTTTGCCAAAAGGCACCTAAAGGACACTCAGACCATGAGAAACAAGATTCTCTGCTCTGATGAAACCAAGATTGAACTCTTTAGCCTGAATGCCAAGCGTCACGTGGAAACCAAGTGAAGCGGTGAAGCATGGTTGTGGCAGCATCATGCTGTGGGGATGTTTTTCAGCGGGAGGGCCTGGGAGACTAGTCAGAATCAAGGGAAAGATAAATACCTCAAACTGGGGCATAGGTTCACCTTCCAACAGGACAGTGACCCTAAGCACACAGCCAAGACAACGCAGGAGTGGCTTCAGGACAAGTCTCTGAATGTCCTTGAGTGGCCCAGCCAGAGACCAGACTTGAACCCGATCTCTGGAGAGACCTGAAGATAGCTGTGCAGAGACACTCCCCATCCAACCTGACAGAGCTTGAGAGGATCTGCAGAGAAGAATGAGAGAAACTCCCCAAATACAGGTGTGCCAAGCTTGTAGTGTAGGGTGTGAATACTTATGTAGATGTGATATCAGTTTTTTATTTGTAGTAACTTTGCAACAATTTCTAAAAACCTGTTTTTGCTTTGTCTTTATGGGGTATTGTGTTTAGATTGATTCGGTAAAAAAAAAAACTATTGAATCAATTTTAGAATAAGGCTGTAACGTACTGTAACAAAATGTGGGAAAAGTTTAAGGGTCTGAATACTTCCCGAATGCACTATTGGAGGTGTAAATTCACTCGCAGGAGACGATGAAGAAGCATCCTGCTCTCCCTCCTCTGTGTAAAGAAATTAGACTGCAGCCAACCACATCACACAAAAGTAACACGGATACCAAGACGCGGGACAGACAGCAGACTGACAAACCAGCAGTGTTTCCCTACCCTCGCTCGCTTTGTGACTGACGGTAGATCACTAGAAGATGCATATCGTTCATTCTAGCGGGAGAAAGATATACGGACTTTACTGAATAGTGACTTTAAACTTGTAAATGAAAAGAAGTCTAGTTAATATATGAAGTGGAAAAAGTAGCCGGATGACATTGTCTGTTATTGGCTGTTTAGCTGACAGCCGACGGCGCTTATTGAAAACACTGCCTTTATCTACCCGCAGAAAATAGCCTTGTTTTGTCTCTAAACAAAATAAAATGATCACAGGCAGCCGAATAATAACTCCTTGGAATAATATCTTTCATTTATTGCCCTAGTTCCACGAATCTGCTCTGGTGGCGCCTGCATGGCGCTGCCTGCTGTCTATGTTGCGGCTGTTTGCTGTGATTTTTGGACCAGGGGATACAATGCTGACAGGAGAAAGGTTCCTACATGTTATTATTTCCCCCTGACTGCACATTACAAGGGCCTTGTTTGTAGCTGTGGGTGGATGGCATATGCATTATGGAACAGGCTGTGGTCCTATAGCCACTCAGAGACAGACCCAGACCCGTTTCTTTCAGACAGGAAGCTCAGGCCATATACAACCACAAAGGGCACCACTCACTTGTTTGCCATCTGAAGTGAAGTGTGTGTCTGTGTGACGTGTGTGTGAAAGAGAGAGGGAGAGAGCGAGAGTAAGTGTGTGTGTGTGTGTGTGTGTGTGTGTGTGTGTGTGTGTGTGTGTGTGTGTGTGTGTGTGTGTGTGTGTGTGTGTGTGTGTGTGTGTGTGTGGGGGGGGGGGGGGGGGGGGGGGGATTTGAGAGAAAGAGAATGTGTGTCTGCACCCTGCATGTGTGGTTGTCAAGTAGCCCTGAATGTAGGCACATAGTACGTACAGCCTACTGCTTGAGCTCAGTCAAGATGTACTCTCCAACAGACTGTGTTTGCCCCCTTTGATCTGGTTTACCCCCTCTTCTCAGATCAATTGCATTTTCTGTCTGTCCTAGATGGGCAGTAAGTAGATGGTTGTTTGATGAAGAGAAGGAGGAGGAGGGAGAGAAAAATGTTGCGTGTGCGTCTTTGTCATTATTTATGTTTAGTTTGTCTATCTGGTGATGGTGAGTGAGTGTGTGTGTGTGGTGTGTGTGTGTGTGTGTGTGTGTGTGTGTGTGTGTGTGTGTGTGTGTGTGTGTGTGTGAGTGTGTGTGTGTGTGTGTGTGTGTGTGTGTGTGTGTGTGTGTGTGTGTGTGTGTGTGTGTTGTTTCCATGGCGTGTGTTCTGTTTATACATGGGCATCTATCAGATGTAGTGTCCATGTCTGTTTGTATAAGTGTCCGTGTGTCTGTCCGTGTGTGTGTACATAGAGTCAGTATGTGCCTCTATGTTCCACTTTTTATTCCTCCCTGACCCTCTCCCCTCCCCCATCAGCCAGTAACGAAGAGACGGTGACGGGTCTGATGTCACCTGACTACGTGGAGATAGCCATCTACTGCATCGGGGTGTTCTTGATCGCCTGTATGGTGGTCATCGTGGTGGTGTGCCGGATGAGGAATACGGCTAAGAAGCCTGACTTTGGGAATCAGCCAGCGGTCCACAAACTCAGCAAGCAGATACCTCTGCGCCGCCAGGTAACAGAAAGTAGATAAGGGGTTTCCAAGGCCTTTAACACCCGTAGAAACACAAACTCCACACACACATGCATTCATACATAATTATTTTTTCACACTATCGTTCTGACCCGAACAAAACTGTACTGACTAGGATATTATATTTTCATGGTTTCAGCTACTATGGTGGATGTGTAACAAGGCCAACTCAGTACAGCTTGGTTTGGCTCGGCTCGGTTATAGCAGTGTGAAAAGCCCTAATATACTCAGATTTATATGTAAATTACAGAAAATAGTCCAAAGTTTACCTACCAAGAGAGGAAAACACAAAAAAAGTTCCACCAAATTTGTACTCCTGACATAGATCTTACTCAATTGGGTTACTGGTACTCTAATTTGAGAGCCCACGAAATGTAGCTGTTCATGGGAAGTGGATTTTCATAACAATACTGTAACTAATACATCGCACTGCTTGAGGTGCTAAGCCCCAGTTAACTCTACTGAAAGACAGCTAGCTACAGTGCATGGCGTCTGAGCATGTTAGCACTGTTATCCATCACCTCTAGCTCCTGCTCTAGCTCCTCTACTTCTCTGTGAGTGATGCTTTTCCCTCAAGGGGAAAAACACAAACTGCAAGAGATACAAAAAGTGTTGGATTACATTCCTGCGAGAGACGGGTGATTCCTGTGTCAAGGTAAGGTTAGGACGAAAGGAGATAGGAGCCCTGAGGACAATGACAACAGCATGATAAATGGACACATTCATCAGATTGAACGTTGCTCTCTAGCACTGAGTTGTTGCTCAACTCTAATGATTACTGACATGCATTCACTCTTTTTTAAAAGGGAAGGAAAATATGTTGATTTGCGCAATATCAATCAATGTCAGTATGATTTGATCTTTAGTTATGGAGACACGTGCACACACACACCTACACTCCCTTTTTATATGACCAGTGTATCTTGACAGGTGATCAGCCAATCCGTCTCCTACTACAGGTGTCAAATGACTCCAGCTCCTCGATGAACTCCAGCACTCCATTGGTCCGCATCACCACACGACGCAGCTCGGCTGGCCACGACGACCCCATTCCAGAGTATGACCTCCCCGAGGACCCACGCTGGGAGTTCTCCAGAGACAGGTGAGGGACAGAGACAGGAAAGGAAGTAGGAATAGGGAGGGGGGAGGTATAGGGTGTGGCACCTCATCAGTATGGCTGAATTCCAGGCTTCCTACATAGCAGTCGCTCAGCAAACCCGGCAATGCCTAGATACGTGCTTACCATGTCAGTAACTACATCACTGCCCGACTCAATGCGAGACTGCAATATAGGACATTTGTCTTTCAATCATTGGTTAATTTGTGTTGCTTAACTGCTTGACAGACCCCCTGGAATGTGGCCTACAGTGGCTTTATCCTCAGGTATTTCTCTGAGAATCGGTGAGGCCCAAGGCTGGCTGCATACTGTTGTAAACTGCAGTCAGTGAGGTTTTTGCTCAGTTGGAATGTACAGTATTTCTACCTAACTTCAAACACCCCCAGAAATGAATCCAGTGCAGGGTCCCATTTGTAAGAGGTCAGTGATTTCGCAATTTAAAATGAAAGTTGCTCATTACTTAATTGTCTCCTAACTATATGCATTATAGTAGCAGATTACCCCCCCCCCCCCCCCCCCCCCATCACGGTATAATAATGGCAACTTATGCAAACATTTAGCTAACTGATTGTATCAGCAGGCTGTTACATGAGGCACTATTGTTGTCTGGTGTAATATACCATTAAGCACCATTGAAAATGGTTTATTATCTGTAATGATTAACCAGTGAGTAATGGCTATGACTGTGATAAAGAACAATGAGTCATTTCTGAGTACTACACTGTACCAGGGTAGTGTTCATTAGGCACAAAACAGAAGAATGAGGGACTGAAAGAGGAAGGGACAACCTGGACTTGTCCAATAAGAAACCCTAATTTTTGTTTTCCATTGCAAAATGTTTTCAAATGTTCAGCCTAATGATCAGGACCATGTGTTGAAAAAATGGGATTGTAACATTTTTTTCTGCCTATAAAAACAATGTTAGTTGTTGCAGTTATCACAAAACTACCACTAACAGGTCCTCATCATAAAGGGAAAAATACAAAAACAAACAAATACCTCAAACAACAATGCTGTAATGTTAGGAGGATCCATTTGATTATTTTTGCTAGTTTATTAACCAGAGATGTAATGCAGGAAGGAAAGAGAAGGTCAAGCAGGGAGCGAGGGAGGGGCCGTGCGGTGTGCATCTGTGAGTGACGAGGGGAGCAGGAAGGGGGAGAGAGATAGCAACCAAGTCGACTCGCGCTGGTAGGCTTACTAATTGCTTGGTATTTATCATCTCATCTGAATACATAGTACCTGTCTTGACTGCATCAAACCGAGAGATGCTAGCTGAAAAGCAAGAGCAGCAACAGCATTAATGAAAACATTTTCTCTTTCTCTCCTCTGGAAACGCGATGTAGACATTCTGCTTTGTGAATTCACATGGAATTTTATGCATTTTTCTCATTGTTTTAACGGAAAAACGATAAAACATTACTGTTTAAACGTTAAGAAAATGTTTCCATGTATCACATCCCTAGTGTGCGTGTGTCATGGCTATAGTCTGTCTGTTTGTGCTGTGACTGTTTGCTTTGCCTCATACCAGAACAGTTAGTTCCTACGAGTTGAACTAATGCCCTCAGTCAGCTTCAGTGGAAAGTGTCAGGCTTAGGGACACAACACTTATACATACAGTGCGTTCGGAAAAGTATTCAGACCCCTTGACTTTTTCAACATTTTGTTACGTTACAGCATTATTCTAAAATGGATTCACACATTTTGCTGCCACCACCATGCTTCACCGTAGGGATGGTGCCAGGTTTCCTCCAGACGTGACACTAGGCATTCAGGCCAAGGAGTTCAATCTTGGTTTCATCAGACCAGAGAATCTTGTTTCTCATGGTCTGAGAGTCCTTTAAGTGTCTTTTGGCAAACTTCAAGTGGGCTGTCATGTGCCTTTTACTGAGGAGTGGCTTCCATCTGGCCACTTTACCATAAAGGCCTGATTGGTGGAGAGCTGCAGAGATGGTTGTCCTTCTGGAAGGTCCTCCCATCTCCACAGATGAACTCTGGAACTCTGAACTCTCCCTCATCAAGGCCCTCCCCCGATTGCTCAGTTTGGCCAGGCGGCCAGCTCTAGGAAGTGGTTCCAAACTTCTTCCACTTAAGAATGATGGAGGCCACTGTGTTCTTGGGGACCTTAAATGCTGCAGAAATGTTTTGGTACTTTTCCCCAGGTCTGTGCCTCGACACAATCCGTCTCCACACTTTTTCCACAATTCTTTCGACCTCATGGCTTGGTTTTTATTCTGACATGCACTGTCACCTGTGGGACCTTATAAAGACAGGTGTCTATGCCTTTCCAAATCATGTCGAATCAATTGAATTTACCACAGGTGGACTCCAATGAAGTTGTAGAAACATCTCAAGGATGATCAATGGAAACAGGATGCACCTGAGCTCAATTTTGAGTCTCACAGCAAACGGTCTGAATACATATGTAAATAAGGTATTTCTTTATATATTTGCAAAAAATTCAACAAACCTGTTTTCGCTTTGTCATTATGTGGTATTATGTATAGATTGATAAAGCTAAATGTGTGAATCCATTTTAGACTAAGGCTGTAACGTAAAAAAAAATGTGGACAAAGGGGTCTGAATACTTCCCGAATGGACTAAAGTGATTTAGCTGTAATGAGGTCTTTTGTTGTTAAGCAATTGGGAAAACCCAGGCCGTAAAGCACACTCTGGCTCTTTGGTTATTAACATGCCTTAGCCTGTGGTGTAAGGCCAAGCCATGTTAGTGTGAATATTTAACAGTAGGGGATCAAAAGCATTCCGAGAAGAATTCCCTTATCTCTGAAAATCATTTCTCATGTGTTCTTTTCTGTCTGTTTGCGCGCGAGCAGAATTGAAGTTGCATGGCAATAAAAAGTGACCAAGTCAGTTATAGCAAATGTAATTGATGTGCCAATGAAAGGAACTGTTTGTTGTATGAGTTATGGGTGGAATGCAAACGTTTTGTGAAAATTCTAAAGGTTCTCCTTAGCATGCTCAGTTGAGCCCCTCTCTCTCTCTCTCTTTGTCTGTGTGTGTCTCTCTTGCTCTTTCCTCTCTCTCTCTTTCATTCATCTCTGACCCCCTCCGCTCCTCCTCTGTCATTCCCAAGTGCCTCAGGGGCCGTGTTGGAAATGCACAACATTCAGGAATGCTAACGTTTGTGGTGGCGTGAAAGGAAAAATAACATTGATTATGTGTGGTGGGCCAGTGCAGAATGGGTGCCATTGAGCTAGGGGTGGGGTAGTTGGGAAGCATGTATGTGGACAGAATAGGGATTGTGTTTCTGTGATGGGGTGCTGGCCTCAGGCCCCTGAGCCAGTGTGAATGTTTAGACAGCCGCAAGACTGGGCTGCAAGGGCGGGGCCACCACCAGTCAATCAAACTAAGATTAGAGGGTCAATATATGACCAAAGAGTCATAGGTCAGGGAGGTGTTGTGACCACGAGTAATAGTGGTGTGGAGTGTGTGGGGCTTGGTCTAGGGGTGTGTGTGTGTGTGTGTGTGTGTGTGTGTGTGTGTGTGTGTGTGTGTGTGTGTGTGTGTGTGTGTGTGTGTGTGTGTGTGTGTGTGTGTGTGTGTGTGTGTGTGTGTGTGTGTGTGTGTGTGTGTGTGTGTGTGTGTGTGTGTGTGTGTGTGTGTGTGTGTGTGTGTGTGTGTGTACACACATCTGCACATGCCTGTGTAAGTGTGTATAAAGGAGAGCTATTAGATATTCTATGTGTAGCTATTCAGACCTTTCTATTACAAAGTGTGCCAGAATTTTATGCAAACTGAGTGAGAGTGACTTACTTAGATTTACAGTTGAAGTCGGAAGTTTACATACACTTATGTTGGAGAAATTAAAACTCCTTTTTCAACCACTCCCCAAATTTCTTGTTAACAAGCTATAGTTTTGGCAAGTCGGTTAGGACATCTACTTTGTGCATGACAAAAGTCATTTTTCCAACAATTGTTTACAGACAGATTATTTCACTTATAAATCACTATCACAATTCCAGTGGGTCAGAAGTTTACATACACTAAGTTGACTGTGCCTTTAATGTCACGCCCTGACCATAGAGAGCCCTCGGGGTTCTCAGTGGTGTTTTAGGTCAAGACGTGACTGGGGGGGTTGTGCTTCTATGTTGGTGTGTGTGTATGTTTCCCAATTGGAGGCAGCTGATAATCGTTACCTCGAATTGGGGATCATACTTAGTGTGTCCTTTTTCCCACCTGCGATGTGGGATATTGTTTTGTTTTGTTTTGTTTGAGTGCCTATGTGCGCTACATTTTTCACGATCGTGATATCTTTGTTGTTTTGGAAGTTTCACTATTATTAAAATGTGGAACTCTACTCACACTGTGCCTTCGGTCCAATTATTTATACGACGGTCGTGACATTTTAACAGCTTGGAAAATTCTAGAAAATTATGTCATGGCTTTAGAAGCTTCTGATAGGCTAATTGACATCATTTGAGTCAATTGAAGGTGAACCTGTGGATGAATTTCAAGGCCTACCTTCAAACTCAGTGCCTCTTTGCTTGACATCATGGGAAAATCAAAAGAAATCAGCCAAGACCTCGGAAAAAAAATTGTACCTCCACAAGTCTGGTTCATCCTTGGGAGCAATTTCCAAACGCCTGAAGGTACCACGTTCAACTGTACAAACAATAGTACGCAAGTATAAACACCATTGGACCACTCAGCCGTCATACCGCTCAGGAAGGAGACGCGTTGTCTCCTAGAGATGAACGTACATTGGTGCGAAAGTGCAAATCAATCCCAGAACAACAACAAAGGACCTTGTGAAGATGCTGGAGGAAACAGGTACAAAAGTATCTATATCCACAGTAAAATGAGTCCTATATCGACATAACCTGAAAGGCCGCTCAGCAAGGAAGAAGCCACTGCTCCAAAACCACCATAAAAAGCCAGACTACGGTTTGCAACTGCACATGGGGACAAATATCGTACTTTTTGGAGAAATATCCTCTGGTCTGATGAAACAAAAATAGAACTGTTTGGCAATAACGACCATCGTTATGTTTGGAGGAAAAGGGGGATGCTTGCAAGCCAAAGAACACCATCCCAACCGTGAAGCACGGGGTTGGCAGCATCATGTTGGGGGGGTGCTTTGCTGCAGGAGGGTCTGGTGCACTTCACAAAATAGACGGCATCATGAGGCAGGAAAATTATGGGGATATATTGAAGCAACATCTCAAGACATCAGTCAGGAAGTCAAAGCTTGGTCACAAATGGGTCTTCCAAATGAACAATGACCCCAAGCATACTTCCAAAGTTGTGCCAAAATGGCTAAGGACAACAAAGTCAAGGTATTGGAGTGGCCATCACAAAGCCCTGGCCTCAATCCTATAGAAAATATGTGGGCAGAACTGAAAAAGAATGTGTGCGAGGAAGGAGGCCTACAAACCTGACTCAGTTACACCAGCTCTGGGCCACCAGTAATGGGCCAAAATTCACCCAACTTATTGTGGGAAGCTTGTGGAAGGCTGCCCGAAACGTTTGACCCAAGTTAAACAATTTAAAGGCAATGCTACCAAATACTAATTGAGTGTATGTAAGTGTATGTAAGCTTCTGTCCCACTGGGAATGTGATGAAAGAAATAAAAGCTGAAATAAATCATTCCCTCAACTATTATTCTGACATTTCACATTCTTAAATAAAGGGGTGATCCTAACTGATGTAAGACAGGGAATTTTTCCTAGAATTAAATGTCAGGAATTGTGTTTAAATGTATTTGGCTAATGTGTATGTAAACTTCCGACTGCATCTGTATATTACTCCACAAGGAGCGGGAGACTAATCTGGACGCTGATAAGAAATCCCGCTATGCCCTCAGACGAACCATCAAACAAGCAAAGCGTCAATAAAGGATTAAGATTGAATCCTACTACACGGGCTCTGACGCTCGTCGGATGTGGTAGGACTTGAAAACTATTACGGACTACAAAGGGAAACTCAGACACGAGCTGCCCAGTGACGCGAGCCTACAAGACAAGCTAAATGCTTTTTTTGCTTGCTTCGAGGCAAGCAACACTGAAGCATGTACGAGAGCACCAGCTGTTCTGGATGACTGTGTGATAACGCTCTCGGTAGCCGATGTGAACAAAACCTTTAAACAGGTCAACATTAACCTGTTAGGGTTAGGGGGCAGTATTGACACGGCTGGATAAAAAACGTACCCGATTTAATGTGCTTACTACTCCTGCCCAGTAACTAGAATATGCATATAATTATTGGCTTTGGATAGAAAACACTCCAAAGTTTCTAAAACTGTTTGAATGGTGTCTGTCAGTATAACAGAACTCAAATGGCAGGTCAAAACCTGAGAAGATTCTGTACAGGAAGTACCCTGTCTGACCATTTCTTGGCCTTCTTTGCCATCTCTATCCAAAACAAAGGATCTCTGCTGTTACGTGACACTTCCTACGGCTGCCATGGGCTCTCAGAAGGCGTCAAAAAGCTGAATCGTGGCTTTGCATGCTCTGGCTGAAAAAAAGTAGCGTGTTTGGGTAGTGGCTGGTTACAGTACTGTGAGACTCAGGCGCGTGCCCGCGTCGACCGAATGCTTTGTTTTCTTTCCTCTGTTTACCTAAACGCAGATTCCCGGTCGGAATATTATCGCTTTTTTATGAGAAAAATTGCATAAAAATTGATTTTAAACAGCGGTTGACATGCTTCGAAGTACGGTAATAGAATATTTAGAATTTTTTTGTCACGAATTGCGCCATGCTCGCCACCCTTATTTACCCTTTCGGATAGTGTCTTGAACGCACGAACAAAACGCCGCTGTTTGGATATAACGATGGATTATTTTGGACCAAACCAACATTTGTTATTGAAGTAGAAGTCCTGGGAGTGCATTCTGACGAAGACAGCAAAGGTAATAACATTTTTCTTATAGTAAATCTGACTTTGATGAGTGCTAAACTTGCTGGGTGTCTAAATAGCTAGCCCTGTGATGCCGGGCTACTGAGAATATTGCAAAATGTGCTTTCACCGAAAAGCTATTTTAAAATCGGACATATCGAGTGCATAGAGGAGTTCTGTATCTATAATTCTTAAAATAATTGTTCTGCTTTTTGTGAACGTTTATCGTGAGTAATTTAGTAAATTCACCGGCAGTGTTCGGTGGGAATGCTAGTCACATGCTAGTCACATGCTAATGTAAAAAGCTGTTTTTTGATATAAATATGAACTTCATTGAACAAAACATGCATGTATTGTATAACATAATGTCCTAGGGTTGTCATCTGATGAAGATCATCAAAGGTTAGTACTACATTTAGCTGTGGTTTGGGTTTATGTGACATTATATGCTAGCTTGAAAAATGGGTGTCTGATTATTTCTGGCTGGGTACTCTGCTGACATAATCTAATGTTTTGCTTTCGTTGTAAAGCCTTTTTGAAATCGGACAGTGTGGTTAGATTAACGAGAGTCTTATCTTTAAAATGGTGTAAAATAGTCATATTTTTGAAAAATTGAAGGTTTTGCATTTCTAAGGTATTTGAATAACGCGCCACGGGATTACACTGGCTGTTGAGTAGGTGGGACGCAAGCCCATAGAGGTTAAGCGCTAATGTTTTTCCATTGTCTATATGCACTAATGTTGTGTGCCCCCTGTTGGCTGTCAGTTATGTCAATGACTGTGTACATATGCCACGCCAGTCACCGACACCTGTAATTCCATGATTGTCACAGCCCTTGTGTGAAACATGTTCATTCCTTAGTGATGCGGACACAGAGGAACTTGAAGCTCTATATCCGCTCCACTACAGCCCCATCGATGTGGATGGGGGCGTGGTCACACCTCTTTTCCTGTAGTCCACGATTAGCTTCTTTGTCTTGCTGACATTGAGGGAGAGATTGTTGTCCTGGCACACTGTCAGGTCTCTGACCTCCTATCTATAGGCTGCCTCATTGTCGTCGGTGATCATTCCTACCAGCGTAAAGTCGTCAGAAAACTTGATGGTGTTGGAGTCATGCGTGGCAACGCAGTCATGGGTGAACAGGGAGTAGAAGAAGGGGCTAAGCACCCACCCCTGAGTTGCCCCCGTGTTGATGGTCAGCATGTCGGATAGGTTGTTGCCTACCCTCACCACCTGGGGAGGCCTGTCAGGAAGTCCAGGATACAGTTGCAGAGGGAGGTGCTCGGTCCCAGGAACCTGAGCTTGGTGATGAGTTTGGAGGGGACTTTTGGTGTTGAATGAGCTGTAGTCCATGAACAGCATTTTCACATAGGTATTCCTTTTGTCCAGGTGGGAGAGGGCAGTGTGGAGTGAAATAGAGATTGCGTCATCTGTGGATCTGTTGGGGCGGTATGCGAATTGGAGTGGGTGTCTGGGAGGATGGTGTTGATGTGAGCCATGACCAGTCTTTCAAATAATTTCTTGGCTATAGATGTGAGTGCTACATGGCGATAGTCATTTAGGCAGGTTACCTTGGCATTCTTGGGCATGTGGACTATGGTGGCATGCATGAAACAAGTTGGTATTACCGACTGGGTCAGAGATAGATTGAAAATGTCAGTGAAGATCACACTGTCATCCGGAGCAGCTGGTGCTCTCATACATGGTTCAGTATTGCTTACCTTGAAGCGAGCACAGCTTGTGAGGTGTGGAAACACTTTGTTGCTTTTATGTATTTTGTTTTGTTGCTTTTTGTGCTATTGCTCTTTCTGCATGCTACGTGTCACTTGTCCTATGTTGCTCTGCATGTGCTAACTGCTGATTGTCTGGATTGTTATTGTAATTGTTTTTAACCCGTTGAGGACAGACGTTCCGCTAGCGGAACCCCTAGCCAACAGCCAATGGCATCGCACGGCGCGAAATACAAAACCAACTAAAATACCACAATTCAATTTTCTCAAACAATCAACTATTTTACACCATTTTAAAGATAAGACTCTCGTTAATCTAACCACACTGTCCGATTTCAAAAAGGCTTTACAACGAAAGCAAAACATTAGATTATGTCAGCAGAGTACCCAGCCAGAAATAATCAGACACCCATTTTTCAAGCTAGCATATAATGTCACATAAACCCAAACCAAAGCTAAATGTAGTACTAACCTTTGATGATCTTCATCAGATGACAACCCTAGGACATTATGTTATACAATACATGCATGTTTTGTTCAATGAAGTTCATATTTATATCAAAAAACAGCTTTTTACATTAGCATGTGATGTTCAGAACTAGCATACCCACCGCAAACTTCCGGTGAATTTACTAAATTACTCATGATAAACGTTCACAAAATACATAACAGTTATTTTAAGAATTATAGATACAGAACTCCTTTATGCAATCGCGGTGTCAGATTTTAAAATAGCTTTTCGACGAAAGCACATTTTGCAATATTCTGAGTACATAGCTCAGCCATCACGGCTAGCTATTTTGACACCCACCAAGTTTGGGACAACTAAACTCAGAATTACTGTTAGAAAAATTGGATTACCTTTGCTGTTCTTCGTCAGAATGCACTCCCAGGACTTCTACTTCAACAACAAATGTTGTTTTGGTTCCAAATAATCCATAGTTATATTCAAATAGCTCCGTTTTGTTCGTGCGTTCAGGTCACTATCCGAAGGGTGACGCGCGAGCGCATTTCGTGACAAAAAATTATTCCATTACCGTACTTAGAAGAATGTCAAACGCTGTTTAAAATCAAATTTTATGCTATTTTTCTCGTAAAATAGCGATAATATTCCAACCGGGCAACGTTGTATTCATTCAAAGGCTGAAAGAAAAAAATGGAGTAGTCTCGTTAATGCGCATCTCCAGTGTCACTGTCCCCAGGCTGACCACTTACAAATTATCCTGCTGTTCTTCGCCCAGAGACAGCAGACACCCCATTCCACTTTCTGGCGGCTTTAGATAGCCATTGGAAGCCTTAGAAAATGTCACATTACAGCACAGATGCTGTATTTTCGATAGAGATGCAACAGAAAGACAACATATTGTCAGACAGGGCACTTCCTGTATGGAATCTTCTCAGGTTTTGGCCTGCCATATGAATTCTGTTATACTCACAGACACCATTCAAACAGTTTTAGAAACTTTAGAGTGTTTTCTATCCAAATCTACTAATTATATGCATATTCTAGTTTTTGGGCAGGAGTAGTAACCAGATTAAATCGGGTACGTTTTTTTCTGGCCGTGAAAATACTGCCACCTATCCGAAAGAAGTTAATAACCTGCCCAGGGACTGGGGTTGAAAATTTGCTGCACTTTTACTGAAACATTGATAAATATGCACTGTCCCTGTAAAAAAAATGTAATAAACTCAATAGAAGGCATTTAGCTCGTCTGGTAGGCTCGCGTCGCTGGGCAGCTCGCCGCTGGGTTTCCCTTTGTGATCCGTGATAGTTTGCAAGCCCTACCACATCCGTCGAGTGTCAGAACCGGCGTAGTAGGATTCCTTCTTAGTCTACTATTGATGCTTTGCCTGTTTGATGTTTCGTCAGAGGTCGTAGTGGGATTTTACATAGACGTCCGGATTAATGTCCCGCCTTGAAAGCGGCAGCTCTAGCCTTTAGCCTAGTACGGATGTTGAGAGTAATCCATGGCTTCTGGTTGGGATACGTACGGTCACTATGGAGATGAGGTCATCGATGCACTTATTAATGAAGCCGGTGACTGATGTGGTAAACTCCTCAATGTTATCGGATCAATCCTGTATCAGGGCATTATGTCCCTACCGCCCTGGCACAGTCCGCTGCCACCACATCGAGCCAATTAAGCACTCACACAATCAGAGAGAGAGAGAGAGAGAGAGAGAGAGAGAGAGAGAGAGAGAGAGAGAGAGAGAGAGAGAGAGAGACGTGGAAAACGCTGGCCTAGTGCCTGTTCGCTCTCTGTTTTACCTCTCTTTCTCGTTCTCTTTATCTCTCTCTTGCAATTGCTTTTTCAATCTCACGCTCTTGTTCTTTCTCTGTCGCTCTCTGTTTTTCGCTCCTTACAAATCTGTTTAAGTATGTGTCCTACAGAGAGAGATAAGAGAGTTAAGTGGGTTTTCAATAGGTGTTTGTGTTCCGGGTGCTAACTGTAGCACATAAAGGCACTACATTTTTTAGTCTGTGCATATATTGATTTGGCTATGGATGTATTTAATAGGCACCAAACAGAAGATAACAGACTTAAACAGGGAATGTGCTCTAATGAATATGACTCAGGTGTTTGAACATTAACTGTTTCTCGAATGTTTCCCTTTTTCTCCTCTACAGGTTGACTCTGGGCAAGCCGCTGGGCGAGGGCTGCTTTGGCCAGGTGGTGATGGCTGAAGCGTTAGGCATCGATAAGGACAAGCCGAAGGAGGCCATCACAGTGGCCGTGAAGATGCTGAAAGGTACGTGTGAGTGTGTCCGTCAGTTTGTACGTGTATGTGTGCATGTGTGTGCGTGATTGTCCCATCCACAGTAGCCTGTGGGATCTCACTATCTCAGTATTTCCACAGTGTAATCGTAGCCCTGCGACACACTGCCCTGCTAGCTGTAAGCCCTGGGCTGAGCCTCTGACCCTTTTTAAATATGGGCCACCGCCACCAGCTCTGGGCTGGTGTGTATGTTGTGGCTGGGGTGTGTACGTGGGTATGTTTACTTATTTATGTCTTATGTACACTACATACACTGGCTATATGTGCATATATGTGTGTGTGTACCTGTATGTAGGGGTTGTCGAGGTGGGGCTTGGGGGCTCAGGTAATGGTGCTGACAGCGGAATAAATCCTATGCCATTGTGTCTGACTGACTGGTCGCCTCGATCAGACCCATGAAAACAGAGACTCATGTGCTGCTGGAGACAATAACTTCAGATTGACTGAATGTCTTAATTCCCTGGCTGCTGAAAGAATAGAGGCCTGTGTTTAGTGGTCATACTGCTATAATGTAATCTAGACCACCACTGTCAGTGAAGCATGCTTAATAACGGCACAGATTAAGCTTGTCTGCTTGGACTGTAGGACAGACAGGGGCTGGTGCGTCCTGGGTCATGGGGAAAGAGATGCGGGTAGTGTGTGTGCGTGCGCTTGTCTGTATGCATGAATACGTTTATGTATGTGTTATTATTATTTTTTTTTTAATGTGTGTCTGTTTTGTCCTCTACTGTATATTGATGCCTTGTTTCCCCCTCCAGATGATGCTACAGAGAAAGACCTGTCTGACCTTGTGTCAGAGATGGAGATGATGAAGATGATTGGGAAACACAAGAACATCATCAACCTACTAGGGGCCTGTACACAAGATGGTGAGTATGAGGGGCTTTACCTTAAAGGGACAATCCACTCCAAACCACAAATTCCTATGATTAACAGTGCAAAAACAATATTTTTTGTGAACTAATCTTTCCTTTTGTTGTTATAACAACGTTGTTAGCAAAATGTGAGAATCATTGTGTAAATCTGTTCCAGCTCAAGTTGACTACAAAACCCACAATGCAATGCTCTCTCTGGGCCGGCTGGCTAGCTAGCTAGCTAGCAAACGTAGCTACACACAATAATACCAAAGTCAATATCAGCATGTGAAGGAGCTAGCTAGCTGTAAAATGGCATTAACAAACGGCACGATCAATTTACCCGTGGTATATTTTTCTATGATACTACTATGGATACTTTCATTCATACCCTGGTACTACTATGGTACTTTCACTTATACCATGCCATAGCCATTGGTCGCTTTAATGAAATGTACCATGGTTTTAGCTTTGAAGTATGATGGTACTACTATGGTATTGCCATTGTACCTAAATATTACCATGGTATAAATCTGAATCATGGAAATGTACCACGGTTTTAGATTTGAAGTATTATAGTACTGTCATCCACTTAAATAATACCATGGTATTGCATAATTTATACCATGGTAGATGTGGATCATTGAAATACCATGGTTTTAACCTGCATTATACCATGGTAATGCACACTTATGATAAATGGTACCAATAATTATCATATGGCACCATCTTTATTAATTGTGGCAGTATAATGCATTAAATAAATAAACCTCCCAAGGTCAAAAGAGGTTGTTTGGTATTATATTGATTCATTTGTATACCAGTTTGGGCAAGTTTCTGATAAAGTCAGAGGCAGGCTACTATTGTTGGTCCTAGTTTGTCTGTAACATCAAAAGAAAAAGGAAAATAGTTCGTGTGAAAAAGGGGTAGTACTTTCTGTATATGCCTAGTTAGTAAGTCAGTTGAACGAGAGAGCCAACTGAAGAGAGAAGCACCATGTAAACTAAATATTTTAAACGTTATCATTATGGTTAGCGAGTTATAAAGCATAGGATATGAAACAACAAGTTAATCATGTGTAATTAAGCGAGTGTAATGATAATAGTTGTTATTTTTGGATGATGTTTTCATGGTTTAATTCATTTATAAAAAACATTAGCATAGATGGTAAAGTTAGCTCCAGTCAAGCTAGACTGTCGTAGTCATGTTGACAGGACCAACGAACGTGTAATCAAAGGGAAACATTGTAACTTATTGTTTTTAGGGATATGTTGAGATTTACATATTGAAATTGTATCTATGCGATAAGATGATAATACCTTTTTACAATATTTTTTTAGTATATTGGCTATTTAGAACTGTATAAAAGTAGTCAAGCCAGTTGAATGATGGAGAGCCAACTGAAAACTGTATTGAAGAGGGAAGCACCAGATAAACTTGAAAAAATGTAAGGTTTCAGACTCCCTTCTTTCTTCTCACCATACCTTATTCAGGTCCCAAGGTTTAAGAGGGTACACTACACTACCAGACCATGTGTGTTGTGGTTTTTCACTATGAGCTAAAGGGGTTTAAGAGGGTACTAGGCCTACGCTTTGCCATTGCAGAGTGAGTAGTCAATGTTGCATTTTGTGAGTACCATAAATTACTATGTTTTTGGTCACTTCACCTGAAAAACGTTGGGACACAGACCATCATAATACATTGTAAACAACTACCATGCTTTCATGTTTCACTACATGCTGCTAGTACAAAACATTGGTATTTTTTTTCATTGTACTTCCATGGTTAATTTTTGTACTATGGTAGCTAGTACAATGAAAAATATAGAATGTTTTTGTGGTCACTACCATGGCAGGAAGATACAAAGGTATTGGTGCAAATACCATGATATTTTCCTGCCATGGTATTACAATGAATAAAATAGCATGATACTATAATGTTTTTTGGTTCACTACCATGGCAGCAAAATATCATTGTATTGCAACAGTACCATGGTATTTTCCTGCCATGATAGTGACCAAAAAAAAACATTATAGTACCATGCTATTTCTATTTTTTTCATTGTACTACCATGGTACATTTTTGTAAGGGTAGGAGTCTCTCACCGAGTTCAACTTGTAGTTTGTCTCTGCCCCAGAGCGAGTGCAGAGTACGTTGCTATGTCAACAATGGCCCTTTCCCGCATTTCCCACAAACACACAGGGTGCATTGCAAGATGGAACTTTAAGGAGAAACTGAGTTGAATAATTAGGTACACTGTTTAGATTGAGCACATATAAGTGAAATATATACATTGTTATGATGATAAACAGATGGATGTGTTCTAGACAAGTATGCCCTTACCGTCTATTGGCTGATTTGGCAATTTGGACTGCAGATAATGTTTTAAAAGTATTATGAAATGTGATAGTGTGTTATCCCTATCTCCACTGACAAGAACCATGTAGCTATGACGCGTTCCTACACGATTTCCTGATTTCACAGACAGACCACTTAGAAGTTAAATCATGGGGGAAATTGTTATTTTACCCACTGATAGAACATAGGCTTTCACCAAATCATAAGTTTCATGATTTTATTTCTGAGGTGGATTATCCCTTTAAAGGACTGGTTCACTTTTTTGATGTAAATGGCATGTTATAGAAGGTTACAGACTTTTTGGGGGATGATTTCAGTTGGTTTTGAAAAACTTACCCCACCCGCAATAGACTTCCTCGTTCTGCGTTTTCTCATATCACCACAATTGGAACGAGAAAGCACGTACATGCTCTCACAAGAAAATGTATTGCTTGAGTCCCACAAAATGGAATATAACACTGTGGATAAAGTTTGGAATTACACAGTTTCATGTGTACGACATCTTAAGACCTGCATCACCTACAATAAGGAAGTGAACTACTCCTTTAATGGTCCAAATGTAGCCGTTTTTATCTCAATATCAAATCATTTGGTGGCCATTAATAAACATGAACAATGCTCCCAAAACACCCAAATACGTCCTTTGGTTCCGTTGTGTTGAAATGAGTAACAAGAAAGCACGCGCATGCTCGCACACCGAAATGTATTGCTAGAGTAGAGTTGCCAAGTTCTCTCCCACACATCTACTATGAATATAGTGTTGAACAGAACTGAATTTAAAGGAGTATTTTATGAAATAATATAACTCTACCCTCCCATATATTTGTCATTAGTCCATGTTTGCCACTGTCCCCCACAAATTGTTTCAGTCAACATTTAAATTCTGATGCCCAAAATCCCTGCTTGACTTGGTTACTTCTCTCTGCCCCAATTTGGAAAGCAGTGTTCAGTCAGTGTGGTTGAGTCCTAAATGAGTGTATGTCTCTCTTTCTCTCTCTCTGTGTGTGTGTGTGTGTGTGTGTGTGTGTGTGTGTGTGTGTGTGTGTGTGTGTGTGTGTGTGTGTGTGTGTGTGTGTGTGTGTGTGTGTGTGTGTGTGTGTGTGTGTGCAGGCCCTCTGTATGTGATAGTGGAGTATGCCTCTAAAGGGAACCTGAGGGAGTACCTACGTGCCCGCAGGCCCCCGGGCATGGAGTACTCCTACGATATTAACCGCTGCTCAGACGAACAGCTCGCCTTCAAGGACCTGGTCTCCTGTACCTACCAGGTGGCACGGGGCATGGAATATCTGGCCTCGCAAAAGGTGCACACAAACACACCATGTTCATTCTCACCATTCTACTTGGTAGACAAACTTCCATGAAATTGCACTGGGCCTTTGTGATAGGGCTTTAGCCAGGGTGGTTGTGTAAAAAGTGTGTTTTTATCATGGTGGGAATATTGTCTCCTTAAAACACATCTCTAGCCCACTGTCCAAATCCCAGCATTGTCTCTCGCTGTCACACAAAGCCTTTCTGTGCAGACAACTGAAGAATATATTTTTCACAACAGGGAATGGGCACATTAGCCCAACACTCCATCACCCTCCCTCTCACTAGAGGAATCTGTCAGAGGCTAGAGCATACAATGTTAAGACATACACACACACACACACTCTGGCATGCAGTCATGCACAGAGACACACATGCACACCTAGGCACACAAACAACTTCTACCATGTATGACAAAGTATGTCAGAAATAGTTTTCAGATTCAGGCTTGTTTCTCATGCATGTGGTAGCATGTGTTTAGTTGAATGTGTGTTTTTGGGTTATTACATGGATAAAAGCATTTATTAGCATAGCTTGTTTGTATTTTAGTGTTTGTATATGTATTTATTTGCACAATGAAGTAACTGTATCATGTTCTCTTCTCCTTTTCCCAATCTTTCCACTGGTTTTCCTCTCTTCTTCCCCCTCTTCTGCTTTTCTAACCTTTTTCTCTCCTTCTCTCCATCCCCCCCTGCCCTTTCACAATTACCACTGTTATCTTTTCTCCCCTTCTCCTATTTTATCTCCTTCTCTCCATCCAGTGTATACATAGAGATCTAGCAGCGAGGAACGTTCTGGTCACAGAGAGCAACTTTATGAAGATTGCAGACTTTGGCCTGGCCAGGGATGTCCACAACATTGATTACTATAAAAAGACAACTAACGTGAGTATTTGGGGGGGCACATGCTATGCTGTGTGTAAGTTAGTGTTCTGTGGTGTTGTCAGGGGTTGTATGTGACAGAGTTCGGGGTCAATTCCATTTAAATTCAGTTAAAAGTCCAGGTAGTCGATAATGGACCGTAACAGATATGTATGTAGTTGGTGCTGTATATGAACTAATATACTGTACATGGGTTCTAATGTTAAAAATTATTTGTTAGTTACAATTGTACAATGTATGTTCCCTGCATATAAAATCCACGAAGACTGCCGGAAAGCCCCGAACACAAGATTGTAATTTCTATGACTCACACGGTGGAGGAACATACATGTATTGCCTGTAGCCTACTGTACACAGTAAGCTGTAAATGGCACTTCACTTTTTACTATAAACAACAACTGTGAGGATTTTTCTACATTAGTCACAACAATCTTTATAGAATAAAAATCTAATTACATGTGGAAATACATATGAGTGAACATTAGCAAGCAAGCAGCAGATGAAACAGAAATGGAATTCTCTCTTCCCTCTCCGCGGTTTTAGCTTGGTTTAGGATATTTACTAGCCCACACCAGTGACAAACATAGCTATGTCATTAACATATGGCAGTACACAAACAAAATCTAGCTCATTTATTTTTCTAAAGTGCCTTCAGGAAATATTCACACCCCTTGACTTTTTCCACATTTTGTTGTGTTATAAAGTGGGATTAAAATTGTTTTAATTGTATTTTTTTATGCAAATGTGTATAATTATAGTTCATAAAAGTTAAAGAATTTGAAGTTAGGATAGCTTGAACATGTGAGAGTTGGTTTGGTGCCTCTAGCTTGAACGGTTCAATAGTTCATGTTGGGGAGTTATTCAATGCAAATGTATATTGTTACAGTTCCTAAAATGTTAAAATATGTTTTATTCAGGATAGCCTGAACATGAGAAAGTGGGTTTGGTGATGTTATGCTAATGTCTTCTGACCCCAATTAGTCAGCGGGTCTATTGTTTGGTTGTTAGGCTGTTGGTTGACCTTGAATGTTTTAGTTGAGCAGTAGCAAATATATATACTATATATAGATATAGATATATAGATATAGATATAGATAGATAGATAGATAGATAGATAGATAGTTATATATATATATATATATATATAACTATAACTAATATATATATATATATATATTAGTATATATATATACACTGCTCAAAAAAAGAAAGGGAACACTTAAACAACACAATGTAACTCCAAGTCAATCACACTTCTGTGAAATCAAACTGTCCAGTTAGGAAGCAACACTGATTGACAATACATTTCACATGCTGTTGTGCAAATGGAATAGACAACAGGTGGAAATTATAGGCAATTAGCAAGACACCCCCAATAAAGGAGTGGTTCTGCAGGTGGGGACCACAGACCACTTCTCAGTTCCTATGCTTCCTGGCTGATGTTTTGGTCACTTTTGAATGCTGGCGGTGCTTTCACTCTAGTGGTAGCATGAGACGGAGTCTACAACCCACACAAGTGGCTCAGGTAGTGCAGCTCATCCAGGATGGCACAACAATGCGAGCTGTGGCAAGAAGGTTTGCTGTGTCTGTCAGCGTAGTGTCCAGAGCATGGAGGCGCACCCAGGAGACAGGCCAGTACATCAGGAGACGTGGAGGAGGCCGTAGGAGGGCAACAACCCAGCAGCAGGACCGCTACCTCCGCCTTTGTGCAAGGAGGAGCAGGAGAAGCACTGCCAGAGCCCTGCAAAATGACCTCCAGCAGGCCACAAATGTGCATGTGTCTGCTCAAACGGTCAGAAACAGACTCCATGAGGGTGGTATGAGGGCCCGACGTCCACAGGTGGGGGTTGTGCTTACAGCCCAACACCGTGCAGGACGTTTGGCATTTGCCAGAGAACACCAAGATTGGCAAATTCGCCACTGGCGCCCTGTGCTCTTCACAGATGTGCTCAGTGTGAACCTGCTTTCATGTGACAGACGTGACCGAATCTGGAGACGCCGTGGAGAACGTTCTGCTGCCTGCAACATCCTCCAGCATGACCGGTTTGGTGGTGGGTCAGTCATGGTGTGGGGTGGCATTTCTTTGAGGGGCCGCACAGCCCTCCATGTGCTCGCCAGAGGTAGCCTGACTGCCATTAGGTACCGAGATGAGATCCTCAGACCCCTTGTGAGACCATATGCTGGTGCGGTTGGCCCTGGGTTCCTCCTAATGCAAGACAATGCTAGACCTCATGTGGCTGGAGTGTGTCAGCAGTTCCTGCAAGAGGAAGGCATTGATGCTATGGACTGGCCCGCCCGTTCCCCAGACCTGAATCCAATTGAGCACATCTGGGACATCATGTCTCGCTCCATCAACCAACGCCACGTTGCACCACAGACTGTCCAGGAGTTGGCGGATGCTTTAGTCCAGGTCTGGGAGGAGATCCCTCAGGAGACCATCTGTCACCTCATCAGGAGCATGCCTAGACGTTGTAGGGAGGTCATACAGGCACGTGGAGGCCACACACACTACTGAGCCTCATTTTGACTTGTTTTAAGGACATTCCATCAAAGTTGGATCAGCCTGTAGTGTGGTTTTCCACTTTCATTTTGAGTGTGACTCCAAATCCAGACCTCCATGGGTTGATAAATTGGATTTCCATTGATTATTTTTGTGTGATTTTGTTGTCAGCACATTCAACTATGTAAAGAAAAAAGTATTTAATAAGATTATTTCTTTCATTCAGATCTAGGATGTATTGTTTAAGTGTTCCCTTTATTTTTTTGAGCAGTATATATATATATATATATATATATATATATATATATATATATATATATATATATATATATATATATATATATATATATTTGCGCCCATCTCAGTAAACAAAACCATTGCGGAGGCCTAGGCTAAAAGCCAATTTATGCTTGATCTGAAAATGTGGTCAGAGACTACATATGGAGGGTGTGACGCAATTGCACGGCCTCCAGAGGCATGCAGAGGCCCAATCGAGCTCTGTACCACATCGCAATGCTGCTCCCAAATGTTTTATTTTTTATTTAACCTTGATTTAACTAGGCACGTCAATTAAGAACACATTCTTATTTACAATGACGGCACAATGCACTTAGGGTGTGTCTATATATGAAAAAATATAGACACACCGTGGACAGCCCTAGTCATGGACAGCCCTAGTCTTCTTAAACTGGTCCGTATTTGTGTGGTTGGTAATTAGTTGTGTTGTTCAGTAGTTGTCTGTTTTATTATTTATTTAACTAGGCAAGTCAGTTAAGAACAAATTCTTATTTACAATGACGGCATACCAGGGAACAGTGGGTTAACTGCCTTGTTACATTTACATTACATTTAAGTCATTTAGCAGATGCTCTTATCCAGAGCGACTTACAAAATGGTGCATTCACCTTATGATATCTAGTGGAACAACCACTTTACAATAGTGCATCAAATCTTTTAAGGGGGGGGGGGGGGGGTTGGAAGGATTACTTTATCCTATCCTAGGTATTCCTTAAAGAGGTGGGGTTTCAGGTGTCTCCGGAAGGTGGTGACTGACTCCGCTGTCCTGGCGTCGTGAGGGAGCTTGTTCCACCATTGGGGTGCCAGAGCAGCGAACAGTTTTGACTGGGCTGAGCGGGAACTGTGCTTCCTCAGAGGTAGGGGGGCCAGCAGGCCAGAGGTGGCAGTTGTTCAGGGGCAAAACGACATATTTTTACCTTGTCAGCTCAGGGATTCGATCCAGCAGCCCAATGCTTTAACCACTAGGCTACCTGCCGCACCTGATTGTGGTCAGTAGTTGTGTGGATGTGGTCAGTAGTTGTGTGGTTCTGTAGTTGTGGTCAGTAGTTGTGTGATGGTGGTCAGAAGTTTTGGTCAGGAGTTGTGTTCAGTAGTTCTGCTCAGGAGTTGTGTTGTGGTCAGTAGTTGTGTGGTTGTGACCAGTAGTTGTGTGGTTGTGGCCAGTAGTTGTAAGTAATTGTGTGGTTGTGGTCAGTAGTTGTGGGTTTGTGGTCAGTAGTTGTTGCTATGCAACAGTTGCCTTGGCTGGCCTGCTCCCTCTATGGCTAAAGCCAGTGTAAAATACATGCTAACATATACAGTACATTTGTGCTTTTAAACTAAATAAATACTGCACTTTAACTAGGGCTGTTGCGGTGACCTTATTACCGCCACACCGGCAGTCATGAGTCATGACCGCAGTCAAATTCCACGTGACTGCACTCTGGACATGGCTAACGACCAGCAGGTCACACAGGGCTCTTGTCTCTCTAACCACTCTGACTTCAATGCAATCGGAAATCACAAAATACTTATCGTGCCTCCCGAGTGGCGCAGCGGTTTAAGGCTTCTTAACACGCTAGAAGCGTCACTACAGACCTGGGTTCGATCTCGGGCTGTATCACAACCGGCCATGATCGGGAGTCCTATAGGTCGGCGCACAATTGGCCCAGCATCATCTGAGTTTGGGGAGGGTTTGGCCGGAGGGGCTTTACTTGGCTCATCGCGCTCTTGCGACTCCTTGTGGCGGGCCGGGCGCCTGCAGTCTGACCCCGATCGTCAGGTGAACGGTTTACTCCGACACATTGGTGTGGCTGGCTTCCGGGTTAAGCAGGCGCGTGTTAAGAAGCACGATTTGGCGGTTCATGTTTCGGAGGACGCATGACTCGACCTTCGCCTCCCGAGCCCGTTGGGGAGTTGCAGTGATCTTGCTTTTTTTTTGACTCGCCTCACGGTGATTTATCAATTTGAAGAAAGAAGTTCAACAACAGGTCGAAACTGAGTGGATAACATGGTCTTTGTGGATGTTGTTTCAAAGCTTAACAATGAAATGGGCAGCGCTTTCTAAGGTGATTCATTCAACACCCATACACATATTATAGCCCAAGCCCAAAAAATACCCTGAATTAAAATGATTGTGCTGTTATACAATACATAGCCTACCGCATGTTACACATAGCAGAAAAAAAACTGATTTAAGGAGTCTTTGGTTCATAATTGGATTTATTAATTCTAGTAATCGCATTTGAGTGTGAACTGTATTATTATGCATACTGGATGGACTGGTTACCTTATGCTATGCTCCAAACTTAATATCCATGAGTCTTGGAGAGAACATATAGGCCTAGGTGATGCTGTTAGTTCATTGAGTGTGCAGGGCAGTTTACAGAGCTAGCCTACATGTTTATTTGACACATTACCTTTAGCTACAGAATATCTCACCAACATTTCCATCTCCTCTCTTTCCTCCATTCCTTTCCTGAGTGCACAGTGATGGGGCTGTCAACAGTAAAATTAAATATGTTTTGTTGTGAAAACATTTTACTTGGATGTTGATCCAAGCTGCATCACATCCGGCCGTGATTGGGAGTCCCATAGGGCGGCGCACAATTGGCCCGGCGTCGTCCGGGTTTGGCCGGGGTAGGCAGTTATTGTAAATAATTTTTTCTTAAT
Source organism: Salmo salar (assembly GCF_965601325.2). NCBI lineage: Eukaryota > Metazoa > Chordata > Actinopteri > Salmoniformes > Salmonidae > Salmo > Salmo salar. Next base: position 4,280,556 of record NC_138308.1, on the reverse strand, counting down.
TGACTTGCCTAGATAGATAAAGGTTAAAATAAAAAAAATAAAGAATCCCAAACAGATTTCACTTGGTTTCCCAAATTAAGACTGGGTAGCTGCAGGAACAGGGTTGGAGAGCCCATGGCATACAGAGTTTGGGCGTAACGTCACTTGTCGCGCAGCGAGAGGCTGCATGCTCCTCAAACAGTGGTTGATGCATGGAGTGAAATAACCAGAGTAGCCTACCCGAATGATTGAAAAGAGGTCGCTATTCGAGTGCACACGGATGACATAGCTTTTCCCCCTGCCCATTTGATAATGGGCCATTCTAAATTGAAACAGAAGTCTGATGGGGAAAATATGATCACTTGATGAGAGAACAGCGTGTGCAACCTGAGGCAAGGAACAGAGCGCACAACTTTTTGCGACTTTCTCAAATCATCAATAGCCTATGGTCGCATCATGCAGCCCATATGTTTTGATTTATAAAAGACGTTGTTTGTGTCATTCGCAACCGAAGTTGCCAATTATTTTGCATGACAATAATCCAGCTGAAAGAATTGTCATGACCCTAAATCTGACCCACAAAACTTATTTGCTAGATTCATGATAGTGTTAGACAAAGCAAGGCAAGTGAACTTCAAAACCTGATGTCTTTTTATTGAAATTAGCAGCTGTTGTTGGTAAATAATGAATCTGCTAGCTTCTGACATGACTTACTGCATCTAGAAAGAGATCAGTTGGTGTGTTACTAAAACAGCATTATCTATTGATTGGTCGAAGCTATTCCTAAAAAAAAATATATATATTTTGAAAAGCAGAGAAAGATTTTATACACTGTTTTTGTCTGACTTGTTCGGGGAGTGGTCAAAATGGCAGTTGTTTGGAAACAGATGGGGAAAAATGTGTTAATGCAGTTACTGAAACTGCTGTTTCATTAGATACGGAGAAGGAGATGAAGATGTCGTACCCTCTCCAACAAGTTAGACAAAATGTTAGAAGTGTTGAAAATGTCAGTTGTTTATACAGTGGGGGGGAAAAGTATTTGATCCCCTGCTGATTTTGTACATTTGCCCACTTACAAGGAAATGATCAGTCTATCATTTTAATGGTAGGTTTATATGAACAGTGAGAGACTGAATAACAACAAAAAAATCCAGAAAAACGCAGGTCAAAAATGTTATAAATTGATTTGCATTTTAATGAGGGAAATAAGTATTTGACCTCTCTGCAAAACATGACTTAGTACTTGGTGGCAAAACCCTTGTTGGCAATCACAGAGGTCAGACGTTTCTTGTAGTTGGCCACCAAGTCTGCACACATCTCAGGAGGGATTTTGTCCCACTCGTCTTTGCAGATCTTCTCCAAGTCATTAAGGTTTCGAGGCTGACGTTTGGCAACTCGAACCTTCAGCTCCCTCCACAGATTTTCTATGGGATTAAGGTCTGGAGACTGGCTAGGCCACTCCAGGACCTTAATGTGCTTCTTATTGAGCCACTCCTTTGTTGCCTTGGTTGTGTGTTTTGAGTCATTGTCATGCTGGAATACCCATCCACGACCCATTTTCAATGCCCTGGCTGAGGGAAGGAGGTTCTCACCCAAGATTTGACAGTACATGGCCCCGTCAAATGATGGGGTGAAGTTGTCCTGTCCCCTTAGCAGAAAAACACCCCCAAAGCATAATGTTTCCACCTCCATGTTTGATGGTGGAGATGGTGTTCTTGGGGTCATAGGCAGCATTCCGCCTCCTCCAAACACGGTGAGTTGAGTTGATGCCAAAGAGCTCAATTTTGGTCTCATCTGACCACAACACTTTCACCAGTTGTCCTCTGAATCATTCCGATGTTCATTGGCAAACTTCAGACGGGCATGTATATGTATTCTTGAGCAGGGGGACCTTGCGGGCGCTGCAGGATTTCAGTCCTTCATGGTGTAGTGTGTTACCAATTGTTTTCTTGGTGACTATGGTCCCAGCTGCCTTGAGATCATTGACAAGATCCTCCCGTGTAGTTCTGGGCTGATTCCTCACCGTTCTCATGCTCATTGCAACTCCACGAGGTGAGATCTTGCATGGAGCCCCAGGCTGAGGGATATTGACAGTTCTTTTGTGTTTCTTCCATTTGCGAATAATCGCACCAAATGTTGTCACCTTCTCACCAAGCTGCTTGGCGATGGTCTTGTAGCCCATTCCAGCCTTGTGTAGGTCGACAATCTTGTCCCAGACATCCTTGGAGAACTCTTTGGTCTTGGCCATGGTGGAGAGTTTGGAATCTGATTGATTGATTGCTTCTGTGGACAGGTGTCTTTTATACAGGTAACAAGCTGCGGTTAGGAGCACACCCTTTAAGAGCGTGCTCCTAATCTCAGCTCGTTACCTGTATAAAAGACACCTGGGAGCCAGAAATCTTTCTGATTGAGAGGGGGTCAAATACTTATTTCCCTCATTAAAATGCAAATCAATTTATAACATTTTTGACGTGCGTTTTTCTCTATATTTTTGTTGTTATTCTGTCTCTCACGGTTCAAATAAACTTACCATTAAAATTATAGACTGATCATTTCTTTGTCAGTGGGCAAACGTACAAAATCAGCAGGGGATCACATACTTTTTTCCCCCACTGTAAAAAGTTACAGAAAATATTGTCTTTACTAAAACAGCTGTCACTTTATCAGAATAATATATTTGTTAAAAAAAAGGGTTAAATACATAAAATGTTTTTCCTGATCTTTCTTATATCTCAGTGAATCTGTTATTCAATGTGTTTGTTTGGGCTAATAGCAGTAAGGCCAATTGTTTTCTCCATACAATATATATTTTCATACTTCAAGGGGTCTTACAATTCAAAATGAAATAGCTAAACTACCCTGGCTTAGACTTATAAATTAAAATGTATAAATTATATAAAAAAAACGTTATGTAATCACACTGGTCATGGCTAGTCTACATATCTTAAAGTTGCAACCGCATTTCTAGCTTAAACAGTGTAAGAGTCGCGTGCAAATAATAAAAAGTCAGAGGTATGATGAAGATTTAAACTCAGGACTTTTACATCGCAAGTCCCACGAAATAAGAAGTATGATCAAGATTTAGAATGGGACCACTGTTTTGTTCAAAAGCTGAGGAATTGGAGGTGGAGAAATGTAACAACTCAACAACAAAAAAAATATATATTATTATAATTTAAATTAAATAAATCGGTGAGCTATGGATACAAAATTTAAATGTTATCCATATTCAGAGGTTAAACGGTATCTGTTTAAAACTACATTGTTTAGAAACAATTGAGTAGAACAAGCATATTTTGGGGGTTCTGATGGGGTATGACAAATTGACTAAGCGCATTTATTATATATAGTGCATTTGGACAGTATTTAGACCTTGACTTTTTCCACATTTTGTTACATTACAGCCTTATTCTAAAATGGATTAAATCGTTTTTTCCCCCTCAATCTACACACAATACCCCATAATGACAAAGCAAAAACAGTTTTAGACATTTATGTAAATGTATGGTGTTAAATATTTTTGTATTAATATGTTCATGTCATTGACACTTACAAATAATTTAAATGTAGTTTCTAGTAGAATGTTACAATGCGAATGTCATGTAAAAAATTTAAAATAACATTTTATACATTGTTTTGGAACTAAACCTCCCTTGCACTGCACTGCTTTGTAACACCTTTTGCTCAGTTGTTTCAGTGGGCTGGCCCTGATCTGCTCTGTAAGCAAATTATTCCCATAGTTCGCTTCTGGAGACAGTTTTGTCAACAAGCTGCGGGCATGGAGGTATGATATTTTCTTTAGAAGAAGCCATGTTGTCTGCATTCTCTCTCCTCTCGCTTGCTTCTCAAAAGTGGCTTGCACTGTGTCAGCTGCAAGTGCAAGAATGGCTAGCTTACTACAGCCCCCTTAAGATTCAGACAAATTAGTAGACATACGGATTGATGGATCGAGTCTATGACGTGAGACAGATTTGACTGAAGTACCGAAAGTAACAAAACTTCTAGTTCCAAACCGTTATTTGTGTTCTAGTATTTAAAAGTACCGAAGTGTCGGTATACCGTGCAACACCAAAGTAAACGTTGTTAAAATGGAACCCAGTTGTTTCATTTCGAGTTAACACTTCCCTCCCTCCCTTCTCAGTCTTGGCAGAGACTGGAGGTTCCCAGACCATCAGTAAATGCAGTGCTTATAGAGTGGCTCTGTGCCTCTCTTGTTCCTTCACTTCCATAGCCACTTGTCCAAACAGCCCGAGAGAGAGAGAGACAGATACTGAAAGAGATGGAGAGCAGAGTGCTTGTCATCTTCATAGTAGACCCCCAGTAGCATTCATCCCATTCCCACTGTAGAGCATAGCACAGCCTGCTGCTTTTTCATTACACATACTATAATGCTAGTTGAAAACAACCACCCACAACAGCATGGGCCATAGACAATGGGTGATGATGTAGTCTAGGAGAAAAGAGACTTATTTCAGAAGGTGTATTAAAAAAGTAGGGGCAGTTTTTATTGTTAATCATCATGACGGTGCCTCTATGAGGACGGATATCAGCAGCATCTATGAGAGCCTCCTAACCCTATCTGGGAAAGCTGATTACCTGGCGGGTCAATCAAGGCAAAATAATATTGTAATAGATGGTATCCAGGAAAGTCAAAGTGAAATATGGGCAGAATCAGACAAAGTTCATAACTTGCGAGGTGAGGAGAAGGATTATTTAAGATACTGTTTGAAGAGGTAGGGTTTCAGATGTTTTCAGAAGATGGGCAGGGACTGTCCTAGCTTCAGGGGAAAGCTGGTTCCACCATTGGGGTGCCAGGACAGTAGAGCTTGGGAGGGCCAAGAGACCTGAGGTGGCAGAACTGAGTGCTTGTGTTGGGGTGTAGGGTTTGAGCATCGCCTGAAGGTAGGGATGGACAGTTCCTTTTGCTGTTCCGTAGGTAAGCGCCATGACCTTGTAGTGGATGCGAGCTTCGACTGGAAGCCAGTGGAGTGTGCGGAGGAGCGGGGTGACATGAGAGGACTTGGGAAGGTTGAAAATAAGTTGCAGGGGTTAGATGGCACAAGCAGGGAGCCCAGCCAACAGCGGGTTGCAGAAGTCCAGACGGGAGAAGACAAGTGCCTGGATTAGGACCTGTTCCGCTTCCTGTGTGAGGTAGGGTCATACTCTACGGATGTTGTAGAGCATGAACCTGCAGGAGCGGGTCACTGCTTTGATGTTTGTAGAGAACGACAGGGTGTTGTCCAGGGTCACGCTAAGGTTCTTTGTACTCTGGGAGGGCGACACTGGAGTTGTCAGCCATGATGGAGATTTGAGCGGACAGGCCTTCACCAGGAGGAAGAGCAGTTCCTTCTTGTCAAGGTTGAGCTTGAGGTGGTGGGTGGGGGGTGATAGCAGAGATAGGAGAGACCATGTGAGGATATGATGGAGCCGAGTGACTTGGTGTATAGACAGAAGAGGAGAGGGCCTAGAACCGAGCCCTGGGGGACACCAGTAGTGAGAGTACGTGGTGCAAACACAGATCCTCTTCACGTCACCTGGTAGGAGCGGCCTGCCAGGTAGGATGCAATCCAAGAGTGTGCATAGACTTCTCCACCACTGAGAGGGTGGAGAATATGATCTGATTGTTAGATCTTGCGGTTAGCTCTAGGAGGATGAGAACAGAAGAGAGAGTCAGCTTTAGCCGTGCGGAGAGCCTCCATGACACAGAGAAGAGCAGTCTCGGTTGAGTGACCAGTCTTGAAGCCTGACTGGTTAGGGTCAAGAAGATCGTTCTGAGAGAGATAACGAGAAAGTTGATCAGAGACAGCATGCTCAAGTGTTTTGGAAAGAAAAGAAAGGGATACAGATTTATAGTTTGATGTCAGATGAGTCGAGTGTTGGTTTCTTGAGAAGGGGAGCAACTCGGGCCACTTTGAAGTCAGAGGGGATGCAGCCGGTGGTCAGGGATGAGTTGATGAGGGAAGGGAGAAATGGGAGAAGGTCTCCAGAGATGGTCTGGAGGAGGGGATGGGGTTGGGTGGCCAGACCTCACTAGTTGCAGGATGTCATCTGGAGAGAGAGGGGAGAAAGAGGTCAAGACGTAGGGTAGTTCTGTGTGTTTGAGACTAGTGGACTCAACAGGCTTAGTGAATCAGTAGCGGATGTCTTCAACCTTTTTGTCGAAGTGGTTGACAAAGTCGTCCGCAGAGGAAGGAGGGGGAGAGTTTCCTAGGGTTAGAGGCAAAGCTTTGAAATTTAGAGTGGTAGAAAGTGGCTTTAGCAGCAGATGGAGTAAGAGAAGGTAGAAAGGAGGGAGTGAAAGGATGATAGGTCCTCCGGATGTTTCATTTTCGCTCAGCTGCTGTTCTTTAAGCTCGGAAAGGGGACAGGGCGAGTCATAAGATGCGGGAAGGGAGGAGAGTAGGGTCGAAGAGGCAGAATCAGGAGACAAGAGGGAGAAGGATTTAGCTGAAGGGAGCGATGATAGGATAGAAGAGGAGAGAGTAGTGGGAGAGAGAGAGCAAAGATTGTGATGGCACATGACCATCTGGGTAGGAGCTGAGTGGTTAGGGTTGGTGGAAAGGGAGACAGAAAAGGAAACTAAGTAGTGATCAGAGACCTGGGGGGGGGGGGGGGGGGGGGGTTGTAGTGAGATTAGTAGGTCGAGCAGCCTCTAGAAAAGTACGGTGTGAGATGAACTTTGTGTTCTTGACTGCAAATTGGCTGTTCCAAATGCTAACAGAGACCCGGGAATTCCACATGTGTTGTAAAAGTATAGGCTGAGATGAACTCTGCATTCTTGACTGCAAATTGGCTGTTCCAAATGCTAACAGAGACCCGGAATTCCACATGGGTTGTGCACGCAGGGTACACTAAATTAGAAGGGTAGCAGCCAGGGGGTGGGGAGTGTCTGTAAAGCCTACTGAGAGAGCTGCAAACAGGTATTGAAAACACACACATAGTTGACAAAGCTACAAAAGAGCAACATTAGAAAATCTAGGTAAGATACTCAAGTGAGGGAGTTGTGTGGCACCTTCCTCGAACAACGCGGTGGAACTGTCTTTGTTTTGGTGACTGTCTTTGTTTTGTGACAAAACTGACACGACCGCCGCTTACAGCTGCGACTGAGAAACCAGGGGAGACTGAAGAGCTAACACTGATTGCCTAGGAGAAGTGAAACCACTCCCCCACCTATACAGCCACTGATTACCAAAGAAAGTCACAGTTCCTGCTCCTTGATCCTGGTTGATGTGTCAACAACTATTTGAAAATGATGATCAGTCAACAGTTCACACACCAAGTAGGCCACTGGGAAGACAGGCAGCACATAAAGTAGATGGCCCTAGCTAGCAAAAAGACAGTACTAGACCACAACAGATAAAGACAAAAAAATATATACATATCACTCCTGAAGATATCAGGAGTCCTCTAGCTATAGAATGAAGCACGATTGTAGTGAAGTTCTTCAGGTTCAAGGACAAGCTTGAGGTTCTTGAAAGAGCGAAAACCCTTAAAGGGTCCGACATCTTCATCAATGAGGATTTCTCTGAGGCAGTCCACCAAAGAAGAGAATAACTCATGCCAGCTATGAATGCTGCGTGAGAATGTGGGGACATACAGTGGGGGGAAAAAGTATTTGATCCCCTGCTGATTTTGTACGTTTGCCCACTTACAAAGAAATGATCAGTCTATAATTTTAATGGTAGGTTTATATGAACAGTGAGAGACAGAATAACAACCAAAAAATCCAGAAAAACGCATGTCAAAAATGTTATAAATTGATTTGTATTTTAATGAGGGAAATAAGTATTTGACCCCTCTGCAAAACATGTCTTAGTACTTGGTGGCAAAACCCTTGTTGGCAATCACAGAGGTCAGACGTTTCTTGTAGTTGGCCACCAAGTTTGCACACATCTCAGGAGGGATTTTGTCCCACTCGTCTTTGCAGATCTTCTCCAAGTCATTAAGGTTTCGAGGCTGACGTTTGGCAACTCGAACCTTCAGCTCCCTCCACAGATTTTCTATGGGATTAAGGTCTGGAGACTGGCTAGGCCACTCCAGGACCTTAACCTGTTTAGGATAGGGGGCAGTATTGACACGGCTGGATAAAAAACGTACCCGATTTAATCTGGTTACCACTCCTACCCAGTAACTAGAATATGCATATACTTATTACATATGGATAGAAAACACCCTAAAGTTTCTAAAACTGTTTGAATGGTGTCTGTGAGTATAACAGAACTCATTTGGCAGGCAAAAACCTGACAAGGTTTCAGGCAGGAAGTGGCCTGTCTGACAAGGTGTCGTTCTTCTTGTCTCTGTTTATTGAAGAGTGAGGATCTTAGCTGTCCCGTGACACTTCCTACGGCTGCCATAGGGTCTCAGAAGGCGGCAAAAAGCTGAATCGTGGCTTTGCAGGCTCTGGCTGAAACAAAGTAGCGCGTTTGGGTAGTGGCTGGTTACAGTACTGTGAGACTCAGGCGCGTGCCCGCGTCGACCGAAAGCTTTGTTTACTTTCCTCAGTTTAGCTAAATGGACATTCCCGGTCGGAATATTATCGCTTTTTTACGAGAAAAATTGCATAAAAATTGATTTTAAACAGCGGTTGACATGCCTCGAAGTACGGTAATGGAATATTTAGATTTTTTTTGTCACGAATTGCGCCATGCGCACGACCCTGATTTACCATTTCAGATAGTGTCTGGGACGCACGAACAAAACGCCGCTATTCGGATATAACGATGGATTATTTTGGACCAAACCAACATTTGTTATTGAAGTAGCAGTCCTGGGAGTGCATTCTGACGAAGACAACAAAAGGTAATCAAACTTTTATAATAGTAAATATGATTATGGTGAGTGCTAAACTTGCCGGGTGTCTAAATAGCTAGCCCGTGATGCCTGGGCTATGTACTTAGAATATTGCAAAATGTGCTTTCACCAAAAAGCTATTTTAAAATCGGACATATCGAGTGCATAGAGGAGGTCTGTATCTATAATTCTTAAAATAATTGTTATGCTTTTTGTGAACGTTTATCGTGAGTAATTTAGTAAAATGTTAGCGAATTCCTCCGGAAGTTTGCGGGGGGTATGCTAGTTCTGAACGTCACATGCTAATGTAAAAAGCTGGTTTTTGATATAAATATGAACTTGATTGAACAAAACATGCATGTATTGTATAACATAATGTCCTAGGGTTGTCATCTGATGAAGATCATCAAAGGTTAGTACTGCATTTAGCTGTCTTCTGGGTTTATGTGACATTATATGCTAGCTTGAAAAATGGGTGTCTGATTATTTCTGGCTTGGTACTCTGCTGACATAATCTAATGTTTTGCTTTCGTTGTAAAGCCTTTTTGAAATCGGACAGTGTGGTTAGATTAACGAGAGTCTTGTCTTTAAATAGCTGTAAAATAGTCATATGTTTGAGAAATTGAAGTAATAGGATTTTTAAGGTTTTGAAAATCGCGCCACAGGCTTCAAGTGGCTGTTACGTAGGTGGGACGAATTCGTCCCGCCTAGCCCATAGAAGTTAATGTGCTTCTTCTTGAGCCACTCCTTTGTTGCCTTGGCCGTGTGTTTTGGGTCATTGTCATGCTGGAATACCCATCCACGACCCATTTTCAATGCCCTGGCTGAGGGAAGGATGTTCTCACCCAAGATTTGACGGTACATGGCCCCGTCCATCGTCCCTTTGATGCAGTAAAGTTGTCCTGTCCCCTTAGCAGAAAAACACCCCCAAAGCATAATGTTTCCACCTCCATGTTTGACGGTGGAGATGGTGTTCTTGGGGTCATAGGCAGCATTCCTCCTCCTCCAAACACGATGAGTTGAGTTGATGCCAAAGAGCTCCATTTTGGTCTCATCTGACCACAACACTTTCACCAGTTGTCCTCTGAATCATTCCGATGTTCATTGGCAAACTTCAGACGGGCATGTATATGTATTCTTGAGCAGGGGGACCTTGCGGGGGCTGCAGGATTTCAGTCCTTCACGGCGTAGTGTGTTACCAATTGTTTTCTTGGTGACTATGGTCCCAGCTGTCTTGAAATCATTGACAAGATCCTCCCGTGTAGTTCTGGGCTGATTCCTCACCATTCTCATGCTCATTGCAACTCCACGAGGTGAGATCTTGCATGGAGCCCCAGGCTGAGGGATATTGACAGTTCTTTTGTGTTTCTTCCATTTGCGAATAATCGCACCAAATGTTGTCACCTTCTCACCAAGCTGCTTGGCGATGGTCTTGTAGCCCATTCCAGCCTAGTGTAGGTCTACAATCTTGTCCCAGACATCCTTGGAGAGCTCTTTGGTCTTGGCCATGGTGGAGAGTTTGGAATCTGATTGATTGATTGCTTCTGTGGGCAGGTGTCTTTTATACAGGTAACAAGCTGCGGTTAGGAGCACACCCTTTAAGAGTGTGCTCCTAATCTCAGCTTGTTACCTGTATAAAAGACACCTGGGAGCCAGAAATCTTTCTGATTGAGAGGGGGTCAAATACGTATTTCCCTCATTAAAATGCAAATCAATTTATAAAATTTTCGGCATGCGTTTTTCTGGATATTTTTTGTTGTTATTCTGTCTCTCACTGTTCAAATAAACCTACCATTAAAATTATAGACTTATCATTTTTTTGTCAGTGGGCAAACGTACAAAATCAGCAGGGGATCAAATACGTTTTTCCCCCACTGTAGCCTACCTGCAGTATGACAAACTGATTGTTCACCCTTCTCCCAAGGGCCTATGAGGAGTGACAGAAATATACCTTTGGGTTAGTAATCCCAGCCCTCCACACACACACACACACCACACACACACACACACACACACACACACACACACACACACACACACACACTGACTGAGTATCTGCTGGTTCATTCTCGGACAATCAAATACTCTGAACTTACCAAAGAAAGGTCTGTTGATTGCTCATACAGTATGAATAAATGTAGTTTAAGGAATAAGATTAATTAAATGTGCAGTCATACCATTTATGTATTAGCAATATCAGAGACTCATTTGAGGATGCAAAAATGTCAATACATGGATTATACACTGAGTGTACAAAACATTAAGAACACCTCCTCTTTCCATGACAAACTGACCAGGCGAATCCAGGTGAAAGCTATGATCCATTATTGATTTCACTTGTTAAATCCACTTCAATGTAGATGAAGGAGATGAGAGAGGTTAAAGGATTTTTGTTGTTGTTGTCTTGAGACAAGTGAGACATGTATTGAATGGGTGAATGGGCAAGACAAAATATTTAAGTTCCTTTGAACCGGGTATGGTACATTTAGGAGGTGTCAGATGGACCGGTATCAAGAATGGTCCACTTCTCAAAGGACATCCAGCCAACTTGACACAACTTTGGGAAGTATTTACCACAGTTACCATTTCGATAGATGCATGCATCAGTACCTAGGCTGATGATATCAGCAGCAGAAATGTATTTACAAGGATATGTTCACTGGCAGCTGGCTATTGTAGGAAAGTTACTGTAACGATGTGCGCTGAGAGTCAGGAAGCAAGTTCAGGGAGTGAGTGTTTTAATAAAATTAACATAATACAAACCAAGAACCTCGAACAATGCATAGACATGAAACAGAAACAATGACACCTGGAGAAGGAACCAAAGGGAGTGACGTATATAGGGCAGGTAAGTCTGGTGAGTCTGAAGACGCGCAGGTGCGCGTAACGATGGTAACAGGTGTGCGCCATAACGAGCAGCCTGATGACCTAGAGGCCAGAGAGGGAGCACACGTGACTGTACCCCCTCCCCGACGCATGGCTCCAGCTGCAGGACGCCGACAAAAATGATGATCCCAGGGAACAGGAGCGGACCGGTCACCTCTGCAGAGGCGCAGTCAATCCGGCTGAGACGCAGGAGCATGGCGACCTAGAGCGCCGGAGAGAGAGCATAACTGACGGTACCCCCTCCCCAGCGCTGTCGGCTCCAGCCGCAGGACACCAACCCAAGAGACGATCCCGGGGATCAGGAGCAGACCGGTCACCCTCGCTGATGCGGACTGGTCACCCCCGCTGATGCGCAGGTGCACGTAACGATGGTAACAGGTGTGCGCCATAACGTGCTGCCTGGTACCTAGAGGCCGGAGAGGGAGCACACGTGACAGTTACAATCTAATGAAACATTTGTTACATGAACAGGATCCTTTTAGCCCATATGTGTCATCCTATGAAGTGGACGTTATGTTGTGCACTCACTAGTCTTTCCCTCTCATTTTAGTAGATATATTTTGCCGTAATGATCTGGCAACATGCAACATGCAAGGGATGTAGCCTACAGTCAGAGAGGGAAGATGGACAATGTTGATTGGCAGGTGAAATTATGTCCAATGGGGTTGCAAGGTAAAAGTGGGACTGGGATGTGGGATTAGGTTGGCTCCTTTCCTCCTTGCTTGGCAGAGATCTCAGAAAAGGTCAAATTGTGAGCCTGCGACCCAAATTGATCACATAGAATTTAGTATTTTCGCTGTTCTATCTAGCGCTGCAGTGAGTGGAAGGGCTGTGACAGATGATTGGCTAAACGGTATGGATGACAGGAAGTTAGTGGGTGCAGTGTTGTTAGACTTTAGTGCTGCTTTTGATGTAATTGATCATGAGCTGTTGCTAGGTAAACGCAAATGTTATGCTGATCTATTCTGGATGGTAAGCTATCTATCCAGGAGAAGGCAAAAAGTATTATTTAATGGTAGCTTTTCGAACAGTAAATATTTACACTGTGGTGTTCCTCAAGTTAGCTGCCTAGACCCACTTCTTTACTAATGATTTACTGTACCCTCAGTAATGAATAAAGCAAGAGTGGTTATGTATCCTGATGACTCTACAATGTATAGCACTGCATCAGCATATAATGAGTTAACAAATGTACTGAACTAAGAACAGTGTCTGAGTGGGTTAACGTTAACAAATTGGTGTTGACTATTTCTAAAACAAAATGTATTGTATTTGGTCCAAGATAAATGCTTGCTGGTGACCCTCAATTAAACTTGTCGATGGATCTGTGGAACAAGGTAATAAGACCAAACTACTTGGTCTCACATTGGACGCAGCTCTATCCTGGTCTGAACATATTGATAACCTTGTAATCGAAATAGGTAGGGGCATTGCCAGAACAAGAAAATGTTCAAAGTATGTAACATCCAGCACTCTTAATCAGGGAATTCAAGCTTTGGTTCTATCACACCTAGAGTACTGTCCAGTCATATGGTCATCTGCTGCAAAAACAAAACTAGCTCAAAACAGTGCTGCCTGATTAGCTCTACATTGCTCTAACCATATGAATGTCTACCGAATGCATCTTAATCTCTCATGGCTTCCTGTTTTTTTTTTGGGGGGGGGTAGTAATTTTCAAGAAACCAAAGTACTTAAATAAAGGTGAAATAAAATAAATAAAATAAACATTTTTGTCTAACTAATGTATACAAGTAACGTACATAACCACCACCAAGCCAGACAGGCAAGTTAATCTTATACCCCCCAGACCAAGGACACATCTCAAATCTAGAGTAATATTCAGAGCCATCACTGAATGGAATTCTTTACGAAGTCACATTTCTCAGGCAAAAAGTAAATCCAACTTCAAGAAAACAATAAAAGAACATCTAATGCGATCGACCATATGACTGGACTGATACTAATCCCACTGAATGTTAAATGTATTACCTGTAAGGTATTTTAATGGTCTTTAATGTCTACTTGTTAAGTGTTTGTAATGTCTTAAGGTAAAAGGTAATTGTTTCTAATGTCTTTATAGTTCTGTGTTAAACCCCAGGAAGATAAGCTGACGTTATAGCGTCAGCTAATAGGGATCCTAATAAAAAATTCCAATTCAAATTCCCAGATCTAATGAGATTCCTGGGAATACCAGGAACCTGGAAGAACTGCATGATTGGCGAATAAATATTGGTCATAAAATACCCCAGAGGATGTCTGTTTGCGCATACATATCTAACTGTAACTTTTTCAACCCTGTGACCAATTGACCTCTGACCTGTGTGGGTTTGTCCTCAGGGTCGTCTCCCGGTGAAGTGGATGGCTCCTGAGGCGCTCTTCGACCGTGTGTACACTCACCAGAGTGATGTGTAAGTACTGTAACTTATTTTTACTCTCTCTCACACCCATACAATCAACTGGGCACAGACGTCAATTCAACGTCTATTCCACATTGGGTTAACGTAATTTTATTAAAAGCAGGAACACAGCCTAGACTGTGCTTATTAGGCACCAAATACAAGAAAAACGATTAAAACAGGGAGGGACTAGCTAGACCTGTACAATAAAAAACGTTTATATTCGTTCTCAGTTGCAAAACACTTTAAAACATTTGTCATTGTGTGCCCTAATTAACACAACCCTGGCCTATACACTCACTGGCTGTAGCTCTGTGATGCAAATTGTTTTGCAGCAAGACCGAGGGGGTAAGAGGGTGGGATGGTGGTGGGGGATCGGGTACAGGAGGTCAGTGAGGTGTTTTGATTGTGGTGGAGTTGGTAGGTGCGGGGTGGTATTTTTTGGGGGGGTGGGTTGTGTACCGGCCGGTCTGTGGCAAAAGTGAAAGTTTCACGCTAGACTTGCAGCCAATGCTGTGTTACTAATCTGCCTGTCTTCAAAGCCTCTGGAAGGGGCCAGAGCCCACCTCCCCCTGCCCTGCTCGGAAGTCTCCCGTAGACCTCCTTCAAGTCTTTCACACATAACTGAATGCAACAATACCACCTCGCCCCCAACCTTCAAATTAGGCCTCCTCTCTCACCTTCCACCCATTCTGCACACACTCATCTCTCAGTCTTGAGTCTTCATTCTTTGAACATGTGGCTCATCTTTTTCGGGGGCCTTTTCCGTTAACAAAATAATCCCTATTTTCCCCCTCTCCGTTTTTATTTTCATTAATCTCGAAAGTGAATGGCAGCAGACCCGTCTTTCCTCCTTTCCTCATCTCTTTCAAGGATTACTTGCTCTAAAAAAGGAAACAGAAGAACAAAAGAGTAGCCGAGTCCCCCATCTGAATCACACTTTAGGCAAAAACTGACCCATAACATGACATCAGATTAAATTAGTATATGATGTCTCATTTGGATTACGTAATATCCCCATGGTCTGATGTATGTGTATTGATCTCTAAAATGTTAGAGTGAAGTGCCCAACCAGCTAATAGTGAGCACTGATTTGAGCCACAGAAGTATGCTATTCTGCATTAGCTTAATTTATTTAGGCTAGTTAGCAGACCAGCCTCACCCCCCATTCCCCTGTTGTATACTACCTTAGTGTGTGTGTGACAGAGAGAGAGACAGAGAGAGAGCTTGTGTGTATATCTACATGGGCCAATGGAATGAGAGGTGAGCGATGGATACAAAGTGCCATTGAATGGAGCATAGGAGTATGTAAACAAACGGAAAGATATGGTGTGAGATAGGAGAGAACAAATTCAGGGCCAGTTATGTTAACAGATGGATGGAGAGATATCCACAGGACTAAATAAAAGAAAAGTGTGTCTGTGTCATGTCGTGTCCTCTTAACGTAGGCTTGTAGCTCTGTGTATGTATGTGTGTGTGTGTGTGCGCCGCATTTCCCTGTGTGTGCTATAATACACTCTTTGTTGATCCAAACACACACACTGCCATGATGATTCATAGATTTTTTGGTTGAGATATGCCATTCAATGGAAGTGTTGTCTGTTTTCAGTGTATCTTTCCCCTAGGGTTTTTTCCGCTGTTAAATTAATTTAGGGGAAACATTGATCTTGTGTATCACTGTATGTAAATACAGCATGCTATTGATGAATGTCAATATCAGGGTATTATTGATGCTTTAAATGAGTGTTGTAATAATGACCGGACACTGTACAGTACAGTGACAATGTACAGTAGAAGTGAGCTAGCTATTAACACAGTCATCCATTACATAAATAGTAATCTATACTGTTAGCCTTGTTATCTCTGAGTGGGTGGTCCAGCTCACTGTTTGTTTTGGTGTGTCACTCTGACTAGTGACTGGACAATGGGGGCCAGTGTGACATTGTGACTGTCCAGTATTGGGACAAAGGGCATCTTTGATGCCAGCGTGGCACTACCCACCAGCTGTAGGAGCGGGTCGGTGCCGCGGGGTGGTGCGGGCTACCGGAGGGAGGTCAGAAAGAGGGCATTGATAGTTACACCCTGCTACAGCTCATCCAAGCTCATCACCAAAACCTCTCTCTGCAACTGGATCCTGGACTTCCTGATGTGCTGCCCCAGTTGGTGAGGGTAGGTAACAACACCTCTGCCATGGTGACCATCAACACGGGAGCCCCTCAGGGGTGTGTGCTTAAGGTGTCCGCATGCTTCCCAGCCGAATCAGTTCAGAAGAGTTTGTGCATATATTATGACAACATTTTGTGACATTTTTGTTTGTCTTGGACTTCAGTGAGAATTTTTTTCGGCTGTTTGGTTACACACATTTTTTACTGGTGGCAAGCCAAAGCTCCTTAGTATGCAAGCATGCTGACACCTTTAGTCCTCCCCTGTACTGCCTATTCAACCATGACTGCGAGGCCATGCACGACTCCAAAACCATCATCAAGTTTGCTGACAACACGAAAGTGGTGGGCCTGATCACCGACAGCGATGAGACCGCATACAGGGAAGAGATCAGAGACTTGGCAGTGTGGTGCCAGGACAACAGTCTCTCCCTCAACGTCAGTAAGACCAAGGAGCTAATCGTGAACTACTATAAAAAGAGGGGAAAGCACGTCCCCATCCACATCGACAGGGCTGTAGGGGAGCGGGTCAAGAGCTTCAAGTTCCTTGGCATCTACATCACATGCTCCACACACACATGTGTAACCGATGTGAAATGGCTAGATAGTTAGTGGTGGGTAACGATGCTACGAGGGTAACGATGCTACGAGAGAGGCTGTTGTCGATCTGTGCAAAGGGTCCCTGGTTCGAGCCCAGGTAGGGGCGAGGATAGGGATGGAAGCAAAACTATTACATTGGTGCCGTGACCCGGATCACTGGTTGCTGCGGAAAAGGAGGAGGTCAAAAGGGGGGTGAGTGTAACCAATGTGAAATGGCTAGCTAGTTAGCGGTGGTGTGCGCTAATAGTGTTTCAATCGGTGACGTCACTCGCTCTGAGACCTTGAAGTAGTTGTTCCCCTTGCTTTGCAATGGCTGCGGCTTTTGTGGAGCGATGAGTAACGATGCTTCGAGGGTGGCTGTTGTTGATGTGTGTAGAGGGTCCCTGGTTCGAGCCCAGGTAGGGGCGAGAAGAGGGACGGAAGATAAACTGTTACATCCGCACAGTCGTGAAGAGGGCACGACAGCGCCTCTTTACATCACTAAGGACTTAACATGGTCTACACACACACGCAGTGTCATGAAGAGGGCACGACAGCGCGTCTTACCCCTCAAGAGGCTGAAAACATTTTGTATGGGCCCTCCGATTCTCAAAATTTCTACAGCTGCACCATTGAGAGCATCTTGACTGGCTGCATCTGGACCGGCAAAGCTCTACAGAGGGTAGTGCGGACGTCACAGTACATCACTGTGGCCGAGCGCCCTGCCATCCAGGACCTCTATATCGGGCGGTGTCAGAGGAGGCCCAAAAAATTGCACCAGCCAACCAAGCCATAGATTGTTCACTCTGCTACCGTCCAGCAAGCGGTACCGGAGCATCAGTTCTCGGACCAACAGGCTCCGAGACAGCTTCTACCCCCAAGCCATAACACTGCTAAATAGTTAATTAAATGGTTACCCGGACTATCTGCATTAGCCATATCTTGCACTGACTCTCTGCACACTCACAAGACTATATACTGTGCATTCGGAAAGTATTCAGACCCTTTTACTTTTTCCATATTTTTTTTACGTTCTAAAATTCTAAAACGTATTAAATTAATTATTTTTCCTCATCAATCTGCACACAATACCCCATAATGGCAAAACAAAAACAGGTTTTTAGAAATGTTTGCAAATGTATTCAAAATTTAAAACAGAAAAACCTTATTTACATGAGTATTCAAACCCTTTGCTATGAGACTCGAACTTGAGCTCAGGTGCATCCTGTTTCCATTGGTCATTCTTGAGATGTTGCTACAGCTTGATTGGAGTCCACCTTTGGTAAATTCAATTGATTGGACAAGATTTGGAAAGGCACACACCTGTCTATATAAGGTCCCACAGATGACAGTGCATGTTAGAGCATGAGGTCAAAGGAATTGTCAGTAGAGCTCGGAGACAGGATTGTGTCAAGGCACAGATCTGGTGAAAGGTACCAAAACATTTCTGCAGCATTGAAGGTCCCCAAGAACACAGGGGCCCTGGTCAGGGAGGTGACCAAGAACGCTATGGTCACCCTGACTGAGCTCCAGAGTTTCTCTGTCGAGATGGGAGAATCTTCCAGAAGGACAACCATCTCTGCAGCACTCCACCAATCAGGCCTTTATGGTTGAATGGCCAGACGGAAGCCACTCCTCAGTAAAAGGCACATGACAGATAGCTTGGCTGCGTCATCACACAGTGAAATCATCACAGTGCGCAGCTGAACACTGTATGCTGTAAACACTCAATTTGTTATTTTTGACGAAAACATAACCAATATTTGTTAAATATAAATACTGAACTTGTTTTTGCATGGATTCCGCGATGCTGTTTGCTTTTAACAGCTAGGACTGCTATTTCTTGTCCCGGAATCCCACTTAATAGCCTGCTTGACAGAGCTGCTAGCCATCAAGCTAACAAAGTTAGTCCCAGATGAGTTTTGCAATGGAGCCCTCTTTGTCTGGAGAAATAAATGAACGGTTCCAGCGCTGTAGGAGCTGTTTCTACCCTGCTTTGTTTCGGAACAAATCGGATCACTCCGAGTTCCAATGCGGCAATTGTTTGCTTGCCGAGGATTATAGGCTTGAGGTGGCTTCCTTGATTACTCAGGTCGCCAGCCTACGTAAGAAACTGGGGAAAGCACAGAGTGGAATGTTAACCTTTTCTACGCCGGTGGCTGGACGGCGTTCGCGCTTGTTGGATGCATCTCCGCCTTGTCGTTTGTCGTTATCCGACTGGCCGGTGTTGCCCGGAGCTCCCCATCTGATAGCGGAGTCAAAGGAGCACAGCAAGAGGAGCATGGCAATCAACGATGGTCGCATGTCACGAGCCGTGAAAGCTGAAGACAGTAGCCTACCGCAAAGCAGTCTACACTCCCAACGAGAGGCCTGGAGTGGATACAAACAACGAATAGTTTTGCCGTCTTGGAGCCTGATTTTCCTGCACCTTCATTACTGGGGGTTTCCAGCGCTGGGGATATCCGAATCCTGTGAAGCGTGGGAGTGGGCGGATTTCCTCATCCTTCTCACCAGCTGTGATTTTGGGCAGCTCCATGATAAGAAATGTGACCGTTCCTGGTGCAAAAACAATGTCCTATCTCGGAGCTCGAGTAAATTACATTACTAAGCTGCTCCTGAATGTACTACATCAGGACATGGAAATCGATTCTATTGTAGTCCATGTGGGTTTACATTATAAAGAGCTGATTGACTCTACTAGACACTAATAAAATACCCATCATATCTGGCCCTGTGCCCTCTCTGCTTCGTGGCATTGAACGCTTTATCAATTTTCTTTCTCTTCACAACTGTCTACGGGATTGCAGCTCAATTGGTGTAACTTTTGTTGACAATTTCGATACCTTTTTGAAACAAACACATTTTATAAGGAGGATAGGATCCACCCAAATAATTTGTGTTCCTGGATCCTTTCACAGCATTGTAAGGCTGCGTTGAGACAATGATTTATCAATGATAAGTTACCAGCTCAGTTAAGAACCACATTCCTGTAAACCTTAGAGAGGATCTCATGTTAAATACTGTTGAAGTAATATAGCTACATGTTCATCTGCCTCACATTCTTGTGGGAAGCTGCTATAGACCACCAAGTGCTAACAGTCAGTATCTGGATAATGTGTGAAATGCTTGAAAATGTATGTGATATCAACAGAGTGGTACATTTTCTGGGTGATTTAAATATTGACTGGCTTTCATCAAGCTGCCTACTCAAGAAAAATCTTCAAACTGTAACCGGTGCCTGCAACCTGGTTCATGTTACCAGTTAGGGTAGTTACAAACAGCACA
Organism: Salmo salar; assembly: GCF_965601325.2. Classification (NCBI taxonomy): domain Eukaryota; kingdom Metazoa; phylum Chordata; class Actinopteri; order Salmoniformes; family Salmonidae; genus Salmo; species Salmo salar. Next base: position 4,260,479 of record NC_138308.1, on the reverse strand, counting down.
GGAATGAAATCATCAACATGTATTGATCACATCTTTACTAATGTTGCAAAAATTAGCTTGAAAGCAATATCCAGATCCATAGGATGAAGTGATCACAATATAATAGCCATATCTAGGACATCCAAAGTTCCAAAGGCTGGTCCTAATATAGTGTATAAGAGGTCATACAAGAAGGTTGGTAGTGATTCCTATGTTGTTGATGTAAAGAATATTTGGTCCGTGGTGTGTAATGAGGAGCAAACAGATGCTGCACTTGACACATTTATGAAATTGTTTGTTCCAGTTACTAATAAACATGCACCCATTAAGAAAATGACTGTGAAAACTGTTAAATCCCTGTGGATTAATGAGGAATTGAACAATTGTATGGTTGAGAGGGATGAGGCAAAAGGAATGGCAAATAAGCCAAGCTGCACAACCGATTGGCAAATGTATTGCAAATTGAGAAACCATGTGACTAAACTGAATAAAAAGAAGAATAAACAACACTATGAAACAAAGATAAATGGCATAAAGAATGATAGTAAAAAGCTTGGGCGCACCTTAAATTACATTTTGGGAAAAAAAGGCAATCTCAGCTCCATCATTCATTGAATCAGATGGTTCATTTATCACAAAACCCACTGATATTGCCAACTACTTTAATAATTTTTTCATTGGCAAGATTATCAATCATAGGCATGATGTGCCAGCAACAAATGCTGACACTACACATCCAATTATATCTGACCAAATTATGAAAGACAAGCATTGTAATTTTGAATTCTGTAAAGTGAGTGTGGAATGACAAGCCACCGTGGTCTGACAACTTGGATGGAAAATTACTGAGGATGATAGCGGACAATGTTGCCACTCCTATTTGCAATTTCTTTCAATTTAAGCCTACTAGAAAGTGTGTGCCTACAGGCCTTTAGGGAAGCAAAAGTAATTATGCTACCTAACAATAGCAAAGCCCCCTTTACTGGCTGAAATAGCTGACCAATCAGCCTGTTACCAACCCTTAGTAAACTTTTGGAAAAAATGGTGTTTGACAAGATACAATGCTATTTTACAGTTAACAAATTGACAACAGACTTTCAGCACGCTTATAGGGAAGGACATTCAACAAGCATAGAACTTACACAAATGACTGATGATTGGCTAAAAGAAATTGATGATAAAAAGATTGGGGGCTGTTTTGTTAGACTTCAGTGTGGCTTTTGCCATTATCGATCATAGTCTGCTGCTGGAAAAACGTACACTACCGTTCAAAAGTTTGGGGTCACTTAGAAATGTTTTTGTTTTTTAAAGAAAAGCACATTTTTTGTCCATTAAAATAATATCAAATTGATCAGAAATACAGTGTAGACATTGTTAATGTTGTAAATGACTATTGTAGCTGGAAACGGCCAATTTTTTTATGGAATATCTACAGGCGTACAGAGGCCCATTATTAGCAACCATGTGTTCCAATTGCACATTGTGTTAGCTAATCCAAATTTATAATTTTAAAAGGCTAATTGATCATTAGAAAACCCTTTTGCAATTATGTTAGCACAGCTGAAAACTGTTGTTCTGATTTAAAGAGGCAATAAAACTGGCCTTCTTTAGACTAGTTGAGTATCTGGAGCATCAGCATTTGTAGGTTCCATTACAGGCTCAAAATGGCCAGAAACAAAGACCTTCCTTCTGAAACTCATCAGTCTATTCCTGTTCTGAGAAATGAAGGCTATTCCATGCGAGAAATTATCAAGAAACGGAAGATCTCGTACAACGCTGTGTACTACTCCCTTCACAGAACAGCGCAAACTGGCTCTAACCAGAACAGAAAGAGTGGGAGGCCCCGGTCCACAACTGAGCAAGAGGACACATACATTAGAGTGTCTAGTTTGAGAAACAGACGTCTCACAAGTCCTCAACTGGCAGCTTCATTAAATATGCGGTTCCGAATTCCTTGCCATATGGCATAACATACAAACTTTCAATGTACATTTGTTTGTAACTTATAGTATCTGAGTCTGAGAGTAAATACACTGCTCAAAAAAATAAAGGGAACACTTAAACAACACAATGTAACTCCAAGTCAATCACACTTCTGTAAAATCAAACTGTCCACTTAGGAAGCAACACTGATTGACAATAAATTTCACATGCTGTTGTGCAAATGGAATAGACAACAGGTGGAAATTATAGGCAATTAGCAAGACACCTCCAATAAAGGAGTGGTTCTGCAGGTGGTGACCACAGACCACTTCTCAGTTCCTATGCTTCCTGGCTGATGTTTTGGTCACTTTTGAATGCTGGCGGTGCTTTCACTCTAGTGGTAGCATGAGACGGAGTCTACAACCCACACAAGTGGCTCAGGTAGTGCAACTCATCCAGGATGGCACATCAATGCGAGCTGTGGCAAGAAGGTTTGCTGTGTCTGTCAGTGTAGTGTCCAGAGCATGGAGGCGCTACCAGGAGACAGGCCAGTACATCAGGAGACATGGAGGAGGCCGTAGGAGGGCAACAACCCAGCAGCAGGACCGCTACCTCCGCCTTTGTGCAAGGAGGAGCACTGCCAGAGCCCTGCAAAATGACCTCCAGCAGGCCACAAATGTGCATGTGTCTGCTCAAACGGTCAGAAACAGACTCCATGATGGTGGTATGAGGGCCCGACGTCCACAGGTGGGGGTTGTGCTTACAGCCCAACACCGTGCAGGACGTTTGGCATTTGCCAGAGAACACCAAGATTGGCAAATTCGCCACTGGCGCCCTGTGCTCTTCACAGATGAAAGCAGGTTCACACTGAGCACATGTGACAGACGTGACAGAATCTGGAGACGCCGTGGAGAACGTTCTGCTGCCTGCAACATCCTCCAGCATGACCGGTTTGGCGGTGGGTCAGTCATGGTGTGGGGTGGCATTTCTTTGGGGGGCCGCACAGCCCTCCATGTGCTCGCCAGAGGTAGCCTGACTGCCATTAGGTACCGAGATGAGATCCTCAGACCCCTTGTGAAACCATATGCTGGTGCGGTTGGCCCTGGGTTCCTCCTAATGCAAGACAATGCTAGACCTCGTGGCTGGAGTGTGTCAGCAGTTCCTGCAAGAGGAAGGCATTGATGCTATGGACTGGCCCGCCCGTTCCCCAGACCTGAATCCAATTGAGCACACCTGGGACATCATGTCTCGCTCCATCCACCAACGCCACGTTGCACCACAGACTGTCAAGGAGTTGGCGGATGCTTTAGTCCAGGTCTGGGAGGAGATCCCTCAGGAGACCATCCGCCACCTCATCAGGAGCATGCCCAGGTGTTGTAGGGAAGTCATACAGGCACGTGGAGGCCACACACACTACTGAGCCTCATTTTGACTTGTTTTAAGGACATTACATCAAAGTTGGATCAGCCTGTAGTGTGGGTTTCCACTTTAATTTTGAGTGTGACTCCAAATCCAGGCCTCCATGGGTTGATAAATTGGATTTCCATTGATTATTTTTGTGTGATTTTGTTGTCAGCATATTCAACTATGTAAAGAAAAAAGTATTTAATAACATTATTTCATTCATTCAGATCTAGGATGTGTTATTTTAGTGTTCCCTTTATTTTTTTGAGCAGTGTATATCAGTGTGGTTAACTTGTTACTTTTGTGTTCGGTAACACTTCAATTATGTTTGTTAATTTAAGATGACCTCAAATTACGCAGTCGGCAGGCTATCAAAAGGAGAAGAAGCAAAACTCCCTTAAAAATATAACAATAACAAACAGATTTTTGTGTAGTGTAATGTGCCGCAATACACAATAGCCCCTTTCAAATCACCCAGTTCAACCCGCTCTTATTGCTAAAATAGCAGGGCTATGCAGGTCAGTAATCATACCGTTAACTTGTATTTAGTTGGTATGACATGTAATGTGTAGATTTTTATAAATGTCTTATGGCTCCCGGCTACACTGAGCTATGTAAAACGGAGGGGAATTACGAACTCGAACTAAACCAATGAAAGTAGAGATCCCACGATCTATAATGATAACTTAGATGTATAATTCCAAACTATGGAGGGGAAAAGTAACAGCTATGGCTGTGTTGCGCTTGTACCATGGATTAGCGACATGGGTTAGCTACAAGGTTAGCTCAAACAGAAGCAAAAGAGGAGCATTAAACCAACATTATAAATAAACTAATGGTTGCCTCAAAATATGAGAGCTAAACAAACTAGTGAAATCCTTGCAATATATGTTCTTCTAGGTAGCCATCTAAGGAAAATAACAAGATTACTAAAGTATTATTTAAGTTTTGGTCTAAGCATCATGAATATTAATGCAGGTGTGCTCTAGTCCGAATTAGCTGAGATTGATAACAAGTGATGTCAGCTAACGTTAGCTAAAGAGGTCCGATCTGTAACGTAAATGTTAGCTAACTAGCTAATCTGGCATTAACATGTGCCATCATAATCCAAAATGCTGATTACTGGAGAAATTCACATAACGTTATAGCTAGATACCCATCTTCTCCAGGTGGAGTTACAGTCCCTTGCAGCACAGGTAACCAGTCCGTTAACAGATCAACAACAGTAACGTCCATGCAGCTGGATGGCCCGGTTCAGTCCTTAAACTGGCTAGTATAACTTGCCTCCAGATAGCTAAATAGCCTGTTGCTTCCTAGCTTGGTTTGTTAGGCTAGAGTTTCACCCAAAGTTGGAAAGAGAGAACTGAATTACTGTTGTGTTCGATTTTCACTTGCGTGTCAAATTCTTCAGAATTAAATTCTTAGCTAGCGCTGGTTCTGAGAAGCCCTCTGGGGTTGTTATCATCAAATCCGCAGGGTATCACAGGCCATAACGGATTCCCTCACAGCCCCTGAGCATGGCCCTCACCTCCCTGAAGGCAGTCCTCTGCTTGGTAACTGCATGAGTGTAGTCAGGATAGATTCGGATCTGGTCTCCAAATGTGGATATCACTTGTTTGACCTCGGCTGCTTTGCGGAGGATTGCTTCTTTCTCTTGGTAGTAGTGGCATCTTATCATGAATGCTCGTGGTGGCTGGTCATCCTCCGGTCTCTCTTGTAGAGTGCGCTGTGCGCTGTCAGGCAGTGGGGGCCTTTTATAGCATCTCTGCCATGAACTCTGTAAGGGCACTTGCCATCCTCCTGTCTCACTCACACCCGTCACGCGTAAATTCGAACGACGGGATCTAGCCTCCAAATTTTAGTTTTTCTCTTTAAGTTCCATGATTTCCTTTTTCATTTGGAGAACATTTCTTTCCAGTGTGGTGATTGAGTCAGAGTGGCCATTAGCCGCGGTCTCCAGGCTGGTCATACGGATGTCCAGTGCTTCGTGGTTGGATCTAGCCTGTTCGATGGCAGTTTTCAGCTCCTCTCTCAGCTGGCTAACCTGGTTTCGTAGCTCTGCCGACTACATCTCTGCCTTTTTTGTCCATTTTGTCAATTAATTCCTGCTTCATTTCAGTTAATGCCTGTAGAATAGCTTCTTGTCCAGTCGCCTCGGCTGTGCATTGTTCAGCCGTTGGGGTAGCCTCATGGTCCTTGGCTAGGCTAGCTGGTCTGTTAGCATTAGCCTTAGGCTGATTCTTGCGGTTGGTGCCTGGCATCGTTGACAAAAATGAAAAAAACATGACAGTAAGCCTTAAAATTAAGTCTCAGATTGTAGAGTGGTATTTTGATCAACATTACAATCTGCCCATATGTTTTGGAACAAACGAATCAAATATTGAAATGTTCTGGTGAGGAGCTCAGAAAAGTACATCCTCATCCTCATCTTCCCCTACAGGCCCTAGATTTGTCGCACCTGGACTATTGTTCAGTCGTGTGGTCAGTTGCCACAAAAAGGGACTTAGGAAAATTGCAATTGGCTCAGAACAGGGCAGCACGGCTAGCACTTGGATGCACACAGAGAGCCACAAGAGGTCTCTTCACAGTCCCCAAGTCCAGAACAGGCTATGGGAGGCGCACAGTACTACATAGAGCCATGTCTACGTGGAACTCTATTCCACATCAAGTAACTGATGCAAGCAGTAAAATTTGATTTAAAAAACGGATAAAAATGCACCTTATGGAAGAGCGGGACTGGGAAGCAACACATACATAGGCACAGACACATCCATACACACACACACGATAACATACGCCCTATACACACAAGTACAAATTCAAATGTTGTATTGTAGATATGTGGTAGTGGTGGAGTAGGGGCCTGAGGGCACACAGTGTGTTGTGAAATCTGTGAATGTATTGTAATGTTTTTGAAGTTGAGGCTGTGTGAGAGAATGCCAAGAGTGTGCAAAGCTGTCATCAAGGCAAAGGGTGGCTACTTTGAAGAATCTCAAATATAAAATATATTTTGATTTGTTTAAGACTTTTGGTTACTACATGATTCCATATGTGTTATTCCATAGTTTTGATGTCTTCACTATTATTATACAATGTAGAAAATAGTAAAAATAAAGAAAAACCCTTGCATGAGTAGGTGTGTCCAAATGTTTGACTGGAACTGTATATACATTAGCAAAAATTTCCCCAGAATGTTTTTTGCTTTGTCGTTATGGGGTATTGTATAAGGCTGAAACGTAACAAAACGTGGAAAAAGTCAAGGGTGTGACTACTTTCTGAATGCACTGTATACACTTTATATACACTCACTCACACACATTACATTGACACTCTCACACAAACCCAAACACATTCACATACACTACATACGCACAAACATAATGCTGCTGCTACTCTGTTCTTTATTCTTCTCTTATTATTATCTATCCTGATGCCTAGTCACTTTACCTTGGCTTTATGTACATATCTACCTCAAATATCTTGTATCCCTGCACAGTGATACGGTACTGGTACTCCCTGTATATAGTTCCTCTTGAGATACTATTTGTATGTTTCCTATTTTCTTATTTTGAAGTCTGCATCGTTGTGAGGGGCTCGTAAGCAAGCATTTCACGGTAAAGTTTTATTCGGTGCATGTGTCCAATACAATTACATTTTATTTGTTCCCCACCACCTCTACACAAAACATCCATTTGTCAAACTGAGTACATCTAAATTAATGCTAGGGGAGAACTTTAATAGAGGATGTTTAGCATTTTAATTAATGGAATCAATGGAATGACAGCAGCTGTGGGTTCTTTAAACAGTTACCCTTCAACCCTTTGGTTCTCTTAGCAGTACCTGTGGAAATCTTGTGAGGAAAAAATATATTATAATAATAAGTCTCATACTTTCATCGCTATCATTTGTTATCACATGTATGTATGTATGTATGTATGTATGTATGTATGTATGTATGTATGTATGTATGTATGTATGTATGTATGTATGTATGTATGTATGTATGTATGTATGTATGTATGTATCAATGGATGTATCAATGGATGTATCAATGGATGTATAACATGATAATAGTAATGAAATCAATCATGTTGAATATGTGTGTATTAGAGTTCTCATCTGGCCTGAAAATTGAAGCCTGGTCTGACCCAAACCCGATGAGCTGAAGCCCGAGCCCTGGCAATAAATGTAATGCCAGATTTATAGACCATGTTTCTATTTTGCTAAAGTTAACCAGAAGGTTATTCACTTACACTGGTGTTGGCAGAGACATCATCAAGCGGAGTGAGGAGAGAGGGAAAAGTTAGGAGAGGGGAAAACCCAAATTGAGTATAATCAACATCTGATATATGTAGACTCAGAGTTTATTAAACATCCATATATATTTTCAGAAATTTGACAGATGCTGCTTCTGTTGCCTGTTTAAGTGTTTGTTTGATTCCGTGACCTCCAACTGCCTCAGACAACCACAACATGTAAGCTACACTATATATACAAAAGTATGTGGACACATCAGCACAAGCAGCGTCATCAAAGAACCGTTCGTCGGGAGCGTCATGAAATGGATTTCCATGGCCGAGCAGCCGCACACAAGCCTTAGATCGCCATGCGCAATGCCAAGCGATGGCTGGAGTGGTGTAAAGCTCGCTGCCATTGGACTCTGGAGCAGTGGAAATGCTGGCTGTCCAGCGGAGGAATCTGAGTTTGGTGGATGCCAGGAGAACGCTACCTGCCCGAATGCGTAGTGCCACCTGTAAAGTTTGGTTGATGAGGAATAATGGTCTGTGGCTGTTTTTCATGATTTGGGCTAGGCCATTTAGTTCCAATGAAGGGAAATCAAAACGCTACCACACACAATGACATTCTAGACGATTCTGTGCTTCCAACTTTGTGGAAACAGTTTGGAGAAGGCCCTTTCCTGTTTCAGCATGACAATGCCCCCGTGGCCAATGCAAGGTCCATACAGAAATGGTTTGTCGAGATTGGTGTGGAAGAACTTACCTGGCCTGCACAGAGCCCTGACCTCAACCCCATCGGACACCTTTGGGATGAATTGGAATGCTGACTGTGAGCCAGGCCTAATCGCCCAACATCAGTGCCCAACCTCACTAATGCTTTTGTGGCTGAATGGAAGCAAGTCCCCACAGCAATGTTCCAACGTGTAGTGGAAAGCCTTCCCAGAGGAGTGGAGGCTGTTATAGAAGCAAAGGAGGGACCAACTCCATATTAATGCCCATGATTTTGGAATGAGATGTTTGAAGAGCAGGTGTCCACATACTTTGTCATGTAAAAATGCCTTCCTCTCCATCTTAAATAAGCATGCCCCATTCAAGAAATTTAGAACCAGGAACAGATATAGCCCTTGGTTCTCTCCAGACCTGACTGCCCTTAACCAACACAAAAACATCCTGTGGCGTTCTGCATTCGCATCGAACAGCCCCCGTGATATGCAACTTTTCAGGGAAGTTAGAAACCAATATACACAGGCAGTTAGAAAAGCCAAGGCTAGCTTTTTCAAGCAGAAATTTGCTTCCTGCAACACAAACTCAAAAAAGTTCTGGGACACTGTAAAGTCCATGGAGAATAAGAACACCTCCTCCAGCTGCCCACTGCACTGAGGATAGGAAACTCTATCACCACCGATAAACCCACTATAATTGAGAATTTCAAGAAGCATTTTTCTACGGCTGGCCATGCTTTCCACCTGGCTACCTCTACCACAGTCGACAGCACTGCACCCCCCACAGCTACTCGCCCAAGCCTCCCCCATTTCTCCTTCTCCCAAATCCAGTCAGCTGATGTTCTGAAAGAGCTGCAAAATCTGGACCCCTACAAATCAGCCAGGCTAGACAATCTGGACCCTTTCTTTCTCAAATTATCTGCCGAAATTGTTGCAACCCCTATTACTAGCCTGTTCAACCTCTCTTTCGTGTCGTCTGAGATTCCAAAAGATTGGAAAGCAGCTGCTGTCATCCCCCTCTTCAAAGGAGGGGACACTCTTGACCCAAACTGCTACAAACCTATATCTATCCTACCCAGCCTTTCTAAGGTCTTCGAAAGCCAAGTCAACAAACAGATTACCGACCATTTCGAAACCCACCGCACCTCCTCCGTTATGCAATCTGGTTTCAGAGCTGGTCATGGGTGCACCGCAGCCACGCTCAAGGTCCTAAACAATATCGTAACCGCGATCGATAAGAAACAATACTGTGCTGCCGTATTCATTGACCTGGCCAAAGCTTTCAACTCTGTCAATCACCACATCCTCATCGGCAGACTCAATAGCCTTGGGTTCTCAAATGATTGCCTCGCCTGGTTCACCAACTACTTCTCTGATAGAGTTCAGTGTGTCAAATCGGAGGGCCTGTTGTCCGGGCCTCTGGTAGTCTCTATGGGGGTGCCACAGGGTTCAATTCTTGGGCCAACTCTTTTCTCTGTATACATCAATGATGTCGCTCTTGCTGCTGGTGAGTCTCTGATCCACCTCTACGCAGACAACACCATTCTGTATACTTCTGGCACTTCTTTGGACACTGTGTTAACAACCCTCCAGACGAACTTCAATGCCATACAACTCTCCTTCCGTGCCCTCCAACTGCTCTTAAATACAAGTAAAACTAAATGCATGCTCTTCAACCGATCGCTGCCTGCACCTGCCCGCCTGTCCAGCATCACTACTCTGGACGGCTCTGACTTAGAATATGTGGACAACTACAAATACCTAGGTGTCTGGTTAGACTGTAAACTCTCCTTCCAGACTCACATCAAACATCTCCAATCCAAAGTTAAATCTAGAATTGGCTTCCTATTTCGCAACAAAGCATCCTTCACTCATGCTGCCGTAAAACTGACCATCCTACCGATCCTCGACTTCGGCGATGTCATTTACAAAATAGCCTCCAATACCCTACTCAACAAACTGGATGCAGTCTATCACAGTGCCATCCGTTTTGTCACCAAAGCCCCATATACTACCCACCACTGCGACCTGTATACTCTCGTTGGCTGGCCCTCGCTTCATACTCATCGCCAAACCCACTGACTCCAGGTCATCTACAAGACCCTGCTAGGTAAAGTCCCCCCTTATCTCCGCTCACTGGTCACCATAGCAGCACCCAACTGTAGCACGCGCTCCAGCAGGTATATCTCTCTGGTCACCCCCAAAGCCAATTCCTCCTTTGGCCGTCTCTCCTTCCAGTTCTCTGCTGCCAATGACTGGAACGAACTACAAAAATCTCTGAAACTGGAAACACTTATCTCCCTCACTAACTTTAAGCACCAGCTGTCAGAGCAGCTCACAGATCACTGCACCTGTACATAGCCCATCTATAATTTAGCCCAAACAACTACCTCTTTCCCTACTGTATTATTTTTTATTTTTTGCTCCTTTGCACCCCATTATTTCTACTTTGCACTTTCTTCTACTACAAATCTACCATTCCAGTGTTTTATTTGCTATATTGTATTTACTTTGCCACCATGGCCTTTTTGCCTTTACCTCCCTTATCTCACCTCATTTGCTCACATTGTATATAGACTTATTTTTCTACTGTATTATTGACTGTATGTTTGTTTTACTCCATGTGTAACTCTGTGTTGTTGTATGTTGTCAAACTGCTTTGCTTTATCTTGGCCAGGTCGTAATTGTAAATGAGAACTTGTTCTCAACTTGCCTACCTGGTTAAATAAAGGTGAAATAAAAAATAAAAAATAAAATGTATTGTATGTTGAATAAAGAAATTTCACAAATTCCACAGTTTTTACACTTCGCCATGTTGTAGTAAAGATTTTAGTAATTGTTTTCATTAGAATAGATTCTGTGATTTAAAAAGAAAAAAGTATTCAGCATTGTTTACGCTGTTCCAAACAAACATAATTTTTTGTTTTTATAATAGGCCCACCTTTACACACGTGGGGTCACGCAGTGCTCACCGCTCTCCGTCTTCTTGATCGCTTTCTTCTTCTTATTATCATCATCATTATAATAATAAGTATGTTAATATCATCATCAGTAGGCTTAGTTTTAAAATGACTAAAATAACAAAGGGAGCCTTGAATAATTCAACAGATAAACTGCAACGTCAGCAATTGTAGGAATGCGACTGTGTTTAATCTTTGTAGTCTAATAAATACTCTGGGATTTCTTATAATTAGTTAGGTGCTGTTTACACTGTTCCAAACATTCAGAAAACACACATTTTTAATCTAACACCTGTTTGGCAGTGGCACACAAACAGCACTCGGCTTACCCACTTTCTCCTTTGTCTTCTTCTTAAGATTATTATAATTGTTATTATTATTAAGTACTATAGTAGCCTATATAAGTATGAGTCATTCAGTCGTGCCCTTAAATACAATCAAGCTTTTTATTTTGAAAATTAAATGTTCTGGCTAATTACGCTATGGCCTGTGTATTAAGACAACAGAACAAAACACAACAGAAGAACACGTCAATAAAATAAGAAATGGAGTCTTGAATAATTAAATAAATAAATGTTCTGGATATTATTAGCTATAGGCCGGCCTTTGGCCTAACAGGTGCATGCATGTGTCACGTGAACAGAGCATAGCAGGGAAGGCACATTTAGCGAATAGGGAATGTTTTTGCAGTCTCAACAAATGAGGGATTTCGGTAACATAACTTTTCAGTCAGAGAAACAAGTAAGAAACAAATGAATAACTAATTATATAGCGGCTTCAGCCCAACGGACAGCGCAATACAGCTTGTACTTTCTCCTGCAGCTGACGGAGGAGAGAGAGAGATAGGGTGTGCCATTCACACAGGCACGCACTGTAAAAAAAATGTTGGCCATGAAAAAATTAGTTTCGGGCTGAAATTGAGAACTCTAGTGTGTATGTGTTTTTTTTCCCAGCTGGTCATTTGGGGTGCTAATGTGGGAGATCTTCACCCTGGGGGGTTCTCCGTACCCCGGCATCCCCGTAGAAGAGCTCTTCAAGCTGCTGAAAGAGGGCCATCGCATGGACAAGCCTGGCAACTGCACCAACGAGCTGTATGATACCATCTTTATCTTTTTATCTCAAACACACACATATGCATGCACGCAGGCAGGAGCACAAGCATGAATGTGTGCATTCACACAGGCAGGCACACATGCACACAAACACACATAAACCTTATTGGGGGTCCCCACCCCCACCCTCACCCCATCTCTATCAGATCAATGACCCTACACATCTGGCCTGGGTCTGTATCAATGTCCTCATTCACAATGGGGCCTGTCCAGTCACACAGAAAACAATGTTACGGCCTACACCGGTACTGTAGGGCCTAATGTTCTCACACTGTACTGGAAACAGTGAAGCCCACAGTGGAGACAGACATGGGTGACAAGGTATGTACTTTGGAAATATATAATATAGGACTTTTGTTAACCTCTCTCTCTCTCTCTCTCTCTCTCTCTCTCTCTCTCTCTCTCTCTCTCTCTCTCTCTCTCTCTCTCAGGTACATGATGATGAAAGACTGTTGGCATGCCATTTCCTCCCATCGGCCCACCTTCAAGCAGTTGGTGGAGGATCTAGACCGTATCCTGACCCTGGTCACCAATGAGGTGAGGGCACAAACCAGAGTCATTCCGCTTAACCATCACACCTGTTCACACTAGGGCTATGGCGGTCATGAAATTTTGTCAGCCGGTCTCATGGTAATTGACTGTTAATGAACATAAACACATTTAGCATCTCCGGCTATCGTACTGCTGTCGGGGTAGGGTAAATTCTATGCACTTGAATAGCGGATGGAGGACGCTTTTGCTGCGATTCTTTTTCATACCAGCCAGGTAGGCTACTCCAGTTGTAAAGCGACGCAATGTGCTTAATATTAGAAAAGTTGAGAAAAAAATATAGTAGGCCTAGTCTATGGAAACCTGATGGGATCCTCATCTTTTTAATAGAGGCCATCAACACTGTTGCATAGCCTATAGAAATGTTGCGCAACATGGGCTTATAGGAACACTTATTTCATTCCATGCATCAACCAGCTATGAGGAGCTGGCTCTCCTATTTTGCTCTAACTCTGAATGCCAGAGCTCTCATGAAGTGTTTTATTTGATTTTCTATTGCATTTCCATTGATGTCAGAATGATTAGTGGAACAATAGAGCGCTGAGTACCGAACATAAGCGACTGACCCTTAGCAAGTTTGATAGGCTACTAATGACCATCAGCGGCATCAGAGAGCAGTTTTGGAGAAGTCTAGTTACCGTGACTGTCAAGTGGAATTTGACTGCTGTCATGACAAGTGACTGCCGGTGTGGCGGTAATGCGGTCACCGTAACAGCCCGAGTTCACAGTTACCTACAATCTGAAGTCTGAGAAATTCACTTGTAGTGCCTACAGAAAGTATTCAGACCCCTTGACTTTGTCCACATTTTGTTACATTACAGCCTTATTAAAACATTTTTTTTTTTTTATCTACAGACATTACCACATAATGATCAAGCAAAAACAGGTTTTTATAAATTTTTGCAAATGTATAAAAACACGGATACCTTATTTACATTAGTATTCAGACCCCTTTGCTATGAGACTTGAAATTGAGCTCAGGTGCATCCTGTTTGCATTGATCATCCTTGAGATGTTTCTACAACTTGATTGGAGTGCACTTTTGGTAAATTCAATTGATTGGATATGATTTGGAACGGCACACACCTGTCTGTATAAGGTCCCACAGTTTACAGTGCATGTCAGAGCAAAACCCAAGCCATGAGGTCAAAGGAATTTCCCTTAGAGCTCTGAGACAGGATTGTGTTGAGGAACAGATCTGGGGAAGGGTACCAAAAATGTCTGCAGCATTGAATGTCCCTAAGAACACAGTGGCATCCATGATTCTTAATTGGAAGTTTGGAACCACCAAGACTCTTCCTAGAACTATCTTCTCTAAAACAAACTGAGCAATCGGGGGAGAAGGGCCTTGGTCAGGGAGGTGACCAAGAACCCGAGCTCTAGAGTTCCTCTGTGGAGATGGGAGAGCTCTAGAGTTCCTCTGTGGAGATGGGAGAACCTTCCAGAAGGACAACCATCTCTGCAGCACTCCACCAATCAGGCCTTTATGGTAGAGTGGCCAGACAGAAGGCACTCCTCAGTAAAAGGCACATGACAGCCCGCTTGGAGTTGCCAAAAGGCACCTAAAGACTCTCAGACCATGAGAAACAAGATTTTTTGGTCTGATGAAACCAAAATTGAACTCTTTGGCCTGAATGCCAAGCGTCATGTTTGGAGGAAACCTGGCATTATCCCTATGGTGAAGCATGGTGGTGGCAGCATCATGCTGTGAAGATGTTTTTCAGCTTGGGGGTAGAAGCTGTTAAGGAGCGTTTTGGTCCAAGACTTGGCACGCCGGTACCGCTTTCCGTGCGGAAAAACAGTCTATGACCTGGGTGACTGGAATCTCGGACAATTTTATGGTCTTTCCCCTGACACCGCCTATTATATAGGTCCTGGATGGCAGGAAGATTGGCCCCAGTGATGTACTCGGCCATACGCGCTACCCTCTGTAGCGCCTTACGGTCAGATGCCGAGCAATTGCCATACCAGGCGGTGATGCAACCGGTCAGGATGCTCTCGATGGTGCAGCTGTCAGTGAAAACACTTGCCAGTTGGTCCGAGCGTGCTTTGAGTACACGTACTGGTAATCCGTCTGGCCCCGCGGCTTTTTGACTGTTGACCTGTTTAAAGGTCTTGCTCACATCTGCTTCCGAGAGCGATATCACACAGTCATCTGGAACAGCTGGTTCTCTCATGCATGCTTCAGTGTTGCTTGCCTCGAAGCGAGCATAAAAGGCATTTCGCTCGTCTGGTAGGCTCTCGTCACTAGGCAGCTCACGTCTGTGTTTCTCTTTGTTGTTTGTGATAGTTTTCAAGCCCTGCCACATCCGACGAGCATCAGAGCCGGTGTAGTAGGATTCAATCTTAATTATATTGAAGCTTTGCTTGTTTGATGGTTCGTCAGAGGGCATAGCGGGATTTCTTATTAACCTGTTATGGCTAGGGGGCAGTATTTTCACAGCCGGATAAAAAACGTACCCGATTTAATCTGATTATTACTCCTGCCCAGAAACTAGAATATGCATATAATTATTAGCTTTGGATAGAAAACACTCCAAAGTTTCTAAAACTGTTTGAATGGTGTCTGTGAGTATAACAGAACTCATTTGGCAGGCCAAAACCTGAGAAGATTCCATGCAGGAAGTGCCCTGTCTGACAATTTCTTGCCCTTCTTGATTATCTCTATCCATTACAGAGGATCTCTGCTGTTACGTGACACTTCCTACGGCTCCCATGGGCTCTCAGAAGGCGGCAAAAAGCTGAATCGTGGCTTTGCAGGCTCTGGCTGAAAAAAAGTAGCGCGTTTGGGTAGTGGCTGGTTACAGTACTGTGAGACTCAGGCTCGTGCCTGCGTCGACCCCATGCTTTGTTTTCTTTTGTCTGTTTACCTAAACGCAGATTCCCGGTCGGAATATTATCGCTTTTTTACGAGAAAAATGGCATAAAAATTGATTTTAAACAGCGGTTGACATGCTTCGAAGTACGGTAATGGAATATTTAGAAATCTTTTGTCACGAATTGCGCCATGCTCGTAACCCTTATTTACACTTCGGATAGTGTCTTGAACGCACTAACAAAACGCCGCTGTTTGGATATAACGATGGATTATTTTGAACCAAACCAACATTTGTTATTGAAGTAGAAGTCCTGGGACTGCATTCTGACGAAGACAGCAAAGGTAATAACATTTTTCTAATAATAAATCTGACTTTGGTGAAGGCTAAACTTGCTGGGTGTCTAAATAGCTAGCCCTGTGATGCCGGGCTATGTACTCAGAATATTGCAAAATGTGCTTTCACCGAAAAGCTATTTTAAAATCGGACACCTCGATTGCACAAAGGAGTTCTGTATCTATAATTCTTAAAATAATTGTTATGTTTTTTGTGAACGTTTATCGTGAGTAATTTAGTAAATTCACCGGAGGTTTGCGGGGGGTATGCTAGTTCTGAACGTCACATGCTAATGTAAAAAGCTGGTTTTTGATATAAATATGAACTTGATTGAACAAAACATGCATGTATTGTATAACATAATGTCCTAGGTGTGTCATCTGATGAAGATCATCAAAGGTTAGTGCTGCATTTAGCTGTGGTTTTGTTTTTTGTGACATTATATGCTAGCTTGAAAAATGGGTGTCTGATTATTTCTGGCTGGGTACTCTGCTGACATAATCTAATGTTTTGCTTTCGCTGTAAAGCCTTTTTGAAATCGGACAGTGTGGTTAGATAAAGGAGAGTCTTGTCTTTAAAATGCTGTGAAATAGTCATATGTTTGAAAAATGGAAGTTTTCGGATTTTAGAGGAGTTTGTATTTCGTGCCACGCCCATCATTGGATATTGGAGCAGGTGTTCCGCTAGCGGAACGTCTAGATGTAAGAGGTTAACGTCCGGATGAGTGTCCCGCTCCTTGATAGAGGCATCTCTAGCCTTTAGCTCGATGCGGATGTTGCCTGTAATCCATGGCTTCTGGTTGGGATATGTACGTACGGTCACTGTGGGGACGACGTCGTCGATGCACTTATTGATGAAGCCGATGACTGAGGTGGTATACTCCTCAATGCCATTAAATGAATCCCGGAACATGTTCCAGTCTGTGCTGGCAAAACAGTCCTATAGTGTAGCACCCACGTCATCTGACCACTTCTGTATTGAGAGAGTCACTGTTACTTCCTGCTCTATTTTATGCTCGTAATCAGGAATCAGGAGGATAGAATTATGATCAGATTTGCCGAATGGAAGGCTTTGTATGCATCTCTGTGTGTGAAGTAAAGGTGGTCTAGAGTTGCACATGTGACAATGCTGGTACAAATTTGGTAAAACTGATTTAAATTTGCCTGCATTAAAGTCCCCGGCCACTAGGAGCGCCGCTTCTGGATTAGCATTTTCCTGTTAGCTTATGGCCTTAGAGTTGGTTGAGTGTGGTCTTAGTGCCAGCATCGGTCTGTGGTGGTAAATAGACGGCTACGAATAATATAGATGAGAACTCTCTTGGCAGATAGTGTGGTCTACAGCTTATCATATGGTACTCTACCTCAGGCGTGCAGTACCTCGAGACTTCTTTAATATTAGACATTGCTCACCAGCTGTTGTAGCTTCTTCTCTGTTCTGCCGGTGCGTGGAAAATCCTGCCAGCTCTATATTATCCGTGTCGTCGTTCAGCCACGACTCGGTGAAACATAAGATATTGCAGTTTTTAATGTCCCGTTGGTAGGATAATCTTAATCGTAGGTCATCAATTTTAATTTGACAATGATTGTACGTTAGCCTGTAGAATGGATGGTAGTGAGAGTTTACTCGCTCGCCTACGGATTCTCAGAAGGCAGCCCGACCTGCGACCCCTTTTCCTCCATCTTTTATCCATGCAAATGACGGGGAATTGTTCCCGGGAAAGCAGTATATCCCTCTCGTCGGACTCGTTAAAGGAAAAAGTTTCTTCCAGATCGAGGTGAGTAATCGCTCTTCTGATGTCCAGAAGTTATTTTTGGTCATAAGAGACAGTAGCATCCACATTATGTACAAAATAAGTAAAAAACGAACAAAATAGCACAGTTGGTTAGGAGTATGTAAAACCATCTTATTTCAGCAACATCTGCAGAGAAGAATAGAAGAAACTCCCCAAATACAGGTGTGCCAATCTTGTAGCGTCATACCCAAGAAGACTCGATGCTGTAATCACTGCGAAAGGTGCTTCAACAAAGTACTAAGTAAAGGGTCTGAATACTTACGTGATATTTCAGTTTTTTACATTTGCAGAAATGTCTAAAAAACTGTTTTTGCTTTGTCATTATGGGGTATTATGTGTAGATTGATGAGGAGAAAAACAAATTTAATACATTTTTGAATATGGCTGTAACGTAACAAAATGTGGAAAAAGTGCACGGGTCAGAATACTTTCCCGAATGCACTGTATGACATAAACCTGTGCTTTATAAAGGGTGGTATTAGCACGCTTAATAAAGGCCTTATAGATATTAAATTGATGCTTCAAAAAGCATTCATAACCCTGTCATGCATCTTGGTAGGGCATTGCATTACCAGGATATTTGGTTTGATTCCCGTACCCACCCATACGTAAAAATGTATTCACGCATGGCTGTAAGTCATATTGGATCAAAGTGTCTGCAAAGTGTTATTATATTTCACTAAAACATTTATAGGATGGCCCAACCTCTTGAAGGCTTATGTAAATGTGATATTTCCGTTTTTTTGCTTTATCATTATGGGCTATTGTGTGTAGATTAATGAGGGGGGAAAACAATTTAATCCATTTTAGAATAAGGCTGTAACGTAACAAAATTTGGAAAAAGTCGGAATACTTTCCGAAGGCAATGTACAGGGTTGGGGTCAATTCCCTTTCAATTCAGGAAGTAAACAGAAATTCCAATCAAAATAATTAGCATTGAGGAAAAAATGGAATTGGAATTTAAGTTTACTTCCTGAATTGACTGAATTTAAATGGAATTGACCCCAACCCTACTGACCTCGTATGCTTGGAAGTGCTCGGGCACTGAGAAGTATGACGTAAAAGCATGTCAGGCTTCTCCAAAAGCTTGGAAAAAGATGAACACGATACAGGCTCACAGACACTCCAATTGGGGGCAAGCAAAGTTGAACTACACTTTTTTTTAACAAGAATGTTCAAAAAGCATTAGAAGGAACCTGCGTTGGCTGACACATGACCTTTACAGTGACCAGAAAATGGCTGGTTGATGCAAACCAGGCCATGGCCCACTGATGTTGCCCAATCATAGAGAGCTACTCCGAGCTATTCCTCGCCTCGGAATAATGGTTTGTGTTTCTTTCCGTTCCCCTCCTGTCGTGTGTGATATCCGTGCACGGGTCTGAAGAGGGGCTGTGGATGGAAATCTGTCAGGGCTCATCTGGCCTCAGACCGGGACTCCATAGATAATGCCAAAAGCCCCAACTTCAAGGTTTCAGTTCAAACTTTTGAAATGTAATAAAGCGCCCCTTTTTCCCCTCCCCAAACCACTGGCATATGTGGAGCTCTTTAGTAATGTGAGATGCCTTGTGTTGAGCCGAGAAAATGGAAGCCAGCACTCTTTTTAAGAAGAACGCTCAAACCCCAAGAACACTTCTAAGGAGAGAGGAGGGTGCAGGGATAAAGACAAAATGACTGGTTTAAGTTGAAAAAGCCCCGAAATGAATACAAAAAAATATTTTTGTTTTTTATTTTTTCCTCGGTTTTTGGGTGAGCTCTGAAGGTTGCCAGACTACGTTCAGCCACATTCCAATTTCAGATGTCAGGTTTGTTTGGATTGTGCTGGGGAGTGACGTTAAGCGGAGCGGTATAGATGTAGCCCCGGGTTGAGTGGCCCTCTCTTTTAGTTTGAGCAGTCTCTCTCTCTCTTTATCTCTCTGGTCTGTCTTTCGCTCCCTCTCTCTCTCTTCTTGCCCCTCCTCTCTTAGTTTGAACGCTCTCTCTCTGGTCTCTTTCTCTCTCTCTCTCTCTTTGGTTTCTCTCTCTCTCTCTGGTCTCCCCCTCTCACTCTTTCCCTCCCTCCCTCTCTCTGTTGTTCTCTCTCACTCTTTTGTTCTTTCTCTCTCTCTGGGTGCTCTGCCTTGCCCGGCCAGACACGTTGAACCACTTTATACTGAGACTAGCAGCAACCGGGTCAGCATTGCTCTATGTGAACCATGCTGGAAAGTTCCCCTCGCTCCAGCACTCACCATTTATTAAGTATTATTCATGCAAATATTTTTATACGGATCCGATTTAAGATTATTTTTTCTCCTGGTGCCGCAAACATTTTTTATGAATCTGTCCAACGTGATTTACAAATAGTTTATAGTTTACATAATAGTTTATAGTTCTCTCACTCTCTCTTCTCTTTCTATCTCTCCTCTCTAAACCTGTGAGTGTTATAGTTGTCTCACCCCCTTCTTCCCTCTTACCCTGTCTATGTGTACTGTAGGAGTATCTGGACCTGTGTGCCCCAGCGGAGCAGTATTCTCCCAGCTTCCAGGACACACGCAGTTCCTGTTCCTCCGGTGATGACTCTGTGTTCTCCCATGACCCCTTACCAGAAGAGCCCTGCCTCCCAAAGTACCAGCACATCAATGGGGGCGTCAAAACATGAGGCCTCCCCTCCTCAATCCCTCCATCGAGCCTGACCTGCCCCTCACCCTTACACCCCCCCCCCCAAGAGACACTTCCATAGAGAGAAACTGAGATATACCCCCACTACTAACCCCCTCAAACCACAAACCTCCTGCCCCCCAACCCCTCTCTAGCTCCCAATGGACTTTATTTAAAAAAATTTAGTTCACTTTTATTCAACCAGGTAGGCCAGTTGAGAACAAGTTCTCATTTACAACTGCGACCTGGCCAAGATAAAGCAAGGCAGTGCGACAAAAACAAACAATACAGAGTTACACATAAACATACGTACAGTCAAAAACACAATAGAAAAAATCTATGTACAGTGTGTGCAAAGACAGAGTGTGCAAAGGACTAACGGACTGGATGAGACTGGGCTGGTGGCAGCGAGGCTGTTAGAACTGAACACATTCACCCACGTTCATACCCATGTTCAAGGTCTTAAGGAGAGGACAATTTGTGCGTTCCATGATTCCATTCCATTGACTGCCATTCTAAGACTTTAGTTTGTGCCCAGAGGGAAAATATGGACCATAATGAACTGAAAAAACAAGGGACTCAAAAAGAGGACAGCAAAATAGGAAGGGGACTGAAAGAAAGCATCAAACTAACAAAAACAGTTAAATAGGAGAAGAGCGCATACAGACACTGCCTCTTGTTTATATTTTGTAATATTGTCTTGTTTCTTTTTACCTTCTCTTGATAATCCCACACACATATTATTATTATGGCAAGAAAATAATGCATAAATATAGTGCTGAGTAAAATTGTAAATATATTCAAATATGTATAAATATATAAATAGTATATATTTACAGTTAATTATTTTTTGTATGGACTATAATTCCCCCCTCTCCCGTCCTCCCTCTTTGGGTTTGAGACAGGTGTGTCATCACCCAGGTTATGTTTCTGTTCTCTTGTGTTCTTTTAAAGACACAAACACAAGCACACACACACACACACACACACACACACACACACAAACACCTGTCTCGCTCTCACTCAATGACACAGTGGAGTATTGGCTTTCAGGGAAAGAGATAGCATGTTAATTTATTTACTTTTTTTATGAAATCAAAAAGTTGAAAAAAGAACAAAAATAGTAAGAAAGAATTAATGCTATTAATGATGCTGATAACAAAGAATAAATAATTCATTATTTTTATTATGGTCATTTAAAATGATCTTTCAGAGGTAACAGAAACAAAGCTATTTTTGGTAGTGGGTGTTAAAAAGATCCTGGTTTCGTACATTTTATATATAAATGTGAATATTAAGTTACAATTTAAATACTGTACATTTTATAGTCTGCTAATCCCTTTATTATGTAGATGATGCAGTTTCTATCCAGTCATTTTACTCCTTCTTAGGTTTGCAATTGGAATGAGATTTCTGGATATTTACAGTACATTCAGAAAGTATTCAGACCCCTTCACTTTTTCCACATTTTGTTACGTTACAGCCTTATTCTAAAATTGATTGAATAAAACATTATCCTCATCAATCTACACACAATACCCCATAATGACAAAGTTAAAACAGGTTTTTGGACATTTTTGCAAAAGTATAATTTTTTTTTTTTAAATACCTTACTTACATAAGTATTCAAACCCTTTGCTATGAGACTCGAAATTGAGCTCAGGTGCATCCTGTTTCCATTGATCATCCTTGATGTTTCTACAACTTGATTGGAGTCCACCTGTGGTACATTTAATTGATTGGACATGATTTGTAAAGGCACACACCTGTCTATAGAAGGTCCCACAGTGAACAGTGCATGTCAGAGCAAAAACCAAGCCATGAGGTTGATGGAATTGTCCTTACAGCTCCGAGACAGGATTGTGTCGAGCACAGATCTGGGGAAGGGTACCAAAACAATTCTGCAGCATCGAAGGTCCCTAAGAACACAGTGGCCTCCATCATTCTTAAATGGAAGAAGTTTGAAACCTTCAAGACTCTTCCTAGAGCTGGCCGCCCGGCCAAACTGAGCAATCAGGGGAGAAGGGCCTTTGTCAGGGTGGTGACCAAGAACCCGATGGTCACTGAAAGAGCTCTAGAGTCCCTGAGGAGATGGGAGAACCTTCCAGGAGGACAACCATCTCCGCAGCACTCCACCAATCAGGCCTTTATGGTAGAGTTTCCAGACAGAAGCCACTCCTCAGTAAAAGACACATGACAGCCCGCTTGGAGTTTGCCAAAAAGCACCTAAAGGACTCTCAGACTGAAAATAGCTGTGCACCGATGCTCCCCATCCAACCTGACAGAGCTTAAGAGGATCTGCAGAGAAGAATGGGAGAAACTCCCCAAATACAGATGTGCCAAGCTTGAGGCGTCATACCCAAAAAGACTCAAGGCTGTGATTGCTGCCAAAAGGGCTTCAACAAAGTACTAAGTAAAGGGTCTGGATACCTACTTAAATGGGATAGTTCCGGTTTTAATTTTTAATACATTTGCAAATATTTCTAAAAAACTGTTTTTGCTTTGTCATTATGGGGTATTATGTGTTGATTGATGAGAGGGGAAACAATTTAATCCATTTTAAAATAAGTCTGTAACGTAATAAAATGTGTAAAAAGTGAAGGTCTGAATACTTTCCGAATGCACTGTATATGATTGAAAACTACCCACTAGCAATCTGTTACTTCATTTAGGCTTAAAGATAGACTCCAAATTAACACCAGAGGATTCAAAGCTGAAAAACAAAAGTATTAAATCATTTGTGTTTTTTTCTTCTTCTAGTGGACCAAGTTTAAAATGTTTTTTGCAAGTGTTCTTGTCACATTTGAAAAATAAAAGATAGTAAAACAAGTGTCTGTGTTGACTATTCACTCAAAAATATTTTCATGTCCTTGAGAGAGGTCTGAGACTGGCTATATTAGAATATCAGACAATTATCCATTTTTTGTTGGTGCTGGCTGATTTGTTGATTGATTTGTTCCAAATTAGTTTAGCAGAGTGTAGGTAATCAGTGTTTATTTATCATCAACTGTGATTGATAAAGGCTTTGTTCATATAGGTTAATGGTGCTTTATCCATATAAGCAAAGCAATAATATTAATAGCAACATACAGCAAGACAATGGCATTTCATAAAAAATGCATTAGAGTTGATGAATGTATAGCCAAATTAATTGTAACAGATGATAGCATGGCTTAGAGCTTTAATTAAAATGTATGTTGTATTTGCCAGTCAGTCTATAGGAAGGTGGGGGAATGATGTATCTAGTTTTAGGGCCTGGAATAAAGTTAGGAAAACTGACCAGAACAGGGTTCAGTGGAGATGCACCGTTGAGGCCCTTTGCTCCACTAGGAGCTAAAAATAATAAGCGCTCTATTCAATTTAAAGACAATATTCCCACGTTAGCGGAGACTGCATTCACAGTAAATGCTGCGTATGTCTGCTTAATCGGAAATTACCTTTACATTTCTATAGCACAATCTGTAATTCTTCAGCAATAGAGATTGAATAGTGCCATAAGTCAAATAAGTCAAGTTTTAAGGCCAGTGATGTGAAGAGCAGACATTTACAGTTTCATTCTTTAGAGTAAATCTTGATTCCGTCACCCTCAATTACCAGGCGTTGACCTGTCTTGCTCTGTCTTGCTCTGAGAATCCCAGAGTGCAGTGTGACAAGTTTGCAGCAACCACTAATGCAATGAAAAAAACATTTCAAGAAAAGAGTGACTGAGATTTAAGGAAGTTGTTATTTTAGGCCACAAACACTGATACAGCACATTCAGACATAGACATGCCCAATATACTCTGCTTCATTCCCCTGAGATTCCTTTCATCATATAAACTACGAAGTTATAGTTTTGTATTTCTAAAATAATTTCTGCTAATCACTCTCACCGAACATTCATTCAGTGAATTTATTGATATCATAAATGTATTATCTTGCTGAGGTATTCATATATTGTTTTTTTAAACTGCACCCCAGGGATGATAGCAAGATAGGACTTAGAGATGTTGTAAACCAGTGACTTGTTCAATAAGAAAGTTGCCAGATGAAGAAGATGCAATGCTAGAGGACTGTTTTGCTAGCACAGACTGGAATATGTTCTGGGATTCTTCTGATGGCATTGAGGAGTACACCACATTAGTCACTGGCTTCATCAATAAGTGCATTGATGACGTCATCCCCACAGTGACCGTACGTACATACCCCAACCAGAAGCCATGGATTACAGGCAACATCCACACTCAGCTAAAGGGTAGAGCTGCCACTTTCAAAGAGCGGGACTCTAACCCGGAAGTTTATAAGAAATCCCGCTAACATCAACACCATTAACCCAGAAACCCTAGACCCACTCCAATTTGCATACCGCCCCAACAGATCCACAGATGATGCAATCTCTATTGCACTCAACACTGCCCTTTACCCACCTGGACAAAAGGAACCCATATGTGAGAAAGCTATTCATTGACTACAGCTCATTGTTCAACACCATAGTGCCCTCAAAGCTGATCACTAAACTAAGGACACTGGGATTAAACATCTCCCTCTGCAACTTTAATTTTTTAGTCAGTTAAGAACACCTACCAAAAGGCAAAAGACCCCCTGCGGGGACGGGGGCTGGGATTTAAAATAAAAATAAAATAAATAACATAAATATCGGACAAAACACACATCCCGACAAAAGACACAACACTACATAGAGACCTAAGACAACAATACAGCAAGGCAGCAACACATGACAACACAGCATAGTAGCAACACAACATGACAACACGGTAGAAAAACAACATGGTAGCAGCACAAAACATGGTACAAACATTATTGGGCACAGACAACAGCACAAAGGGCAAGAAGGTAGAGACAACAATACATCACGCAAAGCAGCCACAACTGTCAGTAAGAGTGTCCATGATTGAGTCTTTGAATGAAGAGATTGAGATAAAACTGTCCTGTTTGAGTGTTTGTTGCAGCTCGTTCCAGTCGCTAGCTGCAGCGAACTGAAAAGACGGGTGACTCAGGGATGTGTTTGCTTTGGGGACCTTTAACAGAATGTGACTGGCAGAAGGGTGCTGTATGTGGAGGATAAGGACTGCAGTAGATATCTCAGATAGGGGGAGTGAGGTCTAAGAGGGTTTTATAAATAAGCATCAACCAGTGGGTCTTGCGACGGGTATACAGAGAGGACCAGTTTACAGAGGAGTATAGAGTGCAGTGATGTGTCCTATAAGGAGCATTGGTGGCAAATCGGATGGCTGCTCGAGAGCACCCTTACAAGCAACTAGATCTTGGACATCTGACGGGCCACCCCCAGGTGGTAAGGGAAGACCCCCATGAAATGGACAAAAAGGAATGGCAACTTATTGGCATTGGGCGAACCATATACACAATCGCAAATACCACTCAAATGGACAACAGTTCATCAAAACCATATTGCAACTGGAACATTGCAAATGCCAAGTGTCATAAACCAAAAATCCCATAGGGGGTGAGCGCGCTCCACTGTAGAATTTTATATGGGAAATGGTCACAAAGTCAGGTCCCAAGGGTGAAATTTAGAAAAAAAAAAAAAAAATGTTTTTACAAATGTCAAAACCTCATAAAAAGGGCTTTTTGGACCATTTTTTGAAATGTTTTCATTTTTTTGTCAATTATACATATGTAGTAACCATATGGACATACATTTGTCTTATTTATTGAGTTTGTCCATAAGGCCTATGTTTTGTCCATTTGCCATATATGATCATCGGAAGTCAGCTTCCGAACCCAAAAGTCAGTGAACCATGTCCAAATGGCATAAGAAATATCCAAATGGCATATATAAGTATTGAAAGAACCAAATCAGGATGTTATGTCCATTTGCCATATATGGTCATAGGAAGTTGGCTTCCGAACCCAAAAGTCAGTGAACCATGTCCAAATGCTGTAAGAAATGTCCAAATGGCATATATAAG
Organism: Salmo salar; assembly: GCF_965601325.2. Classification (NCBI taxonomy): domain Eukaryota; kingdom Metazoa; phylum Chordata; class Actinopteri; order Salmoniformes; family Salmonidae; genus Salmo; species Salmo salar. The sequence continues at coordinate 4,234,084 of NC_138308.1, read as the reverse complement.
TATTGAAAGTACCAAATCAGGATGTAATATCCATTTGCCATATATGATCATAGGAAGTCGGCTTCCGAACCCAAAAGTCAGTGAACCATGTCCAAATGGCATATATACTGACCAAATTATATATATCACTATGTTAAGCCCTGAATCAACCTAGAAGGTCTATTTGTCATGTTTGATCATAAGAAGTCATAGGAAGTAAGAATTTTTCATTGATGTTGATTCAGCATGTCCATTTCGACACGGTCCACTTGCAGAAGAGCATGTTCAAACTGACAATATAGCATATGTGTGATGGACACTGTCCAACTGCTCGTTGGTGTTGATTTCAGCCTGTCCATTTGGTGATGGAAAATCCCTCATTAAATACATTGGAAATCGACAAATGTAAACTGTCCATTTGCAATGTCTTACAATGGGCATTTACCATCACGGCATCCTCTAATATACTGCAGAAATGCCCAATGGACTGGCTCGTTGAACTTGGGATGGCCGAGTGGTGATAGAGGTTCCACTCCATCGCTCGTTGGTGTTGATTTCAGCCTGTCCATTTGGTGATGAAAATCCCTCATTAAAAACATTGGAAACGTACACTGTCCATTTGCAACATAAAATGTACAATGCCAATATATTATACTGCCATCAAGTCAGCCATCAGTCAATAAGATATCATACTGACACCAAATCCACTTTGTCCTATTCGTTTAGAAGCCAACAATCACATACTTCAGAGCCGGCCCAAAATTCACAGCGCCTTCTGATAAAACCATTAAAAAAATTTAAACACGTAGTTACGTTCTATCTGCGAGTCCAGTTCTGACATTATGTGTAGGCCTAGCTGAGCTGACCCCCAACGCTGAGTTTTGGCTTGATAGGTCATTCAGAGCCCTGAGCAGCGTTGCTACGGGGTCCCTGAAAGAGCTACCATTCAAACAGTTTTAGAAACTTTAGAGTGTTTTCTATCCAAATCTACTAATTATATGCATATTCTCGTTTCTGGGCAAGAGTAGTAACCAGTTTAAATCGGGTACGTTTTTTATCCGGCCGTGCAAATACTGCCCCCTAGCCCCAACAGGTTAAGGTTGTCACAGGAAGCTGAAAGTAAACATATCCTCCTTGGGTTAGGCTTTTACAGAATCCTGAGTTTCAAGTCTTTACGTTAAGAACTGACTGATTTACAGAGGGATGAATGCGGTGTTTTACACAAACTGTAGGTTGTGAAATCAAAACCACTTTTAGGGTAATTAAACCACTTCCGGTTGCTCCAGGAAGCTTAAACTCAACACAGGTAATCATCATAGTGGCGTGATACATTGTCATTGAAGACAGTTTGATATGGCAATCATAATCCACATAGGCATCAGGTTGAAGTTAGGACAGCAGGCAATGTATTCCTATGAGAAGAGATGTCAACGTAAACTTTTAGAAGAAAACACCTTGTTTTCATTGTTAAACTCTTTGGTATCATTGGGACGCTAGCGTCCCACCTTGACAACAGCCAGTGAAATTGCAGGGCGCCAAATTAAAACAACAGAAATCCCATAATTAAAATTCCTCAAACATACAAGTATTATACACCATTTTAACGATAAATTTCTTGTTAATCCAACCACAGTGTCAGATTTCAAAAAGGCTTTATGGTGAAAGCACACCATGTGATTATGTTAGGACAGCGCCTAGCCACAAAACACCTTACAGACAATTTCCAGCCAAGGAGAGGACTCACAAAAGTCAGAAATAGCGATTAACCTCTCTAGGGTAGGTGGCACCAAATCGTCCCACCTACGCAACCGCCAGTCTAATCCCGTGGCGCGATATTCAAATACCTTAAAAATGCTATTACTTCAATTTCTCAAACATATAACTATTTTACACCATTTTAAAGACAAGACTCTCCTTTATCTAACCACACTGTCTGATTTCAAAAAGGCTTTACAACGAAAGCAAAACATTAGATTATGTCAGCAGAGTACCAAGCCAGAAATAATCAGACACCCATTTTTCAAGCTAGCATATAATGTCACATAAACCCAAACCACAGCTAAATGCAGCACTAACCTTTGATGATCTTCATCAGATGACAACCCTAGGACATTATGTTATACAATACATGCATGTTTTGTTCAATCAAGTTCATATTTATATCAAAAAACAGCTTTTTACATTAGCATGTGACGTTCAGAACTAGCATACCCCCCGCAAACTTCCGGGGAATTTACTAACAATTTACTAAATTACTCACGATAAACGTTCACAAAAAGCATAACAATTATTTTAAGAATTATAGATACAGAACTCCTCTATGCACTCGATATGTCCGATTTTAAAATAGCTTTTTGGTGAAAGCACATTTTGCAATATTCTAAGTACATAGCCCAGCCATCACGTGCTAGCTATTTAGACACCCAGCAAGTTTAGCCTTCACAAAATCAGATTTACTATAACAAAAATGTTATTACCTTTACTGTTCTTCGTCAGAATGCACTCCCAGGACTTCTACTTCAATAACAAATGTTGGTTTGGTCCCAAATAATCCATCGTTATATCCGAACAGCGGCGTTTTGTTCGTGCGTTCTAGACACTGTCCGAAATGGTAAATCAGGGTTACGAGCATGGCGCATTTCGTGACAAAAAATTTCTAAATATTCCATTACCGTACTTCGAAGCATGTCAACCGCTGTTTAAAATCAATTTTTATGCAATTTATCTCGTAAAAAAAGCGATAATATTCCGACCGGGAATCTGCGTTTCGGTAAATAGAGGAAAAAAAAGAAAGACGGGGGCGACCAGTGCACGCAACTAAGCCCACTGTCCCCTGATCGGCCACTTGACAAAGGCGATAATGTGTTTCAGCCTGGGGCTGGAATGACGACATTCAGCTTTTTCCTGGGCTCTGAGAGCCTATGGGAGCCGTGGGAAGTGTCACGTTACCGCAGAGATCCTTTGTTTTGGAAAGAGATGTCAAAGAAAGCCAATAAATGGTCAGACAGGCCACTTCCTGTAAAGGAGTCTCTCAGGATTTTGCCTGCCATATGAGTTCTGTTATACTCACAGACACCATTCAAACAGTTTTAGAAACTTTAGGGTGTTTTCTATCCATATCTAATAAGTAAATGCATATTCTCGTTACTGGGTAGGAGTAGTAACCAGATTAAATCGGGTACGTTTTTTATCCGGCGGTGTAAATACTGCCTCCTAGCCCTAAGAGGTTAAATTAATCACTTACCTTTGATGATATTCATCTGGTGGCACTCCCAGGGCTCCATGTGACACAATAAATGTTTGTTTTGTTCGATAATGTCCCTCTATGTCCAAAAACACACCAACCTTGTTAATTAAACAATGTTTAAAATCAATCCTTAGGTTGATTTTGTCATAAATCAATAATATTTCAACCGGACAAAAGCTTCGTCAATAGAAAAGGAGAAACAAGAGAGGCGCGCTCCCGATCACATGCTGGACTCATGTCTGGAAATTTCCACTGTCCACTCATTGAAAGTGCTGTATCTCCCTAATTTTTCAGAGTAAAAGCCAAAAACAATGCCTAAAGACTGGCCACATGTAGAAGAAGCCATAGAGATCATGAACTGGGTCCTAAGTCTTTGTATGGTGGATAGGCTTTCAATGGAAAAACAGCCTTTCAAAATAATAGTCCTTCCTGGATGGATTTTCCTCAGGTTTTCACCTGCCATATCAGTTCTGTTATACTCACAGACATTATTTTAACAGTTTTGGAAACTGCGTTTTCTATCCAAATCTACCAATTATATGCATATCCTAGCTTCTGGGCCTCAGTAGCACCCAGTTTAATTTGGGCACGCTTTTCATCTAAAATTCCGAATGCTGCCACCTACCATAGTGAAGTTAAGGGTTAATTCCACACGGTTAAGGTTAGGCTCGCACAGATCGGGAGGACCTTAGGAACGTTCCTGTGGTTGAAAAATATACTTCTAGCCTTAACGGTTCTGCCACTGTCACCCAAAAGCACCTCAAATGTAGGTCAGGCTTCATTTTGGGCCTACTTTTTTGCACAGTCGCTGCGGTCAGACCGAGCAAGCTATGGTCAAGTAGGGCATCTCGTTGAACTTGGCACGGCCTTGAGACTATGGTGATGCCATTTGCTTCCCTTTCTGTGAAGGTTTAAGCCTCCCAATTTTGGGATAAAGTTTCAGAGCTCTAGGTCTGACGGTACCTTGATGGTTCCTTGATGGTTTGAACGCAGGTAACTATCGCAGGCTCTGTGTGTCTGTAAGCCCCACGCTGTGTCACTCCACATTGACTGTGTGAGTACAGAAAATCACAGAAATTACATAGAGTTCCGAAACCTGCCTTAACCTGTTAGGGCTAGGGGGCAGTATTTACACGGCCGGATAAAAAACGTACCCGATTTAATCTGGTTATTACTACTGCCCAGAAACTAGAATATGCATATAATTATTGGCTTTGGATAGAAAACACCCTAAAGTTTCTAAAACTGTTTGAATGGTGTCTGTGAGTATAACAGAACTCATATGGCAGGCAAAAACCTGAGAAGATTCTGTACAGGAAGTACCCTCTCTGACCATTCCTTGGGCTTCTTGGCTCTGTTTATTGAACATTTTGGATCTTTGCTGTAACGTGACACTTCCTACGGCTCCCATAGGCTCTCAGAACCCGGGAAAAAGCTGAATGATGTAATTCCAGCCGCTGGCTGAAAAACTTTAGCGCCTTTGGTTAAATGGTCTATCAGAGGACAATGAGCTGAGGCGCGTTCACGGGGCGACACCATGTTTTTAGTTTCTCTCTCTTTGTACTAAAACACAGATTCCCGGTCGGAATATTATCGCTTTTTTACGAGAAAAATTGCATAAAAGTTGATTTTAAACAGCAGTTGACATGCTTCGAAGTACGGTAATGGAATATTTAGAATTTTTTTGTCACGAAACGCGTCGGGCGCGTAACCCTTATTTACCCTTTCGGATAGTGTCTTGAACGCACGAACAAAACACCGCTATTTGGATATAACTATGGATTATTTGGGACCAAACCAACATTTGTTATTGAAGTAGAAGTCCTGGGAGTGCATTCTGACGAAGAACAGCAAAGGTAATAACATTTTTCTTATAGTAAATCTGACTTTGGTGAGGGCTAAACTTGGTGGGTGTGTAAATAGCTAGCCCTGTGATGCCGGGCTATCTACTTAGAATATTGCAAAATGTGCTTTCACTGAAAAGCTATTTTAAAATCGGACATAGCGAGTGCATAGAGGAGTTCTGTATCTATAATTCTTAAAATAATTGTTATGTTTTTTGTGAACGTTTATCGTGAGTAATTTAGTAAATTCCCCGGAAGTTTGCGGGGGGTATGCTAGTTCACATGCTAATGTAAAAAGCTGTTTTTTGATATAAATATGAACTTGATTGAACAAAACATGCATGTATTGTATAACATAATGTCCTAGAAGTGTCATCTGATGAAGATCATCAAAGGTTAGTGCTGCATTTAGCTGTGGTTTGGGCTTATGTGACATTATATGCTAGCTTGAAAAATGGGTGTCTGATTATTTCTGGCTGGGTACTCTGCTGACATAATCTAATGTTTTGCTTTCGTTGTAAAGCCTTTTTGAAATCGGACAGTGTGGTTAGATTAACGAGAGTCTTGTCTTTAAAATGGTGTAAAATAGTCATATGTTTGAGAAATTGAAGTAATAGCATTTCTAAGGTATTTGAATAACGCGCCACGGGATTCCACTGGCTGTTACGTAGGTGGGACGAAATCGTCCCACTGGCCCTAGAGAAGTTAACGGATTCACCTTAACACGCCGCAACTGGATCTATCATTTTTTTGAAAAAAACCCCACATTTGTTTGACCATCATCAAACTACATTATACGATTTCTAGTAAATTACGATAGATAAATGGCTGGTTCTATTTTTAGGTTTATGTACTTTGAATTACCGTTTCGACCTTTAATCACAAAAAAATGGGCATTAACTCAAAGAGCGTTGAGGCCTAGACGCCATCTTGTTTCTGGGCTAAAAGCACATTTGGCCAAACCTGTGCTCACCGAGTTTCGTCTTTGAAGTCTTTTCCGTTTACGAGAAATGGCCATGCCCGTTTGGTGATGTTTTGTCCATTTGCAATAAGCAGCCAGTCGCCATCTGGTGGAATTTTCCAGTACAGCAGAAAAATGTCAAAAAGTAAAAAATGTTATAACGCGGAAACCATATGTCCGAGAGACTTTATTTGATAACTTCCTGGAAGACCGGGCCCTGGGGAACGACCTAAGGCCGTAGCCCTATTTTAATAACACCCGCAGACGTCTAGTAAGTTACCGGACATTTGCAATATGGAGATCCTCATCAACCATACGGGAAATGCCACTCGCGTCACTTATGTAGGTAAGGGTAGGTAACAACACATCCGCCACCCTAATCCTCGACACGTGGGCCCATCATGGGTGTGTGCTCAGTCCCCTCCTGTACTCCCTGTTCACTCATGACTGCATGGCCAGGCACGACTCCAACACCATCATCAAGTTTGCCGATGACACAACAGTAGTAGGACTGATCACCGATAACAATGAGGCGGCCTAAAGGTAGAAGGTCAGAGACCTGGCCATCTGGTACCAGGACAACAACCTCTCCCTCAGTGTGATCAAGACAAAGGAGATGATTGTGGACTACAGGAAAAGAAGTACCGAGCATGGCTCCATTCTCATTAACGGGGCTGTAGTGGAGCAGGTTGAGAGCTTCAAGTTCCTTAGTGTCCACATCACCAACAAACTATCATGGTCGAAACACACTAAGACGGTCGTGAAGAGTACATGAAAAAAACCTATTCCCCATCAGGAAACTGAAAAGATTTGGCTTGGGTCCTCAGATCCACAAAAGGTTCTACAGCTGCACCATCGAGAGCATCCTGACTGGTTGCATCACTGCCTGGTATGGCAACTGCTCGGCCTCTGACCACAAGTCACTACAGAGGGTAGCTTCCTGCCATCCAGGACCTCTATACCAGGCAGAGGAAGGCCCTAAAAATTGTCAAAGACTCCAGTCACCCTAGTCATAGGCTGTTCTCTCTGCTACCGCACGATATGCGGTACCGGAGCGCCCAAGCAATAAGACTCCTGAACAGCTAATCAAAGGGCTACCCACACTCCTCTTTTACGCTGCTGCTACTCTCTGTTTATTAACAATGCATAGTCACTTTAACTCAACCTACATCTACATATTACCTCAATTACCTCGACTAACCAGTTTCCTCGCACATTGACTCTGTACCTGTTCCCCCTGTATATAGCCTCGCTATTGTTATTTTACTGCTACTGTTGAAATATTTGTTACATTTATTTAAACATTTTTTCTTAACACTTATTTTTTCGTAAGACTTCTTAAAGCATTGTTGGTTAAGGGCTTGTAAGTAAGCATTTCACTGTAAGGTCTACTACACCTGTTGTATTCAGCGCATGTGACAAATAAAATTTGGTTTGAAGCCCTTTAAACCCTGACCACCACACACAGACAAAGTGTTGGCTTTCCCATAGAGGGGGCTTACTTTTAGGTTTAATAAATATTTTCAGGCTTTACACCTAAGACCTGCAATCAGGGCCTAGGCTAACTTCTACGGAGACAGGCAGCAGACGTTAGGCTATAAGGGGCTGTTTCAGATTTAGGAAATGTACACCTTCCTACTTAAGCCTTTCCTACACATTCCTTTTCACTTCATATGAGTTCTGTTATACTCACAGACATCATTCAAACCGTTTTAGAAACTTCAGAGTGTTTTCTATCCAACTCTACTAATTATATGCATATTCTAGCTTTTGTGCCTGAGTAGCAGGCATTTTACTTTGGGCATTCGAGAAGTTTAACAGAAGCTAGCATCCTAACAGTGCATTGTACCTCGTCAACTTTCCTTTCCACTTTGCAAGAGGCTGAAACCAGAGATCGGTAAAATGATGAGATGCTCATGTCTCCGCCCTAACAATGGGAGTCGTTGTCCCAAAGGCTGGAAGGCTGTTGACAAGCTTACTGTAGGTCTGCATATTATGCCTTAGAAACGCATTGGGCTTATTCTGTACAGATTTTGGCCAGAGTAAGCCCTCTCGCTTCGCCCCTTCCTCTCTGATGAAACTATATCACCGGGTAAAAGCATCCGAGCGAGCGAAACGGCGCACTTCTATATGTTGCCCATGTATCAGATGCTGTCTGGCCAGAAATAGTATGACATGCCATATTATTTTGGTGCCGACAGCATCAGACACATGGTCAACACATATTGAGACATAGGGGCACTGTTTCGCTCGCTCGGATGCTTTACCTGAGGTTTATGCGTCTTTGTCAGCGCGCATCACGGTCACATAATTTAGCAATATTTCAATATTTTATTTGGATGGGCAAGGAGGTACGGTAGGGAGGGCCAGCCCCCCTACTATTAAATTGTGGTTTAATCACTTGTATATGTACAAAGTTTTAAATTAGACATTTTTCAGATTTGTGTATCTGTCCTTGTCATGCTCTGACCTAGGAGAGCTGTTTTTTCTCTGTTTAGTTAGGTCAGGGTGTGATAGGGGTTGGGCATTGTCGATTTTTGTTTTCTATGTTTTGGCCGGGTATGGTTTCCAATCAGAGGCAGCTGTCTATCGTTGTCTCTGATTGAAAGCCATACTTAGGCAGCCTTTTCCCCTTGGTTTGGGTGGGTAGTTGTTTTCTGTTTTGTTAGATTAACCTGACAGAACTGTCGGCTGTCATTTTTGTTTATTTGTATTCAGTGTTCATTTTCATTAAAATTTACGATGAGCACTCAACACGCTGCGCCTTGGTCCCCTTCATATGACGCCCGTTACAGAACTACCCACCACGATTGGATCAAGCGGCGTGCCCGGGCAGAGATGGATACCTGGTCGACGGAGGATTGGATGGAAAGGAGAAACTGGACTTGGGGCCAGGTAATAGACAGGTATCGTAGCCTACTGGGGAAGAACAAAACATTTTTGGGGGGGCACACGGGTATAATAATATGCATATCCTACCTTCTGAGCCTGAGTAGCAGGCAGTTTACTACGACACGCCTTTCATCCGAACGTTAAAATACTGCCCCCTACCCTAGAGAAGATATGTAACTATTCAGGTGACCCCACCAAATGCACATAGAAATGTGTTATAGATCTGTCACTCATTGAAAGCAAGTCCAAGAAGCAGTAGATCTCTTCTATGTGGACTATTTCTATGCTTCCAGTGCTTACGTTTTGTTTTTGCATATTTTACTTTCGGTTATGTACACCAGCTTCAAACAATTGATGGTACAATGATTTTCTATGCTATACTTGCTTGTTTTGTCACAAAAACTAAAATTGGCGAACTATTCGAATTTTAGCAACCTGTAAATGGTGTAGCGATTTCTGCATAGTGCATCTCTAAGCCATCTATTTAAATACGGTGTACCTTTAAATTTGAATTTTGGTTACATAATATATCAAGAGAAGGGGTTCAGAATATTAGATATCAATGAAATATATTGAAGAATAAAAAATAGTGGTTTGACTCATCCTGACCGTTGCCATATTCATTTATTCAACCCATGGTAATGTTGGAAGATTAGTAATAGAAGGAATAGTGTGCAATAGTAGGCGATACCCCCTATTGCCTGCAATAACTATTGGTTCAAACTGTTACGGCTTGGTCTGCGCTCCTCTCCGTAATGATGTTATTAGCCTACATGTCATTGAAAAAATATATATTATCAACTGTTACTAATCATCCTCAGCAATAACCACACGGACGTGACGGCATTTACAGAGGAAGCAAATGAAGGTAAACGAAACAATTTAATTAATTGGAATGATAATGTAGGCTATACCAACTGAAGGGAATGAACAGTAAATTGGCAGTTGAATATGTGTGGTTATTAGGCTTACTGACCGTCGATACTGACCGAGGTAAAGACAGTTTCAGGTTGGATATTCAACGGATATTCGCCTATAGTTTTCCTTACGTCCACCAACAGCAGTTAGGGACCGTCAACATAGTGACAAATCACATTTTTCAAATTTCAATAGCTCTTTAACCATTCCTCCTAACACTTTCAAAACTGGTTGTAGCTAACCCAATGGCATAGACACACATTGCACACCCTTTAGTTTTAAAATGTAAAATTTCAATAGCTCCTTGGTCATGTGACCTAGTGACTTCAAACAAGGTTCAGAATGTCCACTCAGTAGGCCTACACATTGCACACCCTTTAGTTTGTCAATTTTCATCTCACATGGTTTTACATAAATTTTTCAAAATGTAGAATTTCAATAGCTCCTTGGTCATGTCACCTGGTGACTTCAAACAAGTTTCATAATGTCCACTCAGTGGGCCTACACATTTCACACCCTTTAGTTTGTCCATTGCTATCTCACAGTGTTTTAAAATATTTTTTTAAATGTAGAATTTCAATAGCTCCTTGGTCATATGACCTAGTGACTTCAAACAAGGTTCAGAATGTCCACTGACTACCCTTCTATATTACACACCCTTTAGTTTGTCCATTTTCATCTCACATGGTTTTACATGAATTTATCAAAAGGTAGAATTTCAATAGCTCATTGGTCATGTGACCTGGTGACTTCAAACAAGGTTCAGAATGTCCACTCAGTGGGCCTACACATTGCACACCCTTTAGTTTGTCCATTTTCATCTCACGTGGTTTTACATGAATTTTTCCAAATGTAGAATTTCAATAGCTCCTTGGTCATGTGGCCTGGTGAATTCAAACAAGGTTCAGAATGTTCACTGACTCCCCTTCCATATTGCACACCCTTTAGTTTGTCCATTTTCATCTCACAAGATTTTTTAATAATTTTTCAAAATGTAGAATTTCAATAGCTCCTTGGTCATGTGACCTACTGACCTCAAACAAGGTTCAGGATGTCCACTGACTATACCTTCATATCGCACACGCTGATATTTGTCTACTTTCATCTCATGCTATTAGACTTAAATCTGTAAGCTTTGTAGGCCTTCATTTTATATGGGTGTTAAAAAAAAATGTTTAAGTCAACGAATGTCCCATCCTCGCAATAACTATCTTTCACATGGACACTGAAAAGATCTGCAAATGGCTGTACGTGGTATGGATCAAGGACAGGAGAGGTGTTCAAACTCCTGCTTAAAGGATGGTGCATAGGTAGATCTCATGAAAAACAATGTTTCATATGCTCTTTTTAATCACAGTAATAGGCAGTGATTTGTCAATCACAGTGAGCTTGATAATGTGAAAGAATCCTTTTCATAGCATCACTTTCATATCCTCTCTGGGCTAGGCGGGACGAATTCGTCCCACCTACGTAACAGCCACTTGCAGCCTGTGGCGCGATTTTCAAAACCTTAAAAATCCTATTACTTCAATTTCTCAAACATATGACTATTTTACAGCTATTTAAAGACAAGACTCTCGTTAATCTAACCACACTGTCCGATTTCAAAAAGGCTTTACAACGAAAGCAAAACATTAGATTATGTCAGCAGAGTACCAAGCCAGAAATAATCAGACACCCATTTTTCAAGCCAGCATATAATGTCACCAAAACCCAGAAGACAGCTAAATGCAGCACTCACCTTTGATGATCTTCATCAGATGACAACCCTAGGACATTATGTTATACAATACATGCATGTTTTGTTCAATCAAGTTCATATTTATATCAAAAAACAGCTTTTTACATTAGCATGTGACGTTCAGAACTAGCATACCCCCCGCAAACTTCCGGGGAATTCGCTAACATTTTACTAAATTACTCACGATAAACGTTCACAAAAAGCATAACAATTATTTTAAGAATTATAGATACAGACCTCCTCTATGCACTCGATATGTCCGATTTTAAAATAGCTTTTTGGTGAAAGCACATTTTGCAATATTCTAAGTACATAGCCCAGGCATCACGGGCTAGCTATTTAGACACCCGGCAAGTTTAGCACTCACCATAATCATATTTACTATTATAAAAGTTTGATTACCTTTTGTTGTCTTCGTCAGAATGCACACCCAGGACTGCTACTTCAATAACAAATGTTGGTTTGGTCCAAAATAATCCATCGTTATACCCGAATAGCGGCGTTTTGTTCGTGCGTTCCAGACACTATCCGAAATGGTAAAGAAGTGTCGCGCGCATGGCGCAATTCGTGACAATAAAATTCTAAATATTCCATTACCGTACTTCGAAGCATGTCAACCGCTGTTTAAAATCCATTTTTACGCCATTTTTCTCGTAGAAAAGCGATAATATTCCGACAGGGAATCTCCTTTTCGGCAAACAGAGGAAAAAATCACAAAGGCGGGGGCGGTCGGGTCACGCGCATAAGCCCAGAGTCCCTTGATCGGCCACTTGAGAAAGGCGATAATGTGTTTCAGCCTGGGGCTGGAATGACGACATTCTGTTTTTTCCCGGGCTCTGAGAGCCTATGGAAGACGTGGGAAGTGTCACGTTAGAGCAGAGATCCTTAGTAAAAGATAGAGATGGAAAAGAAGTTCAAGAAATGGTCAGACAGGCCACTTCCTGTAAAGGAATCTCTCAGGTTTTGACCTGCCATTTGAGTTCTGTTATACTCACAGACACCATTCAAACAGTTTTAGAAACTTTAGGGTGTTTTCTATCCATATGTAATAAGTATATGCATATTCTAGTTACTGGGTAGGAGTGGTAACCAGATTAAATCGGGTATGTTTTTTATCCAGCCGTGTCAATACTGCCCCCTAGCCCTAACAGGATATACTGTACATTAAGAGAAATCCTTCTACTTTGAGTATTAGAAGGCAGTTTACATAACCTGATAATGACTTGATATTTGAGTGCACTCACAACAAGCCACTTGCAGACAACTTACAAAATTCAATATTGCATTTGAGGGTTCATTTTCTGACGAAAATAGTTATTTGATGCATAGCCTACTATTTCTAACTGGGAAAATAAATTCCACCGTCTTTTGTGAGTAAAATCCTTTTTCCAAAATTGATTTAGGTACATTTTTGTGAAGAGGTATGAGGGTTGTGATATGGGTCATTTAATAGTAAAATCATTTAAGGGATCAATACATTTCTGTATTGCTTCCCCAGTAACTGCATGAACCATCAGGCCAAGTGTTTTTGGTTGACCCTGCTGGATAGAAAGAGAAGGAGGAATCGGAACACGCTGCATTCAAATTCAGGTCTTAGTTATTCCATTGTACTGGATCTAATACATATTAGCATTTTACATACATTCATAAGTGTAATACTTTTTTATGAAAAACTCTCTTGTCTGCTGGCTCTGTCACTTTCAGACATGCGCAGAGCAGACTTGAACCACAGGGGTTCTCTGTAAAGAGAGAGTAATCCAAAAGTTACAGACACACCCCTTGACTTTCAATTGGCACCGTTGACCTGTATGTATTCTCCACTGATTGGCTTTGTGGTGCACAATCTGTCAGTCTGACTAAAGTGCCAGAGGTATGAGGAGAGACATCCTCCTTTGTATTTATGGGAACAAATATTTCCTAACACTTTGGATCCTATTCCTCGACAGTTAGAAGACACAATGCATCAATGCAAAAACAAATGTATTACTAATTACTGTCCATGAGTAACCTGAACCTTATGGGTCTATGGGTGTTTGGGCCAATAAAGTACCAACTCAGATCTACCACTGACTAGTCTCTCATGCCCCTATGAACGGGGACACAGGGCAATAGATTTGAATCTAAACCAGCCCTTTTTTACTGGCGTACACTAACCCCAAATTGGGGCTCTTTTCTTGACACATAGTAGCAGTTTACCAGATAACAAGTCAAGAAGAACAAAATGTAGATTGTTGTAAGGGTGTATTGCATCCTGTGCTGGCCCCATTGTCATATCCATTCTGGATTCTGAGTGGTTAAATCATAGCTGAAAAATGCCTTTATGTATGTGTATACATTTTCCGCCAAGACAGAACTGCCAAAGTGGGTGGAGTTGCAATCTACTGCAGAGACAGCCTGCAGAGTTCTGTCATGCTATCCAGGTCTGTGCCCAAAGAGTTCGAGTTTCTACTTTTAAAAATCCACCTTTCCAGAAATAAGTCTCTCACTGTTGCCGCTTGTTACAGACCCCCCTCAGCCTCCAGCTGCGCCCTGGACACCATATGTTAATTAATTGCCCCCCATTTTTCTTCAGAGTTTGTAATGTTAGGTGACCTAAACTGGGATATGCTTAACACCCCGGCAGTCCTACAATCTAAACTAGATGCCCTCAATCTCACACAAATTATCAAGGAACCCACCAGGTACAACCCTAAATCCGTAAACATGGGCACCCTCATAGATATTATCCTGACCAACTTGCCCTCCAAATACACCTCTGCTGTTTTCAATCAGGATCTCAACATTCACTGCCTCATTGCCTGCATCTGCGGTCAAACGACCACCCCTCATCACTGACTAACGCTCCCTAAAACACTTCAGCGAGCAGGCCTTTCTAATCGACCTGGCCCGGGTATCCTGGAAAGATATTGACCTCATTCCGTCAGCAGAGGATGCCTGGTTATTCTTTAAAAGTGCTTTCCTCACCATCTTAAATAAGCATGTCAGCGATTGCTAGGAGTGGTGGTAGGAGTCAGGCGCAGAGAGCAGAGGTAAGAAAAAATTTGTTTATTCCTTATTGTACGACAATGGTCGACGCCAACACAACCGGCGTGAATACCGAAGTGCCCAACCCCTATACAACGGGTCCACAGTTCGCACAGAAAATAACACAGGCAGATCGCCAGCACATCCAACAAAAAGCACTCTGACGAAAATAATCCCGCACAAACCTGGGAGGGCTAAACAGGCTTAAATAACCATAAATCAAGAGACACAAATAAGGAACAGGTGCAAACAATAAGACATACCAACCGAAAAGGAAAAAGGGATCAGCGGCGGCTAGTAGGCCAGCGACGACGACCGCCGAGCGCCGTCCGAGCAGGCAGGGGAGCCACCTTCGGTGGGATTCGTGACAGTACCCCCCTCCTGACGCGCGGCACCCGCAGTGCGCCGCCACCGGCCTCGAGGGCGACCCGGAGGACGAGGCGCAGGGCGATCCCCATGAAGGCGGTGGAATTCCCTCAGTAGTGAGGGGTCCAAAATGTCCTTCCTAGGTACCCAGCACCTCTCCTCTGCGCCGTACCCCTCCCAGTCGACGAGGTACTGTAAGCCCCCCGCCCGAAGTCTGGAGTCCAGAATGGCGCGTATCTTATACGCCGGGGACCCCCCAATGTCCAGAGGGGTGGAGGGACCTCCGGCACCTCACCTTCCTGCATGGGACCAGCCACCACCGGCCTGAGGAGAGACACATGAAACGAGGGGTTAATACGGTAGTAAGATGGAAGTTGTAACCGGTAACACACCTCATTTATCCTCCTCAGGACTTTAAACGGCCCTACACACTGCGGGCCCAGCTTCCGGCAGGGCAAGCGGAGGGGCAGGTTTCGAGCCGAAAGCCAGACTCGATCCCCTGGTGCAAACACAGGGGTCTCACTGCGGTGCTGGTCAGCGCTCTTCTTCTGCCGTCCACTCGCCTTAGTGAGTGCGTCTTGGACGGCTCTCCAAGTGTCCTTTGAGCGCTGCACCCACTCCTCCACCGCAGGAGCCTCGGTCTGGCTCTGGTGCCATGGAGCCAGGACCGGCTGGTAGCCCAACACGCACTGAAACGGTGACATATTGGTCGATGAGTGACGGAGGGAGTTTTGGGCTACCTCTGCCCATGGGACGTATCTCGCTCCCACTCCCTGGGCTGGTCCCGGCAATACGTCCTTAGAAACCTACCCACCTCTTGGTTCACTCTCTCCACCTGCCCATTACTTTCGGGGTGGAAACCCGAGGTCAGGCTGACCGAGACCCCCAACCATTCCATGAACGCCCTCCAAACTCTGGACGTGAACTGGGGACCCCGATCAGAAACGATGTCCTCGGGCACCCCGTAGTGCCGGAAGACATGAGTAAACAGGGCCTCCGCAGTCTGCAGAGCCGTAGGGAGACTGGGCAACGGGATGAGACGGCAGGACATCGAGAACCGATCCACAACGATCAGGATTGTGGTGTTCCCCTGAGATAAGGGAAGGTCGGTGAGGAAGTCCACTGACAAGTGCGACCACGGCCACTGTGGAACTGGGAGGGGGTGTAATTTCCCTCTAGGCAGGTGTCGAGGAGCCTTGCTCTGAGCGCACACCGAGCAGGAGGAAACATAAAACCGCACGTCCTTTACCAAGTTGGGCCACCAGTACTTTCCCCTCAGGTTCCGCACTGTCCTCTCGATCCCAGGGTGACCCGAAGAGGGGAGATTATGGGCCCATCGAATCAATCGATCACGGACACCAAGCGGCACGTACTGAACACCTGCTGGACACTGAGATGGTGCAGGTTCCAACCGTAACGCCCGCTCGATCTCTGCGTCCACCTCCCATACCACCGGTGCTACCAAGCACGACGCTGGGAGGATGGGAGTTGGATCGATGGCCCTCTCCTCGGTGTCATATAGGCGGGACAGTGCGTCGGCCTTCGTGTTCTGTGAACCTGCCCGATAGGAGATAGTGAACCGGAAACGGGTAAAGAACATGGCCCACCTGGCCTGACATGGATTCAGTCTCCTAGCTGCCCGGATGTACTCGAGATTATGGTGGTCAGTCCAGATGAGGAAAGGGTGCTTAGCCCCCTCAAGCCAATGTCTCCACACTTTCAGAGCCTTGACCACAGCTAACAACTCCCGGTCCCCCACGTCATAGTTCTGCTCCGCCGGACCGAGCTTCCTAGAAAAGAAAGCGCACGGGCGGAGTTTGAGTGGCGTACCCGAGCGCTGTGATAGCACGGCCCCCACCCCAGTCTCGGACGCGTCCACCTCCACTATGAATGCCAAAGAGGGGTCCGGATGAGCCAGCATCGGAGCGTCAGTAAACAGCTACTTCAGACGACTGAATGCTCTGTTCGCCTCTGCTGACCAGCGCAACGCGCCGGACCCCCCTTCAGCAGTGAGGTAATGGGAGCAGCCACTTGACCAAAGCCCCAGATAAACCTCTGGAAGTAATTGGCAAACCCTAAGAACCGCTGCACCTCCTTTACCGTGGTCGGAGTCGGCCAATTACGCACGGCTTTAACGGGGTCACACCCCATCACCACCCCCGAGGTGGAAATGCGATACCCCAGGAAGGAAACGGCTCGTTTGAAAAACACACATTTCTCAGCCTTAACCTCTCTGGGCTAGGTGGGACGTTTGCGTCCCACCCTAGTCAACAGCCAGTGGAATCCCGTGGCGCGAATACCTTAGAAATGCTATTACTTCAATTTCTCAAACATATGACTATTTTACACCATTTTAAAGACAAGACTCTCCTTTATCTAACCACATTGTCCGATTTCAAAAAGGCTTTACAATGAAAGCAAAACATTACATTATGTCAGCAGAGTACCCAGCCAAAAATAATCAGACACCCATTTTTCAAGCTAGCATATAATGTCACAAAAACCAAAACCACAGCTAAATGCAGCACTAACCTTTGATGATCTTCATCAGATGACACTCCTAAGACATTGTGTTATACAATACATGCATGTTTTGTTCAATCAAGTTCATATTTATATCAAAAACCAGCTTTTTACATTAGCATGTGACTAGCATGTGACTAGCATTCCCACAGAACACTTCCGGTGAATTTACTAAATTACTCACGATAAACGTTCACAAAAAACATAACAATTATTTTAAGATTTATAGATACAGAACTCCTTTATGCAATCGCGGTTTCCGATTGTAAAATAGCTTTTCGGTGAAAGCACATTTTGCAATATTCTGAGTAGATAGCCCGGCCATCACAGGCTAGCTATTTTGACACCCACCAAGTTTGGTACTCACCAAACTCAGATTTACTATAAGAAAAATTGGATTACCTTTGCTGTTCTTCATCAGAATGCACTCCCAGGACTTCTACTTAAACAACAAATGTTGGTTTGGTTCCAAATAATCCATAGCTATATGCAAATAGCAGCGTTTTGTTTGTGCGTTCAGGACACTATCCGAAGGGTAACGATGGGTGACGCGCCCGGCACGTTTCGTGACAAAAAAAATCAAAATATTCCATTACCGTACTTTGAAGCATGTCAAACGCTGTTTAAAATAAATTTTTATGCGATTTTTCTCGTAAAATAGCGATAATATTCTGACCGGGAGTCGTTGTTTTCGTTCAAAGACTGAGAAAGTAAAATGGACTCTTCACGTGCACGCGCGCACCCGTCTCATTGTTCTCAGATCGACCACTTACCAAATGCGCTACTGTTTTTCAGCCAGTAACTGCAGAGTCATCATTCAACGTTCTGGCGCCTTCTGAGAACCTATGGGAGCCTTAGAAAGTGTCACGTTACAGCAGAGATCCTTTGTTTTGGATAGAGATGACAAAGAAGGCCAAGAAATGGTCAGAGAGGGCGCTTCCTGTTTGGAATTTTCTCAGGTTTTGGCCTGCCATATGAGTTCTGTTATACTCACAGACACCATTCAAACAGTTTTAGAAACTGTAGGGTGTTTTCTATCCATATCAAACTATAATTATATGCATATTCTAGTTACTGGGCAGGAGTAGTAACCAGATTAAATCGGGTACGTTTTTTTATCCGGCCGTGCAAATACTGCCCCCTATCCCCAACAGGTTAACGTACAGGTCATGCTCCAGCAGTCGCCCAAGCACCTTGCGCACCAGGGAGACATGCGTGGCACGTGTGGCGGAATAGATCAGGATGTCATCAATATACACCACCACACCCTGCCCGTGCAGGTCCCTGAGAATCTCGTCGACAAAGGATTGAAACACGGCTGGAGCATTTTTTAACCCATACGGCATGACGAGGTACTCATAGTGGCCAAATGTGGTACTAAACGCGGTTTTCCTCTCATCTCCTCCCCGGATACGCACCAGATTGTACGCGCTCCTGAGATCCAGTTTCGTGAAAAAACGCGCTCTGTGAAATGATTCCACCGCCGTAGCGATGAGAGGTAGCGGGTAACGAAACCCTACTGTATTGGAATTTAGACCTCGATAATCAATGCACGGATGCAGACCTCCATCCTTTTTCTTCACAAAAAAGAAACTCGAGGAGACCGGTGACATGGAGGGCCGAATGTACCACTGTCTCAGAGATTCCGTGACATATGTCTCCATAGCCAGCGTTTCCTCTTGTGACAATGGGTACACGTGACTCCTGGGAAGTGTAGCGTTTACCTGGAGGTTTATCACGCAATCCCCTCGTCGATGAGGTGGTAATCGGGTCGCCCTCTTTTTACAGAAGGCGATAGCCAAATCGGCATATTCAGGGGGAATGCGCACAGTGGAAACCTGGTCTGGACTCTCCACCGTCGTCGCACCGATGGAAACTCCTTTACACCTGCCTGAACACTCCTCTGACCACCCTCTGAAAGCCCCCTGTTTCCACGAAATATCAGGATTGTGATTGGCCAACCAGGGAATCCCCAGCACCACCGGAAACGCAGGCGAATCAATGAGGAAGAGACTAATCCGTTCCCCATGTTCCCTCTGCGTTACCATGTCCAGTGGCACCGTGGCCTCCCTGACCAGCCCTGACCCTAATGGTCGGCTATCTAAGGAGTGCACGGGGAAAGGTTGGTGCAACGACACCAGGGGAATCCCTAGCCTTAACGCGAGCCCACGATCCATAAAGTTTCCAGCTGCGCCTAAATCGACTAGTGCCTTATGCTGGAAAGAGGGAGAAAATGTAGGGAAAGTTACAAGTACAAACATATGACCAACAGGGAGCTCTGGGTGAGGTTGGTGCTTACTCACCTGGGGTGAACGAGGAGTGCTCTGCCTGCCATCCCGATTCCCAGAGGAGCTCCTCCAGCACCGGTCGGCAGTGTGTCCTCTCCGACCACACCGGGTACAGGAGGAGCCTCCTCCTCCGGTTCCCCTCGACGCGGCCCCCCCTAGCTCCATAGGGATGGGAGCTGGAGGGCCTGGAGGTGGAACCAACAGGGCCCGGTCTGGACGCCCGCGGGCAGCCAGCAGGTTGTCGAGACGAATGGACATGTCAATTAGTTCATCCAGTGAGAGGGTAGTGTCCCGACAGGCTAGCTCCCGGCGGACGTCCTCCCGGAGGCTACACCGATAGTGGTCCATCAGGGCCCTGTCGTTCCACCCCGCTCCAGCAGCCAAGGTCCGGAACTCCAGAGCAAGGTCCTGTGCGCTCCTCGTCTCCTGCCGCAGGTGGAACAGCCGTTCACCCGCCGCCTGGCCCTCCGGTGGGTGGTCGAACATGGCCCGGAAACGTCGGGTGAACTCGGGGTAGTGATCCCTTGCCGAGTCTGGGCCATACCACACTGCGTTGGCCCACTCCAGGGCACGTCCCGTTAAGCAGGAGACGAGGACGCTCACGCTCTCCTCTCCCGAGGGAGTCGGACAAACGGTAGCCAGGTACAACTCCAACTGCAGCAGGAACCCCTGGCACCCAGCCGCCGCTCCATCGTACTCCCTGGGGAGAGCCAGGCGTAGGGCCCCGGGTCCGGACACCAGAGGAGGGGTAGCTGGTGGAGGTGGGAGGAGGTGCTGGGGATGCGGTAGGGAGGCCACTCCTCTCCCATCGGTCCATCCTCTCCATCATCTGATCCATCGCTGAACCGATCCGGTGGAGAATGCTGGTATGATGGAGGACCCTTTCCTCCATCGATGGGAGAGGAGGTGCGGCTGCTCCTGCTGACTCCATAATCGGGTGCGGGATTCTGTCAGCGATTGCTGTTTAACCTGGTCGGGCTAAACAGGCTTAAATAACCATAAATCAAGAGACAGAAATAAGGAACAGGTGCAAACAATAAGACACACCAACCGAAAAGGAAAAAGGGATCAGCGGCGGCTAGTAGGCCGGCGACGACGACCACCGAGCGCCGCCCGAGCAGGCAGGGGAGGCACCTTCAGTGGGATTCGTGACAGCATGCCCCATTCAAAAAAAATTGAATCAGGAACAGATATAGCCCTTGGTTCACTCCAGACCTGACTGCCCTTGACCAGCACAAAAACATCCTGTGGCGTACTGCATTAGCATCGAATAGCCCCCACGATATGTAACTTTTCAGGGAAGTTAGGAACCAATATACACAGGCAGTTAGGATAGGAAAGGGTAGCTTTTTCAAAGAGAAATGTATATCCTGTAGCATAAACTCCGAAAGGTTCTGGAACACTGTAAAGTCCATGGAGAATAAGAGCACCTCCTCCCAGCTGCCCACTGCTCTGAGGCTAGGAAACACTGTCACCACTGATAAATCTACGATTATCGAGAATTTCAAGAAGCATTTTTCTAAGGCTGGGCTTGCTTTCCACCTGGCTACCCCTACCCCGGTCAACAGCTCTGCACTTCCCACAGCAACTCGACCAAGCCTCCCCCATTTCTCCTTCACCCAAATCCAGATAGCTGATGTTCTGAAAGAGCTGCAAAATCTGGACCCCTACAAATCAGCTGGGCTAGACAATCTGGACCCTCTCTTTCTAAAATTATCTGCTGCAATTGTTGCAACCCCTATTACTAGCCTGTTCAACCTCTCTTTCATATCGTCTGAGGTCTTCGAAAGACAAGTGAAGAAACAGATCAAGGACCATTTCGAATCCCACCGTATCTTCTCTGCTATGCAATCTGGTTTCCGAGCTGGTCATGGGTGCACCTCAGCCATGCTCAAGGTCATAAGCAATATCAAGGCCAAGGCTTTCGACTCTGTCAATCACCGCATTCTTATCAGCAGACCCAACAGCCTTGGTTTCTCAAATGACTGTCTCGCCTGGTTCACCAACTACTTCTCAGATAGAGTTCAGTGTGCAAAATGGGAGGGTCTGTTGTCCGAACCTCTGCCAGTCTCTATAGGGGTGCCACAGGGTTCAATTCTCTGGCCGACTCTTTTCTCTGTATACATCAATGATGTCGCTCTTGCCGCTGGTGATTCTCTGATCCACCTCTACGCAAATGACACCATTCTGTATACTTCTGGCCCTTCTTTGGACACTGTGTTAACTAACCTCTAGACGAGCTTCAATGCCTTACAACTCTCCTTCCGTGGCCTTCAACTGCTCTTAAATGCAAGTAAAACTAAATGCATGCTCTTCAACCAATCGCTGCCCGCATCTGCCCACGCGCCTAGCATCACTACTCTGGATGGTTCTGACTTAGAATATGTGGACAACTAAAAATACCTAGGTGTCTGGTTAGACTGTAAACTCTCCTTCCAGACTCACATTAAGCATCTCTAATCCAAAATTAAATCTAGAATTGGCTTCCTATTTTGCAACAAAGCATGCTTCACTCATGCTGCCAAACATAACCTCATAAAACTGACTATCCAACCGATCCTTGAGACTTCGGCTATGTCATTTACAAAATAGCCTCCAACACTCTACTCAGCAAATTGGATGCAGTCTATCACAGTGCCATCCGTTTCGTCACCAAAGCCCCATATACTACCCACCACTGCGACCTGTATGCTCTCGTTGGCTGGCCCTTGCTTCATATTCGTCGCCACACCCACTGGCTCCAGGTCATCTATAAGTCCTTGCTAGGTAAAGCCCCGCCTTTTCTCAGCTCACTGGTCACCATAGCAGCACATGCTCCAGCAGGTATATTTCACTGGTCACCCCCAAAGCCAATTCCTCCTTTGGCCGCCTTTCCTTCCAGTTCTCTGCTGCCAATGACTGGAACGAATTGCAAAAATCACTGAAGCTGGAGACTCATATCTCCCTCACTATCTTTAAGCATCTGCTGTCAGAGCAGCTTACAGATCATTGCACCTGTACATAGCCCATCCGTAAATAGCCCATCCAACTACCTCATCCCCATATTGTTATTTATTTTATTTTTATTTTCTTTGCTCCTTTGCACCACAGTATCTCTACTTGCACATTCATCTTCTGCACATCTCACTCCAGTGTTTATTTGCGAAATTATAATTATTTTGCCACTACGGCCTATTTATTGCCTTACCTCCCTAATCTTACATAATTTGCACACACTGTATACAGGCTTTTGTATTGTGTTATTGACTGTACGTTTGTTTATTCCATGTGTAACTCTGTGTTGTTCTTTGTGTCACACTGCTTTGCTTTATCTTGGCCAGGTCGCAGTTGTAAATGAGAACTTGTTCTCAACTGGCTTACCTGGTTGAATAAAAATACTGTATGTGGGAATGTCTTATGTCCATCCTCCATGTAGTGTTGGTACATGGAATATTCCTCAACTGCATATATCATAAATTGCTATTGCAAATAGAATAATTATGTTCAACAACTGACATTTCAGATATTATTTTGACACACACACTTTGGTGCTTACAATTCATTCTCTAATGTCATAGATTTGGTGGGCACTGTCATCTGTGATCTTTGTGATATGACTTTCTTTAAGCACGTACTGATGAAACTGTCACTTAATATTTTTTCTTAAAGTCTACAAATGCTCTTTAGTCATGGCCAAAAGTTTCGAGAATGACACATATTAATTTCCACAAAGTTTGCTGCTTCAGTGTCTTTAGATATTTTTGTCAGATGTTACTATGGCATACTGAAGTATAATTACAAGCATTTCATAAGTGTCAAAGGCTTTTATTGACAACTACATGAAGTTGATGCAGAGTCAATATTTGCAGTGTTGACCCTTCTTTTTCAAGACCACTGCAATCCGCCCTGGCATGCTGTCAATTAACTTCTGGGCCACATCCTGACTGATGACAGCCCATTGTTGCATAATCAATGCTTGGAGTTTGTCAGAATTTGTGGGTTTTTGTTTGTCCACCCGCCTCTTGAGGATTAACCACAAGTTCTCAATGGGATTAAGGTCTGGGGCGTTTCCTGGCCATGGACCCAAAATATTGATGTTTTGTTCCCCGAGCCACTTAGTAATCCCTTTTGCCTTATGGCAAGGTGCTCCATCATGCTGGAAAAGGCATTGTTCGTCACCAAACTGTTCCTGGATGGTTGAGAGAAGTTGCTCTCGGAGGATGTGTTGGTACCATTCTTTATTCATGGCTGTGTTCTTAGGCAAAATTGTGAGTGAACCCACTCCCTTGGCTGAGAAGTAACCTCACACATGAATGGTCTCAGGATGCTTTACTGTTGGCATGAAACAGGACTGATGGTAGCACTCACTTTGTCTTCTCCGGACAAGCTTTTTTCTGGATGCCCCAAACAATCGGAAAGGGGATTCATCAGAGAAAATGACTTTACCCCAGTCCTCAGCAGTCCAATCCCTGTACCTTTTTCAGAATTTCAGTCTGTCCCTGATGTTTTTCCTGGGAGAAGTGGCTTCTTTGCTGCCCTTCTTGACACCAGGCCATCCTCCAAAAGTCTTCGCCTAACTGTGCGTGCAGATGCACTCACACCTGCCTGCTGCCATTCCTGAGCAAGCTCTGTACTGGTGGTGCCCCGATCCCGCAGCTGAATCAACTTTAGGAGATGGTCCTGGCGGTTGCTGGACTTTCTTGGGCGCCCTGAAGCCTTCTTCACAACAATTTAACCGCTCTCCTTGAAGTTCATTTAGGTGCAATCTTACTGGCAGCAATATCCTTGCCTGTGAAGCCCTTTTTGTGCAAAGCAATGATGACGGCATGTGTTTCCTTGCAGGTAACCATGATTGACAGAGGAAGAAAAACGATTCCAATCACCACCCTCATTTTGAAGCTTCCAGTCTGTTATTCGAACTCAGTCAGCATGACAGAGTGATTGCCAACCTTGTCCTCGTCAACACACACCTGTGTTAACGAGAGAATCACTGACATGATGTCAGCTGGTCCTTTTGTGGCAGGGCTGAAATGCAGTGGAAATGTTTTGGGGGATTCAGTTCATTTTCATGGCAAAGAGGGACTTTGCAATTAATTGCAATTCATCTGATCACTCTTCATAACATTCTGGAGTATATGCAAATTGCCATCATACAAACTGAGGCAGCAGATTGTGAAAATTAATATTTGTGTCATTCTCAAAACTTTTGGCCACAACTGTACATAGGGTTGGATCCTATATGCTACTTTTATTGTCCTGTAAATGGTTCAGTGCCTATAATTTAGGCTGTGTGTAGAATGGGGCATAAAGGAAATTACCTCTACTAATAAATTACTACTAGATTATAGTGATAAGGAAAACAGCATACACATTTGGCTTGTGTATTCATTTGCCTATAACTAATCATAATTCCATTATTTTTACATAAAAAAGAGAATACTTCAAAATGAGAAGATCCTACCATGGAAAAGACGACTGGGTGGACATAACATGTAAAGGAGGGGAAATAACTCACACCATGCAGCAGGACACCTTCAGCTGTGGGGTCTTTGTAATGCAGGTTTGATAGTTATATTTTCAATAATGAATGGTTAGCTATTATGTGACAATTAGGTCAAACTCTATTTTATTTTTTGGTGTAGATAGCCAAGGAAGTTGCACAGAACTTCCCCAACATCCCCTCCCAAATTGATATGGAACCTTCAAAAACACATGGAGCAACTGCGAAAAGAAATGGCTGAGGATATACTAAAAATGTCTGGTATGTAATGACATTTAATTCAAAGTAAATGTAAATTCTTTATTTTTATGTAGTTGTGTGAGACAGCCATATGTTCAGTTCATGCCTATGACTTCAGAGTTCAACAACTGCTACATGTGTGCCACTGATAAAGAACCTGGATGTGGCCCAAAGACTGACTGGGTTAGTAACTTTATTTAACATGTTTATAATCTTTTGACAACAGTGACGGCATGTAAGACAATTTATGATATAACACAATGGATGGCTAATTCGGCATTCGTCATACTGCATTGATATTTGATATTATTTATAACGCGTTACGCTTTGTTTTGTTTTGATTGAATGTTTTGCATGCCAACGGTGGTTCCATGTGCTGTGCCTAGGAATGAAGACAAAAGAGTTCAACAGAGTAAAGAACACAAACTGGAAGTGCAGTCTTTGTTGTTGAAAATGTATGCTATACCCCATCCACACTGAAGAGGCTCTGAAATGTACATCAACCAGGGATAAAGAGAAAGTTAACACTGTGAAATGTTTCATACTTAATTGAACTTAAGTGTCTGTTGACATGTTGGAAAAGATTAAAGGTCTACAATGTTTAATATGTCAATATTACATTTTTATTCATTGATTTACTGGCCACCATTACTGAGGTTACATGTTCAGTTTATGTATTGACCAGCAAACCGACTGCAGCCTACCTCACTAGCTCACTCTCCATCCCTGCTTTGGACAATTAATAGCATGTCTCACGTACTTTGCCCTTTTCCTTTATTTTTGATATTGATGACGAAAGGAGATATTATCTGTCTCTCTCCTATTTTTACCACTGTTATACTGTGGAAAATTAAAAAAACAGGGAAAATAAGTACTTAGAACTACCAATTATTGTAGATAAATATTAAAGAAAAGGGTAAACACAACACTGGACTGAACCCCCTAATTGTCAAACTAATAATAATGTACAACAATAGGGAAGATACATGACTAGAGGTTATGCAATATGGGTGTATATCAACTGCATGCTTCTTAGGTGTGTAATTGACATGACCAAGGAGCTATTGCAAATTTGAAACTATGAAAAATGTACGTTACACCGCGTGATTTTACAGTACACAAACAAGAGTGTACAATATAGAAGGGTAGTCAGCAAACATTAGGTCACATGTCCAAGGAGCTATTGAAATTCTAAATGTTGAAAAATTCATGTAAAACCATGTGAGATGAAAATTGACAAACTAAAGGGTGTGCAATGTGTAGGCCTACTGAGTGGACATTCTGAACCTTGTTTGAAGTCACTAGGTCACATAACCAAGGAGCTATTGAAATTCTACATTTTGAAAAATTCATGTAAAACCATGTGAGATAGAAATTGACAAACTAAAGGGTGTGCAATATAGGAGGGGAGTCAGTGGACATTCTGAACCTTGTGTGAAATCACTAGGTCACATGACCAAGGAGCTATTGAAATTTGAATGTAAAAAAGTTTGTACTTTGTTTACGCTCCCTAACTAATTCAACTTGGAATACAAAATGCTGCTCACATTTCCACATGTTTATTAGCTTTGGAAAGCGAATTCATGTCCAAATTGTGAAAATAAGAACTGTGCAATGTTGTGCGCAATTTTTCCAACATCATGACACTTATTTGGAGTCTGTGGCTCAAGTGGTTTGAAAGCTATTGCGGTTTGAAAGCGGGAATATCCGTTGAATATCCAACTTGAAACTGTCTTTACCTCGGTTCGATACCGTTAGTGTCTAATTTTTTACTGGATAGAAATAGGAAACAGAGAAAGTCGGGGTAGCCTATTATTAAGACATATGAATATCGCTGCAAGTTAAAAGGCCGTACAATTTAAATGGCACAGCATTTAATACACTTTACTGTGGGAAAACGGATTTGTTGATATGCTTCAGTTTGCTGACATATGACTGGTTTAACATTTGTCTCCAGCGATTATAACGTATAATATATTTAAAACAAATGTAATTTATATTTACAATTCCCTTATCCAAACCGATTACTCATTTACCTAACTCGTATCAATATCTCTTATCAAGTTGTAAATTACAGTGCATGGAGGAGAATGGAATTATTTCTATAGAAAAAAATTAAGTAGACGCTTTTTCCACTTCGAACCGGTTGTTTCGCTAGACCTCGTGGTTTCCTCGGGCATAAAAGTTGTGTAATTGAATAAGAGTGTGCAAAGCACTGTGTCTGGTTCTTCATGGAAGGATAAACAACGAGTGTGTGTGTGTGTGTGCGTTTGTGTGTGGGTGGGTGAGTGAGTGCACTGTCAATGTTATTATAGTAAATTAAAACTGAAACTAATACGAAAACGAATCATAACATTTTTTTTGTAAACTGAAATAAAATAATTAAAAGACCCGTTTGAAAAACTAAATCTATAGTGAAACTATTATCTTTGACTCTAAAATTAGCAAAAATAAATTCCCCTGCCCAGACGTTGCATGAATCACCAATGGTTGCGTGCTGCGTCAGTGACTTGCTATAACATAGATATGGTATACTGATACGTAAAGGGACTACCTGTATTTGTCCAATAAGAAAATAAGAAACACTCATGCGCATTTTCTTTTGCAAAATGTTGTCCTAATGAACGCGATCCTGGACTATTGCTCCATTCCATCCATGTTCTGTTCCCCGACATCACCACCACCATCCCACCCCACCCAGCCTAGCCATCTGTCAGGGGGCTGCCTGGTTCTGGTGTGTTTGCACAAGGCTTGGTCCTCTGGAATGTCAACATGGGCTTTGTGTGAAGCCTGAGGAGCCCACATTCACTGGGCCCTGGGGACACAAGCTAAGACCCTACCAACCAAGCACTGGGCAGGGGGCCATGGGGGTGACCAACTCAGGGGACTTGAAGTTTAACACTGCTTACTTTTTATATTTTTACCCTCCCTACACTTAATCTCTGCCCATAACTACCCCCCCCCCCAAACTGGTTCATCGCTGGGTCAATGGCTATAGGAGGGAGGGCTCTACTTGTATTTGAATAAGGGTTTGCAAGGCACCATGTCTGGTTATTCATGGAAGGATAAACAAAACGAGTGTGTGTTTGTGTATGTGGGTGGGTGGGTGGGTGGGTGAGTGAGTGAGTGCATGTCAAGGTTATTATAGTAAACTAAAAATAATACAAAAACTAATCATAACATTTTTTTGGTAAACTGAAATAAAATAATTAACAGACCTGTTTGAAAAACTAAAACTATAGTGGAACTATTATCTTTGACTCCAAAACTAGCACAAATAATATAAAAACCATCATGAATTAAGTTTTTTCCTAAGCTTTGGGCAAAAATATAAAAAAATGTATCTAACGAGGCAAGTCAGTTAAGAACACATTCTTATTTACAATGATGGCCTACCCCAGCCAAATGACGCTGGGCCAATTGTGCACCGCCCTATGGGACTCCCAATCACGGCCGGTTGTGATACAGCCTGGAATCGAACCAGGGTCTGTAGTAACGCCTCTAGCAATGAGATGCAGTGCCTTAGACCGCTGCGCCACTCGGGAGCCCAACGTCTAATGGGTTTTTTAATGGGGTTTCCAAGGTTTTGGTGCCGCGTAATCGACTGCGCCGTCGGGCACCAGATTACTATAACATAGACGTGGTAAGCTGATACATAAAATACAGAAGAAAGTCGGAGTCAGTGCTTAAATACTGTATATCCTAGATTATTTTCATCTGACAGCTATTGAAATATATTGCAGTCCCCTTTTCTAAAATAATAGAAAACATGTCACTTCCCACTGCTGCCAATCGCTTCACCCACAGCTTATGGGGCTTTTAAGACAACTCAAAAACTCAAAGCCTGAGAGTTAAAATGTATTGCGTAGTGCTACCTATTGGCCGATTTTGATATTTTCCAAGTGGGAAACTCGGAGTTCATTTTTCTACAATGAATTTCCAAGTCAGAATGTCAGAGTTTCCGAGTTGTCTTGAAAGCGGCATTATTTCCCTATCTCTTGTTACTCACTGATGATGTCAGCAGTGACATCAAAGGTGGTAGACCTATGACTCATGACACGTTCACGTGGTAGTCAGAACTAATTTCTGACTTGTAGTTAAACACATGCTGCGTTCAACCAGTTAGCAAGTAGGACATTTCAGAGTTTCTTAGTTCTGACCTGCAATGAACGTGGCATCATTCCCTCATACTTGAGAAGCCCTGTTACACCAAGGCTGTGTTCAGTGCGTTTTTACATTCTGGAACTTTCATTTGAACAGAAACGGTGCTGTACTAAAAGACCAGTTGAAAAACTGGAAGGAGATGGGTTGTGGGTTGGGGAACGCTGTCAGCATGGTCACTTCCCTTTAAATACGCCACACCCACCAAACAGTGTTATGAGATGTCTGTATGACAGCTACCATTTTTCTAGAGGAAAAATAGCATCATGAAGACTTGAAAACAAAATGTGTCAGTAAATCGGTTGCTGTTCCATGGCCATTTTCAGAGAAACCTATTCAATAGTAACTGAATAGAATCTCCTAATTCAAAGGTGATCAAACTCTGTTCCACTGCATTGTCCACTAATTGAACCCGTCTATATCCTCCCTTTTTCCCTAACATAGGACGAAATCGTACATTGTTTTGTGACAGGGGAAGAAAGGAATGGCAGTGAATGTAAAGAAAGTCAAAGTTTCTCATTCTTCTCTCACTGTAACCATGACATGAATATGTTAATGAACACGTGTTACGTAGTTATGTAGACATAATTCATAGGAAGACAAATTAATATCATGAGCCAGTGGCTATCCTTTGGCAACACTACAAGCCCAGTTTTGGCTACCTATGTATGGCTGTGTTTACACTTGGGTTGAACAACCAATGTACAACGGATTTGTCACAATGGTGTGACACCCAGGAATGCGGTGGAGGGTAAATGTAATATTCAAACACTGATAATACACCTTTCTAATTTCGGAATAGCGTTTACGTTTGTGTTGAATCTTTATATTAGTGTTGAGCTATGTCATGTCAACATATACCCTGTTAAACTGAGTGTAGATTTTGACCAATTATTTGAAATGAAGTGAACAGTGAAATTATGTAAACACAGGACTATAGGAAGACAAAGTAATAACGTAAGGCAAGTTTAAAATAGAACAAAACGAAACAGAGATATTCTATAGAAACAAGCAAGACTGGATCAGCAGTTAGTGAGGTGTTTGCACATGCTCACATGCTTCATTCTGTGTGGGTTCGCCCCGACCTTTGTCAGGTGTCTGACGGTGTATATAATCCAAATGATTGATGATTGCCATGACAATGGCATGGTGACAGACGTGGGATATAAATCACAGTGTATAACCCTCCTTCTCCAACCTACATCACTCTTTCCAAGCTAACAAGGAGCCCAGATAACACAGGCATACATACAGGGCACGTCAGCCTTCACACAAAATAGGTCACCTAGCTCTTTCTCCTAGTCAATTTGTCAATTTCAAATATGCTTTTTAAGTTTTGTCTGCCTTTTTTCTCCCTCTGTTTGTCTTTCACTCTCCTACTCCTTCTCTTTCTCCCTCCCTCTCTCCTTCTCCCTCCTTTTCCCCCTCCCAACCCCCTCCCTCCATTTAACCTGAAAGCCTGGGTACTGTTTTTTTCCCCCAGGGTAATTGTGTGTTGCTGATTCTTTGAGGGCAGGCAGGCAGGTAAAGAGAGAATGCCTCTTTGAGTGCTGTGGAATGTCTTGGACTTGTGTTCCAAATCACACCCTATTCCCTGTATAGTACACTACTTTTGACCAGAGCCCTATGGCTCGACCTATGGGCCCTGGTCAAAAGTAGTGCACTATATAGGGAATAGGGTGCCATTTGGGATGCACCCTGCTCTCTACAGTAGATTTTTAGGGAGGTAATTAAAGAAAATTGTTCTCTCAGCGCGCCTTTCTGTACCTGCCCTCCCTGCCTGCCCTGCTCCAACAGGAATCTGCTCTGTTCTTCCCAGGAAAGGCAGTGCAATTACAGTTCCTGACTTAATCGCTCACCCTCAAGCTCTTTACCTCCAATTCATTTTCTTTTCTTTCTTTCTTTCTTTCTTTCTTTCTTTCTTTCTTTCTTTCTTTCTTTCTTTCTTTCTTTCTTTCTTTCTTTCTTTCTTTCTTTCTTTCTTTCTTTCTTTCTTTCTTTCTTTCTTTCTTTCTTTCTCTCTCTCTTTCTTTCTTTCTCTCTCTCTTTTGCCAAGAGCCAAGATGTGTAACTTTGTGGATTATTACTTTAGAAAAAAATCATAGACAATAAAGGGTGGTGAGAGATCGTGTAAAAGAGCAAACAGTGCAAGAGGCGTTGGTAACTACTGTATGCCCAGAGAGCCTGAAAGTTAATTTATAGGTTATTAATAAGAACCAACTTCTCATGACTACCTATTGACATATTTGTCTCAAAGGTGTGTGTGTGTGTGTGTCAAGGTTATTATAGTAACTAAAACTAAATCTTGAAAAAAATATTTAGTATACTGAAATAAAATTATTAACAATCCCGAAACGATTATCTTTAACTCAAAAACAAAATAAAATAAAATAAAAACCATCTTGAAGTACTGTAGGTTCAGTTTTAGTTTATTTTTCTATATAAACATCGAATGGGGTTTTCAATGTGGTTTTGAAGCTTTTGGGGAGTTTTCAAGCTACTGAATCTGGTGGGTAAATGCTGCTATAGATGCTGATGATTGTCAGCATCTATAGCAGCACTGTCATTAGATTTCACTAGCTAAGGGAATGAACGTTATTTATAATAAGAGTTACATGGAGAAAATCAGACCTCTTTGAAATGAAAAGGGATTGCTCTTGTCTTTTACAGCTTGTTTCAAGCATGAAGCATTGCGGACCAAAGCACTGTTATAAATCACTTTATATGATCGGATCTGTTTTATTTTCTTCAAAATCTTAAGCTAACAAGGGGTATGCCTGTGCTTTTTGCAATTTTCTTTAATAAAAGGTAGCCCTATGGCGTACCATCTCATACTCCCTCAATTTGAGTCTTAGCTTTAATTTAACAGCCCTTCACTGACAAGGAGGTAGGCTATTTCTTATAGCCTAATTGTGTCTGTCAATCAGGTAGGCCTACCTCTTAAAATGAAGACGGTTGAAATGAATTATGCCTACTACAATTTGTCTACTTTCAGCACCATAAGCTGTCCATTTCGGATTGATTGTAACACGGCTGCTGCTTCAAGTTTAAGCACCACAGTGTACATTTCTCCAATTTGGCTTACTGTGAGGTCAATTACTCTGATAAATACATCATGAGCAAGAAACATTTTGTTTTTTAATAAAATCAATTATAGTACTAGCATGCTATCAAAGTTGACCTCTGGTCCTCCCAAAAATATTTTTGGAAGAAGCCTTTGACTCTCCTCTTGAACTGCCACCATAGGCCTACAGAGCACTACCATTGGCAGCACACAAACATATTTTTGATCAGCAAGAGCAGAGCAGGCTCAGGGTTGGAATATCCACTGTACTGTGTAATGCAGCCTAATTGTATTTACACCATCCCAGCAGCTATCTTAGAAATATAACTTTGCTCTGTGCTTCTTCGAGCATGCACTTCATAGCATATAGACTATGGTTCATTTGATTGAGATCACATTAAATAGCCTATAGGCGCACTTGATATTGGGCGCCCAGCGGAGAATCAGCGATGAGTGGCTGCATCGGGCACACCGATATATAGCCTAATAAACAACTCTATAAATAATAAACAACAATAAACAACAAATTCTAAAACACTGACGAATATTGACATTTCATCAATTACAAATTAAATTACCTTTCCCTGAACTAGATAAAATAAATCCTAAACCCTTGAAATTGACAAAGCATGACCCTCAAGGTAACCATTCAGTAAATTCAGTAAATGTCGATCCATCCCTAAAATCATCTAGGTTGCTAACTTGATTCCTCTTACATGTATTGCTAAAGTAAAAAAAGCATTGGATTGCTATAAACATGGGCGAAAGAGAGTGTCCTTCCACAATATGTTTTGCACCTCTCAGCGCTATTCCTTCTAAATACAATTTACATTGAGATTGACTTTGAAATTTAAACATAAACTCATTTATGACCTGACCCATCAACTTATGTATTACTGGCCCCCAGTCACAAGAAGGGACATCCCAAAAAGCACAACAAATAAATATATACAACACAAATGGCTCCTAGCTTTCTGTCCCTAACACTAAAACTAAAACCAAATAATATAAAACGAAATAGAAATAATTTTATACAACTCAAACTAAATAAAAAATAGCAAATCAGGTCTGAAAACTAACTGAAACTAAAATGAATTTCAAATTAAAATCTAAAAATGAATAGAAATAAAAATGAGTATAAAAACACAAAACTATAATAACCTCGATGTGTGTGTGTGTGAGGTGTGTGTGCGTGTGCGTGTGCTTGTATGTATGTGTGTGTGTGTGTGTTTACATGCAAAGTAAAGCAAAACTACTGTAGTAATAATATAGTGCACTGAAATGGAAAACTGTAATTTATACAGTAATGTTGGGTATTATCAACAGTAAAATATTGTGAAACATTTTACTGCAACATACTGTAAATTATGGTGCATTGTGGGAAACTTTTGTGGGTGGGGAAAGAATTGCTGTATTTCGAATTATACTTTAATTCCACCTCACAGAATATAGTACTGTACTGTATTTTTGGGGAGCCAAAAACCTTTTGCCCACAAGCGTGCCTGGTAGTGCGTGCCTGGTAGTGTTGTTTCTGTCTCATTAACATATTTTGAGACATGACTTGTAAAAGGCTACATTTTCTGCACCCTTTAATAAGAGTGCCGTACCAATTTAACTGGTAGGTGGTAGTGATGCATCATCAATTTGAAATGTTTAGGGGACAGATTGGAAGTGGCAGCAAGTCTTAAACCTTTAATGGTTGACCATTTTGCCATGTCCTTTTGGTCTGTTTGCCTTGCGAAAGTATTCACCCCCCTTGGTATTTTTACTATTTTGTTGCTGTAATGGGTCCTAGGTATAGCTGGTGTAGAGAGTCAGGCGCAGGACTGCAGATATGAGTGTCGTGTCTTTGGCTATGCCGGATTAAGTGATACGACATGCTATTCTATAAAATCCTTTCTCTGTAATTAATATTACCTGATTGAGCTAATCATGTAACTGTAATTAACTAGAAAGTCGGGGCACCACGAAAGAGTGTTTATAGAGCTGTTATCTTCCGAATAAACTATGAAAGACCTAGTAATATTTTACATCAATAGCAGTCAATATTAATCGTCACCTTATTTCAGTCTCATCTGAAAGTTGTAAATTCTTGGTTATCTTCACGAACCCTGGCTAACAAGTTGAATCAGCAATACAAAATTGGGTTTAATTATTTATTTCCTAAATACCTAACTAATCACACAGAATTACATGTACACAGAATGCAAATTATGTCATACAGAAAACGTCTCTGGTGGACGGAACCTGTATGATGGCTTGTTACACAAAGAGAGGGGGTTGGGCTTGAATGAAAGAGCGGGAAGACTGAGGAACAAAGGGAGAAGCTAAGCTTTCGTAAATACAGTATCTTATGCATTCTAAATTACCGCCCATTTGGAAAAGAAAAATGCAATAAATATTTACTCTGAGCTGCGCTTCGGGTAGGTTGGTTGTAGATGCTGGCCGTGTTGGCCAACAGAGATCTTCCTGTCCTCGGAAGAATGTCTCTGATGGTGAATTGGATACGTTGTAGTATCTTCGTTGTGTGTTAGACTGGATATGTTGTCCATCCTTTCCTAGCCCACGTTTACAGCTGCTGTTGCTAACTCAATGGCTAGGAGGTCTCACTTCTTTAGTGAATAAGAGTTCAAAGTTCATACCATTCACAACTAAAGCTCACGCTGAGGTTGGCTTAGTTCTGTAGTTGACATGTTAGTCCCTTTTAACGTATGGACCGTCGTCCTATCGTCCTCGGAACAGGAGGTTACATTTTCGTCAAGGGCTTATATAGTGGAGGGAGAGAAGGGTGTGTTTCATAGTTTATAACCCATGTCTCTTCACAGGGGCTGGCCACTGATTGAGCAG
This sequence comes from Salmo salar, assembly GCF_965601325.2. Taxonomy (NCBI): domain Eukaryota; kingdom Metazoa; phylum Chordata; class Actinopteri; order Salmoniformes; family Salmonidae; genus Salmo; species Salmo salar. The sequence goes on along the minus strand of NC_138308.1, from coordinate 4,198,510 downwards.
GGCTCTAACCTTATGAAACCCCAATTCTCTCATTTGGAAGCTAAAATTACATTTAATCTTATCAGAAATAGTTTCATATTCAAACATTTAATTTGCACAACAATTCCATGTGAATCTGATAACTAGAATGTGTAGACTTTCCTAGATACAGTTTATGTCGTCCTGTCATCAGTCATAATGTATCAGATGACCACCGAACAGACATCATATACATTAAGTACCAATGCATATTTTTAACTGGTTCTATTATCGAAATATGGTTCCTTTCCCCCCACTTGTTTGATGTTCCCAGACTCTCTATGTTTAACAAAGGCTATTCAAGAGTCCTTCAGTAGAGTCAGAGAGAGAGAGAAGGGAGAAAGGTATTTATGGGCGGGGGGGGGGGGGGGGGGGGGTCATAAACCTTACCCACAGGCCAACGTCATGACATGAGTAATCAAAGTACTTTTACTAAAAATGTAAAATATACAAAGTAACAAATACACGCACACCATGACAGACCGAAAATACAACAAACAATCACTCACAAAAAAACATGGGGGAACAGAGTGTTAAATAATGAACCAGTAATTGTGGGATTGAAATCAGGTGTGTAAAATAAAGACAAAACTAATGGAAAATGAAAAGTGGATCGACGGTGGCTAGAAGGCCGATGACTCCGAACGCCGCCCGAACAAGGAGAGGGACCGACTTCGGTGGAAGTCGTGACAGTTGCCTTACATCCTGGAATTAAAATAGATTTTTGGGGGGTCTGTATCATTTGATTTACACAACATGCCTACCACTTTGAAGATGCTAAATATTTTTTCTTGTGAAACAAACAAGAAATAAGACAAAAAAACTGAAAACTTGAGCGTGCATAACTATTCACCCCCCCAAAGTCAATACTTTGTAGAGCCACCTTTTGCTGCAATTACAGCTGCAAGTCTCTTGGGATATGTCTCTGTAAGCTTGGCACATCGAGCCACTGGGATTTTTTCCCATTCTTCAAGGCAAATCTGCTCCAGCTCCTTCGAGTTGGATGGGTTCCTGCTGGTGTACAGCAATCTCTAAGTCATACCACAGATTCTCAATTGGATTGAGGTCTGGGCTTTGACTAGGCCATTCCAAGGCATTTCAATGTTTCCCTTTAAACCACTCGAGTATTGCTTTAGCAGTATGATTAGGGTCATTGTCATGCTAGAAGGTGAACCTCTGTCCCAGTCTCACATCACTGGAAGACTGAAACAGGTTTCCCTCAAGAATTTCCCTGTATTTAGCGCCATCCATCATTCCTTCAATTCTGACCAGTTTCCCAATCCCTGCCGATAAAAAACATCCTCACAGCATGATGCTGCCACCACCATGCTTCAATGTGGGGATGGTGTTCTCGGGGTGATGCTTTGTGTTGGGTTTGTGCCCCAGACATTTTCCTTGATGTCTCAATTTTAGTCTCATCTGACCAGAGTAACTTCTTCCATATGCTTGAGGAGTGTCCCACATGCCTTTTGGTGAACACCAAACGTGTTTTCTTATTTCTTTCTTTAAACAATGGCTTTTTCTGGCCACTCTTCCATAATGCCCAGCTTTGTGAAGTGTACGGCTTAAAGTGGTCCTATGGACAGATACTCCAATCTCCGCTGTGGAGCTTGCAGCTCTTTCAGGGTTATCTTTCGTCTCTTTGTTGCCTCTCTGATTAATGCCCTCCTTGCCTGGTCCGTGAGTTTTCATGGGCAGCCCTCTCTTGGCAGGTTTGTTGTGGTGCCATATTCTTTCTATTTTTTAATAATGGATTTAATGGTGCTCTGTGGGATGTTCAAAGTTTTGGATACTTTTTTATAACCCAACCCTGATCTGTACTCCACAACTTTGTCCCTGACCTGTTTGGAGAGCTCCTTGGTCTTCATGGTGCCGCTTGCTTGGTGGTGCTCCTTGCTTAGTGGTGTTGCAGACTCTGGGGCCTTTCAGAACAGGTGTATATATACTGAGATCATGTGACAGATCAAATAAAAATCCATTTTATTTTACAGGTTGCAATGCAACAAAATAGGAAAAATGCCAAGGGGGGGAATATTTTGTAAGGCACTGTACCTGTAGTTGCTGCCAGCTTATGTTAAGCATGCGATATAAAACACAAAACATTCATTGATATGCTGGAATGTGTAAAAACATTACCTTTCAGCCAACCTGCTTGCACCAATCCCATTTAATTACAGGAAAAATGCTTTGAAATACAAACCCCATCTCCCCTCGATGAATTTAATTAATTCATCCATCCATCCATGAATTAATTAATTCATTAAGATTACAGTAGCATTTACTTTTTTACAGTATAATACAGCCAATTCTACGGTATTGTACTGAGTGTAATTACACAGTACTTGCTTTGATACTTCCTTTAGATAACAGAAGGTGTACTGCAATATGAAATACCACAACGTACGCTCTGCGCTGCCTGTAAGTTACTGTCAAATTCATGGCAACCCCTTTACAGTGAATGTTTATCTGCACAAACCATTAGGAACAGTGGATCTCTATTCTAAACATTGCTGTACAGTTTTCAAACATGCATTGTACAGCATATGCATCATTTCATTTAAGTCTCTGTGGCCCTCTCAGCCTGTCAGCCAGAGAGTTGGGTGGGATGGGGAAAATATGAATGTGAAAGCCTGAACTGAATTTGTTTTGGCATTGAAAGCATTCCCTCACAGGCTCTGTGAAGTGACTGGACCCTGGCTGAGGGGAGAGGGGGAGAGAGAGGGAGAATGGGGCCCTGAAAACGTGCTTTGTGCTGGGCTAGAGTGGACAGAGGCTGGACCAGCTCACCTCCGTCAGAGGTTGTAGTTCTAGGCCAGCGGCCAGCGGCCAGACGCTCAGACCCTCTTCGCTGGCACCGGCAGAGCCACCATCTGTGCAGAGGAGGTGACGGGTTGGCCCTCCCTGAGTTACTCCGTGCTAGTCTGGCCTGGGCTGAGCTAAGCTGGGGCCTCCACACCGTAAAGGGCTGGAAAAATACCCTCCAATCCTCCAACCCTCCATTCCCGTGGTATAGTTCCAGACTTCCAGAATGCCCCACACAGAACTCAGAATGTGCCTGAGCTTCTGCACACCAGAACCTGACCCCTACACACAGAATTGTAATTAATTAATTAGGTAGTCACCTGGAATTACTTTCATGTAAACAGGAGTGCCTTGTTAAAAAATAATTTGTGGAATTTATTTCCTTAATGCATTTCAGCCAATCAGTTGTGTCGTGACAAGGTAAGGTACACAGAAGGAAAGACATTAGCCCTATTTAGTAAAAGACCAAGTCCATATTATGGCAAGAACAGCTCAAATAAGCAAAGAGAAATGACAGTCCACCCAGCACCTCTCCTCTGGACCATACCGGCTGGAGCCAAGGACAGGTGTGTAAGACAAAGACAAAACAAATGGAAAATGAAAAGTGGATCTGCGATGGCTAGAAAGCCGGTGACGTCGAACGCTGCCCGAACAAGGAGAGGGACCGACTTTGGCGGAAGTCGTGACAGCAATGTACCTGCTGGAGCGCGTGCTACGGGTGGGTGTTGCTATGGTGACCAGTGAGCTGTGATAAGGCGGGGCTTTAGTTAGCAAAGACTTATATGTCAATATGCTTTCCTCTTGTACCTTAGTCTCGAAAACCCGATCCTAGGCAATAGTGACTAGGGTCTGGTTTCAATGATGGACTCTTTTGGCAACTTTGATGAGAAAAAAAAAAATCTGGGATGCGTCCTCTTCAGACAGACAACTCTCCCAACGAATCACAAGACACACATTCCAGAATGTTGCGATTCAAAACCAAAGTTTGCAGGCAAAACCTTTGCAGTGGTTTTAGTGAAAGTAGTTCTTGCAAACCAGCCACTTGCGAAATGCACTCATTACAAAGAACTTCTATGAACTCCATCTTGCTAGCTACTATTTTGTAGTTTATTCAAGCGGATAAAGTAGTTACGTAGGCAGTGACATAGTTCCTCTATGCCAAAAGAGTCCATAATACAAACCAGACCCTAGCCACTGGGGTCAGTTTTTAGAGACTACGTGAACCCCAAGTTCCCACAGGACCTCATTAGCATATGGCCAATCAGGATACAATACGCAAATAACACCACATTTAGTATGATAGGGGAGGGAGAAATGTAAACATATTGCAATGAGTGTTTTAGGGGGATGGGGCGGGGGGGTGGGCGGGGGGGTGGGGGGGGGGGTTCCCCCTTTTCTCCTCCCTCCCCTTCTCCAACCATATAAAACTCCCTGGACTGCCCAAGCCAAACAAATTTTTGGACAAAATATTTTTATATAAACCTCTGTCACACAAAAACATCACTAAGCCCCGTTCCTCTCTTTTCTCCTGGAACTGACTCTGTACTTTATCCCGTTCCACGGAGTGGGACGATTATCCTAAATCCTAGAAGCCTCCCTGACAGCGGGAACGAGAGAGATGGTAGGAGAAAACAAACAGAAAGAATGAGAGAAATCCACCCAATACCCAATTACAGAAAATCTATTCATAATTATGGCCTTTTCATTTATTAAAGGCAAACACAAGAAAAATACACTTATGTCAGGCTAACCATATCTAATTGAGAATGAATATCATTGCCCACTGCCAACGTTCCCTCTAGAGCAGCTCCCCTGGGACTGCTGTGCAGAAGAAATATCAGCCCGAGCAGAGAAGCAGGAGATGGAACACAACTTTCTAGTTTCCTCTTTAGTTAACACTATCAAGGTTTGCTCTACTGTGGGAATTGTGCTCAAATCAATGCAATATTAGCCACTTTCAATGTAACATACCGAAACAAAATGAACTAAGACTTAGTATGCAAAACTAACTGTGCAAGAGATTTTCTTGTAGGCAGAGCGCATTGGAGTAGGATTCTCTTCCATTGACAGGCACGACTCATGCCTGTATTCTACACAGACCGGTGCGCCATAACCAATTAGATCTGCAGTAGGCCTACATGCAAATAGCCATATCCATATATGGATCTGTGCCATTCACTTTGAACTGGACTGTGTTTACAGCATGAGCGGTCAGGAGTAGATGCGTTTGTTTTGAGAACAAAGCGAGAGCTGCATGTAGCCACCTGTGTGCATTTGTTCATATTCTGAGCTAGTTAGTAAGTCATTAGCCCAGTTATAGCAAATTCCTAAATGGTGGAGTGGTTGCTTCCTACAAGAGCACAAAATATATTCATTTCTAGCCATCTTTGAAAAGTGAATCAGGTAAAGAGCTTTTTTTATGTATTTTTTTATGTCTGAAACTCCGTGTTGTATTTTGATACAATCTTGAGTAAGCTATAGTAAGTAGCCAATAGGCAGGGGGTAGCATAACTTGTGTGATTCTCTGTATAAATGGTATGGGAATAATATTACCATAGCATTTTAATAATAATAATAATAATAGCATTTTTCTCCATTGTTTTTTATGGTAGGCCACTCAGATAGGCCTACATTACGATCAAATAGCCACAGTTGCCTACTTGGCCACTGTTAAAACTTTAACTTAAAGTGACTACAGCCTCAGTGTTTATAGTAATTGAGCGCTGGAAGTTGCACAGCATTTTCACAACATTCAAGTTTGCGCTCAGCAGACCTGACATTGTCTCAGTGCGGAATATTTTTTGAGGGAACATTGCCCACTGCCAGAAAGAAGTAACCAAAACCTCATGTCCTAAAAAAAAGAAATAATCTTGAGCCTCTGCTTTAGATTCTTCCATATTTTTTGGACTGTGTGAGGGTATCTCTTCTCCCTATATCCAGCTGGTTCATCAATATATCAACAATAGCCCTTGGCTTATATCTCCCAGTCCCTCCCATAATCCTTTGCTCTGAAGGTCAGGGCCACCGTTGTGGTAACCAATCCACCCTGGCCCTGCTGTTTACTGTAGTGTTAAGTGTGTGCCTTTCTAGGATCACTCAGTACCATAATCCCATCTTCATTCCCTCTGAGTCACAGAGTGTGTGTAAGTGGACATGGGTGATGGCAGACAGGGCCCGGCTGACCAACCAACCGCCCCAACTGCCCCCCTCAATCAACTGTAGAGACCTAACCCGGGAGGAGGGGACAGTGAGAGAGAGTGAGAGAGAGAGAGAGAGAGAGAGAGAGAGAGAGAGAGAGAGGAGAGAGAGAGAGAGGGAGAGAGAGAGAGAGAGAGAGAGATTTCTTATGCCTAGATATTACCCGTCTTTCTCTTTTTTCTCTTTTTTATTTCATGACACCTTATAAAAAGGGTTTATGGTCTTCCTAGGGCTCATGGCTGTTAGAGTGAAGTGGTTGGTTATGGGAGTTTTCAGTGGGCTTTAGAAGTCCTGCTTACTCCAAGTGACAAGAGAGCATCTCCAGAGAGCACTACCCCGGTAACTGTGAAACTCTTTAATCCAACTCCTTCGTCTCTCGCTCGCATTAGCTCTCTATCTCTCTCTCTGATCTCCCTGTGGTCATCTTTTGCTCTTTCTCTGTCTCAGTTGCTCTCTCTCTCCATTTCTCTCACTTCCTTTCCCTCTCACTTCAGTCTTATTTCTCAACATCCATACACTCTCCAAAATGTTCACATGATTGCAAACACATACTACACTGAGACTTCAACACACACACATATACACATGCACGCACACACGCACACATGCACACGCATATTGACGCCACACGCACACACATACACATTCCTTCACATACGCTGCTGCTCCTCTCTGTTTATTATCTATGTGTAGTTACTTTACCCCTACTGTACCTACATGTACAGTACATATTACCTCACTTAATTCGACTAATCCTTACCGCTGCACATTGCGTCTGTACCGTTACCTATTTTATATAGCCTCGTTATTGTTATTTTACTCTGTTACTATTTTTCCTTTAGTTTTAGTACATTTTTCTTATTTACTTTTTTAAAACTGCATTGTTGATTAAGGGCTCGTAAGTAAGCATTTCACAGTTGTATTTGGCGCATGTGACAAATAAAATTTGATTTGAAAATGTCTTACTATGGTTTATGTATAATGGAAACTCCTTATTGCTATTGTGACACCTGGTGGCCACCTTTTGGACCTGCCTGTGGAGTAACATATAAGGGGGTTATGAGTAAGGATGGTGTTAGAGCTTAATTGGAACAGGTGTTAACGATGTTTTTGAGATGCTGGAGCAATGGCGGAAGCCCTGTTTGAGAACAAAGGGTCAATGCAAATAGTCCGGGTGGTCATTTGATTAATTGTTCAGCAGTCTTATGGGTTGGGGGTAGCAGCTGTTAAGGAGTGCTTTTGACCTAGACTTGGCGCTTCGGTAGCAGAGAGAACAGTCTATGACTTGGGTGACTGGAGTCTTAGACAATTTTTTGGGCCTTCCTCTGACACCGTCTAGTATATAGGTCCTGGATGGTAGGAAGCTTGGCCCCAGTGATGTGCTGGGGCATACGCACTACCCTCTGTAGCGCCTTACGGTCAGGTGCCGAGCAGTTTCCATACCAGGCGGTGATGCAACCGCTCAGGATGCTCTCGATGGTGCAGCTGTAGAACTTTTTGAGGATCTGGGGACCCATGCCAAATCTTTTCATTCTCCTAAGGGGGAAAGGCTTGGTGTGTTTGTCTTGGTGTGTTTGGACCATGATAGTTTGTTGGTGATATGGCATGATGGTGTTTGAGTCGTGCTTGGCCACACAATCGTGGGTGAACAGGGAGTACAGGAGGAGACTAAGCACGCACCCCCGAGGGGCCCCCGTGTTGAGGATCAGTCTGGCAGATGTGTTGTTGCCTACCCTTACCACCTGGGGGCGGCCCATCTGGAAGTCCAGGATCCAGTTGCAGAGGGATGTGTTTTGTCCCAGGGTCCTTAGCTAAGTGATGAGCTTTGTGGGCACTAGCTGTAATCAACGAACAGCGTTCTCACTTTTGTCCAGGTGGGAAAGGGGATTGTGGAGTGTGATTGAGATGGCATCATCTGTGGATCTGTTGGGGTAGTATGCAAATTGGAGGGGGTCCAGGGTTTCACCCTTTGTTTGACATAATGGATAATCTCAGGCACCATCTCAATTGCATTAAATGTGGCTCCGCTAAGAACAAAATGTATTGATTGCTGAAAAGATGCATGCATTCCAAAGGTGACTTTACTTAAAAAAAAATGTATAATACTTTTCTACCTGTGTACATTAACCTTTATTAAGTTTGTGTTAAGCTCTTGTCATTTGATTTTTACATGTCAACTTGGATTTCCACCCAATTGCTGGCAAGAATTTGTAGCAGGATTTCTATGAAGGCCTAGATCGCCACAGTCCTCGTCTTGTTGAGATTTTCAGATGCAAGTGTGGACATGCTGGACAACTGCTGTCAAAGTTTCTACAATAAACCAAGGTTTGTGTAGATTTTCATTGACATTCACTCCATGACTGTTTCCTTTTTCCACAAAAAGTGTAACCAGCTGTGTGATATTTTAACTAGGCTCCACAGTGTCATTGGGGGATACAGTGAATTCGGAAAGTGTTCAGACCCCTTTACATTTTCCACATTTTGTTACGTTACAGCCTTATTTAAAAAAAATCCCTCATCAATCTACACACAATACCTCATAATTATGAAGCAAAAACAGGTTAAGTTAGGGCTAGGGGGCAGTATTTGCACGGCTGGATAAAAAAATGTACCCGATTTAATCTGGTTACTAATCCTACCCAGTAACTAGAATATGCATATACTTATTACATATGGATAGAAAACACTCTAAAGTTTCTAAAACTGTTTGAATGGTGTCTGTGAGTATAACAGAACTCATTTGGCAGGCAAAACCCTGAGACATTTTCTGACAGGAAGTGGATACCTGATGTGTTGTATTACCTTTAAACCTATGCCATTGAAAAACACAGGGGCTGAGGAATATTTTGGCACTTCCTATTGCTTCCACTAGATGTCACCAGCCTTTACAAAGTGTTTTGAGTCTTCTGGAGGGAGATCTGACCGAACAAGAGCCATGGAACGATGATGGCCCATTAGACACCTGGCGCCTTGAGTTCATGTTGGGTACCCTCGTTCCAATACGTTATAAAAGAGAATGCATTCGTCCACCTTGAATATTATTCATGTTCTGGTTAAAAAAGGCCCTAATGATTTATGCTATACAACGTTTGACATGTTTGAACGAACGGAAATATATTTTTTCCCCTCGTTCATGACGAGAAGTCCGGCTGGCTTAGATCATGTGCTAACAAGACGGAGATTTTTGGACATAAATGATGAGCTTTTTTGAACAAAACTACATTCGTTATGGACCTGTGATACCTGGAAGTGACATCTGATGAAGAGAATCAAAGGTAATGGATTATTTACATAGTATTTTCGATTTTAGATCTCCCCAACATGACGGCGAGTCTGTATCGCAACACGTATTTTTCTGGGCGCAGTGCTCAGATTATTGCAAAGTGTGATTTCCCAGTAAGGTTATTTTTAAATCTGGCAAGTTGATTGCGTTCAAGAGATGTAAATCTATAATTCTTTAAATGACAATATACTATTTTACCAATGTTTTCTAATTTTAATTATTTAATTTGTGGTGCTGACTTGACTGCCGGTTATTGGAGGGAAACGATTTCCTCAACATCAATGCCATAGTAAAACGCTGTTTTTGGATATAAATATGAACTTGATAGAACTAAAAATGCATGCATTGTCTAACATAATGTCCTAGGAGTGTCATCTGATGGAGATTGTAAAAGGTTAGTGCATCATTTTAGCTGGTTTTATGGTTTTGGTGACCCTGTCTTTGAATTGACAAAACATTACACACAACTCTTGTAAATGTACTGTCCTAACATACTCTAAATTTATGCTTTCGCCGTAAAACCTTTTTGAAATCGTAAAACGTGGTTAGATTAAGGAGATGTTTATCTTTCAAAGGGTGTAAAATAGTTGTATGTTTGAAAAATTTGAATTTTGACATTTATTTGGATTCAAATTTGCCGCTCTTGAAATGCACCTGCTGTTGATGGAGTGCACCACGGGTGGGACGCTTGCGTCCCACCTAGCCCATAGAGGTTAAGACATTTTTGCAAATGTATGAAATAAATTAAACAGAAAAATTACATTTACATAAGTATTCAGAACCTTTACTCAGTACTTCGTTGAAGCACCTTTGGCAGCAATTACAGCCTCAAGTGTTCTTGGGTATGGTGCTACAAGCTTGGCACACCTGTATTTAGGGAGTTATTCCCATTCTTCTCTGCAGATCCTCTCAAGCTCTGACAGGTTGGATGGGGAGCGTCGCTGCACAGCTATTTTCAGGACTCTCCAGAGATGTTTGATCGGGTTCAAAGTCCGGGCTCTGGCTGGGCCACTAAAGGCCATTCAGAGACTTGTCCTGAAGCCACTCCTGCGTTGTCTTGGCTGTGTGCTTAGGGTCATTGTCCTGCTGGAAGGTGAACCTTCGCCCCAGTCTGAGGTCCTGAGCGCTCTGGAGCAGGTCTTCATCAAGAATCTCTCTGTACGTTCATCTTTCCCTCTATCCTGACTAGTCTCCCAGCCCCTGCCACTGAAAAACATCCCCACAGCCTTATGCTTCATCATAGGGATTGTGCCAGGTTTCCTCCAGACGTGGCGCTTAGCATTCAGGCCAAAGAATTCAAACTTGGTTTCATCAGACCAGAGAATCTTGTTTCTCATGGTCTGAGAGTCCTTTAGGGGCCTTTTGGCAAACTCCAAGTGGGCTATCATGGGACTTTTACTGAGGAGTGTCTTCAATTTTTAAATTTTATTTTATTTTATTTCACCTTTATTTAACCAGGTAGGCCAGTTGAGAACCAGTTCTCATTCACAACTGTGACCTGGCTAAGATAAAGCAAAGCAGTGCGACAAAAACAACAACACAGAGTTACACAAATGTACAGTCAATAACAAACACAAAAGAAAAGAAAAATTGAAAAATCTATGTACAGTGTGTGCAAATGTAAAAGAGTAGGGAGGTAGTCAATACATTTTCACATTTATTCCAAGATGGCGTAGCAGTCAGACGTCTTTGTCCTTCGTCTTGTCCCATGTGTATATATATATTTACATCTTTTCTTCGCATATCTTTTTATATATAATTTTTCTAAAAACTCAACCTCAAAACACTCTCCTGCAACCCGCCTCACCAATAAAAAAAAATAAAAAAGTATTATTTACCTCAAATCTGAAATCCTCAACAGAAGCTAGCCAGAGGTTAGCCAGTTCACTAACGTCGGTTCCGGAGCTAACATCAATTATTCCGGAGCTAGCCAGCTGAAGAGTTCCATCAGTCACTCCTGGGCTACAATCACCTATCCGGACCCATTTTACTGCCGATGCGGAGCCCCATCGGGCCTTCACGACTGGACTACCGACGTTATCTACCCAAGGGAGTTATCCAACTGGCCCCTCCGTCGCGACGTAACCTGAACGCCCATCTGCAGCCTGCTAATCATTAGCTGTCTTATCGGCTGCTATCGGATTAGGTCTATCGGACAATTTTCTTGGGCCACTATAACTATAACTATTTTGCCAATTGAACTGGTCCCCCCCACCACATGGAATCCCACTAACCTACAGACGGAAACACATGAGGTGGCTAAATACAGACCTCCCTCCATCTTCTGCCAGCTTGCTACCTATGATCCGGCTAGCTGTCTGAATCTCACGGGACCCTTATGATCACTCGGCTAAGCATGCCTCTCCTTAATGTCAATATGCCTTGTCCATTGCTGTTCTGGTTAGTGTTTATTGGCTTATTTCACTGTAGAGCCTCTAGCCCTGCTCATTATACCTTATCCAACCTTTCAGTTCTACCACCTACACATGCTATGACATCTTCTGGTTTCAATTATGTTACTAGAGACAATATCTCTCTCATCATCACTCAATGCCTAGGTTTACCTCCACTGTATTCACATCCTACCATACCTTTGTCTGTACATTATACCTTGAAGCAATTTTATCGCCCCCAGAAACCTGCTCCTTTTACTCTCTATTCTGGACGTCATAGACGACCAATTCTCATAGCTTTTAGCCGTACCCTTATCCTGCTCCTCCTCTGTTCCTCTGGTGATGTAGAGGTGAATCCAGGCCCTGCAGTGCCGAGCTCCACTCCTATTCCCCAGGCGCTCTCTTTTGATGACTTCTGTAACCGTAATAGCCTCGGTTTCATGCATATTAACCTCTATGGGCTAGGTGTCATTGTCCTACCTTCCAGCAGGACAATGACCCTAAGCACACAGCCAAGACAACGCAGGAGTGGCTTCAGGACAAGTCTCTGAATGGCCTTTAGTGGCCCAGCCAGAGCCCGGACTTTGAACCCGATCAAACATCTCTGGAGAGTCCTGAAAATAGCTGTGCAGCGACGCTCCCCATCCAACCTGTCAGAGCTTGAGAGGATCTGCAGAGAAGAATGGGAATAACTCCCTAAATACAGGTGTGCCAAGCTTGTAGCACCATACCCAAGAACACTTGAGGCTGTAATTGCTGCCAAAGGTGCTTCAACGAAGTACTGAGTAAAGGTTCTGAATACTTATGTAAATGTAATTTTTCTGTTTAATTTATTTCATACATTTGCAAAAATGTCTTAACATTAGAAGCCTTCTCCCTAAGTTTGTTTTATTCACTGCTTTAGCACACTCTGCCAACCCGGATGTCCTAGCCGTGTCTGAATCCTGGCTTAGGAAGTCCACCAAAAACTCTGAAATCTTCATCCCTAACTACAACATTTTCAGACAAGATAGAACGGCCAAAGGGGGCGGTGTTGCAATCTACTGCAGAGATAGCCTGCAGAGTTCTGTCCTACTATCCAGGTCTGTACCCAAACAATTTGAACTTCTACTTTTAAAAATCCATCTCTCTAAAAACAAGTCTCTCACCGTTGCCACCTGCTACAGACCACCCTCTGATACCCAGCTGAGCTCTGGACACCAAATGTGTACTGATTGCCCCCCATCTATCTTCAGAGCTTGTGCTGCTAGGTGACCTAAACTTGGATATGCTTAACAACCCAGCCATCCTACAATCTAAGCTTGATGCCCTCAATCTCACAAAAATTATCAATGAACCTACCAGGTACCACCCCAAAGCCGTAAACACGGGCACCCTTATAGATATCATCCTAACCAACTTGCCCTCTAAATACACCTCTGCTGTTTTCAACCAAGATCTCAGCGATCACTGCCTCATTGCCTGCATCCGTAATGGGTCAGCGGTCAAATGACCTCCACTCATCACTGTCAAACGCTCCCTGAAACATTTCAGCGAGCAAGCCTTTCTAATCGACCTGGCCCGCGTATCCTGGAAGGATATTGACCTCATCCCTTCAGTAGAGGATGCCTGGTTATTTTTTTTAAATGCTTTCCTCACCATCTTAAATAAGCATGCCCCATTCAAGACATTTAGAACCAGGAACAGATATAGCCCTTGGTTCTCTCCAGACCTGATTGCCCTTAACCAACACAAAAACATGCTGTGGCGTTCTGCATTAGCATCGAACAGCCCCGGTGATATGCAACTTTTCAGGGAAGTTAGAAACCAATATACACAGGCAGTTAGAAAAGCCAAGGCTAGCTTTTTCAAGCAGAAATGTGCTTCCTGCAACACAAACTCAAAAAAGTTCTGGGACACTGTAAAGTCCATGGAGAATAAGAACACCTCCTCCCAGCTGCCCACTGCACTGAGGATAGGAAACTCTGTCACCTCCGATAAATCCACTATAATTGAACATTTCAATAAGCATTTTTCTACGGCTGGCCATGCTTTCCACCTGGCTACCCCTACCGCGGTCAACTGCACTGCACCCCCCACAGCTACTCACCCAAGCCTTCCCCATTTCTCCTTCTCCCAAATCCAGTCAGCTGATGTTCTGAAAGAGCTGTAAAATCTGGACCCCTACAAATCAGCCGGGCTAGACAATCTGGACCCTTTCTTTCTAAAATTATCTGCCGAAATTGTTGCAACCTCTATTACTAGCCTGTTCAACCTCTCTTTCGTGTTGTCTGAGATTCCAAAAGATTGGAAAGCAGCTGCTGTCATCCCCCTCTTCAAAGGAGGGGACACTCTTGACCCAAACTGCTACAGACCTATATCTATCCTACCCAGCCTTTCTAAGGTCTTCGAAAGCCAAGTCAACAAACAAATTACCTACCATTTTGAATCCCACCGCACCTTCTCCGCTATGTAATCTGGTTTCAGAGCTGGTCATGGATGCACCTCAGCCACGCTCAAGGTCCTAAGCGATATCATAACCACCATCGATAAGAAACAATACGTGCTGCCGTATTCATTGACCTGGCCAAGGCTTTCGACTCTGTCAATCACCACATCCTCATCGGCAGACTCAATAGCCTTGGTTTCTCAAACGATAGTTCAATGTGTCAAATAAGAGGGCCTGTTGTCCGGACCTCTGGTAGTCTCTATGGGGGTGCCACAGGGTTCAATTCTTGGGCCAACTCTTTTTTCTGTATACATCAATGATGTCGCTCTTGCTGCTGGTGAGTCTCTGATCCACCTCTACGCAGACAACACCATTCTGCATACTTCTGGCACTTCTTTGGACACTGTGTTAACAACCCTCCAGACGAGCTTCAATGCCATACAACTCTCCTTCCGTGGCCTCCAACTGCTCTTAAATACAAGTAAAACTAAATGCATGCTCTTCAACCGATTATGTAAACTGGTGCTTTCAAGTTTCCAAGTTGTTTTGAAAACAACATCAAATGGCGATAGAAGGCAGGCTTCATCCACGTGTCACACACCACTTTGCAATGAGCTGAAGACAGTATGCATTTTGAAAACATCCTTAATTGTTTAAAACCTGAATGTTTTAATACGTATTATGAGTTGTGTCTTACTTTGCTTCAAAGTAGCCTATTAGATCTCTTTTGACAATGGTGTTTTCCCGCTAATTACATTATGGGATGAAAATTTGTGCCTTGTGTGCATTGCTGCGCTTACAATGTGAAAAAATAATGGCGGGAACAGATGGCACCAACAGATATGTTCCCCCAGGGCTCTGTTCTAGGCCCTCTCCTATTCTCGCTATACACCAAGTCACTTGGCTCTGTCATATCCTCACATGGTCTCTCCTATCATTGCTATGCAGACGACACACAATTAATCTTCTCCTTTCCCCTTTCTGATAACCAGGTGGCGAATCGCATCTCTGCATGTCTGGCAGACATATCAGTGTGGATGACGGATCACCACCTCAAGCTGAACCTCGGCAAGACGGAGCTGCTCTTCCTCCCGGGGAAGGACTGCCCGTTCCATGATCTCGCCATCACGGTTGACAACTCCATTGTGTCCTCCTCCCAGAGTGCTAAGAACCTTGGCGTGACCCTGGACAACACCCTGTCGTTCTCTACTAACATCAAGGCACCCCAATGGTGGAACAAGCTCCCTCACGACGCCAGGACAGCGGAGTCAATCACCACCTTCCGGAGACACCTGAAACCCCACCTCTTTAAGGAATACCTAGGATAGGATAAAGTAATCCTTCTAACCCCCCCCCCCCCCCTTAAAAGATTTAGATGCACTATTGTAAAGTGGTTGTTCCACTGGATATCATAAGGTGAATCCACCAATTTGTAAGTCGCTCTGGATAAGAGCGTCTGCTAAATGACTTAAATGTAAATGTAAATGTAAATGTAGATGTAAATATGGCAGCTCTGCTTCTAGCTCCTAAGCAACTTTGCAGTATTTCATTTTTTTGTTTGTTATTTCTTACATTATTAGCCCAGCATTTCTTTGGTGTCATTACATACAGCCGGGAAATAACTTTTGGATATCAGAGTGGCGGTAACTCACTAGCATTACGACCAGGAATATGACTTTCCCGAATTGGATCCTTTGTTTGTACCCCCCCAGGGCAATTTAACTTATTCCAGAGGCTGCTCCAAAACACCACTGGAGGAGATGAGGTATTCAGAGTGGACTTCTAGTCCGACTCAGGAGGCGTGCACACCATCCACCACTTCCGAGTACATTACTCGCTAATGTTCAGTCTCTGGATAATAAAGCAGGCGAGCTCAGGACGAGGATCTCATTCCAGAGAGACATCAGGGATTGTAACATACTCTGTTTCACGGAAATATGGCTCTCTCTGGATATACTGTCCCTGTCCACACAGCCAGCTGTGTTCTCAGTACATTGCGCAGACAGCAATAAAGAATTCTTAGAGAAGAAGAAAGGCAGGGGGTGTATGTTTCATGATTAACTACTCATGGTGTGATTGTAATAACATACAGAAACTAAAATCCTTTTATTCACCCAACCTAGAATACCTCACAATCAAATGCCAATGGTATTACCTCCCAAGGCAGTTATCATCGGTCATAGTCACAGCCGTGTATATTCCCCCTCAAGCCGATACCACGACGGCCCTCAAAGAACTACACTGGACTTTATGTAAACTGGAAACCACATATTTTGAGGCCGCATTTATTGTAGCTGTGAATTTTAACAAAGCAAATTTGAGGAAAACGCTAAAGAAGTTTTACCAACACATTGACTGTAGTAATCACTCTGGAAAAACCTTGGACCACTGTTACTCAACTTTTCGAAATGCCAACAAGGCCCTCCCCCGCAAAGGTAACTGAACTAAATGACTATCGCTCCAGAGCACTCACTTCTGTCATCAAGTGTGCTTTGTGCTTTGAGAGGCTAGTTCAGGATCATATCACCTCTACCTTACCTGGCACCCTAGACCCACTTCAATTTGCTTACAGCCCCAGTAGATCCACAGACGATGCAATCGCCATCACCATCGCACTGCACACTACCTTATTCCATCTGGACAAGAGGAATACCAATGTAAGAATGCTGTTCATTGACTATAGCTCAGCATTCAACACCATAGTACCCACCAAGCTCATCATTAAGCTCATGACCCAAGGTCTGAACCCCGCCCTGTGCAACTGGGTCCTGGAAATCCTGGCCACCCCCAGGTGGTGACAGTAGGAAACAACACCTCCACTTCTCTGAACCTCAACACAGGGGCCCCACGAGGGTGCGTGCTCAGCCCCCTCCTGTACTCCCTGTTCACCCATGACTGTGTGGCCACGCACGCCTCCAACTCAATCATCAAGTTTGCAGACGACACAACAGTAGGAGGCCTGATTAGCAACAATGAGGAGACAGCCTACAGGGAAGAGGTGAGGGCCCTGGGAGAGAGGTGCCAGGAAAATAACCTCTCACTCAACGTCAACAAAACAAAGGATCTGATCGTGGACAGGACCGCAGCGGAGAAGGTGGAAAGCTTCAAGTTCCTCGGCGTACACATCACTGACGATCTGAAATGGTCCACCCACACAGACAGTGTGGTGAAGATGGTGCACACAGTCAAAACCTCAGGATGCTGAAGAAATGTGTCTTGGCCCCTAAAACCCACAAGCTTTTACATACTCACAATTGAGAGCATCCTGTTGGGCTGTATCACCCTGTCTGATACGGCAGGGTGATACACCCATCGCATCACCAGGGGCAAGCTACCTGCCCTCCAGGACACCTACAGCACCCGATGTCACAGGAAGGCCAAAAAGATCATCAAGGACATCAACCACCCGAGCCACAGCCTGTTCACCCCGCTATCATCCAGTAGGCAAGGTCAGGACAGGTGCATCAAAGCTGGGACCAAGAGACTGAAAAACAACTTCTATTGTATCTCAAGGCCATCAGACTGTTAAATAGCCATCACTAGCCAGCTTCAACCCGGTTACACAACCCTGCACCTTAGAGGATGCTTCCCTGTATGCATAGACATGGAAGCACTGGCCACTTTAATAATGGAACACTAGTCACTTTAATCATGTTTACATACTGCTTTACTCATGTCATATGTATTTACTGTATTCTATTCTACTGTATTTTAGTCAATGCCACTCCGACAGTGCTCAATCTAATTTCTATATATTTCTTAGTTTTATTATTTCACTTTTAAATGTGTGTGTATTGTTGTGAATTGTTAGATACTACTGCACTGTTGGAGCTAGGAACACAAGCTTTTTGCTACACCCGCAATAACATCTGTATTTGACTGTATGTATCTGTATGTGTATTTGATCGATAACATTTGATTTGATTTGATTGAATTGTTAATCAACATTTAAAGCTAAACGTTCTTATCTGTTGCATCAGGCTCATTGCTTTTTAAGTTTTTTTCATGTGGCCTAGTTCTGCTGGTTGTATGAATTTGGGATCTATCGTCTTACAACTGTCCCAGAGTCTGTTTAGAATTGGGTTTTTCTTAATTGACAAGCTGACCAATAGAATAGGTAGCCTAACCTTTTTTAATATAGTAGATTGACATAAGCAAGTGATTTTGCTGTTTGTTACTCTTTTTGTTGGCTGAGGAAAATTACATGTGGGCAGTTATTCTAACATGTTCAAAGTGCACATCAGAATTCGCTAAGAAGGACCAAACATCGTTGCATCCTCGACTTGCATGTTCTGTTAATATGAATTACCATATTCTAAATATGATTTATGTCATTCTGAGCACCGTGGGTGGAGGCCCTAATCAAGTTACGCATCCAATGCATATGGGTCTGATGAATTGCTTAACTGTCTGGTAAATTCAAATGTTGCAGGTCAATGTCTGCGCCAGATTTTCCTAAAGGAAACTCTGGAGCAGAAACTTTTCAAGTCATTTGGTTCGGCTTTGAGAAACTTGGAACCCTTGGGCTTTACATAAAAAAATCCAGGCTTATCCTTTCAGGCCTCTTAAAAACATTATTGTCTTAATTTATTGAATATTAATATAGATTATTATATTTTTTTTTATTTGAGAGAAGCTAGTGAAATGCCATTGCATTTATGATGATATCTTTTGTTCAGGATGTTGATAATGAGGATTCGTTCAGCAAGGTTTCAATTGGGATCCTCATTGTTGAGCCTGAAGATGCAGAGTAGCATCTGCACTCCCTTCATCTGAATCCATCCTCGGTTGCCATCATCCTTGAGGGAAAAGTTGTGATGAACAACCTTCAAGACCTAGCACTGGCCATGTGCCTTATTCTTGGTCTCACTTACGCGATACACCTCGACTAACCTAAATGTATGAAGTACACATTTGAGTTCATCCAACGAGTGCTGCTCACTTTGGACCCAAATAACCTGAAACCAAAGTTATTGTCGTTGAAAAACCTCCTGCTTGTGTAAACACTATTGAGTGACCAGTTATGTTGCCTACCAAGTTTAAAAGAGCATGCTCTAAAGAAAGATGTTCAGTTGTGCCCCTATGGACAGCATTTTCGCAAATTTTCACTTGCCAAGACCGTTAATGACTAGAGCATGATTTCCAGTATTTTTGCTTTACATTTTAAGCACTTAGCAGACACTCTTATCCAGAGCAATTTACAGTAGTGAGTGCAGACATTTTCATAACATTTATTTTTTGTACTGGTCTCCCGTTGGAAATTGAACCTACAACCCTAGTGTTGCAAACACCATGCTCTACCAACTGAGCCACACGGGACCTAGCATGACAAACTAGCCTAATTCAATTGAGAATTGAGTTCGGAGTAGATTTTCTAAATTTTGGGGTTGAACTTCCTGTTCAAAAAGGCAGTTCTGCCGTAGAATTTTCCTCACACTGAAGTCAGGCCGCTTAGCAGTTAGCAAGTTTGTTGACAGTTTGGTTCTTGTGCAACACTTTGAAATGGAAGAGCAACATATTATTGGTAAATAGTTATATGGCTGATTTTGGCCATTTTGATAGAGGAATGAATGTGAGCTACTGTTCTAGTAGACTGATGTAAAAAGAAAAGAGTTTGTATCAACCATTGTATCAAATGTCAGTTGCACAACACGAATGTGTACGGGGCCTAAAAAATCTAAGACTTTCTGTGGTTCGATAGGAATTATTGTAAGATAATCTGATGTGCATTTCAATGGAATACAGGATGACCGTTCGGTACTGTTGAAAGAAACATTTAACAATAAAGATATTGTTACCTTAAGTTGTTGTTACGTTTCCATTTGTACAGGATGTATCTGGCTTGTGGGAGTTTTTCTCAGTCATTATTTTTTAATTTAGATTGGAATTTGTTTATCTAACAATTGACTCGAATTTTCTTTATTTACTTGAGGGACAATTACTTAATATTTAACTTTTACTTTAGTACTAAAAATAAACAATTGAAATCAGAATTGATTCATAGTTTTAGCTAAACAAAATTATTTTGTCGGAATAAAGGATTTTTAGTCATGATTAGTTAATTGAACTTAAATGGTCAAGCCTACTCAATTTATATGCTCAAAGTAAACTACCGGTCAAAAATTTTAGAACACCTACTCATTCAAGGGATTTTCTTTATTTTACTATTTTCTACATTGTATAATAATAGTGAAGACATCAAAATTATGAAATAACACATATGGAATCATGTAGTAACCAAATAAGTGTTAAACAAATCAAAATATATTTTACATTTGAGATTCTTCAAATAGCCACCTTTTGCCTTGATGACAGCTTTGCACACTCTTGGCATTCTCTCAACCAGCTTCACGAGGTAGTCACCTGGAACGCATTTCAATGAACACGTGTGCCTTCTTAAAAGTAGATTTGTGGAATTTCTTTCTTTCTTAATGCTTTTGAGCCAATCAGTTGTGTTGTGACAAGGTAGGGGTGGTATACAGAAGATAATCCTATTTGGTAAAAGACCAAGTCCATTTTTTTTATTTTTTTTATTTTTTTATTTCACCTTTATTTAACCAGGTAGGCTAGTTGAGAACAAGTTCTCATTTCCAACCAGGACCTGGCCAAGATAAAGCAAAGCAGTGCGACACATACAACAACACAGAGTTACACATGGAATAAACAAACACACAGTCAATAATACAAAAGAGAGAAAAAAAATCTATATACAGTGTGTGCAAATGAGGTAAGATATGGAGGTAAGGCAATAAATAGGGCATAGTGGCGAGGTAATTATGGTATAGCAATTACACACTGGAGTGATGTAGATGTGCAGAAGATGAATGTGCAAGTAAAGATACTGGGGTGCAAAGGAGCAAAATAACTAAATAAATACAGTATGGGGATGAGGTAGTTGGATGGGCTATTTACAGATGGGCTATGTACAGGTGCAATGATCTGTGAGCTACTCTGACAGCTGGTACTTGAAGTTACTGAGGGAGATATGAGTCTCCAACTTCAGTGATTTTTGCAGTTCGTTCCAGTCATTGGCAGCAGAGAACTGGAAGGAAAGGCGGCCAAAGGGGGAATTGGCTTTGGGGATGACCAGTGAAATATACCTGCTGGAGCGTGTGCTGCGAGTGGGTGCTGCTATGGTTACCAGTGAATTGAGATAAGGCGGGGCTTTACCTAGCAAAGACTTGAAGATAACCTGTAGCCAGTGGGTTTGGCGACGAGTATGAAGCGAGCGCTAACCAACGAGAGAGTACAGGTCGCAATGCTGGGTAGTGTATGAGGCTTTGATGACAAAACGGATGGCACTGTAATAGACTGCATCCAATTTTTTGAGTAGGGTATTGGAGGCTATTTTGTAAATTACATATAGATGGTGAGTGGGTGACATATAGATGACATCGCCGAAGTCGAGGATCGGTAGGATGGTCAGTTTTACGAGGTTATCTTTAGCAGCATGAGTGAAGGATGCTTTGTTGCGAAATAGGAAGCCGATTCTAGATTTATTTTTGGATTGGAGATGCTTAATGTGAGTCTGGAAGAAGAGTTTACAGTCTAACCAGTGTCGTGTCTTTGGGGTACCATTAAACTGAAGACATGTTTATCAATTAACTCCCTGTAATTATTATCACGCGATTAAACTGATTAATCGTTTAATTGTAATTAACTAGGAGATCGGGGCACCAAGGAGAATATTCAGATTACAAAGTTATAATTTTCCTAATATAACTTAACTATATTATAATATTATATTCTATTATAGTATAGGCCGATTATCTTCTGGTTTAAATGGTGTATTTTACCTTTAGTCCAGTCTCATTCCAAACGTCGTAAATTGTTGTATCTGCACGAACCCAGTCTTTACTAAAATCATCCATACATCAATTGTCTTAAAATCATTTATTTACTATACTAAGTAATTAACAGAAAACATACAAACAGTAATTATCGTCACAAAGGATTGGTATAGTAATGTGCGCTAATGGCTAACAGGCATGGCTGGTCTGTTAGACAATGGGTCATACACGGTCAGCTGAGAAGGTACACAGAGTTCATTAATGTTAACAATTGACAATTGAAGGCTCGCTCATTCGGGAACAATTGCAATCAATATATATTTACGCTCATGTGTCGTAGTTCTTTGTTGGAACGTCGTTCTGTGGAGAGTTTTGTCTCTCTCTCTCTCTCTCTCGGTTAGAATGGATCTTTCAGAGCGACATTCATTAATGTCGTCATAGAATGGATGTTTCGTTGGTCTTCGCGTTCGATGATATAATTTACTTAGCTGCAGACTAATAATTAATATCAAAGACTTGTTCTTATTCTGTCGGTCTCGATAGTCTAAAAGTTAACCACGTGGTGTAGTTCACTTTCAGTAGAGGAATTGGATGGTAAAACCTATTGGCCATGGAGTGGAGGCCTGGTCTGGAGAAATGTAAATCCGGGTGTGTTTTATAGTGCCCATAGAACAGGCTTGTCAAATGACGCCTGGTCCTGTCTGTGTCCCTGGGGGCGGGCCGATGACTGAGTTAAACTTGGTACAGAAATACAATTCTATCACATTAACATCAGTACATAGCATCTCAATGTATTAAAAAAGCTTTATCCTTATTAATACATTCTATACAACCATTATGATGCAAGTCTCAAGCTGAGGCTATTATATAAACAGTTTTATGGTAATATGGCTATATTGTCTCTTCTGAGTATCACAAAATTGTACCCAGCGGACCAGTTCGTAGCTGGATTCTTCACCAATCTTCCATACCTTCTCCAGAACACAAATGTCGCTTGGCTCCCCAATTCTGTGAGTTGGAAGAATTTCCTGTGTCTCTCTATGGGCCATGTGGCCAGAGACTCTCCTGGAATTTTAGAGTTTTTACAACCCTTTCACACAGGGCCTGGGTTGGGGGGAAGGTAGGTTGGGTGGTGGTGCAAAAGGGAGGGGGTCAACTGTCCTCCCTGTACCAAAAGAGGCAAACGTCATGACATACCCCCCCTGGTGGTTTGGATCTTGTTTATCCTGCAAGTTACAAATCAACATAAAATCATGACCACGTGATGTCCCATTGGTAGATCATCGTTGCAGTCCTCTCTGGTGGTTGAACTTGGTAGGCTCTCTGAAAGCGGAGCCGTCCACCACAAGGATGGGCAGTTGATGTCCGGTTGGTGATCGCCGTTGCGGTCTCCTCTAGTGTTGTACCTTGGTAGGTTCCCTGGAAGCTGTAAAGTACCCCAGGAAGGGCCAGGGGATGTCCTGGTTGGTGATCGCCGTTGCGGTCCCCCCCTCTGGTGGTTTACCTTGGTAGTCTCTCTGACAGCGGGCATGCCGCCACAAGGATAGGCCGTGGGTGTCCGGATTTGGGGTCGCCGTTCCGGACCCGTCGTCCAGACTGGAAGATCTGGGCAGTAACTTAGGCAGATGTTAACAACGCACACACACTCATGAAATATATATAATTACATTCATTCCCCAATGAGCGGCGTTGTGGCACTAAGTGATGGTTGTATGGGGACTTTGTTTATGGCTCTATCACTTCCTATGTGTCAAAGGAACTGGACCGAAAAGGAATGAAAGCATAAACAAAACAAAAATATACAAAATATAGTTCTCACACAAAAAAAATCATCTAATTGGACTGTATTCTATATACGTCCAATGTTCTTGCAAAATGATTATCATGGCATTGTCTCTAATGCCATATCTAGGGTTTTCCTACTTGGTGTGTTGCTTAGGCGCTATCCTAAGTTGATAACATTATGATAAGTCTACAGCTGTAATGCACTAGTTTTGGGCAGTCTACAGGTATGACCTACGGACTTCTGGGAAGAAAACTGGTGAGTGCTGTAGAGTCAAAGGCCGAGAAGTAAATGTTCAACTTTACTAAGGCTGGTATATTGCTTGGGCCCTTAAGTGGTCCTAGCATAAATCCTAATTGGATGTTCCGTTGTGCATGTGCGTTTATGCTTACACAAGCGCTCATGTCAAGGGAAGAAAACCAAGTATCCGGGCAGATTACAACTTGTTCAGAATGAGTCTGACGTAGGCAGGTAATTTTCAGGTCAATGCTTGGAGGTCAGTCAGAATTGGTGTCAAGGGAGTCTGTATTAGTTTTTCTACAAGTCACTGTTTCTTCCACTTTTGTAGTGGCGATAGGTATGAAGTCTATTTCATAGCTATATTATCCACGGAGGAGCTAACCTCACAACGGAAGTACTCTTTAAGTATTGGACCAGTCATACGTGGTGTGATCATGGTTCATGACTTCTAATAATTTTACTCCTGAATGGAGGGTCCTATTTATTGGTGACATGTGTGTTAACCCGTGGAAGAGTGCACTGGAGATTCCCCTCCACGTGTTGCACTCTGAGTGACTCCTATGTCACTGTTGTCAATGGTAATTTGATTGGTTAGGTCTCTAACCTTCTTACTGATTGTAGCGGGACTGACTGTTGCTAGTATTGGTACTGGTACTCAAGGGGACCAGTTATCCTACAGATTTATTCTGAAATATTATCTACCGGAACACATGATTGGAGCATTTTACTAGTTGTATTGTAGTTGAACCTACACATGGCAAAGAATGATTATTGTTGCCATTTGTTTTGGAGGTGGACAAGTCCACTGGACTTCCTTTACGACCAGTGTGGTACACCTCAGTACTGTCTTAGATGTCTTCTAAGATAATCCCCGTCTAGGGGCCTGTCTGCTCCTCACTGTTCTCATAGGAGAGTTTACAACTAGATTTGATTTATGCTCTGGCGGCCTCGTACGGTGTTGTCCGTAGTCTTGACCCCCACCGGCCTCGATGAGGCTCATCATGGGTCTGGGCTACTATTCCCCCCCTTTGTGCCTCGGGACCCCCCCACCAGTGGGTGGTGTTGGTGTCCGATGCGCAAACGAGAAGATCGGACCCTACGTACGAGTTTTCAGCGGCCGCGTTGTTATGAGAATGGCTGTAACCTTTCAACCAAATCTCCTGGTGTTTGTGCTTCAAAACGCTCAGTGGCTGTCGAGGCATGTCAGTCACCACCGCGTCCGCGTGTGGCAACCTCTTCAGTACCTGCGAACTGAGACGAGGATATCGGTCTGTGATATCGCAAAGTATTTCACCAGTGGGAGTAATCGGGTCAGTTGCTGGACTGACGCCATTAGTGTCATTGTAAGGGGTGACAGTCCCCAACAAAGCGGAAGGTGTATCATCGGAAACAGAGTATACTCTGCGCATCAATGTTTTTCTTGCTGAGACGGCCACAGTGCTTGCGGAAGTGTCCAAAGGGCAAGAGAAGTTTATCTCAATTATCGTATTGCACGACTGCAAGGAGGAGGGAAGTTGCTTGTTCACAGAGACAGCTGGCTCGAAATCATGAAAAGAATGGTCAATCAGATTGGCTGATGGAATGTGTCGAGATATCGTACTATCTCCATGGATCAGATTCTGCACCAAGAGGTTTCTAAACGTCTTTTTCCCAAGGGGTGCTTTCGACAGATACCCCTCGTGAATGACTGCGTTGCAGCTAGCGTTAGGGGAAGACAGTGTGGTCAGTGGAGAAGGCACCGTGGCCTGTGACCATACCTGGTTGGTTTTCCAATCCATCAATGGGAGTAACCGATCCATCAAGTCTGCTCCAAGTAGCAGGGTTACAGTTTCGAGGCTGGTAACATACACAGGGTGAACGAGCGATACGTCCTGGAAGTGTAGTTTCAGCATGACTCTCAATGTGAGAGGCGAGGTAGTCTGAGTGACCCCTCGAAGTTTAGTGTCACATCGTTCCACTTTTAACCAACGTTTAGTTGGCTTCAAAGCCCTTTTGAGATCATCAAACAATGTTTGAGAGATGAGTGATATTGTCGCACCCGAATCTATTAGCGCATGACAAGCTAAGCAGTCCTCCAGGACTGATTCCAGGTATGGCCGTTTAGATTCGTGGTTAGTGGACATATTCCCCACAAAGTGGAGTGGTCGTTCGCAACGATGTGATGTGCCATTTCTGTTCAAGATGGAAGCAGATTGACTTTTCCGATTTTGAGTGGGCTTGGCTTTAACTAAGCGTTTGACCTTTTTCTTCGCAACTTTTGTATCAGAGTCTATAGACAGAGCCCGGGGGCTTGTTTCTTGATCAAGCGGGCCCTGGATAGGGTCTTGAATGAGAGCGGGAGAAATTTGAACTTTAACGTCCTTGCTATGGGTGTTAATTCCTGCGGACCTGGTGTCCGGTAATTCCCCGTCTAGTCCTTGTGACTTATCTTTTACCCTTTTCTCAAATTGTTCTCACTTAAGTTCTTCCCATAGTGGGACTTCTGGAGAACATTGGTCTACGTTTTGATCGTCCTTCAACCCTTTGTTACCCTTGTGCTCTAACACTTTTTGTGGGTTGGGTGCAGGAACGTAGCGAACGGGTTGATTGTAGCGGTAGTCATGTTGATGGCTACGTACTTTACAGTTATTTAGACCGCGGAGGTTATTGGAATCATGGTTTCGTGGTAGAAACTGTTGTTGTGCATCATCTCTCGATGCTCCAATACCTGATAATGCACCCTCTAACTGGAGTGAGTGCTCCTGGTTAAACTTCAAAACTGAATGGTCAGGGCTCTTAGCATTGTGAACTTTTGATGCCTCAAAAGCTGTGCTTGCAAGCTCTCTGAGTTGTAAGATACGCAAGCCAACATGGGCGGCAGTGCCCAGGTAGGTAATGAAGGTGGGATACATGTTCGACAGAAACATTTGTTTGAATGGTAACAGCTCTTCCATTCCTGTTTCTGTGAGTAGGCCAAAGTAAGCTGAATGAAGCCTATGATAGAAAGCTTGTGGGTGTTCGTTCCGAGCTTGTTTGACCGTCTTAGCCAGTGAGCTATCGTGTTTGCGAGTCGCAGAACCACTGAATTCTAATTTCACAGCTGTGGCAAGTTTAGCGTAGTCATTTAGCACGTGTTGCTGTTGTAGGCGAATGAACCTTGTCACGTGTCTATTCGACGTTCGCTTCAACAGGTAAACCCTGTCAGAACCCGTAGCGTTCGGGTAGCCATCCAACGCGTCCTCTATGTCAGCTAGGAACGTCTCAGTATCGTTTGGCTGACCTGGAACGGGGTCAAAGGTGGGGAAATTCTTGACGAGTTTGTCAAGGTATTCCGCGCCAAGCGGGCGGAGAGGGTTGGCTTCATCCTGTGGAGAGATTGGGGCCGAAAGGCCAAGAGAGGAAGCCAAGCCTTGTTGTGGTTGGCCAAGAGGCGCCATATTACTCAGTGCCGAAGGGCCAAGAGGAGAAGACTGAGGGACACATGAGGGAGGCAAGGTCTGAAACCTATTGTCTTCACTCCTGTGAGTACAGGGCTCCGGTTGCTTGGATGGGTAGTCGCGCTGTAGAGCGTGACCATTCTGGATTTCCTCCAGATGGTACCTAAGGGTGGAATTCTGCTGCATTGCAGAGTCCACTTGAGCGTTTTAGTTTTGGCTAAATCGAGTTGTTCCTGTAGCATATGATTTTGTTCCTGTAGAAAACGATTTTGTTGAAGAGCTTGTGCTTGTTCATCGTCATACGTTTTTGCAATTACATTTAATTGTTCAGTTTTCAAGCGCAGTTCCATAGCTAGCAGAGTTCTTCCCTTGTCTGCATTGGTCATTGGTTTCCCGGTTCTCTCCACCTGTCCCTTTATGTCTACCGTTACCTGCTCGTGCTTCAGCTGTGCACTGCGGTATTGGACAGATGGCAATCTCGGATGGCAAGACATCAGAGCTAGACTGGAGAGAACCTTTACGAGGCCTGCGCCCAATGGTTGATTTTGGAAAACATTGTTGTCTGCTTTTCCACTAATGGCATAATTAGGGTTGTTATCGCTGCTGAGGTCAGAGATCAATCCATTTACGGGTGGAGGTTCACTAATTAGCGGGCGAGTGGGAACCACCCCCTCTGATAGCCTGCACATTATTAGAACATTTGAAAGGGAATTTTTTTTAAACTAATTTTCAAAAATGTTGGAATGTGGGGTGTGGGGAGCTGCAAAGACGATTTTAATCTATTTATAGACGTTAATGAACCATCAGTACTGTACAGTACTGTGGAAGTTGGACGTGAATGAATTTGCAAAAGCAAATTGAATTAATGCCAATGATTAGTCCTACCTGGGTAGGCTATCTGGGTATTAAACTTGAATTACCTGAGAGGTTGCTTCATCCAGATTAATATGCTAAGTTTAAGTTGTCTCATTTAATTGGAAGAACCTAGAAAGGTATGTTCGACAATTTAAGTTATTAAATTGAATGAGACGATAATCCATACAATCTCCATTGATTGGATATCATAAGTGTAAACCGTAGGTCAAATGTTGGGACCCTTCACCACTAGGGTACGCTCCTCCCTGGGGCTGAGTGTCAGTAAAGGGGTTTTACTGACTGTGCCTTGCTAAAGCAGATTTTACTGATTCATCTATTTATGATATATCAAACCTGTATAGGCTATCTGGGAATTAACTTTCAATTAACCTGAGAGCATTGCTTCATCTAAGTTAAGTTTGGAAAAAGTTAATAATGTCTCATTGTAGACGCCCAATCAATTTTGGATATTTTTTGAAAGATCCACTTGAAAAGGTAAATCTGGCAATTTCACTTGTTAGTTAAATTGAATGAGACGTCATATCTAGTCAATTGCGATTGTCTGGATATGTTACCGTGCTCCACGTTTGAATTTCCCCTAGAGATGTACTGGCAATTCTTCACCACCAGGGTGCAGAATGCTGAAATTAAACGGAAGTACAAAGGTCGGACTTCCGTCGCGCTAGCGGAGGAATTTTAAACGTGTTACGGGGAGAGGAAATGTTCCCTCTCTGTTAGCTTGCCCGTAATGCTAAGCTATTGCTACTTGGTTCAGGAGTATCCTTCCAAGCACCAAAATAGGATCCTTTCACTATGGAAAGGGTGGGTTTTCTAGTGACGTCTCACCTTAACCGCATTCAGCATATTCTGCTAGCGTTTATGTTGACCGGAGCGACACGGTACTTAACCTCTATGGGCTAGGTGGGACGCTAGCGTGCCACCCGTGGTGCACTCCATCAACAGCAGGTGCATTTCAAGAGCGGCAAATTTGAATCCAAATAAATGTCAAAATTCAAATTTTTCAAACATACAACTATTTTACACCCTTTGAAAGATAAACATCTCCTTAATCTAACCACGTTTTACGATTTCAAAAAGGTTTTACGGCAAAAGCATAAATTTAGAGTATGTTAGGACAGTACATTTACAAGAGTTGTGTGTAATGTTTTGTCAAGTCAAAGACAGGGTCACCAAAACCATAAAACCAGCTAAAATGATGCACTAACCTTTTACAATCTCCATCAGATGACACTCCTAGGACATTATGTTAGACAATGCATGCATTTTTAGTTCTATCAAGTTCATATTTATATCCAAAAACAGCGTTTTACTATGGCATTGATGTTGAGGAAATCGTTTCCCTCCAATAACCGGCAGTCAAGTCAGCGTCACAAATTAAATAATTAAAATTAGAAAACATTGGTAAAATATTATATTGTCATTTAAAGAATTATAGATTTACATCTCTTGAACTCAATCAACTTGCCAGATTTAAAAATAACCTTACTGGGAAATCACACTTTGCAATAATCTGAGCACTGCGCCCAGAAAAATACGCGTTGCGATACAGACTAGACGTCATGTTGGGGAGATCTAAAATCGAAAATACTATGTAAATAATCCATTACCTTTGATTCTCTTCATCAGATGTCACTTCCAGGTATCACAGGTCCATAACGAATGTAGTTTTGTTCAAAAAAGCTCATCATTTATGTCCAAAAATCTCCGTCTCGTTAGCACATGATGTAAGCCAGCCGGACTTCTCGTCATGAACGAGGGGAAAAAATATATTTCCGTTCGTTCAAACATGTCAAACGTTGTATAGCATAAATCATTAGGGCCTTTTTTAACCAGAACATGCATAATATTCAAGGTGGACGAATGCATACTCTTTTATAACGTATTGGAACGAGGGTACCCAACATGAACTCGCGCGCCAGGTGTCTAATGGGACATCATCGTTCCATGGCTCTTGTTCGGTCAGATCTCCCTCCAGAAGACTCAAAACACTTTGTAAAATATTCCTAAGCCCCTGTGTTTTTCAATGGGATAGGTTTAAAGTCAATACAACACATCAGGTATCCACTTCCTGTCAGAAAATGTCTCAGGGTTTTGCCTGCCAAATGAGTTCTGTTATACTCACAGACACCATTCAAACAGTTTTAGAAACTTTAGAGTGTTTTCTATCCATATATAATAAGTATATGCATATTCTAGTTACTGGGTAGGATTAGTAACCAGATTAAATCGGGTACATTTTTTTTATCCAGACGTGCAAATGCTGCCCCCTAGACCCAACAGGTTAACACAGTGTCTAAAGAAGGGCCAGAAGTATATAGAATGATGTCATCTGCGTAGAGGTGGATCAGAGAATCACCAGCAGCAAGAGTGACATCATTGATGTATACAGAGAAGAGAGTCGGCCCGAGAATTGAACTCTGTGGCACCCCCATAGAGACTGCCAGAGGTCCGGACAACAGGCCCTCCGATTTGACACACTGAACAGAGAAGTAGTTGGTGAACCAGACGAGGCAGTCATTTGAGAAACCAAGGCTGTTGAGTCTGCCGATAAGAATGTGGTGATTGACAAAGTCGAAAGCCTTGGCCAGGTCGATGAATACGGCTGCACAGTATTGTCTCTTATCGATGACAGTTATGATATTGTTTAGGACCTTGAACGTGGCTGAGGTGCACCCATGACCAGGTCGGAAACCAGATTGCATAGCGGAGAAGGTATGGTGGGATTCGAAATGTTCGGTTATCTGTTTATTAACTTAGCTTTCAAAGACCTTAGAAGACAGGGTAGGATAGATATAGGTCTGTAGCAGTTTTGGTGTAGAGTGTCTCCCCCTTTGAAGAGGGGGATGACCACGGCAGCTTTCCAATCATTGGGGATCTCAGACGATATGAAAGAGAGGTTTAACAGGCTAGTAATAGGGGTTGCAACAATTTCGGCAGATAATTTTAGAAAGAGAGGGTCCAGATTGTCTAGCCCGGCTGATTTGTAGAGGTCCAGATTTTGCAGCTCTTTCAGAACATCAGCTATCTGGATTTGGGAGAAGGAGAAATGGGAGGGGGGGCTTGGGCAAGTTGCTGTGGGGGGTGCAGGGCAGTTGACCGGGGTAGTGGTAGCCAGGTGGAAAGCATGGCCAGCCGTAGAAAAATGCTTATTTAAATTCTCAATTATCGTGCATTTATGACAGTGTTTCCTACCCTCAGTGCAGTGGGCAGCTGGGAGGAGGTGCTCCTATTCTCCATGGACTTTACAGTGTCCCAGAACCTTTTGGAGTTTGTGCTACAGGATGCAAATTTCTGTTTGAAGAAGCTAGCCTTAGCTTTCCTAACTGCCTGTGTATATTGGTTCCTAACTTCCCTGAAAAGTTGCATATCACGGGGGCTATTTGATGCTAATGCAGTATGCCACAGGATGTTTTTGTGCTGGTCAAGGGCAGTCAGGTCTGGAGTGAACCAAGGGCTATATCCGTTCCTAGTTCTACATATTTTGAATGGGGCATGCTTATTTAAGATGGTGAGGAAGGCACTTTTAAAGAATAACCAGGCATCCTCTACTGATGGGATGAGGTCAGTATCCTTCCAGGATACCCGGGACAGGTAGATTAGATAGGCTTGCTCACTGAAGTGTTTTAGGGAGCGTTTCACAGTGATGAGGGGTGGTCGTTTGACCGCAGACCCATTACGGATGCAGTCAATGAGGCAGTGATCGCTGAGATCTTGGTTGAAGACAGCAGAGGTGTATTTGGAGGGCAAGTTGGTTAGGATGATATCTATGGGGTTGTACCTGGTTGGTTCATTGATAATTTGTGTGAGATTGAGGGCATCAAGCTTAGATTGTAGGATGGCCGGGATGTTAAGCATGTCCCAGTTTAGGTCACCTAGCAGAACGAGCTCTGAAGATAGATGGGGGGCAATCAGTTCAGATATGGTGTCCAGGGCGCAGCTGGGGGCAGAGGGTGGTCTATTGCAAGCGGCAACGGTGAGAGACTTGTTTCTGGAAAGGTGGATTTTTAGAAGTAAAAGCTCGAATTGTTTGGGCAGACCTGGATAATATGACAGAACTCTGCAGTATCTCTGGCTATCTCTGCAGTAGATTGCCACTCCGCCCCTTTTGGACGTTCTATCTTGTCGGAAAATGTTTTAGATAGGGATGGAAATTTCAGGGTTTTTGGTGGTCTTCCTAAGCCAGGATTCAAACACGGCTAGGACATCTGAGTGTGCAGAGTGTGCTAAAGCAGTGAATAAAACAAACTTGGAGAGGAGGCTTCTAATGTTAACATGCATGAAACCAAGGCTGTTACGGTTACAGAAGATGTGAATAGAGTGGAGCTAAACCTAGGTATAGAGTGACAAGGAGAGAGATATTGTCTCTAGAAACGTAATTTAAACCAGGTGATGTCACCGCATGTGTTGGAGGTGGAACTGAAAGGTTAGCTAAGGCATATTGAGCAGGGCTAGAGGCTCGACAGTGAAAAAAGACAATAATCACTAACCAGAACAGCAATGGACAAGGCATATTGACATTAGGGAAAGGCATGCCCAGCCGAGTGAGTAGTTAAGCTGGCTGGAGACACGGCGATTCAGACAGCTAGCGGGCCGGGGATAGCAAGCTAGCAGAAGGGCCTTAGAGGGATGTTGCGACGGAAGAAGTCTGTTGTCGCCTCCTCGTGTGGTTCCGTTGGCAGACCAGCCGTGATGGATTAGTTGGGTTCTGTGTAGTAAAGGGGCCCAGTCCAATTGGCAAAATAGGTATAGCGGCAAAGAAATTGGCCGATGGACCTATTCAGTTAACAGTCCGATATGCTCTAGACAGCTAGCAGGCCGTGGCTAGCAGGCTAGCAGATGGGCATTCAGGGGACATTGCGATGAAGGGGCCTGTTGGAAAGAACCCTCGGGCAGATTACGTCGGTAGTCCAGTCGTGATAGATTAGCAGGGCTTCGTGCAGTAAAAGGGGTCCAGGCCAATTGGCAAAATAGGTATGGTAGCCCAAGGAGTGGCTGATGGACCTCTTCAGCTAGCCAGGAGATGTGCCTAGCATGGGCTAGCTCCAGGCTAATTGGTGCTTGCTTCGGGACAGAGACTTTAGCCAGGAGTAGCCACTCGGATTGCAGCTAGCTAGCTGCGATGATCCAGGTGAAAAGGTTCAGAGCTTGCGCTAGGAATCCGGGGATATGGAGAGAAAAAAAGTCCAGTATTGTAACAGGACCAAAGCTCAGCGTGTTGATTGCTCATGATGAATATTTATTAACCTGTTAGGGCTAGGGGGCAGTATTTACACGGCCGGATAAAAAATGTACCCGATTTACAGATTCCCGGTCGGAATATTATCGCTTTTTTACAAGAAAAATGGCATAAAAATTGATTTTAAACAGCAGTTGACATGCTTCGAAGTACGGTAATGGAATATTTAGAATTTTTTTGTCACGAAACGCGTCGGGCGCGTCACCCTTCTTTACCCTTTCGGATAGTGTCTTGAACGCACGAACAAAACGCCGCTATTTGGATATAACTATGGATTATTTTGAACCAAACCAACATTTGTTATTGAAGTAGAAGTCCTGGGAGTGCATTCTGACGAAGACAGCAAAGGTAATAACATTTTTCTTATAGTAAATCTGACTTTGGTGAGGGCTAAACTTGGTGGGTGTCTAAATAGCTAGCCCTATGATGCCGGGCTATCTACTTAGAATATTGCAAAATGTGCTTTCACCGAAAAGCTATTTTAAAATCGGACATAGCGAGTGCATAGAGGAGTTCTGTATCTATAATTCTTAAAATAATTGTTATGTTTTTTGTGAACGTTTATATCGTGAGTAATTTAGTAAATTCACCGGAAGTTTGCGGGGGGTATGCTAGTTCTGAACGTTACATGCTAATGTAAAAAGCTGGTTTTTGATATAAATATGAACTTGATTGAACAAAACATGCATGTATTGTATAACATAATGTCCTAGGTGTGTCATCTGATGAAGATCATCAAAGGTTAGTGCTGCATTTAGCTGTGGTTTGGGTTTATGTGACATTATATGCTAGCTTGAAAAATGGGTGTCTGATTATTTCTGGCTGGGTACTCTGCTGACATAATCTAATGTTTTGCTTTCGTTGTAAAGCCTTTTTGAAATCGGACAGTGTGGTTAGATTAACGAGAGTCTTGTCTTTAAAATGCTGTAAAATAGTCATATGTTTGAGAAATTGAAGTAATAGCATTTCTAAGGTATTTGAAAATCGCGCCACGGGATTCAACTGGCTGTTGCGTAGGTGGGACGATTTCGTCCCGCCTAGCCCAGAGAGGTTAAGTAGATTGCATAATGATCATAATGATGGGGTGATACCATGCGTTGAAAGAAGGGGTGGGTTTTATGTGTGTGTTGTTATTCTCCTAGCCTTTCAGTAACCCCTCCGTTTGGCCGTCTGCTTTTGCACATAAGACTTGTCTATTATTGAATACTACGTCTCAGGCATCAGTGGCGTTCAAAGTCGTATGTCGTTTCGTGAGATAAATAAACCAAAGAATGAAGAAACTGAATTGTGTGAGATGACTCCATTGCCTTTGCAGCCTTCCCAAAATCAATGTCCTCACCTAAAGTAAACAGAATGTCCTTGACTTTGGATATAGTTTCCCTTTTCTCGTCTCTGAATGCATTTGAACACATATTATTAGCAAAGCAGCGGCTCACATAACAGAAGAATACACAAACACACATTGTATTGGTTCCACTGTAATGCCTATAAGCAAAGCCATGGTTTTGAGAGAATCTAGGAAAAATGGTGTTTACAACTAAGATCAAACCACAAAATCCCAAAAGAGCTCAGCCACTGCACAACGCCTCCAAATCTGAGACCTAAACCGCAGAACCTTTTACTGTACACTCACTAAACTGTACACACACATATGCGTGCACACGCACATTCACTGTTTTTAAAACACCCTATTTCCCTTACACTCACACACATGGAAACACCATTTTTTTTTAAATTACCCTATTTCCCTTACAAACACACACTCTCTCACTCGCACACATCCACAGACATATCATTTAATCCCACCTAGTGGGAGAAACACAGACGCTCTTTGTGCAGTAGAAGATGGCTGTCATATGGACACATTTGGGGCAAATTTAATCTCTATAAATCAGCAGAGTCAAGGTAAATATGAGTGTGGGAGATGAAATCCCATTTAATTGGGGTTGGAGCATGAGCAATGAGCCAAAAACATTCCCTGAGATTTGATTTCCAATTGCATCATGTAACATTGGCTTGTGGTGAATTGCAACAGATATTCATAGACACTCAGAGATTAATTAAGGGGCTTGGTCTATTGTATTGGATATGAATGGGCGATAGATTTGTGTGTGTGTGTGTGTGTGTGTGTGTGTGTGTGTGTGTGTGTGTGTGTGTGTGTGTGTGTGTGTGTGTGTGTGTGTGTGTGTGTGTGTGTGTGTGTGTGTGTGTGTGTGTGTGTGTGTGTGTGTGTGTGTGTGTGTGTGTGTGTGTGTGTGTGTGTGTGCGTGCGTGCGTGCGTGCGTTCGTGCGTGCGTTTCTGTGTGCGTGCATCCGTTTGCATGTGTGTGTGCTGATGGGTATGTATTTTCCTGTGTGGCATACTCTCCGGGTTGTGCTTCAGGAGAAAATGTATGATGAAGGATGTTTGGTCTTCCTTCAGCTGCAGGGCAGGAAAAGTTGTGAAAGATTTGTGAGCAATAAAACAGACCAGCATGTTGTATTTAAATAGCCTTACAAGCAGGAATGTACAGTTGAAGTCGGAAGTTTACATACACTTAGGTTGGAGTCATTAAAAGTCGTTTTTCAACCACTCCATACATTTCTTGTAAAACAAACCATAGTTTTGGCAAGTCGGTTAGGACACCTACTTTGTGCATGACACAAGTAATTTTTCCAACAATTGTTTACAGACAGATTATTTCACTTATAATCCACTGTACCACAATTCCAGTGGGTCAGAAGTTTACATACACTAAATTGACTGTGCCTTTAAACAGCTTGGAAAATTCCAGAAAATTATGTCATGGCTTTAGAAGCTTCTGATAGGCTAATTAACATCATTTGAGTCAATTGGAGGTGTACCTGTGGATGTATTTCAAGGCCTACCTTCAAACGCAGTGACTCGTTGCTTGACATCATGGGAAAATCAAAAGGAATCAGCCAAGACCTCAGACAAAAAATTGTAGACCTCCACAAGTCTGGTTCATCCTTGGAAGCAATTTCCAAACGCCTGATGGTACCACGTTCATCCGTACAAACAATATAAACACCATGGGTGTGACGACTTTAGTTTGAAGGAGACCAAGGTGCAGCGTGGTAAGTGCTCATGATACATTTTATTATAACTCAGAACACTTAACCTGTTTAGGATAGGGGGCAGTATTGACACGGCTGGATAAAAAACGTACCCGATTTAATCTGGTTACCACTCCTACCCAGTAACTACAATATGCATATACTTATTACACATGGATAGAACACACCCTAAAGTTTCTAAAACTGTTTGAATGGTGTCTGTGAGTATAACAGAACTCATTTGGCAGGCAAAAACCTGACAAGGTTTCAGGTAGGAAGTGACCTGTCTGACAAGGTGTCGTTCTTCTTGTCTCTGTTTATTGAAGAGTGGGGATCTTAGCTGTCCCGTGACACTTCCTACGGCTGCCATAGGGTCTCAGAAGGCGGCAAAAAGCTGAATCGTGGCTTTGCAGGCTCTGGCTGAAAAAAAGTAGCGCGTTTGGGTAGTGGCTGGTTACAGTACTGTGAGACTCAGGCTCGTGCCCGCGTCGACCAAAAGTTTTGTTTACTTTCCTCAGTTTAGCTAAATGGACATTCCCGGTCGGAATATTATCGCTTTTCTACGAGAAAAATGGCATAAAAATGGATTTTAAACAGCGGTTGACATGCTTCGAAGTACGGTAATGGAATATTTAGATTTTTTTTGTCACGAATTGCGCCATGCGCACGACCCTGATTTACCATTTCAGATAGTGTCTGGGACGCACGAACAAAACGCCGCTATTCGGATATAACGATGGATTATTTTGGACCAAACCAACATTTGTTATTGAAGTAGCAGTCCTGGGAGTGCATTCTAACGAAGACAACAAAAGGTAATCAAACTTTTATAATAGTAAATATGATTATGGTGAGTGCTAAACTTGCCGGGTGTCTAAATAGCTAGCCCGTGCTGCCTGGGCTATGTACTTAGAATATTGCAAAATGTGCTTTCACCAAAAAGCTATTTTAAAATCGGACATATCGAGTGCATAGAGGAGGTCTGTATCTATAATTCTTAAAATAATTGTTATGCTTTTTGTGAACGTTTATCGTGAGTAATTTAGTAAAATGTTAGCGAATTCCCCGGAAGTTTGCGGGGGGTATGCTAGTTCTGAACGTCACATGCTAATGTAAAAAGCTGGTTTTTGATATAAATATGAACTTGATTGAACAAAACATGCATGTATTGTATAACATAATGTCCTAGGGTTGTCATCTGATGAAGATCATCAAAGGTGAGTGCTGCATTTAGCTGTCTTCTGGGTTTTGGTGACATTATATGCTAGCTTGAAAAATGGGTGTCTGATTATTTCTGGCTTGGTACTCTGCTGACATAATCTAATGTTTTGCTTTCGTTGTAAAGCCTTTTTGAAATTGGACAGTGTGGTTAGATTAACGAGAGTCTTGTCTTTAAATAGCTGTAAAATAGTCATATGTTTGAGAAATTGAAGTAATAGGATTTTTAAGGTTTTGAAAATCACGCCACAGGCTTCAAGTGGCTGTTACGTAGGTGGGACGAATTCGTCCCGCCTAGCTCATAGAGGTTAACAAAGCAACAAAAAAAGGAAAATGAACGTCACGTTCTGCAGGCTTTCACTGAGCTGTACAAAAACAAGATCCCACAACTGAAGGAGGGAAAAAGGGCTGCCTAAGTATGATTCCCAATCAGAGACAACGATAGACAGCTGCCTCTGATTAGGAACCATACTCGGCCAAACACAAAGAAA
The DNA here is from genome assembly GCF_965601325.2 of Salmo salar. Classification (NCBI taxonomy): domain Eukaryota; kingdom Metazoa; phylum Chordata; class Actinopteri; order Salmoniformes; family Salmonidae; genus Salmo; species Salmo salar. Next base: position 4,160,281 of record NC_138308.1, on the reverse strand, counting down.
TATATGACATAGAATGCCCACCCCATATCACACCCTGACCAAACCAAACAGAGAAAAACGGCTCTCTCAGGTCAGGGCGTGACAATGGGACGACACAGCCATCCTACTGCTCAGGAAGGAGACGCGTTCTGTCTCCTAGAGATGAACGTACTTTGGTGCGAAAAGTGCAAATCAATCCCAGAACAACAGCAAAGGACCTTGTGAAGATGCTAGAGGAAACAAGTATAGGAACAAAAGTATCTATATCCACAGTAAAACGAGTCCTTTATTGACATAACCTGAAAGGCAGCTCAGCAAGGAAGAAGCCACTGCTCCAAACCGCCATAAAAAAAGCCAGACTACGGTTTGCAACTGCACATGGGGACAAAGGTAGTACTTTATGGAGAAATGTCCTCTGGTCTGATGAAACGAAAATAAAACTGTTTGGAGGAAAAAGGGGGAGGCTTGCAAGCCGAAGAACACCATCCCAACCATGAAACATGGTGGTGGCAACATCATGTTGTGGGGTGCTTTGCTACAGGAGGGACTGGTGTACTTCACAAAATAGATGGAATCATGAGGCAGGAAAATTATGTGGATATATTGAAGCAACATCTCAAGACATCAGTCAGAAAGTTAAACCTTGGTCGCAAATGGGTCTTCCAAATGGACAATGACCCCAAGCATACTTCCAAGTTGTGGCAAAATGGCTTAAGGACAACAAAGTCAAGGTATTGGAGTGGCCATCACAAAGCCCTGACCTCAATCCTATAGAAAATTTGTTAGGCAGAACTGAAAAAGCGTGTGCGAGCAAGGAGGCCTTCAAACCTGACTCAGTTACACCAGCTCTGTCAGGAAGAATGGTTCAAAATTCACCCAACTTATTGTGGGAAGCTTGTGGAAGGCTAACCCGAAATGTTTGACCCAAGTTAAACATTTTAAAGGCAATGCTACCAAACACTAATTGAGTGTATGTAAACTTCTGACCCACTGGGAATGTGATGAAAGAAGTAAAAGCTGAAATAAATCATTCTCTCTACTATTATTCTGACTATTCACATTCTTAAAATAAAGTGGTATCCTAACTAACCTAAGACAGGGAATTTTTAACTTGGATTAAATGTCAGGAATTGTGAAAAACTGAGTTTAAATGTATTTGGCTAAGGTGTATGTAAACTTCCGACTTCAACTATACATGCTAAAAAGTAGATAGGAAAAAGGTAGAGCACTCACATCTCTGATTACAAAGCTAAATGCTAAGGTTAGAACACACACATTTGCTGTTATTTTCAGAACACATTTTACGTTGCATTTCCATTTTCCAATTCACTCAACTGCTCAATTGATTTGCCCTGAGCAACCTTAAATGAATGTTGAATATTTGCAAAACATCTCACTTTCTGGCACTGTTATTAGATGACTGATAGTTTAATAGACTGAACCCCAACCCAGGAAGTACATCATAATAATAATAATTATACATTTTATTTGTCAGACGTCTTTCAAGACACTGAAGGACACCATACATTTACAGTACCTAAAATCAAGTCAGGTGCAGGTTAAAAACGATCAGTGGAATAAAATAAATAAATCGGTAGGTTATTTAAAGGACCAAATGAAATATGACACATCATAGAGATATTGGGATGTCACAGAAGGGGGTGTAGGACAGAGTCATAAACCGTAGCCTAACTGGAAGACATGTGTTTGTAGGTGTTTTTTTATGTGTTGATTGTGTCTGCATTCATATATGTGGGGGGAGTGCATTCCAAAGCCTGCTGACCATGTGAACAGCATCAGACTGTTTGCTGAAGGTCTCAGACACAACCCAGTACGATCTTGCGCTGGCCAACCAGTACACCAACATCAACACCTCCAAAGGCTATCCCCAGCCATGGTCACTGTCCTCCTACTAAGTGGCCATGAGGCTGTTGAAGGTCTCCCTGGAGATGTGGAAATCCCCCATTGTCTCTCTGCCACATGCACTTTTAGAGGCCTTAACAAAGGTTTCCAAACTGACAGTGACTACATTTCAAAATGCTCAAACATTAATGCTTAAGCCTTGCACGCACTACAACCTGTGCCCTATTCATTTTGTGATAGAAAAAATGACATATTTACCTGATTTATTTGATATTAATGGTTAACAATTAATATTTAACTAATACAGTGTGGGGAAAAAGTATTTCATCCCCTGCTGATTTTGTACGTTTGCCCACTGATAAAGAAAGGATCAGTCTATAATTTTAATGGTAGGTTTATTTGAACAGTGAGAGACAGAATAACAACAAAAATATCCAGAAAAACGCATGTCAAAATAGTTATAAATTGATTTGCATTTTAATGAGGGAAATAAGTATTTGAACCCCTCTCAATCAGAAAGATTTCTGGCTCCCAGGTGTCTTTTATACAGGTAACAAGCTGAGATTAGGAGCACACTCTTAAAGGGAGTGCGCCTAACCGCAGCTTGTTACCTGTAAAAAAGACACCTGTCCACAGAAGCAATCAATCAGATTCCAAACTCTCCACCATTGCCAAGACCAAAGAGCTCTCCAAGGATGTCAGGGACAAGATTGTAGACCTACACAAGGCTGGAATAGGCTACAAGACCATCGCCAAGCAGCTTGGTAAGAAGGTGACAACATTTGGTGTGGTTATTCGCAAATGGAAGAAACACAAAAGAACTGTCAATATCCCTTGGCCTGGGGCTCCATGCAAGATCTCACCTCGTGGGGTTGCAATGATCATGAGAACAATGAAGAATCAGCCCAGATCTACACGGGAGGATCTTGTCAATGATCTCAAGGCAGCTGGGACCATAGTCGACAAGAAAACAATTGGTAACACACTATGCCGTGAAGGACTGAAATCCTGCAGCCCCCGCAAGGTCCCCCTGCTCAAGAATACATATACATGCCCGTCTGAAGTTTGCCAATGAACATCTGAATGATTCAGAGGACAACTGGTGAAAGTGTTGTGGTCAGATGAGATCAAAATGGAGCTCTTTGGCGTCAACTCAACTCGCCGTGTTTGGAGGAGGAGGAATGCTGCCTATGACAACAAGAACACCATCTCCACCGTTAAACATGGAGGTGGAAACATTATGCTTTGGGGGTGTTTTTCTGCTAAGGGGACAGGACAACTTCACCGCATCAAAGGGACGATGGACGGAGCCATGTACCGTCAAATCTTGGGTGAGAACCTCCTTCCCTCAGCCAGGGCATTGAAAATGGGTCGTGGATGGGTATTCCAGCATGACAATGACCCAAAACACACGGCCTAGGCAACAAAGGAGTGGCTCAAGAAGAAGCACATTAAGGTCCTGGAGTGGCCTAGCCAGTCTCCAGACCTTAATCCAATAGAAAATCTGTGGAGGGAGCTGAAGGTTTGAGTTGCCAAACATCAGCCTCGAAACTTTAATGACTTGGAGAAGATCTGCAAAGAGGAGTGGGACAAAATCCCTCCTGAGATGTGTGCAAACCTGGTGGCCAACTACAAGAAACGTCTGACCTCTGTGATTGCCAACAAGGGTTTTGCCACCAAGTACTAAGTCATGTTTTGCAGAGGGGTCAAATACTTATTTCCCTCATTAAAATGCAAATCATTTTATAACATTTTTGACATGCTTTTTTCTGGATTTTTTGTTGTTGTTATTCTGTCTCTCACTGTTCAAATAAACCTACCATTAAAATTATAGACTGATAATTTCTTTGTAAGTGGGCAAACGTACAAAATCAACAGGGGATCAAATACTTTTTTCCCCCACTGTAGTAAGACATTTCTGTTTTACTAACGCTGTGTCTTTATGGTCTCCACTCCCTGGAGCTAATCTGGGCGTATGGGTCACTAGGGATAGCTTGAGCTGACAATTGATTTACAGCTGGCATTTCATAGACAAGATGTGGTGTGTGTGACCCGAGATACAGATAGGCTGGAAGAGTTTAGAACAATCCCGTATTGTTCTAATCAGTCCTGGCATCTGGGAAACTAAGCTGGGGTCAGGTTAAAATGGCACTGAGTTTAGATGACCACAGGATTAATCCACGATGGCTTTTGGTGCCCCCGATCAGCATGGGAGGGGTGGAACCAGCCATGACTAAGCATTTTTCGGTGTCCTATATAAGAGCTCTGTTTTTTCATTATCAGTTAGGCTGCTCGGCCCAACAGTCAAGAGTGTTGGGTTAACTAGTCTCATTATTGCAATAATTAATCAACATTAAATAAAGATGATTGTTTGAAGAAATGACAATCTCAGTATGATTTTCCACAACCTTTTTGGTGATGAGGAGGTGATCTGCAACTTGACCTGTTTACCGCTCCTGTAGATCTGGGTAAACTGTGCACAGGGGATCAGAAATTGGGATCCCAGGGAAAACCACACTCAATATTGAGCAGCTGGACCGCCTATGATCTGAGAGGATGCCAGCTCTCGAACATAGTACTGAGAGAGGTAGGCTTGGACAATCTATCAATAAGTGATGAAAAGATAAGAAAAGAAAAAGAAAATAGAAGAAAAGAAGAAGCCCCTGTTGAGGGTATGCTCAGAGCGAGGTCTTCCTTAAAACCTCTACAGGATCGGTGAGTCCCTCGCGGGAAGGTTGAGCTAACGTAGGCTAATGTGTATGCATGAGGTTGTAAGTAACAAGAACATTTCCTAGGACATAGACATATCTGATATTGTCAGAAAGCTAAAATTCTTGTTCATCTCAAGGCACTGTACAATTTACAGTAGCTATTACAGTGAAATAATACCATTCTATTGTTTGAGGAGAGTGCACAGTTATGAACTTGAGAAGTTACTAATAAACCAATTAGGCACATTTGGGCAGTCTTGACACAACATTTTGAACAGAAATGCAATGGTTTATTGGATCAGTCTAAAACTTCGCACATAAACTGCTGCCATCTTGTGGCTAACATCTAAATTACGTCTGGGCTGAAATAATACATTATGGCCTTTCTCTTGCATTCCAAAGATGACGGTACATAAGAAATACAAAGAAACACATTTTTTTCTTTCTATTATCTTTTACCAGATCTAATGTGTTATATTCTCCTACATTCATTTCACATTTCCACAAACTTCAAAGTGTTTCCTTTCAAATGATATCAAGCATATGCATATCTTTCCTTCAGGTCCAGGAAGTTAGATTTGGGTATGTCATTTTAGGCGAAAATTGAAAAAAAGGGGTGGATCCTTATTAAGAGGGTCACAGCTGAGGTAACTAGCAGGTCTGAGTTGAGTTGATAAGAATGTTCTTAAGTGAGGTATCCTTGGGCATAATTGTTAATTAGCCAGTTGCAAGCAAGCAAAACTCCAGATCTGTGGTACTGAGTTGATCACAGTAGGACTGATAAGGTTAATGTGGAGTGAAGGACTAGAGCGTGGATAATCTTGCGAGAGAACTTGGCTTGGTGAAGCTCATTGAACAAGGGATGAGAGTGCAGGTGATGCCTTCTGAGTGCATCTGGCTTGGTGAAGTTCAAATTATAACATGTAATGTTTTGATACAATTTTTGATAAATTAGGTAAACAGGTATGCCGTTGGTTACTATTGTTAGGTGTTATTCCCTGTGTGTCCTGAGTTTGTGAACGTGATATGAGAGGTGTGTGAGTGTGGAAATAAGTGTTAATCTGACGTTTGGATAATAAAATGTAGAAATGTGTATAATAAGATTATTTAAATTTGGATAATAAGTTTCAATATGTTGCGTTAACTTGGTTCCGTCCATCACTGCCCATCATTTTAGACAGTAGCGGCAGATCTATAATTTCTGGAAGTCTAGAGAACCGTTAAGGATACGTGTGGAGCATTATTCCCATGACCGGCTGGGCAGCATCCGGGAAACTTTAGTTTTTTGGGGGGTTCTGCTGGGAGTAGGGTGATGTAATGTTGTTGGAAATGCACATGGAGTGGTTAATTAATGAGTACCTAAGATTTCCTACGTTATACATGGATTCTGTGAAGATATGATAAAAAGAGAAATTGAATGTGTGTATAATCTATTACTAGAGATTCGACAAAGTAATGATGGGAATAATTATATGCAACTTAAACAACCCATACGTAGACATACTGTAATACTCTTCGTCGTTTGAGGAGGAAGAATCATTGGACCAAAATGCAGCGGATAAAGTGCTCATCTTCGTATTTATTAAAGAACCACACTTAACCTGTTAGGGCTAGGGGGCAGTATTGACACGGCTGGTTAAAAAACATACCCGATTTAATCTGGTTACCACTCCTACCCAGTAACTAGAATATGCATATACTTATTACATATGGATAGAAAACACACAAAAGTTTCTAAAACTGTTTGAATGGTGTCTGTGAGTATAACAGAACTCAAATGGCAGGTCAAAACCTGAGAGATTCCTTTACAGGAAGTGGCCTGTCTGACCATTTCTTGAACTTCTTTGCCATCTCTATCGTTTACTAAGGATCTCTGCTCTAACGTGACACTTCCTACGTCGTCCATAGGCGCTCAGAGCCCGGGAAAAACCTGAATGTCGTCATCCTAGCCCCAGGCTGAAACACATTATCGCCTTTCTCAAGTGGCCGATCAAGGGACTCTGGGCTTAGGCGCGTGACCTGACCGCCCCCGTCTTTGTGATTTTTTTTCCTCTGTTTGCCGAAAAGGAGATTCCCTGTCTGTGTGTGTGTGTAGCCAGCCAGCCAGCCAGGTAGAAAAATGGCAGAAAAATAAAAGACGGACATCAGAGTATTTTTCAACACACCAAAACGCATAGTAAGAACCCTAGTAGCCTAATATCTCAAAGACTAGTTGATAAAATGTTCATAAGAAAGAAAGAAATGAAATTCTAATGGAAATGTTTCACAATGATGTCATTAGGCAGAGCAGGCAACAGATAGCACACAGACAGCAGAGTTGGGGACAGATATGCAGGGACAGACTGGCAGAGACAGGGAGTCTCAGGTAAGCTTGTTGAGTCTTTGTTTGGCAACATTATGAAAGGTTCTCAATTTTTTTGACATGTAAAATAGGAACATAATTGGAAAATGCCATGGATATCCCCACTCTCAAATTAAACTGGTGACTGAACTAAGATTTGTTAAAGGCAATGGTATTGCTGTTGTGATTAGTTGTGTAGTTTTGGGTACCGGTAGTTAGGAGTACGGCAAACACCTTATTTCTTTGGTTCCTCAATATACATTTACCATATTACAATGTAGGCTATGTGTTACAGCACTACTTTTGGTGTCCCCCTCAGGAATTGCTCTTGAGAACTTCATGTAATTGTCCCCTCCAAAGTTGATATCAGATTTTCGCCCCTGGGCAGGTTACCTTCGCTTCCTTGGGCACAGGGACAATGGTGGTCTGCTTGAAACATGTAGGTATTACAGACTCGGTCAGAGAGAGGTTGAAAATGTCAGTGAAGACACGTGCCAGTTGGTCTGCGCCTTCTTTGAGTACACGTCCTGGTAATCCATCTGGCCCCGCGGTTTTGTGAATGTTGACCTGTTAACCTCTATGGGCTAGGTGGGACGCTAGCGTGCCACCCGTGTTGCACTCCATCAACAGCAGGTGCATTTCAAGAGCGGCAAATTTGAATCCAAATAAATGTCAAAATTCAAATTTTTCAAAAATACAACTATTTTACACCATTTGAAAGATAAACATCTCCTTAATCTAACCACGTTTTACGATTTCAAAAAGGTTTTACGGCGAAAGCATAAATTTAGAGTATGTTAGGACAGTACATTTACAAGAGTTGTGTGTAATGTTTTGTCAAGTCAAAGACAGGGTCACCAAAACCATAAAACCAGCTAAAATGATGCACTAACCTTTTACAATCTCCATCAGATGACACTCCTAGGACATTATGTTAGACAATGCATGCATTTTTAGTTCTATCAAGTTCATATTTATATCCAAAAACAGCGTTTTACTATGGCATTGATGTTGAGGAAATCGTTTCCCTCCAATAACCGGCAGTCAAGTCAGCGTCACAAATTAAATAATTAAAATTAGAAAACATTGGTAAAATATTATATTGTCATTTAAAGAATTATAGATTTACATCTCTTGAACGCAATCAACTTGCCAGATTTAAAAATAACCTTACTGGGAAATCACACTTTACAATAATCTGAGCACTGCGCCCAGAAAAATACGCGTTGCGATACAGACTAGACGTCATGTTGGGGAGATCTAAAATCGAAAATACTATGTAAATAATCCATTACCTTTGATTCTCTTCATCAGATGTCACTTCCAGGTATCACAGGTCCATAACGAATGTAGTTTTGTTCAAAAAAGCTCATCATTTATGTCCAAAAATCTCCGTCTTGTTAGCACATGATCTAAGCCAGCCGGACTTCTCGTCATGAACGAGGGGAAAAAATATATTTCCGTTCGTTCAAACATGTCAAACGTTGTATAGCATAAATCATTAGGGCCTTTTTTAACCAGAACATGAATAATATTCAAGGTGGACGAATGCATACTCTTTTATAACGTATTGGAACGAGGGTACCCAACATGAACTCGCGCGCCAGGTGTCTAATGGGACATCATCGTTCCATGGCTCTTGTTCGGTCAGATCTCCCTCCAGAAGACTCAAAACACTTTGTAAAGGCTGGTGACATCTAGTGGAAGCAATAGGAAGTGCCAAAATATTCCTCAGCCCCTGTGTTTTTCAATGGGATAGGTTTAAAGTCAATACAACACATCAGGTATCCACTTCCTGTCAGAAAATGTCTCAGGGTTTTGCCTGCCAAATGAGTTCTGTTATACTCACAGACACCATTCAAACAGTTTTAGAAACTTTAGTTTCAAGTTTTTGCATTTTTGAGGTTTTTGAATAACGTGCCACGGGATTACACTGGCTGTTATGTAGGTGGGACGATTTGGTGCCACCTACCCTAGAGAGGTTAAACCTCAGGTTGTCAATTGTCTAAATAATCGATAATATTTCAACCGGACAATAGCGTATTCAATAGAAAGGAAAAACAACGAAGGGCGAGCACTCGTCCACACGCGCAAACCAGCACTGCATGATTCTACAGTCCACTGATAGAAAGGTCTCATTCTTCTTCCTTTTTCAGATAACAAGCCTGAAACAATGTCTAATGACTGTTGACATCTAGTGGAAGCCATAGGAACTGCAATCTGGGTCCAAACCCATTAGATACTCCATAGGCATTCAATTGAAACTACCCACATCAAAAAAATCCCACTTCCACTTCCTAAATTCTTGGAAACTTTAGAGTGTTTTCTATCCAATATGCATATCCTAGCTTCTGGGCCTGAGTAACAGGCAGTTTACTATGGGCACGCTTCTCATCCAGACGTCGAAATACTGCCCCCAAGCCATAAGAAGTTATAAAAAAATCACAATATATTTTATATTTCAGATTCTTCAAATAGCCACCCTTTGCCTTGATGACAGCTTCACCTAGAATGCTTTTCCAACAGTCTTGAAGGAGTTCCCACATATGCTGAGCACTTGTTGGCAGCTTGTCCTTCACTCTGCGGTCCGAATCATCCAAAACCATCTCAATTTGGTTGAGGTTAGGTGATTGTGGAGGACAGGTCATCTGATGCCGCACTCCATCACTGTCCTTCCTCGTAAAATAGCCCTTACACAGCCTGGAGGTGTGTTGGATCATTGTCCTGTTGAAAAACAAATGATAGTCCCACTTAGCCCAAACCAGATGGTTTGGGCTAAGTGGTTTGAGTGGTTTGAGTCACTGACGTGGTCTTCCTGTCTGGGTTGGCGCCCCCCCTTGGGTTGTGCCATGGCGGAGGTCGCAGTGGGCTATACTCGGCCTTGTCTTAGGACGGTAAGTTGGTGGTTGGAGACATCCCTCTAGTGGTGTGGGGGCTGTGCTTTGGCAAAGTGGGTGGGGTTATATCCTGCCTGTTTGGCCCTGTCCGGGGGTATCATCGGATGGGGCCACAGTGTCTTCTGATCCCTCCTGTCTCAGCCTCCAGTATTTATGCTGCAGTAGTTTATGTGTCGGGGGGCTAGGGTCAGTCTGTTACATCTGGAGTATTTCTCTTGTCTTATCCGGTGTCCTGTGTGTCTCTAATTCTCTCTTCTCTCTTTCTGTCTTTCTCTCAGAGGACCTGAGCCCTAGGACCATGCCTCAGGACTACCTGGTATGATGACTCCTTGCTGTCCCCAGTCCACCTGGCCGTGCTGCTGCTCCAGTTTCAACTGTTCTGCCTGCGGCTATGGAACCCTGACCTGTTCACCGGACGTGCTTGTTGCACCCTCGACAACTACTATGATTATTATTATTTGACCATGCTGGTCATTTATGAACATTTTAACATCTTGACCATGTTCTGTTATAATATCCACCCTGCACAGCCAGAAGAGGACTGGCCACCCCTCATAGCCTGGTTCCTCTCTAGGTTTCTTCCTAGGTTTTTGGCCTTTCTAGGGAGTTTTTCCTAGGGAGTTTTTCCTAGCCACCGTGCTTCTTTCACATGCTTTGCTTGCTGTTTGGGGTTTTAGGCTGGGTTTCTGTACAGCACTTTGAGATATCAGCTGATGTACAAAGGGCTATATAAAAATAAATTTGATTTGATTTGATGGTGTGTCGCTACAGAATGCTGTGGTTGCCATGCTGGTTAGGTATGCCTTGAATTATAAATAAATCACAGACACTGTCACCAGCAAAGCACCCCCACACCATAACACCTCCTCCTCCATGCTTTACGGTGGGAAATACACATGCAGAGATCATCCATTCACCCACAACGCGTCTCACAAAGACACAGCAGTTTGAACCAAAAATCTCCAATTTGGACTCCAGACCAAAGGACACATTTCCAATGGTCTAATGTCCATTGGTTATGTTTCTTGGCCCAAGGAAGTCTCTTCTTCTTCTTGGTGTCCTTTAGTAGATGTTTCTTTGCAGTAATTCGACCATGAAGTCCAGATTCACACAGTCTCCTCTGAACAGTTGATGTTGAGATGTGTCTGTTACTTGAACTCTGTGAAGCATTTATTTGGGCTACAATTTCTGAGGCTGGTAACTCTAACTCTAATTAACTTATCCTTTGCAGCAGAGGTAACTCTGGGTCTTCCTTTCCTGTGGCGGTCCTCATGAGAGGCAGTTTCATCATAGTGCTTGTTGGTTTTTGCGACTGCACTTGAAGAAACTTCCATGCTTTGCATGACTGCACTTTCGAGTGTGTGTCATCCTGCAGCACAGCATTTTGGAGGAAGTTGAGGTCAGATCCAATATTGACTATGCACCCAAGAGGGAAAGAGATTGGGCCATCCTAGAAATGTTTTAGTGAAATATAATATAATATATAACATTTTGCAGACACTTTTATCCAAAACGACTTACAGTCATGCGTGAATACATTTTTACATATTGGCATTCGCAAAAAAAACTAAAAAATATTAACATTTAAAGATATTTATGAAAATACATATAAAAAGGTATAATTCAATATTACATTTACATAAGTATCCAGACCCTTGACTCAGTACTTTGTTGTTGCAACTTTGGCAGCGATTACAGCCTTGAGTGATCTTGGGTATGACACTGCAAGCATTACCATTTTTTCCTTTTTCTTTAATTAGCAATTCATTCAGCACTAAAAGTCAAACTCAGTTCCTGTTGTGGTTGGATGTGGGGTCAAGCTTCGTCACCAGTGAGATGGTGGTACTGTGATGTGTTGGTGCAGGTTCCCTGGGTTGGCGAGGGGCTGATTGTGTATATCATGGTGTTGACACTGTGCCCCACTGTGTATTCCTGTTTTGTGTCCCTCAGTGCGGCATTGGTTGTTCCAGCATTGCCCCACGGTTTCCCCGGTTTCCTCTGGGAATGGTAAAGCACAATAACAAAGATGATTCAAGAAAGAAAGAAACAAAGATCAAGAAAGAAAGAAAGAGATGAACATGTAATGTAAGGGGGAAACTCACCTCATCCACCGAAGTGTGGCACCCACTTAGATTTCAGAGAGCTGTGTATGTGCCTCAGTGTGGGAGCCAATTGGAGCAGAGGAGAGAGGGGTTAAAATATGTGAAGGAGCTGAGGGGTCAGGGGAAGAAGGAAAGGTAAGCTTAAGAGCACACAGGAACCAGATCTTATGCTTCTTTATAGGGCATATGGTTAAGTTAAATTAACAATTGCCTGGTTGGAGTGCAGCTTTGTTCACTTCACTTCCCTGCCTGCCTTCTCAGTCTCCAGAAAATACCCTGAATTCATACAACCTTGGTTCAAAGAATGCCCTTTCACATACCAAGCCATGTTTTTGTTGTCTCCTTCATAATTCAGCTTTCCATGTCTTCCCCAGACCAGCACAAACAACTGTTTTCAGTTAGCTCTGTGTGGAAGTCTCTAATTTGATAACAAGCGTTGCCTCAGGAACTTTAGTGAATGAAGAGGAGAAAGCAAGACCTGGGTTCAAATACTATTTGAAATCATTTCAAATACTTTATCTGGGCTTGATTGAGCTTGCCTGATGTAATAGAACAAACATAATAGTCCCAAAGGTGCAAACTCAGCCTACCTGGCATGCCAGGCAGACTAAAGCAAATGCTAAAATGATGATGATTCTTCTTAAACAGTATTTGAACACAGGAATGCTCAAAGCCTCATTACTGGCCATGAAATTGTATTGATTCCACAAAACATGCATCCTTTCTCACATATGCAAGCTGTGATTTATGCCTAAGGGGTCTGTCAGGATAACTCCGCCAATTAAATTATTTGATAACAGCATTATTTATAAGCATGGATGATCTTTAGACTTTCTGCAAATGTTGTTGTTCATTGTGATGTCATTTCAATCTGTTTAAAAACTTTTAACACATTGCTTTGCATGTTTAGACATGTTTGTTGTGCATTTCTTTATGTGGATAAGTTGTGTAATTAACCTCTCTGGGCCAGTGGGACGTTAGCGTCCCTCTCTAGTCAACAGCCAGTGGAATCGCGTGGCGCGAAATACAAATACCTCAAAAATGCTATAACTTCAATTTCTCAAACATATGACTATTTTACACCATTTTAAAGACAAGTCTCTCGTTAATCTTACCACATTGTCCGATTTCAAGAAGGCTTTACAGCGAAAGCAAAACATTAGATTATATCAGGAGAGTACCCTGCCAAAAATAATCACACAGCCATTTTCAAAGCAAGCATATATGTCACAAAAACCAAAACCACAGCTAAATGCAGCACTAACCTTTGATCTTCATCAGATGACACTCCTAGGACATTATGTTATACAATACATGCATGTTTTGTTCAATAAAGTTCATATTTATATCAAAAACCAGCTTCTTACATTAGCATGTGATGTTCAGAACTAGCATACCCACCAAAAACTTCCGGTGAATTTACTAAATGACTCATGATAAACGTTCACAAAATACATAACAATTATTTTAAGAATTATAGATACAGAACTCCTTTATGCAAACGCTATGTCAGATTTTAAAATAGCTTTTTGGCGAAAGCACATTTTGCAATATTCTGAATACATAGCTCGGCCATCAAAGGCTAGCTAATTTGACACCCACCAAGTTTGGGGCAACCTAAACTAAGAATTACTATTAGAAAAATTGGATTACCTTTGCTGTTCTTCATCAGAATGCACTCCCAGGACTTCTACTTCAACAACAAATGTTGTTTTGGTTCCAAATAATCGATAGTTATATCCAAATCGCTCCGTTTTGTTCGTGCGTTCAGGTCACTATCCGAAGGGTAACGCGCGAGCGCATTTCGTGACAAAAAATGTCAAAATATTCCATTACCGTACTTAGAAGCATGTCAAACGCTGTTTAAAATATTTTTTTATGCTATTTTTCTCGTAAAATAGCGATAATATTCCAACCGGGCAATGTTGTATTCATTCAAAGACTGAAAGAAAAAAATTGAGAAGTCTCGTTAATGCGCATCTCAGTCTCACTGTCCCCAGGCTGACCACTTACAAACTCTGCTGCTGTACTTTGCCCAGAGACAGCAGACACCCCATTCCACTTTCTGGCGGCTTTAGAGAGCCAATGGAAGCCTTAGAAAGTGTCACGTTACAGCACAGATGCTGTATTTTCGATAGAGATGCAACAGAAGGACAACAAATTGTCAGACAGGGCACTTCCTGTATGTAATTTTCTCAGGTTTTGGCCTGCCATATGAGTTCTGTTATACTCACAGACACCATTCAAACAGTTTTAGAAACTTTAGAGTGTTGTCTATCCAAATTCTCATTTCTGGGCAAGAGTAGTAACCAGTTTAAATCGGGTACGTTTTTTATCCGGCCGTGAAATACTGCCCCCTAGCCCAGACAGGTTAAGGATGTTTTTCATCGGCAGGGACTGGGAAACTGGTCAGAATTGAAGGAATGATGGATGGAGCTAAATACATGGAAATTGTTGAGGGAAACCTGTTTCAGTCTTCCAGAGATTTGAGTCTAGGACAGAGGTTCACCTTCCAGAAGGACAATTACCCTAAGCATACTGCTAAAGCAACACTCGAGCGGTTTAACAGGAAACATTTAAATGTCTTGGAATGGCCCAGTCAAAGCCCAGACCTCAATCCAATTGAGAATCTGTGGTATGACTTAAAGATTGCTGTACACCAGCGAAACCCATCCAACTTGAAGGAGCTGGTGCAGTTTGAAGAATGGGCAAAAATGCCAGTGGCTCGACGTGTCAAGCTTATAGAGACATACCCCAAGAGCTGTAATTGCAGCAAAAGGTGGCTCTACAAAGTATTGACTTAGGGAGGGGTTGAATAGTTATGCATGCTCAAATGTTCTGTTTTTGTGTTATTTCTTGTTTGTTTCACAATAAAAAATATTTTGAATCTTCAAAGTGGTAGGCATGTTGTGTAAATCAAATGATACAAACCCCCAAAAAATCCATTTTAATTCCAAGTTGTAAGGCAACAAAATAGGAAAAATGCCAAGGGGGTGAATACTTTCGCAAGCCACTTTAATTTAAACGGCTGCAAATGATCTGTATATCAAAGTGTCACCAACAAAAAGGCTAACAAAAGGCCTATAGCAAATGTAGCATATGGCATACATTTTTCAGATGCAAATAGTACTTTCGGTAGTGCTCAAAGCATGCCATTCCATGAGAGCAGGATTTTTTTGTCAACTCGAAGCAATGAGCCCAATCAGTCCTCCATGACAACAATATCATAAACAAATGAGTACCTACCCCCTCCTTCCCCTCCCTTCCAGACCTCACTAAAACTGTACACGCTCATATAACTTTGTAATGACAGGTATATGCATGTATATCCCTCTCTCATCCGCAAAACGCTCAAAAGTATATTTCCACACTGATGATAATAACAGACAAGAGAGACACCTCTGAGTCAGAGTGAGAGGTGGAGAGTGGCGAGATTAAAAAAACTTTATCAGCTCCACGCTGTATATCACTCTTATCCGAGGGTGCTGTGAAGGAAGGCTGGGTGCCATTTTGGACTCCTGGCAGGTTGATGTGAGTGGAGGGAGGAGTGGAAGGGTTTGGGAAGGGGATTGAGGTGTGGGTGGAGGGGGGAGGGAGTTGTGGAGGAAGGTGTCAGTGGGAGCTCGCCCAAGTGGCGCTACAGTTCCCGAGTCATGATTGAGTTATGAGTTATGACCGGAGAAGATTTATACAGTCCAACTTAGATTCATATACAGTATAACTCAAGTCAACCAACGGCAGGTGAAATATAAGTTAAATAGTCATTTTAGTTTGAAAGATTTTGCAATTGATCAGCAATGGTCAAAAGTCTCCATACTGTAATGTGTTTCTATCTGTTTTGTGTAATTTATATTTGATCTACTGACTACTCAATTGCTAATTGTAATAATAGCAACATTTGAACAGCATGTACAGTACAGGTACTGCTTTTTCATTTAATATTTTTACAGTATATGATGTAAGTATGTTAAGTGTAAACCAGTACAGTACATTTTGTAATAGCTGAAAAAAGTCGTGTAACTTTGATGACATTTCATTGATTTCATGTCTCACATTACCTCATACCTTTCATATGAGTGTTCCTGGGAAGCAATCACAGGACACTCAAAAGTTCAGACCTGAAACATCTAAAAAGTGCTAAAAACCCAAATAATGTAGCAACAAGAACCATTTTCTTAATCTTATAAATTCAACCTTTGTCTTACTTTGAGCTTCAGTTGGGACATTTTCATCACCTGTCACCTAAAGATGAAGGCTTTCTGAATGCGAAGGGATTTATTTAATACAGTAAAAATGTGCCTTCAGCCCTTGGCTAAAAAGAAGGATTCCACTGATTACACTAGGAGCAAAAATAATCAAACCCACATCTGTTTACCACATCTTTACCCCACGAACATGCACCTTCCTGAGCTGTTCTGACTTGTTGGAAGGCAAACAGAGGAAATTAGCACTCAATAGGAGCTCCCGCACATTAACTCCTGAGAAGGCACAATAACTTTGACAAGTTAGGGCACACTGCTAAGAATAACAACTTGACTGAAGAGTTTTCAACACCATATTATTTATTATATGTAATTCTGTCCCGGAGCATATGTCTTTTACAGAGGTGAGAGAGAGAGAGAGAAGTGGAGAGGATAGAGAAGGAGAGAGAGAAGGGCCTGCCAGTGTCTAGGTATTATGGCAACAAGACTCCACATGCTTCAGAAACTGTTGTTTACGAAGCATGTGACGAATACATTTTATTTGACGCTTAACCAGCCAGTTCACAGAAAGAGAAAGCACAGACACTCTCTTTCCCAATAGCTAGGTTTCCATACATTTTTTGTCAAATGATTTTCAAGCTAATATTTTAATATTTGCACAAAAAGATAAGCTCATTATAACGGCAGAGGTGTGTTTTCATTAAACTGGCTTGTTGCGAAGAAAATGCTGTGTGTGATGACGTAGTGGACATAAAAAACACTTTTTCATATTACTTTTCATTCACCTATTATTATTATTATTATTATTTCGTTTTCCATCCTATTTTTATCTTTGCTGATGTTTTTCCTACAAAAAGTACTGCGGAAAAAATATTTTTAAAAGCATTTCCGCAAAAATTAGCCAAAGTTCGCAAACATATTGTCATGGTTCCTCCTGGCACCAGAGACTTTTATTAGAGACTTTCATTGGACTCAGGTGTGTCTTATTATTTCATGACTTGTCCCTGTTAAAAGAGGTGTGTTTTCTGTGGTTCTTTGCAGAAGCTTGAATTGTTTACCGTGTGTGTTCGAGTAAAGTAAAGTAAAGTAAAGTATTATGTTTATCCTTAACCACTGATTCCTCATCTGGTCTCTTCTCTGCACCTGGGTCCAACCTTATCACCTCACACATATTTTGTTTTGTTGAAATATAGGAAAGTTTACCGACAATTTTTTTTATTTCCATCAGGCCTGTCTTGAGTTTTTTTATCTGACAGTTACATTACTTGCATACATTTTTTGGGATGGAAACATTGTTACAGTCGCAATGATGCACATGCAACACGTCTCATATGTTACTGACACCAGTCCGGGAGCATATCAGCTTGGCAATGTCTTATTCAAGCTATAGGTTAGAGCCCCTGCTGTGACTTGGGCAGATGTACGTTTATCATTGTAAATCATTTAAATAGTGATACTCTGCAGAATGCCTTACCGTGTTTAATTAAATAATAATGTTAAAACACACTGAGGATGTTGCAGTGTCATTAGCTTAGCTACACTTTAGCCTTCAAAATGGGTATGATAAACAGATGTACGTCTGCCCAAGTTGCAGAAGAAGCTCTACCTTATTGCTTGAATAAGACATTGCCAAGCCTAAATTCTCCCGGTGTCAGTAACATATGAAATGTGTTGCATGTGCATCATTGTGACTGTGTTTATCATGATGCATGTGGATTGCTGTAACTCTGTTTCAAATGTTACTGACACCAGGAGCATAATGTCAGCATAATGATGTTTGTACACGTGTGTGTGTGTGTGTGTGTGTGTGTGTGTGTGTGTGTGTGTGTGTGTGTGTGTGTGTGTGTGTGTGTGTGTGTGTGTGTGTGTGTGGGCACTTGCACTTGCCTGTGTGTCCATCAGAGGGCATTCAGAGGTAATGACCTCAGTGTGACGGCTAGGGTCACTGAAGGACAGCAGGCATCTCCTTTATCACTGTGTGATGACAGCAGCACACGACTGTGGAACCAGGGCAGGTTCCAAAGCACTACTACTAGTACTACTACTACTAAAACACACACACACACATTAATTTCACACCAATATACCACCATGACATTGTGAGAGACTTGAGGAACAGAAAGGGACAAACCAGGGGAGAACGACTGCCGCCTCCCGTTGAAGCCACAAAGTTCAAGGCAGACTGCAGAACTGTAGGAACTGTTTGAAGAAAACAGCATCCCCCATTATAGTAAAGGGAAAAATGGCAATCTTCTAAGAATAATTTTTTCTATTACACCAGATGTATGTCCTTGAACTGATTATTATAAAATCACACACAGAAGAAGTTATAAGGATAATTTAGTAGCTAATGTGAGCTGCAGTACCTGGTCGGCCTTCAACTTGAGATGCTCAATGAGAGGCGGCAGCACTGAGCTAGCCTGCAACGTCACTTCCTGGAGTAGCTTAAAATGTCTACATATATCTCCCACATGAGACACAATCTTAACCGATTTCCTTGGCTTCAAATGCGCTATTGACTCTTCACATAGTAATGAATGGTGTCACGTGATTGATGGCTTTGCCCATTCATATATACAGTCATTGGAACAAACCCTGTGAGAGACCCTCCAAGAGAATAGGAGATGGACAAATGACATGTCTACAGTGTAACGTTTCATCAGTCTCGCCTGTCTGACCCAACTGTCCCCATTAGTCAGCTGCTGTTGAGAAGTCTCCCCTGTGCTGGCCGTGTTGTGTGTGTGTGTGTGTTGAGAAGTTTCTCAACCAGTCATTGGTCACTGCTGGAGTTAGAGCTACTTTGTGACTAATGCATGCTCCTTAGAGCTTCCTCTCCCTCCTTCCCCCTCTTTTCTTTCCCTCTTTTCTCCTTCCTTCTCTTTCCCTGCTCACGGTTTCCTCCTCTCTGCTCTAGCTATCTCTTTTCTCCCTCTGCTATTCAGTACTTCTTCTCTTTCCTCCTGATCTGCTCCTCTTTCAGCATGCTTATAGAGAAGGGCACTCAACATGTGCTGCACTGACACAAATGACTGATGATTGGCTGAAACATTCAAACCTGAAAACAAAGTTACATCACTATCATAACCATAAAATCATACACAACTGCTTGCCCTCGCATTCAGGTGCCACGCAAGCAAACCGTGTCGTATTTCAATATTTCCAATAACAAAGCCAACAATTTCTAGAGTAGCCCTAGACTAACCCTAACCCTAAGTACAGTGAAGTTTCACTCTTTCTTTTCTGACAATCAGTTTCTTCGATCTGTTTGTGCTATATAGCCAACTGCCATGGTAACATGGCATGACAACTATCATACATTAGAAGATAGCAAAACAACATAAACAGATCTGGGACCAGGCTAGAGCTTTCTACAACCTGCACCACCAGATTGGTACACTAAGTACAGCAGCCACCTAGGAAGGTTGGGGGGGGGGGACCAGTTCAGCTGCTTCTCTACCAGTCATTGTTCATCTGGCTGTCCTGTGTGTGTGGCTCATTCTCTTTGCCCTCATCTTCACAAAGTAGTTACTAATCAAAAGCATCTTCCTTCAAAAAGTCCATGACCTCATGGTCTTCCTCATCCTGCAGGCCTTCCTCAGTGATGACCCTTTAGCACATAAGAAAAGGGATCATGAATGGAAGGAAATTGTGTAGCTAAAAGTTATCAACCTGTTTGCAATGTAACAATCTTCCATTTTATAATCCTTACCTGGCAGCTTTATTAAATAGGACCCGCAAAACACCAGTCTCAACCTCAACAGTGAAGTGGCGACTCCAGGATACTGGCCTTCTAGGCAGAGTTTCTCTGTCCAGTGTCTGTGTTCTTTTGCACATCTTAATGTTTTATTTTTATTGGCCTGTCTGAGATATGGCTTTTTCTTTGCAACTCTGCCTAGAAGGCCAGCATCCCGGAGTCGCCTCTTCACTGTTGACATTGAGACTGGTGTTTTGCAGGTACTATTTAATGAAGCTGCCAGTTGAGGGCTTGTGAGGTGTCTGTTTCTCAAACTAGACACTCTAATGTACTTGTCCTCTTGCTCAGTTCGGCACCGGGGCCTCCCACTCCTCTTTCTATTCTGGTTAGAGACAGTTTGCGCTGTTCTGTGAAGGGAGTAGTACACAGCGTTGTATGAGATCTTCAGTTTCTTGGCAATTTCTTGCATGGAATAGCCTTCATTTCTCAGAACAAGAATAGACTTTCAGAAGAAAGTGCTTTGTTTCTGGTCATTTTGAGCCTGTAATCGAACCCACAAATGCTGATGCTCCAGATTCTCAACTAGTCTAAAGAAGTCCAGTTTTATTGCTTCTTTAATTAGAAGAACAGTTTTCAGCCGTGCTAACAACAATTGCAAAAGGGTTTTCTTATGATCAATTAGCCTTTTAAAATGATAAACTTGGATTAGCTAACACAACGTGCCATTGGAACACAGGAGTGATGGTTGCTGATAATGGGCCTTTGTACATCTTTGTAGATATTCCATTAAAAATCTGCTGTTTCCAGCTACAATAGTAATTTACAACATTAACAATGTCTACACTGTATTTCTGAATAATTTGATGTTATTTTAATGAACAAAAAAATGTGTTTTTCTTCCAAAAACAAGGACATTTCTAAGTGACCCCAAACTTTTGAACGGTAGTGAACATTCATTATACATGTAAAGTAATCAATACGTTCTAGTATGGTAACATGAATAAGTGTATTTCAAGCTATAATACAACACTATATTGCAATAGACAAAATCTTCAGCACATGGCTCAGAGAATACATTGATTGAGTACTAGAACGTTCATTCCGTTGATCTCAGTCGAGGAACATTCTACACAATATTGTGAGGAAGCATACAACCCATGAATAGCATGTCCTTTACTTATAGTAGAAAACAAAATATCTAGAAACTTACTTCATGGGAAATGCACGTGTGTAACTATCCTGATTTGCAATGCAAGACGAACCAACCACCTGTCTCCACCCTGGTCAGAGCCTCCCGACTCTGTTTGGTCACCTGGCAAAATCAAATCTTCCTCTGGAGCCTGCCCTCATCCTTAAGGAGCCATCTCCAAACTGGCCATGCCCAACAGGAAGACAGAGAGCCAGGTGGTCCAACCAGCTCGATGATGGTCTACACAACCTGGGACAACACCATGTTAGCCTGGGACCTGGCCCAGAATAGGACGGTGTGGAGATCCATATGTCGAGGCCTCACACTCCCAGGAGCTAGCGAAGATGGGTGAATAAGGTATGCCGAGTTGGAAGCCTATGTAAAGTTCTGTGAGAGGGTTTGGTGCATATCGATATCATATAAAATTATCGATATTGGTGCCCACCGCTACAAATTAGTATTTAAAACCTTCTCTTTTGCATTAGTGGTTGTGCTACGTGTTGTCTAGTGCTGCCTGTCTCTGGTGTGGTTATATAGCCCAGCTCTGTCCTCCTGCCCCACTCTAAATCAGTGTTGAACATGAACACTGACCTGTCATATGATAGCCACCAGATCTTCTTGTGGCTGGAAATCTCTTCCTGCAGAGCAGTTCATGTTCTGTTCACTGTCACTCTAGTTCTCTGTTTAGCCTTGTGCTTATAACCCAATCCCCTAAGTCTCTATTTAATTATCTCAGTACTATATATCACTTATTCTCCCTCTCCCCTCTCCAAAGCTATACTGAAGCTTTGTTTGTTAGGAGTTGTATGGTCCCCCTATAGTATAGTGCACTACTTTTGAATAAAGACCTGCCCCCCTGTCAAAAGTAGTGCACTATAGGGAATAGGGTGCCATTTCGCATTCAATTCTCTCACACTCATCCCTTTCCAAAGATGTACTGTAGCTAGCTTCTTTTCCGATAATTTGTTCTCGTTCCTCCTCAAGTCTAAATACCTCCCTCTCTCTTTCTCTTTGTACTCTATCCATCTTAGATCACTTTCCTCGCATGGAATACGTCATCTCTTCCTTCCCTGTTCCATATCCTTTTTTCTCCCACCTCTTTCCTCACTTTCTCTCACTCGCTCCATCTCATCCCTCTATCTTTCCAGTAGAGAAGACAGTAAATCGTGGATAGGGTGCGCCCCTGTCTGTTGGCAGGTGAAGAACTGTGTATAATTATGTCACTTTATAAAAAAAGGAGGACTCTCACTTATAAATAAATGTCTGACACAACCCAATAAGACATGCCAGAGCTGAAATGAAAACACCCTGATCGAGCAATATTAAATCTCTATCATATAACAGAGCTATGATTCATGATCATGATTTTTTAATAAACATTCCACCACCACCCCACTTCGGATGAAAATGGAGTATAATAATTTAGCTACACAATTATAGCGTAGCTCCAAGACAATCGAATTACTCAAACAATCTTGAGGTAAATAAATTAAGCTATCTTCATCCCTACTACGTCCAGTCTTTCTGGGTACTGTTATGGGATTCTTCTGTCCTCTCTTGTCAAAAATTCCCTGCCTGTTGTCAGGTTGTCATGGGGAGTGTTAAATGGTGGTCCTCGTTAACTTCATCAATCAGTGAGTAGCCTGTCAGAGAGTGTGATTGTTTATAAGGCTTTCCTTGTTGTGTGTGTGTTTTCAGGTGTGTGTGCGTGCATGCCGATGCACTGTACGTCTCCCACAATCCTTGCATCAATAAAAGTTAAATAAGAACTAGGTGAATGAGTGACTAGGCATGTTGAATCCCAGCATCAAGTTATTACTGCAAACATTCAGTCAATTGACTTGATGAAAAGGAGCGTTTTGATGTATCAAAAGTAATCCAGAGTGAGTGGAGCAGGGCAGTATGGGAGAACTGCCAAGGGAATTGTGGGCCATTGTGCGGAGAAGGCCCTGCAGTGTGTGTCTGCTGAATAAGAGCCACTTGTGCAATTTTACACAGCACACAATATCACCACCACGGGATGCATCAATCGAATCAACACGCCATTCTTCTCCAGCACTGTTACCTGTGTAAAGAAACCGACAATTGACACTTCTCCCCTAACCTCCCCTATGACCTGTGACATGACACCACACCAATTCAGAACTGATAAAACTCTGACTGTCCTCCATTTTTTCTGTTATGACGGAAATAGTTTGTCACTATTCAAAACAATCACACAAAATAGATTTTTTATATGATTTACTCGACAATTAAAATGACATATAAAGCTGCTCCAGCTGCTTATGTACAGTCTCATCTGAAAAAGGCCTTATAGTTTCAAGGGTTCTTATACTTGTTAAAGGTTTCATGCCATGCAACACAGGTGAGAAAAAGTCAAACGTTTTAAACGTTCTACACCAGCTGGGTAGAGCAGGCATTTGAGGACTTGCCTTTAGGAAAAAGGTTGTGTCCCAAATGACATCTTTTGCCCAGTGGTATTCAAACTTTTTCAGTGGGGACACCATTTTTTTCCCCAAGAATTTCTCACGACCCCACCCCAAATCTAATGACACAACCTTAAAAACTGTAATTTGGGATATTTACATCAACAAATAAACTTCAAATCATTGCACGTTCATATAAATTTAAGAAAACAACAAATGCATTTACTCAGTAAAAATGTATTTTTTCAAAATGATCTTTCTCAAAAATGTTTGCATTTTGTCCCATACAATTACAGTATCTGTACTGTAAAAAATAAAATCCAACAAAATGTAATATTTAAAAAAATAAATGTTGGCGTTCCCCTAGTATACCACTGCCCTATTCAGTGCACTACTTTTGACCAGGGCCTGGTTTCCCAAAAGCATCTTAAGGCTAAGTTCATCGTTAGACTATGGTTCTAATGATGAAAGGAGCGTTAAGACCCATTTGGGAAATCGGGACCAGAGCTCTATGGGCCCTGGTCAAAAGTAGTGCATTATATTGTGAATAGGTTGCCATTTGGGACACACAAAGGGTTGTTTTTGTCCTGTTCCCTTCTCTTCTCAGTCTTTTTATTTAGCAACTGTTTAATTGCTCTCTCACTCTCTGGCTTGCAAACCTGATGACCTGTAGCAGTACTTAGCTGGCCTAGTTCACTCAGCAATGGTTCTGATTCAACCACTGTTGACGGTTTACAATCAAGAAAGAGAAGAGAACAAGAGAGAAAAAAGGGAACAACAGAGAGAAAGAGAGTGAATGATTGCCTAAAGGTGTGAGGGCTTCCAAAAAAACCAACTGTCACTCCTCACGGTGTCACACTGTGGGAAAATAACATGGGGGGGGGGGGACACGGACGGACGGACAGACCAGACGGACAGACACTCTCTCAGCCCTCATCACCAGACCAATCCTGGATTCAGAGCAATTATGTGTCCATGATTCAGACTAGTCAAGAAGGCTGCGAGGGACTACAAGAGAAAAAGAGGGGGTTTGAAGAGACAGACCCCCCCCCCTCCCCGCACCTGCACCCAGCACACCTCCACTTTAAGACGTTCCTGTTGAGAAACGTTCTGTCCCATCCTGCCCCTGACCTCTACTAACAGGGTGGGTGTTGTTCTCCCTCTTTACCCCCTCTACCTGTATAGAGTGCATGTCACCCATATCCAACAAACCAAGATGGAGGGGGAGCGAGAGAGAGAATGATGGAGGGAGAGAAGAATAAGGGAGAGCATTGAAACTGAGAAATAGAGAGGGAGAAATAGAAAAGTAAATATAGTGAGATGGAGATTTCCCACCAGTTTTAATAACTGTTGTCAATCTCCCCACTGACCTCTCTCTCACATTACTCCCGTCTTTGCTTAGTAGCTTTTTTTTTCTGTTCAGCTCTGCCTGGCTGGGGCTGCATGTCGAGCTGTGTGTTGTTGTACAGGCTATAAGCTGCACAGAAGACCACATGCAACCGTTTGACTGGCGGAGTGGGAACAGAGGTAGCTCTGTACGTTGACAGTATGTGTTACTACATTACACAACCTCACATTTTGACCACATTGAATTGAGGGTAATTACACATCCTTTTTTCCTCAGATTAGTGATATTAGCATAAACATTTATAGTAATCACAATGACACAAAATCAATTGCTTAAACAGATCAATATCATTGGTTTTGTCATATGCGCCTGTCACGACTTCTGCCAAAAGAGATGGAGGAGGGGTTAGAGAACAGAAGTGTAGAGGATGGAGAGATTGCTGGACATAGAATATGCCAGAGGAGGCTCTCCAAGACAGCAAGAGGAGGATGGTCTACTTCATGAATTTGAGGAAACAACCAAAACAGTTAAACACATTCAAACATCATATTCAACATTGCATCACATTGTATTAATAAAACATTCCATAATTCTTTCGAACTTTAAGTCACCATCCACCACTAGAGATGACACTGTGTCTCTGCCAGGGATTGAGGTGTGTAGTTGGCTAACTACAACGCAATAAAGTAAAAATAAAAGGAATGCTATGGTGGTAGCACAGTATAGGTATTATAATGGTTACTTTCAAACATCTTGGCCGGGTCCTAGCCGTCCTACGCACCACATGAATGTACACTATTGTGGACGCCCAGAACAAAGCTATATTTTATTTTTATTTTTCCTTGCAGTGAAAGCTCAGGATTTAGAGCACAGAGAGAGAGAGAAAGTTCACGACACGCTTCCGAACTCTGTGGAAAGATTGACTGATGCCTGCCCTTCAATAAAAGCCTGGCAGAAGTTTGATTTCTGTGCATGAAAGTGTTTCTGGTGTGGTGGGATAGGGAGGGAGGGAGGGAGGGAGGAAGTGGTGGAGAGGAGAAAGAGGATACTGTAAAGGAGAGTGGGCAGAGGAGAGTTAAGGTGTTATAAACCAGGGCCCTACACAAAGGGGCCCACTGTGCTGGGGAGGAGAGATTATGTCCTAACCTCTACAATCCTTTGCTGAAGTTGTATTCAGACAAGAGCGCAAAAGATAAAAGCTGGAGGGAGATATCACGAAGGTTGAACACCGATACCGATATCAAAGAAAAATGGAGAACCATTTGGGACCGGTATGTTCGCAATCTGAAAAAGGTGAATGAGACGAGGAGTGGGGCTGCTGCCGCCGGTGTGTGTGTCGCACCTATTGTCCGAAAACTGGGTTGGCTTCGTGTTTATGTGAAACATCGTCAGACAGACACCAACATGCTAGATACAGTATATACTCTGGCAAACAGCTGAGTCCTTTTGTACGGTGTGTGTGTTTGTGATCTTATGTTTAGCAGACCTGGATGGGAGAAATAGTGAGAAATGTGATGTTATGATAATGATTAGCAGGCCGATGCATTTTAACTCAAAGGAGCCCATGGAGATGTTTTAAGATTACTTGCAATGTATTCTAAAGTATTCGCCATCTGCTTGTTGGAGGGGGATGGCATTGTGGACAGCCCTGCAACAGAGCTGAGACCCGAGGGCCCATCAACAGGTGATTTCAAGACAACTGGGAACTCGGAAAAAACTGAGGTCAAATCATGACGTCAGTCATCTTCAGGTCGGAGCTCTAGAAGATACCCGAGCTTCCTACTTGGAATTCCGAGTTGGATAACCGTTCAAATATATTTTTCCCAGTCAGAGGTCATTTTTTCCCCCGAGTTCCAATTTGTTTTCCGAGTTCCCAGTTGTTTTTAACGCGGCATGTGTCCCCTCCATCTGCTTTTGAGTGAGATAGACCCTTCCGTCTACCCAAAAAACTGCTGATGTGTGCTAAATACATTTGTACAGATATTGTTTTCTTTAACTTTTTTCTTTATTTTTTATTCACACATTGGGGTGGTGGGTAATGTATTGGGGGATGTTAACTTGTTATGGATAGGGGGCAGTATTTTCACGGCCGGATAAAAAAACGTACCTGATTTAATCTGATTATTACTCCTGGCCAGAAACTAGAATATGCATATAATTATTAGCTTGGATAGAAAACACTCCAAAGTTTCTAAAACTGTTTGAATGGTGTCTGTGAGTATAACAGAACTCATATGGCAGGCCAAAACCTGAGAAGATTCCAAACAGGAAGCGCCCTCTCTGACCATTTCTTGGCCTTCTTGATCATCTCTATCCAAAACAGGGGATCTCTGCTGACACGTGACATTTTCTAACGCTCCCATAGGCTCTCAGAAGGC
Organism: Salmo salar; assembly: GCF_965601325.2. Taxonomy (NCBI): domain Eukaryota; kingdom Metazoa; phylum Chordata; class Actinopteri; order Salmoniformes; family Salmonidae; genus Salmo; species Salmo salar. The sequence continues at coordinate 4,133,151 of NC_138308.1, read as the reverse complement.
GCCAGAACGTTGAATGATGACTTTGCAGGCCATGGCTGAAAAACAGTAGCGCATTTGGTAAGTGGTCGATCTGAGAACAATGAGACTGGTGCGCGCGTGCACGAGATGACTCCATGTTTTCATTTTCAGTCTTTGAACGAAAACAGGGTTTCCCGGTCGGAATATTATCGCTTTTTTACGAGAAAAATCGCATAAAAATTGATTTTAAACAGCGTTTGACATGCTTCGAAGTACGGTAATGGAATATTTTGAATTTTTTTGTCACGAAACGCGCCGGGCGCGTCACCCTTCTTTACCCTTCGGATAGTGTCTTGAACGCACGAACAAAACGCCGCTATTTGGATATAACTATGGATTATTTGGAACCAAACCAACATTTGTTATTGAAGTAGAAGTCCTGGGAGTGCATTCTGACGAAGAACAGCAAAGGTAATAACATTTTTCTTATAGTAAATCTGAGTTTGGTGAGTACCAAACTTGGTGGGTGTCAAAATAGCTAGCCATGATGGCCGGGCTATCTACTCAGAATATTGCAAAATGTGCTTTCACCTAAAAGCTATTTTAAAATCGGACACCGCGATTGCATAGAGTTCTGTATCTATAATTCTTAAAATAATTGTTATGTTTTTTGTGAACGTTTATCGTGAGTAATTTAGTAAATTCACCGGAAGTGTTCGGTGGGAATGCTAGTTCTGAACGTCACATGCTAATGTAAAAAGCTGTTTTTTGATATAAATATGAACTTGATTGAACAAAACATGCATGTATTGTATAACATAATGTCCTAGGAGTGTCATCTGATGAAGATCATCAAAGGTTAGTGCTGCATTTAGCTGTGGTTTTGTTTTTTGTGACATTATATGCTAGCTTGAAAAATGGGTGTCTGATTATTTCTGTCTGGGTACTCTGCTGACATAATCTAATGTTTTGCTTTCGCTGTAAAGCCTTTTTGAAATCGGACAGTGTGGTTAGATAAAGGAGAGTCTTGTCCTTAAAATGGTGTAAAATAGTAATATGTTTGAAAAATGGAAGTTTTTTGATTTTTTAGGAATTTGTAATTCGCGCCACGCCTATCATTGGATATTGGAGCAGGTGTTCCGCTAGCGGAACGTCTAGATGTAAGAGGTTTTAAGGTAACGGGGTAGTTTACTGTTTTTGCTTTTGTGGTTCCCCCTTTAAGCTTGTGGCAGAAAATATTACTGTTCTGAATCAGTCACTCAGTAAACTTGTACTGCTTTGAGCCATGTAGAGGAGGTTCATTTCTTGTGGGTCTAGCCTTAAAAACTACAGCTATACAGCCCTTCTCACCTATGTACCTTTGCAGGAAAGTCCTCATTGAAATGTTGAAAGGCCACTACACATAGCATAAGGTTCTACATGGCCATTTAGACTAGGTACATTTTATTTAACCTTTATTTATCTAGGCAAGTCAGTTAAGAACAAATTCTTATTTACAATGACGGCCTACCGGGGAACAGCCGCCTTGTTCAGGGGCAGAACTACAGATTTTTACCTTGTTAGCTCGGGCATTCAATCTAGCAACCTTTCGGTTACTGGCCCAACTCTCTAACCACTGGGCTACCTGCTGCACCGCAATTGGCCTAGCGTTGTCCGGGTTAGGGTTTGACCGGGTAGGACGTCATTGTAAAATATGAATTTGTTCTTAACTGACTTGCCTAGTTAAATAAAGGTATAAAAAACAATAATTGTGTGCTGCCCTATGTCTGTGGATCTAGCCAAACTAAAACAACACAAGGATGAAATGACTGTCTTTATTGTGATTTGTAAAGCAGTTAAATTGTAAAAAAGCTAAACTTAAACAACTTTTATAATCAAACCTTAGGTACCCTAATACATAAATAAACGATACAATTTAAGACGGAGAATCGTTATTGTCTTTACCGGAGAAAAATACCAAAGAACGCGCTCTCTTCCACGCACTTGGAAACACTACAACAAAAATGGGAGCCACCTAGAAAAACAACAATTTCTGGCTCATTTTTCCAAAAACCAGCCTGAAACTCTTTCTAAAGACTGTTGACATCTAGTGGAAGCCCTAGGAACTGCAATCTGGGAGGACTTGGCCTTATAATAAAAGTGATGGCCATTGAAAATAGTGGTAGGCTGAATTGTTTATTTTTTGGGCCTGAGTAACAGGCAGTTTACTTTGGGCAGTTTACTTTCATCCGGACGTCAAAATACTGCCCCCTACCCAAGAGAGGTTAAAACCTCTTCAGGATCGGTAGGTCCCACACGGGACGTTGAGCTAACGTAGGCTAATGCAATTAGCATGAAGTTGTAAGTAACAAGAACATTTCCCAGGACATAGACATATCTGATATTGGTAGAAAGCTTAAATTCTTGTTACTCTAACTGCACTGTCCAATTTACAGTAGCAATTACAGTGAAAGAATACCATGCTATTGTTTGAGGAGAGTGCACATTTTTGAAAATGAAAAGTTATTAACAAACCAATTACGCACATTTGGGCAGTCTTGATACAACATTTTGAACAGAAATGCAATGGTTCATTAGATCAGTATAAAACTTTGCACATACACCGCTGCCATCTAGTGGCCAAATTTCAAAGTGTTTCCTTTCAAATGGTATCAAGAATATGCATATCCTTGCTTTAGGGCCTGAGTTACAGGCAGTTAGATTTGGGTATGTCATTTTAGGCAAAAATTTTGAAAAAAAGGTCTGATCCTTTTAGGAATTAAAAGTGTATATTAATATAATTATCTACAACCACCACTGCTTTTCATAACTGCAAAGTAAGTCAGTTGGTTGGATGGTTGGTTTGGCTCACTAGCTAACTAGCTGGATGTTTTGATTTGAATGTGAGGTTGAGGTTGAGGAGAGAAGCCTGAAGCAAGAGACGGCAACTGAGATGACTGAGGACGTGTGCAGATGCTCGGGAGTACTACAAGGCTACTTTGGACTATTGCCAACGTGCAATGAGCTTTCAGGCATCCCAACAGCTGCCAGGGTATCGCCTAGGTGAGTGCTGCATGTTGGTGGTGGTCAAGGAGTAGCTGGCTAGCTACAGGCAACAGAGATAGACCAGTTGCGTTGTTGACTACAGTCATCATTGCTCTGATTCCGGACCTGTCTGACCCTGTCCCTGACCAAGACTCCTGAGGCTTTCACCTGGCTGTGACTAACCGTGATGCTCCCTCCTCACAAAGATATTAATCACACAATTTCACATTATTGATTTGTTTATTTAATTATTAGTTTTTTATTTCGATGGACTCTTAGCTGCCATAGATGTACATCTAAGAAACAAAACCTTACTATAAGGTCTGTGTACGGCCCTGGTGTGTGCACATGCACGCCCACATGCTCAGTAACTGAGGTCGTTCACCCTGTTTCCACAACACTTCCCGTATGACGGTGGGCTGCATGGAGATGGTCCAGAACCAATGCCAGGACCAGAGTCTGTGTTCCAAATGGCACTCTACTTCCTATATAGTGCACAACTTTTGACCAGTGGTGGAAGAATTACCCAATTGTCATACTTGAGTAAAAGTAAAGATACCTTAATAGAAAATGACTCAAGTAAAAATGAAAGTCATTCCAGTAAAATACTACTTGAGTAAATATACTTAAAGTAAGTATCAGCAGTAAATGTAATTGTTAAAATATACTTAAGTATCAAAATCGTTATATTAAGCAAACCAGACAGCACGATTTCCTTCTTTTTTTACCGATAGCTAGGGGCGTACCAGACATATATTTAAAAAACAAAAACAAAGCATTTGTGTTTAGTGAGGCTGCCAGATCAGAGGCAGTAGGGATGGTCAGGGATGTTCTCTTGATAAGTGCTAAGCACTAAAATGTAACGAGTACTTTTGGGTGTCAGGGAAAACATATGGAGTAATACGTATTTTTTTTTGTTATGTAGTGGAGTAAAAATAAAAGTTATTAAAAATATAAATAGCAAAGTAAAGTATAGATACACAAAAAACGTAAGTAGTACTCTAAAGTACGGACTCTGGTCAAAAGTAACGCACTATGTAGAGAGTAGGATACCATTTGGGATGCAGACAGAGACAAGAGCCAGAGCCTCTACTGTCACATCAGAGACAGGCTCCATGACACACAGTGACAGAGGGATTCCGCTCAGTAAAACCCCAGGAACATGTACGCTGACAGTGTTTAGTTTAGACAACTCTTAAACGACTTGTCATTTCCTGTCTATAACTCAGTTCATCCCGCCATCCCCTTCCTCTAACTATTCTTCACCTCCAATACCCCCATGAGTTGAGTGTTTGTGTGTGGGTGTGTGGAGCTGAGTTGAGTACTGGAAACAGAGCCTTTTATCAATTAGATTTGCCACCTCCTGCATCATCGATGGACATCACGAGTGTCCTTAATGAAAGGTGCCTATCAGGAGGGGAGGACACTCTTCCGTTTGCCTACCAACGAATTGACACACTCCTCGACCATTTATTGGTTTCCAGGTCATGGAGGACAGAGGATGGAGGAGAGAGGACAGAGGACAGACTTTTGCCCAAACAAGAAAACACCAGGGAGACAAACAGAGCCACACAGATGCAGCACTACAGACATAAGGAACAGCCAATGGGCTCTGTCACTAGGTGGTGCTAAGAGGTACAATTCATAGAAAGAATATTAGAATAGAATGGCTTCTATTTTTCTATGGAGCAGTAGGCTAAGGAGCAAAAAACAGCAATGATGAATACCGCCTCGAGTTTTTCCAGACTTTTGCATCTGACTTGGAAAAACTCTCCACGGTTAACACCTTCTTATAAACAATTATTTGTATTATGCAGAGGTTGTTGACTCTTCTCTTTCCAAGTCATAAGAGTGACTGTAGGTGATGGAAACACACTTCCCCAAAAATAACACTAGAGCCTACATTAACATAATCACTGGAGTGACTCTAGTGCTCCTATGAAAAATGTTTAAATAACATGAAGGTCATATTCATATGTACATCCTTTTTTTAAATGGTCCAGATTCATAATTTCATTAAATAAAAGTTACATAGCAATTATTGAGCTCTTAGTATACTTAGAGCTGATATCTGTAAAGGGGGAAACAGCACCACTGTTCACCCCAGCGCCTTTGTTATTGTTTTTGTTTTGTTGATGAAACTGAGGAGAGGAGCATCCAGCATCTCGTTAAAAAAAGTTGCAGTACATATTCTGCTGTTCTATTGCACGTGCAAGGATGTCCGAGCGGAAAAAAACTGGCTTTGTTGTTGTATAGTAGGTGGGTTCAGGGGCATCTGTATCAGTTCTGAACAGAGATATGAAACTTTCCCACACTGGTGCAAGTTACCCAATGTATCTCTTAGATTAAGGCTGATTTGAAAAAAGGAAGTATTTAATTTTTTATTTTAAATTGATGTGGCAAGCAAACATTCAAAATAAATGATTGATCTTGTTTACCGCAACTAAACAAACATATTCCCTGATATGATCTGTCTCGCAGTGACTATAACCTAAAGTGCCCTTAAGTTTCATATGAGCGAGACACATCCAAATCGCTCTAAGTTAACCCAAAAAAAGGAAAAAGAGAAAAGAAATAACAAAGCTTAAGCTAACATGCTCCTAATTCCAAGAATAGACTGTTAGTTGCCGCGAGGTTCCGGGCTTGGATCCAAGCGATAAGCCGGTCATATGAGCTATGTTCCCTATCAGTGCAGTGCTGTGACCCCGCTGAGTGAGAGTAGCAATAACAATGCTTGCTCTCCAGTAGGGCCCCTGGGTGCGTTTACTCAGTGGCATAATGTTTGTGCTCTCAGGCCCTTGCAGCTGCCTTGAAGGCTCCCCTTATCTGGGGCCCCAGCTTGGCTTGGTCTGGGCCAACATAGCACAGTCCTAACTCTGAGTTCCAGCTATGCTGATATTGAATATGCCATACTGTGTACACTACCACTACAAACAAGCCTCACACAAAGGAAAAATATGTAGAGAGAGAAAAGAGAAAGGGAGGGTGAGAGAGAGAGTGAGAGAGAGACAGAGGAGGTGAAAAGGAGGGGAAAAAAGCAGACAAAAAGCCAAAAAGGCTAAAGAAGGGCTGTTTTTTTTTATTTCCATGAGGGGCTCTCATGGTGTGGAGAGTAGGGTGGGGTTCATTTCTAACTTTGTGCCCGGGAGGGGAAAGGGCTTTTGCTGCTTTGGCTGCAGTAGGGGAATGGAGGGAGGCCTAAGCCCCCGCAGGCACGCATGCCTTGGCTGGTTACGGTTCCTTAAGACTGTCAGCAGGACCTGGGGCCGCCTCCATCTGCAGCGGATGTGGTTGCAGAGCCCCCTGACTGACTCCTGCCTGAGTGGCTACCTGGGGGGTTACTGTCTATTTTCTCTGATTCCTGATCCATCTTAGTATACCGGAACAGCTATACATAACCATAACACCAATTGGAAGGATGAGACAATTGCCATAATCTGACTGTATAGAGAGAAAAGGAAGTGTAAGAGAGAGAGGGAGATAGATAGAGAGAGAGAGAGAGAGAGAGAGAGAGAGAGAGAGAGAGAGAGAGAGAGAGAGAGAGAGAGAGAGGGGGGTGAGGGGGTAGTAAGAAAGAGAAAGTGAGAGGGAATGTGTAGTGTAAGAGAACGTGTAATAAGAGAGCGGGGGAGAGGGAGTAAAGAGACATTCTGCACCCCAAAAGTCACACAACTGAAGTAGTTGCAGACGCTGGTGAGTCACAGTGGAAGTCCATCCAAAAAGAGAAGGAATGGTCCACATTTCCCATCCTTTTTTCTCCTGCCCTTTATGTTCTCCTCTCACTTGGACTTGCACAGAGGCACCAGGCTGGCATTGACATGGTAATTTCCAGCCCTTCTGTTCTTTCTCAAAACACTCCTGAGAATAGACCTTAATGTCATGAAGCTCTGAGGCCCATTACGGCTAATTGGAAATATCAAATCTATAAATACACTGAGACCACCGCACAGCATTAATCTGTCATTTCAAGAGGAAGAAATGCAGAAATTTTGATGCATTTAATCAGGTATCCTACAATAAACTGAAAACGTCTCAAACTGATATTTGTAAATTGATGAACTTCACAACCTCCAAAATTGTTGCAATTGGATGCAAAATTGCAATTAGTTGTTATATGCTGAAAATTATCCCTCACCCTCCAAACACACGCAAACATATTCCAGCCTTTGGATCCCAGACAGTGCCAAAAGAAGACAGTCTTTTGTGTTACAAACCCATACCACTGTCAGAAGATACCATCCAAGCACTCTAACTCCCTCTCTCAAAACCAAAATCAAGACATAGTCATAAATCAAAGTTTATTTGTAACGTGCACAGGATACAGCAGGTGTAAACAGTACAGTGGATGCTTACTTGAACTCTCCTCAAAAATGCAGTAACACTAATACTAAGTCATATAAAATAAATACACACAAGAAATAAATGGGTGCACATGAGAATAGGAGAAATACAAACAAGAATATACACAAGGTCAACACCAGTACCAATATCAATGTCAGGGTACTGGTGACATTTGAGGTAAGCTATTTAAGCAATAAAGCACGAGGGGGTGTGGTAAATGGCCAATATACCACGGCTAAGGGCCGATCTTCGGTGCTTTATTGGCTGGATGTGTTTTGGGTGGTGGACCATTCTGGATACACACGGGAAACTGTTGAGTGTGAAAAACCCAGCAGCGTTGCAGTTGTTGACACAAACCGGTGCACCTGGTATCTACTACCACGCCCCGTTCAAAGGCACTTACATTTTTTGTTTTACCTGTTCACCCTCTGTTCACAATCCATGTTTCAATTCTATGGTGATTGTGTGTGTGCGTAATGTGTGAGTCAGTGCGTGCATGTAGTGTGTTAGTGTGTGGAAGCCTCAGTGCATGAGTGTGTGTGTGTGTGTGTGTGTGTGTGTGTGGGGGCGTGTATGTGTGTGGTGTGTGGATAGAGTCGTATGAGTATGAGTGTGTGTAGGTATAGTCAGTGCAAATAGTCCATGGGTGATTAGCTTGGTAGAAGGAGGTAGAAGCTGTCTCGGCGCCTGGGCCATCCACACCACTCTCTATAGAGCCTTACGGTTGAGGGTGGTGATGCAGCAAGACAGAATGCTCTCAATAGTGCATCTGAGAAGTTCCTGAGGATCAGAGGGGCCATGCCAAATCTCTTCAGCCGCCTGAGGTAGAAGAGGCATTGCTGCACCCGCATCATGACGGAACCGGTGTGATGGGTCCATGTGATGGGTGTGATGGGTCCATGGAGAGGGTCAAGAACTTGAAGTTCTTGACCCTCTCCACTGCATCGCTGTCGATGGGGACGTGCTCCCCATCTGCTTCCTTTAGTCCACGATCACCTCTTTGGTTTTTACTGACATTGAGGGAGAGGTTTTTGACCTGGCACCACATTACCAGGTTTCAACATCACTGTAAGCTGTCTCATTGTTGCTGTTGATCAGGCGCTGCCACCGTGGCCTCAAAACTGGAAACTGTTTTATATTAGACCCTGAAAGCATGAAATCTTTTCTTTCTTTCTTTGGGTCCCCAAATGTGGACTATAGGAATGTTAAGCTTATCCCTGAGAAGATTAGGCGGGCTCTTCGATACAGCAAACGGCCCTGGCAGATCAAAGACTGATGTCTGATTTATTGGTCATTAGCTGTGGCTTATCCCAAAATGCCTTCAACCCCCAATACTGATCCCCTCTCTCATTATCCACTAGCCCAGCACAGTGCACCAGAACTGCGTTCAAATACTAATAGATATCTTTCAAATACATTTAGCGTTTGCTAAAATACTTGGCTGTAGTGTTGGATGGGCAGGGTTTGGATTTTGTGAATATTCTATTGGTTCCATTGCGCCAGGCAAGCTCAATCAAACCCAGCTAAAGTATTGGAAATTATTTCAAATGGTATTGGAACCCAGGTCTTCAGTGCACCCCTCACTTTGGAAAGAGTTTGGAAACAGTGTGCAGAGCTCTGGAACAGGATAGAGATATTATCCCCCGGAATGGAAGGCCTCTTCTCTTACTTTCTCTCGGTTATCGAAAATCTTCAAAAAATGTACACTTCCTCAATCACTCTAATGTGGAGTGTGGACTACAAAGTGCAAGCACACACACACACGCACACACACTCCTCTATTTTACAGTCTGTTTTACAGACTACAGTTTTCCTCCGTTCATGCTTTTCCCACACTTTGATAGTAGTCACTCTGCTCTCTGTAGAAACGCAATCTCCAAATGAATAATTTATTTTACATCAGTAGGTACAGTTGAAGTCGGAAGTTTACATACACCTTAGCCAAGAACATTTAAACTCCGTTTTTCACAATTCCTGACATTTAATCCAAGTAAAAAATTCCCTGTTATAGGTCAGTTAGGATCAACCACTTTATTTCAATAATGTGAAATGTCAGAATAATAGTAGAGAGAATGATTTATTTCAGATTTTATTTCTTTTATCACATTCCCAGTGGGTCAGAAGTTTACATACACTCAATTAGTATTTGGTAGCATTGCCTTTATATTGTTTAACTTGGGTAAAATATTTTGTGTAGCATTCCACAAGCTTCCCACAATAAGTTGGGTGAATTTTGGCCCATTCCTCCTGACAGAGCTGGTGTAACCGAGTCAGATTTGTAGGCCTCCTTGCTCGCACACGCTTTTTCAGTTCTGCCCACACATTTTCTATAGGATTGAGGTCAGGGCTTTGTGATGGCCACTCCTATACCTTGACTTTGTTGTCCTTAAACTATTTTGTTACAACTTTGGAAGTATGCTTGGGGTCATTGTCCATTTGGAAGACCCATTTGCGGCCAAGCTTTAACTTCCTGACTCTTACGCATTTCACCTGTTGTATTCGGCGCATGTGACAAATACACTTTGATTTGATGTCTTTAGATGTTGCTTCAATATATCCACATAACTTTCATTCCTCATGAAGCCATCTATTTTGTGAAGTGCACCAGTCCCTCCTGCAGCAAAGCACTCCCACATGATGATGCTGCCACCCCCGTGCTTCAGGGTTGGGATGGTGTTCTTTGGCTTGCAAGCCTCCCCCTATTTCCTCCAAACATAATGATGGTCATTATGGCCAAACAGTTCTATTTTTCTTTCATCAGACCAGAGGACATTTCGCCAAAAAGTACGATCTTTGTCCCCATGTGCAGTTGCAAACCGTAGTCTGGCTTTTTTATGGCGGCATCTTGCCTTGCTGAGCGGCCTTTCAGTTTATGTCGATATAGGACTTGTTTTACTGTGGATAAAGATACTTTTGTACCTGTTTCTTCCAGCATCTTCACAAGGTCCTTTGCTGTCGTTCTGGGATTGATCTGAACCTTTCACACCAAAGTACGTTCATCTCTAGGAGACAGAACGCGTCTCCTTCCTGAGCGGTAGGACGGCTGCGTGGTCCCATAGTGTTTATATTTGCGTACTATTGTTTGCACAGATGAACGTGGTACCTTCAGGCGTTTGGAAATTGCTCCCAAGGATGAACCAGACTTGTGGAGGTCTACAATTTATTTTCTGAGGTCTTGGCTGATTTCTTTTGATTTTCCCATAATGTCAAGCAAAGAGGCACTGAGTTTGAAGGTAGGCCTTGAAATACATCCACAGGTAAACCTCCGATTGACTCAAATTATGTCAATTTGCCTATCAGAAGCTTCTAAAGCCATGACATCATTTTCTGGAATTTTCAAAGCTGTTTAAAGGCACAGTCAACTTAGTGTATGTAAACTTCTGACCCACTGGAATTGTGATACAGTGAATTATAAGTGAAATAATCTGTCTGTAAACAATTGTTGGAAAAATGACTTGTGTCATGCACCTAACCGACTTGCCAAAACTATAGTTTGTTAACAAGAAATTTGTGGAGTCGTTGAAAAATGAGTTTTAATGACTAAGTGTACTAACTAAGTGTATGTAAACTTCCATCTTCAACTGTACAGAAGCTTTAGATTCATTGAAAATACATTAAGTGGTAGAACAAAGAAGTCAAAAGGGAAAGTAATACAAAGAGTGAAAATAATGAATGTAAGCAATGCCTTCTTTCTCTGCTGTTTTTGATCATTCTGCTTTTTCTTTTCTTTATTTTCCATGCCTTTGTTTACAATGCTAAATGTGAATTTGTTGGTCCTCTGCTTTCTGGAAAGTATTTATTCGAGTGGCTCCTTGCCAAGAGGCTTATAGGCATATTTATACCCGTTCTTTATCAAAACAAAGGGGCCATCTGGATCCAAACATTTACAGTATATATTGTTTGTGAAATATAAATAATTGCCACAGATATGTGGCAGGCTGCAGGGGGTGTGCAATTAGTATCCAGCACAGTCTCTGGGGGAAGGCAAGGCTGTTAGCCATCCGCCATATTGTGATTTAACCAAACAATCTCCCTATTAACAGAGAACAGTATATGTACCCCATTATCTCACCAACAACAAACTACCTCCATCCACCACCAGCCTCAATGGAGCAATGCCAGCCTACATTGCACTACTAGTTCAAGTGTTCTAAGTTGGCACAGTTAACCTTTTCACGTGTGAGTCCTAAATATCTCCAACGTTCCCCCCAACATGAGTTTTTTTATGCATGAGATGTCAGAATGAACTCACTAATCACACTTCCATCCACAGTTTTTATGCGAGTAAAGTCATACTGTATAAAAAAAATAGTGACAGCTGTGATGGAAAAAGGTAGTTTCGGTACTATTTTATAAATGCTGACAAATAATTTGTTTGTTCAACATGGTGGGATCTTTTTGTGTCGGTAAAATTCATTGTGCAAGAAACGGTGGTGGAAACGCCTTCATTCGCAAATATTGATTTAATAACCATCATATCGAATTAAACTTGGAGTCGCGCAATGATATGGTGTATGGTCCGCCCAGTATGACTCTGGAAACCATGCAGTTTATTAGGCTACAGATGAAACAAGTTATGATGAACTTCACAGGGTGGTGGACGTGCACAGTGATCTTGATTATCCTTTCCAATAAATATCGAGGGTGTTATTCTGGTGACATGATCGAGACTTGACAAATAAAAACATTCTCACTCTCATCAACAATAATCTCATAGTGTAGACAAGCATTCTTGCACAATATCTGTAAGCTGTTGGCTAGAGTAGGCACATTTACTATTTAACGCAACAGTTATTGTGACAAACAATCAGTAGAGTTGAAAATGTGATGGAAACATTGATTTAAAAAAATAATAATTGGTAAATACATTTTTTGGTGAAAAAGTACATTTTGTGTGCACTACTCATCATGCACTGACTTTTACCTGCAACAAGTCCGTTTGGTGGAAACACGCCACTGGTGGGAAATTCGGCATATTTTCTTTATTCAGATTTTATAATATTTGCATCAAAATCTGTCGCAAATTGGATGGAAACCTTGCTAGTGTTCCAAAATGTTATTGTTACGCAACAAGATAACGTGCTCTGCCCTCAAATCAAGGCTATGTTTCAGTTTGTCAATTTCAAATTATTTTCAAACCCGTTTTGGTCCCTCTTTATAAAGGGTTCATAAATGTGGCATAACTGAGTGACATATATGACATAAACCTTTGCTTTATACAGGGTGGCAGGAGCACGCTTAATAAAGGCCTTATCAAGCATATTCAATTGAAGCTTCACAAAGCATTTACAGTATATCCCTGTCATTCATCTTGGTAGAGCACTGCAATGCCAGGATATTGGGATGGATTCCCTGGACCAAACATACGTAAAAATGTATTCACGCATGACTGTAAATCGCTTTGGATAAAAGTATCTGCTGTTTTGTATATATTATATTTCACTAAAACATTTCTAGGATGGCCCAACCTCTTTTGCTCTTGCTTTTTCTCACCTGCACCCTAAATTGCAGTTATGCACATAAAAAATGTTTATAGGGCCTTTTTTAAAATCGGTTTTTATTTTTGCCTTCTGTTTTTTCCCGAGTTCAGTTTTCTTGGTTATGCCTCTTGGACCTAGATTTGGCGCTCCGGTACCACTTGCCGTGCGGTAGCAGAGAGAACAGTCTATGACTAGGGTGGCTTGAGTCTTTGACGATTTTTAGGGCCTTCCTCTGACACCGCCTGGTAAAGAGGTCCTGGATGGCTGGAAGCTTGGCCCCGGTGATGTACTGGGCCGTACACATTACCCTCTGTAGTGCCTTGCGGCTGGAGGCCGAGCAGTTGCCATAGCAGGCAGTGATGCAACCCGTCAGGATGCTCTCGATGGTGCAGCAGTAAAATCTTTTGAGGATCTGAGGACCCATGCCAAATCTTTTCAGTCTCCTGAGGGGGAATAGGTTTTGTTGTGCCCTCTTCACGACAGTCTTGGTGTGCTTGGACCATGTTAGTTTGTTGTTGATGTGGACGCCAAGGAACTTGAAGCTCTCAACCTGCTCCACTACAGCCATGTCGATGAGAATGGGGGCATGCTCGGTTCTCTTTTTCCTGCAGTCCACAATCATCTCCTTTGTCTTGATCACGTTGAGGGAGAGGTTGTTGTGCAGTATCTCCAGCAGGAAGAGAGGCAAGAACCGTTCATCCGCCAGTTCAGGGACAAGCTACACTATTCACAGCCCTGTGAAATGTTCAATGTAATTGCATTGCTGACTTTAAACTTCATGCATTTGTATTCTTTAAAACATGTACAAATAAAAGGAAATATATGGTTTAAACATGTCCTTCATGTACATTTTTCCTAATTGTTAATACATTTGTGTTTATATCATTAAGTCTTTATGTATATGTTTTGAATGTCAAAGGTGTCTGAGTTCATAGTAAGTACAGCATCTTGTGATATAGAGTGTTTATGGATATATTATAAATGACCGAATGTCTCTCACTTCAAACTAAGTTTTACAGGATACTACATGAAGCATCAATAAATAGGTTTTTAACGTTCTGCTGATTTATGAAGGATCTCATGATCTACAGGTTACTTTAGCGTGTGAGAGGTATTTAAATAGTTGATGGACTTGCAAAGCTTGTGTTTGTGTGTGTGTGTGTTTGTCAGAAGCAAGATGACTTGGAGTAGTCCAACTTAAGACTACCGCAGGAGCTATTCCTCTTCTGTTCCCATGCTGGAGACCAAGGCTTGGTTACAATCTGTTCCAATGATGCCAAAGGTTTGTGGCTGATCTTTCAGAGGGGGAGTGGGTGAATGTGTCAAAGATCTGACTGGGCCCAGAACCGCGTGGTATAGCTCGTTTTTATTGTGTGCGTGTTTGTGTACTGAGGAACATGTAACTTAGTTCCAGAAGAAAGCCACTTTCAATTTCTTTAGGTTGGTGGCTTTCATTAAGGTAAGTGTTCATTGGTGTAAAGTGGTCCCCAGGTTATTGCACACACAGCACATAGAACCCAAGTGGGAAAAAAAATATTTAAATATACTTACAGTGGGGAAAAAAGTATTTGATCCCCTTCTGATTTTGTACGTTTGCCCACTGATAAAGAAAGGATCAGTCTATAATTTTAATGGTAGGTTTATTTGAACAGTGAGAGACAGAATAACAACAAACAAATCCAGAAAAACGCATGTCAAAAATGTTATAAATTGATTTGCATTTTAATGAGGGAAATAAGTATTTGATCCCCTCTCAATCAGAAAGATTTCTGGCTCCCAGGTGTCTTTTATACAGGTAACGAGCTGAGATTAGGAGCTCACTGTTAAAGGGAGTGCTCCTAACCGCAGCTTGTTACCTGTAAAAAATACACCTGTCCACAGAAGGAATCAATCAGATTCCAAACTCTCCACCATGGCCAAGACCAAAGAGCTCTCCAAGGATGTCAGGGACAAGATTGTAGACCTACACAAGGCTGGAATGGGCTACAAGACCATTGCCAAGCAGCTAGGTGAGAAGGTGACAACATTTGGTGCGATTATTCACAAAAGAACTGTCAATATCCCTTGGCCTGGGGCTCGGCCTGGGGCTCCATGCAAGATCTCACCTCGTGGGGTTGCAATGATCATGAGAAGGGTGAGGAATCAGCCCAGAACTACACGGGAGGACCTTGTCAATGATCTCAAGGCAGCTGGGACCATTGTCACCAAGAAAACAATTGGTAACACACTACGCCATGAAGGACTGAAATCTTGCAGCGCACGCAAGGTCCCCCTGCTCAAGAATACATATACATGCCCGTCTGAAGTTTGCCAATGAACATGTGAATGATTCAGAGGACAACTGGTGAAAGTGTTGTGGTCAAATGAGACCAAAATGGAGCTCTTTGGCATCAACTCAACTCGCCGTGTTTGGAGGAGGAGGAATGCTGCCTATGACCCCAAGAACACCATCTCCACCGTTAAACATGGAGGTGGAAACGTTATGCTTTGGGGGTGTTTTTCTGCTAAGGGGACAGGACAACTTCACTGCAGCATTTGACGGGGCCATGTACTGTCAAATCTTGGGTGAGAACCTCCTTCCCTCAGCCAGGGCATTGAAAATGGGTCGTGGATGGATATTCCAGCATGACAATGACCCAAAACACACGGCCAAGGCAACAAAGGAGTAGCTCAAGAAGAAGCACATTAAGGTCCTGGAGTGGCCTAGCCAGTCTCCAGACCTTAATCCCATAGAAAATCTGTGGAGGGAGCTGAAGGTTCGAGTTGCGAAACGTCAGCCTCGAAACCTTAATGACTTGGAGAAGATCTGCAAGAGGAGTGGGACAAAATCCCTCCTGAGATGTGTGCAAACCTGGTGGCCAACTACAATCAAATTCAATCAAATCAATCAAATTTATTTTTATATAGCCCTTCGTACATCAGATGATATCTCAAAGTGCTGTACAGAAACCCAGCCTAAAACCCCAAACAGCAAGCAAAGCATGTGAAAGAAGCACGGTGGCTAGGAAAAACACCCTAGGAAAAACTCCCTAGAAAGGCCAAAAACCTAGGAAGAAACCTAGAGAGGAACCAGGCTATGTCACGCTTGTCGTTGGAAATTGAGGACCAAAACGCAGCAGGTATGTGTATGCTCATCTTGTTTATTAACTTCCAAAAAATGAACGTACAAAAATAACAAAAAAACACGAACGATTGACAAACTGACAGTCTGGTAAGGCACTAGGCTAAACACAGAACAATCACCCACAAAATACAAGACAAACACACCCGACTAATATAGGACTTCCAATCAAAGGCAACACCAAACAGCTGCCTTCAATTGGAAGTCCAACCCCAATTAACTCAACATAGAACCAGACACACTAGACTAAACATAGAAATACCTAAACATAAACCAAAACCCGGAAATACTAAATCAAACACCCTTTTAACAAACACACCACCCCGAACCACATAAAACGAATACCCTCTGCCACGTCCTGACCAAACTACAATACTAATTAACCCTTATACTGGCCAGGACGTGACAGTACCCCCCCCCTTAAAGGTGCTAACCCCGGAAGCACCTTAAAAAACAAAAACAACAAAAAAACAACCCCAAACAACAAAACCAAAATTCCCCTCTACTAAAGGGAGGGAAGGGAGGGTGGCTGCCGTCAACGACGGCACTGTGCTACACTCCCCCTCCCCAACCCAGCTATATCTGGAGGTGGCTCTGGTTCCGGCCGTTCCAGGCTGTCGGGCCACTCTGGCATCGCCGAGGGGCAGTCGGGCCAGTCTGGCATCGCCGGGGGGCAGTCGGGCCAGTCTGGCAGTTCGGGACAGTCTGGGCAGTCTGGCAACTCGGGACAGTCTGGGCAGTCTGGCAACTCGGGACAGTCTGGGCAGTCTGGCAACTCGGGACAGTCTGGGCAGTCTGGCCACTCGGGACAGTCTGGGCAGTCTGGCCACTCGGGACAGTCTGGGCAGTCTGGCCACTCGGGACAGTCTGGCCACTCGGGACAGTCTGGGCAGTCTGGCCACTCGGGACAGTCTGGCCACTCGGGACAGTCTGGCCACTCGGGACAGTCTGGCCACTCGGGACAGTCTGGCCAGTCTGGCAGTTCAGGGCAGTCTGGCCACCCCGGCAGTTCAGGGCAGTCTGGCCACTCCGGCAGTTCAGGGCAGTCTGGCCACTCCGGCAGTTCAGGGCAGTCTGGCCACCCCGGCAGTTCAGGGCAGTCTGGCCACTCCGGCAGTTCAGGGCAGTCTGGCCACTCCGGCAGTTCAGGGCAGTCTGGCCACTCCGGCAGTTCAGGGCAGTCTGGCCACTCCGGCAGTTCAGGGCAGTCTGGCCACTCCGGCAGTTCAGGGCAGTCTGGCCACTCCGGCAGTTCAGCGTAGTCTGGCCACTCCGGCAGTTCAGCGCAGTCTGGCCACTCCGGCAGTTCAGCGCAGTCTGGCCACTCCGGCAGTTCAGCGCAGTCTGTTGACGACTGTTGACTGGCGGG
The DNA here is from genome assembly GCF_965601325.2 of Salmo salar. Lineage (NCBI taxonomy): Eukaryota > Metazoa > Chordata > Actinopteri > Salmoniformes > Salmonidae > Salmo > Salmo salar. The sequence continues at coordinate 4,115,858 of NC_138308.1, read as the reverse complement.
CAGCTCTGACGACTGTTGACTGGCGGGCAGCTCTGACGACTGTTGACTGGCGGGCAGCTCTGACGACTGTTGACTGGCGGGCAGCTCTGACGACTGTTGACTGGCGGGCAGCTCTGACGACGACTGTTGACTGGCGGGCAGCTCTGACGACGACTGTTGACTGGCGGGCAGCTCTGACGACGACTGTTGACTGGCGGGCAGCTCTGACGACGACTGTTGACTGGCGGGCAGCTCTGACGACGACTGTTGACTGGGGGGCAGCTCTGACGACGACTGTTGACTGGCGGGCAGCTCTGACGACGACTGTTGACTGGCGGGCAGCTCTGATGACTGTTGACTGGCGTGGCTGGGTTTACGCACTTGTAGCCTGGTGCGTGGTACTGGTACTGGGCTTACCAGATTATGAACACGCACCTCAAGGCTAGTGCGGGGAGCGGGAACAGGACGAGTCGGACTGGGTTGACGCACTTCCGGGTCCGCACGAGAGACAGGAGCTGGAAACCCAGGGCTATGGAGGCGCACAGTCGGTCTAGATCTTACCTCCTGCACAACCCGCCTTGGCTGGATGGAACTAGTAGCCCTGTACGAGCGGGGTGCTCGTACAGGGCAGACTGGGCTGTGCAGGGGCCTGATGGTAGCCGTGCGTAGAGCGGGAGTTGGGTAGCCTGGTCCTCGGAGGCGTACCGGCGACCAGATGCGCTGCGCAGGCATCCTCCTACCAGGCTGGATGCCCGCTCTAGCACGGCACCTGCGAGGGGCTGGAATAACGCGCACCGGACTGTGCGTGCGTATGGGTGAGATAGTGCGCTCCTCAGCGAAACATAGCGCTCTCCACCCCATACGCTCCTCCATATAACCACGGGTAGCTGGCTTCCGGCTCTTCTTACGCCTAGCCAAACTACCCGTGTGCCCCCCCAAAAAAATTATTGGGGGTGCCTCTCGTGCTTCTCCCTCAGCGCGTCCATGGCCTCGTACCTACGCCTCTCTGCCTTGGCTGCCTCAATTTCCAAAGTCCGGCCCCGTCCAGAACTTCCTCCCAGGTCCACTTCTCCCGCCAGTCCAACTCGAATTCCCTCTGCTCCTTCCTCTGCTGCTTGGTCCATAGTTGGTGGGTGATTCCGTCATGCTTGTCGTTGGAAATTGAGGACCAAAACGCAGCAGGTATGTGTATGCTCATCTTGTTTATTAACTTCCAAAAAAACGAACGTACAAAAATAACAAAAAAACACGAACTATTGACAAACTGACAGTCTGGTAAGGCACTAGGCTAAACACAGAACAATCACCCACAAAATACAAGACAAACACACCCAACTAATATAGGACTTCCAATCAAAGGCAACACCAAACAGCTGCCTTCAATTGGAAGTCCAACCCCAATTAACTCAACATAGAACCAGACACACTAGACTAAACATAGAAATACCTAAACATAAACCAAAACCCGGAAATACTAAATCAAACACCCTTTTAACAAACACACCACCCCGAACCACATAAAACGAATACCCTCTGCCACGTCCTGACCAAACTACAATACTAATTAACCCTTATACTGGCCAGGACGTGACAGGCTATGAGGGGTGGCCAGTCCTCTTCTGGCTGTGCAGGGTGGATATTATAACAGAACATGGTCAAGATGTTAAAATGTTAAAATATTCATAAATGACCAGCATGGTCAAATAATAATAATCATAGTAGTTGTCGAGGGTGCAACAAGCACGTCCGGTGAACAGGTCAGGGTTCCATAGCCGCAGGCAGAAAAGTTGAAACTGGAGCAGCAGCACGGCCAGGTGGACTGGGGACAGCAAGGAGTCATCATACCAGGTAGTCCTGAGGCATGGTCCTAGGGCTCAGGTCCTCCGAGAGAAAGACAGAAAGAGAGAAAGAGAGAATTAGAGAGAGCATATTTAAATTCACACAGGACACCGGATAAGACAAGAGAAATACTCCAGATGTAACAGACTGACCCTAGCCCCCCGACACATAAACTACTGCAGCATAAATACTGGAGGCTGAGACAGGAGGGATCAGAAGACACTGTGGCCCCATCCGATGATACCCCCGGACAGGGCCAAACAGGCAGGATATAACCCCACCCACTTTGCCAAAGCACAGCCCCCACACCACTAGAGGGATGTCTCCAACCACCAACTTACCGTCCTAAGACAAGGCCGAGTATAGCCCACAACGATCTCCGCCATGGCACAACCCAAGGGGGGGCGCCAACCCAGACAGGAAGACCACGTCAGTGACTCAACCCACTCAAGTGACGCACCCCTCCCATGGACGGCATGGAAGAACACCAGTAAGCCAGTGACTCAGCCCCTGTAAAAGGGTTAGAGGCAGAGAATCCCAGTGGAAAGAGGGGAACCGGCAAGGCAGAGACAGCAAGGGCGGTTCGTTGCTCCAGCCTTTCCGTTCACCTTCACACTCCTGGGCCAGACTATACTTAAAAGGTAATTTACCACTTTCACAAGTGCAGTCTCACTGCTATGATGGGGTCTAAAACCAGACGGAAGCGTTTCGTATACATTGTTTGTCTTCAGGAAGGCAGTGAGTTGCTGTGCAACAGCTTTTTCAAAAATTTTTGAGAGGAATGGAAGATTCGATATAGGCCGATAGTTTTTTATAATTTCTGGATCAAGATTCGGCTTTTTCAAGAGAGGCTTTATTACTGCCACTTTTAGTGAGCTTGGTACACATCCGGTGGATAGAGAGCCGTTTATTATGTTCAACATAGGAGGGCCAAGCACAGGAAGCAGCTCTTTCAGTAGTTTAGTTAGAATAGGGTCCAGTATGCAGCTTGAGGGTTTGGAGGCCATGATTATTTTCATCATTGTGTCAAGAGATATAGTACTAAAACACTTTAGTATCTCCCTTGATCCTAGGTCCTGGCAGAGTTGTGTAGACTCAGGACAATGGAGCTTTGGAGGAATACCCAGATATAAAGAGGAGTCTGTAATTTGCTTTCTAATGATCATGATCTTTTCCTCAAAGAAGTTCATAAATGTATTACTGCTGAAGTGAAAGCCATCCTCCATTTGCGAAGGCTGCTTTTTAGTTAGCTTTGCGACAGTATCAAAAAGAAATTTCGGATTGTTCTTATTTTCCTCAATTAAGTTGGAAAAATAGGATGATCGAGCAGCAGTGAGGGCTCTTCGATACTGCATGGTACTGTCTTTCCAAGCTAGTCGGAAGACTTCCAGTTTGGTGTGGCGCCATTTCCGTTCCAATTTTCTGGAAGCTTGCTTCAGAGCTCGTGTATTTTCTGTATACCAGGGAGCTAGTTTCTTATGACAGATGTTTTTAGTTTTTAGGGGTGCAACTGCATCTAGGGTATTGCGCAAGGTTAAATTGAGTTCCTCGGTTAGGTGGTTAACTGATTTTTGTCCTTTGACGTCCTTGGGTAGGCATAGGCAGTCTGGAAGGGCATCAAGGAATCTTTGGGTTGTCTGAGAATTTATAGCACGACTTTTAATGCTCCTTGGTTGGGGTCTGAGCAGATTATTTGTTGCAATTGCAAACGTAATAAAATGGTGGTCCGATAGTCCAGGATTATGAGGAAAAACATTTAGATCCACAACATTTATTCCATGGGACAAAACTAGGTCCAGAGTATGACTGTGGCAGTGAGTAGGTCCAGAGACATGTTGGACAAAACCCACTGAGTCGATGATGGCTCCGAAAGCCTATTGGAGTGGGTCTGTGGACTTTTCCATGTGAATGTTAAAGTCACCAAAAATTAGAATATTATCTGCTATGACTACAAGATCCGATAGGAATTCAGGGAACTCAGTGAGGAACACTGCATATGGCCCAGGAGGCCTGTAAACAGTAGCTATAAAAAGTGAGTGAGTAGGCTGCAAAGATTTCATGACTAGAAGCTCAAAAGACGAAAACGTCATTGTTTTTTTTTTTTTGTAAATTGAAATTTGCTATCGTAAATGTTAGCAACACCTCCGCCTTTGCCGGATGCACGGGGGGTATGGTCACTAGTGTAACCAGGGGGTGAGGCCTCATTTAACACAGTAAATTCATCAGGCTTAAGCCATGTTTCAGTCAGGCCAATCACATCAAGATTATTATCAGTGATTAGTTCATTGACTATAACTGCCTTGGAAGTGAGGGATCTAACATTAAGTAACCCAATTTTGAGATGTGAGGTATCACAATCTCTTTCAATAATGGCAGGAATGGAGGAGGTCTTTATACTAGTGAGATTGCTAAAGCGAACACCGCCATTTTTAATTTTGCCCAACCTAGATCGAGGCACAGGCACGGTCTCAATGAGGAAAGCTGAGCTGACTACGCTGACTGTGCTAGTGGCAGACTCCACTAAGCTGGCAGGCTGGCTAACAGCCTGCTGCCTGGCCTGCACCCTATTTCATTGTGGAGCTAGAGGAGTTAGAGCCCTGTCTATGTTCGTAGATAAGATGAGAGCACCCCTCCAGCTAGGATGGAGTCCGTCACTCCTCAACAGGCCAGGCTTGGTCCTGTTTGTGGGTGAGTCCCAGAAAGAGGGCCAATTATCTACAAATTCTATCTTTTGGGAGGGGCAGAAAACAGTTTTCAACCAGCGATTGAGTTGTGAGACTCTGCTGTAGAGCTCATCACTCCCCCTAACTGGGAGGGGGCCAGAGACAATTAATCGATGCCGACACATCTTTCTAGCTGATTTACACGCTGAAGCTATGTTGCGCTTGGTGACCTCTGACTGTTTCATCCTGACATCGTTGGTGCCGACGTGGATAACAATATCTCTATACTCTCAACACTCGCCAGTTTTAGCTTTAGCCAGCACCGTCTTTAGATTAGCCTTAACGTCGGTAGCCCTGCCCCTGGTAAACAGTGTATGATCGCTGGATGATTAGTTTTAAGTCTAATACTGCGGGTAATGGAGTCGCCAATGACTAGGGTTTTCAATTTGTCAGAGCTAATGGTGGGAGCCGTCGGCGTCTCAGACCCCACAACGGGAGGAGTAGAGACCAGAGAAGTCTCGGCCTCCGACTCCGACTCGCTTAATGGGGAGAACCGGTTGAAAGTTTCTGTCGGCTGAATAAGCGACACCGGTTGAGCATTCTTACAGCGTTTCCCTCCAGAAGCCATGAGAAAGTTCTCCGGCTGCGGGGACCGTGCGAGGGGGTTTATACTAACGTTACTATCTGTACTTACTGGTGGCACAGACGCTGTTTCATCCTTTCCTACACTGAAATTACCCTTGCCTAACGATTGCGTCTGAAGCTGGGCTTGCAGCACAGCTATCCTTGCCGTAAGGCGATCGTTCTCCTGTATATTATAAGTACAACGACTGCAATTAGAAGGCATCATGTTAATGTTACTTAGCTTCGGCTGTTTGAAGTCCTGACGAACCATGTCCAGATAAAACCTCCGGGGTGAAAAAGTTGAATGAAAAAAGTTGAGTGAGGGAAAAAGTAAAAATATACGGTAATGAAAAAGTAAAAAACCGTCAGGTAGCAAAGTAAGATCAGCAACAAAACGCACAGCAGCGTAAACAAGTCTGCAAGTTGTGACCGGAAACGTCACAACGTCTGACCTCTGTGATTGCCAACAAGGGTTTTGCCACCAAGTACTAAGTCATGTTTTGCAGAGGGGTCAAATACTTATTTCCCTCATTAAAATGGAAATCATTTTATAATATTTTTGACATGTGTTTTTCTGGATTTGTTTGTTGTTATTCTGTCTCTCACTGTTCATATAAACCTACCATTAAAATTATAGACTGATCATTTCTTGGTAAGTGGGCAAACGTACAAAATCAGCAGGGGATCAAATACTTTTTTCCCCCACTGTAAATCATACTTCATTAACATATTTTAAATATATTTAAAATGATCTAAATTGGAACATGTCACGTCCTGACCAGTATAAGGGTTATTTGTTATTGTAGTTTGGTCAGGACGTGGCAGAGGGTATTTTGTTTATGTGGTTCGGGGTGGTGATTTATGTAGTAGGGTGTTTGATTTATTATTTCCGGGTTTTGGTCTATGGTCTATGTTTTGTATTTCTATGTTCTTTCTGGTTTGTTGTATTTCTATGTTTAGGTTGATGGGGGGTTGGACTCTCAATTGGAGGCAGGTGATTTCTCGTTGCCTCTGATTGAGAGTCCTATATATGGGTAATTGTTTGGTTTGGTGTTGTGGGAGATTGTTTCTTGTTTTGCCTGTGTGAGTGTGACAAGACTGTTTTGCTGTTTGTGCAGTCTTTGTTTTTTTTGTTATTTTGATGTTCTCTTTATTTTAAATAAATAACAAGATGAGCATCCACATTCCTGCTGCGTTTTGGTCCTCTATTCCCGACAACAGCCGTTACAGAACAGTTTTAAATTCATTTAATGTCAATTTTATTGAACACATTAAAAATGATCTAAATTTGGACACTTTATTTGTACATAAGTATATTATTAGTATAGTAGATAAAGAGAAAATCAAATATACTTTGAATACACCTTAAGTACATTTTATGTATATTTCTCATAAATTAGAAATATACTAAAGTGGTATTTGAAATAGAATTCCTGTATTTTCTTTACAAAAAAGTGTATGCATAGCATGTTTCAAGTATTGTCAACTTTCTCTGCACTCTTCTGAACATGGAATTCAGAAAGTACTTAAAAGAATCGGCCTTCCATCAACGGGACAGTTGTAAATCATGCAGCACGTTATATCAAGATCGCAGATTTTAGAGTAACAACAAACGTCGGTACATAGAAATGTCTTATATCGGCTGAAAGCTTAAATTCTTGTTAATATAACCGTACTGTCCAATTTACAGTAGTTATTCCAATTTACAGTAGCTATCACCTCTGAAGGTGAAATGTGTACTTACATTCTGAAATCTTGCTCTGATTTATCATCCAAAGGGTCCCAGAGATAACATGAAGTGTCATTTTTTTAGATAAAATCCTTTTCCATATCCTAAAAAGGTCCATATAGCACGCACGATTGATTTTGTATTTCCACTCGTTCAATTTGCAAAGAAAGGAATCTGTGAAAATTTCACCCTAAACGTTGTTTGAATGAGTCAAATCACAAAACGAGTCAAATCGTATCTATTCTATCTATCCTAGAAGGTAACAAGACTTCAGTATTTCATTAGTGGCGTAGTATATTCTATAGGACACCAAATTTGGTCAGAGAGCGACTGTCACGTCCTGACCATTGAGTGTTCTTATTTTCTATGGTAGAGTAGGTCAGGGCGTGACTGTTTTTTTTAATCTAGTTTAATTTTTCTATGTTGGGTTCTAGTTTCTTTTTTCTATGTTGGGGTTTTTGTATGATTCTCAATTAGAGGCAGCTGGTCATCGTTGTCTCTAATTGGGGATCATATTTAAGTAGTTGTTTTTCCCACGTGTTTGTTGGAAATTATTTTGAGTTAGTGCATGTTGCACCGCTGTCGTCATGGTTTGTGGTTTGTTTATAGTTTATTGTTTGTTTGGCTAAGTTTCACAATATAATAAAGATGTGGAACGATACGCACGCTGCACCTTGGTCCGTTTCTACACACACACACGTGACAGCAACGCCTTCATGGCACACCAATGACGCGGGTGGCCATCTCTTGAACGACTGTATCTTTGTCAAATAAGCACCAATCAGGGTCAAACAAAGCTAGCTAGATAGCCAATGAGCTGGGCTTTACGGGAGTACCCGGAAACCATGTATATGTCGTAAAATGAATCTTCTAACCTTGTACGACAGCATGCCTTTTCATTTTGGACCAAAATTATAAGGATATTCAGAATTATGAACTTATGAAAACTGGTTGTTTTGCAAATGTTGAACTTATAATATGGCTACTAATACTTGGAAAGCTAAATCAAAGTCCAAGTATACAGATTTGACAATATTCATGCAGAAAAATGGAATATGAATCTGAATGTCTCCTTCACGATTTTCCCAAATGTACATGGGGGCTTCACACTAAAAGTCTTGAGGATCAGTGATACTCCAAGTTATCCATCTGAAACTTTGCACATACACTGCTGCCATCTTTTGGACACTATCGGAACAACCAGAGTGATGGCTATAATAGAGATGTTTCTCTTGCATTTCAAAGATGGTGGTAAAAAAACACTTTGCATTTTCTTCTACCAGATTTATTGTGTTATATTCTCCTACATTAAATTCACATTTCTACAATCTTCAAAGTGCTTATTTTCAAATTGACCAAGAATATAAATATCCTTGCTTCAGGGCCTGAGCTACAGGCAGCTTTGGGTATGTCGTTTAGGTGAAAATTGAAAAAAAGGGGGCTATCCTTAAGAAGTTCAAATTTAACCCTTTGAGATGTAGGAACACATGCTTGTGATCATTCTTCAGTGGTCCCTGCAGCATACGCTCAAACCGGTGTGATTAGCTAGAACACTTTATTGGAAAGTCTAGTCAGCGTTTGCGCTGGCCACATTGTTTTTCACAGAAACATTTTGCACAAACACAGTCTTTACAACGTGATGTCTTCAATGTGAGTAGTTTATTTTTGGATGCAATGTTCAGATAATCACAGAAGTAGCAACAGTATAATACAATTGTCATCCAAATCTGAAAATATAGGCTACATTAGTCCTATCACTAACTGCGTAACGAGTGAGCTAACACAAGTGGTCATATTTAGCCAACTGTCAGCTAATAGAAATGACTATTTACAATTCATCACGTCACGAGTGTGCACACTAGTGATCTAAGTAATTGAGTAAAAGAGTTTCGAAAGGTGGAAAGCAATCAGACCGTGGGTAATTTGTGAGCGCCGCCATATTTGTTTTTCTGCGTCAACTAAAGATAAGAAGAGGTGACAAGATGAGTTGGGTCTGTTTGCAGTATGCATGTTGAAGACAAAGGGGGTGTGTCATCTACCCTCATACACTTCCGGAAATGTACTCGAAAGACGAGTAAACCGTCCCTTCACCTCATTTTGCTATAACATCTTTGGCCCGACATGAATGATGTCAACGAACATGGCTCCACACATATCCGGCAAATAGCTTAGTATTAGCTCATCACAATCAGTTCAACCTTCAAAAAAGTATTTTACACACATCATATGTGTCTATTACAATCTATGCAAGAATTGGAATGCATGATTTGTCACCAGAACTTGAAAACGTGAATAAAACAGTAAATAAAGAAATTATTACCACACAAACCATTCTCTGAATGTGATTTATTGTAAACACTTTACTTGACACCCAGTGCCATAACACATAACACATAACACCATGTCATAATATGTCATAACACTGTCATGACTCATATATTGACACCTGTTGTGACATATATTTTGTTATTTTATTTTATGGCTGGTTATGACACTGACATAAGTGTAAAAATCCACATTTATTAAAATTAGTTTTTCCTGACAAGAAGTTTCCTTTAGTTTCTTAAAAGAATTCATTAAAGCTACATTACGGGATTTCAGCGAAACAACAGGCCCGCCCACCTCTTGATTTTGTATTCCCATATCCAAGATTGTAGCTTCTATGCAGTCTCCTACAGATACACTCCAACCAAGCGGCAAAAAAGAGCTGACCACAGAAAGACAGATTGCTTCCTCAGGTATATAAAAGCATAAGGAAGCATTTAGTGTGTTTGCTCAGGGCTAGGCGACGCCAGCCGTGAGGTGGAGTGGGCCGTAGGTTCATGTCATGAGAAGTACATACACCTGGGTAAAGGAGAGCGATTAAAAGCGTTTGAACACCTACTCTCTGTTAGGTCAATAGTGCAATCTTTCTCCTGGCTGCCCCATGCAGAATGCTATCGCTATCCGAGCTCAGGAACAATCCAGCTCTTATCGCTTATTGGTTCTGATTTCACCCATAAGGGCCAATTAGGAGATTGCTCCCTCTCAGAGTGAGCGGTTCTTGCCTGGCAGCAGTGGGCCACTGTACGGTTGCTTTGGTTCCTGTGCTGTTCAGGTAGGGAGGCCATCAGGGGAGTTAAGAGTTCAGCAATAATCACAAGACCGCTGTGCAGTGTGCTCATTCCCAGACATGGCTGGATGTGTGTGTGTGTGTGTGTGTGTGTGTGTGTGTGTGTGTGTGTGTGTGTGTGTGTGTGTGGTGTGTGTGTGTGTGTGTGTGTGTGGGGGGGAGGTAGGGGAGTGGTATTAATGGACATGTCACAATATGACATCAACAATACTGTATTACAATACATACCTGTGACATGATGATAGTGACAATTTCTATATTGACTATGACTGCAGTGCCACTTAGAAAACAGATATTGACAAAATATTTTCATACTGTATTTTGTCACAGTTTTATAGGAATCCTGTGCACTGCCTACACCACCAATACCCATTATCTGTGAGACAGTTTCTCAGAGGTGAGGCAGCCTGGCCCACCGCTGGAAACGTTGACACAAACCTGAACACGGCCCATCATGGGCTACCTAAACACACACACACACTCCATCTGAAACCTTCACTTTTTTTGAATTTCTCCAAAAGTATTTTTAATATAGTCATTGCTACACTCTTACAAAAAAAGTTGCTATCTAGAACCAAAAAGGGTTCTACGGCTGTAGCCATAGGAGAACCCTTTGAAGAATCCCCTTTGGGTTCCAGGTAAAACCGTGTTGGGTTCCATGTAGAACCCTTTCAACAGACGGTTCTACATGAAACCCAAAAGAGTTCTACCTGGAACCAAAATGGGTCCTCCTATGCGGACAGCCGCAGAACCCTTTTGTATCTTTTTTTTCTAAGAGTGCAGAATTTCGCTCAATGACAGTTTCTAACATCAGCTGAGAGCACTCTCACCTGCTCAACCTTCAATTTCCTGATCCCATATCCACCTGATAGGGAGAAAGAGAGAAAGTGAGAGTTTTTCTGTAAAAACAAAATCACATGAATGGTGCAGACTCATTTGCTTGCGATCTCTCTAAGACAATTTTCAGTGGATAAGGAACTTTTCATGAGTTTATTTAAACAAATATACAACGTCTTAATTTGGCCTGACGAAGATCTTGTGCAGTGGCATCGAAATGTTGTCTGTTTGTGTGTCTTGAATTAGTCACTCGGCAGAATTACAGTTACGGACATTACTTCTTTCATTTATTTAATTGATCCAAGAAAATGTTTGATCTCATAAAGCTTTTTAACAAAGGAGTTTAGAAATTATAGTCTTCCCTTCTCATAAAATGTCAGCGAGCACATTGTCTCTCCAGGCGATGGAGATTAGGTGCAATATAAATCAGAGAGGTGTTGATGAAGAGGAAGATCACTCATCTCTCTTGTGTGTTTGTGTGTCACACTCCACCTCCTCTCCCCCGGCACTGTTGAGAGTCATTCCCTGACAGGTCCGGGAACATGAGCATTCCTGGAGAATCCTGGAAAACCAGAACAGTAGCCAGTGACACTAGCCAGAGATAGAGGGATGACTGGACACAGAGGCTGCAGGACCAGGGAGATGGCCTCCTCTTCTATTTATTTTAATTTAACCTCTATTTATTACACGTTAATCTCATTGAGATAAAACCAATTTTGTAGGAGACCTGGTCAAGATAGCAGCTCTTCTCTTTCTTGCAGCAGTAGTTTTGTGGTATAATGTGGATGTGCATTAGGCTCTGCTATATCATACATAGGAGAGGTTCCCAGTAGAACACTTTAGGTCTGTTGGACTCTTGGTTTGTAGCATGTGGTGTTTCTGACCCCTTGTTCTTCTAGCATGTCAGTCACTACAGACTTCTCTGTAATAACAGGCCCCAGACTGGCTGGGACTGGGACAGTATATAGCCCCATTTATACATGGATCTAACATGCATCCTTGTGTCCTGTGCCCAGATTTTGATTGGATGGTGAAAATGCGGGCACAAAGTGTCATTAATTATTTAACAATTCCCCCCCCCCCCCCCAAGAAACCATTAAATAATCTTACACCATCCAAAGTGTAATTAATAAGTTCACCATACACAAAAGGATATTCAATGTCTGCCAATAAGCGCCCTTCTTTGCGAGGCATTGGAAAACCTCCCTGGTCTCTGCAACTGTTGATTACTACATTTACATTTACGTCATTTAGCAGACGCTCTTATCCAGAGCGACTTACAAATTGGTGCATTCACCTTATGATATCCAGTGGAACAAGCACTTTACAATAGTACATCTATATCTTTTTTTTTTTTTTACTAGATGTGCAAGGCGGGATTGAATGTGTCACTGTCACCTTGATAGCTCAAATTTCTCTCGACCTTCTCTAGACCTACAGTACATTGTAGACTTTCATTCCTAGGCTAGGTTGCAGCAACCTCATGATAGGTATAAGGGAAAATTTGAGTATCAGTTAGTAGCCTAAACCTATCAATGCTACATTGAGCTGGGTGAATAGAATATGAATAACAGTCATCCAATATGCTATAATAGAAATAAGGCCATGCTCATAAGAAAATAAATCGTCTTCCCTCATCATAAACGACACCGACCGCCACTGGTCTCTACTAATCCTAGTCCTGTCCAATAGGGCCATATACTGTAACACGGCAAAGAGTAGGCTTATCAAGGTAGCGTGCGCCACATTATCCCATTGGATCTGTCAACGTGGCAAACAGCAGAAATATCACTGAAATATTGTAGTTCCTACTGTGAATGTAAAATGTATTTACCTGATTTGTTTGATATTAATAGTTAGCAATTAATACTTAACAAATAAGAAGATATTTCTGTACTGTTAATGCCTTGTTTTTATGGTCTCCACTCTAGTTCCCTGCAGCTAATCTGGGCATATGGTCACTAGAGATGGCTTGAGCTGACAAATTAGATAAATACTGCCTTACATATACAATAATGTGTTTTACTTTTGATTTATTTATTTTATTTCACCTTTATTTAACCAGGTAGGCAAGTTGAGAACAAGTTCTCATTTACAATTGCGACCTGGCCAAGATAAAGCAAAGCAGTTCGACAACATACAAAAACACAGAGTTACACATGGAGTAAAACAACATACAATCAATGATGCAGTAGAATAAAAAAAAAAAAGACTATATACAATGATACTACTTACATTTACATTTACATTACATTTAAGTCATTTAGCAGACGCTCTTATCCAGAGCGACTCACAAATTGGTGCATTCACCTTATGATATCCAGTGGAACAACCACTTTACAATAGTGCATCTAAATCTTTTAAGGGGGGGGGGGGGGGGGGGGTTAGAAGGATTACTTTATCCTATCCTAGGTATTCCTTAAAGAGGTGGGGTTTCAGGTGTCTCCGGAAGGTGGTGATTGACTCCGCTGTCCTGGCGTCGTGAGGGAGCATGTTCCACCATTGGGGTGCCAAAGCAGCGAACAGTTTTGACTGGGCTGAGTGGGAACTGTGCTTCCTCAGAGGTAGGGGGGCCAGCAGGCCAGAGGTGGATGAACACAGTGCCCTTGTTTGGGTGTAGGGCCTGATCAGAGCCTGAAGGTATGGAGGTGCCGTTCCCTTCACAGCTCTGTAGGCAATCACCATGGTCTTGTAGCGGATGCGAGCTTCAACTGGAAGCCAGTGGAGAGAGTCGGAGGAGCGGGGTGACGTGAGAGAACTTGGGAAGGTTGAACACCAGACGGGCTGCGGCGTTCTGGATGAGTTGTAGGGGTTTAATGGCACAGGCAGGGAGCCCAGCCAACAGCGAGTTGCAGTAATCCAGACGGGAGATGACAAGGGCCTGGATTAGGACCTGCGCCGCTCCCTGTGTGAGGCAGGGTCGTACTCTGCGAATGTTGTAGAGCATGAACCTACAGGATCGGGTCACCACCTTGATGTTAGTGGAGAACGACAGGGTGTTGTCCAGGATCACGCCAAGGTTCTTAGCACTCTGGGAGGAGGGGACAAGGGAGTTGTCAACCGTGATGGCGAGATCATGGAACAGGCAGTCCTTCCCCGGGAGGAAGAGCAGCTCCGTCTTGCCGAGGTTCAGCTTGAGCTGGTGATCCGTCATCCACACTGATATGTCTGACAGACATGCAGAGATGCGATTCGCTGCCTGGTTATCAGAAGGGGGAAAGGAGAAGATTAATTGTGTGTCGTCTGCATAGCAATGATAGGAGAGACCATGTGAGGATATGACAGAGCCAAGTGACTTGGTGTATAGCGAGAATAGGAGAGGGCCTAGAACAGAGCCCTGGGGGACACCAGTGGTGAGAGCGCATGGTGCGGAGACAGATTCTCGCCACGCCACCTGGTAGGAGCGACCTGTCAGGTAGGACGCAATCCAAGCGTGGGCCGCGTCGGAGATGCCCAACTCGGAGAGGGTGGAGAGGAGGATCTGATGGTTCACAGTATCAAAGGCAGCAGAAAGGTCTAGAAGGATGAGAGCAGAGGAGAGAGAGTTAGCTTTAGCAGTGCGGAGAGCCTCCGTGACACAGAGAAGAGCAGTCTCAGTTGAATGCCCAGTCTTGAAACCTGACTGATTAGGATCAAGAAGGTCATTCTGAGAGAGATAGCAGGAGAGCTGGCCAAGGACGGCACGTTCAAGAGTTTTGGAGAGAAAAGAAAGAAGGGATACTGGTCTGTAGTTGTTGACATCGGAGGGATCGAGTGTAGGTTTTTTCAGAAGGGGTGCAACTCTCGCTCTCTTGAAGATGGAAGGGACGTAGCCAGCGGTCAAGGATGAGTTGATGAGCGAGGTGAGGAAGTGGAGAAGGTCTCCGGAAATGGTCTGGAGGAGAGAGGAGGGGATAGGGTCAAGTGGGCAGGTTGTTGGGCGGCCGGCCGTCACAAGACGCGAGATTTCATCTGGAGAGAGAGGGGAGAAAGAGGTCAAAGCACAGGGTAGGGCAGTGTGAGCAGGACCAGCGATGTCGTTTGACTTAGCAAACGAGGATCGGATATCGTCAACCTTCTTTTCAACATGGTTGACGAAGTCATCCGCAGAGAGGGAGGAGGGGGGGGGGAGGGGGAGGAGGATTCAGGAGGGAGGAGAAGGTAGCAAAGAGCTTCCTAGGGTTAGAGGCAGATGCTTGGAATTTAGAGTGGTAGAAAGTGGCTTTAGCAGCAGAGACAGAAGAGGAGAATGTAGAGAGGAGGGAGTGAAAGGATGCCAGGTCCGCAGGGAGGCGAGTTTTCCTCCATTTCCGCTCGGCTGCCCGGAGCCCTGTTCTGTGAGCTCGTAGTGAGTCGTCGAGCCACGGAGCAGGAGGGGAGGACCGAGCCGGCCTGGAGGATAGGGGACAGAGAAAATCAAAGGATGCAGAAAGGGAGGAGAGGAGGGTTGAGGAGGCAGAATCAGGAGATAGGTTGGAGAAGGTTTGAGCAGAGGGAAGAGATGATAGGATGGAAGAGGAGAGAGTAGCGGGAGAGAGAGAGCGAAGGTTGGGACGGCGCAATACCATCCGAGTAGGGGCAGAGTGAGAAGTGTTGGATGAGAGCGAGAGGGAAAAGGATACAAGGTAGTGGTCGGAGATTTGGAGGGGAGTTGCAATGAGATTAGTGGAAGAACAGCATCTAGTAAAAATGAGGTCAAGCGTATTGCCTGCCTTGTGAGTAGGGGGGGAAGGTGAGAGGGTGAGGTCAAAAGAGGAGAGGAGTGGAAAGAAGGAGGCAGAGAGGAATGAGTCAAAGGTAGACGTGGGGAGGTTAAAGTCACCCAGAACTGTGAGAGGTGAGCCATCCTCAGGAAAGGAACTTATCAAGGCATCAAGCTCATTGATGAACTCTCCAAGGGAACCTGGAGGGCGATAAATGATAAGGATGTTAAGCTTGAAAGGGCTGGTAACTGTGACAGCATGGAATTCAAATGAGGAGATAGACAGATGGGTCAGGGGAGAAAGAGAGAATGTCCACTTGGGAGAGATGAGGATTCCAGTGCCACCACCCCGTTGGCTTGATGCTCTAGGGGTATGCGAGAACACGTGGGCAGACGAAGAGAGAGCAGTAGGAGTAGCAGTGTTATCTGTGGTAATCCATGTTTCCGTCAGCGCCAGGAAGTCTAGGGACTGGAGGGTAGCATAGGCTGAGATGAACTCAGCCTTGTTGGCTGCAGACCGTCAGTTCCAGAGGCTGCCGGAGACTTGGAACTCCACGTGGGTCGTGCGCGCTGAGATACTTGAGATAGCTTAGGAGCAGAACAATCCCTAATTGTCTCAAAAGCATCCTTGCATCTGGGAGACTAAGCCAGGGTGAGGTTAAGACAATACAACCCCGTGCAGATAACGACAGGATGAACCCAGAGTGGCTTATGATGCCCCAATCTGCATGGGAGGGGTGGAACCACACTATATAAAGAACTTGTTACGCGGAGCGGAGCAGGTGAACCCAAGAGCAGACTCAGACGAGGAGACTGAGATAAGGTAACCAAGGTATTTATTGAAAAACAGGGGGAAGATGGGGTGCAGGCCAGGGAAAGCTTGGGCGGGATGCGGGGAGCCAGGTGCTGAGGCTGAGGCTGGAGCGAGGGGAGTTGGGGCTGGGTAACAGCCGTTGGAGAACTTGGCGAACGTGTTGCTGGTGAGCCTTGGAGTCCTTAGAAAAAATCTAAATGTCATCCACATAGACAAAAACGAAGCGTCCAATCACTTCCCTCAGTACATCATTGACTAGGGTTTGGAAAACAGCAGGGGCGTTAGTGAGACCAAAAGGCATGACCAAATACAAAGTGTCCAAGTGGTGTGTTGAATGCCATATCCACTCGTCCCCCTCTCTGATACGGAGGTCGAGTTTGGTGAACACAGTGGTACGATGGAGGGGGGCAAAAGCAGAACTGATGAGTGGCAAGGGATACTTGTTCTTCACAGTGATGTTATTCAGCCCACAGAAGTCTATGGATGGCCTCAGCGACCCATCCTTTTTCTTAAAAAACAAAAACCCAGCACCTACCGGAGAGAATGAAGGCCTAATAAGTCCTGCAGCCAGGGAATCCTGGATGTACACCTCCATACCCTCCTGCTCGGGGTGAGAGAGGTTATACAATTGGCTACAGGGGAGAGGAGCTTCAGGCTGGATGTAGTGATGGGGCATGCAACCCTACCTGCCAACTCCCTCCGAAGCTCACGGAGACAGTTGTCGATGCGGATGGCGAGAGAGATGAGCTCCTCGAGTCCATCAGGCTCATCCCTGGACACCAACTCATCCTTGATGGTCTCAGTGAGAGCTTGCTGGAATGCTCCCTGAAGGGCCTCCTCATTCCAGCCACTCTCAGTGGCGAGGGTGCGAAACTCGATCGCCATCTCAGTGACACTATGGGAGCCTTGATGGAGGGACAGGAGTTGCTTAGCGGCATCCTTACCGCAGACATTGTGGTCGAAGACTCTCCTCATCTCCTCTGTGAAACTGGAGTAGGAGGAGCAGATAAGGGGACTATCTCTCCCACACCACAATGGCCCAGGAAAGCGTTGCTCCACGGAGGCTGCCGATCAGGAAATCTTGACCCGTTTGCTAGCATAAGCATAAGGCTGTTGCTCGTATACTAGTGAACATTGTACCAAAAAGGCTTTGCAAGCTCCGAGGTTGCCATTGTAATGCTCAGGGGCTGGAACAAATGGCTCACGGGGCAGAGGAGAGGGACTCGGGGCTGGTTGCGAGCTCTGGGCAAAGGTTCAGCCCTGCAGGTCTGAAAGGCTCAGTGAAAACTCCTTGATGTGCTCCAGAAGAGTTTTCAGGGCATGGTCATGTTGCTCGAGCTGGGTGCCTTGACTGGTGAGGGTTTGGTGGAGAGGATCTGAGTCTGCTGGGTTCATATCTTTGGCCAGATCGTACTGTTACGTGGAGCGGAGCAGTTGAACCCAAGAGCAGACTCAGACGAGGAGACTGGGATAAGGTAACCATGGTATTTATTGAAAAACGGGGGGAAGATGGGTTGCAGGACAGGGAAAGCTTGGAGAGCCAGGTGCTGAG
This sequence comes from Salmo salar, assembly GCF_965601325.2. Taxonomy (NCBI): domain Eukaryota; kingdom Metazoa; phylum Chordata; class Actinopteri; order Salmoniformes; family Salmonidae; genus Salmo; species Salmo salar. Next base: position 4,098,028 of record NC_138308.1, on the reverse strand, counting down.
GCTGAGGCGAGGGGAGTTGGGGCTGGGTAAGCAGGTCTGGAGAGGAATCCAAGGAAGCAGTAGAGTGGGGGGTCTAAAACAGCAGGACTGAAGACACAGGATGAGCAGTAGAGTGCGTGGCAGGCGCAGATGTAACATAACTTTTAATTTCTGTAAAGGTTAGGCTACTCAGCCGACTGTTGGGTTGACTGGTTTCATTATTACAATAATTAATCGATATTGAATAAAGATTGCTTGAAGAAATGACAGTCTCTCTCACCTGATTAGAATATTCCACGACACCACACATCACCTTCTGTATAAAAAAGAAAATAGGCATTTTATGGGCTAAATTGATAAGCAAATGCGAAGCTTCATGCTAATGCCAGTCCTCTTTAGAATGCAATATTAGTCTTCCTAGTAGCATCATGACACAAGGCGACACCCAGATGCAGACACAGGAGGCAGATGGTTGGAGTCTTACAATGTTTATTAAACCAAAAGGAGCAGGCAAGAGAATGGTCGTGGACAGGCAAAAGGTCAAAACCAGATCAGAGTCCAGGAGGTACAGAGTGGCAGACAGGCTCGTGGTAAAGGCAGGCAGAATGGTCAGGCAGGTGGGTACAAAGTCCAGAAACAGGCAAGGGTCAAAACCAGGAGGACTAGAAAAAGAAGAAATGCAAAAAGCAGGAGAACGGGAAAAACACTTGTTGACTTGGAAACATACAAGACAAAGTGGCACAGAGAGACAGGGATAAATACACTGGGGAAAATAAGCGACACCTGGAGGGGGTGGAGACAATCACAGGGACAGGTGAAACAGATCAGTGTGTGACAAGTAGGACTGCAATAATGAAGTGGTGTGTACGTGTCATCAAGGCAAAGGGTTGCTATTTGAAGAATATAAAATCTATTTTGATTTGTTTAACATATTTTTTGGTTACTACATAATTCCATATCTGTCATTTCATAGTTTTGATGTTTTTGCTATTATTCTACAAAGTAGAAAATAGAAAAATAAAGAAAAACCCTTGAATGAGTAGGTGTGTCCAAACTTTGACTGGTACTGTATGTCAAACGTTTTTTGATGTACTCAGAGGATCATTACTAGCGTGTTTTAACCACTCCTATAAAAATGGTAGATTATCAAATACTCAACCAGGTCTGATTTCACTATTACTGAAACAGGACCCAGGTGGTAAATATAAAGATCCAGCCCATTAAAGAAATTGGAGGCCCCTTACACTTCAGTGTTGTGACACAAAGATTCTAGCAAAATGCATAGCACATAGAATAAAAAAGTTATTTGGGATATTATTCATCCTAATCGGACAAGTTTTTCACATGGATGATGCATTGGAGATAAAATAAGACATCTACGGGAAAAAATAGAACACTATGAAAAATCTGGGAAACCAGGCCTGGTATTCATAGCTGACTTTCAAAAGGCTATTAATAAAGTATGACTGGAATTTATACATACAGAGCCTTCGGAAAGTATTCAGACCGCTTGACTTTCTCCACATTTTGTTAGGTTACAGCCTTATTCTAAAATTGATACATAGTTTTTTACTTAAATCAATCTACACACAATACCCCATAATGACAAAGCACGACCAGGTTTTTATAGATTATTGCTAATCAATTAAAAATAACAAACTGAAATAATACATTTGCATAAGCATTTTCAGACCCTTTACTCAGTACTTTGTTGAAAAACCTTTGGCAGTGATTACAGCGTCAAGTCTTCATGGGTATGATGCTACAAGCTTGGCACGCCTGTATTTGTGGAATTTTCCCCATTCTTCTCTGCAGATCCTCTCAAGCTCTGTCAGGTTGGATGTGGAGCATTGCTGCACAGGAATTTTTTTATCAGGTTTGAGTCCGGTATCTGGTTGGGCCACTCAAGGACATTCAGAGACTTGTCCCAAAGCCACTCCTGTGTTGTCTTGGCTGTGTGCTTATGATCATTGTCCTATTGGAAGGTGAACCTTCGCCCCAGTATGAGGTCCTGAGCACTCTGGAGCAGGTTTTCATCAAGGACTTCTCTGTACTTTACTCCATTCAACTTTGCCTCTATTCTGACTAGTCTCCCAGTCCCTGCCGCTGAAAAACATCCCCACAGCATGATTCTGCCATCACCATGATTTACCATAGGGATGGTGTCAGATTTCCTCCAGACGTGACGCTTGGAATTCAGGCCAAAGACTTCAATCTTGGTTTCATCAGAACAGAGAATCTTGTTTTCATGGTCAAAGTCCTTTAGGTGCCTTTTGGCAAACTCCAAGCGGGCTGTCATGTGCCTTTAACTAAGGAGTAGCCTCCGTCTGGCCACTCTACAATAAAGGCCTGATTGGTGAAGTGCTGCAGAGATGGTTGTCCTTCTGGAATGTTCTCCTATCTCCACAAAGGAACTCTAGAGCTCTGTCCGAGTGACCATTGGGTTCTTGGTCACCTCCCTGACCAAGGCCTTTCTCCCCCGATTGCTCAGTTTGGCCAGCTGCCAGCTCTAGGAAGAGTCTTGGTGGTTGCATATTTCTTACATTTAAGAATGATGGAGGCCACTGTGTTCTTGGGGACCTTAAATGCTGCAGAAATGTTTTGGTACCCTTCCCCAAATCTGTGCCTCGACACAATCCTGTCTCGGAGCGCTACAGACAATTCATTTGCCCTCATGGCTTGGTTTTTGCTCTGACATGCACTGTCAACTGTTGGATCTTACATAGACAGGTGTGTGCCTATCCAAACCATGTCCAATCAATTTAATTTAGGTGGACTCCAATCAAGTTGTAGAAACATTTCAAGGATGATCAATGGAAACAGAATGCACCTGAGTTAAATTTCGAGTCTCATAGCAAAGGGTCTGAATACTTATGTAAATAAGGTAGTTCTGTTTTTCAAAAAACATTTTTCACTTTTTCATTATGTGGTATTGTGTGTAGATTGCTGATGATTTTTATATATTTAATACATTTTAGAATAAGGTTATAACATAACAAAATGTGGAATATTTCAAGGGGTGAATACTTTCCAAAGGCACTGTAAATGCCTGGAATATTTCAATTTTGGAGAACCTCTGATACAATAGGTTACAGTGATGTATAGTAACCTTAGGCGTAAAACAAGGTTGTACACTATCGGCATATATATTTATTATGGCCATCTAAATGTTAGCTATTAAAATCAGATCCAACAATAATATCAAGGGGCTAGAAATCCAGGGCTTAAAAACAAAGGTGTCATTCTACGCAGATGCTTCATGTTTTCTTTTAAATCCAAGATTTTGATCCCTCCATAGCCTCATAGAGGATGTAGATCATTTTTCTAACCTCTGAATTACAACCAAATTATTATATTAAATAGTGGAATACAAGAAATGTTTACTTTTACATTACCATGTAGTTTACCAATAAAATGGTCTGACGTTAAAGTGAACATACTCGGTATTCATTTCCTGAAAAAAATAAATGATCTCACTGCCATTTTTTTATAGAAAGTTAGCAAAAATAGATAAGATCTTGCTACCATGGAAAGGAAAATACCTGTCTACTTGTGGGAAAATCACACTAATGAACTCTTTAGTCATATCCCAGTTTACCTATTTGCTCATGGCCCTGTCTACACCTAACGACTTGTTTTTGAAATTATATAAGCAAAAAATATTATTTTGCCTCACAAGTCCTGAACTGGCAGCTTCATTAAATAGTACCCGCAAAACACCAGTCTCAATGTTAACAGTGAAGAGGTGATGCTGGCCTTCTAGGCAAAGTTCCTCTGTCCAGTGTCTGTGTTCTTTTGCCCATCTTAATCTTTTCTTCTTATTGGCCAGTCTGAGATATGGCTTTTTCTTTGCCACTCTGCCTAGAAGGCCAGCATCTTCACTGTTGATGTTGAGACTGGTGTTTTCTGGGTACTATTTAATGAAGCTGCCAGTTGAGAACTTGTGAGGTTGTCACGTTCTTTTGTAGAAACGGACCAAGGCACAGCGTGAGCAGCGTTCCACATAATTTATTAATAGTGAAACTTAACAAAATACAAAAACATAAAGAATAAACGAAACGTGACGACAGTGCAACTACACATAAACACAATTTCCCATAACCCACAAGTGGAAAACATGCTACTTAAGTATTATCCCCAATTAGAGACAACGATTACCAGCTGTCTCTAATTGGGAATCATACACAATCACCAACATAGAAAAACAAACCTAGAACCCCACATAGAAATAATAAACTAGACTAACCCCCCCAGTCACGCCCTGACCTACTCTACCATAGAAAATAAAAGCTTTCTATGGTCAGGACGTGACAGAGGTGTCTGTTTCTCAAACTAGACACTCTAATGTACTTGTCCTCTTGCTCAGTTGTGCACCGTGGCCTCCCAAGCCTCTTTCTATTCTGGTTAGTGCCAGTTTACACTATTCTGTGAAGGGAGTAGTACACAGCGTTGTATGAGATCTTCAGTTTCTTGGCAATTTCTCACATGGAAGAGCCTTCAATTCTCAGAACAAGAATAGTCTGACGAGTATCAGAAGAAAGTTATTTGTTTCTGGCCATTTTGAGCCTGTAATCAAACCCACAAATATTAATGCTCCAGATACTCAACTAGTCTAAAGAAGACAAGTTTTAATGCTTCTTTAATCAGAACAACGGTTTTCAGCTGTACTAACATAATTGCAAAAGGGTTATCTAATGATCAATTAGCCTTTTAAAATGATAAACCTGGATTAGCTAACACAACGTGCCATTGGAACACAGGAGTGATGGTTGCTAATAATGGGCCTCTGTACGCCTATGTCGATATTACATAAAAAATCTGCCGTTTCCAGCTACAATAATCATTTACAACATTAACAATGTCTACACTGTATTTCAGATCAATTTGAAGTTATTTTGATGGACAAAAAATGTGCTTCTCTTTCAAAAACAAGGACATTTCTAAGTGAACCCAAACTTTTGAATGGTACTGTATATATATATATATATTCATGAAAACAAACAATAAAAACACACACGCTCTTACCCAGAGTGACTTACAGTAGTGGGTGCATACATTTTCATACTGGTTCCCCGTGTGAATCAAACCCAGGAACCACACCTGTGTGGAAGCACCTGGTTTCAATATACTTGTCCCTCATTTAGTCAAATGTTTCCATTATTTTGGTACTTACCTGTACTTGGTAATGTAAATTAGTTTTTTCATGTAAGACACGCATGCAATCTGTCACCTGGGAATGTGTTCAATGGTCATTAACTTGACATACTTGACATACTGTACATGTATACCCATTGGTTCTTAAAGGGGCAATCTGCAGTTCAAACAACAACAAAGCCAGCACCCCACCCCGTTTTGTTCAAAAGCTGAGGAATTGGGGGTGGAGAAATGTAATCACTCTTAAATTCATTGATAGAGCTATGGATACAAAATGACAATTCCAACCATATCCAGAGACTAAACAGTGTTTGTTCAGAATTACATTGTTTAAAAACAATTGAGTAGAACACGCATTCATTTTGGGGTCTGATGGGGTATGACAATTGGACTAAGCTCATGAAGCATTTATTATATAAGTTATATTCTTCAAGAATCAATGGGTGTGCAAATAATTTTAAAGTAAAAAAAATGATGTAGCAATCGCGGATAGACCCTTTAAATACTATAACTTATAAATGTCTCAAGAGCGTTCAGCGTACAGCGTACAGTTGAAGTCGGGAAGTCGACATACACCTTAGCCAAGTACATTTAAACTCAGTTTCTGACATTTAATCCTAGTAAAAATTCCCTGTCTTTGGTCAGTTAGGATAACCACTTTATTTCAAGAATGTGAAATGTCAGAATAATAGTAGAGAGAATGATTTATTTTATTTTATTTATTTTTGCCAAGAGTGTGCAAAGCTGTCATCAAGGCAGAGGGTTGCTATTTGAAGAATTTAAAATCAAAAATATATTTTGATTTGTTTAACACTTTTTGGGGTTACTACATGATTCCATGTGTCATTTCATAGTTTTGATGTCTTCACTATTATTCTACAACATAGAAAATATAAAAAATAAAGAAAAACCCTTGAATGAGTAGGTGTTCGAAAACTTTTGACTGGTAGTGTATGTTCTTACCCTGCGTGTTTAATAGCCAGCAGCATACCACCCTGCATCCCACTTCTGGCTTGATTCTGAAACTAAGCAGGGTTGGTCTTGGTCACTCCCTGGATGGGAGACTGGAGGTGGTGTAGGAGGCACCCTTTTCTCTGGTCTAAAAAAATATATCCCAGGGTGGTGATTGGGGACATTACCCTGTGTAGGGTGCTGTCTTTTGGATGGGACCTTAAACAGGTCTCCTGACTGTCTGTGGTCACTAAAGATCCCATGGCACTTATTGTAAGAGTAGAGGTGTTAATCCTGGTGTCCTGACTAAATTCCCAATCTGGCCTTCATACCATCATGGCCACCTAATCATGCCCATTTTACAATTGGCTCTCTCCCCTGTAACTATTCCCCAAGTTGTTGCTGTAAATGATGTGTTCTCAGTCAACTTGCCTGGTTAAATAAATAAATAATAAATACCCCCCCCCTCATCCTATCCACTGTGACATAATGCACAGGTAATTGTGCATAGTTCAATAGGTGATACGAGTAGGCCTGCACACGTTAACAATTTTGACCATTTAGGCATACACATTTATCAAAACCAACACAGTGAACAAAAATATAAATTCAACATGTAAAGTGTTGGTCCCATGTTTCATGAGCTAAAGAAAATTAATCCAAGCTTATTTCTCTCAAATTTTGTGCACAAATTTGTTTACATCCGTGTTAGTGAGCATTTCTCCTTTGCCAAGATAATCCATCCACCTGACAGGTGTGGCATATCAAAAAGCTGATTTAACGGTATGATCATTACATAGGTGCACTTGGGGACAATAAAAGGCCACTATAAAATGTGTAGATTTGTCACACAACACAATGCCACAGAGTCTCAAGTTTTGAGTGAGCATGTTGACTGCAGGAATGTCCACCAGAGCTTTTCCAGATAATTGAATGTTCATTTCTCTACCATAAGCTGCCTCCAACATTGTTTTAAAGAATTTGGCAGTACTTCCAACCGGCCTCACAACCGCAGACCACATGTAACCATGCCAGCCCAGAACCTCCACATCCGGCTTCTTCACCTGCGGGATAGTCTGGTGGGGGGTGCTGAGGAGTATTTCTGTCTGTAATAAATCCCTTTTGTGGGGAAAAACTCATTCTGATTGGCTGGGCCTGGCTCCCCAGTGGGTGGGCCTATGCCCTCGCAAATCCACCCATGGATGCCCCCCTGCCCAGCCATGTTAAATCTAGGGCCTAATTAATTGATTTCAATTGACTGATTTCCTTATATGAACTATAACTCAGTAAAATATTTGAAATTGGTGCACGTTTTGTTTATATTTTTGTTCAGTATAGATCACATAATTACTTTTAGGAAGATGTGTTTGATAACTAGTATAAAACATATAAATAATTGAGCACACCTCCCATCATTTTTGCTTTCATTATTCATTAACAGAGTTTACAACGTTTTCACTAGATAGCACAGCAACAAAGCCCAAATTGTCTGTATCGTAAAAATTCATGAGAACAAAAATGTGCTTTTTGTCTTAAGTTTACTAGTGGGGTTAAGGTTAGGTATAAAATCAGATTTTAAGAAAATACATTTTTGAAATAGGCAGGGTTTATGACTTTGTTGCTGCGCTAGCTAGTGACGACCAGTTTACAGGCAAAACCTTGCGAGCTTCACTTTCGTCAGCTGGTTGGTCATGCCAGATTCCCCATGGTTCCGAGTTATTTAAAAAAAAAAGATGACTTAGTTGTTAATTTTCTCAATCTGTAGGCACAACCTCGAATCAAGCCAGTTTTATGTAGTTGAGCATGTCATCACTCCAAACTCGTGAAAGTGACAAACTGACACGTTTTCATTTTTGTCAAAACAACTTTATATCGAGTGCCTTTGATTTGATGGCCTGCATTTACACAGTTCGGTGCGAGACGACCATTAGACCCGATTATGTGTTAATGTGCATATGCTTAGTTAGCCAACATCGCCATGACATCGCCTACAAGCGTGATGTCCTATTGGAGAAGCAGTTTCTGGCTGTCTTTATACCATATTATCTTTGGTTCCAGTCTAGAAGCACGCTTTCGAGGACAGCATGTGGGGACAGATATTTAGCTTGTAGTCTTTTGAGGTGAGTGGATACTGTACTGGGCCTGGTTTCCCGATAGCAATGAAAATGAGGTTTACGATTTGTTACCGGTTTTGGTTTTATATTTATATTTCGAGGTATCACGTTAGCACGTAGGGCTCACAGATTGGTATGTATGTGTTGTCCATCTCGTTAGTCCCAGGTATCCCAGGTGATATTTAAGAATGGCTGGCCCAGTGCTCCAGTTGAGCTTGAGAAATGTTGGGAGAGATGCACTTCATGTCAGCTGAGGTGCGATTTCAACCTATTTAAGTATGAAAGAAGACCGATTTTTGGTGTGTCCGCTGTTTGTTTTGTGCCAAAGTTCCATCTAACCAGCTATTTTTGACTTAGCTAACTAGCTATACATTGCTTTGACTCAGCTGGCCAATGTTATCAACCAGAGAGACATTCAGCTTGTAAGAATCCTAGCTAATTGTCTTAGCTACGTTAACATTAGCTTTAACCAGCTGAGTTGACTTTCTATTTCAAATAAGCCTTGATGAGCATAATAGCAAGCTATCTTATTTGTGTTTAATCGCACCAGGTCTGCCTTGCAGTTGATTTAATGAATTAACTTCAATCTGTTGGCATGGATTCTAGATGTTGGGAGAATGGAAAAGGAGCCGCCCCTTGCTTCTTCACATCCCTTACCCCAGCCCCCTCCTGTCCCCCAGCCAGCCTGACAGTTCCAGGGAGGTCAAAAAGACCCTGAGCTAAGCCCCCCTTCAGGTCCCCTTGTCCAGCAGAATGTTGCAATGTCCCTGTTCCTGGAGAGCTACCGACTTTAGGTTTTTTCTCCAACCCTAATCTAGTCCACCTGATTCTAATAATTAGCTGGTTGATAAGCTAAATCCGGTTAGTTAGATCGAAAACAAAATATCATACCCCCCCAACAATGCGAACCTACCCTGTTATTGTAATGGTGTGAAGTTAGCATGTCTTGGGGTTCTGTAACCATCTCACTCATCAATATTCACGATTCATTCAGGACTATCAGTAATCATAGTAGCATCCACATTAACAAACAGAAAATGCATCTAACTTTGTAGAGTCACAAACTTGATGTAATCATTGTCTCCTAGGAATATGGGATCAAATACTAAACTTTTGACTACTTTAATACACATAAATGTATTTGTCCAAATACTTTTGATCCCCTAAAATAGAACTGTACAAAAGGTGATGTTATTTCTAAATGGGTCACTTGGTATGGATGAAAATTCCCTCAAATGAAAGCGCATAGTCATTGTATCATTTAAAATCCAAAGGGCTGGAGTACAGAGCCAAAACACCCAAAAAATGTACTGTTCCAATAGTTTTGGAGCCTTGTTATTATCTATTTTGTTACTATTTTCTATTTTTATCGCTCATTTTCTTACTTTTTAACTCTGCATTGTTGGAAAAGGGCTTGAAAGTAAGCATTTCACGGTAAAGTGTACACCTGTTGTATTTGGTGCATGTGAAAAAATATTTATTTTATCTTTAATTCCACTTCTATAATAACTAAGATTTTTCTCCTTCAACAAAGATGTTAGCATTTGCTATTTTCCCATATTAATACCAATCCTGAGTTAGCAAACATTCATTTTGACTGAGAAAATAAAAACTAGAAGATTTGTTTTAATCACATCAAAACCTTTCAACACCTTTGGTCATAATTAATATGTTTCTTTGATTCCAATGTCACTTTTGACAATTTTGTGGAATTTCTTGAAGGTCATCTGAAAAATCCTGCATTAGGAATGCTAATATTTAATCCCTTCATCCTGCAAGATAACGAGCGAGCGGATTGCGGCGCCATCTGGTGACCATTTAGGGAATGGTGTTTTCTGTTGGCATATTTTCATTAGGGAATATGTAGGGTTGACGGACAAAAGAGAACAGGGAAAAAGTCAATATAACATGCAATACGAATATAGACACTACTATCGTAGGTGGTCGGGAAGATCTGATCAGTCAGATTGTCTTAACCTATTAGTGCTGAGCGATTAGTGCTTTTTGAGGTTGTTTCGGTTCGCAAATTTTTTAATAATCCCGGAATTCGGTTTTGATTATTCGGGTTGAATGCTGTAACAACAGAAAAAAAACAATAAATAAAAGTCCCATGATGGTGGTGACGGCCATTTACTGCTTATCACTTATTATCCATTATTTATTCACATTACTTTAATTTACTAAAATATTTAAGTTGTTGAGTATATTACGTTAGTTTTATTTGATGACTTTATTATTTAATTCCCAGTCATCATCTCATCCCTATAGAGCTGCTGCCTATGCTGGGTGACAAAATCACTATTTTGATGATCTTCAAAGTAAATAAGGCATACTTTTATGACTACTGAATACCAACTGTCAATCACTTTGACCATGTATTTTAAGGTAGCGATACATTGCAAAGCATCACCTGCTCTCTATCCACTCACGATCATGCATTCGTGTCTCTTCCTTAGCAGGCATAAAATAAACAGACTGGACAAGTAGATGTGCAATGGATTATAGTCATTGTAGTTAATTACCACGTTTTATGCACTACACTACATTAGTATGTGGACACCAGCTCGTTGAACATCTCATTCCAAAACCATGGGCATTAATATGGAGTTGGTCCCCCCTTTGCTATAACAGCCTACAACCTTCTGGGAAGGCATTCCACAAGATGTTGGGACTTGCTTCCATTTAGCCACAAGAGCATTAGTGAGGTCGGGCACTGATGTTGGGTGATTAGGCCTGGCTCGCAGTCGGCATTCCAATTCATCCCAAAGGTGTTCAATGGGGTTGAGGTCAGGGCTCTGTGCAGGCCATTCAAGTTCTTCCACTCCGATCTCGACAAACCATTTCTGTATGGACCTTGCTTTGTGCACGGGGGCATTGTCATGCTGAAACAGGAACGGGCCTTCCCGAAACTGTTGCCACAAAGTGGAAAGCACAGAATCGTCGACTGTAGCATTAAGATTTCCCTTCACTGGAACTAAGGGGCCTTGCCCGAAACCATACTTTTGTGTATATATAGTGTATGTAAAATACATAACTCCCAACAGTTTAGGCTGGATCTGATTTCTCGCTATAGAAACTGTGGAATGTGCGCATTGAGCTCAGGTCAATTAGTTGTTTAAAAAATAAAATAAATAAAAATGTTGGTTAATTGCTCAGTGCTAACACTTAGGTTGGAGTCATTAAAACTAGTTTTTAAACCATTCAACAAATTTGTTGTTAACAAACTATACTTTTGGTAAGTCGGTTAGGACATCTACTTTGTGCATAACACAAGTAATTTTTCCAATAATTGTTTACAGACAGATTATTTCACTTATAATTCACTGTATCACAATTCCAGTGGGTCAGAAGTTTACATGCACTAAGTTGACTGTGCCTTTAAACAGCTTGGAAAATTCCAGAAAATTATGTCATGGCTTTAGAAGCTTCTGATAGGCTAATTGACATCATTTGAGTCAATTGGAGGTGTACCTATGGATGTATTTCAAGGCCTACCTTCAAACTCAGTGCCTTTTTGCTTGACATCATGGGAAAATCAAAAGAAATCAGCCAAGACCTCAGAAAAAAAATTGTAGACCTCCACAAGTCTGGCTCATCCTTGGGAGCAATTTCCAAATGCCTGAACGTACCATGTTCATCTGTACAAACAATAGTACGCAAGTATAAACACCATGGGACCACGCAGCCATCATACCGCTCAGGAAGGAGACGCGTTTTGTCTTCTAGAGATGAACGTACTTTAGTGCGAAAAGTGCAAATCAATCCCAGAACAACAGCAAAGGACCTTGTGAAGATGCTGGAGGGAACAGCTACAAAAGTATCTATATCCACAGTAAAACGAGTCCTATATCAACATAACCTGAAAGACTGCTCAGCAAGGAAGAAGCCACTGCTCCAAAACCGCCATAAACTACGGTTTGCAACTGCACATGGGGACAAAGATTGTACTTTTTGGAGCAATGTCCTCTGGTCTGATGAAACAAAAATAGAACTGTTTGGCCATAATGACCATCGTTATGTTTGAAGAAAAAAGGGGGATGTTTGCAAGCCGAAGAACACCATCCCAACCCTGAAGCACGGGGGTGGCACCATCATGTTGTGGGGGTGCTTTGCTGCAGGAGGGACTGGTGTACTTCACAAAATAGATTGCATCACGAGGAATGAAAATTATGTGGATAAATTGAAGCAACATCAGTCAGGAAGTTAAAGCTTGGTCACAAATGGACAATGACCCCAAGCATACTTCCAAAGTTGTGGCAAAATGGCTTAAGGACAACAAAGTCAAGGTATTGCAGTGGCCATCACAAAGCCCTGACCTCAATCCTATAGAAAATGTGTGGGCAGAACTGATAAAGCATGTGCGAGCAAGGAGGCCTACAAACCTGACTCAGTTACACCAGCTCTGTCAGGAGGAATGGGCCAAAATTCACCCAACTTATTGTGGGAAGCTTGTGGAAGGCTACCCAAAATGTTTGACACAAGTTCAACAATTTAAGGCAATGCTACAAAATACTAAGTGAGTGTATGTAAACTTCTGACCCACTGGGAATGTGATGAAAGAAATAAAAGCTGAAATAAATCATTCTCTCTGCTATTATTCTGACATTTCACATTCTTAACATAAAGTGGTGATCCTAACTGACCTAAGACAGGAATTTTGTATTAGGATTACATTTCAGGAATTGTGAAACTGAGTTTAAATGTCTGTAAACTTCCGACTTCAACTGTATCTAAACATGTGAGCAAATCAGAATGTGAACAAGATCAGGATCAAGGACGCATTATTAAACCTGGTGTAAACGGGGCTTCTTCAGACAGACATACAGATTTTGTAAAAGCAGCTAATCATTAAAGTAGGTTTTAGTAATAACAGGGCCGATCACATATCAGGAATGATATAGGCCTACAATAAACCCTCTATCAGTTGTGCTGCTTTAATCTTAGATTGCAAGTCAGACAATGTACATCACAGTCATTGAAATGCACATGCACAATGCAAATGCACAATGTACATTTAAAGTATGATATAACCAAGCCAAGTCTTTTTGGGCCCTGTACTGTACCCCACTCTTTTATGATCTCTCTCTCTTTTCCTCTCGCTCTCCATTTTTTTTCTCTCTCTCTCTCCTTCCCTCCCTCCCCTCATATAAAGTTGTCCTCTGGGTTGTGTAAGTTCTGTGGTTTGGCATGGCAGTGCAGAAAACCCAGAAGTTCCTTTTGTAGTAAGCACTACTATTACTTCGCCTCACTGCTGGGTGAAAGAAGGTGGTGGGAGAGAGAAGAGAAGGGATAAAGACGAGGTAGAGAGAGAGAAGAGAGAGAGGAAGAGTGGGGAATTAGAGAATAGAGAGAGAGAACAGCTATGAAAACCATATTTATCACCACATTTTTTGCCTAGAATGCAATGTATTGCCTTATGCATCATGCCACGTGATCAATATAACTTTCTGCTAAAGTGTCAGACTGATTGTTGAGACATCATCTTCCTGATGCATTTCTCTAGGCATCAATAGTGAGACACTAATCTCCTCCCACGTGAATGTAATGTGTTCACTTAGGGATCATGTCCGTGAAGCCTTTCTCTTGGCGTCCATAGTGTGATGCTAATCTCCCCCCTCATTGGATGCAATTCATTCACATAAGCTTCATGTTCCTTGAAGCCAATCTTTTTGCATACCGTAATTTCCGGACTATTAAGCCGCACCCACTGAATTAATTTTTTATTTTTATTTTGAACATAAATAAGCCGCACATGTCTATAAGCCGCAGGTGCCTACCGGTACATTGAAACAATTGAACTTTACACAGGCTTTAACGAAACACGGCTTGTAACAAAAATAAATAGGCTTTAACGAAACACGGCTTGTAACAAAAAAAAATAGGCTTTAACGAAACACGGCTTGTAACAAAAAATTTAAAATTAGCAGTAAGCTTTAGTTGTCTTTTTGCACTGAGTCAATTCCTCATGCTGCTGTTTCCAACGTCTTATCATCGACTCATTAAGACCAAGCTCCCGTGCAGCAGCTCTATTTCCTTTTCCAACAGCCAGATCAATCGCCTTCAACTTGAAAGCTGCATCATATGCATTTCTCCGTGTCTTTGCCATGATGAGGGTGACAAAATGACTACCGTAATCAGAATGATGGGAAGTTTGAGAGCGCTCGATTTAATCTAAACAGTAAACAAAAAAGTTGTTTGACCTTAACCCGTTCGGCAATTTCATTGGTCTAATGAAAGCTTCATGCCGCCAAAAAACTGAGCACGTCACAGAATGTGTTTTAAAAAGATAAATAAAATTGAAAGCGGGAAAAATCAATATATTACCCGCGTCATTGGTTAAGGAGCGAGGTTCAAAGCCTGGGAAAAAAGTTGCGGCTTAAAGTCCGGAATTTACGGTAATCATACCTGATTGATGCTTATCAATGATATCATGTTGGAGCTTAAGGCAGGTGCTGAAACTTCTTTCTGTTTTGACACAACTCCAACTCTATCATTGTTGGTCTACAGTTAGGTTTCTGTGATAACTTATATTGCATTTTTTACTTTAACCTCTCTAGGGTATGTGGGAATCCCGTGGCGCGATATTCAAATACCTTAGAAATGCTATTACTTCAATTTCTCAAACATATGACTATTTTACACCATTTTAAAGACAAGACTCACTCTCGTTAATCTAACCACACTGTCCAATTTCAAAAAGGCTTTACAACGAAAGCAAAACATTAGATTATGTCAGCAGTGTCAGCAGAGTACCCAGCCAGAAATAATCAGACACCCATTTTTCAAGCTAGCATATAATGTCACATAAACCCAAACCACAGCTAAATGCAGCACTAACCTTTGATGATCTTCATCAGATGACACTCCTAGGACATTATGTTATACAATACATGCATGTTTTGTTCAATCAAGTTCATATTTATATCAAAAACCAGCTTTTTACATTAGCATGTGACGTTCAGAACTAGCAGGTGAATTTACTAAATTACTCACGATAAACGTTCACAAAAAACATAACAATTATTTTAAGAATTATAGATACAGAACTCCTTTATGCAATCGCTATGTCCGATTTTAAAATAGCTTTTCGGCAAAAGCACATTTTGCAATATTCTGAGTAGATAGCTCGCCATCACGGGCTAGCTATTTTGACACCCACCAAGTTTGGCCCTCACCAAACTCAGATTTACTATAAGAAAAATTGGATTACCTTTGCTGTTCTTCGTCAGAATGCACTCCCAGGACTTCTACTTCAATAACAAATGTTGGTTAGGTTCAAAATAATCCATAGTTATGTTCAAATATCCTCTGTTTTGTTTGTGCGTTCAAGACACTATCCAAAGGTTGATGAAGGGTGACGCGCCCGACGCGTTTTGTGACAAAAAAATTCTAAATATTCCATTACCGTACTTCGAAGCATGTAAACCGCTGTTTAAAATCAATTGTTATGCGATTCTTCTCGTAAAAAAGCGATAATATTCCGACCGGGAAACCCTGTTTTCATTCAAAGACGAAAAAATAAAAACATGGTGTCGGCTCGTGCATGCGCCCCCAGTCTCATTGTTCTCTGATCGACCACTATCCAAATGCGCTACTGTTTTTCAGCAATGGGCTGCAAAGTCATCATTCAACATTCTGCCGCCTTCTGAGAGCCTATGGGAGCCGTAGGAAGTGTCACGTTACAACAGAGATCCTCAGTTTTCAATAAAGAGAGTGTAGAACACCAAGGAATGGTCAGAGAGGGCACTTCCTGTAAGGAATCTTCTCAGGTTTTTGCCTGCCATATGAGTTCTGTTATACTCACAGACACCATTCAAACAGTTTTAGAAACTTTTGGGTGTTTTCTATCCAAATCAAACAATTATATGCATATTCTAGTTTCTGGGCAGTAGTAATAACCAGATTAAATTGGGTACGTTTTTTATCCGGCCGTGCAAATACTGCCCCCTACCCTAGAGAGGATAACATGCTATCAAATACTTACATTGTACAGTTACATTTCTATAACTTATTTGACATTTTTTCCGATATAAATTATATCAAATAGTTACATATTACAGTTATGTTTCTATGACTTAATTAATAACACAGTCCCGTGAGTTCACGAGGAGAGTTACATAAAATGAGGCATGAACTGTAGAACTATTATGTTTCCTCTATATATTTAAAAAAAATCTTTCCCACTCTTTCTGTTTCTTTCTTTGTCTTACACACACACACATTTTAATGTTAAGAAAATGAAAACAACTTCGACAAGAGCAACCTGGTCTCAATTTACCCACTTAATTTAAGTACCTAATAGTTCTTGAACATCTGAATCATCTCAGTTCTGGATGATACATTTATATTTTACTCACATACTGGGCCCAGCCTCTCAAATTCCATTCAATTGTTATGGTCAAATGTAATTTAGCCACCCCAAATGAATCCAGGCCACATTGTTGGATTGACAGTTCAGCAACATAAGAATGACAAATCACAAACACTGACTCGTCAAGGGATGTGTGTGTGAGTGTGTGTGCATGCATACGTGGCTGTGTCTGGTTTTCTGTGCGTACGTTCACATACTGTATGTGGGTTTATGGGGAGTCGGGGCCAGTGATGAGCATGAGATGGGGCCCCAGGGGTCGGCTCCTGGTCTGAATGCATGGAATCTACCCACTCGGGGTGAACTTTAACCTAGTGCCCCCAATTCCTCACCTTGCCCAGGTGTGCTCCCCTCAGGACAGCAGTGAACCTGTGAGTGGATGGCCCCGGGTTCATCCCAGCACAGTCACCCAGCTCCATGAGCACCAATCTGGGCCTCTCCCCACCTCTCCTCTCTATCTCTCCCCCTATCCCCCCCCCCCCCCTCCTCCAGACATCCATGTAATGAACCCTTAATGAGCCTGTTACTCCAACTGTGACTTATTCTAGCTCATCTGGGAAAATAGGGAAGGAAGGGGAGGGCAGTACTAAGCGATAGGGAGAGAGAGATAGTGAAGGCCAGACAGACATACTGTACATACATACATACTGTATAGCCAGATAACAACAATCAAATACAATTGTATTAGTCGCGTACACAGATTTGCAGATATTATTGCAGGTATAGCAAAATTATTGTGTTTCTTGCTCCAACAGTGCAATAATACCTAGCAATAGAAATAAAACATTCTGGTGGCAGAATCATGCTATGGGGATGCTTTTCAGCAGCAAAGACTGAGAAACTGGTCAGGATAAAGGGAACAATGAATGGAGCCAAATACAGGCAAATCCTTGATGAGAACCTGCTTCAGTGTAAGCGAAGTTTTACATTCCAACAGGACAATGACCCCAAGCATACAGCCAAAGCAATGCTGGAATGGCTTCAGAACAAGGATGTGAAACTCCTTGAGTGGCCTAGCCAAAGCCAAGACTTGAATCCCATTGAAAGCTGTGGAAAGACTTTAAGATTGCTGTTCACCGCTACACCCCATCTAACTTAACAGAGCTTGAGAAAATCTGCAAGAAAGAATAGGAGAAAATCCCCAAATCCAAATGTGCAAAGCTGATACAGACATACCCAAGATGACTCAAAGCTGTAATTGCAGCCAAAGGTGCTTCTACAAAGTATTGACTTAAGGGTGTGAATACTTAAGCAAATTAAATATTTCTGTTTTTCATTTTCAATAAATTTGCTAAAACTTCTAAAAACATGTTTTCACTTTGTCATTAACCTCTCTTGGGTAGGGGGCAGTATTTTCACAGCCGGACGAAAAACGTACACAAATTAAACGGCCTACTACTCGGGCCCAGGAACTAGAATATGCATAGTATTAGTAGATTTGGATAGAAAACACTCTGAAGTTTCTAAAATTGTTTGAATGATGTCTGAGTATAACATAACTCACATGGCAGGCAAAAACCTGAGAAAAACCAACCAGGAAGTGGGAAGTCTTGTTCTTGTAGTCTTTTCAAGTCATTGCCCTTCTAACACACAGTGAATTAGGGTTCATTTTGCACTTCCTAAAGCTTCCACTAGATGTCAACAGTCTTTAGAAAGTTGTTTGAGGTGTCTACGGTGAACAGAGAGCGAACAGAGGAAGTTGAAGTTGTTGACTCAGGAAAGCACATGAGTTCATTAGCGCGCATTCACGTGAGGTGTAGCTGTGTTCCAAAACGTTTTTCAAGACATTGGAATCGTCCGGTTGGAATATTATTGAAGTTCTAAGTTAAAAAGGCCCTAAAGATTGATGCTATACAACGTTTGACATGTTTGAACAAACGTAAATATAACTTTTTTTGACTTTTCGTCGTGACATTTTGGCCGCGCTTCCTACACTTGGAGTAGCTTACTGAACGCGCAAACAACAAGGAGCTATTTGGACATAAATTATGGAC
Source organism: Salmo salar (assembly GCF_965601325.2). NCBI lineage: Eukaryota > Metazoa > Chordata > Actinopteri > Salmoniformes > Salmonidae > Salmo > Salmo salar. Next base: position 4,079,468 of record NC_138308.1, on the reverse strand, counting down.
TTTATCGATCAAAACAACATTTATTGTGGACCTGGGATTCCTGGAAGTGCCTTCTGATGAAGGTCATCAAAGGTAAGTGAATATTTGTAATGCTATTTATGATTTTAGATGACTCCAAAATGGCGGGTATCTGTATTGCTTGATGTCTTTTTCTGAGCGCAGTACTCAGATTATTGCAAAGTGTGCTTTCCCCGTAAAACTTTTTTGAAATCTGTCACAGCAGTTGCATAAAAGAGATGTTCATCTATAATTCTTTGAATAAAAGTTTAATAATTTATCAACGTTTATGATGATTATTTTTGTAAATTGTTGTGCTGATTCACCGGTAGTATTGGAGGCAAAATATTCACCGGTAGTATTGGAGGCAAAATATTTTCTGAACATCACGCGCCAATGTAAAATGCTGTTTTTGGATATAAATATGAACTTGATCGAACAAAAAATGCATGTATTGTGTAACATGATGTCCTAGGAGTGTCATCTGATGAAGATCGTCAAAGGTTAGTGCATAATTTTAGCTGGTTTTCTGGTTTTTGTGACGCCTGTCCTTGCTAGGAAAATGGCTGTGTGGTTTTTCTTGTGTTGGAACTGTCCTAACATAATCTAACTTTATGCTTTCGCCGTAAAGCCTTTTTGAAATCAATGTGGTTACATTAACCTGTTGGGGATAGGGGGCAGTATTTGCACGGCCGGATAAAAAAAACGTACCCGATTTAATCTGGTTACTACTCCTGCCCAGTAACTAGAATATGCATATAATTGTTTGATTTGGATAGAAAACACCCTAAAGTTTCTAAAACTGTTTGAATGGTGTCTGTGAGTATAACAGAACTCATATGGCAGTCAAAACCCTGAGACAAATCCTGACAGGAAACTGAAATCTGATGTGTGGATATCACTTCAAACATTTGCCATTGAAACACACAGGGGCTTGTGAATCATTTAGCACTTCCTATGGCTTCCACTAGATGTCCCCAGTCTTTACAAAGTGGTTTGAGTCTCCTACTATCAAAATTGACTGAAAGAGAGGCTGTTTATCTTGGTCACAGGGGATGGGCCATTACCATTGTGATGTCGGCGCCCATGGGTACTCTCCCTTTTCGAAACGTTTTGAAAGACAATGCAACCGTCCCAATGGAATATTATTGAAGCCCTGGTTGAAAAAGCCCCTAAAGATTTATGTTATACAACGTTTGACATGTTTGAACGAACTTAAATATATTTTTTTTGCTCATTCCTGACGACAAGTCAGACGCACACGGTACATTTTCACTAGCCTTCGGAGCGCGCTAACAATATTGGGACATAAATTATTAACTTTTTTGAACAAAACTACATTTGTTATGGACCTGGGATTCCTAGAAGTGCCTTCTGATAAAGATAATCAAAGGTAAGGGATTATTTACAGTAGTATTTTTGATGGTTGATCGTTCTAAGATGGCTCCAACATTTATAGCCTAGACGTTTTTTCTGGGCATACCACATCGTTTATTGCAAAGTGTGATTTCCCAGTAAAGTTATTTTTAAATCTGGCAAAGAGATGGCATTCAAGACATGTTAATCTACAAGTCTTTGAATGACAATATTACATTTTAACAATGTTTTCGAATAGTAATTTTGTAAATTGTAGCGCTGATTCATCGGAAGCATTTGAGGGAAAAGATTTTCTGAACGTCATGCGCCGATGTAAAATGCTGTTTTTATATATAAATATGAACTTTATCGAACAAAAAATGCATGTGTTGTGTAACATGATGTCCTAGGAGTGTCATCTGATGAAGGTTGTCAAAGGTTAGTGCTTCATTTAGCTGTGTTTTGGGTATTTGTGATGCATGCTAGCTGCTTTGAAAATGGATGTGTGATTATTTCTGGCTGGGTACTCTGCTGACATAATCTAATGTTTTGCTTTTGCTGTAAAGCCTTTTTGAAATCGGACAACGTGGTTCGATTCAGGAGAGGTGTATCTATAAAACGGTGTAAAATAGTCATATGTTTGAGAAATTTAAGTTATAGCATTTATGAGGTTTTGCATTTAGTGCGACGCGATTCCACTGGCTGTTGATTAGGGTGGGACGCAAGCATCCCACTGGCCCAGACAGGTTAACTAGCATCTCAAAGGACTTTATGATGACAGAAATGAGTGCTACGGGGTGATAGTAATTTAGTTCAGTTACCTTTGCTTTATTGGGTACAGGAACAATGGTGGGCATCTTGAAGCAAGTGGGGACAACTGACTGGGATATGGAGAGATTGAATATATCCATAAACACTCCAGCCAGCTGGTCTGCACATGCTCTGAGGACGTGGCTAGGGATGCCGTCTGGGCCGGCAGCCTTCCATGAGGTTAGCACGCTTAAATGACGTACGTCGACCACGGAGAACAAGAGCACACAGTCCTTGAAGAAATAAGGGGGCCCGATTTGGTGCTCAGTGTTTTCCTCGACACGGGCGAATACGGTGTTTATCTCGTCCGGGAGTGAGGTGTCCGCGACATGGCAGACTCTCCCTTTATAATCTGTGATTGTCCGGAGTCCCTGCCACGTATGTATCATGTATGAGCCGTTGAATTGCGACTCCACTTTGTCGCTGTACTGTCGTTTTTCCTCTTTTATTGCATTTCGGCGGTTGTAGCTGGTCTGTTTGTACATGTCCAAGTTTCCAGTCACCTTGCCATGGTTAAATGTGGTAGTTTGCGCTTTCAGTTTTGCGTGAATGCTGCCATGTATCCACGGTTTTTGGTTTGAATAAGTTCTAATTGTCACAGTGGGAACAACATCCTCTATGCACTTCTCGATGAACCCCGTCACCGAGTCAGTGTATACAGTACTAGTCAAAAGTTTGGACACACCTACTCTAGTGGTTAGAGCCAAAAGTTTGCTGGATCAAATCCCCGAGCTGACAAGGTAAACATTTGTCATTCTGGTCCTGAGCAAGGCAGTTAACACATTGTTCCCCAGGCACCGAAGACGTGTTCGTCAATTAAGGCGGTCCCCCGCACCTCTCTGATTCAGAGGGGCTTGGTTAAATGTGGAAGACACATTTCAGATGAAGGCATTCAGTTGTACAACTGACTAGGTATCCCCCTTTCATTCAAGGGTTTTTATTTATTTTTACTGGTTTCTTCATTGTAGAATAATAGTGAAGACATCAAAACTATGAAATAACACATGGAATCATGTAGTATTCAAAAAAGTGTTAAACAAATCAAAATATATGTTAGATTCTTCAAAGTAGCCACCCTTTTTCTTGATTACTGCTTTGCACACTCTTGGCATTCTCTCAACCAGCTTCATGGGGTAGACACCTGGAATGCATTTCAATTAACAGGTGTGCCTTGTTCGAAGTTTATTTGTGGAATTTCTTTCCTCTCAATCAGTTTTGTTGTGACAAGGTGGTATACAGAAGATAACCCTATTTGGTAAAAGACCAAGTCCATATTATGGCAAGAACAGCTCAAATAAGCAAAGAGAAACAAGTCCATCATTACTGTAAGACATGAAGGTCAGCCAATCTGGAACATTTCAAGAACTTTGAAAGTTTCAAGTGCAGTTGCAAAAAATATCAAGCGCTATGATGAAACTGGCTCTCATGAGAACTGCCACAGGAATGGAAGATCGAGAGTTACCTCTGCTGCAGAGGATAAGTTCATTAGAGTTACCAGCCTCAGAAATTGCAGCCCAAATAAATGCGTCACAGAGTTCAAGTAACAGACACATCTCAACATCAACTGTTCAGAGGAGACTATGTGAATCAGGCCTTCATGGTTGAATTGCTGCGAAGAAACCACTACTAAATGACACCAATATGAAGAACAGACTTGCTTGGGCCAAGAAACACGAGCAAGGGACATTAGACTTGTGATCTGATGAGTCCAAATTTGCGATTTTTGGTTCTAACCGCTGTGTCTTTGTGAGACGCATAGTAGGTGAATGGATGACCTCTGCATATGTGGTTCTCACCATTAATTATGGAGGAGGAGGTGTGATGGTGTGGGGGTGCTTTACTGGTGAAACTGTCAGTGATTTATTTAGAATTCAAGGCACACTTAACCAGCATAGCTACCACAGCATTCTGCAGTGATATGCCATCCCATCTGGTTTGCGCTTGTTTTTCCACAGGACAATGACCCAACACACTTCCAGGTTGTGTAAGGGCTATTTGACCAAGAAGGAGAGTGATGGAGTGCTGCATCAGATGACCTGGCCTCCACAATCACCCGACCTCAACCCAATTGAGATGGTTTGGGATGAGTTGAACCGCAGAGTGAAGGAAATGCAGCCAACAATTTCTCAGCATATGTGGGAACTGTCACACCCTGATCTTTTTCACCTGTCTATGTGATTGTCTCCACCCCCCTCCAGGTGTCACCCATCTTCCCCATTATCCCCTGTGTATTTATACCTGTGTTCTCTGTTTGTCTGGCCAGTGTGTCTTGTTTGTCAAGCCAACCAGCGTGTTTGTGTCAGCTCCTGCTTTTCCCCAGTCTCTCTTTTCTCATCCTCCTGGTTTTTGACCATTGCCTGTCCTGACCCTGTACCCACCCGGCTGACCACTCTGCCTTCCCCTGACCCTGACTGCCATCCTGTACTTTCGCCCCTGTTGCTGTAAAACACATTGTTACTCCGACACGGTCTGCATCTGGGTCTTACCTTGATACCTGATAGGAACTCCTTCAAGACTGTTGGAAAAGCATTCCAGGTGAAGCTGGATGAGAGAATGCCAAGAGTGTGAAAAGCTATCATCAAGGCAAAGGGTGGCTACTTTGAAGAATCTAAAATGTAAAACATATTTTGATTTGTCTAAGAATTTTTCAGTTACTACATGATTCCATATGTATTATTTCATAGTTTTGATGTCTTCACTATTACTCTACACTGTAGAAAATAGTAAAAATAAGGAAAAACCCTTGAATGAGTAGGTGTGCAACAAACTTTTGACTGATACTGTTCATTGACACTATTCTCAGAGGTGACTTGGAACATTTCCCAGTCCAAGTGATCAAAACAATCTTGAATAATAGATTCTGATTAGTCAGACCAACGTTGAACAGTCCTTACCACGGGAACTTCCTGTTTAAGTTTCTGCCTATAGGTGGGGAGGAGCAGAAGGGAGGTATGAGGATGGGGGAGGGCCTTGTTGTTGTCCCAGAAGGGAGAGTAGCAATGACCCAGGTTCTGTGTTGCATGTGTAGCACAGGAGATGTGTTGATAGAATTTCAGTAGCGGTTTCCTCAGATTTCCTTTATGAAAGGCCCCAGCTACAATAAATGCGGTCTCAGGATTTGTGGTTTCCAGTTTGCACATAGTCCAGTGTAGTTTCTTGAGAGCAGTCGCTGTGTCTGCTTGGGGGGTAATATACACGGCAATGACAATGACCGAAGGAGGTAATGCGGTTGGCATTTGGTGGTGAGGTATTCGAGATCGGGAAACCAACAAAAGGTCTTGAGTTCCTGTACGCTACCACAATCACACCATGAGTTGTTAATCATGAAACATACCACTCCGGGATAGACATAATGAACATGTGACTATGGCTGGGATTCAAACAGACTGCATTGCGCTAACAACACACTGCAGTAGTAGAATGCTGTGGGACAGTAGCAAACAGTAGGATATACAGAGAATTATATGTATGGCTTTCACCCGTTTACGTGGTATGAAGTCTCCACCACTATGGGGAGCTAGTCTTCACTTGCTCCTTAGTGCAACAGGTGAAGGAGAAAGAGGGAAAATGTTTTGATAGAGAGGCAGAGAGGGGGAGAGAGGGAGGGAGAGCCTAAACATAATCCAGCCGTCTCCCAATGCAGAGTCTGATTAGAAGCATGCATAGACCACCGATTCACAAGCTAGACAGACAGACAGACAGACAGCATGAAAGACATTGAGACACGCAGACATAGACAGTCATTGACAAATATAAAAAATTAGAGACCACCCGCCCCCATACACAAATAGACAGAGATGGCGCCAGAGGGGATGACTTCCGTTTTATTGGTTCTTAACCAACTATGCTATTTTGTTTGTTTTTTCACGTTGTTCGTAACTTGTTTTGTACATAACGTTGCTGCTACCATCTCTTATGACCGAAAATAGCTTCTAGACATCAGAACAGCGATTACTCACCTCAAATTGGACGAAGAGTTTTTCTTTAATGAGTTGGACGGGAAGGATATACCCCAAACACCCGAACAGGCCCTCATCCCCGTCATTCGCAGGAGAAGGAAACTGAGATTTTATGGAAAGAGATCATGGTGCCTTGTGAAGATCAGGCGAAGAGTGGCTAATCTGCCTTTGCCCTCTGTGCTGCTAACTAACGTTCAATTGCTGGAAAATAAATGGGACGAACCAACGGGACATTAAAAACTGTAATATTTGATGTTTCACCGAGTCATAGCTGAACGACGACATTAGTAACATACAGCTGGCGTGTTATACACTATCGGCAGGATAGAACAGCAGCCTGTGGTAAGACACAGGGCGGGGGCCTATACATCATTGTAAACAACAGCTGGTGCACAACATCTAAGGAAGTCTTGAGGCTTTGCTCGCCTGAGGTAGAGTATCTTATGATAAGCTGTAGACCACACTATCTACCTAGAGTTTCATCTGTATTTTTCGGGGCTGTGTACATACCACCACAGACCTATGCTGGCACTAAAACCGCACTCAATGAGCTGTATACAGCCATAAGAAAACTGGAAATTCTCATCCAGAGGCGGCGCTCAAACTGGCTGGGGACCTCAATGCAGGGAAACTTAACCTGTTAGGGCTAGGGGGCAGTATTTACACCGCCGGATAAAAAACGTACCCGATTTAATCTGGTTACCACTCCTACCCAGTAACTAGAATATGCATATACTTATTACATATGGATAGAAAACACCCTAAAGTTTCTAAAACTGTTTGAATGGTGTCTGTGAGTATAACAGAACTCATTTGGCAGGCAAAAAACTGAGAAGGTTTCATGCAGGAAGTGGCCTGTCTGACAAGGTGTCGTTCTTCTTGTCTCTGTTTATTGAAGAGTGAGGATCTTAGCTGTCCCGTGACACTTCCTACGGCTGCCATAGGGTCTCAGAAGGCGGTAAAAAGCTGAATCGTGGCTTTGCAGGCTCTGGCTGAAAAAAAGTAGCGCGTTTGGGTAGTGGCTGGTTACAGTACTGTGAGACTCAGGCTCGTGCCCGCGTCGACCGAAAGCTTTGTTTACTTTCCTCTGTTTAGCTAAATGGACATTCCCGGTCGGAATATTATCGCTTTTTTACGAGAAAAATGGCATAAAATGGATTTTAAACAGCGGTTGACATGCTTCGAAGTACGGTAATGGAATATTTAGATTTTTTTTGTCACGAATTGCGCCATGCGCACGACCCTGATTTATCATTTCAGATAGTGTCTGGGACGCACGAACAAAACGCCGCTATTCGGATATAACGATGGATTATTTTGGACCAAACCAACATTTGTTATTGAAGTAGCAGTCCTGGGAGTGCATTCTGACGAAGACAACAAAAGGTAATCAAAGTTTTATAATAGTAAATGTGATATTGGTGAGTGCTAAACTTGCCGGGTGTCTAAATAGCTAGCCCGTGATGCCTGGGCTATGTACTTAGAATATTGCAAAATGTACTTTCACCAAAAAGCTATTTTAAAATCGGACATATCGAGTGCATAGAGGAGTTCTGTATCTATAATTCTTAAAATAATTGTTATGCTTTTTGTTAACGTTTATCGTGAGTAATTTAGTAAATTGTTAGCGAATTCCCCGGAAGTTTGCGGGGAATTTGCTAGTTCTGAACGTCACATGCTAATGTAAAAAGCTGGTTTTTGATATAAATATGAACTTGATTGAACAAAACATGCATGTATTGTATAACATAATGTCCTAGGGTTGTCATCTGATGAAGATCATCAAAGGTTAGTGCTGCATTTAGCTGTCTTCTGGGTTTTTGTGACATTATATGCTAGCTTGAAAAATGGGTGTCTGATTATTTCTGGCTTGGTACTCTGCTGACATAATCTAATGTTTTGCTTTCGTTGTAAAGCCTTTTTGAAATCGGACAGTGTGGTTAGATTAACAAGAGTCTTGTCTTTAAATAAATGTAAAATAGTCATATGTTTGAGAAATTGAAGTAATAGCATTTCAAAGGTTTTGAAAATCGCGCCACAGGATTCAACTGGCTGTTACGTAGGTGGGACGAATTCGTCCCGCCGGTCCCATAGAGGTTAAATCAGAGTTACCCCATTTCTATCAGCATGTTAACCTCTATGGGCAAGGCGGGACGAATTCGTCCCACCTACGTAACAGCCACCTGAATTCAGTGGCGCGATTTTTGAATCGTTTGAAATACTATTACTTCAATTTCTCAAACATATGACTATTTTACAGCTATTTAAAGACAAGACTCTCCTTAATCTAACCACACTGTCCGATTTCAAAAAGGCTTTACAACGAAAGCAAAACATTAGATTATGTCAGGAGAGTGCCCAGCCAGAAATAATCAGACACCCACTTTTCAAGCTAGCATATAATGTCACAAAAACCCAAACCACAGCTAAATGCAGCACTAACCTTTTATGATCTTCATCAGATGACACACCTAGGACATTATGTTATACAATACATGCATGTCTGTTCAATCAAGTTCATATTTATATCAAAAAACAGCTTTTTACATTAGCATGTGACGTTCAGAAAAAGCATACCCCCTGCAAACTTCCGGGGAATTTACTAACAGTTTGCTAAATTACTCACGATAAACGTAAACAAAAAGCATAACAATTATTTTAAGAATTATAGATACATTACTCCTCTATGCACTCGATATGTCCGATTTTAAAATAGCTTTTCGGATGAAGCACATTTTGCAATATTCTAAGTACATAGCCCAGCCATCACGGCTAGCTATTTAGTCACCCGGCAAGATTAGCCTTCACCAAAATCCTATTTCCTATAAGAAAAATGTTCTTGCCTTTCCTGTTCTTCGTCAGAATGCACTCCCAGGACTTCTACTTCAATAACAAATGTAGGTTTGGTCCCAAATAATCCATCGTTATATCCAAATATCCTCTGTTTTGTTCGTGCTCTCTAGACACTATACGAATGGTAAATAACGGTCGCGCGCATGGCGTGACAAAAAATGTCTAAATATTCCATTACCGTACTTCGAAGCATGTCAACCGCTGTTTAAAACCAATTTTTATGCCATTTATCTCGTAGAAAAGCGATAATATTCCGACCGGGAATCTGCAATAAGCTAAACAGCCGAATGAAATTTCTCCACGGGGGCGAATCGTGCACGCGCCTCATTCAATGGTCCTCTGATCGGCCACTTGGATAAGGCGATAATCTGTTTCAGCCAGAGGCTGCCTCGTCATCGTTCAGGTTTTTCCCGGGTTCTGAGAGCCTATTGGAGCCCTGGGAATTGTCACGTTACAGCTAAGATCCTTACTCTTCAATAAACAGATGCAAGACGCACGACTCCTTGTCAGACAGGCCACTTCCTGCATGAAACCTTGTCAGGTTTTTGCCTGCCATAGGAGTTCTGTTATACTCACAGACACCATTCAAACAGTTTTAGAAACTTTAGGGTGTTTTCTATACAAACCTGAACAATAATATGCATATTCTAGCTTCTGAGTTGGTGTAGGAGGCAGTTAAAAATGGGCACATATTTTTTCCAAAATTCTCAATACTGCCCGCTAGCCCAAACAGGTTAAATGTGCAACCAGATGGAAAAAAAACTCTAGACCACTTTTACTCTACACACAGAGATGCGTACAAAGCTCTCCCTCAGCCTCCATTTGGCAAATCTGACCATAATTCTATCCTCCTTATTCCTGCTTACAAGCTAAAATTAAAGCAGAAAACACCAGTGACTCAGTCTATAAAAAAAAGTGGCCAGATGAAGCAGATGCTAAACTACAGGACTGTTTTGCTAGCACAGACTGGAATACACCACATCAGTCACTGGCTTCATGAACAACTGCATCGATGACGTCGTCCCCACAGTGACTGTACGTACATACCCCAACCACAAGCCATGGATTACAGGCAACATTCGCACTGAGCTAAAGTGTAGAGCTGTTGCTTTCAAGGGGCGGGACTGTATCCCGGAAGCTTATAGGAAACCCCGCTATGCCCTCTGAAAAACTATCAAACAGGCAAAGTTAATACAGGACTGTTATGTTTGTTCCTTATATAATGGCAAACCGGGGCGTAGGTTTAACAACTTTTAATGAACATATACTTCAGCTAGAAAACTTGTTTAGCCATGCAAAGCATTCTTCAACCACCTGCCCCCCGCACAGCCTGCTGGGTAACGTAGTCTAAATGTTATTAACACATAACAACACATCTTCTTTCCTTTAAAAGAAAACTACTTCTCTATGTAACTGCACGTCACATCACATTTGTTTACTCAACCTGCATAACATGCAATAACACACATTTCTTTCCCCCAATTTTTTTTTATATTGCTCTCATCACTTAAGAGGCAATAAACATATTCTGATGTATGATTTTTTTTTTCAACTAAATATAGTCTGTCCAACAATGCTCTATTTCTTTTCACATAAACAAAACGTTCAGTCCAGGTGCCCCTTTTTTGTATTCTTTTAATCAATTCTCAATAAGCCTTTCAGGGGCTCTGACAGTCCTTTTTTGTTGTTCTGCTGAAGTGCTTCCTGAAACAGTTGGATAGCGTTCGTCATCAGTCAGGGTGTTCTGACTGAATTGGCCATTTCTAAAGACATTTGACGCTTCAGCAGTATCCTCCTGATGATCCTCAGTCACTTGAGTGAATGGCTAAAGCCTTAGATCCACTCTGTTTCGTCTCAGTTGTGATCCATGCTCCGTTTGGATCTCAGGATCGCGGTGCAACTTCTCTCTGCACACACTCTTGCTGCATCCAGGTTCCTGTAGTGATGTCTCAGAGTCGTACATGATCTCCAAGTTTCAGTTCAGGTAAGTGCCTTGCACTTTTGTCGTGTCGCTGTTTTTGTTTGTTTTTCTGTTTTTCCTTCGCAAGTTTGACTTTGTGAGCACCTCTGGGTGTTAGCAAGTCCTCATGGATTGGTAGGTTGGTTCTGATGCAACGTCCCATCAACATTTGTGCAGGTGAAAGTCCATTCTGCAGTGGACTTTCCATCATATGCCTTTTTCATCAGACCTTTGACAATTTTGATTGAACTCTCTGCTAAGCCATTGGATCTTGGGTAGTTGGGGCTGGAGGTGTTGTGTCGGAATCCCCAGTCGTTAGCGAACGATTGGAATTCGGAACTTGAGAACTGTGGGCCATTGTCCAAGTACAGTTCAGACGCAACCACGTCTTGCAAAGACTGATTTCAGGTAGGTCATTACAGCTTTGCTGGAGGTAGTTGGCAGTGTTGCTACTTCAGGGTAGTTTGAGTAGTATTTGGTAACAACAATGTGACTTTTGCCATTGCAGTCAAAAAGGTCAACTCCAACTTTGTAGTAGGGCCTGTTGGGTACTGGATGCGACATTAGCGGCTCTGCTTGCTGCTTTGGCCTGTAGGTCAAACACAGTTCACATGAAGCAGTGGTCTGGCTGATTTCCTGGTAATTCTTGACCAGTACATTACTTCTCGTGCTTGTCGTTTGCATTTTTCCTCACCCAAGTGGCCCTCGTGTATTTTCTGTAGCATTTCTTTGCGTAGTGTCATGGGAATGACAATCTTGTTGCCTTTGAACACTAAGTCATCCACAACGGTGAGCTCTGCTCTGCAAATCCAGTAATCCTGTATTTTCCTTGGACAGTTGTTTTTCTGCGCGGCCATCCCATCAGTATTGTTTCTTTCAACTATGTCATGGTTTGTTCAGCTGCGGTCTCTCTTTTGATCTGCTCCATTCTCTCAGAAGACACAGGAAGTGATGCTACGATCATGTCGACGTAGGCCTGACTCTGTGTTTTTCTGTATGTCGAAGCTCTCTTTCTTGTCGACTGCTCGAGAAAGTGTGTCGGCGGCGAACATGAACTTTCCAGGGGTATAGATCATCTTCACATCATACTTTTGCAGTCTAATCAACATTCTCTGGATTCTCATTGGACAATCATTCAGTGGCTTAGACATGATTGACACCAATGGTTTGAGGTCGGTTTCTACTTCGAAGTCTCGTCCGTAGACATATTGGTGAAACCTTTCGCAAGCGTATGTGCTCACCGGTAGTTCTTTCTCTATTTGTGCATACCTTGTCTCTGCACCTTTCAAGGCTCTGGACGCATAAGCGACGGGTTGCCATGTGTCGTCATGCTATGGCAGAAGAACATCTCCCAGGCCAAACTGTGACGCGTCTGCAGAAATCCTTGTGCTTTTCTCTGGATCATAGAACCTGAGCACTGGCTCTTCTGTGATTGTCTTCTTTAGGTTTTTGAAGTAGTTTTCCTATTCATGGGACCATTCCCATTCATTCTTCTGTTCCAGAAGACATCTGAGTGGAGCGGACTGTGCTGACAGTTGAGGTATGAACTTTGCAAGGTATGTGATCATGCCCATGAAGCGTTTCACGTCGTCCTTGTTCTTCTGGCACTCCATGTTGTTGATGGCTGATATTTTCCTCTAGTCTGGTTTGACTCCGTCCTCTGAAAGTACGTCTCCCACGAAGGTAAGTGTTTTTACACCAAACTCGAATTTGTCCTTGTTTAGTTTTAGGTTGACTTTCCGTGTCAGGTCCAGTACTTGTCTCACTCTCGCATCGTGTTCTTCTTTTGTGGACCCCCAGATGATGATGTCATCCATCATAGTCTCCACTCCTGGTGCTCGAAGATCATGTGGATTGTCTTGTGGTAGACCTCTGGCGCTGAGAGAATCCCTTATGGTAGACGAAGAAATCTGTACCTGCCCTCAGGTGTGTTGAATGTGCATAGCCTTGAGCTTACATCATCTAGCTTCATTTGCCAGAATCCTGATGAGGCATCAAGCTTACTGAACCACTTTGCTCCAGCAAACTGCGACATTATCTCTTCTCTGGTAGGCAACTTGAAATGCTCTCTCTTGATTTCTATGTTGAGATCTCTCGGGTCTAGACATATCCTGAGATCGCCGTTCTTTTTCACCACGATAACCAGTGAGCTTACCCAGTCTGTAGGTTCATCCATTTTTGTGATGACGTCCATCTTTTCCATGTGCCCGAGTTCCTCTTTGAGCTTTTTCCTCAGTGCAAATGGAACTTTTCAGCATGCATGCACAACCGGAGTAATTTTGTAATCAGTACATATGTTGTGTTCTCCTGGTAAACATCCAAGACCCTCAAACACATCCTCATACTCAGCCAGTAGCGATTCTTGGTTATTTTCAGTCTGTGATGTCACTACATACACTCTTTTCAACAAATTTAGCTTTTCACATGCATTGATTCCTAGAATAGGCTGTACACTCTTTTCCACAATCAGCAGCTGGGCTCTGAACTGTTTTCCTTTGTGCTGTAAAGTTACTATGCAGCTACCTTTGACTGGTACGTTCTCCCCAGTATAACCAGTAACCTTAATTTTCACCAGGTGTATTTTGCTCTTCACCTTCAGTGTTTTGAAGTCATCCAGCGACAACAAGTTTACCTATGCTCCAGTATTAAGCTTGAATGGTATTATAGTTTCATTCACAGTCAATGGCACAATCCATTCAGCTTTTACTGCATTGCATATTTCCACAGAATCAACAAAGAATTCTTCAATCTCCTCGACTGTGTGAACCTTTTTGTTTGTAGCCTCAGCTTTGCAGAATTTAGACAAATTATAATTTTTCCCACAGTTGTTACATGATTTGCCACATGCAGGGCATTTTTTTTGGCTTATGGATAAATCCACATTTTCCACATGTATTGTTTTGATTACTCTCTTTTGCTTGTTTTTGTTTTGTAAGGCATTGTGTGTGGTGCTCCTCTCTTTTTATTGAATGCACTGATGTCTCATCCCTGCGCAGCTCTTTAGCTTGTGCTCTGGTGGTTTCAGCTGCTCAACACATATTCACTGCTTTAAAACCTCTCTAGGGTAGGTGGGACGCTACCGTCCCACCTGGCCAACTTCCGGTGAAATTGCAGAGCGCCAAATTCAAAATACAGAAATATTCATAAAAAAACATTCATAAAATACACAAGTGTTATACATCGGCTTAAAGATGAACTTCTTGTTAATCCAACAGCGGTGTCAGATTTCAAAAAGGCTTTACGGTGAAAGCATACCATGTGATTATCTGAGGACAGCGCCCAGCACACAAAATATTACAAACCGTTACCAGCCAAGTAGAGGAGTCACAAAAGTCAGAAATAGCGAGAAAATTAATCACTTACCTTTGATAATCTTCATATGGTTGCACTCACAAGACTCCCAGTTACACAATAAATGTTCGTTTTGTTCGATAAAGTCCCTCTTTATATCCAATAACCTCCATTTTGTTGGCGTATTTTGTTCAGTAATCCTTTGGCTCAAAGGCAGTCACAACAGGCAGACGAAAAATCCAAATAGTATCAGTAAAGTTCATAGAAACATGTCAAATGATGTTTATAATCAATCCTCAGGTTTGTTTTAGTCATAATAATCAATAATATTTCAACCGGACAATAGCTTCGTCAATATAAAAGAAAAACAAGAAAGGTGCGCTCTAAGTCGCACACACCAAACAAGTCTGGGGACTTTCCACTATCCTCTCACTCAGAGTGGTCTTACTCCCTCATTTTTCGGATACAAGCCTGAAACGATTTCTAAAGACTATTGACATCTAGTGAAAGCCATAGGAAGTGCAATTTGATTCCTAAGTCAATGGATACTGTATTGGCATTCAATAGAAAACTACAAACATAAAAGAATCCCACTTCCTGGATGGATTTTTCTCAGGTTTTCGCCTGCCATATCAGTTCTGTTATAGACATTATTTGAACAGTTTTGGAAACTTTAGAGTGTTTTCTATCCAGATCTACCAATTATATGCATATCCTAGCTTCTGGGCCTGAGTAACAGGCAGTTTACTTTGGGCATGCTTTTCATCCGGAGGTGAAAATAGTGCCCCCTACCCTAGAGAGATTATTAACCAAAGTTAAATCTTGCTCACGCAGAAATCTCTCCTTGAGTCCATTATCAAGTATGCCACAGACTAGCCTGTCTTTCACTAGTGAGCCTTTCATATTTTCAAATTCATACATTTTGCTCAGTGTGTTCAGCTCAGCCAAATACTGGTCAAAACTGACTCCATGTTTCTGATCATGAGAGAAGAACTTGTATCTCTCAAACGTGACGTTCTGGCTTAGTACACAGTACTCCTCAAATTTAGCCATTAGCACAGTCAATGTCAAGTTTGCCTCGTCTTGCTGAAAGCTATTGTAAATGTCCAATGCATCCTCTCCAATAACATGCAGAAAAATGGAAGCTTTCAATTTGTCATTATCTCCCCCTGCTCCACTGGCTGATAAGTAGATATTGAATCTCTGCTTGAAACGTTTCCAATTGTCAGCTAGATTGCCTGTTAACTGCATAGGAGTAGGAGGACCAAGCCTATCCATGACGGAGAACAGGAACAGTGTCAATTTCTCTTCAGTATGTTGCTCATCAACTTGCTCGTCAACAGATTCCAATGCAGCCTTGCTCTCACAGCTGTCGTTCTTGCTGCTGCAGCTTGTTGCCCTCACTCTTGTAAGCTAGCATCTTCGATTACTCATGTCACTTGACTTGTGGTAGAATGTTACATTTTTGTGGGGGAAATTTGCAGTTACTCCTTTCTTTTCTCTGTCTCGTCATAGCGACTACCAATCTGACACCATGTTATGTTTGTTCCTTATATAATGACAAACCTAGGCGTAGGCTTAACAACTTCTAATGAACATATACTTCAGCTTGAAAACTCCTTGTTTAGCCATGCAAGGCATTCTTCAACCACCTGCGCCCCCGCATAGCCTGCTGGTTAACGTAGTCTAAATGTTATTATCACATAACAACACAAGGACTAGGATTGAATCGTACTACACCGGCTCCGACGCTGGTCAGATGTGGCAATTTACAAAGGGAAGCACAGCCGAGAGCTGCCCAGTGACACGAGCCTACCAGACGAGCTAAATAACTTCGACGCTTCGAGACAAGTAACACTGAAACATGCATCAGCATATCAACTGTTCCGGACGACTGTGTGATCACGCTCTCCGCAGCCAATGTGAGTAAGACCTTAAAACAGGTCAACATTCACAAGCTGAAGCTGGAGTCTTATACTGTATCTTATATCTCCCTCACTAACTTTAAGCATCAGCTGTCAGAGCAGCTTACCGATCATTGCACCTGTACACAGCCCATCTGTAAATAGCCCACCTAACTACCTCATCCCAATATTATTGTTTTTGCTCCTTTGCACCCCAGTATCTATACTTACACATTCATCTTCTGCATCTATCACTCCAGTGTTAATGCTAAATTGTAACTATTTTCCCACTATGGCCTATTTATTGTCTTACCTCACTAATCTTACTACATTTGCACACACTGTATATAGATTTTTCTATTGTGTTATTGACTGTACGTTTGTTTATCCCATGTGTAACTCTGTGTTGTTTGTGTCACACTGCTTTGCTTTATCTTGGCCAGGTTGAAGTTGTAAATGAGAACTTGTTCTCAACTGGCCTACCTGGTTAAATAAAGGTGAAATAAAAAATAAAAAACAAGGAGGCAGGACAAGACAGATTACCAGGACACGTACTCCGAGCATGAACTGACCAACTGGCAAGTATCTTCACATCACATTTTCAACCTCTCCCTGTCTGAGTCTGTAATACCAACATTTTTCAAGCAGACCACAATAGTCCTTGTGCCCAAGAACACTAAGGTAATGTGCATAAATTACTAACGACCCGTAGCACTCACGTCTGTAGCCATGAAATGCTTTGAAAGGGCTCACATCAACACCATTATCCCAGAAACACTAGACCCACTCAAATTTGCATAGCGCCCCAACAGATCCACTGATGATGCAATCTCTATGGCACTCCACACTGCCATTTCACACCTGGACAAAAGGAACACCTATGTGAGAATGCTATTCATTGACTACTGCTCAACATTCAACACTATAGTGCCCTCAAAGCTCATTACTAAGCTAAGGACCTTGGGACTAAACACCTCCCTCTGTAACTGGATCCTGGACTTCCTGACGCGCCGCCACCAGGTAGTAAGGGTAGGTAACAACACATCTGCCACGCTGATCCTCAACACGGCTGCGTGCTCAGTCCCCTCCTGTACTCCCTGTTCCCTCATTACTGCACGGCCAGGCACGACTCAAACACCATTAAATTTGCCGATGACACAACAGTGGTAGGCCTTATCACCGACAACAATGAAACAGCTCATAGGGAAGAGGTCAGAGACCTGACCGTGTGGTGCAAGGGCAACAACCTCTCCCTCAATGTGATCAAGACAAAGGAGATGATTGTGGACTACAGGAAAAGGAGGACCGAGCATGCCCCCATTCTCATTGACGGGGCTGTAGTGGAGCAGGTTGAGAGCTTCAAGTTCCTTGGCGTCCATATCACCAACAAATTAACCTCTCTGGGCTAGGTGGCACCAAATCGTCCCACCTACGTAACAGCCAGTTGAATCCTGTGGCGCGATTTTCAAATACCTTAGAAATGCTATTACTTCAATTTCTCAAACATATGACTATTTTACAGCTATTTAAAGACAAGACTCTCCTTAATCTAACCACACTGTCCGATTTCAAAAAGGCTTTACAACGAAAGCAAAACATTAGATTATGTCAGCAGAGTACCCAGCCAGAAATAATCAGACACCCATTTTTCAAGCTAGCATATAATGTCACATAAACCCAAACCATAGCTAAATGTAGCACTAACCTTTGATGATCTTCATCAGATGACAATCCTAGGACATTATGTTATACAATACATGCATGTTTTGTTCAATCAAGTTCATATTTATATCAAAAACCAGCTTTTTACATTAGCACGTGACGTTCAGAACTAGCATACCCCCCGCAAACTTCCGGGGAATTTACTAACAATTTACTAAATAACTCACGATAAACGTTCACAAAAAGCATAACAATTATTTTAAGAATTATAGATACAGAACTCCTCTATGCACTCGATATGTCCGATTTTAAAATAGCTTTTTGGTGAAAGCACATTTTGAAATATTCTAAGTACATAGCCCAGCCATCACGGGCTAGCTATTTAGACACCCAGCAAGTTTAGCCTTCACCAAAATCAGATTTACTATTACAAAAGTTTGATTACCTTTGATGTTCTTCGTCAGAATGCACTCCCAGGACTTCTACTTCAATAACAAATGTTGGTTTGGTCCCAAATAATCCATCGTTATATCCAAACAGCGGCGTTTTGTTCGTGCGTTCAAGAAACTATCCGAAATGGTAAATCAGGGTTACGAGCATGGCGCATTTCGTGACAAAAAAATTCTAAATATTCCATTACCGTACTTCGAAGCATGTCAACCGCTGTTTAAAATCAATTTTTATGCAATTTATCTCGTAAAAAAGCGATAATATTCCGACCGGGAATCTGCGTTTCGGTAAATAGAGGAAAAAAAAGAAAGACGGGGGCGACCAGTGCACGCTCCTAAGCCCACTGTCCCCTGATCGGCCACTTGACAAAGGCGATAATGTGTTTCAGCCTGGGGCTGGAAAGATGACATTCAGCTTTTTCCCGGGCTCTGAGACCCTATGGGAGCCGTGGGAAGTGTCACGTTACCGCAGAGATCATTTGTTTTGGAAAGAGATGTCAAAGAAAGCCAATAAATGGTCAGACAGGCCACTTCCTGTAAAGGAATCTCTCAGGTTTTTGCCTGCCATATGAGTTCTGTTATACTCACAGACACCATTCAAACAGTTTTAGAAACGTTAGGGTGTTTTCTATCCATATCTAATAAGTATATGCATATTCTAGTTACTGGGTAGGAGTAGTAACCAGATTAAATCGGGTACGTTTTTTTATCCGGCCGTGTAAATACTGCCCCCTAGCCCTAAGAGGTTAACATGGTCCAAGCACACCAAGACAGTCGTGAAGAGGGCACGACAAAACCTATTCCCCCTCAGGAGACTGAAAAGATTTGGCATGGGTCCTCAGATCCGCAAAAGCTTCTACTGCTGCACCATCGAGAGCATCCTGACTGGTTCCATCACTGCCTGGTATGGAAACTGCTCCACCTCCGACCGCAAGGCACTACAGAGGGTAGTGCGTACGGCCCAGTACATCACCGGGGCCAAGTTTCCAGCCATCCAGGACCTCTATACCAGGCGGTGTCTGAGGAAGGCCCTAAAAATATTCAAAGACTCCAGCCACCCAAGTCATTGACTGTTTTCTTTACTACTGCACGGCAAGCGGTACCGGAGCACCAAGTCTAGGTCCAAGAGGCTTCTAAACAGCTTCTACCCCCAAGCCATAAGACTCCTGAACAGCTAATCAAATGGCTACTCAGACTATCTGCATTGCCCCACGCTGCTGCTACTCTCTGTTATTATCTATGCATAGTCACTTTAATACCTCTACCTACATGTACATATTACCTCAGTTACCTCGACACTGCTGCCCCCGCCCAATGACTCTGTACCGGCACCCCCTGTATATAGCCCCACTATTGTTATTTACTGCTGCTCTTTAATTATTTGTTTTTCTTATCTCTTACTTACTTTTTAGGTATTTTCTCAACTGCATTGTCAGTTAAGGGCTTGTAAGTAAGCATTACACTAAGGTTGTATTCGACGCAATTGACAAATAAAATTTGATTTGATGTTGACACATGCAACATTAGCAACACACACACTCACATGTACATTTGGCAATGATATACAAAGTGGGGGCATTCATGGGTGAGTTCGTATTTTTTTATCTCAGCAATGCTACCACTGTTCACAATAAATTGTCAATTTAAAATGAGATGGTAATTTTCCATGAAGAACAATTTTGTGACTTGCTTCAGCTCTTTGAAAGTATTTTGCAAGTGTCACTTGCCAAATGATCATGATGAAGCGTTTTGCATCATGATGATCCATTTTGCATCATCATGATAAAGTCGCAAGTAACACTTTGCTTCTTGAACATCCAATATCTTGAAAACATTTTCGAACTGTATTAAATATGCACTATGCAGAAATCGCTCCGCCATTTCCTAATTGCTAAAATTCTAATGGTTTGACGAATTTCAGTTTGTGACAAAACAAGTACGTATAGTGTAGAGAAATTTGTACCATCTAAACAGCTGTGAAAAATATTTTCCATAACCAAAATATAGTATTTTCCTCCGTTTTAAGCTGGTGTACAAAAGTAAAAGACGGAATACAGAACAGGTCTACCGCTTCTTAGGCTTGCTTTCAATGAGAATGACAGATCTATAACTTATATTTCTATGTCAGTTTGGTCAGATTGCCCAAAAAGTTACGTATTGCTGCTTTAACCCTGGTCTAATGAAAATATTACCAAAATATAGTTTAAGTTAATTTTTTCCTTTAAGTGAAGCGGGGAAAAATAACGTAATCAAAGTTAAATATACAGTGCATTTGGACTTTTTCCAGATCTGCAGAGAAGAATGGGAGAACTCCACAAATACAGGTGTGCCAAGCTTGTAACATCATATCCAAGAAGAATGAAGGCTGTAATCGCTGCCAAAGGTGCTTCAACAAAGTACTGAGTAAAGGGTCTGAATACTTATGTATATATGTATTTCAGTTTTTATTTTGTATACATTTGAAAACATTTCTAAAAACCTGTTTTTGCTTTGTCATTATGGGGTATTGTGTGGCGATTGATGAGGGAAATAAAACTATTTAATTAATTTTAGAATAAGGCTGTAATGTAACAAAATGTGTAAAAAGTCAAGGGGTCTCAATACTTTCCGAATGCGCTGTATTAAACTATCTGGTCTGATTACTTTGATAGACTATATCAACCTTATTAGATCACATATTCATTCACAAATAACTACACTAAGACTACTACACTTTTACTCGTAAGGTATTCAAAAAGTTATATGCTATCATTTTGGGATAGAAATAGGATGGTGCATATAGTGGAAGATGTTTAGAAGTTTGTGTTGAAGAAATGTTGTCGTAGTTGAAGTTTTTAAAGTTTTAATTGAGCGAAGTAGCAAAATACAGTCAAAGTTAATGATTGAGTAAGTTAGAATTTTGTCAACAATTGTACCCACATTTCTATACGTAAACAGATTATGATCAGTGAATGCCAGAATGTAGTTATTTTGTTACATACTTCTCCCTTTTAGCTGAAATCTTATCTTTTCAAAACCATTTTAGCTGTCACGCTAGCTTTTCAGTCTGAGCAGATTCACTAATCATGGGAATTATTCGCACTATGCAGATGTTGTCTCCCTCTGAGGCACATGTTGCTAGGCAACCCCCCTGCACTTGCCTGGGCAGACGTGCTCTGTCCGTGGCTAAAGCCAGTGTCAGAAATGTGCTAAAAAACGTTTGTGCTATGAAACTAGATACATTCTGCACTTTGTCTAGTGTTAGACAAAGCAAGGAAAGTGAACTTAAATACTAATTTAGTTTTATTGGTATTTGCAGCTGTTGATAAATAATGAATATGCTAGCTTCTGATGACTTACTGCATCTAAATATATAAAAATATCTTGTCTGATTACTTTGACAGACTATAATATCAACCTTATTACTTTGGAGTGTGGGGCACTTAGATCGCATATTTCATCACAAATTACTACACTCAGGCTACCATCACAGAATATGTAAACTGTAATAATAGAGTATAGAAAACAATAAGGCATTGGTTAAGTTTTATAGGGGATAAGTGGGAAAAGGGACGCACTGGCCGGAGAAGGGTTTCTTGCTAGGATATCAAGATAGCTGGAACATTTAATAGGATTGTTAAAGCCTTTACAATTTCAAGAGAGAATAGCTAGCATTGACATTGTTTTTCAAGAATAATGTATTATTAATTATGCAATTGTTAACTTTAGTGTTGATAAGACCATAGATGTGAAACAAAAAACAGGACCTACAGGGAAACCCACTCATTGGTGGTTCCCCCCCTTTAAACCATTCCACCGGTTGTATAAAAGTGATAATGCCCTCGACCTCATCTCGAGCCTAACAACACCCGTGCCATTATATCCTCCAACCACCAGCTTCTCTGGCATTATCACTTAATTAAGTGCTCCCCATTGTTATAATTTGAAAGTTCTGAAAACCTCTGTGGCAGTTAAACAGTGGGAAGTTATCTAAATTAGTTGATGTGGATACTAAAACAGCTGTGTAATATTCATATGTGAATATGAGTGGTGGTGGAGAAACCACGCACAGGCAAGCTCCGAGTATGCCTCGACCCAAGAGACTTGAACAAGGCTATCAAACGGCCCCATTACCCTTTACCGACACTAGATGGTATCACGCACAAGCTAGCGGGAGCACACTACTTCAGTGTCATGGACTCTAGATCAGGCTACTGGGCTATCAAGCTCACAGAAGAGTCATCTAAGCTCACAACATTCAACACACCGTTTGGACGCTACAGGTTCCGTCGCCTGCCTTTTGGGATTATCCCAGCCCAAGACGAGTTTCAGCGAAAGATTGACGAAGTATATGAAGGCCTCGACGGAGTTGTGGCAATTGTGGACGACATCCTTGTTTATGGTCGAACCAAAGAGGAGCACGACCGAAACCTCCGCGCGATGCTGCAAAGGTCCCGCGAGAGAGGAGTCCGGCTCAACCCCGAGAAGAGCACAGTCAGCGCTACAGAGGTCAGCTACTTCGGACATCTTCTCACAGCGAATGGAATCAAGCCAGATCCACAGAAGATCTCAGCCATAAAAGAAATGGAGCCACCAAAGAACCGTGCAGAGCTGGAAACAGTGCTTGGCATGGTCAACTACTTAGCCAAGTTCGCACCCAGCCTCTCCAATGCTAATGCACCCCTGCGTCAACTGCTAAAGCAGTCCAGTGAGTTTCTTTGGGACAAGCAACACGACATTGCTTTCCAGAATGTGAAAGACTTGATCACGAGAGAACCAGGACCAATCCTTGCCTACTACGACCCCAACAAAGAGCTCAGACTCCAAGTGGACGCGTCGAAGTATGGACTAGGTGCAGTGCTACTGCAAGAAGGAAAGCCCATCGGCTACGCTTCCAAATCTCTCACAGACTGTGAAATCAACTACGCTCAAATCGAAAAGGAGCTCTATGCCATTCTGTTCGGATGTAAACGTTTCCATCAGTACGTATATGGACGACAAGTCATTGTGGAATCCGACCACAAGCCCCTTGAGTCAATCATGAGGAAACCACTAGCTGCAGCCCCGCCAAGGCTACAGAGAATGATCCTTCAACTACAAAAATACGACTTCACAATCACTCACCGTCCAGGCAAAGACATCCCTGTCGCAGACACACTCTCCAGGAAGTTTCTTACCTACAAGGACAGCAGCCTCAGTGAGGGCATGGACATGCAAGTGCACACTGTGTACAGCAACTTACCAGTTAGTGACACGAAACTGAAGGAGATCCAAGCAGAAACAGACAAGGACTCACAACTCAAACAGCTGAGGAAAGTCATACAGGATGGATGGCCTGAGGAGAGGAGAAAATGCCCTCAGAGCGTCTCAGAATTCTGGAACCATCGTGATGAACTATCACAGATCAACGGAATAATTTTCAAAGGAGAGAAAATCATTATTCCTACCAGTCTCAGAGAAGAGATTTTGACAAAGATCCATGCTGGACACATGGGCATGGAAAAGTGCAAACAGAGAGCATGGGACATTTTGTTTTGGCCTGGAATGTGCAAACAAATAGAGGACATTGTTGGTAGATGCACCATCTGTCTTGAAAGACGCCCCTCAAACACCAAAGAGCCAATGTTACCTCACTGTATCCCAGACCGACCCTGGCTGGTTGTGGCAACCGATCTGTTCACCTGGAACAACGAGGACTACATCGTAACAGTGGACTACTACAGCAGATACTTCGAACTCGACAAGCTTCACAGCACCACATCTGCAGCTGTGATACACAAGCTGAAAGCAGGCTTTGCCAGGCATGGCATTGTAGAGACTTTAATATCTGACAATGGGCCCTGTTACAAATCAAATGAGTTTGAATCCTTCACAAAAGCATGGGAGTTCACACATGTCACCACAAGCCCACATTACCCTCAAAGTAATGGCCTTGCTGAAAAATCTGTGCAGATTGCTAAATCACTCATGGACAAAGCAAAAGCAGACAAGAGAGACCCCTACCTCAGTCTCCTTGAATACCGCAACACTCCAGTTGACAATTTCAAATCACCAGCCCAGCTGTTGATGAGCCGCAGACTTCGCTCAACCCTTCCCAGCACCAACCAGCAGCTGCAACCTGAGGTTGTCAGCTACAAGGAAATGCATGAAAAACGTGCACAGAGACAACAACAACAAAAGCGATACTACGACAGGTCAGCTAGACCACTGCCACCACTGATCGACGGAGAGTCAGTTAGAATCCAGGAGCATGGCCTCTGGAAACCAACAGTCGTCATCCAGCCAGCTGACACTGAACGTTCATATCACGTCCGCACAGCAGAAGGAGCAGTGTACCGCCGCAATCGTCGTCACTTACTGAACACAAAAGAACAACACACTGATGAGATGAACTGTTCCCCTGAAAGAGAACGTGATGGACTAAACACACACACAGCACAACATACACCACACTTACCTGCAACACCACAAGAGCTGTTGACTGACACAGAAGCATGCTCAACATCATATCGCACAAGGTCAGGAAGAGAGGTCAAGCCCAGAGCTGTCCTCGACCTGTGAAATGTCAAAGGGTGTAGGCGGATCGCTGCCCTAAAAGCGTTCCAGACTGTAAACTTGTTATTGAAAGTTCACTTGACATGTTTTGGTATTGTATTTGTTTGAAATGTTAAGATGTCATTTCTACAGTGAAAGCTGAGTTGCTGAGAATCCCTTGTTTGAAAAGTTGGATCATTGTTTCAGAGTCTATGTTGATTCAGTTGGTGTATTATGCAATATAAATGGTTACTTACCTTGAGTTCAAACTACATGTATCCAAAAGAAAAGCTTAGAATATGTAAAACATTTGTATTTTGTTTAAAAGAAGGGGGATGTAATATTCATATGTGAATACATACTGAATTATAATTGGATGCATTTTACCGCCGTATCATACTGTGCGGTGATTGGTTAAGACCACCCAGACGGTTAGGTCATGGGCAGTTGATCGTGGTTGGAGATAGGCTAACATGTAGTTGTAGCTAGTTAATAAAGAGTTATGTTAAGAAACATCCTGTAGTTCTGCGTTTTATTATTTTGTACAAAGTGTACAAAACAAGACAAGCTGTACCTCTTGATTAGTAGTAGATCATTCTGTTCTGATTCCAGATTTAAATAGCAGAGACGTTTTTGTCGAAAGTGCTGGGTAATTGGACAAAATTTCAGTATTTTCTAATAAATTGAAGAGGAAAAAAAACGTACAGTTGAAGTCGGGAGTTTATATACACTTAGGTTGGAGTCATTAACCTGTTGGGTCTAGGGGGCAGCATTTGCACGTCTGGATAAAAAAAATGTACCCGATTTAATCTGGTTACTAATCCTACCCATTAACTAGAATATGCATATACTTATTATATATGGATAGAAAACACTCTAAAGTTTCCAAAACTGTTTGAATGGTGTCTGTGAGTATAACAGAACTCATTTGGCAGGCAAAACCCTGAGACATTTTCTGACAGGAAGTGGATACCTGATGTGTTGTATTGACTTTAAACCTATCCCATTGAAAAACACAGGGGTTTAGGAATATTTTGGCACTTCCTATTGCTTCCACTAGATGTCACCAGCCTTTACAAAGTGTTTTGAGTCTTCTGGAGGGAGATCTGACCGAACAAGAGCCATGGAACGGTGATGTCCCATTAGACACCTGGCGCGCTAGTTCATGTTGGGTACCCTCGTTCCAATACGTTATAAAAGAGTATGCATTCGTCCACCTTGAATATTATTCATGTTCTGGTTAAAAAAGGCCCTAATGATTTATGCTATACAACGTTTGACATGTTTGAACGAACGGAAATATATTTTTTCCCCTCGTTCATGACGAGAAGTCCGGCTGGCTTACATCATGTGCTAACGAGACGGAGATTTTTGGACATAAATGATGAGCTTTTTTGAACAAAACTACATTCGTTATGGACCTGTGATACCTGGAAGTGACATCTGATGAAGAGAATCAAAGGTAATGGATTATTTACATAGTATTTTCGATTTTAGATCTCCCCAACATGACGTCTAGTCTGTATCGCAACGCGTATTTTTCTGGGCGCAGTGCTCAGATTATTGCAAAGTGTGATTTCCCAGTAAGGTTATTTTTAAATCTGGCAAGTTGATTGCGTTCAAGAGATGTAAATCTATAATTCTTTAAATGACAATATAATATTTTACCAATGTTTTCTAATTTTAATTATTTAATTTCTGACGCTGACTTGACTGCCGGTTATTGGAGGGAAACGATTTCCTCAACATCAATGCCATAGTAAAACGCTGTTTTTGTATATAAATATGAACTTGATAGAACTAAAAATGCATGCATTGTCTAACATAATGTCCTAGGAGTGTCATCTGATGGAGATTGTAAAAGGTTAGTGCATCATTTTAGCTGGTTTTATGGTTTTGGTGACCCTGTCTTTGACTTGACAAAACATTACACACAACTCTTGTAAATGTACTGTCCTAACATACTCTAAATTTATGCTTTCGCCGTAAAACCTTTTTGAAATCGTAAAACGTGGTTAGATTAAGGAGATGTTTATCTTTCAAATGGTGTAACATAGTTGTATTTTTGAAAAATTTGAATTTTGACATTTATTTGGATTCAAATTTGCCGCTCTTGAAATGCACCTGCTGTTGATGGAGTGCACCACGGGTGGCACGCTAGCGTCCCACCTAGCCCCAAGAGGTTAAATCTCGTTTTTCAACCACTCCACAAATTTCTTGTTAACAAACTATACTTTTGGCAATTCGGTTAGGACATCTACTTTGTGCATGATGTAATTTTTCCAACAATTGTTTACAGACAGACACTTTCACTTATAATTCACTATCACAATTCCAGTGGGTCAGAAGTTTACATACACTAAGTTGACTGTGCCTTTAAAAAGCTTGGAAAATTCCAGAAAATTATGTCATGGCTTTAGAAGCTTCTGATAGGCTAATTGACATCATTTGAGTCAATTGGAGGTGTACCTGTGGATGTATTTCAAGGTCTACCTTGAAAAAATAAAAATAAATCAGCCAAGACCTCAGAAAAATATTGTAGACCTCCACAAGTCTGGTTCATCCTTGGAAGCAATTTCGAAATGCCTGAAGGTACCACTTTCATCTGTACAAACAATAGTACGCAAGCATAAACACCATGGGACCATGCAGCAGTTATACCGCTCAGGAAGGAGACGCATTCTGTCTTCTACTTTAGTGCAAAAAGTGCAAATCAATCCCAGAACAACAGCAAAGGACCTTGTGAAGATGCTGGAGGGAACAGCTACAAAAGTATCTATATCCACAGTAAAACGAGTCCTATATCAACATAACCTGAAAGGCTGCTCAGCAAGGAAGAAGCCACTGCTCCAAAACCGCCATAAGATAGCCAGACTACGGTTTGCAACTGCACATGGGGACAAAGATCATACTTTCTGGAGAAATGTCCTCAGGTCTGATGAAGCAAAAATAGAACTGTTCGGCCATTTTGACCATCGTTATGTTGGGAGGAAAAAGGGAGAGGCTTGCAAGCCAAAGAACACCATCCCAAATGTGAAGCACGTGGCAGCATCATGTTATGGGGGTGCTTTGCTGCAGGAGGGACTGGTGCACTTCACAAAATAGATGGCATCATGAGGAATGAAAATTATCTGGATATATTGAAGCAACATCTCAAGACATCAGTCAGGAAGTCAAAGCTTGGTCGCAAATGGGTCTTCCAAATGGACAATGACCCCAAGCGTACTTCCAAAGTTGTGGCAAAATGGCTTAAGGACAACAAAGTCAAGGTATTGGAGTGACCATCACAAAGCCCTGACCTCAATCCTATAGAAAATGTGTGGGCAGGCCTGAAAAAGCATATGCGAGCAAGGAGGCCTACAAACCTGATTCAGTTACACCAGCTCTGTCAGGAGGAATGGGCCAAAATTCACCCAACTTATTGTGGGAAGCTTGTGGAAGGCTACCTGAAACATTTGACCCAAGTTAAACAATTTAAGGCAATGCTACCAAATACTAAGTGAGCGTATGTAAACTTCTGACCCACTGGGAATGTGATGAAAGAAACAAAAGCTGAAATAAATCATTCTCTCCACTATTTTTCTGACATTTCACATTCTTAAAATAAAGTGGTGATTCTAACTGACATAAGACAGGGAATTTTTACTTGGATTAAATGTCAGGAATTGTGAAAAACTGAGTTTAAATGTATTTGGTGTATGTAAACTTCTTGACTTCAACTGTACCTCTTGACTTCAACGACTTCACCTAAAACAGCTGTATCGTTAGAATGGTAGAATATATTTTTGATCTGATTTCAGAGAAGTAGAGGAAGATTTCATATTTGCACAAACGTCTTGTCTAACTTGTTGGGAAAGTGTTTAAAGTAGCTGATTTCAGGCTCCCGAGTGGCGCAGTGGTCTAAGACACTGCATCTCAATGCTTGAGGCGTCACTACAGACCCAGGTTCGATCCCAGGCTGTGTCGCAGCCGGCCGTGACCGGGAGACCCATGAGGCGGAGCATAATTGGCCCAGCTTCGTCTGGGTTAGGGAAAAGTTTTGTCCCGTCACGCTGTAGCAACACCTTGTGGGGGGCCGGGCGCCTGCAAGCTGAAAATAAAAAGTGGATGGAGGACAAAAAGAGGTGTCAACTTTTTAAGAGGAGTAGCATGCTAAAGAATAACTATAATAAATAGTCAGATAAGTGTTACAAGCCACACTAATAACAACCTATGAAAGCCATGCTACTGAGTCCCGCTTGTCCGTGCATGTGCATGCCTATGCATTAATGGGTGTGTGTGTGAGTACCATGTTGGATTACCATTCATCGGCCCATGACGCTGAGAGCTGAACCAGGCCAGGAGGAAAGCAAACAGTGTCTGGGAGATGGAGGGACCAGACCCCTCACAAAGAAACGCAAACTATTCTGCCTGAAGAGAACACTCAGTGAGTGTAAAAAACATTAGAAACTGCTCTTTCCATGACATAGACTGACCAGGTGAATCCAGGTAAAAGCTATGATCCCTTCTTGATGAAACCTTTTAAATCCACTATAATCAGCGAAGATGAAAGGGAGTTGACAGGATTTTTAAGCCTGGATAAAATTAAGACATGGATTGTATATGTGTGCCATTCAGACGGGGATTGGGAAAGACAAAAGATTTACATGCCTTTGAACGGGGTATGGTAGTAGGTGCCAGGTGCATCGGTTTGATTGTGTCAAGAACTGCAACGCTGCTGGGTTTTTCATGCTCAACAGTTTCCTGTATTTATCAAGAATGGTCCACCATCCAAAGTATTCAGCCAATTTGACAACTGTAGGAAGCATTGGAGTCCTTGTGGAATGTGGAATGCTTTCAAAACCTTGTAGAGTCCATGTCCCAAGGAATTGAAGCTCTTCTGAGGGCAAAAGGGGTGCAACGAAATATTAGGAAGGTGCTCCTAATGTTTTGTACACTCAGTAAACATTAGACAGGCCTTTCACTTTGTCATGACATTGCCCTCTCTCTGGGTACAGAGAACACAGTTGAACCGCCTCCCTCTGCACCAGGCCTTTTCTATGCACCATCCCCCAACCTCTATACTTCTGACACTGCTGTGGTGAGAGGGGTCGTAAAATTCTAAAGGAGAATGTCCTGCCGCATGGCCCAGTTTTGAGACAGAGAGGGGTTTCATAGAGAGACAAAGGAATTCTTCCAACTGATAGAATTGGAGAACCGAACGACATTCATGTTCTGGAGAAGGTATAAAAGATCGGTGAAGAATCCAGCTACGAACTGGTACGCTTGGTACAATTTTGTGATACTCATTGGAGACAATAGTGCCATATTACCATACTAAGGTATATATAATAGCCTCAGCTATGGGACTTGTATCTAAATGGTTGTATACAATGATTTAATAAGATTAAAGCTATTTGGAATATGTTGAGAGGCTATGTACTGATGTTAATGTGATATAATTGTATTTCTGTTCAAAGCTTAACTCAGTCATCGGCACGCCCCCAGACAGGACAAGGCGTCACGTGACACTTTTTCTACGTTCAGTATATAAGCCCACCCAGGGTTACTTTCTTTAGACCAGCTTACCTCAGAAGAGAGAGCCAAGGTTTGACCATGTATTCCTCTACTGAAGCTTAACCATACCACGTGGTTAAACTTTTAGACTATCGATACCGACAGAATAATAACAAGTCTTTGATATTAATTAATAGTCTGCAGCTAGAAATTTGCTATCATCGAACCCGAAGACCGACGAAACATCCATTCTATAACGACATTAATGAATGTCACTTTGAAAGATCCAGTCTAACCAAGAGAGAGAGAGGGAACTCTCCAACAGGACAAAAACTCTCCAACAAGGATCACGACGACACACTGAGCGTAAATATATATTGATTGCAATTGTTCCTGAATGAGTGAGCGTTCATGTGCAAAGGGATTAGCATATCAATTGTTAATATTTATCAACTCTGTTGTGCCTCCTCAGCTGCCCTTTTATGACCCTTTGTTTAAAAAGCCGCCATGCCGGTTTAGCCCACTAGGGCACATTACTCTACCAATTCTTTGTGACGATAACTGCTGTTTTGTATACTTTCTGTGAATTACTTTGTTTAGTAAATAAATGATTTTAAGACAGTTGATGTATGGATGATTTAGTAAAGACTGGGTTCGTGCAGCTACAACAATTTACGACGTTTGGAATGAGACTGACGCGAGGTAGAAGATAATCGGTCAGATACTATAATATAATATACACTGCTCAAAAAAATAAAGGGAACACTTAAACAACACAATGTAACTCCAAGTCAATCACACTTCTGTGAAATCAAACTGTCCACTTAGGAAGCAACACTGATTGACAATAAATTTTACATGCTATTGTGCAAATGGAATAGACAACAGATCGAAATTATAGGCAATTAGCAAGACACCCCCAATAAAGGAGTGGTTCTGCAGGTGGGGACCACAGACCACTTCTCAGTTCCTATGCTTCCTGGCTGATGTTTTGGTCACTTTTGAATGCTGGCGGTGCTTTCACTCTAGTGGTAGCATGAGACGGAGTCTAAAACCCACACATGTGGCTCAGGTAATGCAGCTCATCCAGGATGGCACATCAATGCGAGCTGTGGCAAGAAGGTTTGCTGTGTCTGTCAGCGTAGTGTCCAGAGCATGGAGGCGCTACCAGGAGACAGGCCAGTACATCAGGAGACGTGGAGGAGGCCGTAGGAGGGCAACAACCCAGCAGCAGGACCGCTACCTCCGCCTTTGTGCAAGGAGGAGCAGGAGGAGCACTGCCAGAGCCCTGCAAAATGACCTCCAGCAGGCCACAAATGTGCATGTGTCTGCTCAAACGGTCAGAAACAG
The DNA here is from genome assembly GCF_965601325.2 of Salmo salar. Lineage (NCBI taxonomy): Eukaryota > Metazoa > Chordata > Actinopteri > Salmoniformes > Salmonidae > Salmo > Salmo salar. The sequence continues at coordinate 4,047,868 of NC_138308.1, read as the reverse complement.
ACTCCATGAGGGTGGTATGAGGGCCCGACGCCCACAGGTGGGGGTTGTGCTTACAGCCCAACACCGTGCAGGACGTTTGGCATTTGCCAGAGAACACCACGATTGGCAAATTCGCCACTGTCGCCCTGTGCTCTTCACAGATGAAAGCAGGTTCACACTGAGCACATGTGACAGACATGACAGTCTGGAGACGCCGTGGAGAACGTTCTGTTGCCTGCTACATCCTCCAGCATGATCGGTTTGGCGGTGGGTCAGTCATAGTGTGGGGTGGCATTTCTTTGGGGGGCCGCACAGCCCTCCATGTGCTCGCCAGAGGTAGCCTGACTGCCATTAGGTACCGAGATGAGATCCTCAGACCCCTTGTGAGACCATATGCTGGTGCGGTTGGCCCTGGGTTCCTCCTAATGCAAGACAATGCTAGACCTCATGTGGCTGGAGTGTGTCAGCAGTTCCTGCAAGAGGAAGGCATTGATGCTATGGACTGGCCCGCCCGTTCCCCAGACCTGAATCCAATGGAGCACATCTAGGACATCATGTCTCGCTCCATCCACCAACGCCACGTTGCACCACAGACTGTCCAGGAGTTGGCGGATGCTTTAGTCCAGGTCTGGGAGGAGATCCCTCAGGAGACCATCCGCCACCTCATCGGGAGCATGCCCAGGCGATGTAGGGAGGTCATACAGGCACGTGGAGGCCACACACACTACTGAGCCTCATTTTGACTTGTTTTAAAGACATTACATCAAAGTTGGATCAGCCTGTAGTGTGGTTTTCCACTTTAATTTTGAGTGTGACTCCAAATCTAGACCTCCATGGGTTGATAAATTGGATTTCCATTGATTATTTTTGTGTGATTTTGTTGTCAGTACATTCAACTATGTAAAGAAAAAAGTATTTAATAAGATTATTTCATTCATTCAGATCTAGGATGTGTTATTTTAGTGTTCCCTTTATTTTTTCGAGCAGTATATAATGTTGTAATATAGGAAAGTTATATTAGGAAAATTATAGCGTTGTAATCTGAATATTTTCCTTGGTGCCCCGATCTCCTAGTTAATTACAGTTAAACGATTAGTCAGTTTAATCACGTAATAATAATAACAGAGAGTTATTTTGATAAACAAGTCTTCAGTTAATTGTGCCCAAAGACACGACAACTTTTTAGAATAATAATATCTCTACAAACAGAGAACTTTGCGGCAAATTCTGCTGTAGAGACTGGTAGAGGACAACATGCATCTCTACTACTCTCTTTCTTCTCCTCTCTTTCTTCTTCTTTGGGGTTGAAGCGCCAGGTCTGATGCCTACAACTGACGAATCCAAAGAAAGAACACCAAAAAATCATGACTTTTAAATAAATATATCATTTCTGATTTAGACTTTGCTTTTATTTATTTTTCCTCAGCCTTGGTTTTGGTGTGGCCTGGCTTGATAATATCATATATTTATCCATTCCTCGGAGCTGATGACTCACTCGCTTACTGGTGTGGGTTTCAAATACACACACCACGCTGATGTGTGGAGCTGGAGTGAACACAACACTTTTTTTGTTGCTCTGTACAAAAACTCATTAATCTAACCATGTCAGCAGTGCTCTGACACAATGGGGATTTCAAAGTGATAGAAAGCATTAGTCACCACCAGTCTCCACCACCACCAGTCTCCCCCCTGATAAGGAAGAAGGGCGGCAGGCCTTTCTAGCAGTGAGTCCATGGGATGTGGTCATGACCAAGGCTCCAGTGGGTCTTTGTCTGAGCATGGCTGTGTCTCTCTCTCTCTGTGTGTGTGTGTGTGTGTGTGTGCCCATCCACATGAAAAAATATTACAGTTTATTATAGAATACTACAGTACTTACTATAGAATTCTGTAGTAAACTGTAGTATAATACTATACTACACACTGTATCCCTCAATCATGTGTAGTAGTTACTATAGAATGTTGTAGTATACTGTACTATTCTGCAATAATTTTTTTGTATTATAGTAAATACTACAGTATTTAGGTTACTACAGTACTACAGTTACTACAGTACCCTACCCATTCCCCTCCCCCATTTCCCAATTTGTGCCACCCATAAGTGAGAAACCTATATGCCAAGTATAGATCATATATTGTGTTCCCTACAGGTTATAGAAAGAGCAGATCCTCTGAACTATCTGTTCAGACCCCAGTTCTACCTACCTACAGGTTTGGAATATGTGTTTTTTCTCCAGTAGATTTCCTCAAGAAGATAGCCTACAGTTCTATGTAAAAGATACGTAAAAGATAATAAAACAAAAACACTATACTAAGTACTACAGCATACAACAGTCTGCAGAACACTACAGTAAATACTACATTATAAACTGAGTGACTAGAGCCCTGAATGCTGATTGGCTGATAGCTGTGGTATATCAGACCGTATACCACGGGTATGACAAAGCATTTATTTTCACTGCTCTAATTATGTTGGTAACTGGTTTGTTGTATATGGCCAATATACGGCTAAGAGCTATATCCAGAACAGCCCTTAGCCGTGGTATATTGGCCATATACCACACCCCCTCCGTCCTTATTGCTTAAGTATACTATTCCAAAAATACTACAGTATACTACAATACAGTATACTACAATAGGCAACAACACTACATGAATTACTATAGTATATACTACAGTTTCATTTAACTACAGTAATTATACTATAGCTAACTGTAAATACTACATATACTACAGTGAAGTCCGGAAAAACACTAAAGTGAATACTATACTATTTACCATAGTATTTTTTCATGTGGGTATTCATGCATGCATCTTTGTGTGTATATGTGTTTGTGTTTTTCCTTAATTGTCACGAATCACACCAAAGGTGGCTCCCCTGCCTGTTCGAGCGGCGCTCGGCGGTCGTCGTCGCCGGCCTACTAGCCACCGCTGATCCCTTTTTCCTTTTCAGTTTGTATGGTCTTATTGGTTGCACCTGTTCCCTATTGGGTTTCTTGATTTGTGTTTATTTAAGCCTGTTTAGCCCGCCCAGGTTTGTGCGGGATTATTTTTGCTGTCGTGTATTTTGGATGTGCTGGCTGACGCCTTATTTTCTCTCTCCGGACTGTTTGCCCGTTGTTTTGGGTTGATCGTTTGTTTTACGCGCCCGTCTGTTTTGGTGTGACCGGTTTGTGCCAGAAGAAATAAAGGACGTTGTACTTTACCTCTGCTCTCTGCGCCTGACTCCAACCACCACTCCTAGTCTCCCGTGACACTAATATCATCTTTATCTCGCACACAGACTGACTGAGCCTTATACCAGGGTATATGGAGACCATTGCACTGCCCCTTTCATGTCCTATTTACTTCATATTTGATTAATAGGCTGTGTATTTAAAAAGTCTACAGATCAGTATGATTTTATTATTTTCAAGAAATTGAGAAATGAGATGAGCAAATGATTAATGAGACAAAGTGGTTATACTTTTGACAAAATTGAAGAACACAGGAGCAATTGTCATGTCCTGACCAGTTAAGGGTTATGTGTTGTTGTAGTTTGGTCAGGATGTGGCAGAGGGTATTTGTTTTATATGGTTCGGGGTGGTGGTGTAGGTAGTAGGTTGTTTTATTTATGTATTCCGGGGGCTTTGGGCACTGCTCTGTGTTTATGTATTTCTAGGTTTAGTTAGTTAGTTGTGGGTATAGGTTCTAGGTTTGTTTTCTATGTAGAGTTAATTGGGATTGGACTCCCAATTGAAGGCAGGTGTGTTGAGTTGCCTTTGATTGGGAGTCCTATATTAGTAGGGTGTGTTTGTGGGTAATTGTTTGTGAGCACCGCTTGTTTAGCCTGCCACACTGTTTGGTCGTGATTATCATTTATTGTTTGTTTTTTCTGTGGATGCTTTACGTATTTCATTAAAAGAATGAGTATCCACATTCCCGCTGCATTTTGGTCTTCTCTCCACTACGACAATTGTGAAAGAATTACCCACCAAACCAAGACCAAGCAGCGGAGAGAGGAGCGGCACGCTAAGTATATGGACTATGGGGAGAGATGGACTTGGGAGGAGATATGGACGGGGCTGGACCTTGGCATCAGGCTGGGGAATACCGTCGCCCACGGGAGGAGATCGAGGAAGCGAAGGCTGAGAGGCAGCGTTTTGAAGCCATGAATGCACTGGCGAGGAAGCCGGAGAGGCACCCCCAAGATTTTTTTAGGGGGGGGGCACATGGGTAGTTTGGCTAGGTCTAGGAAGAGCCATAAGCCAGCTACCCGTGAGTATGTGGAGATGCGTAGGGAGGTGAGAGCGGCGTGTTTCGCTGAGGTGCGCACTCTCTCGCCTACACGCACGCACAGCCCAGTCCGCCCTGCACCAGCACCCCGCTCGTGCAGGGCTACTAGTTCCATCCAGCCAGGACGGGTTGTGCAGGCGGTGCGATCACGGCCACCTGCGCGCCTCCATGGTCCAGTCTTTCCGGTTCCTGCCTCACGTGCTTTCCCGGAAGTGAGTACCTCCAGTCTGGCACGACCAATACCAGCAACCCGGACCAAGCTTCCCAGTAGTCAGCCTAGTCCTGTTCAGCCTGTTCCCGCTCCCCGCACTAGCCCGAAGATGCGTGTGCCCAGACTGGCACATCCAATACCAGCCCCACGGATCAGGCATCTAGTGCGTCAGCCCAGCCTCGCCAGTCAGGAGCTGCCAGAGTGGCCCGACTGCCCGGGTCTGCCAGAGTGGCCCGACTGCCCGGGTCTGCCAGAGTGGCCCGACTGCCCTCCGGCCCAGCCCGAGTGGCCCGACTGCCCTCCGGCCCAGCCCGAGTGGCCCGACTGCCCTCTGGCACAGCCCGAGTGGCCCGCCTGCCCTCCGGCCCAGCCCGAGTGGCCTGTTACATAGGAGGTGCATCCGGGGTCTGCACCTTTAGGGGGGTACTGTCACGTCCTGACCAGTTAAGGGTTATGCGTTGTTGTAGTTTGGTCAGGATGTGGCAGAGGGTATTTGTTTTATATGGTTCGGGGTGGTGGTGTAGGTAGTAGGTTGTTTTATTTATGTATTCCGGGGGTTTTGGGCACTGCTCTGTGTTTATGTATTTCTAGGTTTAGTTAGTTAGTTGTGGGTATAGGTTCTAGGTTTGTTTTCTATGTAGAGTTAATTGGGATTGGACTCCCAATTGAAGGCAGGTGTGTTGAGTTGCCTTTGATTGGGAGTCCTATATTAGTAGGGTGTGTTTGTGGGTAATTGTTTGTGAGCACCGCTTGTTTAGCCTGCCACACTGTTTGGTCGTGAGTATCTTTTATTGTTTGTTTTTTCTGTGGATGCTTTACCTATTTCATTAAAAGAATGAGTATCCACATTCCCGCTGCATTTTGGTCTTCTCTCCACTACGACAATTTTGACAGCAATCCAAATAAAATGTGACACTCTCTGAAAGAGCTGGGCTACAGCAAATGGCTCAAAACCAAAGCAAGTAATGTCAGTCGGAGGAAAAATGTAGAGATTTTATTGATGATAAGGGCATTTGTTTTGTCAGAGTGGTTAGAGGGACAATAAAGCCCTTAGTACCAGGACATTAGGACCTGATGGTTGTTAGCGAGTTGGGTACTACCAACGCATGTTCAGAGAGCATAAGAGGAGATTATCGTGACTCAACGGTCACGTGGAATTTTACTGCGGTCATGACTCATGACTGCAGTAACACGGTCACTGCAACAACCCTGGGTGTTCCTAATGTTTTGTACACTCCGTGTTTATCAATGACATGAAATCAGCTTTTTCCCGTCAACTTTTTCTATTTGCAGACGTTTCAGCTCTTTTGGTATCTCACTAAGACAAGAGTATGGCTGAGAGCTAACTTAGTGCACAACTACCAAGTATCAGTAACTGGTTGTTAGACAACAAGCCATCTCTTAATTTGGGGAAAACAGAGTACATATTATTTGCCTCTAAGATTAAGCTAGGTAGATCACCAGGCTTTAAAGTCACAGTTGGTGACACAGCAGTTACAGTCAAGAACTGTGTTGAATACTTAGGCTGTGTACTAGACAGGTTTCTGACAGGGGAGAGCATGGGGCAGAAAGTAAATGCCAATGTCAACCAGAAAGTAATGTTTCTGTCCAGAAAAGCCACATTTCTAGATAAAGGGACCTTGAAAACACTTGCAGCAGCGTTAGTGCAGCCTCACTTTGACTAAGCATGCACTACCTGGTACAGTAAATAATCAAGAACTAGCGACAGACAGCTCAGAATAAAATGTCAAGGGCCACTGAATCTTAGCCTTTTGGTTCATATTGGGCCTTCTCAGCTCAGTGAACTAGAGTGGTTATCAGTTGATAAAAGGGTCATTCAGCTGAAGTTGGAATTGGCCCATAATATCGGGTATGGTACAGTCCCCCAGTATTTAAAGAACTATCTTACTAATGTTAGGGACTCTCATTCCTATGCCACGTGAGGCAGTGCCACAGATTTTGTGCCTTGTCGATTCAAGAGCGGTACTGGCCAGAACACATTTTTATTTGCGGTAGTGGTAGAGTGGAACAAACTCCCGGCTGAGATGAAAACAGTTTATACCAGTTGTAGGTTCAAACATTCCTGCACGGTTTGGTTAATGATGAGATCGCCTCCTAGCCAAGTGTAAAGGCCTGGAGTGATTTGTTACATGTGTATATTTGCTTTTTTTGTATACAGTGGCAAGAAAAAGTATGTGAACCCTTTCGAAATACCTGGATTTCAGCATAAATTGATCATAAAATTTGATCTGATCTTCATCTAGGTCACAACAATAGACAAACACAGTCTGCTTAAACTAATAACACACAAACAATTCTATGTTTTCATTCACATTCACAGTGCAGGGTGGAAAACGTATGTGAAGCGTTGGATTTAATAACTGGTTGACCTGCCTTTGACAGCAATAACCTCAACCAAACGTTTTCTGTAGTTGCGGATCAGACCTGCACAACGGTCAGGAGGAATTTCGGACCATTTCTCTTCACAAAACTATTTCAGTTCAGCAATATTCTGGGATGTCTGGTGAACTTCTCTCTTGAGGTGATGACACAGCATCTCAATCAGGTTGAGGTCAGGAATCCAGAAGGCGTATTTTCTTCTGTTGAAGCCATTCTGTTGTTGATTTACTTCTGTGTTTTGGGTCGTTGTCCTGTTGCATCACCCAACTTCTGTTGAGCTTCAATTGGCAGACAGATAGCCTAACATTCTCCTGCAAAATGTCCAGGCCCTGAGGCAGCAAAGCAGCCCCAAACCATGATGCTCCCTCCACCAATGTTTTTTTTGGTCAGCAGTGGCTTCTTCCGTGGTGTCCACCCATGAACACCATTCTTGTTTAGTGTTTATCGTATCGTAGACTCGTCAACAGAGATGTTAGCATGTTCCAGAGATTTCTGTAAGTCTTTAGTTGACACTCGAGGATTCTTCTTAAACTCATTGAACATTCTGCGCTGTGCTCTTGCAGTCATCTTTGCAGGATGGCCACTCCTAGGGAGAGTAGCAACAGTGCTGAACTTTATAGACAATTTGAATTATCGTGGACTGATCAAGGCTTTTAGAGATACATTTGTAACCATTTCCAGCTTTATGCAAGTCAACAATTCTTAGGTCTTATGAGATCTCTTTTGCTTGAGGCATGGTTCACATCAGGCAATGCTTCTTGTGAATAGCGAACTCAGGGCAAGGCAGCTCTAACCAACATCTCCAATCTTGTCTCATTGATTGGACTCCAGGTTAGCTGACTCCTGACTCCAATTAGCTTTTGGAGAAGTCATTAGCCTAGGGGTTCACATACTTTTTCCAACCTAGACTGTGAATGTTTAAATTATGTATTCAATATAGACAAGAAAAATACAATAATGTGTGTGTTATTAGTTTAAGCACACTATGTTTTTCTATTGTTGTGACCAATTTATGTTGAAATCCATGTAATTCCAAATGTTTCACATACTTGTTCTGTATATCTAAATACGTGGACATTGTGTATGATTGAATATATGGCACAGAGTGCCCATGTCACTTTATTTCACCTTTCAGCCACTTTCCTACCAATAGAGGACCACAATGGAAACAAGTCTGACTTTGTATGTATGTAAACCTCTGCAATTTTGGTAAATGTATTGGTTGCCTGGTGTGGCTTCTTTATGTATTTTAAATTGTCACCCCCCAAAAAATTAATGAAGACTGAATTGCGCATCGCAAATATTAATCCAAGACCATTTTTTCCATATCTGGTTTGCACACCCCTAGATATAATGTACTAGTAGATATAAGTTGAAACGTCTTTCCCGGCTACCGATGACATTCAATTCTGTGAGCTGCTCTATGCCACAACCAGTTGAGAGCTGTGCACTCTTGCAGCCTGATATTCTGCTGAAACAAGCTATGTGTGCAGCGTGTATGTAAATAAAAACTCAGCAAAAAAAGAATGTCCTCTCACTGTCAACTGCATTTATTTTAGGCAAACTTAACATGTGTAAATATTTGTATGAACATAAGATTCAACAACTGAGACATAAACTGAACAAGTTCCACAGACATGTGACTAACAGAAATGGAATAATGTGTCCTTGAACAACAACATTTCTGGGGGGAATGGCCATAGCCCTCACCCTCCGATCCAACAGTTCCCAGACATGCTCAATGGGATTGAGATCCGGACTCCACGCTGGCCATGGCAGAACACTGACATTTCTGTCTTGCAGGAAATCACGCACAGAACGAGCAGTATGGCTGGTGGCATTGTCATGCTGGAAGGTCATGTCAGGATGAGCCTGTAGGAAGGGTACCACATGAGGGAGGAGGATGTCTTCCCTGTAATGCACAGCGTTGAGATTGCCTGCAATGATAACAAGCTCAGTCCGATGATGCTGTGACACACAGCCCCAGACCATGACAGACCCTCCACCTCCAAATCGATCCCGCTCCAGAGTACAGGCCTCGGTGTAACGCTAATTCCATCGACGATAAACGCGAATACGACCATCACCCCTGGTGAGACAAAACCGCCACTCATCAGTGAAGAGCACCTTTTGCCAGTGCTCTCTGGTCCAGCGATGGTGGGTTTGTGCCCATAGGTGACGTTGTTGCCGGTGATGTCTGGTGATGACCTGCCTTACAACAGGCCTACAAGCCCTCAGTCCAGCCTCTCTCAGCCTATTGTGGACAGTCCGAGCACTGATGGAGGGATTGTGCATTCCTGGTGTTACTCGGGCAGTTGTTGTTGCCATCCTCTTCCTGTCTCGTAGGTGTGATGTTTGGATGTACCGATCCTGTGCAGGTGTTGTTACACGTGGTCTGCCACTGCGAGGACGATCCGCTGTCCTTCCTGTCTCCCTGTAGCGCTGTCTTAGGCGTCTCACAGTACGGACATTGCAATTTATTGCCCTGGCCACATCTGCAGTCCTCATGCCTCCTTGCAGCATACCTAAGGCACGTTCATGCAGATGAGCAGGGACCCTGGACATCTTTCTTCTGGTGTTTTTCAGAGTCAGTAGAAAGACCTCTTTAGTGTCCTAAGTTTTCATAACTGTGACCTTAATTGCCTACCGTCTGTAAGCTGTTAGTGTCCTAATGACCGTTCCACAGGTGCATGTTCATGGTTCATTAAACAAGCATGGGAAACAGTGTTTAAACCCTTTCCAATGAAGATCTGTGAAGTTATTTGGATTTTTATGAATTATCTTTGAAAGGCAGGGTCCTAAAAAAGGGACGTTTCTTTTGTTGCTGAGTTTATTTAATGTGCTCTGTGATTGTGTAGGCTATTTTGTGCATGATTTCTCTATTGTACTACATAATTGATACAGCGTATTTCTACTTTGATACACATCAGTGAGGATTAAGAAGTGAGAATATGCAATGTCACTGAAAAAAGTGTGTATAAGGCACCTGCATATAGCCCCCACTACACCACTGATGGACAGACCTCAGTCTTTTCATAATCTCACGTCTCTGTGCACACACACAAACACGCACATACTTACTCAACCATACACGTGATAAACACTCACATGCACACATACACATACACACACTCACTATGTACACAGTTGTCAAAAGTCTATCTCTTGCGCAATGGAGGTTTTAGTAATATAAAAACAGAATGGGAAAGTTCCTCCTCATAGGTCCAAGCCTCTATAAGGCTAGGATTAGAGCCACATCATCAAACAAAGTGTGACATCAATTACCTCCTAAAGCAGACGGATCCCTTCAAGAGACCTTTCATTTTTTTAGGAGCCTTGCGCAACTACTTGTGTAAACGTTGCACTATGCGAAGACAAGCACATGTCACTGTAATGGATGGGTTTACTAGTCTCAGCTTGAAGAGTTGTTCTTGGGTTGCTATAAATAAGACAGCAACACATTGTGTTACCAAGGGTTTACATCAGTAAGCATTTAATAATACAGGTTCATTTTAGTGTAGATTCTCTATAGAGATATGTCACATCACACTTATTTATTCTTTACATGCTAGAACATGGTACAGGTCCAAGTGTAACCTAGTTCAATTGGTAACCTCACCCACAGCTTCGGATTGCTTGCTATTAGGTGGTGTAGCTGGCTATTGTTGTCAAGGGTTGTAAAGCTTATGCTATGGCGGTCAGTGCAGCTGTGCGCACACATGGCTGCTTCTCAATGCAGGTAATCATTTCCCGCAGTGAAATGTGTTATTTTCCATTATAGTGCACACCTCCTCCTCCATCCCTCCTTTTTCCTGACAGGGGATCTGGGGGTATGATAGATGGTGTTTCTCCCTGTGGTTAGCTCACCATGCTTAGGCCTTGGCCTCTGTTAACCAGTATGAGGCTGCCATTGCTCGTTGGCACATCCCATGTGGGGCTGCTGGGGGGTGGGATGTGTAGGGGTCTGTGGGGTGGTTTATTTGGTAGGCGGAGGCTGATATGTAGGCTGAAGTAACTAGCTATATAACTCTAGTCCAAGGCATGAGATGTGGCTTCGGGGTCAGGGTGCTGGGCTATTAGAGGGATGGGGTGCTGGGGAGGGAGAGGGTATTTTTGTGCTGGGATTTCAGCATTGTTATACAGTAATGATCATAACATTTATTTTTTGTGCATAAAAAGCAATTATGTAAAGACCCTTCTCAACGTGAATCAGAAAATAAAGTTAAATGACCACAAGGAGAATGAAAAAAACAATTGACATCTACTGTAGTATTGTACCTGCAACCCTAACTGAAAAATGACCACATTCTTTCCTAAGAAGCACCTTTTCTAATCTAATCGTATGAGGTACAGCATTTACTGTACACTTGCTCTGTTCGCTGACCTCAGCCTGGCCTAAAGGTATGCAGTACTGGACATCTTTGATAACCCCATGGTCATAGACACACACAGACTCAGTAGGACTGGCCCCTGAAGGCCCGATAATGCACTGGCGCCACAGGACCGCTGGTTTCACGTGGTGGAGCTAGGGGGAGAGTGACTGTCAAACATTCTCAGACTAAACAAATTACTCCACCTCCCTCCCCCTATCATTCATTCTGACTTTCTCACTACATCTCTCTCTCCCTCACACTCTCTCTTTCTCTGTGTCTGCCTCTGTCTCGCACTCTCTTTTTCACACACACACTCACCCCCGCCCCCCCTCCTCTGTGCCCTCTTGTTGCCCCAGTCTGGGCTGATGGAGTGGGGTTATCAGGCCAAACACCTTCCTGCTCTCCTGGGGTCCAGCCTGGGAGTCTGGAAGAGTGGAGCTGTTACAGTAGTGTGAACAAACCGAGGCTGTTAGTGAGCTGGAGAATAGACTGCTTCTTTATCCGTTTTTCTTTATGAATGCCAATTTAACTGACTGGCTAGGAGAGAGAGTGGAAGTGAGACTGGGGGTGACATGATCATCAGACAAGCCCATACTTTACTGGAATGTACATGCATGCCCATACACAGACACATTCAGCAATGTAGAAACTATAAAATATGCATATATGGCTGAATCCACACATACTGTATTTCTGACTTTTGCCTATAAAATGGTACACTGTAAAAAAAATCCTGTTGTTTTTACAGTAATTTACCTGTAAGTTACTGTACAAAAAGGAACAGTATGTGACCGTACTGTATTTTACGGTATCCAATACTGTTACTGTAATTGATTTACAGTACCAATAATGCTACTGTAGTTATTTTACAGTACCCTACACTTACTGAAAAGCCTGCTTTGCATATTTCCCAGATTGCCTTGCCTTTCGAATGAATTGTAACATGGTTGTTGAAACATGGTTGTTGCATTCATCCATGTTCAGTCCTGTGGCCTACACCAAGTGAGATACTAAGTATGTTATCATTAACAGTTAGTTACTTAACACAATACAATATATATTTCATAAGGCCTTATTTTGAGAGGTTAACGTTAATTCAGTGGCCTTAAACTCATGGTTAACAGGCCTGTGGCCTGCAAGTAGGGTTTTACAATTCCAGTAACTTTCCCCAAATTCCCAGATTTTCCAGAGATCCTGGTTGAAGGATTCAAGATTTCCAGCTTATTCCCTCCTGTTTCCAGGAATCTTGCAACCGGGATTTCTGGAAAACCTGGGAATTTTGGAGCCCTACCTGAAAGTCACATTATGCTGGCTTGCAAAGTGAAGTGTAATTCCTATTGGAATCCAGCCAAAGTTAGGATATCCAACAGGGTATTTATTCACCTGCAACCTGCATTGAGAATAACTGTTAGGAACATTGTAAGGTGACAACCTAAGTCAGGGGAGTCAAACTCATTCCACGGAGGGCCGTGTCTGCAGGTTTTTCCTTTCAATTAATTTTCTTACTAATTAGTGACGTTAATTCATAAACCAAGCAAGAAAGGTGGAGCGAAAACTCGCAGACACTCGGCCCTCAGCGGAATGAGTTTGACACGTGACCTAAGCCTTTTAAACTGGAACAACCATTTCAGTAACAGGTGCAAAAAAATCTATCTGATTGGATTAGTTTAGAAACATGAATGTTATTTATCTTTGTGTAGCATAAGATTAGTCAATCAATCAAAGTACAGTACATGCAAAAACGCAGATATTAAAAACAATTCTAAACAATTAACCTGCAGGAGAGCATTCTTGGAAATATGATCAAGTTAATGATTACCTCTGTTTTACAGTAACTGGCTGCCAGTAAGTTACTGTAAACAAAAGTCTAACTGTACAAATGCCGTTAATTTATGGACGGTACCATCATTGGTACTGTAATATATTGTAACGGTTGGGGCAGGGGAGGGGGAGAGTAGTTTGAATTCAGTCTAAGTGATGTTGCAGTTCACCTAATTTCCACAAGGGGCCTGCGTTTCACTTGTAGCTCCTATTATGTGTGCTTGGTTAATTTTAGCAATGGAAAAATATTTATTTGTATGATGTGCCTTTCTGATTGTATATTTTTTTCTATAATATAAAACAGCACAGCCAAAAACAAAGCCATACATTTAAAATATAAAGACAGGTACCAATTAACTAAACAAGAAGCAAGAGGATTATTCTATTTTCTTCTGATGTGCTTTATGTTGCCGTTGTACTTTTTGTGTGGCATTTTATTTTGAATATTCAAAAATACAGTAATATATAATTTTTCATGGTAATGTAGAAATACATTTGAAAAAAGTATCATAATGCAATGTAAGTTACGGCAATCTACTGTATTCAGTTCATACAGTATGTTAATCTTTGATTATACAGTAATTTACAGTTACAGGAATACTTTTTTTACAGTAGATGCTACTGTAAAAACCCACTGCAAAGTCAAGTGATTGGTTACAGTTCGTGGGAACCAGTAAAATGGCCATATAATCAAACAGGCAAAGCATCAATACAGGATTAAGATTGAATCCTACTACACCGGCTCTGATGATCGTCGAATGTGGCAGGGCTTGCAAACTATTACGGACTACAAAGGGAAACCCAGCCGCGAGCTGCCCATTGATGCGAGCCTACCAGACGGCCTAAATGCCTTTTGTGCTCACTTCGAGGCAAGCAACACTGAAGCATGCATGAGAGCACCAGCTGTTCCTGAAGACTGTGTGATCACACTCTCCGTAGCCAATGTGAGCAAAACCTTAAAACAGGTCAACATTCACAAGGCCGCGGGGCCAGACGGATTGCCAGGATGTGTACTCAGAGCATGCGCGGACCAACTGGCAAGTGTCTTCACTGACATTTTCAACCTCTCCCTGACTGAGTCTGTAACTCCTACATGTTTCCTACATGTAACCTGCCTAAATGACTACCGCCCCGTAGCACTCAAGTCAGTAGCCATGAAGTGCTTTGAAAGGCTGGCCATGGCTTACATCAACACCATCATCCCGGAAACCCTAGACCCACTCCAATTTGCCTACCACCCCAACAGATCCACAGATGGCGCAATCTCAATCGCACTCCACACTGCCCTTTTCCAGTTGGACAAAAGGAACATCTACAGTGGGGAGAACAAGTATTTGATACACTGCCGATTTTGCAGGTTTTCCTACTTACGAAGCATGTAGAGGTCTGTAATTTTTATCGTAGGTACACTTCAACTGTGAATGCAAATAAAATGCAAATGAATTACTTAAAAATCATACAATGTGATTTTCTGGATTTTTGTTTTAGATTCCGTCTCTCACAGTTGAACTACAGAGGGTAACGCGTACAGCCCAGTACATCCCTGAGGCCAAGCTTCCTGAAATCCAGGACACATATACAATAAGCGGTGTCAGAAGAAGGCCCAAAAAAGTCTGACTCCAGCAGAGCACCAAGTCTAGGTCCAAAAGGCTCCTTAACCTCTATGGGCTAGGTGGGACGCTAGCGTGCCACCCGTGGTGCACTCCATCAACAGCAGGTGCATTTCAAGAGCGGCAAATTTGAATCCAAATAAATGTCAAAATTCAAATTTTTCAAACATACAACTATTTTACACCCTTTGAAAGATAAACATCTCCTTAATCTAACCACGTTTTACGATTTCAAAAAGGTTTTACGGCGAAAGCATAAATTTAGAGTATGTTAGGACAGTACATTTACAAGAGTTGTGGTGTAATGTTTTGTCAAGTCAAAGACAGGGTCACCAAAACCATAAAACCAGCTAAAATGATGCACTAACCTTTTACAATCTCCATCAGATGACACTACTAGGACATTATGTTAGACAATGCATGCATTTTTAGTTCTATCAAGTTCATATTTATATCCAAAAACAGCGTTTTACTATGGCATTGATGTTGAGGAAATCGTTTCCCTCCAATAACCGGCAGTCAAGTCAGCGTCACAAATTAAATAATTAAAATTAGAAAACATTGGTAAAATATTATATTGTCATTTAAAGAATTATAGATTTACATCTCTTGAACGCAATCAACTTGCCAGATTTAAAAATAACCTTACTGGGAAATCACACTTTGCAATAATCTGAGCACTGCGCCCAGAAAAATACGCGTTGCGATACAGACTAGACGTCATGTTGGGGAGATCTAAAATCGAAAATACTATGTAAATAATCCATTACCTTTGATTCTCTTCATCAGATGTCACTTCCAGGTATCACAGGTCCATAACGAATGTAGTTTTGTTCAAAAAAGCTCATCATTTATGTCCAAAAATCTCCGTCTTGTTAGCACATGATCTAAGCCAGCCGGACTTCTCGTCATGAACGAGGGGAAAAAATATATTTACGTTCGTTCAAACATGTCAAACGTTGTATAGCATAAATCATTAGGGCCTTTTTTAACCAGAACATGAATAATATTCAAGGTGGACGAATGCATACTCTTTTATAACGTATTGGAACGAGGGTACCCAACATGAACTCGCGCGCCAGGTGTCTAATGGGACATCATCGTTCCATGGCTCTTGTTCGGTCAGATCTCCCTCCAGAAGACTCAAAACACTTTGTAAAGGCTGGTGACATCTAGTGGAAGCAATAGGAAGTGCCAAAATATTCCTCAGCCCCTGTGTTTTTCAATGGGATAGGTTTAAAGGTAATACAACACATCAGGTATCCACTTCCTGTCAGAAAATGTCTCAGGGTTTTGCCTGCCAAATGAGTTCTGTTATACTCACAGACACCATTCAAACAGTTTTAGAAACTTTAGGGTGTTTTCTATCCAAAGCCAATAAGTATATGCAAATTCTAGTTACTGGGCAGGAGTAGTAACCAGATTAAATCGGGTACATTTTTTTATCCAGACGTGCAAATGCTGCCCCCTAGCCCTAACAGGTTAACCTGTTGGGGATAGGGGGCAGTATTGACACGGCTGGATAAAAAACGTACCCGATTTAATCTGGTTACTACTCCTGCCCAGTAACTAGAATTTGCATATACTTATTGGCTTTGGATAGAAAACACCCTAAAGTTTCTAAAACTGTTTGAATGGTGTCTGTGAGTATAACAGAACTCCTATGGCAGGCCAAAACCTGAGAAGATTTCAAGCAGGAAGTGGCCTGTCTGAGAAGTAGTGTTTCATCTTGGCTCTTTTTATTGAAGACTCAGGATCTGTGCAATAACGTGACACTTCCTACGTCTTCCATAGGATCTCAGAGCCCGGGAAAACGTTGAACGATATCGAGGCAGGCTCTGGCTGAAACACTTTATCGCTTTTGGCAAGTGGCCACTCAGAGTACTATGGGCTTAGGCACGTGCCCGCTTCGACCGAATGCTTTGTTTTCCTTTGTCTGTTTATCTAAACGCAGATTCCCGGTCAGAATATTATCGCTTTTTTATGAGAAAAATGGCATAAAAATTGATTTTAAACAGCGGTTGACATGCTTCGAAGTACGGTTATGGAATATTTAGAATTCTTTTGTCACGAATTGCGCCATGCTCATCACCCTTATTTAGCCTTTAGGATAGAGTCTAGAACACACGAACAAAACGCCGCTGTTTGGATATAACGATGGATTATTTTGGACCAAACCAACATTTGTTATTGAAGTAGAAGTCCTGGGAGTGCATTCTGACGAAGACAACAAAGGTAAGAACATTTTTCTTATAGTAAATCTGACTTTGATGAGTGCTAAACCTGCTGGGTGTCTAAATAGCTAGCCCTGTGATGCCGGGCTATCTACTTAGAATATTGCAAAATGTGCTTTCACCGAAAAGCTATTTTAAAATCGGACATATCGAGTGCATAGAGGAGTTCTGTATCTATAATTCTTAAAATAATTGTTATGCTTTTTGTGAACGTTTATCGTGAGTAATTTAGTAAATTCACCGGCAGTGTTCGGTGGGAATGCTAGTCACATGCTAGTCACATGCTAATGTAAAAAGCTGTTTTTTTATATAAATATGAACTTGATTGAACAAAACATGCATGTATTGTATAACATAATGTCCTAGGGTTGTCATCTGATGAAGATCATCAAAGGTTAGTGCTACATTTAGCTGTGGTTTGGGTTTATGTGACATTATATGCTAGCTTGAAAAATGGGTGTCTGATTATTTCTGTCTCGGTACTCTGCTGACATAATCTAATGTTTTGCTTTCGTTGTAAAGCCTTTTTGAAATCGGACAGTGTGGTTAGATTAACGAGAGTCTTATCTTTAAAATGGTGTAAAATAGTCATATTTTTGTAAAATTGAAGTAATAGCATATCTAAGGATTTGAATAGCGCGCCACAGGATTCAACTGGCTGTTGAGTAGCGTCCCACCTAGCCCATAGAGGTTAACAGCTTCTACACCCAAGCCTTAAGACTACTTAACCTCTATGGGCTAGGTGGGACGCTTGCCTACTCAACAGCCAGTTGAATCCTGTGGCGCGTTATTCAAATCCTTAGATATGCTATTACTTCAATTTTTCAAAAATATGACTATTTTACACCATTTTAAAGATAAGACTCTCGTTAATCTAACCACACTGTCCGATTTCAAAAAGGCTTTACAACGAAAGCAAAACATTAGATTATGTCAGCAGACTACCCAGCCAGAAATAATCAGACACCCATTTTTCAAGCTAGCATATAATGTCACATAAACCCAAACCACAGCTAAATGTAGCACTAACCTTTGATGATCTTCATCAGATGACAACCCTAGGACATTATGTTATACAATACATGCATGTTTTGTTCAATCAAGTTCATATTTATATAAAAAACCAGCTTTTTACATTAGCATGTGACTAGCATGTGACTAGCATTCCCACCGAACACTGCCGGTGACTTTACTAAATTACTCACGATAAATTACTCACGATAGACACCCAGCAGGTTTAGCACTCATCAAAGTCAGATTTACTATAAGAAAAATGTTCTTACCTTTGTTGTCTTCGTCAGAATGCACTCCCAGGACTTCTACTTCAATAACAAATGTTGGTTTGGTCCAAAATAATCCATCGTTATATCCAAACAGCGGCGTTTGTTCGTGCGTTCTAGACACTATCCTAAAGGCTAAATAAGGGTGACGAGCATGGCGCAATTCGTGACAAAAGAATTCTAAATATTCCATTACCGTACTTCGAAGCATGTCAACCGCTGTTTAAAATCAATTTTTATGCCATTTTTCTCATAAAAAAGCGATAATATTCCGACCGGGAATCTGCGTTTAGATAAACAGACAAAGGAAAAGAAACCATTCGGTCGAAGCGGGCACGCGCCTAAGCCCATAGTACTCTGAGTGGCCACTTGCCAAAAGCGATAAAGTGTTTCAGCCAGAGCCTGCCTCGATATCGTTCAACGTTTTCCCGGGCTCTGAGACCCTATGGAAGACGTAGGAAGTGTCACGTTATTGCACAGATCCTGAGTCTTCAATAAAAAGAGCCAAGATGAAACACTACTTCTCAGAAATGCCACTTCCTGCTTGAAATCTTCTCAGGTTTTGGCCTGCCATAGGAGTTCTGTTATACTCACAGACACCATTCAAACAGTTTTAGACACTTTAGGGTGTTTTGTATCCAAAGCCAATAATTATATGCATATTCTAGTTACTGGGCAGGTGTAGTAACCAGATTAAATCGGGTACGTTTTTTATCCAGCCGTGCAAATACTGCCCCCTATCCCCAACAGGTTAACAATTAATGAAATGGCCACAGGGATTATTTGCATTGACAGCATTGACAGTAATGATAGAGTAATGATATACAGTCGACTGCTGAGGAATCATTTTTTCTGCCATATTATGCTATTCATAACCACAGTTTGTCTACAGTACATGTCCTTATTGTTTCAATCCATTTTTCTACAAAAGCTGGGTAAAACTGCGTTTGTGTTTACACTCCACTACACCACTGCAACTGATGTTTTCATAACATAAGAAACAGCAATTCCATATCGTTTGTTTTGAAATGTCTCTCAGGTTGTTGACAGAATGGCCAGACTGATGTTATTGATAGACTAATAGGTACATTATCCTCTTGACGCGCTGATCCCGTATTCGAGATCAACATCCAGCGAAAAGTCAGAGCGCCATATTCATAACCAAATCTAATAATTTCTGTTTCTCAAACATAGGACTATTTTACACCGTTTTATAGATACACTTCTCCTGAATCGAACCTTGTTGTCCGATTTCAAAAAGGCTTTACAGCGAAAGCAAAACATTACATTATGTTAGGAGAGTACATCAACACAATAGCCACACCGCCATTTTCCGACCAACCACATGCATCACAAATAACCAAAACACAGCTAAATGAAGCACTAACCTTTGACAATCTTCATCAGATGACACTCCTAGGACATCATGTTACACAATACATGCATTCTTTTGTTCGATAAAGTTCATATTTATATATAAAAACAGCATTTTACATCGGCGCGTGATGTTCAGAAAATATTTTCCCTCAAATGCTTCCGGTGAATCAGCAGTACAATTTACAAAATTACTATTCGAAAACATTGGTAAAATATAATATTGTCATTCAAAGAATTATAGATTAACATCTCGTGAATGCAACCGCATTGCCAGATTTAAAAATAACTTTACTGGGAAATCACACTTTGCAATAAACGAGGTGCTATGCTCAGAAAAATAGGCTAGGCGATACAGGTTAGCGCCATCTTGGAGTCATCTAAAATCAAATATACTATTGTAAATATTCCCTTACCTTTGATTATCTTCATCAGAAGGCACTTCCAGGTATCCCAGGTCCACAACAAATGTATTTTTGTTCAAAAAAGTTAATAATTTATGTCCCAATAGCTCCTTCTTGTTAACGCGTTCCGAAGGCTACTCATAATGTACGAGGCGCGTGGGACTTGTCGTCACGAATGTGCAAAAAAAATGTATTTAGGTTCGTTCAAACATGTTAACCTCTATGGGACCGGCGGGACGAATTCGTCCCACCTACGTAACAGCCACTGCCATCCTGTGGCGCGATTTTCAAAATCTTCAAAATCATATTACTTCAATTTCTCAAACATATGACTATTTTACAGCCATTTAAAGATAAGACTCTCGTTAATCTAACCACACTGTCCGATTTCAAAAAGGCTTTACAACGAAAGCAAAACATTAGATTATGTCAGCAGAGTACCAAGCCAGAAATAATCAGACACCCATTTTTCAAGCCAGCATATAATGTCACCAAAACCCAGAAGACAGCTAAATGCAGCACTCACCTTTGATGATCTTCATCAGATGACAACCCTAGGACATTATGTTATACAATACATGCATGTTTTGTTCAATCAAGTTCATATTTATATCAAAAACCAGCTTTTTACATTAGCATGTGACGTTCAGAACTAGCATACCCCCCGCAAACTTACGGGGAATTCGCTAACATTTTACTAAATTACTCACGATAAACGTTCACAAAAAGCATAACAATTATTTTAAGAATTATAGATACAGACCTCCTCTATGCACTCGATATGTCCGATTTTAAAATAGCTTTTTGGTGAAAGCACATTTTGCAATATTCTAAGTACATAGCCCAGGCATCACGGGCTCGCTATTTAGACACCCGGCAAGTTTAGCACTCACCATAATCATATTTACTATTATAAAAATGTCATTACCTTTTGTTGTCTTCGTCAGAATGCACACCCAGGACGTCTACTTCAATAACAAATGTTGGTTTGGTCCAAAATAATCCATCGTTATATCCGAATAGCGGCGTTTTGTTCGTGCGTTCCAGACACTATCCGAAATAGTAAAGAAGTGTCGCGCGCTTGGCGCAATTCCTGACAATAAAATTCAAAGTATTCAATTGCCGTACGTCGAAGCATGTCAACCGCTGTTTAAAATCAATTTTTACGTCATTTTTCTCGTAGAAAAGCGATAAAATTCCGACAGGGAATCTCCTTTTCGGCAAACAGAGGAAAAAATCCCAAAGGCGGGGGCGGTCGGGGTCACGCGCATAAGCTAGTGTCTCTTGATGGGCCACTTGAGAAAGGCGATAATGTGTTTCAGCCTGGGGCTGGAATGACGACATTCTCTTTTTTCCCGGGCTCTGAGAGCCTATGGACGACGTGGGAAGTGTCACGTTAGAGCAGAGATCCTTAGTAAATGATAGAGATGGCAAAGAAGTTCCAGAAATGGTCAGACAGGCCACTTCCTGTAAAGGAATCTCTCAGGTTTTGACCTGCCATTTGAGTTCTGTTATACTCACAGACACCATTCAAACAGTTTTAGAAAATTTAGGGTGTTTTCTATCCATATGTAATAAGTATATGCATATTCTAGTTACTGAGTAGGAGTGGTAACCAGATTAAATTGGGTATGTTTTTTATCCAGCCGTGTCAATGCTGCCCCCTAGCCCTAACAGGTTAAACGTTGTATAACAAATGTTTAGGGCCTATTTCAATCAGAGCTTCAATAATATTCAAGGCGGACGATTGCATTGTCTTACTAAACGTTTCGAAATGAGAGAGTACCCACGGGCACTCGCATCATTGTAGTAATGGCCCTCCCTCTTTGACAAACTTTCCAGGCCTCTCGTTTGGTCAGTTTTTACCGGAGAAGACTCAAACCACTCTGTAAAGACTGTTGACATCTAGTGGAAGCCTTAGGAAGTGCTACATGAATCCTAACTCACGGTGTGTTTCATAGCCAAAGGCTTGAATGTGATTCCACAAATCAGATTTCCACTTCCTGCATGGAATCTTCTCAGGTGTTGGCCTACCATATGAGTTCTGTTATACTCACAGACACCATTCAAACAGTTTTAGAAACTTTAGAGTGTTTTCTATCCAAATCAAAAAACACAAAGTAGCTGTGTGGTTGTGGTCAGTAGTTGAGTGACTCAGTAGTTTAGTGGCTGTGGTCAGTAGTTGTGGGGTTGTGGTCAGTAGTTGTGGTCAATAGTTGTGTGGGTGTGATTCAGTAGTTTTGTGGTTCAGTAGTTGTGGTCAGTAGATTAGTGGTTGTGGTCAATAGTTGTGGTCAATAGTTTTGGTCAGTAGGTGTGTGATTATGTTTAGTAATTGTGGTCATTAGTTGTGGTCAGTACTTGTGTGGTTATAGTCAGTAGTTGTGGTTTGTAGGTTAGGTCAGTAGTTGAGGTCAATAGTTGTGTGGTCAGTAATTGTGTGGTTGAGGCGCATGGGCATACTGATAGGACTCATGAGGTGTGAGTAGTTTAGTATTGTACTGTGAATACTGTGATTATGTATAGAAAGAAGACGATATAGTTTCATTTAAGCCTCTAAAATTGATAGATTAATATATCCCCAAGCAACCAGGAGAGAGTGAGCTGTCAGTGATATACAACAGCGAACCAATATGTGGGTGAAGCGACTCTGCGCCTCAACCCAACAAACCATGGCTTCCCTTAGAGGAAAAGACAAAGAACAACTTGGACATTAGAGCAACGAACGGCTAAAGGATATCCATGAAAACATAGCTGTTGTTGAAGAAACGGATGTGGCTGTTATGGCTTTTCACCCTCTGACATATTGTGGATTCAGAGCTACTATCTATCTAATAGAACTCAGATGGTTTTTCTTTAACCTGTTAGGGCTAGGGGGCAGTATTGACACGGCTGGATAAAAAAACATACCCGATTTAATCTGGTTACCACTCCTACCCAGTAACTAGAATATGCATATACTTAGTACATATGGATAGAAAACACCCTAAATTTTCTAAAACTGTTTGAATGGTGTCTGTGAGTATAACAGAACTCATTTGGCAAGCAAAACCCTGAGACATTTTATGACAGGAAGTGGATACCTGATGTGTTGTATTACCTTTAAACCTATCCCATTGAAAAACACAGGGGCTGAGGAATATTTTGGCACTTCCTATTGCTTCCACTAGATGTCACCAGCCTTTACAAAGTGTTTTGAGTCTTCTGGAGGGAGATCTGACCAAACAAGAGCCATGGAACGATGATGGCCCATTAGACACCTGGCGCGCGAGTTCATGTTGGGTACCCTCGTTCCAATACGTTATAAAAGAGTATGCATTCGTCCACCTTGAATATTATTCATGTTCTGGTTAAAAAAGGCCCTAATGATTTATGCTATACAACGTTTGACATGTTTGAACGAACGTAAATATATTTTTTCCCCTCGTTCATGACGAGAAGTCCGGCTGGCTTAGATCATGTGCTAACAAGACGGAGATTTTTGGACATAAATGATGAGCTTTTTTGAACAAAACTACATTCGTTATGGACCTGTGATACCTGGAAGTGACATCTGATGAAGAGAATCAAAGGTAATGGATTATTTACATAGTATTTTCGATTTTAGATCTCCCCAACATGGCGGCTAGTCTGTATCGCAACGCGTATTTTTCTGGGCGCAGTGCTCAGATTATTGCAAAGTGTGATTTCCCAGTAAGGTTATTTTTAAATCTGGCAAGTTGATTGCGTTCAAGAGATGTAAATCTATAATTCTTTAAATGACAATATAATATTTTACCAATGTTTTCTAATTTTAATTATTTAATTTGTGACGCTGACTTGACTGCCGGTTATTGGAGGGAAACGATTTCCTCAACATGAATGCCATAGTAAAACGCTGTTTTTGGATATAAATATGAACTTGATAGAACTAAAAATGCATGCATTGTCTAACATAATGTCCTAGGAGTGTCATCTGATGGAGATTGTAAAAGGTTAGTGCATCATTTTAGCTGGTTTTATGGTTTTGGTGACCCTGTCTTTGAATTGACAAAACATTACACACAACTCTTGTAAATGTACTGTCCTAACATACTCTAAATTTATGCTTTCGCCGTAAAACCTTTTTGAAATCGTAAAACGTGGTTAGATTAAGGAGATGTTTATCTTTCAAAGGGTGTAAAATAGTTGTATTTTTGAAAAATTTGAATTTTGACATTTATTTGGATTCAAATTTGCCGCTCTTGAAATGCACCTGCTGTTGATGGAGTGCACCACGGGTGGCACGCTAGCGTCCCACCTAGCCCATAGAGGTTAATGGAAGCTTCTCTAATGTCAAACATGTAAAGTGTGGTGTACCGCACGGCAGCTCTCTAGGCCCTCTGCTCTTTTCTATTTTTACCATTGACCTGCCACTGGCATTAACAAGAGAGTTGCAGTCTGTTTTGGAATGGGTGGCCAGTAATAAACTGGTCCTGAACAGCTCTAAAACAGCTCTAAAACTAAGAGCATTGTATTTGGTACAAGTCATTATTAACCTCTCTAGCCAGTTGAATCCTGACTATTTTACACCATTTTAAAGATAAGACTCAAGTTAATCTAACCACACTGTCCGATTTCAAAAAGGCTTTACAACGAAAGCAAAACATTAGATTATGTCAGCAGAGTACCCAGCCAGAAATAATCAGACACCCATTTTTCAAGCTAGCATATAATGTCACATAAACCCAAACCACAGCTAAATGTAGCACTAACCTTTGATGATCTTCATCAGATGACAACCCTAGGACATTATGTTATACAATACATGCATGTTTTGTTCAATCAAGTTCATATTTATATCAAAAACCAGCTTTTTACATTAGCATGTGACTAGCATGTGACTAGCATTCCCACCGAACACTGCCGGTGAATTGACTAAATTACTCACGATAAACTTTCACAAAAAGCATAACAATTATTTTAAGAATTATAGATACAGAACTCCTCTATGCACTCAATATGTCCGATTTTAAAATAGCTTTTCGGTGAAAGCACATTTTGCAATATTCTCAGTAGATAGCCCGGCATCACAGGGCTAGCTATTTAGACACCCAGCAGGTTTAGCACTCATCAAAGTCAGATTTACTATAAGAAAAATGTTCTTACCTTTGTTGTCTTCGTCAGAATGCACTCCCAGGACTTCTACTTCAATAACAAATGTTGGTTTGGTCCAAAATAATCCATCGTTATATCCAAACAGCGGCGTTTTGTTCGTGCGTTCTAGACACTATCCTAAAGGGTAAATAAGGGTGGCGAGCATGGCGCAATTCGTGACAAAAAAATTCTAAATATTCCATTACCGTACTTCGAAGCATGTCAACCGCTGTTTAAAATACATTTTTATGCCATTTTTCTCATAAAAAAGCGATAATATTCCGACCGGGAATCTGCTTTTAGGTAAACAGACAAAGGAAAAGGACTTTCTGTCCAAAAATGACGCAGAAAAATTAATCCATGCTTTTGTTACTTCTAGGCTGGACTACTGCAATGCTCTACTTTCCGGCTACCCGGATAAAGCACTAAACAAACTTCAGTTAGTGCTAAATACGGCTGCTAGAATCCTGACTAGAACCAAAACATTTGATCATATTACTCCAGTGCTAGCCTCCCTACACTGGCTTCCTGTTAAGGCAAGGGCTGATTTCAAGGTTTTACTGCTAACCTACAAAGCATTACATGGGCTTGCTCCTACCTATCTTTCCGATTTGGTCCTGCCGTATATACCTACACGTACGCTACGGTCACAAGACGCAGGCCTCCTAATTGTCCCTAGAATTTCTAAGCAAACGGCTGGAGGTAGGGCTTTCTCCTATAGAGCTCCATTTTTATGGAATGGTCTGCCTACCAATGTGAGAGACGCAGACTCAGTCTCAACCTTTAAGTCTTTACTGAAGACTTATCTCTTCAGTAGGTCCTATGATTAAGTATAGTCTGGCCCAGGAGTGTGAAGGTGAACGGAAAGGCTGGAGCAACGAACAGCCCTTGCTGTCTCTGCCTTGCCGGTTCCCCTCTTTCCACTGGGATTCTCTGCCTCTAACCCTTTTACAGGGGCTGAGTCACTGGCTTACTGGTGTTCTTCCATGCCGTCCATGGGAGGGGTGCGTCACTTGAGTGGGTTGAGTCACTGACGTGGTCTTCCTGTCTGGGTTGGCGCCCCCCCTTGGGTTGTGCCATGGCGGAGATCGTTGTGGGCTATACTCGGCCTTGTCTTAGGACGGTAAGTTGGTGGTTGGAGACATCCCTCTAGTGGTGTGGGGGCTGTGCTTTGGCAAAGTGGGTGGGGTTATATCCTGCCTGTTTGGCCCTGTCCGGGGGTATCATCGGATGGGGCCACAGTGTCTTCTGATCCCTCCTGTCTCAGCCTCCAGTATTTATGCTGCAGTAGTTTATGTGTCGGGGGGCTAGGGTCAGTCTGTTTCATCTGGAGTATTTCTCGTCTTATCCGGTGTCCTGTGTGAATTTAAATATGCTCTCTCTAATTCTCTCTCTCTCTCTTTCTGTCTTTCTCTCGGAGGACCTGAGCCCTAGGACCATGCCTCAGGACTACCTGGTATGATGACTCCTTGCTGTCCCCAGTCCACCTGGCCGTGCTGCTGCTCCAGTTTCAACTGTTCTGCCTGCGGCTATGGAACCCTGACCTGTTCACTGGACGTGCTTGTTGCACCCTCGACAACTACTATGATTATTATTATTTGACCATGCTGGTCATTTATGAATATTTTAACATTTTAACATCTTGACCATGTTCTGTTATAATATCCACCCTGCACAGCCAGAAGAGGACTGGCCACCCCTCATAGCCTGGTTCCTCTCTAGGTTTCTTCCTAGGTTTTTGGCCTTTCTAGGGAGTTTTTCCTAGGGAGTTTTTCCTAGCCACCGTGCTTCTTTCACATGCTTTGCTTGCTGTTTGGGGTTTTAGGCTGGGTTTCTGTACAGCACTTTGAGATATCAGCTGATGTACGAAGGGCTATATAAATAAATTTGATTTGATTTTGAAAAGAAAGCATTCGGTCGAAGCGGGCACGCGCCTAAGCCCATAGTACTCTGAGTGGCCACTTGCCAAAAGCGATAAAGTGTTTCAGCCAGAGCCTGCCTCGATATCGTTCAGCTTTTTCTCGGGCTCTGAGACCCTATGGAAGCCGTAGGAAGTGTCACGTTATTGCACAGATCCTGAGTCTTCAATAAAAAGAGCCAAGATGAAACACTACTTCTCAGACAGGCCACTTCCTGCTTGAAATCGTCTCAGGTTTTGGCCTGCCATATGAGTTCTGTTATACTCACAGACACCATTCAAACAGTTTTAGAAACTTTAGGGTGTTTTCTATCCAAAGCCAATAATTATATGCATATTCTAGTTACTGGGCAGGAGTAGTAACCAGATTAAATCGGGTACGTTTTTTATCCAGCCGTGTCAATACTGCCCGCTATCCATAACAAGTCAATGTAACAACAAAAGTCAATCCCACCAAAAAAACTAGGCTAGGACTCCATCAGCTGTTGTAACAATGCACACCCTATCATTAACTACAGCTTCAGTCATCTTATTTCCATATTATTTGGCTTAAAGGATGTACTGAATTAATATGTAAGAACAATTTATTTAAATTGGATATGCGTTTAATTATAATGTACCTACCCAAGAACAAGCAACTTAATATAAAGTAAAATGCATTTTATTTACTCATGTAATTAATATGTTGTTGCTATGTTACAATGTATTTTCATTGTAGTAGGTCAAGTTTGATAATACACTTTCTTGAGGGTTGGTGCATAGCCTGTTGACCGGACAGTGATATGTTTGGAAGAAATGGAATCCAGAGTCTCCCGTTTCATGTGATATCAAATACATTTACATGGAGTGACCCAAACACACTGATAGCAACAAAACATGCTTATAACCCTGTCAAAAGAAGGACACACATTAATTTGCTGCAGGATCATAGTTCCAAAGACATCGTATTTCTTTGATATAAATGAAAAGTTGAGAGTATGTTGTTTTTGGCTAAATAGAGCTTGCGGTGGTTGCGTTCATTTAAAGGTCGGTATTGACCACTATTTAAATTGACATGGCAAAGTACCCGGTACCGGGTAGTCAGTGAAAACTTTACAGCTGATATACTAATCGGAAGTCTTTCTTATTTTCTTTACCCAACCAGTGCATCCACTCAATGCTTCTTTAAACTTTTATTGGTCCGATTACCCCTTAGCCTCCAGACCTGCACCTTTATTGTCTTTCACGCTCTTTTAATGTGTTGTGTGTGACATTCTGTGCGAGGATCCACAAAGTTGTTTGTGTGGTTGACTGCCTGGTAATTGTAACCCAGCCTATTCAGAGACCTGACATACGCTCTCCAGCAGTCAACCATCACATTTACATTTACATTTACATCATTTAGCAGACGCTCTTATCCAGAGCGACTTACAAATTGGTGCATTCACCTTATGATATCCAGTGGAACAACAACTTTACATCTATATATTTTTTGTGGGGGAGGGTAGGGGGGGAGGGTTAGAAGGATTACTTAATCCTATCCCAGGTATTCCTTAAAGAGGTGGGGTTTCAGGTGTCTCCGGAAGGTGGTGATTGACTCCGCTGTCCTGGCGTCGTGAGGGAGCTTGTTCCACCATTGGGGTGCTAGAGCAGCGAACAGTTTTGACTGGGCTGAGCGGGAACTGTGCTTCCGCAGAGGTAGGGAGGCGAGCAGGCCAGAGGTGGATGAACGCAGTGCCCTTCTTTGGGTGTAGGGACTGATCAGAGCCTGAAGGTACGGAGGTGCCGTTCTCCTCACAGCTCCGTAGGCAAGCACCATGGTCTTGTAGCAGATGCGAGCTTCAACTGGAAGCCAGTGGAGTGTGCGGAGGAGCGGGGTGACGTGAGAGAACTTGGGAAGGTTGAACACCAGACGGGCTGCGGCGTTCTGGATGAGTTGTAGGGGTTTAATGGCACAGGCAGGGAGCCCCGCCAACAGCGAGTTGCAGTAATCCAGACGGGAGATGACAAGTGCCTGGATTAGGACCTGCGCCGCATCACTCCACTCAGAATGGTGGAACATCTCTGCACGTTGTCTGATGATAGGGATTAAGGTTTTTGTGAACGGTTTTCCACCATTTTAAGAACTGGGCACCGTCTGTTGTGTTTGACCTCCATCATCCCAAACACCCAACACTGTCTTCTCCACGTTGGCCCAGTCCTTCTACAACTGTACTGAAAGATAGGAACAAGTGCATATGGTTATTTTGTGACAGGGAGTTGTCCAGTGGTTAGTCATGCCTTGAAATGGCGAGGATCAGTAAATCCATGGAAAGTAGCTTAATATCACTTATGACATAAGCTAAGGTCTGATGGGTGAAGTTCTATAATATTGAAAGACCCGAAACATTATCCTAGGAAACATCACTGATGATGATGATGATGATGTGTCTAAGAGCACAGAGATGTATTTATCAAATATTTCAGTATATGAAATGGGCAAGCCCTCAATTTTTGATCCATACCAGTATATATACTGAAGAGTACTTTAAAAGGCAACTGATTACCATAAGCGAAATATATTAACAAATTATCCCTCAGTTCCCAAGCCCAGATAACGAATGTTACTACATCAAAATGGATAATGCTATACCTTTCTCTTGTGCGAAGACTTGGAATAATCTATCACAACCAATCTCCGAAGAGAACTTTATCCAATTTGGAAGCCCTTCCTCCTCTTGAAACTCCTCGGGGCTTGTTGCAGACCTTCAATAAGGAGAAGTAAGACATGTTAGTGATGAGAAGACTTGAGTGTCCAAGGGAAGCATGACCATCAACTTCTATAGGTGGGGCCCTGAAATCAAATCTAATTTAGGCTCCCAAATCGTCTTGAGCTGACACTGCTCCTGTCTTATGTGGGAATGCACTTTAATGGAAGTTGTCACAAAATAACTGAGTTTCAGTTTGTCTGTTGTTGCTCTTTGCACTGTAAACATTTGATAAAAACAATATTTGATTAAACATTCAGCCTATATTCAGTCAGTGAAACAGGCTTTTTAAATTCTAACAAATTGAGTAATCAAGGTAATAACTGACAGATTGATTATTAAAATAATTGTTAGTTGGTAACAGCTTTTACTGCATTTGCCTGAATAGTGTAGGAGCACAAGAATAATCAATTAGGGCAGCAGCAGTGGTGCAAGCCTCCCCAGTCGTGCCACGCTGCCTTTCCCGTCCTGACATCATGACAAGTAACCTAAATACCTGTGGGAAACACTAGTCGGGATGGGTTGCAAAGCAGGCTAAATATTGAAAATCTTGAAGAGCCCATTTAAGCTTTCCAGTAAATAATGCATGAAATATCTCAAAAGCCTGATTATTAAAAATACCCTTTTACATACAGTTTGTAAGTGAGCTAAACATTTCCTCAGAGTGAATATAGGTAAACAAAGCTGGTGGCTTTGTTTACCTATATTTCTCATAATTCTGTGTTGATGAAGAACTTTAACAATCTTTTTCAGGCTTTTCATCATTCTTGTCAGGGTCATTGAGCTCCGTGCAATGGCATCCTCTATAATATCAACTTGCGTCAAGTGTAGCCCCTGTGCAATATTGCAACAAAGAAATGAACAAATCAGAACAATAGTATATGACAATAGAAACACAAATATATTTTCATAAATTAAACCCACGATAGGCCCCAGACAACACATTGAGACTCAGCTTTTGGTAACACAACCTTAACTTCCCCTCAAACCACATTCTCTTCAGCCTGGAGAGACCTGCTTGCCATACCTTGCTCCACTTCTGTACTAATCTATGCCACAGAACACTAACTAACATGTAATTACTTAGCAGAGAGCCCCACACTCACCAGTACCTTCTGTATGGTTGTTATGCTTAATGTAATTGGGGGCTGAAAGAGCATGGACTTTCTGTGGGTGACAGCTATTAACAAACAAAGTGGTCAAAATGATGTATTTTCTGACCTTGGCAGGTCTACCACTAGCCTAAACATTTAATCATCAATGAAGCACGCCATCCATGCAGTGTAAAAACAAAACAAAAAAAGTGTTAGGGTTTTCTGGAAGCCGTTTTGGGTAATGCAGCACCTGATGGTGAACCACTTTCTAATAATGTAATTATCCAAAATGTTCTTAGTGTGTCAAATTCATTAACCAACCGATTAAGAAATGTTACATAATCCGTAAGCGGAACCCGAGAACGGCTAAACATTGAATCCTTCCGGATGGAGCAGGAGGGAGTCTGATGATGCCTCCTTTTGTTTCGACAAATCCTGCAAGGAAAAATGCATATTTTAAACTCAGACACAGGTTCGTGTTTTAGAGACTGACGCTAAGTGATCATTGAAATGGAACATAGGCTAAGTAATTCTATTAAATGAAATTCCATTCTACTATGATTAACAATTACCTTTTTCAGTAGCAGTAGGAATACATCCACATTGTTGGAAATAGGAGAACAAAATCTTTCCAGACAGACATGAAACATCTTGAGTGGTAGGCTGCAGGCCAAAGGTAGACTAGAAGGGTGTGCATCTCCAAAACTCTTCACTCGCTCTACATGGGCTTGCAGTCCATAGTGTCCAGAGTTGGAATGCAGCCTGGACACAGAGGAGCGCGAGCCCTTGTAGAAAGACTGGAAATCAAATTTCTCAAGCAGCACATACACAATGATGAAGGACAATGGCCAATGGAACGCTTAGATTTTTCTCTTCAATGAATGTTCATAGCAACATTTTTTTTTTTAAATCCGGCTTGTGAAAATATATAAAGGTCAATGTCAGAAGAGGCTGATGGGAGGAGCTATAGGAGGACAGGCTCCTTGTAATGGCTGGAATGGAATAAATGGAACAGTTTCAAACAAATAGAAACCATATGTTGACTCCGTTCCATTAATTCCATTCCAGCCATTACAATGAGCCCGTCCTCCAATAGCTCATTCATGGAAAATAACTGTTCAGCAAACAAGTAGTGCTGTTGCGCTTGGACATTACTGACTATGGGTCAATGAACACAGATTGACCCATACAGATCAACTGCTCACCCCTTTTTTTACATGTGTTATTAGGTAGGACCTAAATCCATCTTGACTGTTTGTGTTATGATTATTGCGGAGGAAAGAATGGTTATGCGACCTGTTTGTGTGTATCACAGATCTGTGCATTAGCCAGGCTATAAACTATAAAAAAGGGCAGGCCAGTCCATGGCCTAGTGGTTGGGAATCCCTTGCTTTAAGCAATCATCCGTTGGCTGACATTTGCCTGAATGTTCCCTTCATTTCTCTATTTACTGTAGGACAAGGGGTCAGACTCTCTCCCTAGGACCAAGTCCTGCCTCTTCTGTCGGTACGTTTATTTGCATTGTTTAATGGCATCTTTAAAGTTTTGTTTTAAAGTAAGGGACAGAGAACTTTCACATAAAATAAGAGTGAGATGGCGTACTGAACATACCGGTGCAAAATAAATACGGAATATTCAATATCAGCATGTGCGACTAAATATTAGCACTTCATATACTCGTGGGTAATTACATTCCATCTGGATAATAATACAAAACAAATCCTAAGGCTAGAGAAATGTATTGACAATATTGTGAATACAAGCAACACTCAAACATGATTGAGAGTAAACGTGGAGAATGAATCTCCAGAAGAAAATGTGACTCCTCCACGGATACAAACGAGTTATGCTTTTCACCACTGGGGCTGGTAAGTGTGGAACGCGATCTGTTAAAGTTGATAAATTACATACTTGAATTAGTCAGTAAGGAAATAAAGGAGTTGAAGTTGAGCCTTGAAATAAGTGACGAAGAGCTGCGATAATGGAGAAAGAAACAAACAAGCTAAAAGGGACAATCAATAAGATAGAAACGGACTTAATGTACTTAAAAAGGAGAACATCTTTCTGAGAGAAGCATTACTAGACATACAGACTAGATCTATGAGAGAAAATCTAGTACTTACAGGTATCCAAGAAAGAGAAGGAGAAGTTCCCGAAAACGTAGTGATGGTATTCTTTCTTACAACGCTTCAAATCCCACTCGATGCCTGTCAATAAAATCCAACCCGAATGTGTACACCGTTTCGGACAAAGAGGACAGAGATATGAGCATCCAATCATTGCCAAATTTGCTTTCTTTAAGGATAAAGCAATGGTTTAAAGCTTGGGTAAAAGACTTGCTGGCACGAAAATAGGCATGAATGATCAGTTCCTGAAGGAAATTGTAGAATGGCGCAAAGTTCTGTATCCAATCTTCAAGGAAAATAGATTAAAAGGGAATCGTGTAGCTCTCGTAGTCGACAAACTGTATATTGACAACCAAATGTTCCGAGACACAAAGACTACTCAATGGCTATTCTAAAATTACAAAGTTCTCATAGAGGAGTCAAATAATGGAACACCTAATACAAGCCATGGTAAGGATTATAATAATACAAAAAAAAGATAGAAAAGCAATAAAATAAAATAATGATTTAATACACTGTACCTTTTGAAAATAGGGAATGTTGTCAAATAATGCGTATTACATTACATAAGACAGTATTAGAATGATAACTAGAAAAATAACATCTTCAAAAATAACTAATTGGAACAAAAAGGTGCTAATTCAGCATGGTGGCAGTAAAAACAGCAAACAGAAGACATAGAAGGCACAGTATGTGGTATGTGTGGATGTATTTTGATGGAAGGTGTGGTGTGTTTTTGGTGTTGGAAAATTGTGGCATTAAGTGAGTGAGAAAGGAAATGGTTGCATATCCCAGAACCAATGTGTGTCTGTGAGCAGGGGTTGTGAGAGAGAGCTTTCAATTTTGTGCAGATGAGGGATATACATTTAAAATAAATGATACATCTAATTTATTTATTTATTGTCCTATCATGATGGAACTACATTTTAAAATAAATTATATACCTAATTTATTTATTTATGGTCCTATCATGATGGAACAGTCTACAGCCCTATAGCCTAGACACCCACCTGAACAACCCATACACTAAAGAGAAGTCCCTATCTGTTTTATGGGCCTGCTATAAGCTGCCTATATGCCGCCAAAACAGAAAGATAAATGCGGTCAGAGACCTACTAGAGCAGCACCGCCCCCTCAAAATGCTGAGCCCGCCTGGCAGGGTTGGTCCAACAGAGCCAGAGCCCCCTGATGGGAGAGCATAATATACAAGGAAATTCTCAAAGCTGCTAATGAGAACCTTGACAACCTTGTACATAGCCGGTGGGGATTCCTGTGGGGTATCCCCACCCAGGTAGTGGCAGTGCTGGCAACACTGGCTGCAGTAACCCATGGGGATGGGGTCACACTTGGACAATCAGAGAGGGGGCATACTATTGTGGCCCTTATAGTTGATTGTGGAGGAAAGGGGTTGAGTGTGTGTGTGTGTGTGTGTGTGTGTGTGTGTGTGTGTGTGTGTGTGTGTGTGTGTGTGTGTGTGTGTGTGTATGTATGTATCCCACATCTGTTGCAAGGGGGTAAGGATGTTAGGGATAATATAGAAGGAATCACAATTGTTTGCTAAAATAATAATTGCTTGACAAAAATGTAATGTAATGCAATGGCAATTCTGGTCATAGTTAACAATCCTTTGCACAAACTTCCGACATGATTACGCATATTAATTGTTAATAAAGGAAATAAAGATAAGCAAGATATTTGAATATACACTGCTCAAAAAAATAAAGGGAACACTTAAACAACACAATGTAACTCCAAGTCAATCACACTTCTGTGAAATCAAACTGTCCACTTAGGAAGCAACACTGATTGACAATAAATGTCACATGCTGTTGTGCAAATGGAATAGACAACAGGTGGAAATTATAGGCAATTAGCAAGACACCCCCAATAAAGGAGTGGTTCTGCAGGTGGGGACCACAGACCACTTCTCAGTTCCTATGCTTCCTGGCTGATGTTTTGGTCACTTTTGAATGCTGGCAGTGCTTTCACTCTAGTGGTAGCATGAGACGGAGTCTACAACCCACACAAGTGGCTCAGGTAGTGCAGCTCATACAGGATGGCACATCAATGCGAGCTGTGGCAAGAAGGTTTGCTGTGTCTGTCAGCGTAGTGTCCAGAGCATGGAGGTGCTACCAGGAGACAGGCCAGTACATCAGGAGACGTGGAGGAGGCCATAGGAGGGTAACAACCCAGCAGCAGGACCGCTACCTCCGCCTTTGTGCAAGGAGGAGCAGGAGGAGCACTGCCAGAGCCCTGGAAAATGACCTCCAGCAGGCCACAAATGTGCATGTGTCTGCTCAAACGGTCAGAAACAGACTCAATGAGGGTGGTATGAGGGCCCGACGTCCACAGGTGGGGGTTGTGCTTACAGCCCAACACCGTGCAGGACGTTTGGCATTTGCCAGAGAACACCACGATTGGCAAATTCGCCACTGGCGCCCTGTGCTCTTCACAGATGAAAGCAGGTTCACACTGAGCACATGTGACAGACGTGACAGAGTCTGGAGACGCCGTGGAGAACGTTCTGCTGCCTGCAACATCCTCCAGCATGACCGGTTTGGCGGTGGGTCAGTCATGGTGTGGGGTGGCATTTCTTTGGGGGGCCGCACAGCCCTCCATGTGCTCGCCAGAGGTAGCCTGACTGCCATTAGGTACCGAGATGAGATCCTCAGACCCCTTGTGAGACCATATGCTGGTGCGGTTGGCCCTGGGTTCCTCCTAATGCAAGACAATGCTGGACCTCATGTGGCTGGAGTGTGTCAGCAGATCCTGCAAGAGGAAGGCATTGATGCTATGGACTGGCCCGCCCGTTCCCCAGACCCGAATCCAATTGAGCACATCTGGGACATCATGTCTAGCTCCATCCACAAATGCCACGTGGCACCACAGACTGTCCAGGAGTTGGCCACCTCATCAGGAGCATGCCCAGGCGTTGTAGGGAGGTCATACAGGCACGTGGAGGCCACACACACTACTGAGCCTCATTTTGACTTGTTTTAAGGACATTACATCAAAGTTGGATCAGCCTGTAGTGTGGTTTTCCACTTTAATTTTGAGGTTGACTCCAAATCCAGACCTCCATGGGTTGATAAATTGAATTTCCATTGATTATTTTTGTGTGATTTTGTTGTCAGCACATTCAACTATGTAAAGACAAAAGTATTTAATAAGATGACTTCTTTCATTCAGATCTAGGATGTGTTGTTTAAGTGTTCCCTTTATTTTTTTGAGCAGTATATACTTTTAATAGCTATATATAAAGCAAATTGAGGTTAGAGCATTGGAAATACTTTCAGCGGTTGATCTGCTTCTGTTCTGTGGGTGGCAATCTGTGCTCTTTTCGAAGGATGGGTCTAGGGATCCGGGGGGACGTGGGTGGTCTGCCAGTCACTGGGATGACAACCCAACTTTGGAGGGGCTTTGGCGGGTTGAGTTGAGGAGAACAATTGGAGGATTACTTAGTAGCAATGCAAATATCATGTTACAGCTATAATTGTAATTGTAATGGCTTAGCAGATAATAAGAAAAGAAGAACAATATTTACCTGGCTCAAAGAGAAATAATATAATATCTATTGTTTACAGGAAACTCATTCAACAATTTTAGATGAAGTTGTGTGGAAAATGTACTGAGGGCATGAAATATACTTCTCCCATGGGCAAAAAAACTCAAAAGGGGTGATGATATTAATTAACAGTAATTTTGATCCGAATATGCAAATTGTCCAAACAGATCCGCAAGGTTGATGGATGATTTTAAATGTTATTGGACCATAATGTCACGTCCTGCCCATAGAAAGATGTTATTTTCTATGGTAGAGTAGGTCAGGGCGTGACAGGGTTTTTTTCCCTATGTTTTCTATTTCTATGTTGTCAGGTTCTAGTTTTGTATTTCTATGTTGGGGTTTTGTTTGGGATGATCTCCAATTAGAGGCAGCTGATCCTCGTTGTCTCTAATTGGAGATCATACTTAGGTAGAGTTTTTTCCACCTGGGTTTGTGGGAGATTGTTTTTGAGTAGTGTAGGTTTCACCTCTGCGTCACGGTTTGTTGTTTTGTTTGTTATTGATTTCGTGTATTT
The DNA here is from genome assembly GCF_965601325.2 of Salmo salar. Lineage (NCBI taxonomy): Eukaryota > Metazoa > Chordata > Actinopteri > Salmoniformes > Salmonidae > Salmo > Salmo salar. Next base: position 4,010,852 of record NC_138308.1, on the reverse strand, counting down.
TTGTATTGGTGAGCTACGGGTATTTTTACCCATGTTATTTTTATGTACGTTGGTTTTGGAGTTTGTGTTTGTTTATTAAACAACTCCAGTTATAGCAAGTTGGTTTCTCCTGCGCCTGACTTCCTTGCCAACTACACACACGACAATGACACATAAACCTTTACGAACCAAATAATGATGATCCACGCTTCTTTGAAAATATAATAAGTTATCAATCCTGCAAGCAATACTCTATTATTGCGAAGGGAGATTATAATACTGTTTTAAATACCTCAATGGACAGTAAAGGAAATCTCACTACAAACTATCACCCTCATGCTCTTAAGGAAATCATGAATGTCATGGATATATTGGAACTAGTGGATATATGGAGGTTTAAATATCCTGACCTAGTGAGATATACACGGCAGAGACTCAATCAAGCTAGTCGTCTTGACAGCTTTCTTATGTCATTCACGTTGGCACCTAAAGTGAAAAAAGTGTGGGGATAGAATGCGGTCGGACCATCAGATAATTGGCATATTATCTTCCTTTAAAAGTTTATGAGCTAATGCAGCAACCATTAAAATGCCACCATCTACCACAAGAGGGAGTTAGAAGGCTGATCTATCGGTAGTCTAAACTGTGGCACAAATTGACTATCTTTTCATAAATTAATGGAGGTGTTTTCAGTCTGAGAGTCTCTCTTCTCTGGCACTAGAGTCCTGCATCAGGCAACAACAACAACAAAAATGTTGGTGGTTCTGGAGTTAAGAGAGAACTTGGGTAAATACAATGGGGGAATTACCCTTGACATGTGGACAGACGATTTTGGAAAAAATAGGCATGGTGGGCTTTTGGTTTCTCTCCATCTAAAAACAGACATAAATAATTCTAAACAACAAACTGTCTTTATTTACCACAGTGTGAAAGAGTGATAGCCCCTCTATATAAAGCGAGTTTCTGAAACACGGAGTCCTTCTTTGCTGATGTGAAGATATTCTTTTTTAAACAAGCCATAGAAAGTTGGTTGCAATTTCAGTTTAATCCACCAGCAAAGACAATATAAAAATAATACAACAAATATTGTGGTTAAACTCAAATATATTAATTGATCAATTGGAACCTTTATCAAGTGAAGGGGGAAAAAGTAAAGAACTTGTCTGTCGGCCCTGCAAAAAAGACCATAATTGGTTAAAGAAAATTGTTGATGAATAAAAAAGTATACCAGTTTCATTTCACAACCAAAAAATTGACAGCCGTGCCATATAGACTGCAAAATACTTTGGAAGAGATTTTTGACGTACCGATTCAAAACTGCAAATGTTTTATATTTATTATACAGAATTCTTGCAACCAACAGAATGTTATATATATGGGGGATACAACCTTCCCAGCTCTGCAGATTTTTCTGTGAAGAGACAGACACATTAGATAATTTGTTTTGGTACTGTCCATACAGTGGGGAGAACAAGTATTTGATACACTGCCGATTTTGCAGGTTTCCTACTTACAAAGCATGTAGAGGTCTGTAATTTTTATCATAGGTACACTTCAACTGTGAAAGACGGAATCTAAAACAAAAATCCAGAAAATCACATTGTATGATTTTTAAGTAATTCATTTGCATTTTATTGCATGACATAAGTATTTGATACATCAGAAAAGCAGAACTTAATATTTAGTACAGAAACCTTTGTTTGCAATTACAGAGATCATACGTTTCCTGTAGTTCTTGACCAGGTTTGCACACACTGCAGCAGGGATTTTGGCCCACTCCTCCATACAGACCGTCTCCAGATCCTTCAGGTTTCGGGGCTGTCGCTGGGCAATACGGACTTTCAGCTCCCTCCAAAGATTTTCTATTGGGTTCAGGTCTGGAGACTGGCTAGGCCACTCCAGGACCTTGAGATGCTTCTTACGGAGCCACCCCTTAGTTGCCCTGGCTGTGTGTTTCGGGTCGTTGTCATGCTGGAAGACCCAGCCACGACCCATCTTCAATGCTCTTACTGAGGGAAGGAGGTTGTTGGCCAAGATCTCACGATACATGGCCCCATCCATCCTCCCCTCAATACGGTGCAATCGTCCTGTCCCCTTTGCAGAAAAGCATCCCCAAAGAATTATGTTTCCACCTCCATGCTTCACGGTTGGGATGGTGTTCTTGGGGTTGTACTCATCCTTCTTCTTCCTCCAAACATGGCGAGTGGAGTTTTGTGCAGGTCTACAATTGTATCCCTGATGTCCTTACACAGCTCTCTGGTCTTGGCCATTGTGGAGAGGTTGGATTCTGTTTGATTGAGTGTGTGGACAGGTGTCTACATGCTTTGTAAGTAGGAAAACCTGCAAAATCGGCAGTGTATCAAATACTTGTTCTCCCCACTGTATGTAGCTTGTTTTTGGTCACAGGTCAAGGAATGGCTGAAGAATTGCAATATTTACCTGGAGCTAACCCAGCAGATAGAAGTACTGGGCGATCTGAAAAGTCATTGTCAAATGATCAATAATATAATACTTTAAGCAAAACATTTTATTTTCAAATTACAATCTGTAGAAACCATGAAAATAGAAAGGTTCAGAACTTTTGTGAATCATCACAGCACAGTTGAAAAATATATGGCAAATAGAAATCCAATATGGATGGTATTAATTAAGAGATAGATGGGAGGGGTTAAATGGAGCTGAAGGTTGGGATTACTAACAACTAGTAACAACAAGATAACTAATGTAAAACATACTGTGCCCGTAAAGCGTAAACAGGTTAAGAACTTTTTTGAAAAACACAGTTTGAAAGATATGGCAAATAGAAATCAAACCGGATGGACATCATAAATATGGGACAGGTTGAGGAAGGACAAGAGTTAATAACAAACAAAATAAAACTTTTGTAAAATACAATGTGTCCATAAAAAGTATACAGTATGTGTAAGGAGGAAATACAGCCTTAAGTGTTGTTCACTCAAATTGGGGGAGGGGTGGTAGGGTTGGAGGGTAATAAAGGAAATAGAGATGTGTATACAGTGGGGGAAAAAAGTATTTGATCCCCTGCTGATTTTCTACGTTTGGCCACTTACAAAGAAATGATCAGTCTCTAATTTTAATAGTAGGTTTATTTGAACAGTGAGAGACAGAATAACAACAAAAACATCCAGAAAAACACATCACAAATGTTATAAAATGATTTTAATGAGGGAAATAAGTATTTGACCCCTCTGCAAAACATGACTTAGTACTTGGTGGCAAAGCCCTTGTTGGCAATCACAGAGTTCAGACGTTTCTTGTAGTTGGCCACCAGGTTTGCACACATCTCAGGAAAATTTTGTCCCACTCCTCTTTGCAGATCTTCTCCAAGTCATTAAGGTTTCGAGGCTGACGTTTGGCAACTCGAACCTTCAGCTCCCTCCACAGATTTTCTATGGGATTAAGGTCTGGAGACTGGCTATGCCACTCCAGGACCTTAATGTGATTCTTCTTGAGCCACTACTTTGTTGCTTTGGCCGTGTGTTTTGGGTCATTGTCATGCTGGAATACCCATCCGCGACCCATTTTCAATTCCCTGGCTGAGGGAAGGAGGTTCTCACCCAAGATTTGACGGTACATGGCCTCGTCCATCGTCCCTTTGATGTGGTGAAGTTGTCATGCCCCCTTAGCAGAAAAACACCCCCAAAGTGTAATGTGTCCACCTCCATGTTTGACGGTGGAGATGGTGTTCTCGGGGTCATAGGCAGCATTCCTCCTCCTCCAAACACGGCGAGTTGAGTTGATGTCAAAGAGCTCCATTTTGGTCTCACGGTTGTCCTCTGAATCATTCAGATGTTCATTGGCAAACTTCAGACGGGCATGTATATGTATTCTTGAGCAGGGGGACCTTGCGGGTGCTGCAATATTTCAGTCCTTCACGGCATAGTGTGTTACCAATTGTTTTCTTGGTGACTATGGTCCCAGCTGCCTTGAGATCATTGTCAAGATCCTCCCGTGTAGTTCTGGGCTGATTCCTCACCGTTCTCATGATCATTGCAACTCCACGAGGTGAGATCTTGCATGGAGCCCCAGGCCGAGGGATATTGACAGTTCTTTTGTGTTTCTTCCATTTGCAAATAATCGCACCAAATGTTGTCACCTTCTCACCAAGCTGCTTGGTGATGGTCTTGTAGCCTATTCCAGCCTTGTGTAGGTCTACAATCTTGTCCCTGACATCCATGGAGCGCTCTTTGGTCTTGGCCATGGTGGAGAGTTTGGAATCCGATTGATTGATTGCTTCTGTGGACAGGTGTCTTTTTTACAGGTAACAAGCTGCGGTTAGGAGCACTCCCTTTAAGAGTGTGCTCCTAATCTCAGCTCGTTACCTGTATAAAAGACACCTGGGAGCCAGAAATCTTTCTGATTGAGAGGGGGTCAAATACTTATTTCCCTCATTAAAATGCAAATCAATTTATAACATTTCTGACATGCGTTTTTCTGGAAATTTTTGTTGTTATTCTGTCTCTCACTGTTCAAATAAACCTACCATTAAAATTATAGACTGATCCTTTATTTGTCAGTGGGCAAACGTACAAAATCAGCAGGGGATCAAATACTTTTTCCCCCCACTGTATATATGTATTTATATGTTATGTATGTGTGTATATATATGTTATGTATGTGTGTATATATATATATATTTGCAAAAAAATATATGGAGGATTGGAAGTGATGCAGACAATTACATTGATGGAAGCTACAATCTATCTGCAATAATAAAGCTGATCTACCCCCTAAAAAAAGAGTGATTATACAGTGCCTTTGGAAAGTATTCAGACCCCTTGACGTTTTTCCCCATTCTGTTAGGTTCCAGCCGTATTCAAAAACGTATTAAATCATTTTTTCACTCATCAATATACACACAATACCCTATTAACAACTGGAATATGATATTTACATACAGTTGAAGTCGGAAGTTCACATACACCTTAGCCAAATATATTTAAACTCAGTTTTTCACAATTCCTGACATTTAATCCTAGTAAAAATTCCCTGTCTTAGGTCAGTTAGGATCATCACTTAATTTTAAGAATGTGAAATATCAGAATAATAGTAGAGAGAATTATGTATTTCAGCTTTCATTTAATTCATCACATTCCCAGTAGGTCATAAGTTTACATACACTCAATGAGTATTAGGTAGCATTGCCTTTAAATTGTTTAACCTCTATGGGCTAGGTGGGACGCTAGCGTCCCCCCCGTGGTGCACTCCATCAACAGCAGATGCATTTCAAGAGCGGCAAATTTGAAACCAAATAAATGTCAAAATTCAAAGTTTTCAAACATACAACTATCTTACACCCTTTGAAAGATAAACATCTCCTTAATCTAACCACGTTGTCCGATTTCAAAAAGGTTTTACGGCGAAAGCATAAAGTTAGATTATGTTAGGAGAGTACATTGACAATAGCTGTGTGTAATGTTTTGTCAATTCAAAGACAGGGTCACCAAAACCATAAAACCAGCTAAAATGATGCACTAACCTTTTACAATCTCCATCAGATGACACTCCTAGGACATTATGTTAGACAATGCATGCATTTTTAGTTCTATCAAGTTCATATTTATATCCAAAAACAGCGTTTTACTATGGCATTGATGTTGAGGAAATCGTTTCCCTCCAATAACCGGCAGTCAAGTCAGCACCACAAATTAAATAATTAAAATTAGAAAACATTGGTAAAATATTATATTGTCATTTAAAGAACTATAGATTTACATCTCTTGAACGCAATCAACTTGCCAGATTTAAAAATAACCTTACTGGGAAATCACACTTTGCAATAATCTGAGCACTGCGCCCAGAAAAATACGCGTTGCGATACAGACTAGACGTCATGTTGGGGAGATCTAAAATCGAAAATACTATGTAAATAATCCATTACCTTTGATTCTCTTCATCAGATGTCACTTCCAGGTATCACAGGTCCATAACGAATGTAGTTTTGTTCAAAAAAGCTCATCATTTATATCCAAAAAATCTGTGTTGTTAGCACATGATCTAAGCCAGCCGGACTTTTCGTCATGAACGAGGGGAAAAAATATATTTTCGTTCGTTCAAACATGTCAAACGTTGTATAGCATAAATCATTAGGGCCTTTTTTAACCAGAACATGAATAATATTCAAGGTGGACGAATGCATTCTCTTTTAAAACGTTTTGGAACAAGGGGACCCAACATGACCTCGCGCGCCAGAGTCTAATCGGCCATCATCGTTCCATGGCTCTTGTTCGGTCAGATCTCCCTCCAGAAGACTCAAAACACTTTGTAAAGGCTGGTGACATCTAGTGGAAGCAATAGGAAGTGCCAAAATATTCCTCAGCCCCTGTGTTTTTCAATGGGATAGGTTTAACCTCTTGGGGCTAGGTGGGACGCTAGCGTGCCACCCGTGGTGCACTCCATCAACAGCAGGTGCATTTCAAGAGCGGCAAATTTGAATCCAAATAAATGTCAAAATTCAAATTTTTCAAAAATACAACTATTTTACACCATTTGAAAGATAAACATCTCCTTAATCTAACCACGTTTTACGATTTCAAAAAGGTTTTACGGCGAAAGCATAAATTTAGAGTATGTTAGGACAGTACATTTACAAGAGTTGTGTGTAATGTTTTGTCAAGTCAAAGACAGGGTCACCAAAACCATAAAACCAGCTAAAATGATGCACTAACCTTTTACAATCTCCATCAGATGACACTCCTAGGACATTATGTTAGACAATGCATGCATTTTTAGTTCTATCAAGTTCATATTTATATCCAAAAACAGCGTTTTACTATGGCATTGATGTTGAGGAAATCGTTTCCCTCCAATAACCGGCAGTCAAGTCAGCGTAACAAATTAAATAATTAAAATTAGAAAACATTGGTAAAATATTATATTGTCATTTAAAGAATTATAGATTTACATCTCTTGAACGCAATCAACTTGCCAGATTTAAAAATAACCTTACTGGGAAATCACACTTTGCAATAATCTGAGCACTGCGCCCAGAAAAATACGCGTTGCGATACAGACTAGACGTCATGTTGGGGAGATCTAAAATCGAAAATACTATGTAAATAATCCATTACCTTTGATTCTCTTCATCAGATGTCACTTCCAGGTATCACAGGTCCATAACGAATGTAGTTTTGTTCAAAAAAGCTCATCATTTATGTCCAAAAATCTCCGTCTCGTTAGCACATGATGTAAGCCAGCCGGACTTCTCGTCATGAACGAGGGGAAAAAATATATTTCCGTTCGTTCAAACATGTCAAACGTTGTATAGCATAAATCATTAGGGCCTTTTTTAACCAGAACATGAATAATATTCAAGGTGGACGAATGCATACTCTTTTATAACGTATTGGAACGAGGGTACCCAACATGAACTAGCGCACCAGGTGTCTAATGGGACATCATCGTTCCATGGCTCTTGTTCGGTCAGATCTCCCTCCAGAAGACTCAAAACACTTTGTAAAGGCTGGTGACATCTAGTGGAAGCAATAGGAAGTGCCAAAATATTCCTAAACCCCTGTGTTTTTCAATGGGATAGGTTTAAAGTCAATACAACACATCAGGTATCCACTTCCTGTCAGAAAATGTCTCAGGGTTTTGCCTGCCAAATGAGTTCTGTTATACTCACAGACACCATTCAAACAGTTTTGGAAACTTTAGAGTGTTTTCTATCCATATATAATAAGTATATGCATATTCTAGTTACTGGGTAGGATTAGTAACCAGATTAAATCGGGTACATTTTTTTTATCCAGACGTGCAAATGCTGCCCCCTAGACCCAACAGGTTAAAGGTAATACAACACATCAGGTATCCACTTCCTGTCAGAAAATGTCTCAGGGTTTTGCCTGCCAAATGAGTTCTGTTATACTCACAGACACCATTCAAACAGTTTTGGAAACTTTAGAGTGTTTTCTATCCATATATAATAAGTATATGCATATTCTAGTTACTGGGTAGGATTAGTAACCAGATTAAATCGGGTACATTTTTTTTATCCAGACGTGCAAATGCTGCCCCCTAGACCCAACAGGTTAAAGGTAATACAACACATCAGGTATCCACTTCCTGTCAGAAAATGTCTCAGGGTTTTGCCTGCCAAATGAGTTCTGTTATACTCACAGACACCATTCAAACAGTTTTAGAAAATGTAGGGTGTTTTCTATCCATATGTAATAAGTATATGCATATTCTAGTTACTGGGTAGGAGTGGTAACCAGATTAAATCGGGTATGTTTTTTTATCCAGCCGTGTCAATACTGCCCCCTAGCCCTAACAGGTTAAAATAAAATGTATTCCCTTAGTGCCTAATGAACATCCCAAGACAAGCATCATGATTCCACTATTTATAAGGCAATGCCTATAGATCAAATAGATTAGGATCATTTTCACTCTCCAGATCAGAGTTCACCCTCTCCATTCACCATGGCATGTTTATAATAGTGTCAACATCTTTAGTTCATATCAAAAATCAAAACAATCAATCCCATCCTTGTCGCCAAATGTGGCGGTTAATTTCTGTATTATCAAACGAGGAGAGATAAACATTTCACACAAGTCAGAGTTATACTTAAAGTAAATCTTTAATAATAAGAGCTATGCAAATGACTTTCAATGATTCACCATTTCTAATGAACCGTTGAGAGTGATAAAACAAAAGTACAAAGATCTTTTATAGGCAAGATACACCCCTCTCAACCTACATGATGAACAACAGATACATAGAATGGTCACAAGGTTAAGATTTGTATAACATAATCTTGCAATTTCCATGACACCCTCTATCCTGTGTATGTAGTGCCAAAGTTGACTCGAGTGACTTCCTTCATGATAAAGTCAAGCTCTGGAAAGTACTTTTGTTCAAGGGAGACTGTAGAAGAGGCTCCTGGATCCACACCTCACCTTGATCTCAGCCATCTGTGCCAGCTTTGATTCTGCTGCTTTCTTCAGCTTGAGGATGGAATGGCAAGCTTTCCATGCCAGGATATTTTCCTTTTTCATTTCGACCACCTCCTCCTTGCCTGCATTGGAAGTGGTGACCACATGGAGGAAGTCCCCGAAGTCATACACCACACCTCCAGGTCGAGCTTTCATTTCCTGTTCCATGCCATGATGGAAATTGTCTGCACTCATAAAATAAAAAAAAGTTGAGTTGGCATTGACAACACTCAACCCAATACACTGCATGCTTGACATACCTTTCCCTCTCCAGTGCTGTTACGTAAAATGAAGAAATCTCCTCTGCCTTCTGACCAGCTGTTCCATCATGCCATTCCACTGTATTCTTCTTCTTTTGAAACTTCTTTCCAATGGTGGCGAATGTCTCATAAAAGGCAACGATTCTTCTTGTGAACACTGCTGTTTTCACACCTGGCATACGAGGGTGCATGATGACTTTCTGCATGTAAACGCTCCTCACAGACCAGTCCTCTGGCCAATCTTTCTGTGCATCAGCCTGGTAATGGCTTCTGCTCTGCCCTGCAGACTTCTTATGTTTCTCATATTTCCTATATTGCATGCAGTCAGGGTTGAACATGGTGAATTCAGGTGCTGCATGGATGTTGCCTTGGCAGGCTTGGGTTTCCATGGCCTCATTCTCCCAGTGCTCCATCTTCAGATGATGACCCTGCACCAAGCGGAGCTCGCACTCCTCCTCTCCAAGCTTCACAAAGCTGATGTTCCTTCCCTTTACTGCCTTGCGGATTTCATAACCACAGCTAGAATCTTTTTTATTTACCTTGTAGTCACTATGCATGAACCGAATATTTACGTCACTCGGAAGGTAGAGGCAATGTGGGGCATGCTCTCGTCTGTAGTGGCTGATTTGAGGATGGAAGGACTCAATGTGTTGCAGGATTGGGTTAATGTTCAATTTGCTCGCTGAAGCTTTCTTTCCCCTCTGATCCTTTGGTGGATTCAGCTTGGTGGTGATTGACTTCCCCATCATTGTGACAATCAGCTTATCATTTTTGGGGTGGTCACCCAATGTTGTCAGAAAAAACACTTTGCACACCTGTTGTGAAGTATCACTCTGGTCTGGAAGATGGTACACAAATTAACTGCTGTGTCGACTGTCAGCGCCAGCAGTTATATTTGTCTTAGATTGCTGTGCCACCATGTGTAAGAGCCATGCCCTCTTCTCCTTATACTTCATCTCCCAATACTGTTCCCATATTTCCTATTGCCTACCCTCTGAAATATTCTGAGTACATTGCATTTGGGACCACATGCCTTACCCATTGGTGGAATCTTTGATTTCTTGTTTGAAAGTACGTCTGGAATTGTGTTCAGGGGCTCAGTTACCACTTGTGCTGGAACATTCAACTCTGAAGGTGGATGATAATCCGCATCATCGGCATCATTGGCAATTGATTTCTCATCGAGTAGACTGATGTTACGGATACAGGTATCCTGAGTGTGTATCCTGTGTGTGTATTTCTTTTCTCTCCTTCTCCCCTCACAGGTGACAATCATCATTCCCCAATCAGTCAGTAATCAGAAAACACCTGCTCCTTTTCTATTACCCTATCACATCCCGTTCCCTTGGTTTAAAAACCCAGTCAGTTGTTTTCTCTGGAGCTCGATCTCTCTGTTACTCAATCCCCCACTCTCTTTGTAAGCTAGATCTCTCTTTTGTTTTGCACCTACATGTCACATTTGTCCGGTACCTGTGAGTATTGTTTTGTTAAAGTATTGACTGTTTGTTTGATGGTGGGAAAAGGGGGTACCAAGACAAGTCGCCCATGGACATACAACACCCGTATGAATACTTTGTCTAAGTACACTAGTTAGAACTGGGTGGACCACCCACTGTATTTTTGGTTAGTTAGCTGGCTGTTGTTGAAGCAGGTAGACTAGCTTAGGGGTGTTTTTGAGTACTTATTATTTCTTTCCTTGGGTCCAGCTCAGCCCCTTTTCCCGCCCCCCTTTACCATGTTTTTAGAAATAAACCCTGAGAGTTTGATGGTAGATTTAAGTTGTCTGTGGTTTTTGTTCTCACTGTTCCTTTTCACTATTATAATTTGCATGAGTTATGTTACGGGTCTCGTTTCCATCCCCCCTAGACTGCAGGTCCAAAGGGATTCGTAACAGATGTCTAAGGAGTCAGAGACCACCCACTGGTTATTTTTCTTCAAATAGTGTTGACACTGACTTCAGTTGAAGGGGGCAGATCAGGAATCTTTGTTGGAATGTGGCCCTCACACAATTGAAATAAATAGAGCAAATAATCAAGGACATGCATCCTAATGATTCTATTCTGTCATGGATGATAATTATTAATACTGACATTTTATGTTGTGCAAACATATGATCATAATCCTTTTCAGTTATTCTATTCTATAATATAGGATATAATCAATGTTGATTTTATTTTGTGCAAACATTATCATGATAAGAGATTGGGGGGAGAAGTAATTTTGGCTAAACTTAATGATGGTACTGAAGCAGACACATTGAGCACACATTTTGCATAACAACGCTTGTTGTACTAATTACACACGCCACCAACAAAGGTGATTAATATAACATGGGATTTTAACAGTCACTCAATACTGGAATATAAAAGAGAACCAGAAACCCTGGACATGTGAGTAGATCCATTATTAATGAGGTAACAACGCTGTGTGTGCTCAACCGGAAAACGAGGGTGTGTGGCTTTTGACATTTGTGACCGACCGCTTTGATTCGGTCTTATGTAACAAAATTTGAAATTGTGTTTTTTACATTGGATAAAAGCAGAGACACTTCAAAATGGTTTATCATACACTACATTTGAGGAACAATGGGAAGGTAATTCTGCTTTGAAAGTTGATCAACTTGTAACCCCACTTTTGAGAAAATGGCCCTTTAATGTTTTCGTACACCTACTGGAGAGCTCATCTTTGTCTACACCCATTCAGCATCGTTCACACCCTCTTAAGCCAGTCCCACCCATCTCTTTAAGGATTCACATGTGATGTCATGTGCTAAACAATGAGTAATGTAGTAAAGATTAAGACTAAGTGGTAAAAGTAATAGCCTACAATAAACAGTGTCCAGACACAAATATTTTATAAATATTAGATGACACACTTGTCTAAATTGTTGGGTCATGTGAAAGAAATGCTATAAACCCCAGCCACATCTTGCTAAGTGGATGGGTCTCTACAGAATGTGTTAACAGTACAGCGAAATGGTTACTTGCATAGTAGCAATATCAAAAATAGATAGTGTTAATGCCAGTTGAGGAAGAACAACATAATATACAGAATGTACAAGAACAATATCAATAACGATATCAGTGACATGAGGTAATTATATGCATACAATCAGGTGTGAAGTGCCTGAGCAGCAGGATAAAAAAATAAATAGTAGCAGCAACATATGGCGTGTGTTAGGAGAGAGTCATGTGAACAGAGGCACTACAGATAGTGCCGATGACTGGGAACTCACCCCCAGTGATGAACTGGTCTGTCCGAACCAGGCATGAACAAGGTAATCTATACTCAGAGTCTGTTTCTGTCCTGCCCTTGACTTTGGTGCAGGGCATGTAATGTCCATAGCCTCTTTGAAGCAAAAATCCCTGATCTTCTCAAAGATCAGTTTGTCTAGCTGTGTCCAGTCCAGGAGGTGCTTGTACAGGGACAGCATATATGGGAGGAAGGATGTCAGCATTGCGCAGCAGCTGAAACCTGCTCCCGACTGATTAAGAACGCACCTTAGACGTCAACAGTGAAGCGGCGACTCTGGGATGCTCTTCACAAAAAATGTCTAAACTACAGTTAAATGAATGAAATGAATAGAAAATATAGTCAAGATGTTGACAAGGTTATAAATAATGATTTTTAATTGAAATAATTGTGTCCTTCAAACTTTGCTTTCGTCAAAGAATCCTCTATTTGGAGCAATTACAGCCTTGCAGACATTCGGCATTCTAGTTGTCTCAATAGGGTTGAGATCCGGTGACTGTGCTTGTCACGACTTCTGAACCTGAGGCAGGGGACGAGGAGCACGCCGGATTTCGCTTTGGACTTCCGGACCCTGGCCGTCAGCGCGGGATGAAACGACAGGGCCCTGATCGATCACTACCGGTGCAGTCTGCGCGAGGACATCCGTCGGGTTGGCCTACTGAGACACCACCCTCACGTTGGACCAGCTGGTTGACCTGTCCATCCGGCTGGACAACCTGCTGGCTACCCGCAGACATCCGGATCGGGGCCTGTCAGTTCCATCCCCCAGCACCTCCGCTCCGACGACCATGGAGCTGGGAGGTGCTGCGCTTAGGGCGACCGGAGGAGGGGCCATTCCCTGCACCATCTGTGGCCGCAGAGGGCACACTGCTGGTCGGTGCTGGGGGGGTTCCTCAGGGAGTTGGGGCAGCAGGCAGGGCACTATTGTGTCACCCCAGGTGAGTCGGCACCAGGCTCACATGTATGTGTTTATTACATTTCCTGAGTTTTCCCCGCATTCCCAGGATAAGGAGCTCGTAGATTCAGGCGCAGGTGGGAATTTTATTGACCGTTCATTTGCCCATAGTTTAGGGATCCCCCTTGTTCCTGTGGATATGCCCTTCCCTGTGCATGCCCTAGATAGTCGACCATTAGGTTCAGGGCTGATTAGGGAGGCCACCGCTCCACTAGACATGGTTACGCAGGAGGGTCAAAAGGAGAGAATCAGTCTCTTCCTTATTGATTCTCCTGCGATTCCCGTGGTGCTGGGCCTACCCTGGTTGGTCTGTCATGACCCCACTATTTCGTGGCAACAGAGGGCTCTCAAGGGGTCGTCATGAGAGTGCTCGGGGATGTGTGTAGGAGTTTCCATCGGTGCGACTACGATGGGGTGGAGATGGAGAGTGACTGCATTTCAGCCGTGCGTAATTGGCCGACTCCCACCACGGTAAAGGAAGTGCAGCGGTTTCTAGGGTTTGCCAACTACTACCGAAGGTTTATCCGGGGTTTTGGTCAGGTAGCGGCTCCCATTACCTCACTGCTGAAGGGGGGACTGGTGCGACTGTAGTGGTCGGCTGAGGCGGACAGGGCTTTTGGTCACCTGAAGGCTTTGTTTACCTCGGCTCCCACGCTGGCTCATCCGGATCCCTCTTTGGCGTTCATAGTGGAGGTGGACCGAGGCTGGGATAGGAGCCATGCTCTCTTAGCGCTCGGGCACGCAACCAAAGCTCCGCCCCTGTGCTTTCTTTTTGAAGCTCAGCCCTGCGGAGCGAAAATATGATGTGGGTGACCGGGAGCTTTTGGCTGTTGTCAAGGCTCTGAAAGTGTGGAGACATTGGCTTGAGGGGGCTAAACACCCTTTCCTCATCTGAACTGACCACACCAATCTGGAGTACATCCGAGCGGTGAGGAGACTGAAGCCTCGCCAGGCAAGGTGGGCCGTTTTGTTTTCACAATCATGACAGAAAACTGAGCCAATCAGTCGCAACACTCCGTAATTTCTGTTGGCTAGCTCCATCACTAGTTGTGTGGTTGTGGTCAGTGGTTGTAGTCAGCAGTTGTGTCAGTAGTTGTGTCAGTAGTTGTGCCTAGTAGAACCGGGTAGAAGCTGGCTAGTGATGGCTATTTAACAGTCTGATGGCCTTGAGATAGAAGCTGTTTTTCAGTCTCTCGGTCCCAACTTTGATGCACCTGTACTGACCTTGCCTTCTGGTTGATAACGGGTTTAACAGGCCTTGGCTCGGGTGGTTGATGTCCTTGATGATCTTTTTGGCCTTCCTGTGACATCGGGTGATGTAGGTGTCCTGGAAGGCAGGTAGTTTATCCCCGGTGATGCGTTGGGCAGACCGCTCCACCTTCTGGAGAGCCTTGCGGTTGCGGGCGGTTCAGTTGCCATACCAGGCAGTGATACAGCCCAACAGGATGCTCTCATTTGTGCTCTGTAAAAGTTTGTGAGGGTTTTAGGGGCCAAGCCAAATTTCTTCAGCTTCCTGAGGTTGAAGAGGCACTGTTGCGCTTTCTTCACCAAACTGTCTGTGTGTGTGTGGACCATTTCAGATCATCAGCGATGTGTACGCCGAGGAACTTGAAGCTTTCCACTTTCTCCACTGTGATTCCATTGATGTGGATAGGGGCGTGCTCCCTCTGCTGTTTCCTGAAGTCCACGATCAGCTCCTTTGTTTTGTTGACGTTGAGTGAGAGGTTATTTTCCTGAAACCACTCTCCCGGGGCCCTCACCTCCTCCCTGTAGGCTGTCTCATCATTGTTGGTAATCAGGTCTTCTACTGTTGTGTCGTCTGCAAACTTGATGATTGAGTTGGAGGCACGCATGGACGACTGAGCATGCACCATTGTGGGGCCCCTGTGTTGAGGATCAGCGAAGTGGAGGTGTTGTTTCCTACCTTCACCACCTGGGGGGCAGCCTGTCAGGAAGTCCAGGACCAAGTTGCACAGGGCGGGGTTCAGACCCAGGGCCCCGAGATTAATTATGAGCTTGGAGGGTACTATGCTGTTAAATGCTGAGCTATAGTCAATGAACAGAATTCTTATATTGGTATTCCGCGTGTCCAGAAGGGATGTGCAGGTGTGCAGTGCGATGGTGAATGCATCGTCTGTGGATTTATTGGGGCGGGACACAAATTGAAGTGGGTCTCGGGTGTCAGGTAAGGTAGAGGTGATATGATCATAACTAGCCTCTCAAAGCACTTCATGATGACAGGAGTGCTACAGGGTGATAGTCATTTAGTTCAGTTACCTTTTCTTTCTTGGGTAGAGGAACAATGGTGGACAATTGAAGCAAGTGGGGACAGCAGACTGGGATAGGGAAAGATTGAATCTCTTCGTAAACGCTCCAGCCAGCTGGTCTACGCATGCTCTGAGGACGCGGCTAGGGATGTCGTCTGGGCTGGCAGCCTTGTGAGGGTTAACACGCTTAAATGTCTTACTCACGTAGGCCACCGAGAAGAAGAGCCCACAGTCCTTGGTAGCGGGCCGCGTTGGTGGCACTGTGTTAACTTCAGAGCGGGCGAAAAAGGTGTTTAGCTTGTCCAGAAGGAAGAGGTCGGTGTCTGTGACGTGGCTGGTTTTCCCTTTGTAGTCCATGATTCTCTGTAGACCCTGCCACATTCGTTTCGTGTCTGAGCCATTAAATTGTTGTCAATAGTTGTGTGGTTGTGGTCAGTAGTGCGGTCCGTGGTTATGGTCTGTGATTGTGGAGAGTAATTTTGGTAGTTAGTTGTGGTCAGTAGTTTAGTGGTTGTGTACAGTAGTTGTGGTCAGTAGATGTGTTCAGGAGTTATGGTCTGTAGTTGTATTGTTTTCGTCAGTAATTGGGGTCAGAAGTTCTCTGTTTGTGGTCAGTAATTTTGGTCAGTAGTTGTGGTCAGGAGTTATGGTCAATAGTTGTGTTCAGTAGGTGTGGTGTAAGTGGTGGTGGTAGTTGTGGTCAGTAGTTGTGTAGTTGTGTTGCAGGGACTTTGGACGGTACAGTATGGTTGTGGTCATTACTTGTGGTCAGTAGTTGTGGTCATTGATTGTGGTCAGTAGTTGTGGTCAGTAATTATTGTCAGTAGTTGGGTGGGTGATTGTGGTCAGTAATTGGGGTCAGAAGTTGTCTGTGGTCAGTAATCTTGGTCAGTAGTTGTGGTCAGGAGTTATGGTCAATAGTTGTGTTCAGTAGGTGTGGTGTAAGTGGTGGTGGGTTCGGTAGTTGTCGGTAGTAGTTGTGTGGTTGTGGTCAGTAGTTGTGTTGCAGGGACTTTGGACGGTACAGTATGGTCATGGTCATTACTTATGGTCAGTAGTTGTGGACATTGATTGTGGTCAGTAGTTGTGGTCAGTAATTATTGTCAGTAGTTGGGTGGGTGATTGTGGTCAGTAACCGTGGTCAGTAGTTGTGGTATGTAGTTGTATTGTTTTGGTCAGTAGTTGTGTGTTTAGTATTTGTGTGGTTGTGGTCACTAATTGTGGTCAGTCGTTTTGGTCAGGAGGTGTGGAGTAAGTAGTTGTGTGTTTGTGGTCAGTAGTTGCGGTCTGTAGTTATATTGTTTTGGTCAGTAGCTGTGGTCAGTAGTTGTGTGTTTAGTATTTGTGAGGTTGTGGTCAGTAGTTTTGGTCAGGTGGTGAGGGGTAAGTAGTGTGGTTGTGGGATCAGTAGTAGTTGTGGTCAGTAGTTGTTTATTTTAATATTTGTGTGGTTGTGGTCAGTAGTTGTGTAGCAGGGTCTTTGGGCTGTACACTATGGGCTGTACACAGGGTCTTTGGGCTGTACACAATGTCAGTAGTTGTGGTCAAGAGTTATGGTCAGGAGTTATATTTTTGTGGTAAGTAGTTTTGGTCAGGAGTTGTGTTCAGTACTTGTAGGCAGTAGTTTTGGTCAGGAGTTGTGGTCAGTAGTTGTATGGTTGTGGACAGCAGTGGTGTAGTTGTGGTCAGTAATTGTGGTCGGTAGTCATGTGGTTGTGGTCAATAGTTGTGGACATTAGTTGTGTGGTTGTAGCCAGTAGTTGTGGTCAGTAATTGTGATCAGGATTTGTTTGCAGTAGTTGTGGTCAGTAATTATGGTCAGTAGTCATGTGGGTGCTTGTGGTCAGTCGTTTTGTCAGTAGTTGTGTGGTTGTGGTCAGTCGTTGTGAAGTTCAGTAGTTGTGTGGTCAGTAGTTGTGGTCAGTGAATGTGGTTAGTGCTTTTGGTCAGTGGTTGTGGTCTGTAGTTGTGGTCGGACGGATGTACTTGAAGTCATTCATTATGGTCATCAGTTGTGTGGGTGTTTGTGGTTAGTAACTGTGGTAAGTAGTTGTGTGGTTGTGGTCAGTAGTTGTGGTCAGTACATTTGGTCAGTGGTTGTAGTGGTCAGTAGTTACAATCGTCCCAGTCAACAAGCGACAAACAAGCGTTAAGTTAACGGTTGCAAAGCACCGTACATCAAAAGTGATTTTTATACTCCTATGTGCAGCTCGGAATATACAATTTACATCAATTATGTTGTAAATATTGCACATGTTTCCTTTGTGGATATTTGTGGTGCATTTTGTTGAATATAATTTCAGCTAATGCTGGCTGAAAAACAAAAAATGCACATTCAGAGGCATAGTTCCTCGTGGCCGGTGATTTTAATGCAGGGGAAACAAATCTGTTTTACCAAAGTTTTACCTGTGCAACTGGAGGTGACAAAAATCTAGATCTCCTTTATTCACTACACAGAAACGCATACAAGGCCAAGCCTTTGGAAAATCAGACCATAACTCTATCCTCCTGCTTCCTTCTTACAAGAAAAAACTCAAACAGGAAGTACTAGTGACTCGCTCAATACAGAAGTGGTCTGATGAAGCAGATGCTAAGCTATAGGATTGTTTCGCTAGCACAGATTGGAATATGTTCCAGGATTCATCCGACAACATTAAGGCGTTTACCACGTCAGTCACCGGCTTCATTAATAAGTGCATTGACGACAACGACTCAACAGTGACCGTACGTACATACCCCAACCAGAAGCCACAGATTACAGGCAACATCTACATTGAGCTAAATGCTAGAGCTGCTGATTTCAAGGAGCGGAACACTAATCCAGATGCTTATAAAAAAATCTCACTATGACCTCTGACAAGCCATTAAACAGGCAAAGCGTCAATACAGGACTAAGACCGAATCCTACTACGCCGGCTCTGATGCTCGACGGCTGTGGCAAGGCTTGTAAACTATCATCGATTAAAGGGGAAACCCAGCCGCATACCAGAAGAGCTACAGTAAATGCCTTCGCTTTGAGCAAGCAACACTAAACCATGCAACAGGTTAACATTTGCAAGGCCACGGGGCCAGATGGAATACCAAGACGTGTACTCAGAGCATGCACTGACCAGCTGGCAAGTGTCTTCACTGATATTTTCAACCTTTCCCTGACCCGGTCTGCAATACCAACTTGTTTCAAGCAGACCACTATAGTCCCATGCCCAAGAACGCCAAGATAACCTTCCTAGTTGACTATCGTCCCAAAGCACTCATATCTATAACCATGAAAGGCTGGTCATGGCTCACATCAACACCATCATCACAGACACCCTGTACCCACTCCAATTCGCATACCGCCCCAACAGATGCATAGATGATGCAATATCTATAGCATTTCACACTGGCCTCACCCACCTGGACAAAAGGAATACCTATGTAAGAATGCTGTTCATTGACTATAGCTCAGCATTCAACACCATAGTCCCCTTCAAACTCATACCCAAGCTCAGGACACTGGAACTGACCAACTCCCTCTCCAACTGGATCCTGGACTTCCTGACGGGCCACCCCCAGGCGGTGAGTATAGGCAACAACACATTGGCTATGCTGACAAACACGGGGGCCCCTCGGATGTGTGCTTAGTCCTTTCTTGTACTCTCTGTTCACCCATGACCGTGTGACCACGCACAACTCCAACACCATCATCAAGTTTTCTCACGACACAATGATCACAGATGATGATGAGGCAGCCTATAGTGAGGAGGTCAGAGACCTGGCAGTGTGGTGCCAGGACAATAACCTCTCCATCAATGTCAGGATCTGATTGTGGTCTACAGGAAACAGAGATGAGCACGCCCCCATCCACATCGATGGGGCTGTAGTGGAGCGGGTCGAGAGCTTCAAGTTCCTCGTTGTCCACATCACTAAGGAATTAACATGGTCTACACACAGAGTGTGAGCTACTGCTCAGTCTATTATCTATCCTGTTGCCTAGTCACTTTACCCCATTATGTACATAGCTACCTCAATTACCCCATACCCCTGCACATCAACTCGGTACTGGCACTCCCTGCATATAGCCATGCTATTTTTACTTTTTATTGTTATTCACTGTGTATTTATCCCTCATGTCACTATTAATATTTTTATTTGATCTTTTTTTATCTTTAACTCTACATTGTTGGAAAATGACCCGTATGTAAGCATTTCACTGTTAGCTTACACCTGTTGTTTACGAAGTATGTGACCAATACATTTGATTTGATTCTGAATTTCACATCAGATTTAGAGAGTTTAGAGAAGTGCTCAATATAGTCATATACACACACACTGCTCTGCATGATACTGTCCAGAAGACATGAAACTTAGCTTACTGCATGATAATGCCCTGAACACAATTTTGCCATGTCTCGGCTCATTTGGGGGACTGGGGTGCTACTGAGGGTCCTGTCTAAATGGGGTGGATCGTCCCGGGGTTCCAGCATTACATCAGCATGGCATTCTCAAAATAACAAAATAGACAGTAGAAATGGGGGGAGTACAGGGTGACAAGATGAGACGGAGAAGAAAGGGAGAAAGTGACGGGGAGACAGAGAAAACAACCATAGTGTTGGACAGTGGCTTGTTCAAATCAAATCCGAGTTGCTGTTGGAGTTATGTAGATGTAATCTTCACTGATAGGCAGTACATGCTTCCTGTCTGTCTATATGTTGTGTGTTTGAGAGAGGGAAGACTTTGCAGCTTTACATCTAATAGGCACAGAACGGACCAGTAAGAGCGTGTGTGTATGTATACGTTTGTGGGTGTGTATGAGGGTTTACGCGAGTATGTATGTACGTGTGTGTACGCGAGCGTGTGTGTAAGTGTCCATACATTTGTGGATTTGAGCCCCTTGTCGAGATCCTGCATGATTCATGAAAGGGGAACAAAGGGAAGTTTTTCCTTTGCTTTAGCTGCAAGGGCCTGCAAAGAGAGGAAAGACGGAGGGATCTTCTCCAAATGCCACCGTGGGTGCACTAATGCCTGCTTTGTTCGTCCAAGGCTAATTCTATTATGGTAATCGAGGATGAATCCAAGCTTCTTTCCCTTCTTGCTACTTCTTCCCAGATAAAGTCTCCAGTTATTCCTGTTGCTCAGTGCTTCCGGCAGGTGATGTCACAACACGGCAGTGGGCTGTGGCCCCTAGGGGCTTCTGGGTGAATATCAATAGAGCAAAGACCTCTAGCTCAACTCTGGGTGTGTTTACATCAGGAACCTTTTTCAGTTCACCTACCCAGGGCAATTGATCAGTTTAGTCAGGTCCCCTCACACACACACAATGATTTATTTTATTATAATAATACAATTATATTTAGTGACTTTACTTTTCCCCCAAAATGTGTTACAAAGTTGGATTACAATGAACTGTTATTTTTTGTCAACAAAATACACAAAATTATCTGTTTCATTTCAGAAAACTAGGCGTATGTCGAGTGTCACTACATCACAGGAGAGACATTTGAACGTAAACTTAAAAAAAAAAAATCTAAATGCGTTTTTTGGCTGAAGTGCACTCTGGAATATGTAAACTTTCATGTACCTTAATAACAAACGTCTATGCCATCTGTACGAATAAAATTGTTAAATTACAAGCCTAGTTGGTTTAGCCACAGAAAAAGCCAGGAACCTTCCTACTACCCATGATTGGCTGAGATAATGGGTGGGCTGGACATGCCGAGAGATGACTTCGGATTGCTCTGCCATCTAGCACGCTTCTGTCTATAACATGAGCTGGTCAGTATGTGTAGGTAATCATATTTAACTTTTTTTAAAGAGATCACGTAGTAAAACTGCAAAAATGTTGCTCTTCACTTTCTGGAAGACCGAGTTTTGAAATTAGTGGAATGCACAGTGGAATTAGAGTATGACAGCTAAGGAGATTTGGCATTTGATTGCAAATATGCAGACAGAGTTGAAAAGAAAACACGCAGAAGGCTGTTGTATAAAACACCCATCTCAGGATTACATATTCAAATTTCTATACTGACCACACCGCTCGCATCGCGTGCATGAGCGTTGCAAAATAACGTACAAATAGATGTTTAACGCTGAACACGGTGCAAGTCCTGCCTCTCCCATATCCTCATTGGTTTACAGAAGCATATACTCACGTGCCATCTCCTCATTGGTTATTATACCCATGTGGGTGATTGAAAGATGAACTGAGGTCGGTCGGTTGGTCAGTTGTGGTAATACACCTTATTATGAAAGTTAGATGCCAATAGCCATATAAAGTCCAAAGAAGAAAAAGCCTGGAAGGAGGAGAGATGACTAGAAACGATTTGGCTGACCGTTTTATATGTGGATTAATTGTTGGAGTAGAGGACCTTGTGCATTTCAGGTAAAATAACAACTCAACGTTTATATCCCAGGACAAATTAATGTAATTGGTTCAGAGTTTGTTTTGATATTTCAATCTGTGTGTCGTGATCGCGTTTGGTGTGGGGGTACAAAATCAATTTGGGCGCGCGTCTGGTTTGGGCATGGTGCAAGGCAACCATGACAAAGGGAGAAGCGTACATCCATGTATACGGGTAAGATAGTCTAGCAAGCTACATTTTCCGATATTACACATTTCTAATTTTGTCAGAAAGTCATTTTCATTGCAAGTTAAAGCATACTGTTAGCTAGCTAGCTAACATTATCTGACTGGCTCGCTAGCTAAGGTTCCATGTATGATCTGTGTAGTAATATTATTTGTATCTCAGAGCTTTTTGCATTGCTAGTTATAGCCTAATGTTAGCTAGCTAACATTGAACCTGGTAGGTTAGTAACGTTAAATTGGAATTGGGATTATTGAGTTGGGATTATGGTTTATTGTTTAGATAGCTAACTACATGTCTAAACAAAAGACTCCACTATGCAAGTAACCATTCAATAATGTTCATGATGTCACTGCGAAAACTGTCGATAGACGTAGCTGGTAAATTTGCTCTGGCTATCTACTCCAATTTCAGAGCACTCTAGTCTGAGTGTACCAGAGCGCGGAATAACTGACAAATTTACGAACGCTCAACACCCGTTGAATATGGCTGGTGTCAGTAAAAGTTGGCAAAATAGTGTAATTAAATTGTTGCCAGCAGCACAGTTGCAGTCATCAATGCTCTGGATAACATAAAAACAGCCTAACCAGCACCTCAAGGGCAAGTAAAATGGTCAGAGTGAGCTGTTCCCTCATTTGTCTGGAAGTAGCTAGCAAGCTAGCCAACGTTAGCCAGTTAGCTTGGGTGCATGACTGTTAGGTCAGAACGCTCGGATCAACCCTACTCCTCGGCCAGAGCGTCCAGTGTGCGCTCTTAACGCTCCGAGAGCAAATCGCTCTGAATTTACGAACGGACAATCCGACAACGAGATTACGAGCGGCCTGAGCGCGCTCTGAGCACATTATGGCACTCCAGATTGAATTTCCGAACACACCCGTAGTATAAACCAGCCTTTAGTCCTGAAATCTTTGGTTGTTTAGTACATGGCCTCATGTGAATCCTTAAAGAGCTGGGTGGGGCTAAAGTTTAAGAGGGTGTGAACGATGCTGAATGAGTGTAGACAAAAAATTCTCTCTCCAGTAGGTGTACCAAAACATTCAATGGCCATTTTCTCAAAAGAGCAGGTTACAAGTTTACTTTTATCCAATATAAAAAACACAATTTCAAATGTTGCTACATAAGACCGAATCGTGTTAGAATCAACTTTAGTAGCTATTACAGCAGTGAGTCTTTCTGGGTAAGTCTCTAAGAGCTTTGCTCACCTGGATTGTACAATATTTGCACATACAACATTTGCACATTATTATTTTTTAACTTCAAGCCCTGTCAAGTTGGTTGTTGATCATTGCTAGGTAGCCATTTTCACGTCTACCATAGATTTTCAAGATGATTTAAGTCAAAACTGTAACTAGGCCACTCAGGAACATTCAATGTCATTGTGGTAAGCAACTAAAGTGTAGATTTGGCCTTGTGTTTTAGGTTATGTCCTGCTGAAAGGTGGATTTGTCTTCCAATGTCTGTTGGAAAGCAGACTGAACCAGGTTTTCCTTTAGGATTTTGCCTGTGCTTAGCTCTATTCCATTTATTTTTATCATGACAAACTCCCTTGCTGATGACAAGCATACCCATAACATGATGCTTGAAAATATGAAGAGTAGTACTCAGTGATGTGTTGGATTTCCCAAACATAATACTTTCTATTCAGGACAAAAACAAATGTTTTTTTGTAGGGAAAGATAAGGGATGACAAATATGAACGATTACATTGGATCAAATTATATTACCTTTATTGTCCACTTACATGGAAATTGATTTTGTACAGGTCAGCACATCACAATTATAAAAACAATTTATCCATGTGATCACTTTGACCATTGTTTCCTCTACTCCATTTGCAGGCCTGGCATTGCAGAAATGAAAATCTTCCCTTTGTTTCCCACTGGTTGGTAAGTCTTGTGCTGTGGCAGTCTGAGGGGTTTGCGGAGGTACCAGTCTAAGTCTGAATGAGTGCCAGCCAGCATTGGGCAGCTGAACACTGCAACCCTGGGTGACTGTGCTTTGGTCAAACCCTGCCGTCTCCTCTCCTGGGACTGACCACCCGTCTCCTGTTGGCTGGTGCCCCATGTCACTACCCAACTGCACCATAGCTTCAAGGTCTGGGAACAACTCCAAAATGGAATAACTCAGTGTCACCAAGTCACAGTTAGTTGCATGATTGTATGCCATGAATTACACTAAAGGTATATGAAAGAGAAAACAGGCGAACGGACCACTGATAAATCTGAAATAATGAAACAAAGCTATAAGTGGAAGCAGGGGGTGATTCTTGACACAGGCTATGTCACAAATGGCACCCTATTCCCTACACTGTAAAAGAAAACTGTAAATTATACAATCATTTTGTTATTATTAACAGTAAAATACTCAAATGTTTTACTGCAGCATACTATAAATGATGGTGCATTGTGGGAAAAGTTTGTGGGCAGGGAAAGAATTCCTGTATTTAGAATGGTACTGTAATTCCACCCCTCAGAATACAGTTCTTACTGTATCTTTGGAGTGCCAAAAACCCTTTGACCACTAGTGCGTGCATGGTATTGTTGTTTCTGGCTCATTAACATATTTTGAGGTGTGCCTTGTAAGAGGCTATATTTGTTGCACCTTTGAGTGGAATGCTGTGACAATTTCATTCCTATGTGGTTATAGTGCCTCATTAATTTGTAGAGGGGACAGATTGGAGTGGCAGCAAGTCTTGAAACGTAAATGGTTGAGGATTTTGCCATGTCCTTTTGTTGTGTTTTGCCCTGTAGTCGCTGCCAGTTTGTAAGCCTTTGTTAAGGCCTCTAGAAGTGCAAATATTAATATGTACCTAGCAGCCAACCTGCTTGCACCAACCCTTGTAATTTCAGTAAAATACAAACCCATCCCTTCAATGAATTTAATTAATCCATTCATTAGTTCATTTGGATTACGGTACCATGTACGTTCTTACAGTATAATACTGTTGTGGTATGGTACTGCACGTTATTACATAGTACTTGCTTTGATACCATATTTATTTTACAATGGGTGTACTGTAATATGAAATACAGAATTTTACTTTCCACTGAGCTGCCTGTAAACTACCGTCAAATTCACAGTAATCCCTTTGGCTATTGGGTGTGGATGATATAATACACTAATCTAAACATTATATACTAATGTAAACATTATATAACATCGAAACACCTTATGGAACAGCGAGGACTGTGAAGCAACAAACATTGGCACAGACACATGCACACACACGATAACATATGCACTATACATACACATGGATTTAGTACTGTTGATAAGTGGTAGTGGTGGAGTAGGGGCCTGAGGACATACAGTGTGTTGTGAAATCTGTGAATGTATTGTAATGTTTTTAAAATTGTATAAACTGCCTAAATTTTGCTGGACCCCAGGAAGCTAACGGGGTTCCATAATAAACGGGGATCGATAATAAATATAAATACTGACAAAAGCACAATTTTTTTTACCTTCATAATAAAGCATTGCATGCATCTATCATCACATTTGTGTAGCAGCATAGAGTAATAACGACCTTATCCAATGTGGCTTTACTAACAGTAGTATTTCCCCCTTACGGCAATTATCCTAACGACTATAGGCTAGTTGAGCACACACAATAAAACAAATTATCTTGGGATTCTTGAGGCCGGGGGCTATGTGTGTCTGTTGTTAATTTGTTTTCTGTAAAATAACTTAACCATTAAAGAGTGCTCTGCTATTCTTTGGTAGCGGAATGACCTTTGCCTCCCTCCATGTCTAAGGGCACACACTGTCTTCTTGGCTTAAATGGAAGATGTGACAAACAGGAGTCACAATGTATTTCGCTACCAACCTCAGCAATTTACCATCCAGATTTTGTGTTATTTCATAGTTATTATTATTCTACAATGTAGAAAATAGTACAAATGAAGAAAAACCCTTGAGTAGGTGTGTCCAAACGTTTGACCGGTACTGTATGTCACAACAGGTGTAAATGAGTCATGACAGTGTTCTGACCATATTATGACAGATTATGACTGCTGTTATCACTGTGTCATAATGTGTTAAGATGCTGGGTGTTAAGTAAAGTGTTACCCCCAAAAATTACTTGAAAATGGCAAAAATCTCCGCTACACTGATAAAACCCACCCTAGTTATATAATATATACATTAGAATTGTAAATAAACAAATACAATGAAGATTATATGACTTATCAGTGAAGTTAAAGTCCCAATGAATGTACAAAGTGTCTCAATAGCAAAAATCATCAAAACACTTCAGTACTGAGAAAAATAAGACACTGGTGCCCTCCTGGGGCGAAATGAGGTACAGGTCAAACTGCACTAGCAAACTCTTATCTGATTCTCCAATGGAAACCACGGCAAACTTCTGGAATGGAAGCCCAGCGAAGGATGATCCAGAAGAACGGTCACAGCACCACTTTAACAGTACTCTTCTTGCGTTGGGAACAATCATCGACAAAGAGTCCAGCATGTAGCACCAGTTATGGATGTATTATCTGATAGGAAACAGCACATCATGCAATAGACACCACATATCATCATCCTACTCTCTGCATACGTGTTGGTTTGGCAATGTTGACTGATCCGATTCAATGGTTTCCAAAAATAATACAAGTTTACAAGAATAATACAATAAGTGACATGAAAATTACAATGCACAATATAATTATAATTTCAACAATGTATCTGATAAGAAACAGCATGAATAGCATGTTATGCAATGCAGCCAACCAGATCATCATCTTACTCTCTGCACGAGCTGTACAAAATACATGCTGTACAAAAATAGTGCCAGCATCAGGCTGTGGTGGTAAATAGACAGCTATGAAAAATATAGCTAAACTATTGGTAAATAGTATGGTCTGCAGCTTATCATGAGGTATTCTAGCGCAGGTGAGCAAAAACTTGAGACTTCCTTAACATTAGAGATTGCACACTAGCTGTTGTTAACAAAAGGGACACGTACCCCTCCTCCTTCGACTTACTACTACCGAGTCTGCTGTCCAGTCTTGACGATGTGTAGAAAAACCAGCGTGATATATATCCATGTCCTCATTCAGCCACGACTCTGAAAAACATAGGATATTACAGTTTTTCAGGTCCCGTTGACAGGATACCCTAGAACAGAGCTCATCTAGTTTGTTCTCCAGTGACTGCACGTTCACCAATATAACAGAGGGCAACGTAGTCTCGTCAGGGTGCCGGCTCGCTTGCCTGTCTTTTGCCGCCATTTCCTCTTTCGAGTCCTGGGGATTATGGTCTGGTAGGGAGAATGCAGAATGTCCGGAGCAGTAAGAGAAGTAAAACAAGTTGTCTAATTCGAGGTTAGCGATCCCTGTTCTGATGTCCAGAAGCTGTTTCCAGTCATAGGAAATGATGGCGGAGACATTATGTACAAAAAAAAGTAAAGATCAGTGTGAAATATTATCAGAATTGGTCAGGAGCCCATAAGACGGCTGCTATCCACTGCAGTGCCATCACAGAAGAAGGTGGGAATGGAGGGGTTGGGCAAATTTTTATTTTTATTTTTTATAATCTCATGTGTATGTGATGTAGCTGTTCTTAGTAATAAGAGTGGAATCCACTGTGAGGAATATGTGTCATTCAAATTATAATTTTTTGTTTACAATAAAGATACGGTTGAACTAGCTTACGTATTGAGAATTTAAATTAGAGAGAATTACTGGACTGAGAATGAACAGTGAATGAACCTTAGAAGATTACCTCATACTCAGACTGAATTCTCCCTCACAACACTTACATTGCCACATAGCCAGACCTATGCTGCCCCCTATTCGACATAATAACAATTTTAATTTCAGAAAGGACAACACAAGATTCCATAGCCATAACTTTTCCAACCAAAACCTTAAAGGACAAACAGTTACAGTTTGACTTGGGTCTGATTGATTACCATCATAACTTTTTAGCAGTTAAGATGCTTTCCTATGAAGGCCACCAGAGAATGGCAACCAGGGTCTGGTTGCGTTTGGCAGAGTAACACGCGCTAACCTACAGGAGTGTGAGCCTGCCCTGGGCGACAGACTCTGTGTGTGTGTGTGTGTGTTTGTGCATGTACACAGACAGCGGAACAGACCAGCCCAACCCTCCTGTGCCTCCACCGTCCCTCACATCCCCTCTCCACACAGCGCTGATGTGTCCGGCTTGCTGCACAAAGAGGAAACGTACTCCGCTTGACTAGAAACATAAACACATTACTCCTCTAGAGTCCCCCCTAACTGCAGAACTACTGGGCACCAACACCGAAAAGAAGCCAATGTAGTGAGAGTAGGGTTCAGATACATACGTTTGCTTGCACATACACACCCCATCGTGGAAATTCTAACCAATAATAAGGAGAGACAAGGTCAATCACCAATCAGGATATTAATTTATTCAAAACAATAAATTATTGCAATAATGAAGCTGGTCGACGACCCACCTGTAGGTGATTCGTTGAGAGCCCAACGAGGGGATTTGAGCCACAGCATTTCATAGCAAAGTGCTATAAATGTTCATGACAAATGTTCATGACAAACAACAGATGTATGGAATGCGTCACATGATTAGGATTTAGGATTTGTATGAAAGATACTGCTGTAAAGATTGTTCTCATTGTGTAGGAACCAGGGTCTGGCCCCCAAAACAAAGTTACTCTCATCGTTATCCATACCGGAGCCATCTCCACCCCAGTACCTCCTGGTACCTCCCGGCACACAAACACCAACTCATTCTATGGAATGTGGGCTCCGAGAGAGGACAAGACCATCATAAATCACTTGCTAGAGTTAAATCTCAGAAACTCCTCTCACTTCACACAGACACAATAGAGTTCTAATAACCCTATTTTGTTGCATAAAACAACCATTTGATGCAATAACAGTATTATCAACATAATCTTGTCATTTCTCCACGATATACTCCCCCCCTTTCCCCTCCATCCTACCCTGAAAAGGAATACCCAATAGTGATGCACCGAAAATGA
Organism: Salmo salar; assembly: GCF_965601325.2. Classification (NCBI taxonomy): domain Eukaryota; kingdom Metazoa; phylum Chordata; class Actinopteri; order Salmoniformes; family Salmonidae; genus Salmo; species Salmo salar. Next base: position 3,981,639 of record NC_138308.1, on the reverse strand, counting down.
CATTTTTGGCCGAAACCAATATCCGATATTATCCTTGCCAAAAAAAAACGATACCGGTATTTAACATTTTTGCGCCTTTTAAGCATTCTAGTACAGTAAAATAGTGAACACACACACGGACGCAGCGGTCTAAGGCACTGCATCTCAGTGCAAGAGGAGTCACTACAGTCCCTGGTTCGAATCCAGGCTGTTTCACATCCAGCCGTTAGTGGGAGTCCCATAAGACGGCACACAATTTGCCCAGCATCGTCCGGGTTTGGCCGTCATTGTAAATAAGAATTTGTTCTTAACTGACTTGCCTAGTTAAATAAAGATTACACACACAAATACACACACACACACACCTCACACTGACCAAAAAGTAGTTTTGTTGGCATTTACATTACCAGTAAAACATAATCAAAACCTATTTCTTTCAATTACTTGCTGTGCTGTTTCGTTGTTCATTTGTTCAGTCGTTTCATTCTCAACCAGGATTTCTCATACTATGGAACGCCATTTGGGTCTATGAGTGTCAAAAAACATTCACGTCAAATAACACTATTTGACTTGCCTAGTCAAACATAGGAAAACAACAATATGTTTCAGTAGCTATAGTTAGCTAGCTAGCTAACTATATAGCTAGGTGTCATCATCTAAATAACCTTAAGAATAATGAAAATGACTTCAGTTTCTACTGGTCACTGTTTTCAGGCTGGTTGTATTGGTGCTAGCTAGGTACCAATCTAAAGCTAGCTACCCCAGAACTTGTGCTCGAACAAATAATGCTTGTAAACACATCGTTCATGGCTGGTGTTCGCTTGTTTGCAGACTTTTTTGTACAGCTTTAACAGTGCTACTGGCGGTAGTGGTGGCGCTTGGCTTGCACGTGCAAATTCAGAATACAACATTCTATAATAGAATTGTGTTATTTGACATGTCAAATGAAAAGCTTATTTAATGCGTCAAATAGTGTTATGACAGACAAAGACCCAAACGGCGTTCCATAGTATGTCGTTAAGCTAATAGCAGTGATGCTATTACTGTGTATCTCCGGTAGAGCAACATCTGAAAAAGTGTACTTGGTAGTGTGTACCGGTGCTCGACCAGTCAGCGAAAGCCAACATCACCTACAACAGAGAATGGTTGATTGTCAAGGGCAATGAATTCCATTATCTTGGTGTTAATGGGTTTCGCCTTTGAGTTGTCTTGCTGAAATGTTCTTACTCTTTCAAATGACTGCTCGACTTGTTGACTGTTCGATCCACACAACAGACATTGTGGCTAGGTATGGAATGCTGTGTTGCATGTGTAGCGCAACATTTTACGTGGCGTCATTACGTCATGTACCTACGTTATATAGGTACGCACATCAGCTTTGACATCGGTTTTGCACATCGGCGTTAAACTAGACATCAGGCTGATACCAATGTTGGCATTTTTAGCTAATATCGTCCGATTCTGATATGTTCACCGATATATCATGCATCCCTAATACCCTTATTTATCCGGCTGTATGCCCAGCTCAGGTTACTACAGAGTCCATGAGAGGCCATTTCCTTCATAATCAACCATGTCCTCCCCTCCTCTAATCTCCCCAAGGACCGTGAAAATTAGCTCTGGGGGTTTTCCTCTCTACCAGGACAATCTGAGGCATCTCTGTTACCTAGTCTGCATCCAAAATGGCACCCTATTCCCTACACAATGCATTACTTTTGACCAGGGCCCATATGGCTTTGGTCAAAAGTAGTAAATATTGTAGGGAATACTGTGCAAGTGGGGACGCACAGCCTTAAATGTCCAGACTGAAACAGACTACTGCAACACACATATCCCCTCCCTGTAGAAACAGGTAAGAGTCCTATACTGGAGCCAGAGACTATATGCTACAGTAATTGACGGAGGCAGTACCACACTTCCACTATAATGTCCCCATTGATTCACGGTGCTTTTGTAAATAACGGTCTCCACCACAGTATGCAGGCGTGGCAGCCACAAAAGAGCCGTTTTAAAGATGGCGCAAGCAATTTAAAGATTATTCTGTCCACAAGTCATTACAGGGAGTTGATAACAGTATGTCATCACATGGTAATGTTCCAGAAATCCTGTTGCTTTGCCATTCTTTTTTCCTCGATCCCCCCCTTTTCCCAAGCAAGTCTTGAAGGAGGGTAGTGTATTGCTGTGGTAAGGTGAGGCTATGGTTCACCGAGCACTGTGACATTCTGAATCTAAATGGCATCAGATAAGATTGAGGCATGAATAGCTCCAACATAAACATCACCTGCAGCCCCCAGCCTTGCCAACCACTGGCCCGGCCAGTATAGAGGGGGCAGCTGTGGGTCAGCCAATAAGAGGAGGAGAAAAGTCAGGGGCATCTCCATTTTGACCAATCAGAAGTGGCAAGCAGTGCAGGTGTATCAGATCAGAGCTGGTTCCCTGCCATGCCAGAAGATACCCCCAGATGTGGATGAGGGAGGAGTGTGAGAAACAGATATGACCTTGCCACATGTATCAGGTTCCCTGTAGTGGCCTAGGAGGAAAGTAAGGAAATGTTGTTAATTGACAAAACTAAGCACAGGAGAATAATCATCTTGATTTATGATGTATGTATGGAGGTGGATGATCGAAAAACAAGGGGACGAGAAAGGGTTGTAAAAATGTTAAATAGCAGTGGTGACGATAGAAAAATTACACCCTGTGCTGTGGAAGGAAAGATGACGAAAAAAGCAAGAAATAGTAATGATTCATTTTCTGTAGGAGGAGCAGGCTTAGATCTGCCTTACCTAGATAAAGCTATCTGTCAACACCAGTAGTGAGAGAATATCCTCCTACGAGAGGGTCCAACTATATTTTACTGCAGCCCAGAGTACTGCAGAGTACACCTCAGTTGCACAGTGCTATATGCTTTCGCAAACCACCGCCTAAGGGGGCCTATTGGATCGATCACCACTTGTATGGAGGATTGAACATGCTTTAACCCTAGGCCATCATAAATGGTTGTTGATGAACCATATCAGTCGCGAGACCCCAGCAAAAATCTGTTTTTCATTTATTTATATACACTGCTCAAAAAAATTAAGGGAACACTAAAATAACACATCCTAGATCTTAATGAATGAAATAATCTTATTAAATACTTTTTTCTTTACATAGTTGAATGTGCTGACAACAAAATCACACAAAATAATCAATGGAAATCCAATTGATCAACCCATGGAGGTCGGGATTTGGAGTCACACTCAAAATTAAAGTGGAAAACCACACTACAGGCTGATCCAACTTTGATGTAATGTCCTTAAAACAAGTCAAAATGAGGCTCAGTAGTGTGTGTGGCCTCCACGTGCCTGTATGACCTCCCTACAACGCCTGGGCATGCTCCTGATGAGGTGGCGGATGGTCTCCTGAGGGATCTCCTCCCAGACCTGGACTAAAGCAACCTCCAACTCCTGGACAGTCTGTGGTGCAATGTGGCGTTGGTGGATGGAGCGAGACATGATGTCCCAGATGTGCTCAATTGGATTCAGGTCTGGGGAATGGGCGGGCCAGTCCATAGCATCAATGCCTTCCTCTTGCAGGAACTGCTGACACACTCCAGCCACATGAGGTCTAGCATTGTCTTGCATTAGGAGGAACCCAGGGCCAACCGCACCAGCATATGGTCTCACAAGGGGTCTGAGGATCTCATCTCGGTACCTAATGGCAGTCAGGCTACCTCTGGCGGGCACATGGAGGGCTGTGCGGCCCCCCAAAGAAATGCCGCCCCACACCATGACTGACCCACCGCCAAACCGGCCATGCTGGAGGATGTTGCAGGCAGCAGAATGTTCTCCACGGCGTCTCCAGACTGTCACGTCTGTCACATGTGCTCAGTGTGAACCTGCTTTCATCTGTGAAGAGCATAGGGCGCCAGTGGCGAATTTGCCAATCTTGGTGTTCTCTGGCAAATGCCAAACGTCCTGCACGGTGTTGGGCTGTAAGCACAACCCCCACCTGTGGACGTCGGGCCCTCATACCACCCTCATGGAGTCTGTTTCTGACCGTTTGAGCAGACACATGCACATTTGTGGCCTGCTGGAGGTCATTTTGCAGGGCTCTGGCAGTGCTCCTCCTTGCACAAAGACGGAGGTAGCGGTCCTGCTGCTGGACACTACACTGACAGACACAGCAAACCTTCTTGCCACAGCTCGCATTGATGTGCCATCCTGGATGAGCTGCACTACCTGAGCCACTTGCTTCCTAAGTGGACAGTTTGATTTCACAGAAGTGTGATTGACTTGGAGTTGTGTTGTTTAAGTGTTCCCTTTATTTTTTGGAGCTATATATATATATATATATATATATATATATATATATATATATATATATATATATATATATATATATATATATATATATATATACACACACACACACACACATATATACACACTTATATTTAGCCTCACAAATAAGTGTTTTTACAATTTTCTTTTCAGGACATCAAGGGCTACAAGTAGACCACAAAACAATTTCACAAGCAGTTGCATTCATGCGTTTTATTGACAAATGCGGTCTTACAAAGCAATTGTTTCAAATCAACTGTTTCAAAGCAACATCATACAAATAAATGTATATGAATGCTGTAAGTACAGAGATTGTCTGCTCAGTGAGAAATTAATATGCAACTAGTCTGACAACCGTGTGGAATTTGTGACAGCAACTATGTGAGCTTTTTACAGTATTATAGACAATATGTCCTTGGATTTCCTATAATCTTCTACGTAGACAAACCCCTTACCTTCTAACAAGTTGCGTAGCTTGTGAGCATCATAGAGCAAAGCATGTTACATGTGTGTGTGTCTGAGTCTCAGCTTTTAATAGTTTGTAGCTCAAACCATTCGGACTCTACAGATGTTTTTGTAAAAAGACCCGGCCTCGGGCCCCTTCGGGATCCACCCTTGTCTCACAAACACAGCTCTTGCTCAGCCCCCGTTAATCACACAGACTAATGGTTGGTACCAACAGATGCAGGATAAATAGACAAATCCAATAGTACAACCATGAAAGAAGTAGTTAAAGTCCAAATCATGCCGGCGTCGCAGTGGGACTCATTGGGTAAATTATCTTTGTAACAATGTATTCACCATGGTGTCATGACTTTACTTTCATTAATCTGATGACTGGTATTTATTTAATCCCCTAACTATGTTTAATTGTTACCCGATTAAATGAATCATGTAACAATGAACTCCTTAGGATTTGGGGCACCACGGAAGAAGTTGTTATAAAGAGTTACTATCTCCCGAAATAAACTCTATAAGGTCTTTACCTATAACATCCATAAAACAGTCCAAATATTAATCATAACCTCTTATCATATCATCATTCTAAACAGTCATAACCTTCTTGAATCTGCAAAAAATCCAGCCTTACTCATGATTCAGTACTACACAAAATGGTTTAATTATTTATTTATTAGTTAACCTGTCTGGGCTAGGGGGCAGTATTTTCACAGCCGGATAAAAAACGTACCCAATTTAAACAGGTTACTACTCCGGCCCAGAAACTAGAATATGCATATTATTAGTAGATTTGGATAGAAAACACTGAAGTTTCTAAAATTGCTTGAATGGTGTCTGAGTATAACAGAACTCATATGGCAGGCAAAAACCTGAGAAAAACTCAAGCTGGAAGTGGAAAGTCTGAGAATTGTAGTTTTTCTTTTGATTCTCTATCGAAGCTACAGTGTCTGTGGGGTGACGTTGCACTTCCTAAGGCTTCCATTGGCTGTCTAAAGCCTTCAGAAAGTGGTTTGAGCCTTCTCCTGTCACTGGGCAGAGTATAGGAGCTCATTCACTGAGTGGTCTGCCTGGCAACAAAGGGATTGGATATGCGCGAGCATGCCGTTCCTTATTTTTCTTCTTGAATGAATATGCTATTGTCCATGTTGGAATATTATTGCAGTTTTACATAAAAAATACCATAAAGATTGATTTTAAACAGCGTTTGACATGCTTCTAAGTACGGTAATGGAACATTTAGACTTTGTCTCTCGTTCCACGCTCACGCGTTATGCCTTTGGATAAGTGATCTGTACGCACGAACAAAACAGAGGTATTTGTACATAAATATGGATTATTTGGAACAAAAACATTTCTTGTGGAAGTAGCAATCCTGGGAGTGCATTCTGACAAAGATCAGCAAAAGTAAGAGAATATTTCTAATACTAATTCTGAGTTTAGGTTGCCCCGAACTTGGTGGGTGTCTGAATAGCTCACCGTGATGGCTGAGCTATGTACTCAGAATATTGAAAGATGTGCTTTCTCCGTAAAGCTATTTTAAAATCTGACACAGCGGTTGCATCCAGGAGTAGTCCATCTATAATTCTTTAAATAATTGTTATATATTTTGTCAACGTTTATGATGAGTATTTTTGTAAATTGATGTGCACATTCACCGGATGTTTTGGTGGGAATACATTTTCTGAACATAACGCGCCAATGTAAAATGCTGTTTATCGAACAAAACATACATGTATTGTGTAACAATGTCCTAGGAGTGTCATCTGATGAAGATCGTCAAAGGTTAGTGCTTCATTTAGCTGTGTTTTGGGTTTTATTGACACATGTCCTTGCTTGGAAAATGGCTGTGTGATTATTTTTGTCTATGTACTCTCCTAACATAATCTAATGTTTTGCTTTCGCTGGAAAGCCTTTTTGAAAATCGGACAATGTGGTTACATCAAGGAGAAGTGTATCTTTAAAATGGTGTAAAATAGTTGTATGTTTGAGAAAGTTGAATTCTGACATTTTTTTGTTTTTGAATTTGCCACCCTGATATTTCACTGGCTGTGTCCCGCAGGTGGACGCTAGCCCATAGAAGTTAACTAAATAATAACACAGAATAAACATACACCTAATACATGAGGAAAAGTCCCTAGCGGACTAACAACATGACTGCTTGTTTACCAAAAGTGGGGGAGAGAGAAGAGCGAGAAAGAGACGTATCGTTGATACATTTGGAAACTACTTCCACAGTAATCATTTACTTTGCACATGAACCACCGCCTGTTTGGAGTAAGAAATCATGAATGCATTTACGTGTGAATGCCTTCGTTCGTCGTCTATCGCTGTCAAAACCAAACCTTCTTGGAAAGGGGTTTGGTTGGGTCTCCTCACGTGTAAGGCTTTGGGGTGTTTCCTCAGAACTTCTTAGCCGTACCAGTGATTGTCTGAGAGGGGAGACAATCACTGGTATGGCGACATACTTTATAGCTATTTTGTCCTGGTCTGGTAGGCGAGTTCATTTTCTTCACCTCGTGTTGAGGTTCAAAGTTCCAACCATTTCAGACATGTAGTGACCGCTCCACGCTTTTCTGGTCTAATGTTAATTTCGTTACCAAGGCTTTTTATGCACTCTGGCCAAAGGGGATGGCTCCGTCCGTCTGACATGCTCTCCGACTTTACTCGGGGCGTGGCTACTTACTTATGCAGAGTTCATAGGAGATAGATTCTCTTATACCTCCTACAATCACATTCCTATCTTAAGACAAAATACTTTCATATTTGTTTCATATTATATGCACAACGTATTGGATGGAAACTTGACAGATAAAGGGGATATACTTTCCAAATTACAGTATTTCGTCCATACAGTTTTTAATGGCATCACAAAATGAGTTCCCCACTGACTATTCCCCACATTATGTTAGAAATATTGTTCCGGTAGTCACTTGTTGGACGTTAGAGGGCGGGAGACAAAGAGCATTCCTTTAGCTAATACTGGAGGGTAAAGAGAGAGTTCTCTCCTGCTTAATTTACAACGGAGTGTGAGCTGTCAACCCGGAAGTTCCCTCCCCCCCACCCCCCCTTTTGCGGGTGGGAGAGGGTCTGGTTATTGTCAACCATTGCCAAGCTGATCTGAGCCATGTTATCCTCACAGGACAGTCATGACAATGGTCATGGAAGACCATGGTCATGATTGAGCAAGTATTGAATAAATACTATAAATACACGATGCAACAGTGTCTGGAACAATGACTGTTTACAGCTAAGCAAATTAGACTTGAACTGTTGGATTTGCTAGCCTTTGAGGAAAGGCAGAGGCATGAAGAGGTGAAAGAGGAGAGAAGGAAGAGAGTGATGTACTTTCTTTCAATCTCTGGAACTAAACAAGTATTCCAGGAAACCAACTAAGAAAAACACAAAACCAATTCAATGTGTTGTGTGGTGCAGAAGCGAGTGTTGGCTCTATGCTTTAGAGCTGAGGGAGAGCGAGAGAAGGGGAGAGAAAGCAAGCGATAGAGTGAGATAAAGCGACAAAGAAAGAGAAAGAAGGGCCACATCCAGGGTGGTAGAGGGATCTGTGCAGTTCTGAGAAACGGCGGATGGGAGGGTGTACCGGGGATGTCAGGGTGAATACAGGACCAATCTGGCTGGCTTGAGGTGCAGAGGAACAGTGGGGAGAATAGGTTAGCTGTGGCTCAGGCCAAGCCCTGTTAGGCCCTACAGCATACTGATGTTCCAGGGGTGCGTCCAAAATGATACCATATTCCCTACATAGTGCACTACTTTTGACCACAGCTCTATGGGCCCTGGTCAAAAGTAGTGCACTATAGGGAATAGGTTGTCATTTGGGACTAAAAGCCCAGGTCTAACGGATGGGACCCATACCCAGCCACTTTCTTTAAAGCACTAAACAGCAGCACACAATCAGGCTGTTTGTGTGGCCCAAAGACCTTTTGTTTCAGACTGTTTTTCCTCTCTCTTTGTTCCATTTCACAGTGAAGAGAAGTAACAGAATGCACATGACTGAATAAATTGAGGTGAGAGAGCGCTAGAGAGAAGGCAACAGCACAAACGTGACATTGGTTTGGATGCAACAGCTCAGCACTTGCCAGGAAAGAGGAACAAAAATGTATTCTAAACGTGGGGGGTGGGGGTCAATCAACCACAGCAGGGCCAGTTAAACCCCCTTACACCTCGATCACACCGACAGCGTCATTGCATTTTGGTACACCAGGTGCACATTAATTTCCAATGGAATGTTGCGTTTGCCTTGCAGCATTGCGATGCAGAGGCAGTGCGTTCTGTGTGGTGCATACATTGGATGAATTACATTTTTGAATAAAATTTTTGTTGTACACATATCCAGATGATGCTTCGTACATTTTGCGCAATGACGTTGTAGGTGTGATCAAGGAATTAGTCAGTGCGTCAATCTAAGTAACATTAAAAAAAAAATCCCCATCAAAATATGAGTTTATTCTAGAGATATGTTTTTTTAGCATGGGCTGCGTCTCAATCCACCTCATCCGCTTATGTCACCCTCCGCCATCTGCAGTGGAAAGTAGCAGAGCTACAGTGCTGTCTGTCAAACCAGGAGACATCCCAAAAATTGGTCTTCCCATGAAAACGTCTGCAGCATCCAAACGGTTTGGCCTACAAACTACTATGACCACTCTAGAAAAGGGAGACTGTGCTCTACAACCCCCACAACTGTCATGGGACTCAGCTAAATGTAACCCATACAAATGAATGTTAGTTTCGTGCCAACAAAAATAAGGGGTTAAATGTGTTTAAAAAATATATATATTTCCTGATTGCCTAGGTATTTTTTTAAATATTTTTAGTTAATTAACCTTTATTTAACTAGGCAAGTCCGTTAAGAACAAATTCTTATTTACAATGATGTCCTACCAAAAGGCAAAAGATATAGGACATACACACAAAACCTTATTCCTTTTTTGCCATTTATGAATGTGTTATTCAATGCATTTCTATGAGCTAGTAAAGGCCAAATAAAACATTTTATCCAATAATTTGAATATATGTTTTTATACATAAAGGGGTGCTAAAATCCAAAATCAAATACCTAAACAATCCATGGTATGACCTCCTGAAAACAATTCCATGTCAGCTTAGACCCTCCCCACGGCTTAGACGTTTTAAATTACTTAACATTTGATTTAATGTGCAAAAGGGATTTCCCAAAGGAATTCCAGTCTGTCCATGGCTGTTTGATACACTTTTTTACTCACTTTGTCTCTCTCATAGTGCAACAGTGCCCACATGTGGTCAGATAGAGAGAGACACAATATAGGTAGATACTTTAAATGCTTTTATTGCTATCCATTTTAAATTTTTTTCTAGAACAAGATTTATAAAGCTCAAAGCGGATGTGAGGGTCACTCAGTGTAAACATTATGAGACGACAAGAAAAAAAGGCAAAGCTTTTCCATTTTTGACACCGTCAAAATTCTAAATTGTCTTCAATCAAAACAAAATAAAAAGGCAGATTTTTTTTCTATATGTAGTTAACGTCCAAGTCACATACAATAACCCCTTAAAAGGCAGACAGTTGTTCTGTAAAGTTTAACAACAAAATGAAACAAAGCAGCAGTTGTTAATACAAATCTACTTTAAAAGACACCAGAAGGAAGGGGTACAGTAGCCTGATTCCAGGTCTGTTTGTGCTGTCTTGCCAACTCCTATGGGCAGCATTGGCAAGACAGCATAAATAGATTTGGGACCAGGCTAGGGGTACAGTGGGGGCCAATATTACTTTGACAATACTGTAGGACATGATTAGATCAAAATAAACAGTATCATATCAACTAATTGGATCTTTTAGACCACAGAAATAGTAAACCATAGATTATATTTCTATGGTCTGGACTCTAGTCCATTTCAGGCATAATGGAAACTAAAACTCCAAACACACAAACTACATGTCATGGATATGTGGGAACTAAGCCCTGTGTAATCCCCAAAATAAGCGTGGGTTACCATTGTGACATTGCCTAGGGTGGTCAAACAAGATCCCAAACTAGAACAGCACTCACGTGTTTCGGCAACAGAACGACACACGGATTTAGTTACAATATCACTTCAGAACAAGAAAACATAATACAAGTGCTACTAAACACAGAATTACTTTTCATGTACATCATTCACATATTTTTTTGTATATATATTTTTTAATAATTAATTTCTTTAATAGTTTTGACTTTTAACAAGACAGACGAGGCAGGGGAAAAAAACTATATTTTACCCGCTCTCCTAACACCCTATACGGAAGAGTTGACATGGGATTGGTCGTTTTTGGTGAGTGGTTTAAGAGCTATACAGTTTTTGGTATGTGGGTGTGAGTCAACAGTTAGACTGGTTTAGCCTAGTGATACAGTTGAAGTCGGAAGTTTACATACACTTAGGTTGGAGTCATTAAAACTCGTTTTTAAACCACTCCACAAATGTCTTGTTAACAAACTATAGTTTTGGCAAGTCGGTTAGGACATCTACTTTGTGCATGACACATGTCATTTTTCCAACAATTGTTTACAGACAGATTATTTCACTTATAATTCACTGTATCACAATTCGAGTGGGTCAGAAGTTTACATACACTAAGTTGACTGTGCCTTTAAACAGTTTGGAAAATTCCAGAAAATTATGTCATGGCTTTAGAAGCCTCTGATATGGTAATTGATATAATTTGAGTCAATTGGAGGTGTACCTGTGGAAGTACTTCAAGGCCTACCTTCAAACTCAGTGCCTCTTTGCTTGACATCATGGGAAAATCTAAAGAAATCAGCCAAGACCCCAGAAAAAAATGGTAGACCTCCACAAGTCTGGTTCATCCTTGGGAGCAATTTCCAAACGCCTGAAGGTACCACGTTCATCTGTACAAACAATAGTATGCAAGTACAAACAATAGTATGCAAGTATAAACACCATGGGACCACACAGCCATCATACCGTTCAGGAAGGAGACGCGTTCTGTCTCCTAGAGATGAACGTACTTCGGTGTGAAAAGTGAACAACAGCAAAGGACATGGAACAACAGCAAAGGACATGGTGAAGATGCTGGAGGAAACAGGTTCAAAAGTTTCTATATCCATAGTAAAACGAGTAAGAACAACAGCAAAGGACATGGTGAAGATGCTGGAGGAAACAGGTACAAAAGTAACGAGTCCTATATCGACATAACCATTCAAAGGCCGCTCAGCAAGGAAGAAGCCACTGCTCCAAAACCGCCATAAAAAAGCCAGTCTACGGTTTGCAACTGCACATGGGGATAAAGATTGTACTTTTTGGAGAAATATCCTCTGGTCCGGTCTGATGAAACAAAAATAGATCCGTTAATAATGACCATCATTATGTTTGGAGGAAAAAGGGGGAGACTTGCAAGCCGAAGAACACCATCCCAACCATGACGCACAGGGGTGGCAGCATCATGTTGTGGGGGTGCTTTGCTGCAGGAGGGACTGGTGCACTTCACAAAATAGATGGCATCATGAGGATGGAAAATTATGTGGATATATTGAAGCAACATCTCAAGACATCAGTTAGGAAGTTAAAGCTTGGTCGCAAATGGGTCTTCCAAATGGACAATGACCCCAAGCATACTTCCAAAGTTGTGGCAAAATGGCTTCAGGACAACAAAGTCAAGGTATTGGAGTGGCCATCACAAAGCCCTGACCTCAATCCCATAGAATATTTGTGGGCAGAACTGAAAAACCGTATGCGAGCAAGGAGGCCTACACACCTGACTCAGTTACGCCAGCTCTGTCAGGGGGAATGGGCCAAAATTCAACCAACTTATTGTGAGAAGCTTGTGAAAGGCTACCCGAAACGTTTGACCCAGGTTAAACAATTTAAAGGCAATGCTACCAAATACTAATTGAGTGTTTGTAAACTTCTGACGCACTGGGAATGTGATGAAAGAAAAAAAAGCTGAAATAAATAATTCTCTCTGTTATTATTCTGACATTTCACATTCTTAAAATAAAGTGGTGATCCTAACTGACCTTTTACTAGGATTAATTGTCAGGAATTGTGAAAAACTGAGTTTAAATGTATTTGGCTAAGGTGTATGTAAACTTCTGACTTCAACTGTACTTAGATACAGATTGTGTAATGCAGTTTGTGGATCCTTTAGAATTGCAACCCTACAGTATGCAACAGGAAGTACTTGCTGATTGGTTCATTTTAGTCCTGAGCCTGGTACCAGCCAATGCCATGCTCCTGATGAGGGAGGACTTTTAGTGATCTTGACAGAACAGCAGTCAACTTCATGCTGATTCTGTCTTTTCTGGTCCATTAGAATGATTTGCTAAACATTATATTTTAATGAGACATCTTCATACTTCACACATCAGAAAACACACAATAAAACTGACATCTTATGTCCTTATAGGAAAAAGCTGGAGATCAATCTGCAATCCAACTGTTGAATACTTCATGCCCACATTTTATATATTAACCAAGAAGCCCTTATAGCTAACAGTGGTCAAATCCTCTCTTCTGTGTAGGGGTATAATATACTGTGTCTGTTAGCGCAAACAATCCTGGCTAACTAGACTAGAGGAAGAGCCTCATCAGTGTCCCATCTGTAATGGAGGGACAAGTTGATGAATGCAGTCCCCTGTGCTAACTATGCCTGGCTTTGGTCAGTCTTAATAGAGCTACTCTATACCACCTACTCTCAGTTACTACACAGCAGACCGGGGCTCAAATACTACCACAAATACTTAGCTGTGCTTGACTGAGCTTGCCTGTTGCAATATAACCAATAGATACGTCTCAACCGTGCAAACCACGCCCATCTGACACTCCAAGCAGGCTAAAGCAAACACTCAAAGTATTTGAAAGATTTCAAATAGTATTTGAACCCAGGTCAGGTACACTGTGTGGGACATGTTTCATGTCTGAGCTACAGGGAATGGACACTCACTTGACCTAATGTCATTCATTCAAACATTTAAACATTAATTTAATTTACACTGACACCAGGATTAAATAAAAGGGAGTGCATAATACAGAATGTTGAAGGATAAAAGGTTGTGCCACTTTTAACTGCTTTAAACAGTAATTGCAGTACATCGACAGTCAGCAAACTTTGAATCTTCCACAGAAGAGTCAGATTATTACAAAACACTCAAAATAAAGCTAACAGACCATTCAAAACCTCAAATCAATCAACAAAAACTGATTATAATCTCTTAATCTGTTCTTAATAACCATAAATTGATGCATTAGATGAATGTATGCATTTGCTGTGTGAGTGAGTGTATGGTTCCATTTGGCCTGCCACTGGGGGAGAAATCGACATGCATACACATACACTGATCATGTGATGAATCAGAACACACATAAACATATTAACAGACATGGCAATCTCCAGTGACAAACACTTCCTCTCCTCTCCCCCTAAATTGCCCCTAGAACACTGATCCAAGATCAGTTTTGCATTTTCACCTGTAATAGTTACGATTAGGAGGGGTGAGCGTTAGCTGATCATAAATCTTTGCTTATGGGAAACTCCTCCCCTCTCCTCCACACTCAGGGATCACTCGGTGTTCTCCATGCCCTCCGTTTCCTCGGGCACTGCCCCCTCTCCCTGGAAGAGTTCTTCCAGCAGCTGCTCTCCGGCGCCCCCTGCCCGCGATGCCCAGAACGCGGCGCTCTCCCTCAGGCCCAGGGTGCGCAGCAGTCGGGCGTAGTCCACGAACGCAGCCCCGATCAGCTTATGTGGCAACACATAGGTCAAGGAGAAAACACTGGGAAATGGTATCAAATAAAAACACTCAATGGGCCCGAACCCAGGACATTCTGCACAACAACTACTTTCGATTCCTCTCAATCAAGATTACTCATGGAACAGACACACAGCAGACTACTCTCATGGGCTAACCTAGCAGAGTATGCCCCTCCAGGATAACAATCAGAGTTTTTGTTCTCTGTGTTCGAGTTCTCTGATATCTTAGACAGAAAGTAGCCTAACCTAGCTATTTAAAGAGTGGCAGTGAATTTAAGTTGCTAAATAAAGTGTGCTAAAAACAAGAAACAGACAAACCCCAATGCACAGTAAGATCTGGTTGGATAAAGGATGTGAAGTGTTCAGCCTGTAGTTGAGTGTTAACACTTCTGGCTCTGCACATACTGTGTACCACAACCCCGGAGACTGGGGTTCAATCCCCGCCTCAACCCTTCATACTGTTTCACCTATACATCAATCTCCCTCTCTTCTGTCTGAATAAAACATCAAAGTACAAAAGGTAGTGTGGTGTCCACTCTTCAGGTAAAGAAAATAAAGCATGTGAACTGTACTATAAAGGTACAGTAAGTCCATTCTGTTCCAGACTGCTGTAGTATTAGACTAGACAAACTTTGTGAGAAAGATTGAGAATAACCTGATTTGCACAGCCAGACTGTATGATGTCTTGACTTTGAAAGGATATTGGTGGAATCGTTGGCCTCCATCACACCGTACTTCAGGCAGGCTTCAATGAAGAGCGCTGCACGGTCAAAGTACCTCATGCTGTCACAGTTGAGATTGATGGATGAATGGATGGATGGGAGAAAGAGGTAGAGACAGGAGAGAGAGAAATAGAGGAGGGGTGGAAGCGACATCATAGACTTTCATCACAACTTTCTTGAAGTTTCACGTCAACCTGCCAGCCACACGCCTTTCTAATTTCATTTGAGATGTGTCATGGGGAGAGGCACATTAAAATGCAGGCTGCCACTGAGACAGCAGGTCTACTTACACAGAGCAGATCAATATTGAATGTGATGAGACAAGCAAGGTAGGAGAGCACCACCACACCTTTGTAAATGCTCTAAGTTAGACAATGAGGACCAATATGGAGACAGAGTCATGGTTAACACAGAGCTGAGCAAAAAGCAGAATAAAGTCCCAGAGGAGCTGATAATAGGGAACATGAGAGAGAGAGAGGCTGTTACTGTTACCTTTGGAGCATCTCTCCTACTTTATGGAAGCAGCCCAAGGACAGCAGCACTAGGATGGCCTTAGACTTCTGGTTGACCTGGGGGGAGCAGAGGTGCTCTGCCCAACGCTTTAGCACGTCTGAGCTCTCTGCCGGGTTCAGACGCACCTGACACACATGTGCAGGCAAATGCGCATACAGAGGCACACATAAGCGATCAAGTTATAATTTAAATGATGTTTTATAGGCTTTATCTTAAATACTACAACATTTTATATTACAGTACACTCTTGATTTGCAACGAACCATCTCCTTGATGCCAGCCCAGCAATATGATTTGAGAGTTTCTCTGGCCCTAATACTTTAAATGGGATACTGATGATGGACAGATGAGTGAAAGATAAGTTACCTTTGCCAGCCAGGCAGCGCGGTTCCACTCCCCATAGGTCTGCAGGTATCGGCATGCGTCCGCAGCCTTGTCAATCAAACACAGCAGTTGCACTCCCTCTGACAGACGGAGAAAAAGAGAGTGAGAGAGAGCGAGACAGAGAGAGTGATGGAGTGTGTGAGATGAGGGTGGTTGAGGGTTGATTACTAAGGGAAACTATAACTGCGCTACAAGGCCTTTTTTTTATGGGCTGTGGAGTTAAACTACCTGTTATGTGAGCTGTTGTGCTGCAGAAGGGGACCGTGGTAATAATACACTGCATAATAATACACTCAACACACAACCTACTCCATAGAACTAGAGGTGGGGGTTGTGCAATGGCAGAGGCTCTGCCTAGGCTGGTCTGGGTATTAGAGCCAAGGTAGGAAGATCCCATGGCATACACCACAATGGTACCACAGTTGAAACAATAGTCTCTTTGTTGCCACCTGCGTAGATATACAGTGTAATACTAGAGTGACTGACATCATAAAACTTAATGGAACTAGTGTTCTATTTAGCTTTATGGCCACCAGTACATGCCAGCTTGCCTTTGGCGATCATGATTGTGGCCACCAGTTTGATGGTGCTCTGGGAGGGCAGCTTAGAAATAAAATACTAGAGTGGCAGATGTCATAAACCTTCCATAAACTAGAGTTATATTTAATTATATGGCTTCCAGTTACCTGCCAGCTTGCCGTTGGCGATCATGTTGGTGGCCACTAGTTTGATGGTGCTCTGGGAGGGCCCTGAGGAGGTGATGGTGGTCACCAGACACGCCTTCAGCGAGTCACAGTAGTAACTGGGGTTGTCAGCACTAGTCTCCAACAGCAACTGCACCGCTCGGTCCGTCTGAGGGAGAGAAGGCAGAAGAAAAATGTTTTAAGATTATTTGTTATTTTAAAGGAGGCAGTCCCACAGCTTGCAACTGTTTTCATTTCTTTATTGGGGATAAAGACCGTGAGAGAGAGTCAGGGAAGTTAAGAGGGTTTGTGTCAGAAGTATTTTGTTTCTTTGAGTTCTCTCGTCTCACTGTTCCTTATTCAATGTCTGTGATGTCTACCGTTGTCCATTGTGACAACTGCAAAATTGACAGTGTTTTTCATATGTTTTAGGGGCATCTCTGTTATGCTTGTAATGTCTTTCTTTTGTGGACTCCAGGGAGACTAGCGGTCGCTAGGGCCAAGGCGTCAGCTAATGGGGATCCAAATAAAGAACAAAGAAAAGAGGTGCAGAGAGTGAATGAGAGGAGAGGAGGGAAAAACACAGTCATTATTTATACCTTTAATCAGGTAAAGAATGGTGGCCATACACTATGGACCAGTGAGTAATTGACCAGTAGTTAACATAAACATGTTTAGGATCTCCAGATTTTCAAGCATATGGTGCATTTGGAAAATATTTGGACCCTTCGACTTTTTCCACATTTTGTTAAGTTACAGCCTTATTCAAAAATGGATTCAATTGTTTGTTTTGTCTCGTAAATCTCCAGACAATAGCCCATAATGACAAAGCAAAAATAGGTTTTTAGAAATTGTAGCAAATGTATATAACCTCAGCAAAAAAAGAAATGTACCTTTTCAGGACCCTGTCTTTCGAAGATAATTCGTAAAAATCCAATTAACTTCACAGATCTTCATTGTAAAGGGTTTAAACACTGTTTCCCATGCTTGTTCAATTAACCATAAACAATTAATGAACATGCACCTGTGGAACGGTCGTTAAGACACTAACAGCTTACAGACGGTAGGCAATTAAGGTCATGGTTATGAAAACGTAGGACACTAAAGAGTCCTTTCTACTGACTCAAAAGAAAGATGCCCAGGGTCCCTGCCCAGGGTCCCTGCTCATCTGTCAACGTGCCTTAGGCATGCTGCAAGGAGGCATGATGACTGTAGATGTGGCCAGGGCGATAAATTGCAATGTCCGTACTGTGAGACGCCTAAGACAGCGCTACAGGGAGACAGGACGGACAGCTGATCGTCCCCGCAGAGGCAGACCACGTGGAACAACACCTGCACAGGATCAGGACATCCGAACATCACACCTGCGGGACAGGTACACCGGCAACACGTCGCCTATGGGCACAAACCCACCGTCGCTGGACCTGACAGGACTGACAAAAAGTGCTCTTCACTGACGAGTCACGGTTTTGTCTCACCAGGGGTGATGGTCAGATTCACGTTTATCGTCGAAGGAATGAGCATTACACCGAGGCCTGTACTCTGGAGCGGGATCGATTTGGAGGTGGAGGATCCATCATTGTCTGGGGCGGTGTGTCACAGCAGCATCATCAGACTGAGCTTGTTGTCATTGCAGGCAATCTCAATGCTGTTGGAAAACAGTAAAAGCACTGAAGAATACAAATTCCTTTTCTTCCCTGCCTAAGCAAGTTCTGACTCCGGCATCATAACTGAGAAGAATGGAATAAGTGACGCTTCAATCATCATTTTATTTCGGCAGCATTTGTATTTGAGAGAAACGGTGCTTTAATTGACCCTTGTCAATCAATCGACAGCTCTTCCAGCACCTAGCTGACTCGACTGTTAAACCCATCAACTTCGAGTGAATCTTTGTTTTCATGTCAACAATTTACTATATGTGATGTGCTAGATGCCTTGCTTAAGACTGTTGGAAAATCCACTGGGGCTGATATGTTGGATCCATTTTTGCTGCAGCTCTCTGCTCCCGATTTCTAAATCATTAAATCATATGTTTAACCTGATGACTATTTCTGGTACTATCCCCAAGATATGGAAGGCGGCCAATATACAACCCCTTCACAAGGGTGGTGACCCCAGACTTAAATAATTATTGGCCTATTTCTAAACTTTCTTGCCTAGCAAAAATATTAGAATCCTTGATTATCTCTTAGCTAAGAACTTTGAAATGTATTCTAAATGTACATCAGTCGGGTTTTAGACCAGGTCATTGCATCATCTCAGCTGCATCCCTAGTTATAAATCATGTGGTTAACGCTGTGGATAAAAGGAAATGTTGTGCTGCCCTCTTCATTGACCTGTCGAAGGCTTTCGATACTTTTGATCACTCACTGCTAATTCAGACGCTTTCCTCAATTGGCCTAGAGCAGCCTGAACGTAGCTTGTTTAAAAATTATTTGACAGATAGAACACAATGTACAGTGCATTTGGAAAGTATTCAAACCCACTGAATTTTTTCCACATTTTGTAACGGTACAGCCTTATTCTAAAATGTATTAAATAAAACATCCTCAGCAATCTACATTTACATTTAAGTCATTTAGCAGACGCTCTTAACCAGAGCGACTTGCATTCACCTTATGATATCCAGTGGAACAACCACTTTACAATAGTGCATCTAAATCTTTTAAAGGGGGGGGGGGGGGGTTAGAAGGATTACTTTATCCTATCCTAGGTATTCCTTAAAGAGGTGGGGTTTCAGGTGTCTCCGGAAGGTGGTGATTGACTCCGCTGTCCTGGCGTCGTGAGGGAGCATGTTCCACCATTGGGGTGCCAGAGCAGCGAACAGTTTTGACTGGGCTGAGCGGGAACTGTGCTTCCTCAGAGGTAGGGGGGCCAGCTGGCCAGAGGTGGATGAACGCAGTGCCCTTGTTTGGGTGTAGGGCCTGATCAGAGCCTGAAGGTATGGAGGTGCCGTTCCCTTCACAGCTCCGTAGGCAATCACCATGGTCTTGTAGCAGATGCGAGCTTCAACTGGAAGCCAGTGGAGAGAGCGGAGGAGCGGGGTGACGTGAGAGAACTTGGGAAGTTTGAACACCAGACGGGCTGCGGCGTTCTGGATGAGTTGTAGGGGTTTAATGGCACAGGCAGGGAGCCCAGCCAACAGCGAGTTGCAGTAATCCAGACGGGAGATGACAAGTGCCTGGATTAGGACCTGCGCCGCTTCCTGTGTGAGGCAGGGTCGTACTCTGCGAATGTTGTAGAGCATGAACCTACAGGATCGGGTCACCGCCTTGATGTTAGTGGAGGACGACAGGGGTGTCACCTGAGGAAGCACCTGAGCTCAATTTCGAATCTCATAGCAAAGGGTGAATTACATTTTGAAAAATGTCTAAATTAACAGTTTTGGCTTTGTCATTATGGGGTATTGTGTGTAGATTAGGGCTGTTGTGGTGACCGTATTACTGCCACACCGGTGGTCACGAGTCAGTCAAATTCCACATGACCATTTAGTCACGGTAATTAGGCTTCTCCAAGCTCTAATGCTGCTAATGGTCATTAGTAGCCAACCAAATTTGCTAACTGCCTGGTACTCAGCACTATTGTCCCTCTAATCACTATGACATCAATGCAAATGCCATCGAAAATCTAATCAAACACTTCATGAGAGTCCATGAGGTCATGTTGCACAACATTTCTATAGGCTATGCAATTGTGCGAGAAAACAGATTGATGGCCTCTCTTAAAAAGAGAAGAATCCCATCAGCTTTCTATAGGCTAAGCCTACTATATTTATTTCTCAACTTTCCTAATATTAAGCAAATATAAAACACCTTGCTTATCTTTACAACAGGAGTATGAAAGTATGAAAAAGAACCACAGGAAAAGTGTCCTCCATTCGCTATTTATGTGCAGAGATGAAATTTATTTTTTCCCCCTGCCCGTTTCAAGTCAGGTGCATGTTAATGGTCCATTCTAAATCAAAATGAACTTCACACATATATTATTTAGTATATGTAAAGCCAAGATTAAATCAAGAATAGTCTGATGGGTGACAATATTAGCCTATCACTTACAAATTATATGTTATCACTTGTGAATGATGAACAGGTTAATGCAAGAAACAATACTTAATTTGTTTTACTTTGTCGAATCCTAGTCGCACACCTCATGTTTTGATAAGGTTTGTATCATAACTAAAGTGGCCAAATAACTTCTTAAAAATAAGCACATTAATCCACTTTATAATACTGTATGCAGCACGAGTTTCAAGTTTTGGGAAGATCATTTTCACCATAAAAATGCACCTTTATAATAAAAGCATAACATGCATAATCACATTTGTGGTCAATTTTGATAATGTTTTCCCGTTAATGGAACATTCGCGCTTATAGCCTACTGCCGTGTGTGCAACGCTGCGCTTATAATGTGAAGAAAGTGTAATAGTTGATCAACATTTTCAGCTAAACATTCTGATGTGTTGCGTCAGCCTCATTCGGCAAAAACCTTTTTCATTTTTTTTTTATTATAGTGGTTGTGTTAATTTGGGATCTATCGCATCCCACAACTGTCCCAGATTTTGTTTGGAATATTTATTTCTCGCACAGAATAGCTCAACTTTTGTACTATGGGGGATAGTAGATTGACATAGGCTAGTGCTTTTGCTGCTCTTCAGGCCTACTCATCTTGTGGCTGACAAAAACTAAATGTGGACAGTTCTTACAATATCTTCAATATGCACCTCGGAATTGGATAAGGACACGGACAGTTGCGTCCCCGATGTGTCTGTCTTCACTTATAGCCTGTGTGAAAGACCAGCTGACGTGATGGAGAGCTGTGTGAGTGAGGTGAGTGGTGCTTCGGAGCAGGCAGCACACAGGGAGAAGGGCTGCAAAAGGCATGTTTTTTTTTTGGGGTGCATTATGGCCAGACAAACGGGATGCCGCTGGGAAATTGGAAGCATTATCAAGTGTAAATGAGAGACTGACGAAGTGTGTACAGCCTGCGCAAAAAACAAAGCAGAGTTCATGCCTTTCAAGCAACTTTTTTCAAATCATCATTAGTCACATCATGCAGCCTTACAATGTATTAAAAATAAAAACATATAGCCCAGTGTTTGTAGAACAACTAACGTTTCATTAATAACTCTAAATTAAGCATAAAAGAGTACCTATTTCTTTGTTAACCGCTCAACACAGAATAGCCGCATGTGCGCACTCCATCAAATCGTTTGGAGAAAAATAGCCTTTCTATTTTATTCAGCTTTGTTCATTTGTATTCTTCATACTATAAAATAATGCCACGGAATTCTAAGAAAATCTAGTCTGCTAAATGATATGGCATAGCCAGATCAGGACCTAACATAAGGACAACTCAGAGTATGCTATTCTGTTCTTCTGAAATAGACTACATTTCCTTCATATCATGTTTCTTTAGACCTGTCTAAAATAAATAATGGTTTTATTGTGAAGGTGTAGGCTATATTACATTAATTTATTAGACTATGAAGCTAAATGTAGATGTTCCAAAGGTCTGCATCAGTGGCTTGTAGGCTGTGTGTGGAACCATTTTAGAATTAGGCTGTAATGTGGAAAAAGTCAAGGGGTCTGAATACCTTCCGAATGCACTGTTTATGTACGGATGTTAAAACAGGTTTACTGGATATTACAAAAGGTGTCCCGCGGGGGTTGATTCTGGGTCCTGTAATTTTCACTGTTCACAATATCAACTTGTCTGTAAAAAATGATAACGTGCACTTGTATGCCGATGATACTGTTGTGTATGCTATTGTCCCCACGGTTGACCAGGCTCTATCTGAACTATAGTCTGCCTTCATTGTATTACTGAATGCAGGTAAAAAAAACAAAGTATATGTTATTCTCCAGCACATAAACAATTCTGATGATTTAAGCCTATGTACTTTGGATAGAGTCCATATTGATCATGTCTGTGCCCACAAATATCTGGGCATCTGGATAGATGAAATGCTGTCTTTTAAAAAACATAATGATCAGTTAGTTAAGAAGCTGAGAATAAAATGGGCTTCTTGTATAGAAATAGGTCCTGCAACTCACTAAAGAGTAGAAAGCAGATTATTCAGTTGACGTTCCTATCGGTTGTCGACTATTGCAACATCCTCTATATGAACGTAACTGCCACTTTATGGAAGCCGTTAAATGCAGTTTATCATAGTGCACTGTGCTTTATTTCAGGCAACAATTTTTGTAATCATCACTGCATTCTCTACCAGAAAGTTGGTTGGCCCTATTTGATGTCACATAGGCTGATACATTTTTTTTTATTAACCTTAATTTAACTAGGCAGGTTAGTTTAGAACACATTCCTATTTACAATGGCAGCCTACCAAAAGGCAAAAGGCCTCCGGCGGGGATGGGGCTGGGATGCAAAAAAAGATATAGTACAAAAACACACAACAAGAGACAACAACACTACATAAGAGAGACCGAAGACAACAACATAGCAAGGCAGCAACACGTGACAACACAGCATGGTAGCAACATAACATGACAACAACATGATAGAAACACAACATGGCAGCAGCACAACATGGTAGCAGCACAAAACATGGTACAAAAGATATTGGGCACAGACAACAACACAAAGGGCAAGAAGGTAGAGACAACAATACATCACCCAAAGCAGCCACAACTGTCAGTAAGAGTGTCCATGATTGAGTCTTTGAATGAAGAGATTGAAATAAAACTGTCCAGTTTGAGTGTTTGTTGCGGCTCGTTCCAATACCTAGCTGCAGCGAATTGAAAAGACGAGTGACCCAGGAATGCGTGCGCTTTGGGGACCTTTAACAGAATGTGACTGGCAGAACGGGTGTTGTATGTGGAGGATGAAGGCTGCAGTAAATATCTCAGATGGGGGGAGTGAGGCCTAAGAGGGTTTAATAAATATGCATCAACCAGTGGGTCTTGCGACTGGTATACAGAGATGACCTGTTTACTGAGGAGTACAGAGTGCAATGAGGTGTCCTATAAAGAGCATTGGTGGCAAATCTGTTGGCCGAATGGTAAAGGAAATCTAGCCGCTCGAGAGCACCCTCAACTGACGATCTATAAACTACGACTGCGTAATCTAGCATGGGTAGGATGGTCATCTGAATCAGGGTTAGTTTGGCAGCTGGGGTGAAAGAGGAGCGATTAAGATAGAGGAAACCAAGTCTAGATTTAACTTTAGCCTGCAGCTTTGATATGTGCTGAGAGAAGGACAGTGTACTGTCTAGCCATACTCCCAAGTACTTGTATGAGGTGACTACCTCAAGCTCTAAACCCTCAGAGGTAGTAATCACACCTGTGGGGAGAGGGGCATTCTTCTTACCAAACCACATGACCTTTGTTTTGGAGGTGTTCAGAACAAGGTTAAGGGCAGAGAAAGCTTGTTGGACATTAAGAAAGCTTTGTTGTAGAGTGTTTAACACAAAATCCAAGGAGGGCCCAGCTGAGTATAAGACTATCATCTGCATATAAATGGATGAGAGAGAGCTTCCTACTGCCTGAGCTGTGTTTATGTAAATTGAGAAGAGCGTGGGGCCTAGGATTGAGCCTTGGGGTACTCCCTTGGTGACAGGCAGTGGCTGAGACAGCAGATGTTCTAACTTTATACAGTGCACTCTTTGAGGTAGTTAGCAAACCAGGCCAAAAACCCCTCAGAGACACCAATACTCCTTAGCTGGCCCACAAGAATGGAACGGTCTATCGTATCAAAGCTTTGACCAAGTCAATAAAACTAGCAGCACAACATTGCTTAGAATCAAGGGAATGGTGACATCATTGAGTGACACATCCATAACCAGATTGCATACCAGAAAGATACTATAGACGTCAAGAAAGCCAGTCAGTTGATTATTGACAAGTTTTTCCAACACTTTTGATAAACAGGGCAAAATAGAAATAGGCCTATAACAGGATCAGCTTGATCTCTCCCTTCAAATAAAGGACGAACCGTGGCTGCCTTCCAAGTAATGGGAACCTCCCCAGAGATAGGCTTGGCGATGATAGGGGCAGCAACCTTAAAGAATAAAGGGTCTAAACCATCTGACCCAGATATTTCTGTGTGGTCAAATTTAAGGAGCCTCTTTAGCACCTGGGATTCAGTGATCGCCTGGAGAAACTTTGTAGCGGGCAGGGAAAAAGAGGGAGGAGCATCAGGGCTAGTCGCATTAGAAGGGGTGAGAGATGAGGAAATGTTGGACGGGCAAGGAGGCATGGCTGAGTCAAATAGAAATCCTGACTTAATGAAGTGGTGATTAAAGAGCTCAGCCATGTGCTTCTTGTCAGTAACAACCACATCATCAATATTAAGGGACATGGACAGCTGTGAGGAGGAGGGTTAATTCAAGAGGTCTTTAACCTCTTACATCTAGACGTTCTGCTAGCGGAACACCGCTCCAATATCCAATGATAGGGCGTGGCTCGAAATACAAACTCCTCGAAAATCCGAAAACTTCCATTTTTCAAACATATGACTATTAAACACCATTTTAAAGACAAGACTCTCCTTTATCTAACCACACTGTCCGATTTCAAAAAGGCTTTACAACGAAAGCAAAACATTAGATTATGTCAGGAGAGTACCCAGCCAGAAATAATCAGACACCCATTTTTCAAGCTAGCATATAATGTCACAAAAACCAAAACCACAGCTAAATGCAGCACTGACCTTTGATGATCTTCATCAGATGACAACCCTAGGACATTATGTTATACAATACATGCATGTTTTGTTCAATCAAGTTCATATTTATATCAAAAACCAGCTTTTTACATTAGCATGTGACGTTCAGAACTAGCATTCCCACCGAACACTTCCGGTGAATTTACTAAATTACTCACGATAAACGTTCACAAAAAACAAATTATTTTAAGAATTATAGATACGGAACTCCTTTATGCAATCGCGGTGTCCGATTTTAAAATAGCTTTTCGGTGAAAGCACATTTTGCAATATTCTGAGTAGATAGCCCGGCCATCACAGGCTAGCTATTTAGACACCCACCAAGTTTAGTACTCACCAAACTCAGATTTACTATAAGAAAAATTGGATTACCTTTGCTGTTCTTCGTCAGAATGCACTCCCAGGACTTCTACTTCAACAACAAATGTTGGTTTGGTTCCAAATAATCCATAGTTATATCCAAATAGCGGCGTTTTGTTCGTGCGTTCAAGACACTATCCGAAGGGTAACGAAGGATGACGCGCCGGCGCGTTTCGTGACAAAAAAATTCTAAATATTCCATTACCGTACTTCGAAGCATGTCAAACGCTGTTTAAAATCAATTTTTATGCGATTTTTCTCGTAAAATAGCGATAATATTCCGACCGGGAATCGTTTCCGTTCAAAGACTGAAAATGTAAAATGGACTCTTCACGTGCACGCGCGCACCTGTCTCATTGTTCTAAGATCGACCACTATCCAAATGCGCTACTGTTTTTCAGCCATGGACTGCAAAGTCATCATTCAACGTTCTGGCGCCTTCTGAGAGCCTATGGGAGCCTTAGAAAGTGTCACGTTACAGCAGAGATCCTCTGTTTTGGATAGAGATGACAAAGGAGGCCAAGAAATGGTCAGACAGGGTACTTCCTGTACAGAATATTCTCAGGTTTTGGCCTGCCATTTGAGTTCTGTTATACTCACAGACACCATTCAAACAGTTTTAGAAACGTTGGAGTGTTTTCTATCCAAAGCTACTAATTATATGCATATTCTAGTTTCTGGGCAGGAGTAATAACCAGATTAAATCTGGTATGTTTTTTATCCGGCCGTGAAAATACTGCCTCCTATCCATAACAAGTTAACCTTTTTCCAGAACTTCTTGGGGTTAGACCCACAGAGAGAACTGCTCCTTAAACGAACTAACTTTGGCCTTCCGGATAGCCTGAGTGCACTTATTTCTCATTTGCCTGAACGAGAGCCAGTCAGAAGGTTATAACCAGAAAGGTTAACACTCTTCCTTAACCTGTTAGGGCTAGGGGGCAGCATTTGCACGTCTGGATAAAAAAAATGTACCCGATTTAATCTGGTTACTAATCCTACCCAGTAACTAGAATATGCATATACTTAATATATATGGATAGAAAACACTCTAAAGTTTCTAAAATAGTTTGAATGGTGTCTGTGAGTATAACAGAACTCATTTGGCAGGCAAAACCCTGAGACATTTTCTGACAGGAAGTGGATACCTGATGTGTTGTATTACCTTTAAACCTATCCCATTGAAAAACACAGGGGCTGAGGAATATTTTGGCACTTCCTATTGCTTCCACTAGATGTCACCAGCCTTTACAAAGTGTTTTGAGTCTTCTGGAGGGAGATCTGACCGAACAAGAGCCATGGAACGATGATGTCCCATTAGACACCTGGCGCGCGAGTTCATGTTGGGTACCCTCGTTCCAATACGTTATAAAAGAGTATGCATTCGTCCACCTTGAATATTATTCATGTTCTGGTTAAAAAAGGCCCTAATGATTTATGCTATACAACGTTTGACATGTTTGAACGAACGTAAATATATTTTTTCCCCTCGTTCATGACGAGAAGTCCGGCTGGCTTAGATCATGTGCTAACAAGACGGAGATTTTTGGACATAAATGATGAGCTTTTTTGAACAAAACTACATTCGTTATGGACCTGTGATACCTGGAAGTGACATCTGATGAAGAGAATCAAAGGTAATGGATTATTTACATAGTATTTTCGATTTTAGATCTCCCCAACATGACGTCTAGTCTGTATCGCAACGCGTATTTTTCTGGGCACAGTGCTCAGATTATTGCAAAGTGTGATTTCCCAGTAAGGTTATTTTTAAATCTGGCAAGTTGATTGCGTTCAAGAGATGTAAATCTATAATTCTTTAAATGACAATATAATATTTTACCAATGTTTTCTAATTTTAATTATTTAATTTGTGACGCTGACTTGACTGCCGGTTATTGGAGGGAAACGATTTCCTCAACATCAATGCCATAGTAAAACGCTGTTTTTGGATATAAATATGAACTTGATAGAACTAAAAATGCATGCATTGTCTAACATAATGTCCTAGGAGTGTCATCTGATGGAGATTGTAAAAGGTTAGTGCATCATTTTAGCTGGTTTTATGGTTTTGGTGACCCTGTCTTTGACTTGACAAAACATTACACACAACTCTTGTAAATGTACTGTCCTAACATACTCTAAATTTATGCTTTCGCCGTAAAACCTTTTTGAAATCGTAAAAACGTGGTTAGATTAAGGAGATGTTTATCTTTCAAAGGGTGTAAAATAGTTGTATGTTTGAAAAATTTGAATTTTGACATTTATTTGGATTCAAATTTGCCGCTCTTGAAATGCACCTGCTGTTGATGGAGTGCACCACGGGTGGCACGCTAGCGTCCCACCTAGCCCATAGAGGTTAACCACATCTCAGTAAGGACCAAAATATGTAGATTGGAGCTGTGAACCCACACTTTCAATTTATAAACTTTAGGTAATAAGATCCTAGTGTTAATGTGCAGAAAACCCAGGCTTTTACGAGAGCAGAAATCAATGAAGCAGATATCAGAGCACAAGTCAGAATTGGGGCTAGCAACAGTAGATGGGCCAGGGTGTACATGCACATTTCCAGATATCAGCAGTAATACAATCAAGGCACAGCAGATGAAAGGGAGAGCTCTGCAGTGTTGATTTATGACATTTTAATGTGCATTAGATGGCAACAAGATCATATTGTACAGCAATTTTATCAGGTAACATGAATACAAAGCCGGTGAGAGGTTGTTAGAATAGGATAGGAGGCCAAAAGTCTGTAACCAATAGAGAGTCAGAGTCCCGAGTGTGGGAACAAACAGATGGTTTGGGATGAGTTGGACCGCAGAGTGAAGGAAAAACATATGTGGGAACTCCAAGACTGTTGGAAAAGCATTCCAGGTGACTACCTCATGAAGCTGTTTGAGAGAACGCCAAGAGTTTGCAAAGCTGTCATCATGGCAAAGGGTGGAAACTTTGAAGAATCTCAAATATAAAACATAAGAATGAGTGTGAGTTTGTGTCACAACCTGGCTCGTGGGAAGTGACAAAGAGCTCTTATAGGACGAGGGCACAAATAATAATATAATGATTTTACTCTTTATTTAGCCATCTTACATATAAAACTTGATTTGTTCATCGAAAATTGTGAATAACTCACCACAGGTTATTGAGAAGGGTGTGCTTGAAAGGATGCACATAACTCTGCAATGTTGGGTTGTACTGGAGTCTCAGTCTTATATAATTTTCCACACACAGTCTGTGCCTATATTTAGTTTTCCTGCTAGTGAGGGCCGAGAATCCACTCTCACATAGGTACTTGGCTGCAAAGGGCATCAGTGTCTTAACAGCACGATTTGCCAAGGCAGGATACTCTGAGCGCAGCCCAATCCAGAAATCTGGCACTGGCTTTTGATTAAATAAAATTTTCACAGAACCGCTTGTTGCAATTTTGATGAGGCTCTCTTGTTCAGATATCGGTAAGTGGACTGGAGGCAGGGTATGAAAGGGATAACGAATCCAGTTGTTTGTGTCATGCGTTTCGGAAAAGTACTTGCGTAATTGCGCACCCAACTCACTCAAGTGCTTCGCTATAGGCCAGTCGCTATAGGCCAGTCGTGTGAAAAACGTCATCATCATCATGCAAGCGGTCAGACATGTGAAAATTATGGTCAGTAAAGAAAACTTTAAGCTCATCTCTCAATTAAAAAAAAAAACATGTCAATACTTTGCCCCTTGATAACCAGCGCACTTCTGTATGTTGTAAAAGTGTTACATGGTCGCTGCCCATATCATTGCATAGTGCAGAAAACACACGAGAGTTCAGGGGCCTTGCTTTAACCTGTTAGGGCTAGGGGGCAGTATTTGCACGGCTGGATAATTTTTTTTTACCCGATTTAATCTGGTTACTAATCCTACCCAGTAACTAGAATATGCATATACTTATTATATATGGATAGAAAACACTCTAAAGTTCCTAAAACTGTTTGAATGGTGTCTGTGAGTATAACAGAACTCATTTGGCAGGCAAAACCCTGAGACATTTTCTGACAGGAAGTGGATACCTGATGTGTTGTATTACCTTTAAACCTATCCCATTGAAAAACACAGGGGCTGAGGAATATTTTGGCACTTCCTATTGCTTCCACTAGATGTCACCAGCCTTTACAAAGTGTTTTGAGTCTTCTGGAGGGAGATCTGACCGAACAAGAGCCATGGAACGATGATGGCCCATTAGACACCTGGCGTGCGAGTTCATGTTGGGTACCGTCGTTCCAATACGTTATAAAAGAGTTTGCATTCGTCCACCTTGAATATTATTCATGTTCTGGTTAAAAAAGGCCCTAATGATTTATGCTATACAACGTTTGACATGTTTGAACGAACGTAAATATATTTTTTCCCCTCGTTCATGACGAGAAGTCCGGCTGGCTTAGATCATGTGCTAACAAGACGGAGATTTTTGGACATAAATGATGAGCTTTTTTGAACAAAACTACATTCGTTATGGACCTGTGATACCTGGAAGTGACATCTGATGAAGAGAATCAAAGGTAATGGATTATTTACATAGTATTTTCGATTTTAGATCTCCCCAACATGACGTCTAGTCTGTATCGCAACGCGTATTTTTCTGGGCGCAGTGCTCAGATTATTGCAAAGTGTGATTTCCCAGTAAGGTTATTTTTAAATCTGGCAAGTTGATTGCGTTCAAGAGATGTAAATCTATAATTCTTTAAATGACAATATAATATTTTACCAATGTTTTCTAATTTTAATTATTTAATTTGTGGTGTTGACTTGACTGCCGGTTATTGGAGGGAAACGATTTCCTCAACATCAATGCCATAGTAAAACGCTGTTTTTGGATATAAATATGAACTTGATAGAACTAAAAATGCATGCATTGTCTAACATAATGTCCTAGGAGTGTCATCTGATGGAGATTGTAAAAGGTTAGTGCATCATTTTAGCTGGTTTTATGGTTTTGGTGACCCTGTCTTTGAATTGACAAAACATTACACACAACTCTTGTAAATGTACTGTCCTAACATACTCAATTTATGCTTTCGCCGTAAAACCTTTTTGAAATCGTAAAACGTGGTTAGATTAAGGAGATGTTTATCTTTCAAAGGGTGTAAAATAGTTGTATGTTTGAAAAATTTGAATTTTGACATTTATTTGGATTCAAATTTGCCGCTCTTGAAATGCACCTGCTGTTGATGGAGTGCACCACGGGGGGGACGCTAGCGTCCCACCTAGCCCATAGAGGTTAACAAAGTTGACCATTTTCACTGTAGCGTCCAAAACGTCTTTCAAGCTGTCAGGCATTGCCTGGGCAGCAAGCCTCTTGGTGGATGCTACAGTATACCCAAGTGGCATCGGGAGGAACTGCTTGCATACGCGTTACCACTCCACTATGTCTCCCTGTCATGGCTTTTGCGCCATGAGTAAAGATACCAACACATCTTGACCACCAAAGTCCATTTGATGTCACAAAGCTGTCCAGTACTTTAAAAATATCCTCTCCTGTTGTCCTGGTTTCCAGTGGTATGCAGAAGAGGATGTCTTCCTTAATTCCTTAAGTTCACCATTCTGCCATTCTCACTGTTAAACATCGCACAGTGTTCAACACAACGGCTCTTTATGTCAATCATTTGATCTGATCCTCCACAACAGTATGGGGTTTGCCTGTCCTAACCACTCGGTAGCTCACCATATAAGACGCTTCTAGCCCCTTCTTAGTAATGGTATCTGTTGCTTTTATACATGTCTTACTACTCAAAAGTCTTAACCTGTTGGGTCTAGGGGGCAGCATTTGCACGTCTGTATAAAAAAAATGTACCCGATTTAATCTGGTTACTAATCCTACCCAGTAACTAGAATATGCATATACTTATTATATATGGATAGAAAACACTCTAAAGTTTCCAAAACTGTTTGAATGGTGTCTGTGAGTATAACAGAACTCATTTGGCAGGCAAAACCCTGAGACATTTTCTGACAGGAAGTGGATACCTGATGTGTTGTATTGACTTTAAACCTATCCCATTGAAAAACACAGGGGTTTAGGAATATTTTGGCACTTCCTATTGCTTCCACTAGATGTCACCAGCCTTTACAAAGTGTTTTGAGTCTTCTGGAGGGAGATCTGACCGAACAAGAGCCATGGAACGATGATGTCCCATTAGACACCTGGCGCGCGAGTTCATGTTGGGTACCCTCGTTCCAATACGTTATAAAAGAGTATGCATTCGTCCACCTTGAATATTATTCATGTTCTGGTTAAAAAAGGCCCTAATGATTTATGCTATACAACGTTTGACATGTTTGAACGAACGGAAATATATTTTTTCCCCTCGTTCATGACGAGAAGTCCGGCTGGCTTACATCATGTGCTAACGAGACGGAGATTTTTGGACATAAATGATGAGCTTTTTTGAACAAAACTACATTCGTTATGGACCTGTGATACCTGGAAGTGACATCTGATGAAGAGAATCAAAGGTAATGGATTATTTACATAGTATTTTCGATTTTAGATCTCCCCAACATGACGTCTAGTCTGTATCGCAACGCGTATTTTTCTGGGCGCAGTGCTCAGATTATTGCAAAGTGTGATTTCCCAGTAAGGTTATTTTTAAATCTGGCAAGTTGATTGCGTTCAAGAGATGTAAATCTATAATTCTTTAATATTGCGGAAAGAATATTGCTTCCATCAATGTAATTGTCTGCATCATTTCCAATCCCCCATTTATTTTTTGGTAAATATATATATCACATACACATACCTATATAGACATACATACTTTTTTAAAGAATATACCTTTTTTATTATTCCCAGCAAACCCTAACACCGATCGCCCAATTGGAGCAAACTAATTAACACTTTGGCTTTTACCTTCAATTTATTCATCTTATACACATTTTACAGACAGTCTATTTTACAATAGTTATTTTTTGTTTGTTTCTAGTCCTTCCTCTATTTCTGACGTCCATCCAGTTTGATTTCTATTTGTAACTGTGCTATATCACAAAAGTTCTGAACCTATATACATTTTACAGACCCCGTATGTTTTACATTGTTAATCTTGTTATTAGTCCCACCCTTCAGCTCCATTCAACCCCTCCCATCTATCCATCAACATCATCCATTTCGGATTTCTATTTGCCATATATTTTTCAACTGTGCTGTGACGCTTCACAAAACAATTGAACCTTTCTATTCTCATAGCTTCTACAGACTGTAAATTAAAATAAACATTTTTGCTAAAATAATTATTATATTATTGATTGATTGACTATGGCTTTTCAAATCACCCAGTAATGCTATCTGCAGCGTTAGTTCTAGGCAAATGTAGCAATTCTTCAGCCATTGCTGGACCTGTGACCAAAAACGAGCTACATATGGACAATACCAAAATAAATGATCTAATGACTGCCTCCTCACAGCAGAATCTGCAGAGCTGGGAAGATTGTATCCCCTATACAGTGGGGGGAAAAAAGTATTTGATCCCCTGCTGATTTTAAACATTTGCCCACTGACAAAGAAAGGATCAGTCTATAATTTTAATGGTAGGTTTATTTGAACAGTGAGAGACAGAATAACAACAAAAATATCCAGAAAAACGCATGTCAAAAATGTTATAAAATGATTTGCATTTTAATGAGGGAAATAAGTATTTGACCCCCTCTCAATTAAAAATATTTCTGGCTCCCAGATGTCTTTATTACAGGTAACGAGCTGAGATTTAGGAGCACACTCTTAAAGGGAGTGCTCCTAACCGCAGCATCTTACCTGTAAAAAAGACACCTGTCCACAGAAGAAATCAATCAATCAGATTCCAAACTCTCCACCATGGCCAAGACCAAAGAGCTCTCCAAGGATGTCAGGGACAAGATTGTAGACCTACACAAGGCTGGAATGGGCTACAAGACCATCGCCAAGCAGCTTGGTGAGGTGACAACATTTGGTGCGATTATTCGCAAATGGAAGAAACACAAAAGAACTGTCAATATCCCTCGGCCTGGGGCTCCATGCAAGATCTCACCTCGTGGAGTTGCAATGATCATGAGAACGGTGAGGAATCAGCCCAGAACTACACGGGAGGATCTTGTCAATGATCTCAAGGCAGCTGGGACCATAGTCACCAAGAAAACAATTGGTAACACACTACGCCGTGAAGGACTGAAATCCTGCAGCGCCCGCAAGGTCCCCCCTGCTCAAGAATACATATACATGCCCGTCTGAAGTTTGCCAATGAACATCTGAATGACTCAGAGGACAACTGGGTGAAAGTGTTGTGGTCAGATGAGACCAAAATGGAGGTCTTTGGTATCAACTCAACTCGCCATGTTTGGAGGAGGAGGAATGCTGCATATGACCGCAAGAACACCATCTCCACCGTCAAACATGGAGGTGGAAACATTATGCTTTGGGGGAGTTTTTCTGCTAAGGGGACAGGACAACTTCACCACATCAAAGGGACAATGGACGGGGCCATGTACCGTCAAATCTTGGGTGAGAACCTCCTTCCCTCAGCCAGGGCATTGAAAATGGGTCGTGGATGGGTATTCCAGCATGACAATGACCCAAAACACACGGCCAAGGCAACAAAGGAGTGGCTCAAGAAGAAGCACATTAAGGTCCTGGAGTGGCCTAGCCAGTCTCCAGACCTTAATCCCATAGAAAATCTGTGGAGGGAGCTGAAGGTTCGAGTTGCCAAACGTCAGCCTCGAAACCTTAATGACTTGGAGAAGATCTGCAAAGAGGAGTGGGACAAAATCCCTCATGAGATGTGTACAAACCTGGTGGCCAACTACAAGAAACTTCTGACCTCTGATTGCCAACAAGGGTTTTGCCACCAAGTACTAAGTCATGTTTTGCAGAGGGATCAAATACTTATTTCCCTCATTAAAATGCTAATCATTTTACAACATTTTTGACATGCGTTTTTCTGGATTTGTTTGTTGTTATTCTGTCTCTCACTGTTCAAATAAACCTACCATTAAAATTATAGACTGATCATACAAAATAAATTATAGACTGAACGTACAAAATCAGCAGGGGATCAAATACTTTTTTCCCTCACTGTATATATAACATTCTATTAGTTGGAAGAATTGTGTATAGTAATTTAAGTTTTGAATTCGGCGTTATTTTGCGTATCAATTCATAAACCATGTGCCATGGAATGGCAACTGCCAACTATGTGTCTGTCTATCCCTGTTCTCTCCTCTCTGCACAGGCCACACAAACGCCTCACACCGCGTGGCCGCTGCCACTCTAACGTGGAGTTCCAGGTCTCCGGCACCCTCTGGAACTGCCGGTCTGCGGCCAACAAGGCAGAGTTCATCTCAGCCTATGCTACCCTCCAGTCCCTCGACTTCTTGGCGCAGTGACGGAAACATGGATGACCACAGAAAACACTGCTACTCCTACTGCTCTCTCCTCTCCGGCGCGGCCCACGCTTGGATTGCGTCCTACCTGACAGGTCGCTCCTACCAGGTGGCGTGGCGAGAATCTGTCTCCGCACCACGTGCTCTCACCACTGGTGTCCCCCAGGGCTCAGTTCTAGGCCCTCTCCTATTCTCGCTATACACCAAGTCACTTGGCTCTGTCATATCCTCACATGGTCTCTCCTATCATTGCTATGCAGACGACACACAATTAATCTTCTCCTTTCCCCCTTCTGATAACCAGGTGGCGAATCGCATCTCTGCATGTCTGGCAGACATATCAGTGTGGATGACGGATCACCACCTCAAGCTGAACCTCGCCTCGGCGGAGCTGCTTTTCCTCCCGGGGAAGGACTGCCCGTTCCATGATCTCGCCATCACGGTTGACAACTCCATTGTGTCCTCCTCCCAGAGTGCTAAGAACCTTGGCGTGACCCTGGACAACACCCTGTCGTTCTCCACTAACATCAAGGCGGTGACCCGATCCTGTAGGTTCATGCTCTACTACGTACCGACGAATATGACCCTGCCTCACACAGGAAGCGGAGCAGGTCCTAATCCAGGCACTTGTCATCTCCCGTCTGGATTACTGCAACTTGCTGCTGGCGGGGCTCCCTGCCTGTGCCATTAAACCCCTACAACTCATCCAGAACGCCGCAGCCCGTCTGGTGTTCAACCTTCCCAAGTTCTCTCACGTCACCCCGCTCCTCCGCACACTCCACTGGCTTCCAGTTGAAGCTCGCATCTGCTACAAGACCATGGTGCTTGCCTACGGAGCCGTGAGGGGAACGGCACCTCCGTACCTTCAGGCTCTGATCAGTCCCTACACCCAAAGAAGGGCACTGCGTTCATCCACCTCTGGCCTGCTCGCCTCCCTACCTCTGCGGAAGCATAGTTCCCGCTCAGCCCAGTCAAAACTGTTCGCTACTCTGGCACCCCAATGGTGGAACAAGCTCCCTCACGACGCCAGGACAGCGGAGTCAATCACCACCTTCCTGAAACCCCACCTCTTTAAGGAATACCTGGGGTAGGATTAAGTAATCCTTCTACCCCCCCTCCCCCCAAAAAAAGATATAGATGTACTATTGTAAAGTGGTTGTTCCACTGGATACCATAAGGTGAATGCACCAATTTGTAAGTTGCTCTGGATAAGAGCGTCTGCTAAATGACGTAAATGTAAAATGTAAATGAATGGGCACATCGAAAATCTCCCCAACTATTTTGCAATTTATATGGCATAGCTATCACTTTTTGGTCCTTAAATGAAATTGGTATATGTTTTTATTTATCACACTTTTCTTTAACCATTTATGTTCATTGATACAGGGCCGACATACAAGTTCCTTACTTTCTTCCCCTTCTACTTGCCTCTTCCATTTTTGTGGTAATGCTGCAATTAATTGGTTGTAATTTTGGGTAGAGCAGACATTTCCATATGTCTGTGTTAGCTGCATGTGTGACATCACTCCACCAGTCGTATTTATAATATCATTCACTAAAATTATACCTTTTTTAAACATTTCTTCGAAAAATCGTTTTTTTGTTTTTTTTAAATCAATTACCGTAAATTCCGGACTATAAGCCACAACTTTTTTCCCACGCTTTGAACATCGCGGCTTAAACAATATATGGATTTTTCCCACTTTCAATTTTTTTTCTTACAAAAAAACACATTCTGTGACGTGCTCAGTTTTTTGGCGGCATGAAGCTTTCATTAGACCAATGAAATTGCCAAACGGGTTAAGGTTAAACAACTTTTTTGTTTACTGTTTAGATTAAATCGAGCGCTCTCAACCTTCCCATCATTCTGATTACGGTAGTCATTTTGTCACCCTCATCATGGCAAAGACATGGAGAAATGCATATGATGCAGCTTTCAAGATGAAGGCGATTGATCTGGCTGTTGGAAAAAGAAATAGAGCTGCTGCACGGGAGCTTGGTCTTAATGAGTCGATGATAAGACGTTGGAAACAGCAGCTTGAGGAATTGACTCAGTGCAAAAAGACAACTAAAGCTTACTGCTAATTTTAAATGTTTTGTTACAAGCCGTGTTTCGTTAAAGCCCATTTATTTTTGTTACAAGCCGTGTTTCGTTAAAGCCTGTGTAAAGTTAATTTGTTTCAATGTACCGGTAGGCACCTGCGGCTTATAGACATGTGAGGCTTATTTATGTTCAAAATAATATTATTTTTTTAAATTCAGTGGGTGATGCTTATATTCAGGTGCGCTTAATAGTCCGGAAAATACGGTACTATATTTGAATTTAACCACAATATTTGTTGTATTAATTGTTCTGTCTTTTCAGGTGGATTAAACTGAAATTGCAACCAACTTTCTAAGGCTCGTTTAACCTGTTATGGCTAGGGGGCAGTATTTTCACGGCCGGATAAAAAACGTACCCGATTTAATCTGATTATTACTCCTGCCCAGAAACTAGAATATGCATATAATTATTAGCTTTGGATAGAAAACACTCCAAAGTTTCTAAAACTGTTTGAATGGTGTCTGTGAGTATAACAGAACTCATTTGGCAGGCCAAAACCTGAGAAGATTCTGTACAGGAAGTACCCTGTCTGACCATTTCTTGGCCTTCTTGATTATCTCTATCCAATACAGGGGATCTCTGCTGTTATGTGACACTTCCTACGGCTCCCATGGGCTCTCAGAAGGCGGCAAAAAGCTGAATCGTGGCTTTGCAGGCTATGGCTGAAAAACAGTAGCGCGTTTGGATAGTGGCCGGTCACAGTACTATGAGACTTAGGCTCGTGCACGAGTCGACTCCATGTTTTTATTCTTTCATCTGTGAACGAAAACCACCACTCCCGGGCGGAATATTATCGCTTTTTTACGAGAAAAATTGCATAAAAATTGATTTTAAACAGCGTTTGACATGCTTCGAAGTACGGTAATGGAATATTTCGATTTTTTTTTGTCACGAAATGCGTCGTGCGCGTGACCCTTCGTCACCCTTGGATAGTGTCTTGAACGCACGAACAAAACGCCGCTATTTGGATATAACTATGGATTATTTTGAACCAAACCAACATTTGTTATTGAAGTAGAAGTCCTGGGAGTGCATTCTGACGAAGAACACCAAAGGTAATCAAACTTTTCTAATAGTAAATCGGAGTTTGGTCAGGGCTAAACTTGGTGGGTGTCAAAATAGCTAGCCGTGATGGCCGGGCTATCTACTCAGAATATTGCAAAATGTGCTTTCACCGAAAAGCTATTTTAAAATTGGACACCTCGATTGCACAAAGGAGTTCTGTATCTATAATTCTTAAAATAATTGTTATGTTTTTTGTGAACGTTTATCGTGAGTAATTTAGTAAATTCACCGCAAGTGTTCGGTGGGAATGCTAGTTCTGAACATCACATGCTAATGTAAAAAGCTGTTTTTTGATATAAATATGAACTTGATTGAACAAAACATGCATGTATTGTATAACATAATGTCCTAGGCGTGTCATCTGATGAAGATCATCAAAGGTTAGTGCTGCATTTAGCTGTGGTTTTGTTTTTTTGTGACATTATATGCTAGCTTGAAAAATGGGTGTCTGATTATTTCTGGCTGGGTACTCTGCTGACATAATCTAATGTTTTGCTTTCGCTGTAAAGCCTTTTTGAAATCGGACAGTGTGGTTAGATAAAGGAGAGTCTTGTCTTTAAAATGCTGTAAAATAGTCATATGTTTGAAAAATTGAAGTTTTTGTATTTTTGAGGAATTTGTAATTCGCGCCACGCCTATCATTGGATACTGGAGCAGGTGTTCCGCTAGCGGAACGTCTAGA
Organism: Salmo salar; assembly: GCF_965601325.2. NCBI lineage: Eukaryota > Metazoa > Chordata > Actinopteri > Salmoniformes > Salmonidae > Salmo > Salmo salar. The sequence continues at coordinate 3,942,579 of NC_138308.1, read as the reverse complement.
TGTAAGAGGTTAAAAAATAAGGATATTTTGGAGATTATTTCCTTTTCAAACAACCGAAAGTGGGCAGGTGTAATCTGAATAAAGGGAAAAAGGCCCTTCTTGAACATAGGATGAGACATTTGTACCAATTTACTAGAAAACCAGTTTGGATTTAAATATAACTTTGGTATGACTGATGCCTTTAGTGAGAGGTCTAATGCTTTAATATGTAATAATTTCTGCCCTCCGAATTCATATTCGTTATATAAATAGACCCTTTTAATTTTATCTGGCTTGCCGTTCCAAATAAAATGGAATATTTTTTGTTCATATAATTTAAAAAGCAGGTCACTAGGTGTAGGCAAAACCATAAGCAAATAGGTAAACTGTGATGCGATTAAAGAGTTAATCAGGGTGATTTTTCCACAAATAGACAGGTATTTTCCTTTCCATGGTACCAAGATCTTACCTTTTTTTGCCAACTTTCTATAAAAATGTATTGAAGTGTGATCATTTCTTTCTTTTGGGATTTGTATACCGAGTATGTCCACATCTCCATCAGACCATTTAATTGGTAAACTACATGGTAATGTAAAATGTGCATTTTTTTGTGATCCAATACGTAATATAATAATTATCATTATTTGGTTTTAATCCAGAGAGGATAGCAAAAGTATCTAGATCCTCTATGAGGCCGTGGAGAGACTAATTGTGGTTTTATAAGAAAACATGAATCATCGGCGTACAATGACACCTTGGTTTGTAAGCCACGGATTTCTAATCCCTTAATATTATTGTTTGAGCTAATCTTAACAGCTAACATTTCAATTGCAATAATAAATAAATATGCCGATAGTGGACAACCTTGTTTTACTCCTCTAGATAGTTTAAAACTTTCTGAGATGTAGCCATTATTTACTGTTTTACACCTAGGGTTACTATACATAACTTTAACCCATTTTATAAGAGATTCCCCAAAATTGAAATATTCTAGGCATTTATATATAAACTCGTCGTACTTTATCAAAAGCCTTTTCAAAATCAGCTATGAAAACCAGGCCTGGTGTCCCCGAAATGTCATAGTATTCTATTGTTTCCAGTACTTGTCTTATATTATCTCCAATGTATCGTCCATGTAAAAAACCTGTCTGATTAGGATGAATAATATCTGACAATACTTTCTTAATTCTATGCGCCAAGCATTTGCTAGGATTTTTGCATCACAACACTGAAGTGTAAGAGGTCTCCAATTTTTTAAATGGACTGGATCTTTATATATACCATTTGGGTCCCGTTTCAGTAATAATGATATCAGACCTTGTTGTGTGTCTGATAATCTACCATTTATATAGGAGTGGTTAAAACATGCTAATAATGGTACTTTGAGTATATGAAAAAAAGTTTTGTATACTTCCACTGGTATGCCATCCAGCCCTGGAGTTTTCCCATCCTTAAAGGCCCTAATTACATCAAGAAGTTCCTCCTCTGTAATTTGGCCTTCACATGAGTCTTTCTGTACAGATGTTAATTTTACATTATTATTAGGGGAAAAAAACATACAATTAGTTTCAGTTAGTGGAGATAGAGGAACCTGAAACGAAAACATATTCTTAAAATACTTTTCTTCCTCTTTCAAAATATAATTTGGTGAATCATGCGTGACTCCATCATTTGTAACAAGTTTTAATAAAAAAATGTTGGTAGCATTAATATATTGAAGATTGAAAAAGAATTTGGTGCTTTTTTCCCCATATTCCATCCAGTTCGCTTAATTTTTATAATATATTACACTGGATCTTTCTTGAATAAGTTCCTCCATTTGTTTTTGTTTTTCCTCTAACTTATTCTGTGCCTCTATGGTACCGTTTTTTATTGCTATCTAACTGTACTGTTAGTCCTTCAATTTCCTTTGTTTAATATGGACTCTTTTGATCTAAATTGCTTTTGTTTTATAGATGAGTACTGAATTGCATTGTCTCTAAAGGCACACTTAAGTGTCCCATACAATAAGGGGATCTGCTGTACCTATGTTATATCTGAAAAAGTCAGTTATAAATTCTTCTGTCCTAGTTAACCCACTGTTCCTAGTCATTGTAAATAAGAATTTGTTCTTAACTGACTTGCCTAGTTAAATAAAAAATACATGTAAAAAAAAAATCTCTCTCACAGGTGCAACAAATATAGCCTCTTACATGCGTCAAAATATGTTAATACATCAGAAACAACAATACCATGCGCCCACTAGTGGTGAAAAGGGTTCTGGCACTCCAAAGATACGGTAACCATTAGAAATTCAATAATTCTATCCCCAGCCACAAAATGTACCATAATTTACAGTATGCTGCAGTAAAACATAGTATTTTACTGTTGATAATACCCAACATTACTGTATAAATTACAAATCAAATCACATTTTATTTGATATTATTTGATATAGTGTATAGAAATGTTGCGCAATAAGAACACATTTCATTTCACGCATCAACAAGCTATTTTAGGAGCTGAATTTCTCCAACTCTGTTCCTTGAGAGCTAACCCTCCTGAAGGTTTTCGCTCCAACCTCAGATGTTACTAACCTATTTCAGCTTATCAACTAGCTAATTATCAGCCTCACATTCCAAAATGTGTTCCAATGGCATGAAGTGTTTGATTTGATTTTTGATTATATTTGCATTGATGTCAGAGTGATTAGAGGGACAATAGAGCGCCAAGTACGAGGCCATTAGCAAGTTTGGTAGGCTACTAATGACCATCAGTGGTACGAGTGGCGGCATTCATACAGAGCGCAGTTTTGGAGTAGCCTTGTTACCGTAACTCAGCGGTCACGTAGAATTTGACTGTGGTCATAACTGGTGACTGCCGGTGTGGCTGTAATACGGTCACCTTAACAACCCTATTGGCGCGTCTTCATCCTCCACTGACAGGGGTGTTGGAGGGAAAGAGAGCAACAACACTCATCCCTGTCCATCAGGCTCCACCCAGAGTGGAGGCTGGGCGAGAGGGGGTGAGAGAAAGAGGGAGCGAGGGAGCAAGCAGAAAAGAACAGTGTGTGCGTTGTAAATATTTTGTGTGTGAAAGAGTGATATTCGTATGAAAGACCGACTGCAGTATATGTTCTTCTGCAGGTGTGCTCAGGCGAGTGTGTGTGTACAAGTGTTTGTGTACAAAATAGAGATTTAGTCTGATAGAAAGAATACAGTATATTGTATTTGTGTGTGCATATGACAACTTCTACAGAAGCCCATACAGTAGTGTAAAGACAGTAGTACTGACCTGTCCCAGCAGGAGGAGCTGGTCAGCACACTTCTTGGTGTGTTCATAACTGGACCTCTTCACCTCCTGTAGATGGACTCGCTCCAACTGGAACCTCTGTTACAACATACAGAGAGCGAGATTGAGAGATGGAGAGAGAAAGAGGTGAAGAGATGGAGAGATTATTATTTAACATGTACTTATCCAGATTCGTATCATTGAAATAAAAATCTATTTTACAAGAGAGACCTGTTTCAAGATGGCAGCCATCAACAGTTACTAAAGTTACACACATATAGTAAAGGTACATTCAATTAAGTTATAAACAAAACATAGCAAAAGCAATCCTCAAGTCACGTGGTACGAGTGGCAATCACAATTGTCATCTAGTTATTTAATCGACCAACCTCTTAAATTCCCGAAATATAAAAATACATTTTTGGCCTGGTGAGATTGTTTAAGAGATCATTACATGAGTAGAAGAAGAGAAAGTATGAGAGACAGGAGATGGAGAGTAAGAAGGTAAAGGGATAGAGACTAGGTAAAGAGCAGACCATGTCATTACATTTTGTTTAAATATTCAAGAATCATTATTCTATTGCACTGCCACGCTTCACCAGACATTTATATTCCGCACCACCCCATCACAATGATTGCATTTAATGTTCACTGCAGGATAATTGATGGAACTCAGACAAATGCATGAAAGTGTTTTCAGAGCAAAGAAGAAAAGTAATAAAATCTAGAATTACATTGTCTAGTGGATAGACTCGATGGATTTTCCAAAACACAAGAGCTAATCAGAGTATTATAAGAGGACTGACGAGAAGATGCTGGGCAGAAGAAGTGCTGTGTACCACCCATTACCTAGTTAAATAAAGGTTAAATAAAAATAAATAAAATACCAAAGTTCTCTATGACAACTAAGGGGAGAGTGCTAAACACATATGTTCACTGCAGGTAAATGTAGTGTTCAGAACATGTTGCTGCAACAGTTGAAGATGGATAGAGGAGAGAGTGGTGGCTGTTTTGGTGCCATCATCATCTTCCCCATCTGCTACACCATCTTAGTTAACCTGCTAAAGCTAAAGAAGAGAGCAAAAGTGTGGAGGCGAGCTGAGCCTGATGAACAAAGAGACTGAAATTTGACAGAGATTGAAAAGTGTCTTGTTACTTGAAGTTGACCTTTGCTTATTGTCTAAGTTCAGGGGGGTTCTGTTTTAACATGCTCTGACCACAGTCCTGCCATGAATCTCCTGTGATGATCCAAAGGATCAGGTTACAGTGGATCAGCTCTACAGAGCTCTCTCTCTCGCAGAGGGGGAGAGGGATGGATGTGGGGGGGGGGGGGGGGGGTTTATGACACCTCGATCGTAAACCATGGGCAGCAGACGATTCCTTCTGAGGCCTAATTTGGGCAAATGGAATGTCTCTGTGTTACAGAAGAGTTTACCGCCCAAGAACTTCAACATCAAACCATGGACACTGGGACAATTTATTTCAAAATCCGAATATTGGGACTGATGAGAGATGGAATATGGAAAATTAACGTCTATTTTGGGATGTCATTAAAAGTTGCATGAAGACATTATAACGAAAACATTGTAACTTGAAGAATTTTCATACAGTGTATGTCATGTTTACATGCTTTGCGTTGTGTGGAAAATATCCAGGATAAAGTGAATGTTTTGTGACGATAAGATTGTGATTTTATTTCTCTAACGAGATCATTGTAAATTGTGATACCTTGCCTCTTAACTAGCTACACCCCAGGGAACCCAGAGAGTGTGTCAGCAAGACGTAAACACCCCCTTTCTACCCGAGGGTATAAAGCGTTTTAGTTAAGAATTAACATATCAGACTAGAAGGGACACAAGCTGCAGCTGAGGCCTACAATTAGTCACGACCCCGAAATGCAACACGAGTTTGAAGAAGACAAAGGAACCTTATAACAATCAATGATACAGTTGAGTACTGAGACCTGTATCTAAGAATGTGAATTTCAGCAGGACCATATGGTTCTTCTCTTCAAATCATTGTTCGTCTACACTGCTTTTATCACCACTCTGGAATCATTGACATGGCTGATTAGCTGTCCTCAGGAGACTATTCTTCCAGAACGAGTGCAAGTAAACAGACAACTAAGAAGGACAATATGACATCTTGTGGACAATCAGAGACTTACACCTGAGAACGAAGGAGAAGGACATTCAAAGAACAAGTCCTCTGTCAAACCCTTATCACTGAACCTGGCCCACGAAGGTCTGGGCCCAACAGAGATACACCAACAAAGACCTTCAACGTGCAATTTTTTTAATAAAAAACATCCCTTTTTCAGGACCCCATCTATCAAAGATAATTCGTCAAATCCAAATGACTTCACAGATCTTCATTATAAAGGTTTTAAACACTGTTTCCCATGCTTGTTCAATTAACCATAAACAATTAATGAACATGCACCTGTGGAACGGTTGTTAAGACACTAACAGTTTACAGAGGGTAGGCAATTAAGGTCACAGTTATGAAAACTTAGGACACTAAAGAGTCCTTTCTACTGACTCTGAAAAAAAAAAGAAGAAAGATGCCCAGGGTCCCTGCTCATCTGTGTCAACGTGCCTTAGGCATGCTGCAAGGAGGCATGAAGACTGTAGATGTGGCCAGGGAAATAATTTGCAATGTCCGTACTGTGAGACGCCTAAGACAGCGCTACAGGGAGATGGGACAGACAGCTGATCGTCCTCGCAGTGGCAGACCACGTGTAACAACACCTGCACAGGATCGGTACATCCGAACATCACACCTGCGGGACAGGTACAGGATGGCAACAACTGCCTGAGTTACACCAGGAATGTACAATCCTTCCATCAGTGCTCAGACTGTCCGCAATAGGCTGAGAGAGGCTGGACTGAGGGCCTGTTGTAAGGCAGGTCCTCATCAGACATCACCGGAAACAACGTCACCTATGGGCACAAACCCACCGTTGCTGGACCAGACAGGACTGGCAAAAAGTGCTCTTCACTGACGAGTTGCAGTTTTGTCTCACCAGGGGTGATGGTCGGATTCACTTTTATCGTCGATGGAATGAGCGTTACACCGAGGCCTGTACTCTGGAGCGGGATCGATTTGGAGATGGAGGAACCGTCATGGTCTGGGGCGGTGTGTCACAGCATCATCGGACTGAGCTTGTTGTCATTGCAGGTAATCTCAATGCTGTGCGTTACAGGGAAGACATCCTCCTCCCTCATGTTGTACCCTTCCTGCAGGCTCATCCTGACATGACCCTCCAGCATGACAATGCCACCAGCCATACTGCTCGTTCTGTGCGTGATTTGCTGCAAGACAGGAATGTCAGTGTTCTGCCATGGCCAGCATAGAGCCCGGATCTCAATCCCATTGAGCATGTCTGGGACCTGTTGGATCGGCGGGTGAGGGCTAGGGCCATTCCACCCAAAAATGTCCGTGAACTTGCAGGTGCCTTGGTGGAAGAGTGGGGTAACATCTCACAGCAAGAACTGGCAAATATGGTGCAGTCCACGAGGAGGAGATGCACTGCAGTACTTCATGCAGCTGGTGGCCACACCAGATACTGACTGTTACTTTTGATTTGACCCCCCCCCCCCTTTGTTCAGGGACACATTATTCAATTTCTGTTAGGCACATGTCTGTTCAGTGTATGTCTCAGTTATTGAATCTTATGGTCATACAAATATTTACAAATGTTAAGTTTGCTGATAATAAAACGCAGTTGACAGTGAGGACGTTTCTTTTTTTTACATACATTACTTCTTACCCATAAGAGCGGCAGTTTGGGGCACGGTATTCGGACTAAACTAAGCGTAGTTTACAAATGTATCCAAGTGTTGTTTCTCTCTCGCTCTATATTTCCATCTTGGGTAACCAGTGTCATATTAGTCTGCCAGGGACTTGTTGTCATCGTATTACGTTTCTATTCAATAACCTATACCGTTGGTATATGTGTATCTTATGTTATCACTTAGCTTATTAGTGAATAAATAACCAAATCAATTTGTGTGGTATGGAATGATCAGTGAGACCCGGGTTTGTGCAGATTGATGGAGTCTACGATGTTCAGAATGAGACTGATATGAGGAAACTATTAATTGATGACTGGTATGATATCTATATATTCTTGAGTTAATTTGTGAAATGGTAACTCATTAACCTCTTGAGGATACCCTAGGATAGGGGGCGCCACAGCGCATTTTGAAAAAAAATCGTTCCCATTTTCAACGGCCTACTAATCAAACTCAGAAGATAGGGCATGCATATACTTATTATATATGGATAGAAAACACTCTAAAGTTTCTAAAACTGTTTGAATGGTGTCTGTGAGTATAACAGAACTCATTTGGCAGGCAAAACCCTGAGACATTTTCTGACAGGAAGTGGATACCTGATGTGTTGTATTGAGTTCTAACCTATCCCATTGAAAAACACAGGGGTTTAGGAATATTTTGGCACTTCCTATTGCTTCCACTAGATGTCGCCAGTCCTTTCACAGTGGTTTGAGCCTTATAGAGTCAAAACTCAGTGAATGACAGGAGTTTGAAATTGGTCACAGGGGATGGGCCATCACCATTATGACGCCGGCGGCCATGTCTGCCCCCACCTTTGGAAACGGTTTTAAAGGCAATGAAATCATCCCCCTCGAATCTTATTGGCTCTCTTGGTGTTAGTGGCCCTGAACATTTATTTTATACAACGTTTGACATGTTTGAACGAACCTACATGCGCGAGGATTGCTTTCAGTATGAAGTGCAGAGCTGCGTTTGGAGAGAGCCATAGGACGCGCTACCAACATCAGGCTAATGGAACGTGAAGTATGGACTTTTTGACCGAAAATACATCTGTTGTGGACCTGGGATGCTTTCTGATGAAGACAACTAAAGGTAGGCGATTATTGACAATATTATTGAAGATGAGATGGTTCATACTGTTGCATCCAAGATGGCGCCGAGCACTGTATATTAGCTGATTTTCTGAGTATCGCATCTCCTTTTATCGCAAAGTGTGATTACCCAGTAAAGTTAATTTAAAATCTGGTATGACGGGTGTTCTCAAGAGATATTCATCTATAAATGTTAGATTGACAATATACATTTAAAAAATCGTTATAGTATAGCAATTTATTGAAACGTAGCATTGTTTACCGGGACGCTTTTGAGGGGAAATTAGGTAGTCAACGTCAGACAGAGATGTAAAATGCTGTTTTTATATATAAATATGACCTTTATTGAACAAAAGAATGCATGCATTGTATAACATGATGTCCTAGGGGTGCCATCTGATGAAGTTTGTAAAAGGTTAGTGCTACATTTAGCTGTTTATTGATAATATGTGATGGAAGTGGTTGGTCGGAAAATGGCTATGAAGCTGCTTTTTAAGATGGACTCATCTAATATAATCTAATGATTTGCTTTTCCTGTAAAACCTTTTTGAAATCGGACGACGTGGGTCGATTCAGGAGAGGTGTATCTATAAAAAAAAAAAAAAAATATTTTTTATTTTTGTAAAAAATTATGATAATTTTTTAATGCTAATTGGCGATATGATTTTTCGCTGGATTTTGATCCCGCTAACGGGATCAGATGCTCAAGAGGTTAAACTTTTCCCATGGTGCCCCAAATTCCTAATGAGTTAATTGTTACATGATTAATTTAATAGAGTAATAAACATAGTAGGTAATTATTCGATGAATAGCAGTCATCACATTAATGATAATGGACTGTCGTAACGTGACTGTTTTATAATGAGTGAAGTCGATGGAGGTTTGTTTAGTGTTATATCTACACTATTACTTTCAATTTAGTGGAGACAATGGAGTGTGTTAAGTGTTATATTCACACTCAATCACTTCGAAAAAAGTGGAGATGGTGGAGTGTGGATAGCACTGAAGGGTGTTTCCATAGGAGGTGGCCCAATTTCATTATAAAAGGGAGAAGTAGGATGATAGATATTCATTCTTCCTCTTTTGGATGTTGTGGGCGGTGGAGGCTGGTGGGGCGGACCTGTGGGAGAGCGGGCTCATTGTGGTGGTTGGAGTGGAGTGAACTGTCAAAGGTGGTTTCCATGTTTGGTACCGTTCTGTTTGTTCCGGCCAATGCGGTGGGCCCGTCTTCTTACGGCTCCAATCACCGGCCTCCACTGCTTGTGAGTATTCTTTGGCAGTTTTACTTAAATGCAGGGGAGCTAGTTACGCATGTCTGTCTTTACTTTTTGAGGGAAAATGTACTTGATACGATTGTGATACCCTGGATAAGAGCATCTGCTAAATGACTAAAACGTCAAATGTAACTAGAGCTTTTATTCAATTCAGTGATTAATTCTGTGTCAACCACCTGCTTTGGACATAAAACCACATACAAAGAACAATATTTGTCTTATTGTTCAGTAGGTTCAAAAGCCTTCCATAGACATAGACTGTCAGTGTACTCTCATTAGGCTCATGTTATGGTGATTTTGGAATACTCTGACAAATGTATTTTTGACTGAAAGCTTATCACATCTTATCTAATATTGCAGATCATTTTTCTTCATGTTGATATTGGTGGGCAATGGGCATGTAGCTGAAGTGTCTCAGAGTATCTAGGATCAGTTTTACCTTTTAGATAACAAGGAATAACATTGTGGGGGTCCTGATCCTAGATCAGCACTCCTACTCTGAGACGCTTGATCCATACAGCCCATGGAATATGATATTACTTGACACTAGTGAACAATGGACAGTGTACCAGCAGCACTTGTGCTCTGAGTCTTTCATCATTGTCTACTTTCATCTCATGGGCATGAGATCATAGAGGAATAAGACTTATTTCAACAATTAAAGGGGAGGGGAGAAACTGGTCTGGCTCTCACAGATGTTGTCGAGACAAATAAAAACAGGACTATTGTTATGCTTTCGAGCATTGACATGATTATTCTAGTGAAACTGTTCTGGTATTTGATGTATTGAGTAGAACAACTACCAGTCAACAGAAAAAGCTTTCTGAATTGGTTTATGTGTCAATGCCATTTCTTATGATAATAAGTATTGTTAAATTACACTTTGAACATGGAAATATACGGAACAAAAACATAAACGCAATATGCAACAACAAAAGATTTTACTGAGTTACAAATCATATGAGGAAATCAGTCAATTGAAATGCATTAGGCCCTAATCTATGGATTTCACATGACTGATATGCATCTGTTGGTCAGAGATACATAAAAAAAAAATAGGCTTTCCAATGGGCCTTAGGATCTTGTCGGGGTATTTCTGTCCATTCAAATTGCCATCAATAAAATGCAATTGTGTTCATTGTCCATAGCTTAAGCCTGCCCATACCATAACTTCCCCGCCACCATGGAGCACACTGTTCATAACGTTAACATTAGCAAACGGCTCACCCACACAACGCCATACATGTGGTCTGCGGTTGTGAGGCCAGTTTGACTTATTGCCAAATTATCCAAAATGACGTTTGAGGCGGCTTATGGTAGAGAAATGAACATTAAATTCTCTGGCAACAGCTCTGGTGGACATTCCTGCAGTCAGCATGCCAATTACACACTCCCTCAAATCTTGAGACATCCATGGCATCGTGTTGTGACACAAAACTGCACATTTTAGAGCTGCCTTTTATTGTCCCCAGCACAAGTACATCAGTGTAATGATCATGCTATTTAATCAGCTTCTTCATATGCCACACCTGTCAGGTGGATGGATTATCTTGGCAAAGGAGAAATGCTCACTTACAGGGATGTAAACAAATGTGTGCACAACATTTGAGAGAAAAAAGAAAAAAAAATTGTGTGCAAATGGAACATTTCTGGGATCTTTTATTTGGTCTCATGAAACATGGGGCCTACACTTTACATGTTGCTTTTATATTTTTGTTAAGTGTACAATCCAAGATTGATATTTCCTAGGCCCTAAAAAAAAGTATGTTGCTCGAAATCTCCATTAGACAGACCGACAGAAGAATGTGACGCTCATGAAGGCCCAAATGCACCATCTCTGATTAAAAAGTATTCTCCATCAACTTGGCAACTGACAAGCGGATGGATCACAGCTGAGTCCGGTTGTCACGTGGTTGCCATGTCAACCAGTCATGCGATAGACATAACAGAGACAGGCCAATCAATATACACCGATTTAGCACACCTCCTGAATCCTAACCCTCCTGTGTCCAAAATGGCAGCTTATTCCCTATATAGTGCAAGTACACTAATTTTGACTAGGGCCCATACAGCTCTGGTAAAAAAGTAGTACATTATGAAGGGAATAGGGTGCAATTTGGGATACACCGAGAGGATCCAATCAATTATTAAGGTTGAAAAAAATCCACCAGCCTTGCTGGATTGTTTCTCAGGGCACTCTTCTCTTCTCCGTCCAACTACTCAGTTTCTTTTCTCCTCCGCCCTACACTCCTATTTTTTCACTCCTCCCCCATCTCCTCTGCAAAGGCAAAGGGATACTGCCAATGACAGAGCACACCACAAACAACGGCCCAAAGAGGGAGGGCAGTTGGCGGTTTGTGTGACTGTGTTGACCGGTCAAAACTGCTGACACGGCAGAATGGCTGAGGTCACAGGGGACTGTCTGCTAGAGGAATTACTATGTGGTCTGGGGCCAATACAACCTGTGGTGTTGACAGTTTGACAAATGTAATGGTATATACCCATTAACTCTCAAACACTGACGCCCACCTCCTTGGACGTTAACTAGAATAAATCCCTTGTAGAGACAACACATTGATTTGTTAGACCAGTGGATGCTGGTGTCACTTTAAATTGGAGGACGGGCTGATTGCAATGGCTGGAATGGAATTCCAGCCTTCAATGAGCCTGTTCTCCAATTTCTCCCTCAACCAGCTTCCAGTGTGTTAGACAAGGCACACTGCCTAATAAAAAAACATCCTAAACGTCCATTTGTCCATTCTTTCGCTCACCTGGAAATAGAAGCTCTCACACAGGGTGTCGTGGTAGATGTCCAGGTGGCCCTGTGGGGTGGCCTGGGTCCCCTCGGCTGGGGTCTGGCCCTCGGGGACGGGCACACTGAGGTGGCGAGCCTGGGCGAACGACTGGAGGTAGTGGGCCGCCACCGTCCAGAACTGCAGGTCCGACTCGTCCCCAAACAGCCTGCATTGGGACACAACCAGGCCAGTGTTCATTTGGCACCAAACTAAATAAAACGGACTGAAACAGGAAAGGATTACCTGTGTGTGTCCATTAAGGAACCCCTTGATTTGTTTTACATGGCAACATAATTTTTTTGCTAGGGTGTGCTGACGAAAATAGGCCAAAACAGGGATGCACTACCTGGGGATCCGATAAGAAACACTCATTTTTATTTGCAAAACGTTCTGGTACAGTGTGTCCAAATAAACACCCTGATTGCACTTGGTTTTGAAACGTTCGCTGTGATAGCAATAATGGATCAACCACTAATGACCGCACCACATGACCAGTTCTGCATGAAACCATCCCCACATCAATTCGTCGTTTTACTCCATCTTTCTGCTATATGCTTTTAAAACATTTTCACAGTGTAATATCGAACCGTTGCTAGGCTACCCCCCTTCACTAACAAAGGGGTACAAGAACATCAAACCACTATTGTAAAGTTTAATGTGAGTGTAAGAATCTTCTGAACATGGAAGAAAAGACACCTTAATGTGCATTCTTCTTCTGAAAAGGAGAGTCCTTGGGGATTCTCGGGCTTGGTGGGTTTAGAACAGTCAAAATGGGTTACAAAAACATTAATCATAGTTCAGAGCAGATTGTTTCTGCAGGTTTATGTAAGCTTGAGGGTGTAAAGTTAAGTTTAGACAAAGCTAGATCTCCTGACTTGGCACTAATGGTTGTAGCTCAATGTTAAATTGAAATCTCCCTGCCATCATATTTAAGCCAATATGACACCAATGTCGTAGGCTATTAATTTAAACAAGGATATATCTGACGATATCAGGCCATATACATTAAAGCTGTGTCACGACATGCCCTTGGGGGGGAGGATCATAGGCGCCCCCTCTCTCCAGTTTTATGATGGTCATAAATATCTGCAGGAAAACTCTTCCCCCCCACTCTCAGAAATGGAAGTTAATCCCTTTGTTACCACAGAGAGAGACGTTGCAGTAAGGTAACATCAAAAGGTTGAATAATTAAACAGTATTTCTGTATTCCAAACATTTGGAATGATCTGTGTGTATTTAAAGAACAATCCTGTCGAATTTGTTAATAATTTGTTATGTAACTAAAGACGGTAGGACAACATAACTATTTCTGGATGGGTATAATTGTCAGTGATCTGGTCCACATTCAAATGTGGGGGAACGTATATGATTAAATATGAAACTATTTGTGAGAATATATAATGTGGTGTTAGCCTTCTAAATGAGAGAATTGTTTTTCATATTAAGTATTAACCAAGTCAGTGGCCACGCCCCCATGAGTACAGACATTGCATCGGCGTCATGGAACGCCCCCCTTTTCCCAGAAGTGTATAAATCCCACTTCTGACAGAATTTACATTAGTCAAGCAAACGCAGGGACGGGGTCCCCACGTTGAAATGGCTACTACTCTAGAGGCCAACGAGACTGACAGCGTGAGCTGAGAGTGACGTAATGGCTAGAATTCTATTTTCAACAGAGAAGAAGGAAATCTACAAAACTGAAGACTACACAGGAACATTCAGTCTGTAAACTCGACCGAGAACCACCAGGTAGTACTCTGAAAGATCCATTCTGGAGAACATTTCCCTATCGAACGACCATTGGCATGCCGGACGTATCCATTATAACAAGCTACAACTAAGAAAGACTGATCTCTGGTGGACAAACTAGAGACTTTCTGTTGACTGACTCTCCAGCAGACGGACCGGTGATCACAGAGAGAGACAACAAAGGCCTACACTCGTAAATATGTAATTTGAAATTTATTTTCGAATGAGCGGCTGTTCATGTGCAAAGTATTAGCATTTCCATGAGCCTAGTTATCAGCTGTGTGTACAATAGTGGAGTCCTTTGTCTGTTCTCCTGCTCTTTCTCACCTGCTCCTCCCTTTTCATTTGGTGAAACAAGCCGTCATATTGGTTTAGTCCACTAGGGACTTTTCATTGTATCATATTAGTAACCAATGTATAACCTATCCAGGGTGTGTTCATGTACTTCTGTGTGATTATTTAGTTAGTAAATACATAAATAAGCCAATTGGTATATCGCTGATTCATCATTTATGCTAGGGTTCGTGCAGATATCCAAGAGTTTGCGACATTCACAATGAGACTGATAGAAGGTAAACAATTAACTAATGACTGATTGATGACTGAAATTTAAGAGATATATGAAAGAGTAAATTCGGAAAACGGTAACTCGTTAAATAAACTTTTTCCGTGGTGCCCTAAAATTGCTGATGAGTTAATTGTTACATAAGTAATTTTATCGTAATAATCAAACATAGTTAATACATTTTATAAAACAATTGTTATCACATTAATGATATTGCAGCTGTCGTGTCTTTGGACTATGTAATTTTCTGGCCGACCTGACCAAATTCACATATACTGAACAAAATATAAACGCAACTTGTAAAGTGTTGGTCCCATGTTTCATGAGCTGAAATAAAAGATCCCAGAAATGTTCCATACACACCAATTTCAATCACTGTTAGTGAGCATTTCTCGTTTTCCAAGATAATATGCCACACCTGTCAGTTGGATGGATGAAGAAGCTGATTAAAGAGCATGATCATTACAGTGGCACCGTGGGCTGGGGACAATAAAAGGCCACTAAGTTGTGCAGTTTTGTCACACAACACAATGCCAGAGAAGTCAAGATTTGAGGGGAGCGGGCAATTGGCATGCTGACTGCAGGAATGTCCACCAGAGCTGTTGCCAGAGAATTGTTCATTTCTCTACCATAAGCGGCCTCCAACGTCATTTTAGAGAATTTGGCAGCACGTCCAACCGCAGACCACATGTAACCACGACAGCCCAGGACCTCCACATACAGTTTCTTCACCTGCGGGATAGTCTGAGACTAGCCACTAGGCCAGTTGACGAATCTGTGGGTTTGCACAACCGAAAAATGTCCTGACAAACTGTCAGAAACCATCTTAGGGAAGCTCATCTGCGTGATCATCATCCTCACCAGGGTCTTAACCTGACTGCAGTTCGGCGTCATAACCGACTTCAGTGGGCAAATGGCCACTGGAACGCTGACAACTTCGATGGCCACTGGAACGCTGGAGAAGTATGCTCTTCACGGATGAATCCAGGTTGTATCGGGCAGATGGCAGACAGCGTGTATGGTGTTGTGTGGGCGAGCGGTTTGTTGATGTCAACGTTGTGAATAGAGTGCCGCATGGTGGCAGTGGGGTTATGGTATGGGCAGGCATAGGCTAAGGACAACGAACATAATTGCATTTTATCGATGGCAATTTCAATACACAGAGATACGGTGAAGAGATCCTGAGGCCCAATGTTGTGCCATTCATCCGCCACTATCTCCTAATGTTTCAGCATGATAATGCACAGCCCCATGTCGCAAGGATCTGTACACAATTCCTGGAAGCTGAAAATGCCCCAGTTCTTCCATGGCCTGCATACTCACCAGAAATGCCACCCATTGAGCATGTTTGGGTTGCTCAAATCAACGTGTACAACAGCATGTCCCAGTTCCCGCCAATATCCAGCAACATCGCACTGCAATTGAAGAGGAGTGGGACAACATTCCACAGGCCTAAATCAACAGCCTGATCAAATGGTGGTCACACAAGATACTGACTGGTTATCTGATCCATGTGACCAACAGATGCATATCTGTATTCCCAGTGATGTTAAATCCATACATTAGGGCCTAATGAATTTATTTAAATTGACTGATTCCCTTATATGAACTGTAACCCAGTAAAATCTTTGAAATTGTTCCATGTTGCGTTTATATTTTTGTTCAGTGTAGATTTCCGCAGGGGCACAGACATCGACCTTAGGGGGTTAAAAAAAAAAAACATACTGATGTGCTAGTTTAAAAGCCAAGATTTCTTGGCTTCATTTTTAGAAAGAGATATTGCCTCTCCCTAAAAAGCAGGAAGCAGATTGTACAGTCAATTTTCCTGCCAGTTCTTGACTATGGTGACACAATTTACCTCTACTGTTAAAATGTTGGATGCCGTCTACTATACTGCCTTTCACTTTATTACAGGTGACAGTTTTATGACTCCTCACTGCATCAAAAGGTTGGCTAGTCCTCATTAACGTCCCGTAGATTGATTCACTATACCCTTTTGGTTTACAAAGCTCTACTACACAAGCTTCTGACTTACCTAACTTTGTTGTTGAAGGGTTGGTTAACTCGAGGTTGCTCGGGTCGTTTTAATGTGCCTCAATGCTGGAACAATTTGCATAACTCATTGCAATTGGACGTTCTGGTGCCGCTTGGGCAGTTTAGGGTGTTGTTTGAGGACCTAGTAGCTGAGGAACGTAACTGTATTTATTAAATTGTGTGTTTTGTATTGATTGCTGTTTTGTTTTACATTGCATTTGGTTGTTGTATTACTGTGATCAGGGCACCCTAGGGAATGAAACCCTTGTCTCAATCGGTTTTTCCCTGAATGAATAAAAAACGAATTTTAGAGGCCAAAATGGGCGATCATAATTTACATGGGCTTTTTAGGGCAGTCCGCTGCTTTTGTCACCGCTAGGTTGCTATGCCGTAACTGACCAGCAGAGCTCATGACTTCACGTTCCAGACAGGACACATCAGGAGTTTTCTATGGATGATAAGCAGCTGCTGTGTTAAAAAAAACTACTTTCAAGAGGTGAGAATCAAATTGTATTTGTCACATGCTTCGTAGCCAACAGGCGTAGACTACTTTTTCAACAATGCAGAGTTAAAGATGAGATGCAAAATCAAATAAAAAATAGTGACATGAGGAATAAATACACAGTGAATAATGAATAAAATAATGATTAAAAATAACATTGATATATATATATATATATATGGAGTAGAAAATAAAATGGCTATATACAGGGATCACCAGTACCGAGTCGATGTGCATGGGTACTAGGTAATTGAGGTAGCTCTGCAATGTACATATACAGTGCCTTCAGAAAGTATTCATACCCCCTGACTTATTTCACATTTTGTTGCATTACAGCCTGAATTCAAAATTGATTAAATGCATTTTCTCTCACCCATCTACACACAATATTCTATAATGACAAAGTAAAACATGTTTTTAGAAATGTTTGCTAATTTATTGAAATTTAAATACATAAATATGACATTTACATAAGTATTCACACCCCTGAGTCAATATATGTTAGAATCACCTTTGGTAGTGATTACAGCTGTGAGTCTACCTGGTTAAGTCTAAAAGAGCTTTGCACACCTGGATTGTCCAATATTTGCACATTATTCTTATTTCGAGTTGGTTGTTGATCAGTGCTAGACAGCCATTTTCTAGTCTTGTCTTAGATTTTCAAGCCAATTTAAATCAAAACTAACTAGGCCACTCTGGAACATTCAATGTCGTCTTGGTAAGCGACTGCAGTGTATATTTGTTCTTCTGTTTTAGGTTATTCTGCTGAAAGGTGCATTTGTCACCCAGTGTTTACTGGAAAGCAGGCTTAACCAGGTTTTCCTCTAGGATTTTGCCTGTGCTTAGCTCTATTCCGTTTATTTTTATCCTAAAAAAACTCTAGTCCTTGCCGATGACAAGCATACCCATAACATAATGCAGCCACCACCATGCTTGAAAATATGAAGAGTGGTACTCAGTGTTGTGTTGGATTTGCCCCAAACATAATGCTTTATATTCAGGACATGAAGGTAATTTCTGTGCCACATTTTTTGCAGTTTATATAAGACAGTAGTAGCAGCATATGTGGTGAGTGTGAAAGTGTGTGTGTGTGTTTGAGTGTGCATGTGGCGTCAGTGTGCATGTTATCTGTGTGTGGGCATACGTAGCATGTGTGCGTATGTGTTGGGGTGTCAGTTTAAGCAAGTGTGTGAGTAGTGTCCAGCGTGTGTGCATAGAGTCGGCTAAATAAATACAACAGAATATGCCTAATTAAAATAACAGTGATGAAGTCAATGAAAAATGCTGTGCAGAGCATACCCAGAGCTCGTGACTGAGCGGCACTGGAGCGAGAGAAAAGGTCGGCACACCACTCCAGTTCCGCTCACATCCTCTGAACGAGACTACAGCGTCCATAAAGTGATAATTGGACTTAAGTGATAATTAGACCAGCAATGCTACTGTAGATAGCTAGCTACAGTGGTCCTTTCTTTAAAAGTTTTGAGTTTAAGCCGCAATCGTTTGTGGTAGATGGTGGCAGATTGTGGTAAATTGCGTCATTCTAGCAACAAATCAAATCGTATTTGTCACATGCTTGAGTGTATACAACAGGTGTAGACCTTACAGTGAAATGCTTACAACATAAGAGACGGTAGCAGCAACATAAACAGCAGCAACAAAAACAAGTTACGAACAACGCAAAAGATAGCATGGTTGAGCCTATATAACGGCAGCCATCCCCTCCAGCTCCATCTTATTTACAATGGCTGACACTTAAATAACGTGCCATATAATTATGTTGTTGCCGAAGTTTTTTCATTTATTTTATTTTGTTCATAAGTGATGGTGTCAAAACCTGCTACCAACTAGCTAGCTAGGTTGCAATGGAGCCCGCTTTGCCTGGAATAGCTAACAAACGTTTCCAGAGCTGTAAAAGCTGTGTTTATTACGCTATTGTCCTTGACAATATTGACAATATGGAGTTCCAATTGTGGCAATTGTTTGCTTGCGGAGGATTACAGGAATGAGATGGCTAATTTCAATTCTGCGCAAACTTATTGGGAAAACACAAATTGGAATTTTCTCGTTCTCAAATCCTGTGGCTGGACGCCACTCGGTCTTGATGGATGTATCCCCACCTTGTCACCTGTCCCTATCCGAAAGGCATGTGCTATTTTGAGCTTGCCTGCCAAAGAAGTCACCTCCATCAGCTTTTCCTCCTCAACCCTGTAGTGGAGTAGACAGAGAACAGCAAGAGGATTGTTCCAATCAGCACTGGTCCTATGTCACAAGTCGTGGAAACCGAAGGCAGTGGCATGTTAATAAGAGGACTGACTGGAGTGTCTGCGAGAGGTCCGGAGCAGATTGACATGAGGAATAGCTTCACCGCCCTGGTGCCTGATCTACCTACTACCCTGCTTCTCGTGGGGTCGTGAAAGGTTCCGCGAATTGTGTGAGGGGTTAGGATCTCTCCATCCCCTTCTCTGGCCGTTGCATTGGGCAGTTCAATGGTGAGAAATGTCTCAGTCTCTGGAGCAAAAACTAAACGCTATCCAGGAGCATGAGTACAGGACATCAATAAGTTGCTCCCAAACATTTTAAACCTGTATCAGGAAATGTAGTCTATTATAGTTCATTATGAAGGGCAGCTCAGAACAGCTGAAGATGGATTCTGAATAACTGATTGGGTCTCTGACACCAACAAGCACCCCATAATATCTACCCTCTGCCTTCCCTAAATCATGGCATTGAACGTTTCAGCAAACTTTTAGCCCTCCATAACTGGCTACGTGACTATTAAAGGTCTGTGGGTGAAACATTTATTGACAATTTTGATACCTTCTAAAAACAAAGCTCATTTTATAAGGAGGATGGGATCCACCCAAATAATTTGGGTTCCTGGATCCTTTCACAGCATTATAAGGCTATGTTGAGACAATGATTAATCATAATTGTTCAGCAAATGTACATTATCCCAGGGGCGTTGGAAGACCATGTAAGTAACCTAATTTATGCCCCTCTCACTGCCCTGAATGCCTCTGCTGATCACACAGCTATTGTATGCAGTGATCATATGCCTATGAACCAGAGTTATACTGTTAGCACTGAGGCAGTGTGCCCTAGGAGGTCCACTGTGTGCAGCTCACCCTGCATTAACATAAATAACATGAGCATGTCTACATTGACTGGCTTTCATCCGGCTGCCCACTCAAGAGAAAGCTTCAAACTGTAACTAGTGCCTGCAACCTGGTTCAGGTTATCAGTCAACTTACCAGGGTAGTTACAAACAGCACAGGAATGAAATCATCAATATGTATTGATCACATCTTTACTAATGCTACAGAAATTAGCTTTAAAGCATTATCCAAATCCATCGGATCTAGTCATCACAATCATAGTAGTTATATCTAGGAAAACCAAAGTTCCAAGGACTGGGCCTAATATAGTGTATAAGAGGTCATACAATAAGTTTTGTAATAATTCCTATATTGTTGATGTTAACATATTGGTCTGAAGTGTGTAATGAGGAGCAACCAGACACTGCACTTGACACATTTATGAAATTGCTTATTCCAGTGACTAATAAGCATGCATCCATTAAGAAAATGACTGTAAAAACGGTTAAATCCCTGTGGATTGATGATGAATTGAAAAATTGTATGGTTGAGAGGGATGAGGCAAAAGGAATGGCAAAAACGTCTGACTGCACAACCGATTTGAAAACGTACTGCAAATTGAGAACTCATGTGACTAAACTGAATAGAAATAATAAACTATACTATGAAACAAAGATAAATTATATATAAATAATGATATTAAAAAGCTTTGGATAACCTTACCGTAAATTCCGGACTATAAGCTGCAACTTTTTTCCCAGGCTTTGAACCTCGCGGCTTAAACAATGACGCGGGTAATATATGGATTTTTCCCGCTTTCAATTTTTTTTCTTCCAAAAAAACATTCTGTGACGTGCTCAGTTTTTTGGCGGCATGAAGCTTTCATTAGACCAATGAAATTGCCAAACGGGTTAAGGTCAAACAACTTTTTTGTTTACTGTTTAGATTAAATCGAGCGCTCTCAAACTTCCCATCATTCTGATTACGGTAGTCATTTTGTCACCCTCATCATGGCAAAGACACGGACAAATGCATATGATGCAGCTTTCAAGTTGAAGGCGATTGATCTGGCTGTCGGGAAAAGGAAATAGAGTTGCTGCACGGGAGCTTGGTCTTAATGAGTCGATGATAAGACGTTGGAAACAGCAGCGTGAGGAATTGACTCAGTGCAAAAAGACAACTAAAGCTTACTGCAAATTTTTTTTTTTTTTGTTACAAGCCGTGTTTTGTTAAAGCCTATTTATTTTTGTTACAAGCAGTGTTTCGTTAAAGCCTGTGTAACGTTCATTTGTTTCAATGTACCGGTAGGCACCTGCGGCTTATAGACATGTGCGGCTTATTTATGTTCAAAATAATATATATTTTTAAATTCAGTGGGTGCGGCTTATATTCAGGTGCGCTTAATAGTCCGGGAAATTACGGTAAATGACATTTTGGGCAAAGAGTCCAACTCAGCTCCATCATTCACTGAATCAAATGACTCGTTCATCACAAAACCCACTGATATTGCCAATTTATTTAATGATTTTTTCATTGGCAAGATTAGCAAACTTAGGCATGACATGCCAGCAACAAAACACATACACATCCAAGTATAAGGGATCAAATTATGAAAGACAAGCCTTGTAATTTTGAATATCGTAAAAGAGTGTGGAAGACGTGAATTGTTGTTGTTGTCAACTATGACAAGCCACCAGGTTCTGACAACTTGGATGGAAAATTACTGAATATAATAGAGGACGATATTGACACTCATATTTGCCTACTAGAAAGTGTGTACCCTCAGGCCTGGAGGGAAGCAAAAGTAATTCCCCTACCCAAGAATAGTAAAGCCCCCTTTACTGGCTCAAAAAGCCGACCAATCAGCATGTTACAAACCCTTAGTAAACTTTAGGAAAGAATTGTGTTTGACCAGATACAATACTATTTCACTGTAAACAAATTGACAACAGACTTTCAGCATGCTTATATGAAAGAACATTCAACAAGCACAGCACTTACACAAATGACTGATGATTGGCTGAGAGAAATTGATAAAAAGATTGTGGGGGCTGCTTTGTTAGACTTCAATGCGGCTATCTGCTGATAGAAAAATATATGTATTATGGCTTTACACCCCCTGCTATATTGTGTATAAAGAGTTACCTACATAAGGGATGCTTGTGACATTTCCCTTACGGGTGAGGAGCATCTCCATATGGCAAATGGACGGTCCCTTACTAGACTTCCGTGGGTGTTAATAAAATAGGCTGACGGCCTCAGGTCGTCCCCGAGAGCCCGGTCTTCCGGGAAGTCATCAAATAAAGTTTCCAGGACACATCGTTTCCGCAATTATTTTTTGACTTGTTCCTGCTGTTCCGGAAAATACCACCAGATGGCGACTGGACATTTATACGGCAAATGGACATTTCGTCACCAAATGGACATGGCCGTTTCTCGGAAACGGAACATACTTCGAAGACGAAACTCGGTGAGCACAAGGGTAGCCAAATGTACTTTCAGCCCAGAAACAAGATGGCCTCGAGGCCACAACGCTCTTTAAGTTAATCCCACAAAATGTGCATTAATGGTCGAAAACAGTAATACAGCGCTAATTTGACTGCTTCCCGTCAAAGTACATAAACCTACGGTGTAAGGAAAAATAGAACCAGACATTTATCTATCATACTTTTGTGATGGTTAAAAAAGTATTTTTTTCCCCCAAAAAGTTATAGAACCAGTTGAGGTATGTTAAGGCGAATCCGTTAACCTGTTAGGGCTAGGGGGCAGTATTGACACGGCTGGATAAAAAAACATACCCGATTTAATCTGGTTACCACTCCTACCCAGTAACTAGAATATGCATATACTTATTACATATGGATAGAAAACACCCTAAATTTTCTAAAACTGTTTGAATGGTGTCTGTGAGTATAACAGAACTCATTTGGCAGGCAAAACCCTGAGACATTTTCTGACAGGAAGTGGATACCTGATGTGTTGTATTACCTTTAAACCTATCCCATTGAAAAACACAGGGGCTGAGGAATATTTTGGCACTTCCTATTGCTTCCACTAGATGTCACCAGCCTTTACAAAGTGTTTTGAGTCTTCTGGAGGGAGATCTGACCGAACAAGAGCCATGGAACGATGATGGCCCATTAGACACCTGGCGCGCGAGTTCATGTTGGGTACCCTCGTTCCAATACGTTATAAAAGAGTATGCATTCGTCCACCTTGAATATTATTCATGTTCTGGTTAAAAAAGGCCCTAATGATTTATGCTATACAACGTTTGACATGTTTGAACGAACGTAAATATATTTTTTCCCCTCGTTCATGACGAGAAGTCCGGCTGGCTTAGATCATGTGCTAACAAGACGGAGATTTTTGGACATAAATGATGAGCTTTTTTGAACAAAACTACATTCGTTATGGACCTGTGATACCTGGAAGTGACATCTGATGAAGAGAATCAAAGGTAATGGATTATTTACATAGTATTTTCGATTTTAGATCTCCCCAACATGACGTCTAGTCTGTATCGCAACGCGTATTTTTCTGGGCGCAGTGCTCAGATTATTGCAAAGTGTGATTTCCCAGTAAGGTTATTTTTAAATCTGGCAAGTTGATTGCGTTCAAGAGATGTAAATCTATAATTCTTTAAATGACAATATAATATTTTACCAATGTTTTCTAATTTTAATTATTTAATTTGTGGTGTTGACTTGACTGCCGGTTATTGGAGGGAAACGATTTCCTCAACATCAATGCCATAGTAAAACGCTGTTTTTGGATATAAATATGAACTTGATAGAACTAAAAATGCATGCATTGTCTAACATAATGTCCTAGGAGTGTCATCTGATGGAGATTGTAAAAGGTTAGTGCATCATTTTAGCTGGTTTTATGGTTTTGGTGACCCTGTCTTTGAATTGACAAAACATTACACACAACTCTTGTAAATGTACTGTCCTAACATACTCTAAATTTATGCTTTCGCCGTAAAACCTTTTTGAAATCGTAAAACGTGGTTAGATTAAGGAGATGTTTATCTTTCAAAGGGTGTAAAATAGTTGTATGTTTGAAAAATTTGAATTTTGACATTTATTTGGATTCAAATTTGCCGCTCTTGAAATGCACCTGCTGTTGATGGAGTGCACCACGGGTGGCACGCTAGCGTCCCACCTAGCCCATAGAGGTTAAGGCGGGTTTCAGAGCTCTACGTGATTTCTGTACTCACACACACAGTCAATATGGAGTGACACAGTGTGGGGCTTAAAGACACACAGAGCCTGCAATAGTTACCTGCGTTCGAACTATCAAAGAACCGCCTCTGAAATATGTGATAGTTGGCTTCTAAACGAGTTGGACAAATTGGGGTTTGGTGTCAGTATGTATCAGTTTGGTGTCAGTATGATATCTTATTGACTGATGGATGGTTACTTGATGGCTGACTTATTGTCCATTACCAATAAGTTTAAACAGTGATGAAACACCACCAAATGGACATGCTGAAATCAACACTGAAAGTGTTGGCAAATGGCATCACCGTAGTCTCTAGGCCGTGCCTAGAGGAGATGCCCCACTTGACCGTAGCTCGCTCTGTCTGAACGCAGCGACCATGCAAATTGAGGCCTGAAATAAAGCCTGACTAGTAGTGATTTAATGATGCTTTGGACATACTGCGGCCTCTGGGTCACAGACACGCAAGCGTCCCACCTAGCCCATAGAGGTTAACAAGAAATGTGTGGGGTGGTTGAAAAACGAGTTTTAATGACTCCAACCTAAGTGTATGTAAACTTCCGACTTCAACTGTATATATATCCCACTTAAGACACTCCTCCTCTCCAATCCTTACATCTTATGGTTCTACAGGGAAAGAGTAACAGGATAGTAAACCCTTATTACTCCCTTCAGGGGATCTGATCTCACCTCCTGACCTCAACCCCTTCACCTAATCCACAGATGTCCATCTGTCTCCCCTATATCAACACGTTGGTCTCCTCCAGTCCACCCAACACATTCCAAAGCCATCTGTCGTTCTAAAGAGAACCATTAACTTCTGACATAAAACCCCGTCTCTTTCACTCCTTATATTCTATGCTTCTTCTATCATTTATTTAATGTCTCAATGTTCAAAATGTCAAATCCAACAACAGAACCAGTGTGTGCGCCTTTCCAAATCATGTCCAATCAATTGAATTTACCACAGGTGGACTCCAATCAAGTTGTATAAACATCTCAAGGATGATCGATAGGATGCACCTGAGCTCAATTTCGAGTCTCATAGCAAAGGGTCTGAATATTCATGTAAATAGGGTATTTGTTTATTTTTCTTGCTAAAATGTCTAAAAACCTGTTTTTGCCTTGTTATTATGGGGTGTTGTGTGTAGATTGATGTATTTAATCAATTTTAGTCAAGGGGTCTGAATACTTTTTGAATGCACTGTATCTCTTTCATGGCTCAAAGTGGAGGAGAAATTGACTTACATTTACATTTTAGTCATTTAGCAGACGCTCTTATCCAGAGTGACTTACAGTAGTGAATGCATACATTTCATTTCATGTATTATTTTTTGTTTTTTTTCTACTGGCCCCCCGTGGGAATCGAACCCACAACCCTGGCGTTGCACACACCATGCTGGCGTTGCAAACACCATGCTCTACCAACTGAGCCACAGGGATGACCTTCTCCTTTGTTATCAGATACGAGAAACTGTTCCATTTTGGAAGCATCAGACACAAGGAACTGTTCCATTCTGGAAGCATCAGACACGAGGAACTGTTCCATTCTGGAAGCATCAGACACGAGGAACTGTTCCATTCTGGAAGCATCAGACACGAGAAACTGTTCCATTCTGGAAGCATCAGACACGAGGAACTGTTCCATTCTGGAAGCATCAGACACGAGGAACTGCTCCATTCTGGAAGCATCAGCATGTTCTTAGAACAGTATGAAAGAACAGGCTGTGCTTCCACATCCATGACTTCATCACTACTTGTTTTTGTAAGAAGTGTTGACATGCTGAATGCACAGAGATATCTGATTAAACTACTAGGACACAGCTCAGACGCCCATGCATACCCCACAAGACATTGAAGGTCCTTTAACAAACAATCCAAGCCAAGAACAGACTATGGGAGGTGCACAGTACCACATAGAGCCATGGCTACATGGAACTCTATTCCATATCAGTAACTGATGCAAGCAGTAGAATCAGATTTAAAAAAACAAAAATACAACTTATGGAATGGCGGAGACTGAAGACACACACACAGGCACAGACACACATACTCATGATATGATATGCACTCTTCACACACATGAATTTTGTATTGTAGATATGTGATAGCAGAGTAGTGGCCTGAGGGAACACACTTAATGTGTTGTGAAAAGTGTTAAGTTTGAATTTCCCCAACTAATGGTTAAGGTTCAGATTAGGGGAAGGCATGCTGTTCCTAGATCTGTACCTAGACAAAACTTCACCCCAGAGCACAAGGAGGGGTGTGGGGTGTGTTTTGAGGGGACAGCAAGGCTACTTACAATGTCCATACTAACCCACCACTTAGAATACAAGCTGTGTGCCCAATAAATTGCTTCATACTAAGTGGTATGAGAGTGTGGATATGTAGACAGGGACAGGAGGATTTGAAAACAGCACAAGTTTCACTCACCGAGACACCAGGAGGCAGCGTTGCAGCAGGTTGAGCTCGGGATCCAGCAAGACGCTCTTCATGTCACTGGGGAGCAAATCAAGGATCACGGAATTACAACACAACACAGAAACACGCAGACAAACAGACACAGATTAGGCTTCTCAGGCTCTTAACTAACAGCAGGCACAGTCTGGCACTGACACACACACGTGCGCATGCACACACACACTCCAAGATACAATCACACACAACTCTGCAAGACATCTAGACAAAAAGAATACCAGGAAACCTGGCTTCCATTGCTGCGCAATCTGGATATCTACATTTGCTTCTCACACAGACAATGTGAGTGCATGCGTGTGTGACAGACATGCCGATAAATAGACCCCCTACATCAAATGTTGCTGTCACTTCATATTTAAGACAAATGCTTTAAATAGTAGCATTGACGTGTGTGTGTGTGTGTGTGTGTGTGGTGTGTGTGTGTGTGTGTGTGTGTGTGAGCTAGCGCATGTGTCAGTTTGTTGAAGAGCGATCACTCACTTGGACATGGAGTTGAGCTGTTCCTGGATCAGGCCCTTAATCTCATGTTTTTCAGTGTAATCCCTACAGAGAAAGAGACAACAAGGCCCATATTTACAACATGTCTCAGAATAAAAGTGCTGATCAAGGATCCGGTCCACATCTTATGATCTAAAAGGCAATACTTAGATCAGCACTCATATTCTGAGACGTTTTGTGAATACGGTCCCAGACCAGACACAATTAGGATGGCTGTACCATTGAATTAGGAATTAGAATAACAGAATATTAGAATAAGTAATTTAATAGGATCTCTATAAAATGTACAGTTCAAATAATGAGTATCATATTAAAACTGTCCTGGGGTCAGATTGATATAGCAACTCAAACCTGTACACCCAGAGTGAATGTGAAGTGAAATAATCATTGCTACTATGCAAGTAACCATTTGGCTGTACTGTTTACACCTTCAGTAGAGACCCATCCACTTAGCAAAATATTGATATATAAAATTAATATTGATATGTGTGGTCGTAACATGATTTTGTGATATACCACAACAATATCCTGTGACCGTATCAAGTATCCACCACATAAATATATGGCGCATACATCTGTTTATGTACTGTACATGCGCACCACACTCAGGTATCAACTCAGGTTGCATGGCCTTAACTTATGTATGGAATACTATGTGATAAGTGCGTGTGTAACAGTATATAAAGTTTGCTAACGTTCTGGTGTGAAGGCATTTGGGGAGTGGTGTAAAGTACTTCAGTAAAAATACTTTAAAGTATTACTTAAGTATTTTTTGGCGGTATCTGTTCAGTCGTGGCCAAAAGTTTTGAGAATGACACAAATATGAATTTTCACAAAGTCTGCTGCCTCAGTTTGTATGATGGTAATTTGCATATACTCCAGAATGTTATGAAGAGTGATCAGATGAATTGCAATTAATTGCAAAGTCCCTCTTTGCCATGCAAATGAACTGAATCCCCAATAAATATTTCCACTGCATTTCAGCCCTGCCACAAAAGGACCAGCTGACATCACGTCAGTGATTCTCTCGTTAACACAGGTGTGAGTGTTGACGAGGACAAGGCTGGAGATCACTCTGTCATGCTGATTGAGTTTGAATAACAGACTGGAAGCTTCAAAAGGAGGGTGGTGCATTGGAATCATTGTTCTTCCTCCTTCAACCATGGTTACCTGCAAGGAAACACGTGCCATCATTGCTTTGCGCAAAAAGGGCTTCACAGGCAAAGATATTGCTGCCAGTAAGATTGCACCTAAATCAACCATTTATCGGATCATCAAGAACTTCAAGGAGAGCGGTTCAATTGTTGTGAAGAAGGCTTCAGGGCGCCCAAGAAAATCCGGCAAGCGCCAGGACCGTCTCCTAAAGTTGATTCAGCTGCGGGATCGGGGCACCACCAGTACAGAGCTTGCTCAGGAATGGCAGCAGGCAGGTGAGAGTGCATCTGCATGCACAGTGAGGCGAAGACTTTTGGAGGATGGCCTGGTGTCAAGAAGGGCAGCAAAGAAGCCACTTCTCTCCAGGAAAAACATCAGGGACAGACTGATATTCTACAAAAGGTACAGGGATTGGACTGCTGAGGACTGGGGTAAAGTCATTTTCTCTGATGAATCCCCTTTCCGATTGTTTGGGGCATCTGGAAAAAAACCTTGTCTGGAGAAGACAAGGTGAGCGCTACCATCAGTCCTGTGTCATGCCAACAGTAAAGCATCCTGAGACCATTCATGTGTGGGGTTGCATCTCAGCCAAGGGAGTGGGCTCACTCAAAATTTTGCCTAAGAACACAGCCATGAATAAAGAATGGTACCAATACATCCTCTGAAAGCAACTTCTCCCAACCATCCAGGAACAGTTTGGTGACGAACAATGCCTTTTCCAGCATGATGGAGCACCTTGCCATAAGGCAGAAGTGATAACTAAGTGGCTCGGGGAACAAAACATCGATATTGTGGGTCCATGGCCAGGAAACGCCCTAGACCTTAATCCCATTGAGAACTTGTGGTCAATCCCAAGAGGCAGGTGGACAAACAAAAACCCACAAATTCTGACAAACTCCAAGCATTGATTATGCAAGAATGGGCTGCCATCAGTCAGGATGTGGCCCAGAAGTTAACTGACAGCATGCCAGGGCGTATTGCAGAGGTCTTGAAAAAGAAGGGTCAACACTGCAAATACTGACTCTTTGCATCAACTTCATGTAATTGTCAATAAAAGCCTTTGACACTTATGAAACGCTTGTAATTATACTTCAGTATTCCATAGTAACATCTGACAAAAATATCTAAAGACACTGAAGCAGCAAACTTTGTGAAAATTAACATTTGTGTCATTCTCAAAACTTTTGGCCACGACTGTACATTACTTTACTATTTATATTTTGGGCTACCTTTACTTCACTACATTCCGAAAGAAAATAATGTACTTTTTACTCCAAACATTCTCCCTGACACCCAAAAGTACTCGTTACAATGCCAGGATAATTGTCCAATTCACAGACTTATCAAGAGACCTACTGCACTTGATCTGGCAGACTCACTAAACACAAATACTTAGTTTGCAAATTATGTGTGAGTGTTGGTGTGCCCCCTGGCTATCCATCAGTAAAAAAAAAAAAAAAAAAAAATTGGGCCGTCTGGTTTAATAAGGAATTTGAAAATATTTATACTTTTACTTTTGATACTTAAGTACATTTTAGCAATTCCATTTACTTTTGCTACTTATGTACTTTTAAAAACAAATACTTTTAGACTTTTACTCAAGTAGTATTTTACTGGGTGAATTACTTTTACGTGAGTCTAGGTAAGCGTCATCTAATATTTATAAAATATTTTTATCTGGACACTTCGTTAACCTGGAATTGTTCCTTATTGTAGGCTACTACCACTTTTAGTCTTAATCTTTACTACACTACTCACTGTTTAGCACATGACCTCACATGTGAATCCTTAAAGAGATGGGTGGGGCTTGCTTAAGAGGGTGTGAACAATGCTGAATGGGTGTAGACAAAGTTTATCAACTTTTAAAGCAGAATTCCTTTACCATTGTTCCTCAAAAATGCAGTGTATGATATACCATTTTGTAGCGCTGAGTCTCTACTTTTTAACAATGTAAAAAACTCAATTTCAAATGTTGCTACGTAAGACCGATTTGAGCCGGTCAATCAAATATGGATATGGCGATTTTGGGATGTCAATTAGCCTCATACAAACGGAGCTGCTAATAGCCCAACTGTTATCATTTCCTAGACTGGCTGTATTAAATGAATATTATGATATTTTTAAATATATGAATATAATTTAAAAAAACATCTTGGCATAGGTGAGAAAGCCAAAGGGGTCATGTTGGCTCAGCAAGATACATAATCAGAACCCTGACAACTCAAAAGAACATTGGTGAGGTGAGCATTTAGCCGTCATACACGCCAATGTGTATGTCTGAACCTCCATGGTGACCCATGTATAGTTGAAGTCAGAAGTTTACATACACCTTAGCCAAATACATTTAAACTCAGTTTTTTACAATTCCTTACATTTAATCCAAGTAAAAATTGTGCAGTTGCAAACCGTAGTCTGTCTTTTTTTATGGCAGTTTTGGAGCAGTGACTTCTTCCTTGCTGAGCGGCCTTTCAGGCTATGTCGATACAGGACTCGTTTTACTGTGGATATAGATACTTTTGTACCCGTTTCCTCCAGCATCTTCACAGGGTCCTTTGCTGTTGTTCTGGGATTGATTTGCACTTTTCACACCAAAGTACATTCAAATCAAATTTATTTATATAGCCCTTCTTACATCAGCTGATATCTCAAAGTGCTGTACAGAAACCCAGCCTAAAACCCCAAACAGCAAGCAATGCAGGTGTAGAAGCACGGTGGCTAGGAAAACTCCCAAGAAAGGTCAAAATCTAGGAAGAAACCTAGAAAGGAACCAGGCTATGAGGGGTGGCCAGTCCTCTTCTGGCTGTGCTGGGTGAAGATTATAACAGAACATGGCCAAGATGTTCAAATGTTCATAAATGACCAGCATGGTCAAATAATAATAATCACGGTAGTTGTCGAGGGTGCAACAGGTCAGCACCTCAGGAGTAAATGTCAGTTGGCTTTTCATAGCCGATCATTGAGAGTATCTCTACATTCATCTCTAGGAGACAGAACACATCTCCTCCTTCAGCGGTATGACGGCTGCGTGGTCCCATGGTGTTTATACTTGAGTACTATTGTTTGTACAGATGAACATGATACCTTCAGGCGTTTGAAAATTGCTCCCAAGGATGAACCAGACTTGCGGAGGTTTACAATTATTTTTCTGGGGTCTTGGCTGATTTCTTTTGATTTTCCCATGATGTTAAGCAAATAGGGACTGAGTTTGACGGTAGGCCTTGAAATACATCCACAGGTACAGCTCCAATTGACTCAAATGATGTCAATTAGCCTATCAGAAGCTTCTAAAGCCATGACATAATTTCCTGGAATTTTCCAAGCCGTTTAAAGGCACAGTCAACTTAGTGCACGTAAACTTCTGACCCACTGGAATTGTGATACAGTGAATTATAAGTTAAATAATCTGTCTGTAAATAATTGTTGGAAAAATGACTTGTGTCATGCACAAAGTAGATGTCCTAACCGACTTGCCAAAACTATAGTTTGTTAACAAGAAATTAGTGGAGTGGTTGAAAAACGAGTTTTAATGACTCCAACTGTACATGCCATTGCATTGTTCACACAGCTAAAAAGTCTAAACTTAAATAAGGAAAAAAAACGTAGGTATTTAAATGGTATAACACTCGTGTTCTTGAACACACAATTGATTTAGCAATACAATCCTAAGAGAAGGTGTAAATACAGGACAGAGCTGACACCATGGGAGAATTTGAAACAGTTTAATAGAGGACCCATTTGGAGTTGACACCCTGGGGATGTGTAACAATTTACTGGGGAGACCAATTTAGTGGTGACATCTTGGGGGATGTGTGAATTTGTTTAACAGTTGACTAAGAGACCTATTTTGAGGTGACACCCTGGAGGATATGTAATAGTTAACTGTGGGACTGATTTGGAGGTGACATCCCGGGGATGTGTATTTGTTTATACTCTAGAGTCTACTAAGCTAACAAATGGAATTGTTTTAAGATGGTCATACAAGGATAATTTAGATAATTGATTAGCATTTTAGGACCCCTTCAGGCATATCACTTTTTTTGGGGGGATGAAACATTGAAATTGGCCTTACTGCTATTAGCCCATACATTGAATAACAGATTCATTGATGGTAAAACAGATAATATTTTGGACTATCTAAAGGAAGTTTATTTTGAAGTGTCTGTCCTATATTTTAGAGATATATTTTATGACAAGTATTTTTTGTCATTATCAGTGATCGTAAAAAAAATATTTTCAGCTGCCAGCTCACATCTCTCTTTCACTCAAACAGTGTGAAGCGCCGTGTGCTCTAAACAACTATTGGTTAGTTATTTTGTCTGTAAAGAAACGGGTGTGTATATTGGTTGAGCTTGCTGTACCAATTGGATTAGAACAAACTGCTTCCCAACACAAACAGACACACACGGATGGGCATTTCTTTATCTCTTTCTCTCCCTCCCTCCCACTCATCTCAGGGCAAAAGTCTCCCCTTCTCCAAACATTGTGTATGAATCAGAAATTGTTGCTAGTTATTGTTGTTCAATCTATACTGATCAGAAAATAAACGCAACATGTAAAGTGTTGGTCCCATGTTTCATGAGCTGAAATAAAATATCCCAGAAATGTTCCATATCCACATAAGGGTTATTTCTCTCAAATGTTTCGCACAAATGTGTTTACATCCCTGTTAGTGAGCATTTCTCCTTTGCCAAGATAATCCATCCACCTGACAGGTGTGGCATATCAAGAAGCTGATTAAACAGCATGATCATTCCACAGGTGCATCTTGTGCTGGAGACAATAAAAGGCCACTCTAAAATGTGCAGTTTTGACACACAACACAATGCCACAGATGTCTCAAGTTTTGAGGGAGTGTGCAATTGGCATATATGATTGCAGCAATGTCTACAAGAGCTGTTGCCAGATAAATGAACAATTAAATTCTCTTCCATAAGCTGATTCCAATGTCGTTTTAGAGAACTTGGCAGCATGTCCAACTGGCCTCACAACCGCAGACCACATGTAACCACACCAGCCCAGGACCACCACATCTGTCTTCTTCACCTGCGGGATCGTCTGAGACCAGCCACCCGGACAGCTGATGAAACTGAGGAGTAATTCTGACAAATCAAGCCCATTTTAAAGAAAAACCAAGTTGTGTACATTAGCGGGAAGCTGTTGACGAGGGAACAAATTACACTGTGGAGAAAGAACGTCTCGTGATCAAGTGGGGGCAGGAGACGCTGAAATATGACTTGTTGGGACGACACTTCACCCTCGTAACGGACCATGCAGCACTGGTTTGGATGTCACGGAATAAGGACAGTAACGCCCGGTCACCCGCTGGTTCCACAGATCAGGATGCTGGACCACCCTTCCCTCCCGGTCGGAGCTGGGGGGGGGGGGGGTGGCGGCAGATGGCAGAGAGAGGTAAGGGGAGTGGTGATTGAAGGAAGATATCTTGCAGCCCGCTGGCTTGCCTCGCATGTCCTCAACTGGCAGCTTCATTACATAGTACCCACAAAACACCAGTCTCAACGTCAACAGTGAAGAGGCGACTCCGGGATGCTGGCCTTCTAGGCAGAGTTCCTATGTCCAGTGTGTGTGTTCTTTTTCCCATCTCAATCTTTTCTTTTTCTTGGCCATTCTGAGAAATGGCTTTATCTTTGCAACTCTGCCTGAAAGGCCAGCATCCTGGAGTTGCCTCTTCACTGTTGAGGTTGAGAGTCGTGTTTTGCAGGTACTATTTAATGAAGCTGCCAGTTTTTTTAATTTGATTTATTTCACCTTTATTTAACCAGGTAGGCTAGTTGAGAACAAGTTCTCATTTGCAGCTGTGACCTGGCCAAGATAAAGCATAGCAATTCAACACATACAATAACAGAGTTACACATGGAATAAACAAAACATAGTCAATAATACAGTAGAACAAAAGAAAACAAAAAGTCTATATACAGTGAGTGCAAATGAGGTAAGTTAAGGCAATAAATAGGCCATGGTAGCGAAGTAATTACAATATAGCAATTAAACACCGGAATGGTAGATGTGCAGAAGATGAATGTGCAAGTAGAGATACTGCGGTGCAAAGGAGCAAGATAAATAAATAAATAAATAAATAAATAAATACAGTATGGGGATGAGGTAGGTAGATAGATGGGCTGTTTACAGATGGGCTATGTACAGGTGCAGTGATCCGTGAGCTGTTCTGACAGCAGGTGCTTAAAGCTAGTGAGGGAGATATGAGTCTCCAGCTTCAGAGATTTTTGCAGTTCGTTCCAGTCATTGGCAGCAGAGAATTGGAAGGAAAGACGACCAAAGGAGGAATTGGCTTTGGGGGTGACCAGTGAGATATACCTGCTGGAGCGCGTGCTACGAGTGGGTGCTGCTATGGTGACCAGTGAGCTGAGATAAGGTGGGGCTTTACCTAGCAGAGACTTGTAGATAACCTGTAGCCAGTGGGTTTGGCGACGAGTATGAAGCGAGGGCCAACCAACGAGAGCGTACAGGTCGCAATGGTGGGTAGTGTATGGGGCTTTGGTGACAAAACGGATGGCACTGTGATAGACTGCATCCAGTTTGTTGAGTAGAGTGTTGGAGGCTATTTTATAGATGACATCACCGAAGTCGAGGATCGGTAGTATGGTCAGTTTTACGAGGGTATGTTTGGCAGCATGAGTGAAGGATGCTTTGTTGCGATATAGGAAGCCGATTCTAGATTAATTTTGGATCGGAGATGCTTAATGTGAGTCTGGAAGGAGAGTTTAGAGTCTAACCAGACACCCAGGTATTTGTAGTCGTCCACGTATTCTAAGTCAGAACCGTCCAGAGTAGTGATGCCGGACGGGCGAGCAGGTGCGGGCAGTGATCGATTGAATAGCATGCATTTAGTTTTACTTGCGTTTAAGAGCAGTTGGAGGCCACGGAAGGAGAGTTGTATGGCATTGAAGCTCGTCTGGAGGTTAGTTAACACAGTGTCCAAAGAGGGGCCAGAAGTATACAGAATGGTGACGTCTGCGTAGAGGTGGATCAGAGAATCACCAGCAGCAAGAGCAACATCATTGATGTATACAGAGAAGAGAGTCGGCACGAGAATTGAACCCTGTGGCACACCCATAGAGACTGCCAGAGGTCCGGACAACAGGCCCTCCGATTTGACACACTGAACTCTATCAGAGAAGTAGTTGGTAAACCAGGCGAGGCAATCATTTGAGAAACCAAGGCTGTCGAGTCTGCCAATAAGAATGTGGTGATTGACAGAGTCGAAAGCCTTGGCCAGGTCAATGAATACGGCTGCACAGTAATGTCTCTTATCGATGGCGGTTATGATGTCGTTTAGGACCTTGAGCGTGGCTGAGGTGCACCCATGACCAGCTCTGAAACCAGATTGCATAGCGGAGAAGGTACGGTGGGATTCAAAATGGTCGGTAATCTGTTAACTTGGCTTTCGAAGACCTTAGAATGACAGGGTAGGATAGATATAGGTCTGTAGCAGTTTGGGTCTAGAGTGTCACCCCCTTTGAAGACGGGGATGACCGCGGCAGCTTTCCAATCTTTGGGAATCTCAGATGATACGAAAGAGAGGTTGAACAGTTGAGGACTTGAGGCATCTGTTTCTCAAACTAAACACTAATGTACTTGTACTCTTGCTCAGTTGTGCACCGGGGCCTCCCACTCGTCTTTCTATTCTGGTTAGAGCCAGTTTGCGCTGTTCTGTGAAGGGAGTAGTACACAGCGTTGTATGAGATCTTCAGTTTCTTGGCAATTTCTCGCATGGAATAACCTTCATTTCTCAGAACATGAATAGACTGACGAGTTTCAGAATAAAGTTCTTTGTTTCTGGCCATTTTGAGCCTGTAATCGAACCCACAAACGCTGATGCTCCAAATACTCAACTAGTCTAAAGGCGGCTAGTTTTATTGCCTCTTTAAATCAGGACAACAATTTTCAGCTGTGCTAAAATAATTGGGTTTCTAATGATCAATTAGCCATTCAATTAGCCATTTAAAATGATAAACTTGGATTAGTTAACACAAGTTGCCATTGGAACACAGGAGTGATGGTTGCTGATAATGGGCCTCCGTACGCCTATGTAGATATTCAATAAAAAGAATCTGCCGTTTCCAGCTACAAAAATCATTTACAACATTAACAATGTCTACACTGTATTTCTGATCAATTTGATGTTATTTTAATGGACAAAAAAATTTGCTATTCTAAGTGACCCCAAACTTTTGAAAGGTAGTGTACGTGTTCATGAGAGACCTCCCCATAGAGGGGTCATAATAGTCCGTAGGCCAGACCGTTTCGGACGCTACAAACGTTTCTGTGAGAAGACCGACTTTCAGGTTGTGTCAGGGTCTGACAAACACCGCTGTAGCTCTGCCACCTTGTACCGCAAGATGTGGAAGGCCATTATCGGAGGATGCTCAAACAGACAGATTTATATGGGGATTTTGTTATTAAGCTAAATAGACTCAAGAGGGTTAATGTGGGACCCATTTAGAGCTGGTACGTACACTTGTGTGATGTCCATGGTGAATGTGCCAGACCAGGGCTGTAGCAGGAGGAAGGCCTTCAGGGTGAGGGCAGCACGGGGGAGCAGCAGGTATGGACACCACACTGGATCTGAGGGGGTTAGAGGTCCAAGGTTACAGGTCAAAAGAGCATTAGGAAGTGGGGCAATTGCTAGTGTCAGATACCAACCCATAATACTGTAAATGTTCAGTGTTCATCACTCAACTATTTATATCAGTAGTTTGAACTTCAATTTCACAATAAACAATGAAATATGGGAATTAATTTCTTACTCCACTGTACTCGGAGACTGGCAGGCTGCATCCTGATTCTACTATGGATCTGCACACTATGGATTTAACAATGCTGAAAAGTCTCTTTAGCCGATTATTTCACCAATCCAATGATCAGAAATTCATGACTGGACTTTGGGAGAAGAGTGGAGAATCCGGGCGCAGCTCTACTTCCACTAAGCCTATATGCCCTTTCTCTTCACTTCCCCCTCTCTCCCATCTCTCACCGGTCAGGTCTTGTTCATCCATCCTGTAGCTGGCAGACTTCATGGCCATCTCCAGCACACGGATGCAGCCGTCCTCAGAGGCTAACACCACCTTGTCAGAGGTGCACCAGTCGATGTCCAGGATACGGTAGTTCACGTTCCGACCAATCCGCAGGCTGCTTACCATGCTCACCTACAGGGATCAGAGGTCAGGGGGAGGAGCATGGATACACAATTGATTTGAGTTTGGATGTCAATTGAATAATATTTAGGATTAGATTGACAGGTGATAGGAAATAAAAAGTTTACATAGTCCTCAAACCAACCTGTCAAACTGTCAAAATGAAACTTAAAATTGTCCAGACAGAAGTCTGTGTTTGAGTGTATGAGCGTGCGTGCGAATAGGAGTCTGAGACAGCAGTCAAGAGAGCACTGGTGCGTTTGAGATCTCTCCTATATTTTTCCCTCTTCTTCATCCTTTCTCTCGCTCCCGCTTATGCCATCTGTTGCCTGCCACTGCCGCTGGGCGCGAAAGCTTCTCCAGCTTCTCTCTGTTGGTGCACATGCAATCCCCCATAGGAGATCCATCTCTCCTTACGTGCAGCACTGGGGTCTCACAATTCAGGTAAACAGAGTTCCTCTGTCCAGTGTCTGTGTTCTTTTGCCCATCTTAAAATGCCGACACCGCATTTCTGATCAATTTGATGTTATTTTAATGGACAAAAACATTTGCTTTTCTTTCCAAAACAAGGACATTTCTAAGTGACCCCACATTTCTGAACGGTAGTGTATATAAAGAATACTAACACCGTACATGGCTTTCTTGTACTAACACTTTTCTTTTTTGCTAGCACTGATTTAGCTGATAGCTGCTTTATTGAGGAAAGTGTGGTTTCTCACCTTAGTGAAATGCACTAAGAGCGCCTGCTACAGTAACTTACAGAAATGCAAACGATGCCTAAGGCAAATCATTCTGGGGAGGACCTTTGATGAAGGAGGGTCAATCAAAGTGCAGATCTTCAGTCTATCAGTGTGTGGCACCCTATTTTGAATGCACACAAAGTCTAACTTTTAGCTAGTGGGACAATGTGTGAATTTGGCCCATAGGTTATTCTTGAAGTTTTGGACCTTGATAAAATTTACACGGAGTGTATCTTGTCGCTATTACTAGAGGAAGGACAAATAGAGAAAAATAACTCACCTCTTTGGTGTCCCAGACTTCTGCCCCATCTGTGTACATGACCAGCAGCTTCTGGTTCCCTTTCCCAGGTGCGAAACGGATCTTCTTCACCCAACCACGGTGAGTAGGGATCCCCCTGGAACAAACATTGAGGTACTACACACACTCACGCATGCACGGATGAATGAACACTCATGCACACACACGTGACTTGTTACCTGGAGAGACGGGCCTTGAGGTCCCAGAAGTTGAGGTTCCCGTCCACATCACCGAGAACCAGAGTGTCTCCCTTCCAGGCGATGCACGCAATGCTACCCATACTGCCCTGCAACATACATAGGAAGAGAGGGTGATGGTGCTATGAGGTGAGGAGAGCAGAGCAGACAGCGCAAACAACCCAAGCAACTTTAACCAAATCACTCTCGCTCAGAAATCCTTATAATCACTCCATAATAATCCTCTGGTAATCAACTTAGAGGATCTGACAGCGTTTTAGCAACATTAAATCGTATTAAAATATTTTCATATTCACCTCCAGGAAGAATATGACACATTTGTATTAATTTTGTGAAGAGAGACATCTTAGATATGGTCATTTTCAAGTTTTCATAAATTCATAGAATGTTTGGGAATGAAGTATAGTAAGGCATTTGGGACATTTCTATACCAATATAGCATGGGAAAGTGGCCATGCATTTGGACAATTAATAGATAGAAACTGCGATAAATAAAACGTAATAAATACGTCTGTCTTACATCAGTGACAATGGCGCAGAAGAAGAAGGCTGACGTTTTGTGTGTGCCCAACCGATTGTGTTTTTTGTTCGTTTATTTGCGTTGTTTGTAACTTATTTTTAAACTGATTTTGTACATAATGTTGTCTCTACCATCTCTTATGACCGAAAATAACTTCTGGACATCAGGACTGCGATTACTCACCAAGGACTGGCAGAATCCTTTTTTTCCTTTAACGAGTCTGACGTGACCGACGCGAATGATATACTGCTTTCTCGTGAACAGGCCCAAATCCCCGTGAAGGGGAGGCGGAGAAAAAGGGTCCAGAGGGCGGCCTGCCTTCTGAGAATTCGTAGGCAATCGAACAAACCCTCACTTCCTACTATTCTACTAGCAAACGTGCAATCTTTGGAGAATAAAATCGATGACCTACGCAGAAGATTCAACTACCAACGGGAATTTCAAAACTGTAATATCTTATGCTTCACGGAGTCGTGGCTGAACGACGACACTATCAACATACAGCTGGCTGGTTATACGCTGTATTGGCAAGATAGAACAGCGGCGTCTGGTAAGACAAGGGGCGGCGGACTATGTATTTTTGTAAATAACAGCTGGTGCACGATTTCTAAGGAAGTCTCGAACTATTGCTCACCTGAGGTAGAGTATCTCATCACAAAGACAGCATTGAATGAGCTGTATACCGCCATAAGCAAACAAGAAAACGCTCACCCAGAGACGGCACTCCTAGTAGCCGGAGACTTTAATACAGGGAAACTTAAATCTGTTTTACCAAATTTCTGTTAGCATGCCTGTTGGGTCTAGGGGGCAGCATTTGCACGTCTGGATAAAAAAAATGTACCCGATTTAATCTGGTTACTAGAAAACACTCTAAAGTTTCTAAAACTGTTTGAATGGTGTCTGTGAGTATAACAGAACTCATTTGGCAGGCAAAACCCTGAGACATTTTCTGACAGGAAGTGGATACCTGATGTGTTGTATTGACTTTAAACCTATCCCATTGAAAAGGGGCTCGTAAAATACAACTATTTTACACCATTTGAAAGATAAACATCTCCTTAATCTAACCACGTTTTACGATTTCAAAAAGGTCTTACGGCGAAAGCATAAATTTAGAGTATGTTAGGACAGTACATTTACAAGAGTTGTGTGTAATGTTGTGCCAATTCAAAGACAGGCGTCACCAAAACCATAAATCAGCTAAAATGATGCACTAACCTTTTACAATCTCCAACAGATGACACTCCTAGGACATTGTGTTAGACAATGCATGCATTTTTAGTTCTATCAAGTTCATATTTATATCCAAAAACAGCGTTTTACTGTGGCGTTGATGTTCAGGAAATCGTTTCCCTTCAATAACCGGCAGTCAAGTCAGCACCACAAATTAAATAATTAAAATTAGAAAACATTGGTAAAATATTATATTGTCATTTAAAGAATTATAGATTTACATCTCTTGAACGCAATCAACTTGCCAGATTTAAAAATAACCTTACTGGGAAATCACACTTTGCAATAATCTGAGCACTGCGCCCAGAAAAATACGCGTTGCGATACAGACTAGCCGCCATGTTGGGGAGATCTAATATCGAAAATACTATGTAAATAATCCATTACCTTTGATTCTCTTCATCAGATGTCACTTCCAGGTATCACAGGTCCATAACGAATGTAGTTTTGTTCAAAAAAGCTCATCATTTATGTCCAAAAATCTCCGTCTTGTTAGCACATGATCTAAGCCCGCCGGACTTCACTTCATGAACGAGGGGAAAAAATATATTTACGTTCGTTCAAACATGTCAAACGTTGTATAGCATAAATCATTAGGGCTTTTTTTAACCAGAACATGAATAATATTCAAGGTGGACAAATGCATTCTCTTTTATAACGTATTGGAACGAGGGTACCCAACATGAACTCGCGCGCCAGGTGTCTAATGGGCCATCATCGTTCCATGGCTCTTGTTCGGTCAGATCTCCCTCCAGAAGACTCAAAACACTTTGTAAAGGCTGGTGACATCTAGTGGAAGCAATAGGAAGTGCCAAAATATTCCTCAGCCCCAGTGTTTTTCAATGGCATAGGTTTAAAGGTAATACAACACATCAGGTATCCACTTCCTGTCAGAAAATGTCTCAGGGTTTTGCCTGCCAAATGAGTTCTGTTATACTCACAGACACCATTCAAACAGTTTTAGAAACTTTAGGGTGTTTTCTATCCATATATAATAAGTATATGCATATTCTAGTTACTGGGTAGGATTAGTAACCAGATTAAATCGGGTACATTTTTTTATCCAGCCGTGCAAATACTGCCCCCTAGCCCCAACAGGTTAACATACCAAATATATTTTATATTTGAGATTCTTCAAATAGCCACCCTTTGCCTTGATGACAGCTTAGCACACTCTTGGAATTCTCTCAACCAGCTTCACCTGGAATACTTTTCCAACAGTCTTGAAGGAGTTCCCACATATGCTGAGCACTTGTTGGCTGTTTTTCCTTCACTCTGCGGTCCGACTCACCCCAAACCATCTCAATTTGGCTGAGCTTGGGGGATTGTGGAGGCCAGGTCATCTGATGCAGCACTCCATCACTCTCCTTCTTAACTTCTTTGGGATAGGGGGCAGTATTATTCACGGCCGGATAAAAAAACGTACCCGATTTAATCTGGTTACTACTCCTGCCCAGAAACGAGAATATGCATATAATTAGTAGATTTGGATAGAAAACACTCTAAAGTTTCTAAAACTGTTTGAATGGTGTCTGTGCGTATAACAGAACTCATATGGCAGGCAAAAACCTGAGAAGATTCCATGCAGGAAGTGCCTTGTCTGACAATTTGTTGTCCTTCTGTTGCATCTCTATTGAAATTACAGCATCTGTGCTGTAATGTGACACTTTCTAAGGCTTCCATTGGCGCTCTAAAGCCGCCAGAAAGTGGAATGGGGTGTCTGCTGTCTCTGGGCAAAGTATAGGAGCAGAGTTTGTAAGTGGTCAGCCTGGGGACAGTGAGACTGGAGATGCGCATTCACGAGAACTCGCCATGTTTTTCTTTCTCTCTTTGAATGAATACAACGTTGCCCGGTTCTAATATTATCGCTATTTTACAAGAAAAATAGCATAAAAATTGATTTTAAACAGCGTTTGACATGCTTCTAAGTATGGTAATGGAATATTTTGAATTTTTGTCACGAAATGCGCTCGCGCGTTACCCTTCGGATAGT
Source organism: Salmo salar (assembly GCF_965601325.2). Classification (NCBI taxonomy): domain Eukaryota; kingdom Metazoa; phylum Chordata; class Actinopteri; order Salmoniformes; family Salmonidae; genus Salmo; species Salmo salar. The sequence goes on along the minus strand of NC_138308.1, from coordinate 3,899,916 downwards.
GACCTCAACGCACGAACAAAACGGAGGTATTTGGATATAACTATGGATTATTTGGAACCAAAACAACATTTGCTGTTGAAGTAGAAATCCTGGGAGTGCATTCTGACGAAGAACAGCAAAGGTAATCCAATTTTTCTAATAGTAATTCTGAGTTTGGTGAGGGCCAAACTTGGTGGGTGTCAAAATAGCTAGCCGTGATGGCCGGGCTATCTACTCAGAATATTGCAAAATGTGCTTTCGCCGAAAAGCTATTTTAAAATCTGACACCGCAATTGCATAAAGGAGTTCTGTATCTATAATTCTTAAAATAATTGTTATCTATTTTGTCAACATTTATCATGAGTAATTTAGTAAATTCACCGGAAGTTTTTGGTGGGTATGCTAGTTCTGAACATCACATGCTTATGTAAAAAGCTGTTTTTTGATATAAATATGAACTTGATTGAACAAAACATGCATGTATTGTATAACAATGTCCTAGGAGTGTCATCTGATGAAGATCAAAGGTTGGTGCTGCATTTAGCTGTGGTTTTGGTTTATGTGACATATATGCTTGCTTGGAAAATGGCTGTGTGATTATTTGTGTCTATGTACTCTCCTAACATAATCTAATGTTTTGCTTTCGCTGTAAAGCCTTTTTGACATCGGACAATGTGGTTAGATTAACGAGTCTTATCTTTAAAATGGTGTAAAATAGTTGATTGTTTGAGAAAATTGAATTGTGGTATTTTAGTTGGTTTTGTATTTCGCGCAGTGCGATGCCATTGGCTGTTGGCTAGGGGTTCCGCAGGCGGAACGGGGTTCCGCTAGCGGAACGTCTGTCCTCAACAGGTTAATAAAATAGCCCTTACACAGCCTGGAGGTGTGTTGGATAGAAAATCACAAAGATACGGCGGCTGGAACCAAAAGTCTTCAATTTGGACACCAGACCAAATGACACATTTCCACCAGTCTAATGTCCATTGCTCGTGTTTCTTGGCCCAAGCAAGTCTCCTCTTCTTTTTAGTGTCCTTTAGTAGTGGTTTCTTTGTACTTGGAGGAACTTTAAAAGTTCTTGAAATGTCCCGTATTGACTGACCATGTCTTACAGTAATGGACTGTCGTTTCTCTTTGCTTATTTGAGTTTTTCTTGCCATAATATGGACTTGGTCTTTTACCAAATAGGGCTATCTTCTGTATGCCAACCCCACCTTTTCACAACACAACTGATTGGCTCTAACGTATTAGGAAGGAAATAAATTACACAAATGAACTTAAGGCAGCACACCTGTTAATTGAAATGCATTCCAGGTGACTACCTCATGAAGCTGGTTGAGAATGCCAAGAGTGTGCAAAGCTGTCATCAAGGCAAAGGGTGGCTATTTGAAGAATCTCAAATATAACATTTTGATTTGTTTACCACTTTTTTTGCTTACTACATTATTCCATATGTGTTATTTCATAGTTTTGATGTCTTCACTATTATTCTACAATGTATAAAATTTTCAAAATAAAGAAAAACCAACATATATATACATACACAGTTGAAGTCGGAAGTTTACATACACCTTAGCTAAATACATTTAAACTCAGCTTTTCACAATTCCTGACATTTTATCCTAGTAAATATTCCCTGTCTAAGGTCAGTTAGGATCACCACCTTATTTTAAGAATGTGAAATGTCAGAATAATAGTAGAGAGAATTATTTATTTTAGCTTTTATTTCTTTCATCACATTCCCAGTGGGTCAGAAGTTTACATACACTCAATTAGTATTTGGTAGCATTGCCTTTAAATTGTTTAACTTGGGTCAAACGTTTCGGGTAGCCTTCCACAAGCTTCCCACAATAAGTTGGGTGAATTTTGGCCCATTCCTCCTGACAGGGCTGGTGTAACTGAGTCAGGTTTGTAGGCCTCCTTGCTAGCACACATTTTTTTCCAGTTCTGCCCACAAATTTTCTTTAGGATTGAGGTCAGGGCTTTGTGATGGCCACTCCAATACCTTGACTTTGTTGTCCTTAAGCCATTTTGCAACAACTTTGGAAGTATGCTTGGGGTCATTGTCCATTTGGAAGACCCACTTGCAACCAAGCTTTAACTTCCTGGCTGATGTCTTGAGATGTTGCTTCAAAATATCCACATAATTTTCCATCCTCATGATGCCATCTATTTTGTGAAGTGCACCAGTCCCTCCTGCAGCAAAGCACCTCCACAACATAATGCTGCCATTCCCGTGCTTCAAGGTTGGGATGGTGTTCTTCGGCTTGCAAGCCTCCCCCTTTTCCCTCCAAACATAACAACAGTCATTCTGGCCAAACAGTTCTATTTTTGTTTCATCAGACCAGAGGACACTTCTCTATGATCTTTGTCCCATGTGCAGTTGCAAACCGTAGTCTGGCTTTTTTAAACAGAGGTTTTGGAGCAGTGGTTCCTTCCTTGCTGAGCGGCATTTTAGGTTAAGTCGATATAGGACTCGTTTTAATGTGGATATAGATACCTTTGTACCTGTTTCCTCCAGCATCTTCACAAGGTCCTTTGCTGCTGTTCTGGGATTGATTTGCACTTTTCTCACCAAAGTATGTTCATCTCTAGGAGCCAGAACGCGTCGCCTTCCTGAGCGGTATGACGGCTGCGTGGTCCCATGGTGTTTATACTTGCATACTATTGTTTGTACAGATGAACATGGTACCTTCAGGCATTTGGAAATTGCTCCCAAGGATGAACCAGACTGGAAGTACCAAAAAAAAGAGGTTAAATATTTAACCCCATTTTTTGGGTACTTCCATTATTTTTAACTGGTACTGGTTACCTTCAGATGAGTCCCATGACACTTGTGAGCAAAACCGAGAACAGCATTGTGTTCATGAGTCTCCACTTCACATTGAGTGGTCACAGAGTGGTCCAAATGTTTCGGATGCTAGAGACGTTATTGTGAGAAGAACGATTTTTGGCATGGCTCATGGTCCGACAAACACTGCTCCAGCTCTGCCGCCTTTCACCGCAGATGTGGAATTGCGACATCGGCAGATGCGGTGGACTGAGACACATCCAATGCAAAAAAAAACCCAGATCTCTCGCTTAAATTGACAGATTTTGATCTGGATTTATTTATTATGTTACTTAGATTGACAGGCCGGTGAATCAATCGACTCTAGGGGGTTAATTACACTTTGGATATTGTGTCAATACACCCAGTCACGACAAAGATTCAGGTGTCCTTCCTAACTCAGTTGCCGGAGAGGAAGGAAACCGCCCAGGGATTTCACCATGAGGCCAATTGTGACTTTAAAACAGAGTTTAATGGCTGTAATATGAGAAAACTGAAGACAGATCAACAACATTGTAGTTATTCTACAAGACTAACCTAAATGACAGAGTGAAAATAATAAAAATATTCCATAACATGCATCCTGTTTGCAATAAGGCACTAAAGTAAAACTGCAACAACAAAAATTCTTTATGTCCTGAATACAGCGTTATGTTTGGTGCTAATCCAACACATCACTGAGTACCACTCTTCATATTTCAAGCATGATGGTGGCTGCATCATGTTACGGTATGCTTGTCATGGGCAAGGACTAGGGAGTTTTTTTTTGCATAAAAAGAAACGGAATAGAGCTAAGCACAGGCAAAATCCTAGAGGAAAACCTGGTTCATTCTGCTTTCCAACAGACACTGGGAGACAAATGCACCTTTCAGCAGGGCAATAGCCTAAAACACAAGGCCAAATATACACTGGAGTTGCTTACCAAGATGACATTAAATGTTCCTGAGTGACCTAGTTACAGTTGTGACTTAAATCAGCTTGAAAATCTATGGCAAGACTAGTCTAGGAATGATCAACAAAAACACTTGACAGAGCTTGAAGAAATATTGTACAATCCAGGTGTGCACATCTCTTATAGACTTACCCAGAAAGACTCACAGCTGTAAAATGCTGCCAAAGGTGATTCTAACATGTATTGACTCAGTGGTATGAATACTAATGTAAATCAGACATTTCTGTATTCCATTTTCAAAACAATTGCTATAATTTCTAAAAAGATGTTTTCACTGTCACTAAGGGATCTATAAATCTATTTAATACATTTTTATTCAGGCTGGATCAACAAAATGTGGAATAAGTCAAGGGGTATGAATACTTTCGTAAGGCACTGTACATATTTGTGACCAAAAAAATTGCTCCACAGGGAACTTCAACCTGGTCGTAAATGAACTGAAACACAAAACAAGGAGGGCTTTCTATGCCATTAAAATATCTATCAAATTAGACACACCGATTAGGATCTGGCTAAAAATACTCAAAAAATAGAACCAATTGCACTATATATAGCAGCGAAGTGTAGGGTCCGCTTACAAAACAAGAATTTGCCAAATGGGACAAACACCCAATTAAAACTCTGCATGCAGAATTCTGTTACAGCAAAAACTCAGAACACTACATGCAGAACAGAAATAGGCCTAATCCCTCTTGATTAATATCCCCCAAAACTATAATAATTTAAAAAACAGGCTGTGCTCATTCAGCCCCCAGGAAGAGATCGAGACAGAGCTGCATTTTCTGTAATCCATCTAATGGCTGCTTGCTAGGCACAGCACCATCCATCCTAAACTAAATCTACCTCCAGCCATCTTTTTTTTTACCCCAAGTTTGTGTTAAACACCTGGAATAGATTCAGTATGAGTAGGCATAAAAGAAACACCAGCAATTTGGCGAAGTCAGTCCCGAAGGGAAAACAAAACGACATGAGGAGCCGCAGTCCCTCGCCACATAAGGCTGATGATGGCAATGCGCGCCCACATGTGTCACAGGCAAGCAAAGTGAGCACAATTCTAACAATGCAGAAAATTCCAACAGGAGATGAACAAAAGCCTAAGTAAGATGACAAGCTCCATAGCTAAGCTGGAACAATCTGTTAAGGGACTCGGTGAAAGGGTGACTGAGGCAGAGAATCAAGTTAGAACAGTGGAGGATGGGTGCATTCGCACTGACCGCCTCCTCTCATACCTGCTACAGAAGGACAGATGGCTCTAGGACAGGTGTGAGGCACTCAAGAAGTTTATGAGGTGCAGCTTGAGACTCTACGGTGTGCAGTGGGTTGAAAACTTACTCAGAGACATAATGAAACTACCACCAAACTTCCCTTTCTTACTGGATGGTTTCAAATGTCATCTCATCGGCTTATAAAACATTAGGGACCAATTAAGGTAATAAGCTATTCATAGCACGATTAAGAAAAAGAAAGTACTCTATCAGTTGAAAAAACTTGGATGTAAGATTGCATTTCTGCAAGAAACACATTTATCGGATAACGAGCATGAGAAACTGAATAGGACATGGGCTAATACAATATTATATTCATCTCATATATCAGAACGGAAAAGGGGGGTAGCAATTCTAGTGCACAGGTCAGTCAATTTCAATGCCAGCTCCTCTCATAAGGATACAGAGTTTAGGTTCATATTAGTAAATGGAACTATAGATGGGGTGAATGTATCATTGCTAAAAGTGTACGATCCCAACGAGGATGATTGATCAAGGGTTTATCAAAAAGATTTAACTTTATCTTGGAGAATAGCTCTGACTTACTCCTAATGGGGGGGGAGATGTCAATTGTGTTATGTCTCCGACTGTAGACTGATCACCTTTACCATCAACTCCACCCTCTAGGATAAGGGAGTCACTGATTAGCCACTGTCTAGAAGTGGGATTGGTTGAAGTATGGAGATCCAAGCGAGAGAGACTTCACATTTTATTCAAACCGCTACTTACTCTATTTACGCATTGACTACTTCTTTACCACTAAGTCTGAAGCCTATATGATAATGGATTGTGAGACACCTCCAATAACTTTGTTGGACCATTCACCATTGATGGCGACGTGGGATTTAGGACAGAAGTCTATCTCATGACGGTGAAGACTAAACGCGTCCCTACTTAATGAAACAAAATTTGTGGACTTTGTTAGAAAAGAGCTGCAGTTCTATCTTGATCTTAGCATAACCGCTGAGGTCTCCCCACTTACGCTCTGGGAGTGTGCAAAAGCCTTTCTAAGAGGTCGCATTATATCATTCGCCAAAAGAAATTCAAGTGCACTGAATTGGAAAACAAAATAAACCATTTAGAACAGCACAAACCAAAACCTTCCACAGCTCTGATGACAGCCTGCTCTCTGAAAAAATAGAGGGCTGTGAAAGGTTTGCTAAGCAGAGAGATTCAATTTGAGAGAAAGAAATCAATGAAATGGACTGAAAAAGAGACAAGGAAGAGGTGAGGGAAATAAAGTATGTACGGAGAGTGGAGATCAGTGGGGGAGGAGAGAGAAGGGCGTGAAGAAGAGGTGAAGAATGAGGTACTGAATATGTATGGAAGGTAAAGATAAGTGGGTATTATATAAAAGGGCAGGGAGAAGAGAAGAAGAGAAGCAGAAGTGAGAAGAGAGGAGGTAGAGAAATAGAGTATACAGTATGTCTGGAGAGTAAAGATGAGTATGTAGAGTGTACACTGAGGATGTACAATTACAGTTGCATTAGATCAGCATCCATGAAGGAGAAGGTAGGAGAGGAGGTAGAGTTAAGACTCACGTCTGGGGGGATGCGGGCACCATCTTTGACGGTATTCCCCTCGACAGTGATGTGGTACACCTGTCCGTCTGTGTCTGTGAACACAAAGTGTTCCCTCGCTGAGATGGCCTGGCCTCCTCCCTCCGATTTACTCTCTGCATCCTGCAGAAGACTAGAGACACATACAAACACGTTTTACTATTAAAGTGAGGACCACTGATAAAGCGAGGTCTAGATCAGGGGTCAGCAACAGGCGGACCGCATAATTTTTTGTCCCCTTTTAGATTTTAGTTTTTTTTCTCAAAAAAAGACCAGAAATTCAGCTAAAAATGCATTTAATTTAGGAAATCTGTTCCCAAGTATTCCCACAAATAAAAAAAGCAACGTGATTGTGTCTCAATGTAATTAAGGTATGAAATTATTGTTATCTTCAAATACTATTTCTTTTTGGGCTTAAGTTGTGGTCAATTTGTAGTGTACAATATATTATAAATACATTCCGGACACCCGACCATGACTAGATACACTACTGTTCAAACGTTTGGGGTCACTTAGAAATGTCCTTGTTTTTGAAAGAAAAGCACATTTTTTGTCCATTAAAATAACATCAAATTGATCAGAAACACAGTGTAGACATTGTTAATGTTGTAAATGACTATTGTAACTGGAAACGGCAGATTTTGGAATATCTACATAGGCGTACTGAGGCCCATTATCAGCAACCATTACTCCTGTGTTCCAATGGCACGTTGTGCTGGCTAATCCAAGTTTATCATTTTAAAAGGCTAATTGATCAAAGAACCCCAGTCTCAACGTCAACAGCGAAGGGGCGACTCTGGGACGCTGGCCTTCTAGGCATAGTTGCAAAGAAAAAGCCATATCTCAGACAGGACAATAAAAATAAAAGATGAAGATGGGCAAAAGAACACATACACTGGACAGAGGAACTCTGCCTAGAAGGCCAGCGTCCCGGAGTCGCCTCGTTACTGTTGATTTTGAGAGGTGTTTTGCGGGTACTATTTAACTGACAGTTGAGGACTTGTGAGGCATCTGTTTCTCAAACTAGACACTCTCCTTCTCCACACTCCTCTTTCTATTCTGGTTAGAGCCAGTTTGCACTGTTCTGTGAAGGGATGAGTACACAGCATTGTACGAGATCGTCAGTTTCTCGCATGGAATAGCCTTCATTTCTCAGATCAAGGTCAGACTGATGAGTTTCAGAAGAAAGGTCTTTGTTTCTGGCCATTTTGAGCCTGCAATCGAGCCCACAAATGCTGATGCTCCAGATACTCAACTAGTTTTATTGCTTCTTTAATCAGGACAACAGTTTTCAGCTGTGCTAACATAATTGCAAAAGGGTTTTCTAATGATCAATTTGCCTTTTAAAATGATACATTTGGATTAGTTAACACAACGTGGCATTGGAACACAGGAGTGATGGTTGCTGATAATGGGCCTCTATACACTTATGTAGATATTCCATAAAAAATCCAGCAACAATAGTCATTTACAACATTAACAATGTCTAAACTGTATTTCTGATCCATTTGATGTTATTTTAATGGACAAATTGTTTTGCTTTTCTTTCAAAAACAAGGACATTTCTAAGTGACTCCAAACCTTTGAACGGTAGTGTACATACTGACACCACGTCTCACCCCGAGAAACAAACACACAATATTAAGAAAGACACATTGAGCATATACAATGAATTTATGATGAGTAGGGCCAGGAGTTTTTTATGACCATGTGGCAAAACTCCAGGCCTTAGTGCTGAGGTGCGACCCCCCCCCTTCATGCCCCCTGCTCTCTGACCTGATAACGGAGGACTCCACGCTGCTCTGCTCGTTGTCAGACAGAGTGGTATATCTGGCCATGGCCTCCCGTGCTAACAACTGTTTCTTCTTCAGACTCTTCAGGTTGTGGGAGGGGGACCACTCCTGCACACACAATCGCAAAAAGTGCATGACACACACAGACACACACAGTTCATGGAGATTTCTTCGCTGCCTGACATCTTGAAGAACACGATTGTTGGTGGACAAACATTGATACGTTTTCCTTGGAACCACACCCATAAATTCACAAAATAGCTCCACTGTTTCCCATACCCTGCTTCATCATTCAGGATTGCAGCCAAAACAACTGCCCCATTTTGCCCGGAGGGTGCAATCAATGTGGAAATGAGCAGGCAGTAAGGGGCTGGGGAGAGAATGTATTATTAACATTACTGTGGCTGCTATTTGCACAGTGTCTCAGACTTTCCAGCCCACATCACTCTCCATTTATCAGTTTTTCTTGGGACTAATGTAGCGACTTCGTTGCTGAGAGAGGAGAAATTTCCCAACTAATCTTCCAAATTGCAAATATAAATATGTACACAGGAGTACAGTGCATTCAGAAAGTATTCAGACCCCTTGACTTTTCCACATTTTGCTACGTTACAGCCTTATTCGAAAATTTCTGAAATTAAATGTTTCCATCAATCTACACACAATACCCCATAATGACAAAGAACTGGTTGTTAGATTTTTTTTGCAAATGTATAAAAAAAACTAAAAAAAACCTGAGATATTACATTTACATTAATATTCAGACCCTTTAGTCAGTACTTTGTTGAAGCACCTTTGGCAGCGATTACAGACTTGAGTCTTCTTGGGTATGACGCTACAAGCTTGGCACACCTGTATTTGTGGAGTTTTTCCCCATTCTTCTCTGCAGATCCTCTCAAGCTCTGTCAGGTTGGATGGGGAGCGTTGCTGCACAGCTATTTTAAGGTCTCTCCAGAGGTGTTCGATCGGGTTCAAGTCTGGGCTCTGGCTGGGCCACTCAAGGACATTCAGAGACTTGTCCCAAAGCCACTCCTGCGTTGTTTTGGCTGTGTGCTTAGGGTCATTGTCCTGTTGTAAGGTGAACCTTCGCCACATTCTGAGGTCCTGCGCACTCTGGAGCAGGTTTTCATCAATGATCTCTAAGTACTTTGCTCCGTTCATCTTTCCCTTGATCCTGACTAATGTTCCAGTCCCAACCGTTGAAAAACATCCCCACAGCATGATGCTGCCACCACCATGCTTTACCGTAGGGATGGTGCCAGGTTTCATTCAGACGTGACGCTTTGCATTCAGGCCTAAGAGTTCAAGCTTTGTTTCAGTCTTTTAGGTGCCTTTTGGAAAACTCCAAGCGGGCTGTCATGTTCCTTTTACTGAGGAGTGGCTTCCGTCTGACCACTCTACCATAAAAGGCATGATTGGTAGAGTGCTGCACATATGGTTGTCCTTCTGGAAGGTTCTCCCATCTCCAGAGAAGAACGTTGGAGTTCTTTCAGAGTGACCAACGGGTTCTTGGTCACCTGATTGACCAATTCCCTTCTCCCCCGATTGCTCAGTTTGTCCAGGCGGCCAGCTCTAGCAAGAGTCTTGGTGGTTCCAACCTGTTTCTCGTTTAGTCATCATTATGTAGTATCGTATGTAGATTGATGATAATTAAAAAAAGAAAAAGGCTGTAATGTAACAAAATGTGTAAAAAGTAAATGGGTCTGAATACTTTCCGAACGCATTGTATAGACACAGAATAATCAACACAAAGAGACTCTTGGAGAGTATTGTCTCAGTTTACAATGCCTAGGTGTATATGCATGTATGCTATAGTGTTTCTGTGTGTGTGCGTTCAGTACCAGTGCAGTGACAGTGGGGAAGTTCTTGGCCATCTCTCGTAGCAGGGTGCCGGTCCTGACGTCCCACAGCTCCAGAGGCTTGTCTCTGAACACCACCACAAGGTACTGCCTGTAGGGTGCAACACACACCGCAGTACAGGAACATGACAGTCAGTACCATCAAAATCATCCCCATGTGCTCTATGGGCCACTTTCTCTCTCAATGACACACACATCCGTACACACACGAGCGTGCACACGCAAGCACAAACAGATTTCAAACATCCATTCTTTGTGTGAAGGGCGCCCTGTGCTGTCCTGGAGTTCATGCTGTTCTAGGGAGAGAACAAATAGCATCAGAATATACATTAGCTCTCAGGGAACAGAGACAAAGAGCAGAAGCATTACACTGCTACAGTACTTTGTCAGAAGTTTCATTAAGGGTGCTTTGTCCTGATGAGACAGCTGAGCCCTTGCAAAGGTATAGTGAGGGAAAAAAGTATTTGATCCCCTGCTGATTTTGTACATTTGCCCACTGACAAAGAAATGATCAGTCTATAATTTTAATGGTAGGTTTATTTGAACAGTGAGAGACAGAATAACATAAAAAAATCCAGAAAAACGCATGTCAAAAATGTTATTAAATGATTTGCATTTTAATGAGGGAAATAAGTATTTGACCCCTCGGCAAAACATGACTTAGTACTTGGTAGCAAAACCCTTGTTGGCAATCAGAGGTCAGACGTTTCTTGTAGTTGGCCACCAGGTTCGCACACATCTCAGGAGGGATTTTGTCCCACTCCTCTTTGCAGATCTTCTCCAAGTCATTAAGGTTTCGAGGCTGACGTTTGGCAACTCAAACCTTCAGCTCCCTCCACAGATTTTCTATGGGATTAATGTCTGGAATCTGGCTAGGCCACTCCAGGACCTTAATGTGCTTCTTCTTGAGCCACTCATTTGTTGCCTTGGCCGTGTGTTTTGGGTCATTGTCATGCTGGAATACCCATCCACGACCCATTTTAAATGCCCTGGCTGAGGGAAGGAGGTTCTCACCCAAGATTTGACGGTACATGGCCCCGTCCATCATCCCTTTGATGCGGTGAAGTTGTCCTGTCCCCTTAGCAGAAAAACACCCCCAAAGCATAATGTTTCCACCTCCATGTTTGACGGTGGGGATGGTATTCTTGGGGTCATAGGCAGCATTCCTCCTCCTCCAAACACAGCGAGTTGAGTTGATGCCAAAGAGCTCCATTTTGGTCTCATCTGACCACAACACTTTCACCCAGTTGTCCTCTGAATCATTCAGATGTTCATTGGCAAACTTCAGACGGGCATGTATATGTGCTTTCTTGAGCAGGGGGACCTTGCGGGCGCTGCAGGATTTCAGTCCTTCACGGCGCAGTGTGTTACCAATTGTTTTCTTGGTGACTATGGTCCCAGCTGCCTTGAGATCATTCACAAGATCCTCCCGTGTAGTTCTGGGCTGATTCCTCACCGTTCTCATGATCATTGCAACTCCACGAGGTGAGATCTTGCATGGAGCCCCAGGCCGAGGGAGATTAACAGTTCTTTTGTGTTTCTTCCATTTGCGAGTAATCGCACCAACTGTTGTCACCTTCTCACCAAGCTGCTTGGTGATGGTCTTGTAGCCCATTCCAGCCTTGTGTAGGTCTACAATCAGGTCTACAACCTTGTCCCTGACATCTTTGGAGAGCTCTTTGGTCTTGGCCATGGTGGACAGTTTGGAATCTGATTGATTGATTGCTTCTGTGGACAGCTGAGATTAGGAGCACTCCCTTTAAGCACTCCCTTTAAGAGTGTGCTCCTAATCTCAGCTCGTTACCTGTATAAAAGACACCTGGGAGGCAGAAATCTTTCTGATTGAGAGGGGGTCAAATACTTATTTCCCTCATTAAAATGCAAATCCATTTATAACATTTTTGACATGCGTTTGTGTTTTTTTGTTGTTGTTATTCTGTCTCTCACTGTTCAAATAAACCTACCATTAAAATTATAGACTGATCATTTCTTTGTCAGTGGGCAAACGTACAAAATCAGCAGGGGATCAAATACTTTTTTCCCTCACTGTAAATCTCTCACCCTCCCTCTTTTGTCTAACACTCTCTTTACCCCTCACCATCTCCGGCTCTCCCTTTCAATCTTCGTGCTCTCTCACCATCCCCCTCTCCCTTCATCTTCTCCCTTCATCTCTCTCTCCATCCCTCCTTCATGCATGCATGCAGAGAGCTCTTTAGAGGGCCTTTAGCCAAGCATGTGCTTCTGACAACAGCTCAGTAGCAGGAACAGAATGAGAGAGTATGCCCTGGAGAATTAAAAGAAATGGATATCCCCTGACAGCACATAGGCTTAATAAAAAAAAACACCCGGTGGGGAGACGAGAAAGAAAGAGGCGACAGTGGCAGTTGAGGTGAAGGGTGTGTGCGTGCGTGCGTGAGTGTGGCAGGTGTAAAGAGGTGGCTGTGTGTAGGGGACTCACTTCAGATGAGACACTTTCATCATCTCAATGGCAGGCTCGTCATTCCCCTGTTCGCCTCGGAATGCAAAGCACCTGCCTGGAAGAGGAGAGGAAGGAGAGAGAGAGGAAGGAGAGAGCGAGAGAAAAATAGAGCATGAAATCATTCAACATCATGAAACACATAAGGATGGTCATTTATACATTAGCTAAAGAGTATAGGGCCTAAGATGGATCCCTGGGGAACCCCTGCATTACAGTTGTAAGACGTGGCGGTAATAACTTCAAATTTACGCCAGCTAAGAGAATGTGCCACTTTAGATCTGCTGCAGCGATCTCATTTTACTCACATAAACAATATTCTCATGAATCAAGTGTCCTTTATCTACTCAAAATGCCAGAAGGCAAAAACATGAATATACGCCAGTTGTATTCTACTACACCAGAAAAATGCTGATGTACTTTGCAGAGGACATTAAAGGAGGTGGCCTGTAAAATGCACGAGTGAGAGAGCACAGTAACCCAAACTGAGCACAAGTAGGAGAGGTGGGAACTCCCAACAATTGCCTAAGATGTTTGTTGCACGGGCAAAAGGGACGCAGATAAAGTGACACAAGGCAAGATTGCAGGTGAAGAGACTGGGGAGTAGTGCAGGTGAGGCATCCGGTCTGTGTGTGCGTGTGTGTGTGGTACAGTCGCTGTAACGAGTCTGGGATGGGCGTCTGATTCTAATGACACCCTCAATCATCTCCTCCTCTATTTACTCCCTGTGTGTGTGTGTGTGTCACCCACAGCTCCTGATCACTGTCTCAATTACTGTTCTCACCAAATCATCAACTCAGAGTTGCAGTAATAACTGGGTCTGTATCCGACATGTCTCAAGTTCTTCTACACTGTTGGGAAGATTTTTCAAATAGCTTACTGTGAGGAATTCTAGTCTTAATATATTATCATTCACAATGGATGTTAAAAAAAAAACGTTCCTACATTTCCACGCAGCAGGCCAGGTACTTTTATGCGTGCTCAGACGTGCGCGATGCCTCGACATTATCAGGACAGAGAAACCAGACACATGCTCATTACTCACACGGAGAATTCCAAACAAAAGAAAATGGTAACATTGACAAATCTCGTAAATGACGGTTATGAAATAAACAAAAACTAGTTTCTCACACGTGTAGCAGGTTGTGAACTCTGCAAAACAACGTTTCCACTTCGGGAATGAGAACGGTAAATGACTAATGAATACATGCATTAACATAAATGAATGTAACCAAATGACGGGGATTGACTGAACATTTGCTACTGGTGACAGCTGAGCCATTCTGGAGAGAAACTCAACTATATCTTCACCACACACCCCTCCCCAACATATTTTACATGCTTTTCACCGAGTGCCGCAACTAAATAATCAGCTAGGTCTATTGCCATGCATGCTGCCCAAATTGCGGGGTTCCCAAATAGGCATAGGCCTACGAGCTTGTGATTTCAAACAATCCACAGCTATTTTTTTTAAATAAGCTAATGATCCTCAATTTCTCTGTGGCCAAGTCATGCTTTCTGGTGAAATATTTTATTTCTGTTTAGACAGGAGTAATTATATAACTTTGGCAAATTTATTTCCATTTACTTCCCTATTGGACCCACCTCTATGGCATTTTTCTCCTGTTCGATTGGGTTTTATTTAAATGTTATTGTCCATAAGCCAAAGGCACAATCCTAGTCATATTAGCAGCCCATCCTAGTTTTTGCATCTTTAGACTCCCCCTCATTCTAAGTTGCTAACAGAGACTTTCATCTCTGTCACATATGGAACCGCTACAAGGTGCACTGTTTAGAACAGTGTTCAGAAGGCAAATGTTTGAAAATGACGTTTTACTGGCTTCTTCATCACGAGTTACATGTTCTGTTAAGATGCATTACAATAATCAAGATGTGATTTCTGTCATTCTGAGCACCATGGGTGGACGCTCTAATGGGTTATGCACCCAATGCATATGGGTCCGGTAAATTTCTCAAATGGCCGGTAAATTTAAAATCTTCCTGGTCACGATGTCCGGCGCCACAAGTATTGTCATCAGAAAAAACCTTGTTGCAAGATCTTTGAATTCTAATGTGGCTGGGGCAAACACCAAACCTAATGCTCTGGTCAGTTCAATTTTATTTATCCAGCCTGGGTGTCATAAGTGAGTGGCTCACCCTTCAACTGAACTGTGAAAAAGAAACACTTCAGAATGGCTTGGCTGGTACTGAAACAAGAACTGACAACCCCAAATGAATTGTGTCTTCTGTCATTTTCCCTGTCTCCTGAGCTCTCCATCTCTTGCATACTATATGGCCATCCCTGTATCCTCTCACAACCTCTTCTCCTTATTCCTCTCTCTCCTTACTATCTCTCTGAGCTTGACTTGATATGTACAGTATTTCCCTGCATGGTTCCCAGTTATTAAGATAAGTTTCAACAGGGGAGAGAAACATAGGGTCAGTGTGCAATCCAATTTCACTGCCAGCCCTGACACACACAGCTGTGTTATCACAGTGTAATGGAGAGTGTTTAGACTTGAAAGTGTATCCCTAGAGAGCTATGGGGAGAGAAGTCTCGAGTGGCGCAGCAGTCTAAGGTACTGCATCTCAGTGCTGGAGGCGTCACTCACTACAGGCACCCTGGTTCACCAGCCGTGATTGGGAGTCTCATAGGGAGGCGCACAATTGGCCCAGCGTCGTCCGGGTTTGGCCGGGGTAGGCCATCATTATAAATAAGAATCTGTTCTTAACTGACATGCCTAGTTAAATAAAGGTTCAATAAAAAAAAAAAGTTTTAAAAAAATGCCTTAGAGTAACACAGAAAGGAGTGTGCATGTTTGTGTGCATTATGGCATGCGTGCATGTAGACCTTGAGAGTTTAGATGTGTGTGCAAGTGAGTACATACGTGCCCATGTGCGCAACTCACCAGTGGGAAGGTCGACGTGCTGAAGCTCATTCCTCACTAGTCCAGCGTTGTTGGGGGTTGAAGTGGCAAAGGAGAGGAAGCTGGTGAGACTGACCCATTCTATGCCTCTGCAGAACACACATTAAAAGCCCCATTAAAAAAATACATTAACACGCCTCATCAGCCTTTGCCTGATGAGTTCGTTTTCCATCTACATTTCACTCAAACCTTTATGTAAATAAAACAAAAACTACATTTGCAAGCACTAAAGCTAGGAGGTGTTAGAGCATTCCATTGCATACAGGGCACTTGCCCGCTTCAAATAATAAAAACAGACCTTTTCCCGACATTCCCCTAAGCTAACAAATACATTTTAAAGAATACATTTTGAAGGCTTTTTAGCGCCTACAAATGTAGAATAGCGATTACAGTATAGTTG
Source organism: Salmo salar (assembly GCF_965601325.2). Classification (NCBI taxonomy): domain Eukaryota; kingdom Metazoa; phylum Chordata; class Actinopteri; order Salmoniformes; family Salmonidae; genus Salmo; species Salmo salar. The sequence continues at coordinate 3,883,879 of NC_138308.1, read as the reverse complement.
GCAACACCGATAAAACTTTCCATGGAATCAAAGAGACAACAATCCAGCCGAGAGCCCTTTGAGGGGTTTGGCAGGCACAGCAAGGCAGCAGCTACAGTAAGCACCATGCTGTAATGAGATCCTAAATAACCACATGATTAAGTTCTACATTTTTCCCTAAAATTAAAATTAGAAGCAAAATAGCCCGATGTCCCTCCCTTGCCGTTCCAGGGCTGAACTGGCCTGATTTCCACCCTAACGACACACACCTCTCATATCTCATCATATTATACATCTCACCACTGGCCCTCTGTCAGCAGGGAGAAGACTCATGGGGGCAGAGAGCATTGCTAACTGAGATTAGAAGTGATACATATGTTGTGATTCAAATATTGCATTATGGGTAGACAATTATGCTATTGTTATATTTTAACAGGGCTCTAGATAAAACATTTTGTTCAATAAAAATGAAACTGCCTGTAACTTTATGTGCTCTCATATCATAGGCTAATTTATTTGGGGATAACTCACCACCTCAGTAAGTGGAAACTCAAAACACAGCTAGATTACTACCGTAAATTCCGGACTATAAGCCGCAACTTTTTTCCCAGGCTTTGAACCTCACGGCATAAACAATGACGCGGCTAATATATGGATTTTTCCCGCTTTCAATTTTTTTTTCTCCAAAAAAACACATTCTGTGACGTGCTCAGTTTTTTGGCGGCATGAAGCTTTCATTAGACCAATGAAATTGCCGAACGGGTTAAGGTCAAACAACTTTTTTGTTTACTGTTTAGATTAAATCGAGCGCTCTCAAACTTCATCATTCTGATTACGGTAGTCATTTTGTCACCCTCATCATGGCAAAGACACGGAGAAATGCATATGATGCAGCTTTCAAGTTAAAGGCGATTTATCTGGCTGTTGGAAAAGGAAATAGAGCTGCTGCACGGGAGCTTGGTCTTAATGAGTCGATGATAAGACGTTGGAAACAGCAGCGTGAGGAATTGACTCAGTGCAAAAAGACAACTACCGGTAAAGCTTACTGCTCATTTTTTATTTTTTGTTACAAGCCATGTTTCGTTAAAGCCTATTAATTTTTGTTACAAGCCGTGTTTCGTTAAAGCCTATTTATTTTTGTTACAAGCCGTGTTTTGTTAAAGCCAGTGTAAAGTTCATTTGTTTCAATGTACCGGTAGGCACCTGCGGCTTATAGACATGTGCGGCTAATTTATGTTCACAATAATACTTTTTTTTTTAAATATTCAGGTGCGCTTAATAGTCCGGAAATTACAGTAACTAAAGATACCACTGTTAGTAGCCACGTATTAATCAAAAAGCGTATTTAATGTCCAAAAGATTGCAGTTGTAGCCTACCGCCCCAATGAAGCCTATGCACTCGCAATGCCTAATGCGCATTTCGCAGGCTCCATATCTCAAAGCCATATCAACTATATTGTTAGAAAAATAGTTGCTAGTGAGCTCAAAATTCAGAGTTGAGAAATACAACAGGATAGCTGTGTTGTCCCCACAATTGGATTTTAAAACGTTATACAATCAAAATACTTTTTTCTCCAGGAGCTTTTTTTTCCCCCCAGGAAAGAAGAGAGTGGCTTGCTTGACACAGCAGCAGGCCCCAGCGAAACAGAGGCAGGCAGGCAGACACTTTCATTACAGGAATCATAAGGATGACGTACTTTATACTCTTTGACCAAATCATGGTTTTAGCCTCCTAACAAACATGAAGTTTTGAGTGAGGTGAATGAATGTGAGCAACACATTTTTTCACTCGCACAGCCAACATTTCTGCAGTATTGAAGGTCCTCAAAAACACAGTGGCCTCCATAATTTTTTAATGGAAAAAGTTTGGAACGAACAAGACTCTTCCTAGATCTGGCCACCTGGCTAAACTGAGCAATCGGGGGAGAAGGGCCTTGGTCAGGAAAGCTACAGAGTTCCTCTGTGGAGATGAGAGAACCTTTCAGAAAGACAACAATTTCTGCAGCATTCCACCAGACCAAGCCTTTATGGTAGAGATGCCAGACGGAAACCACTCCTCAGTAAAAGGCACATGACAGCTCGCTTGGAGTTTGCCAAAATGCACCTAAAGGACTCTCAGAACATGAGAAACGAGATCCTCTGGTCTGATGAAACCAAGATTGAACTCTTTGGCATTAATGCCCAGAGTCACATCTGGAGGAAAACTGGCACCATTCTGGGAGACTAATCAGGATCGAGGGAAAGATGTGAACAAAGTACAGAGAGATCCTTGATGAAAACCTGCTTCAGAGCGCTCAGGACCTCAGACTGGGGTAAGGTTCACCTTACAAGGTTCACCTTACAACAGGACAACGACCATAAACACACAGCCAAGACAACGTAGGACTGGCTTCGGGGCAAGTCTCTGAATGTCCTTGAGTGGCCCAGCCAGAATGCAGACTTGAACCCGATCGAACATCTCCGAAAATAGCTGTGCAGCGATGCTCCCCATCCAACCTGACAGAGCTTGAGAGGATCTGCAGAGAAGAATGGGAGAAGCTCCCCAAATACAGGTGTGCAAAACGTCGTACCAAAGAAGACTCAAGGCTATAACCTGCCAAAGGTGCTTCAACAAAGTACTGAGTAAAGGGTCTGAATACTTACACTACCGTTCAAAAGTTTGGGGTCACTTATAAATGTCCTTGTTTGTGAGAGAAAAGCACATTTTCTGTAACATCAAATTGATCAGAAACACAGTGTAGACATTGTTAATGTTGCAAATTATTATTGTAGCTGGAAATGGCTGATTTTTAATGGAATATCTACATAGGTCCATTATCAGCAACCATCACTCCTGTGTTCCAAAGGAACACTGTGTTAGCGAATCCAAGTTTATAATTTTTTAAAGGCTAATTGATCATTAGAAAACCCCTTTTTAATTCTGTTAGCACAGCTGAAAACTGTTTTCCCAATTAAAGAAGCAATAAAATTGTCCTTCTTTAAACTAGTTGAGTATCTGGAGCATCAGCATCTGTGGGTTCGATTACAGGCTCAAAAAGGCCAGAAACAAAGAACTTTCTTCTGAAACTCGTCAGTCTATTCTTGTTCTGAGAAATGAAGGCTATTCCATGCGAGAAATTGCCAAGAAATTGATGATCTCGTACCACGCTGTGTACTACTCCCTTCACAGAACAGAGCAAACTGGGTCTAACCAGAATAGAAAGAGGAGTGGGAGGCCCCGGTGCACAACTGAGCAAGAGAACAAGTACATTAGGGTGGCTAGTTTGAGAAACAGATGCATCAAGTCCTCAACTGGCAGCTTCATTAAATGGTACCTGCAAAACACCAGTCTCAACGTGAACAGTGAAGAGGCCACTCCGGGATGCTGGCCTTCTAGGCAGAGTTCCTCTGTCCAGTGTGTGTGTTCTTTTGCCCATCTTAATCTTTTATTTTTATTGGCCAGTCTGAGATAAGACTTTTTCTTTGCGACACTGCCGAGAAGGCCAGCATTCCGAAGTCACCTCTTCTCTGTTATTATTTGACCCCGTGTCTTTTGACCGTACTAGGTGGATGGGGTATTTTGTATTTGTCGTTATAAAAGTAAGCTGTTACCATGTTCCATCACATATGCTTTCTGATTCATAGTTGTAACAAAGGCACTTCTCTAATAAAATGGATTGTTTTTACATATAGCCTGTTATTTGAAATAAGATACAAATCGTATTCTAATGTTACCCAAGGCCTTCATAAACACAACCAAATGATTATTTTTGCTATAGCATAAGTGACCTGATTCAGGAAACTAGGCATATGTCGCAAGTCACGACTTCACAGGAGAGCCGTTTGAACGTAAAAATTATTTTTGTTATTAAAATGCATTTTTTGGGGGCAGAAATGCCTTCTCAAACGTGAACTCTTACGTGTATGAACTGTGTGTAGTGACGTTCTCAGAATGCAATTTTACATTTATTGTATAATAATGCTAAAATATGTGTATCTGGAATTTGTCTTTCAGCATCAGTAGAACACACCTGACTCTCCTCCACCAGTCATACAAGGAGAATGGCCTAATGCCTCCCATCAAAAAGAGAGCTGGCCCAAGCAAGCACAGGTTACACCTAAAGCATGAGGATTTGCAGCGAGTGGTGAACTTCAACAATTACGCAGAGAATAATGCAATAGTATTACCAGGAAGCCACCCAGGACACAAACACTTTGGTGGAAAAAGGCTGCCATCCCATGTGACAAAAGCAGCAGTGTGGCGTCTATACAAGGAATCGATGACAACACTTGGTATGTAAAGCATAAACACATTTTGATTGTTTAATTGACCTCCAACATGATTGGCACTACTTTTATTGATCTCACATTATTTCTGTATTTTTCAGAGGTACGTGTAGTCGGGCTATCTTCCTTCAGGAATCTGTGGAGAAAATTGCTGCCCCACTTCTCAAGCACTAAGCCCAGGAAAGACCTGTGCTGGCAGTGCCAGAGGAACAACTATAAGGTCTTCAAGATCTGCCAATCTGCCAGAAGCAGTTAACCTCTGGACGGGCTCCGTTTTTTCAAATATAGGACTATTTTATATCATTTTATAGATACACCTCTCCTGAATCGAACCACGTTGTCCGATTTCAAAAAGGCTTTACAGCAAAAGCAAAACATTAGATTATGTTAGAGGAGTATATCGTAAAAGTAGCCACATAGCCATTTTCCGACCAACCACATGCATCACAAATAACCAAAAAACAGCTAAATGCAGCACTAACCTTTGACAATCTTCATCAGATGACACACCTAGGACATCATGTTACACAATACATGCATTCTTTTGTTCGATAAAGTTCATATTTATATATAAAAACAGCATTTTACATCGGCGCGTGACGTTGACTAACTATTTTCCCTCAAATGCGTCCGGTGAAACAGCGCTACAATTTACTAAATTACTATTCGAAAACATTTTTTAAATGTAATATTGTCATTCTAAGATTTATAGATTAGCATCTCTTGAAAGCACCTGCAATGCCAGATTTAAAAATAACTTTACTGGGTAATCACACTTTGCGATAAAAGGGGATGCGATACTCAGAAAAAATAGGCTACTGTTACAGGTCAGCGCCATCTTGGAACAATCGCATATCAAATCCACTCTTGTATACTATTGTCAATAATCCCTTACCTTTGATTATCTTCATCAGAAGGCACTTCCAGGTATCCCAGGTCCACAACAAATGTATTTTCGTTCGAAAAAGTTAATCCTTTATGTCCCAATTGCTTGTTGTTGTTAGCGCGTTCTGAAGGCTGCTCCAAAAGTACCGTCGTTCACGGGACTTCTCTCTCAACAAAATGCATTTTAAAAAAAAATGTAGGTTCGTTCAAACATGTCAAACGTTGTATAACATAAATCTTTAGGGCCTTTTTCAACCAGAGCTCCAATAAGATTCAAGGGGGACGGTTGCAATGTCTTTCGAAACGTTTCGAAAGGGGAGGGTAGCCAGGGGCGCTGGCGTCATAATGGTGATGGCCGTCTCCATGTGACCACTTTCCACAGACTCTCATTCTGTCAGTTTTCACAGTAGAAGGCTCAAACCACTTTGTAAAGACTGGGGACATCTAGTGGAAGCAATAGGAAGTTCTCAATGAACCATAGCTCACGGTGTGATTTATAGGCAAAGTGATGAAGTTGAGTCCGCAATTCAGAATTCCACATCCTGTTACGATCTGTCTCGGGGTTTTGACTGCCATATGAGTTCTGTTATACTCACAGACACCATTCAAACAGTTTTAGAAACTTTAGGGTGTTTTCTATCCACAAGTATTAATTATATGCATATCCTAGCTTCTGAGTTTGAGTAGGAGGCCGTTTAAAATGGGCACAATTGTTTTTCAAAAATCGCTGTAGCGCCCCCTATCCTAGGCGACCGTCAAGAGGTTAACCTGTTATGGCTAGGGGGCAGTATTTTCACGGCTGGATAAAAAAACATACCCGATTTAATCTGGTTACCACTCCTACCCAGTAACTAGAATATGCATATACTTATTACATATGGATAGAAAACACCCTAAAGTTTCTAAAACTGTTTGAATGGTGTCTGTGAGTATAACAGAACTCAAATGGCAGGTCAAAACCTGAGAGATTCCTTTACAGGAAGTGGCCTGTCTGACCATTTCTTGAACTTCTTTTCCATCTCTATCTTTTACTAAGGATCTCTGCTCTAACGTGACACTTCCTACGTCGTCCATAGGCGCTCAGAGCCCGGGAAAAACCTGAATGTCGTCATCCCAGCCCCAGGCTGAAACACATTATCGCCTTTCTCAAGTGGCCGATCAAGGGACTCTGGGCTTAGGCGCGTGACCCGACCGCCCCCGCCTTTGTGATTTTTTCCTCTGTTTGCCGAAAAGGAGATTCCCTGTCGGAATATTATCGCTTTTCTACGAGAAAAATGGCGTAAAAATTGATTTTAAACAGCGGTTGACATGCTTTGAAGTACGGTAATGGAATATTTAGAATTTCTTTGTCACGAATTGCGCCATGCGCACGACCCTTCTTTACCATTTCGGATAGTGTCTGGAACGCACGAACAAAACGCCGCTATTCGGATATAACGATGGATTATTTTGGACCAAACCAACATTTGTTATTGAAGTAGCAGTCCTGGGAGTGCATTCTGACGAAGACAACAAAAGGTAATGAAACTTTTATAATAGTAAAGCTGATATTGGTGAGTGCTAAACTTGCCGGGTGTCTAAATAGCTAGCCCGTGATGCCTGGGCTATGTACTTAGAATATTGCAAAATGTGCTTTCACCAAAAAGCTATTTTAAAATCGGACATATCGAGTGCATAGAGGAGGTCTGTATCTATAATTCTTAAAATAATTGTTATGCTTTTTGTGAACATTTATCGTGAGTAATTTAGTTAAATGTTAGCGAATTCCCCGGAAGTTTGCGGGGGGTATGCTAGTTCTGAACGTCACATGCTAATGTATAAAGCTGTTTTTTGATATAAATATGAACTTGATTGAACAAAACATGCATGTATTGTATAACATAATGTCCTAGGGTTGTCATCTGATGAAGACAATAAAAGGTTAGTGCTGCATTTAGCTGTCTTCTGGGTTTTTGTGACATTATATGCTAGCTTGAAAAATGGGTGTCTGATTATTTCTGGCTTGGTACTCTGCTGACATAATCTAATGTTTTGCTTTCGTTGTAAAGCCTTTTTGAAATCGGACAGTGTGGTTAGATAAAGGAGAGTCTTATCTTTAAAATGCTGTGAAATAGTCATATGTTTGAAAAATTGAAGTTTTTGTATTTTAGAGGAGTTTGTATTTCGCGCCACGCCCATCATTGGATATTGGAGCAGGTGTTCCGCTAGCGGAACGTCTAGATGTAAGAGGTTAAGTAAGCCAAGCTGAAGAAGCAAGAGCAGCATATCTTGCTTGTTCAGAGTGAGCGGTCTGTCTACCAGAAGATGGTTGCTGACTGCAAGACCACCTCTCAAGACTTGAATTTGTCTCTGGGGGCCCTACTGAACCAGCAAGCTTTGATTTTGCTCAACAAGTAACAATTTGCTATACCAATTAAGGACATAGATGGATGTATAGATATACACAAAAAATAATATATATATGGGAGGCAGGCAAATACCTTTCACTGAGCTGTGTAAAGACAGATTGACAGGGGTGAGAATTAATTGTAATTTATCTTAATGTTATTTTGTTGTTTGCAGGTGCACTATCCATCTTTCTGAACCTACGCAGCCAGGTCCCATCTACTTTTTAACTCCTCGCAAGTGTGGCTTGTTTAGAGTCTGCTCTGAAGGAATACCACAAGTCAACTACTTGGTTGATGAAGGCATGTCATCCAGCAAAGGCAGCAGTGTAGTCATCAACTACATGCACCATTTCTTCACCAACTACAGAGTTGGGGAAACACCTGTGGACCTGAATTTTGATAACTGCAGTGGCCAAAAAGAGAACAAGTTTGTGCTCTGGTATTGTGCAAGGCGGACCATGCACAAGCACCATCACAGTCTGGACCATCACTTCCTGATCACAGGCCACACCAAGTTTGCCCCCGACTGGTGCTTTGGCCTCATCAAGCAGCTCTTCAGAAAGACCAGAGTGAACACTTTTTCTGAGACGGCTGGTGTTGTGAAGGACAGCACTGTGAAAGGGGTGGTTGGACTGGAGGATGGTACAGTGCTGATGGAAAGCTATGGCTGGCAACAACACCTGACTCTGTACTTCAGGCCACTACCACAGATCAAGCAGTACCAGCACTTCAGGTGAATATAATGTTCATTGCTTTGCATGAGGTTATTCTTATCTAAACTTGGGAGGTGTATTGATGTGCAAGGTTGTAATGTCTTCAATTTTTTTTGTTATTTCCTGTTTTACAGCTTCGATGCTCTGGAACCTGGTGTTGTTGTCACCAAGGAGCGTTTGGACTCAGTCGGGACCAGGTTTCAGCTGCTGCGCAAAGCTGACATCCTTCCTTCCATAGATGGTCTGCCTGTACAAGCACCACCTGGACTGGACACAGCTAGACAATCTTCTCTTTTGAGAAGATCAGATCAGTTTTGCGTAGAAGAGGCTATGGACATCACATGCCCTGCACTAAAGTCAAGTTCAGGACAGAAACATGCTCTCCGGATATAGATTCCCTTGTTCATGCGTGGTTCTGACGGACCAGTCATCAGCACTATCTACAGTGCCTCTATTCAAATGACTCGGCTAACACACACACGTCATACGTTGTTGCTACTATTTTTTTATCCTGCCGCTCAACCACTTTACACCTGATTGTATGCATATAATTACCTTGTCTATTACGATCATTATTTATATTTTTTGTATACATACAGTATATTATTTTATTTATATTGACACCATTTCTGATATTGCTACTATGCAAGTAACCATTTGGCTGTACCATTTACACCTTCTGTAGAGACCCATCCACTTAGCAAGACTTAGCAAAATATTGATATACAAAATTAATATTGATATGTGTGGTCGTAACATGATTTTGTGATATACCACAACAATATCATGTGACCGTATCAAGTATCCACCACATAAATATACGGCATATGCATCTGTTTATGTACTGTACATGTGCACTGTTAGGTTCTAATTTTGAGTAAATAACTCGGACACTAGAGAAACTTAACCAAGTTTAATTCCTCCCAAAGGGTCGATACAGCTGTAATCCAGACAACCGACATTTCACATAAGCACTGATATTTAACCCTTTCTCCTAGGCTGAGTCTCCTCCTCTACAACTGAACAGCCAATGCATCTCTGTTGCTAGACAGAACCTTAGTGATATCTGTTCTTCCTCACTTCATCTAACCTGACCTCTACCCCAAAGTGATCAATCCTCCCCAACTCAAGGCTGTCATGGTTATTGATACCAGACTGTCTCTTCTCCTCCCAGAGTATCCCTGACGTCTAACAATAACATATTCTGACATAATGTAAACGTTATACATTACCCTCACTCCCTCAGTGACATTGTTAGTTTCTAAGATCGCCACCTGTCTCCCCTTATCAATGCCTGCCACATGTAATCGCTTCCCTGCACTCAACACATTCCAAGCGTAGTTGCACCCACTATATACCTTTCTCCTATAACCCTTAACTTCTGGTATAGACACTCTAAACCTTAGCACTCCATCAGTGACATGAATAAGTATATTTTCATATTCTCAGAACCCAACAGCACCTCACTCAGGTTGCATGGTCTTAACTTATGTATGGAATACTATGTGATAAGTGCGTGTGTAACAGTATATAAAATATGCTAATGTACTGGTGTGAAGGCATTTGGGCAGTGGTGTAAAGTACTACTTAAGTATTTTTTTGGGGTATCTGTACATTACTTTACTATTTATATTTTTGACTACTTTTACTTCACCACATTCCGAAAGAAAATAATGTACTGTTAACTCCATACATTTTCCCTGACACCCAAAAGTACTCATTACATTTTGACAGGAAAATTGTCCAATTCACAAACTTCAAGAGAGCATCCCTACTGCATTTGATCTGGCAGACTCACTAAACACAAATGCTTTGTTTGTAAATTATGTCTGAGTGTTGGTGTGCCCCTTGCTATCATCAATAAAAAAAATAAAAAAATAATTGGGCCGTCTGGTTTAATATAAGGAATTTGAAATGATTTATACTTTTACTTTTGATACTTAAGTACATTTTAGCAGTTCCATTTACTTTTGATACTTTTTAAAAACCAAAACCTTTTTGAATTTTGCTCAAGTAGTATTTTACTTGGTGACTTTTACTTCAGTCATTTTCTATTAAGGTATCTTTACACTCAAGTGTGACAATTTAGCATTTCTTTCACATGACCCATCAATACAGACAAGTGTGTCTGGGTAAGTGTTATCTAATATTTATAAAATATTTTCATCTGGACACTTTCTGGTTGCCTGGAATATTTTTGTATTGTAGGCTACTACCACTTTTAGTCTTATTCTTTACTACACTACTCACTGTTTAGCACATGACTTCACATTTGAATCCTTAAAGAGATGGATGGGGCTTGCTTAACCTTAAGAAGGTGTGAATAATGCTGAATGGTGTAGACAAAGGAGAACTCTCAAGTAGGTACCAAAAGTGAGCTTACAAGTGAGCTTACAAGTTTATCAACTTTCAAAGCAGAATTACTTTCCCCACTGTTCCTCAAAAATGCAGTGTATGATATATAAGACCGAATCTATGTGGTAAGTCACATATATGAAATATATTAATTACACTGTTAGAATGATGTAGTCAGAATGACGAGGGGGGTGGGGGGTCCATCGACACCCAGCGGTTCTAGTGTTAAGAAGTGTCTGGCCATCTGAGGATGAATGGCTGTTTGATCCCAATCAATTTCTGAATGACATAATATATTCAATCTTGCACTTAATTAATCACAGTATTTAGTTTGAGCTCATTAGAGAATGGTAATTGATGACGCAAAGTTTGCTCTTTGTTGATATTCACTCCCTGACAGTTAAACGGACCTTTTTGCAGTGTCGTGACTTTTTAGCACAGTTAACCTACACAATAGATGGACAGGGACTGAGGGTAGAGGAGCCAAAGAGTGGTCCAAGACACTATTTCAGCTTCCTTAGAAGCTAATTCTAACTTACACTTAATTTTCACAAAGTTATGCATTGATGTCAATGGGAGACAAACTGAAAATTCGACTTAAGTGGAAGTTAGGATTCAGCCATTACTGAATGGAATGAGGGGATTTCTAAGTCATCAGTCCTATATATGTTGATGGTGGAGGTCAACGGAATGGAATGTTTGGAGAGCCTATTGAGTTTGAGCCCACCAGACTTAAATAGCCTGTCTAATGCCAACACCGCATGTTATTAAATCTGCACCGAAGTAGGTGGGAGGAGACGCAAATCACAGCTAAATGAATGGTGGCATTTGTGATGAAAGTGAGTTGTAAGTAGGTGATTATAAAATGGCTCAGTGGGTGTCTTGGGCAGAGCCATGAGTGGACAATGATGAGTGGACAGTCCTTGATTTGAGACACCACACTAGGGAAGTGGGTGATGTTACTCACTTGACTTCACAGGAGTGGACACTCAGGTCCTTGTGCAGAAGACCACTGGTGAGGTTATAGACCAGAACTGACCCATTACTGGTACCTGTGGACAGACAAAGAGACGTATACAGTTATAATCATAGGAGCAAATCCTAACTTCCCTTAAGTCAGATTTCTACGTCTAACTGTCCCATCAATTTCTGAATTTGCCCCCCAATAAAACTGTTACTGATGGAGGCACATGAACATTATTAATACAATTACTAATTGTATATAAATCGAAGCAATAGTGTGCGGCAGGCCTAGAATTCACCGGCAGTATCGACGGCCCCCTTGTGTGGCCGTAATGCCCCCTAAAGAAAAGTTAGAATTCCCTTCTCCTGGCTGCCAATAGCCGTGCTCCGAAGCACCTTTCATTTACATTGCTCTCTCAGATATCTCAATACTTAGTCAATGCACGTCATGTGATCGGTACTTCTCACAGGCATCACAGCTCCAAAGTACAAGTGAAGACAGACATATCGGGGATGTAACGGTGCGCCTCCTTATCGAATTCCGAGGCGCACATTGAAGATATTACGAAACGAACAGCAAAATCACTAGCCCTCAGTTCGTTCGGAAAGTATTTAGACCGCTTGACTTTCTTCATATATTGTTAGGCTACAGCCTTATAAAATTGGTTAAATAGTATATTTTTCCTCATCAATCTACACACAAGACCCCATAACGACAAAGCAAAAACTGTTAAGAAAATTGTTGCAAATGTATTAAAAATAAAACACTGAAATATCATATTTACGTAAGTATGCAGAACCTTTACTCAGTACTTTGTTGAAGTACCTTTGGCAGTGATTACAGCCTCGAGTCTTCTTGGGTATGATGCTACAAGCTTGGCACAACTGTACTTCGGGAGTTTCTCCCATTCTTCTCTGCAGATCCTCTCAAGCTCTGTCAGGCTGGATGGGGAGCGTTGCTGCACAGCTATTTTAAGGTCTCTCCAGAGGTGTTCGATCGGGTTCAAGTCCGGCCACTTAAGAACATTCAGAGGCTTGTCCCAAAGCCAAAGCTGCGTTGTTTTGGCTGTGTGCTTAAGGTCGTTGTCCTGTTGGAAGGTGAATCTCCGCCCCAGTCTGAGGTCCTGAGCGCTCTAGAACAGGATTTCATCAAGGATCTCTCTGTACTTTGCTCAGTTCATCTTTCCATCGATCCTAACTAGTCACCCAGTCCCTGCCGCTGATCCCCACAGCATGATGCTGCCACCACGCTTCACTTGTAGTCTGTAGCTTGTGAGGTGTGGAAACACTTTGTTTCTTTTATGGATTTTGTCTTATTAGTTTTTGTGCTATGTTGCTCTGTCTGCATGTTACGTCTTGCGTGTCCTATGTTGCTCTGCGTGTGCTCACTGCTCATTGATTGTCTGTATTGTTATTGTAATTGTTTTTAATAACCTGCCCAGGGATTGTGGTTGAAAATTAGCGTGCTGGCTAAAACATGGCACCTCTACTGAAACGTTGAGTAATGTGCACTCTCCCTGTAAAAATTAACTCAAACATCTTAGGGATGGTGCCAGGTTTCCTCCAGACGTTAAGTTCTCTCATTCAGGCCAAAAAGTTCAATCTTGGTTTCATCAGACCAGAGAATCTTGTTTCTCATGGTCTGAGAGTCATTTAGGTGCCTTTTGGCAAAGTCCAAGCGGGCTGTCATGTACCTTATACTGAGGAGTGGCTTCCATTTGGCCACTCTACCATAAAGGCCTGATTGGTGGAGTGCTGCAGAGATAGTTGTCCTTCTGGAACTCTATAGCTCTGTCAGAGTGAACATTGGGTACTTGGTCACCCCTTCTCCCCCGATTGCTCAGTTGGGCGGTCAGCTCTAGGAAGAGTCTTGGTGGTTCCAAACTTCATTCATTTAAGAATGGAGGCCACTGTGTTCTTGGGGACCTTCAATACTGCAGAAATGTTTTGGTACCCCTCCCCAGATGTGTGCCTCGACACAATCCTGTCTCGGAGCTCTACGGACAATTCATTCTACCTCATGGCTTGGTTTTTGCTCTGACATGCACTGTCAACTGTGGGACTTTATATAGACAGGTGTGTGCCTTTCCAACTCATGTCCAATCAATTTCATTTACCACAGGTGGACTTCAATCAAGTTGAAGAAACAAAGACAATCAATGGAAACAGCAACATTTCAAGTCTCATAGCAAAGGGTCTGAATACTTATGTAAATAAGGTATTTCTGTTTTGTATTTTTAATACATAATTTATTTAACACATTTTAGAACACTGCTGTATTTGTATTTATTATGGATCCCCATTAGCTGCTGCCAACTCTTGGCAGTTAAGGCAGTTATATATATATTTTTAAAGATTACAATACATTCATTACAGAATTCACAACACACTAAGTATGTGCCCTCAGGCCCATACCCCACGACCACATACACTACCGTTCAAAAGTTTGGGGTCACTTAGAATTTTGCTTGTTTTCCATGAAAACATAAATGAAATGAGTTGCAAAATGAATAGGAAATACAGTCAATACATTGACAAGGTTATAAACAATGATTATTAATGGAAATAATAATTGTGTCCTTCAAAATTTGCTTTCGTCAAAGAATCCTCAATTTGCAGCAATTACAGCCTTGCAGACCTTTGGCATTCTAGTTGCCAATTTATTGAGGGAATCTGAAGAGATTTCACCCCACACTTCCTGAAGCACCTCCCACAAGTTGGATTGGCATGATGGGCACTTCTTACGTACCATACGGTCAAGCTGCCCCCACAACAGCTCAATAGGGTTGAGATTCAGTGACTGTGCTGGCAAATCGATTATAGACAGAATACCAGCTTCTTCCCTAAATTGTTATTGCATAGTTTGACGCAAAGCACAGCTCCATTGTCCTGTTGTAGGAGGAAATTGGCTCCAATTAAGCGCCGTCCACAGGGTATGGCATTGCAAAATGAAGTGATAGCCTTCCTTCTTCAAGATCCCTTTTACCCTGTATAAATCTCCCACTTTACCACCACCAAAGCACCACCAGACCATCACATTGCCACCACCATGCTTGACAGATGGTGTCAAGCACTCCTCCAGCATCTTTAATTTTTTTCTGCATCTCACGAATGTTCTTCTTTGTGATTTGAGCACCTCAAACTTAGATTCGTCTGTCCATAACACTTTTTTCCAATCTTCCTCTGTCCAGTGTGTGTTCTTTTGCCCATCCTAATCTTTTCTTTTTATTGGCCAACCTGAGAAACTGATTTTTCTTTGCAACTCCGCCTAGAAGGCCAGCATCCCGGAGTCACCTCTTCACTGTTGACATTGAAACTGGTGTTTTGCGGGTACTATTTCATGAAGCAGCCAGTTGAGGACTTATGAGGCATCTGTTTCTCAAACTAGACTCTAATGTACTTGTCCTCTTGCTCAGTTGTGCACCGGGGCCTCCCACGCCTCTTTCTATTCTGGTTAGAGTTAGTTTGCGCTGTTCTGTGAAGCGAGTAACACAGCATTGTACGAGATCTTCAGTTTCTTGCATAGAATAGACTTCATTTCTCAGAACAAGAATAGACTGACAAGTTTCAGAAGAAAGGTCTTCGTTTCTGGCCATTTTGAGCCTGTGAGCGAACCCACAAACGCTGATGCTCCAGATACTCAACTAGTCTAAAGAAGGCCAGTTTTATTGCTTCTTTAATCAGTTTTCAGCTGTGCTAACAAATGCAAAAGGGTTTTCTAATGATCAATTAGTCTTTTAAAATGAAAAACTTGGATTAGCTAACACAACGTGCCATTGGAACTCAGGAGTGATGGTTGCTGATAATGGGCCTCTGTACGCCTATGTAGATATTCCATAAAAAAATCGGCCGTTTCCAGCTACAATAGTCATTTGCAACAATAACAATGTCTACACTGTATTTCTGATCAATTCTATGTTATTTTAAATGGGTAAAAATGTTGCTTTGCTTTCAAAAACAAGGATATTTAAGTGACCCCAAACTTTTGAACAGTAGTGTATCTACAACACAAAATCCATGCATGTGTGCATGTTTGTGTTGCTTCACAGTCCTGCATGTTCCATAAGGTGCATTTTAATCCGTTTTTTAAAAATCTGATTCTACTGCTTGCATCTGTTACCTGATGTGGAATAGAGTTTCATGTAGTCACAGTTGTATGTAATGTAACAAAATGTGGAAGGGAAGGGGGCTGAAAACTTTCCGAATGCACTGTATGTGTCACGACTTCCGCCTAAGTCGGCTCCTCTCCTTGTTTGGGCGGCGTTCGACGGTCGACTTCACTGGCTTTCTAGCCATCGCAACTCCATTTTTCATTGTTCCATTTGATATGTCTTGTTCCCTGCACACCTGGTTTACATTCCCTAATCACACTGCATGTATTTATTCCTCTGTTCCCCCATGTCGTTGTGTAAAATTGTTTTGTTACGTATTTAGTTATGCACCAGACTGGTTTTTCCCTCGAGTACCGTATTTTGACCCGTTGTATGTATTTGTCATACATTTGTATATTTGTGAGTGTTTTCGCACTTAATTACTTTTACCTGTGGCTGGAGGATTTTGGACGCAGTTAGACCTATACCTGGCCACCGTTCACCCAGCTCCCTCGGGAAGGGAGAGGGTGTCTGCCCTCGTCTCATGCCTCTCGGGAGAGCTCTGGAGTGGGCACACGCTGTGTGGGGAGAAGGAGACGTGGCGTTGGAACACTTCGAGGGAACGGCTCTTCCACTTGAGGCAGGGGACGAGGAGCGCCCAAGAGTTCGCCCAGGAGTTCGCCCTGGAATTCCGGACCTTGGCCGCCGGAGCAGGATGGAACGACAGGGCTCTTATCGAGCACTACCGACGCAGCCTGCGCGAGGACGTCCGATGGGAGTTGGCCTGCAGTGATGCCACCATCACTTTTGACCAACTGGTGGATCTGTCCATCCGGTTGGATAACCTACTGGTCACCCGCGGACGTTCAGAGAGGGCTCTGTCGGTTCCATCTTCCAGCGCCCCCGCTCCGGTGCCCATGGAGCTGGGAGGGGCTGCGCTTAGGGAGGCTGGAGGAGGGGCCTTCACGTGCACCAACTGTGGCCGCAGAGGGCACACTGCCGGTCGGTGCAGGGTTGGTCCCTCTGGGAGTCGAGGCAGCAAGCAGGGCACAATGGCATAACCCCAGGTGAGTCTGCATCACTCTCATCCAGAGTCCTCTGTTGTCCACCTGTTTGTATCCCTGAGTTTTCCCCGCATAAGGCGCTCGACGATTAAGGCGCAGCTGGGAATTGTATCGACAGAGCGTTCGCCTTAAGTTTAGGGATCACCATTATTCCTGTGGTTAGACCTTGCCTGGGACACGCTCTGGATAGTTGACCATTAGGGACCGGGCTAATCAGGGAAGCCACCATCTCCCTGGCCATGGTGACGCAGGGGGGTCACGAGGAGAGAATCCGTCTCTTCCTCATTGACTCTCCTGCGTTTCCCGTGGTACTAGGCCTTCCCTGGTTAGCTCATCATGACCCCACCCTTTCATGGCAACAGAGGGCGCTCATGGGGTGGTCCTGAGAGTGCTCGGGGAGGTATGTAGGGGTTTCCGTTGGTGCTACCACCAGAATATGCTGATTTGGCTCTAGCCTTCTGTAAAAAGAAGGTGACTCAATTACCACCCCATCGACGGGAGGGGGGGGGGATTGTGCGATAAATCTCCTGGTAGACGCTGCACTTCCTAGGAGTCACGTGTATCCCCTGTCGCAAGTGGAGATGGCGGCTATGGAGACATATGTATCTGAATCCCTTCGTCAGGGGTACATTCGGTCCTCCACTTCACCCACCTCCTCGAGTTTCTTTTTTGTGAAGAAGGAGGGAGGTCTGCGCCCGAGCATTGACTATCGAGGTCTCAATCAAGTCACGGTGAGGTACAGTTACCCGCTACCTCTCATCGCCACGGCGATTGAGTCAATGCACGGGGCACGCTTCTTCACTAAACTGGATCTCAGGAGCGCGTACAACCTGGTGCGTATCCGGGAGGGAGACGAGTAGAAGACAGCGTTTTGTACCACCTCAGGGCATTATGAGTACCTCGTCATGCCGTACGGGTTGATGAATGCTCCATCTGTCTTTCAATCCTTTGTAGACATGATTTTCAGGGACTTGCACGGGCAGGGTGTAGTGGTGTATATCGATGACATTCTGATATACTCCGCTACACGCACCGAGTATGTGTCCTTGGTGCGCAAGGTACTTGGACGACTGTTGTAGCATGACCTGTACGTCAAAGCTGAGAAATGCCTGTTCTTTCAGCAGGCCATCTCCTTCCTAGGGTATCGCATTTCCACTTCAGGGGTGAAGATGGAGAGTGACCGCATTTCAGCCGTGCGTAATTGGCCGACTCCCACCACGGTAAAGGAGGTGCAGCGGTTTTTAGGGTTTACCAATTACTACCGGAAATGTATCTGGGTTTTGGCCAGGTGGCTGCTCCCATTACCTCACTGCTGAAGGGGGGTCCTGTACGTCTGCAGTGGTCGGTTGAGGCGGACAGGGCTTTTGGGCACCTAAGAGCTGTTTACCTCGGCTCCCGTGCTGGCCCATCTGGATCCCTCTTTGGAGTTCAAAGTGGAGGTGGACACGTCCGAGGCTGGGATAGGAGCCGTGCTCTCTCAGCGCTCGGGCACACCACCGAAGCTCCGCCCCTGTGCTTTCTTCTCGAAGAAGCTCAGCGGAGCGGAACTATGATGTGGGGTACCGGGAGCTGTTGGCTGTGGTTAAAGCTTTGAAGTGGAGACATTGGCTTGAGGGGGCTAAACACCGTTTTCTCATCTGGACTGACCACCGCAACCTGGAGTACATCCGGGCAGCGAGGAGACTGAATCCTCGTCAGGCAAGGTGGGCCATGTTCTTTACCCGTTTTGTGTTTACCCTGTCCTACAGACCAGGTTCCCAGAATATGAAGGCAGACGCACTGTCCCGGCTGTATGACACAGAGGAGCGCCCGTGGATCAGACTCCCATACCCCGGCCTCCTGCCTGGTAGCACCGGTCATGTGGGAGCTGGACGCGGACATTGAGCAGGCGTTGCATACAGAGCCCACTCCCCTCCAGTGTCCCGTCGGGCGTCTGTACGTTCCGTCTGCTGAACGTGACCAGTTGATCTATTGGGCCCACACGTCACCCTCCTCTGGTCATCCGGGGACCACTACTGTAAGTCGCTCTGGATAAGAGCATCTGCTAAATGACTAAAATGTAATGTAAAAATGGATCGGTCGGACGGTGCGCTGCCTGACTGGGAAATACTGGTGGCCCACCTTGGCTAAGGATGTGAGGGTTTATGTTTCCTCCTGCTCGGTGTGCGCCCAGTGCAAGGCTCCTAGGCACCTGCCCAGAGGTAAGTTACAACCCTTACCCATTCCACAACAGCCGTGGTCGCACCTGTTGGTAGATTTCCTGACCGATCTTCCTCCCTCACAGGGTGACACCGCGATCCTGGTCGTTGTTGATCGTTTTTCTAAGTCCTGTCGTCTCCTCCCATTGCCCGGTCTCCCTACGGCCCTACAGACTGCGGAGGCCTTGGTTACACACGTCTTCCGGCACTACGGGGTGCCTGAGGATAGTGCCTGATCGGGGTCCCCAGTTCACGTCGAGGGTCTGGAAGGCGTTCATGGAATGTCTGGGGGTCTCGGTCAGCCTTACCTCAGGTTTTCACCCCGAGAGTAACGGGCAGGTGGAGAGAGTAAACCAGGATGTGGGTAGGTTTCTGAGGTCCTATTGCCAGGACCGGCCGGGGGAGTGGGCAGCGTTCGTGCCCTGGGCAGAGATGGCCCAGAACTCGCTCCGCCACTCCTCCACTAACCTCAACCCCTTCCAGTGTGTATCGGGGTATCAGCCAGTTCTGGCTCCTTGGCATCAGAGTCAGACCGAGGCTCCTGCGTTGGACGACTGGTTTTGGCGCGTGGAGGAAACATGGGATGCCACCCATGTCCACCTTCAGCGCGCCATGCTGCGCCAGAAAGTGGCCGCAGACCGTCACCGCAGTGAGGCCCCGGTGTTCGTATCGGGGGACCGGGTCTGGCTCTCGACCTGAAACCTGCCCCTCTGCCTGCCCTGCCGGAAGCTGGGCCCGTGGTTTGTGGGGCCATTCAAAGTCCTGAGGAGAGTGAACAAGGTGTGTTACAGGTTACAGCTTCTCCTCGATTACCATATTAAGCCCTCGTGGTGGTTGGTCCACTCCAGGAATCTGAGGTACGGGAGGTTCCTCCACCCCCTCTGGACATCGAGGGGGCCCCGGCGTACTCCGTTCGTTCCATCCTGGATTCGAGACGTCGGGCGGGGGGGCCTTCAGTACCTCGTGGAGTGGGAGGGGTACGGTCTAAAGGAGAGGTGCTGGGTTGCCCTGCGCCTCGCCCTCCAGGTTGTTCCCGAGGCCGGTGTCAGCGCGCCGCTAGAGCCGCGCGTCGGGGGGGGGGGGGGGGCGGGGATACTGTCACGACTTCCGCCGAAGTCGGCTCCTCTCCTTATTCGGGCGGCGTTCGGCGGTCGATGTCACCAGCTTTCTAGTCATCACCACTCCATTTTTCACTGTTCCATTTGTTATGTCTTGTTCCCTGCACACCTGGTTTACATTCCCTAATCACACTGAATGTATTTATTCCTCTGTTCCCCCCCATGTCTTTGTGTGAAATTGTTTTGTTACGCGTTTAGTTATGCGCCAGACTGGTTTTTCCCTCGGGTATCGTATTTTGACCCGTTGTATGTATTTGTCATACATTCGTATATATGTGAGTGTTTTCGCGCTTAATTACTTTTACCTGTGGCTGGAGGATTTTGGACGCAGTTGCGTCTGTCTTTTGTGCTTCTGCCAAATAAAGTGCGCCTGATCACAACTCACTGCTCTCCTGCACCTGACTTCGTACCAGTAGCACACAACCTTGACAGTATGTCAATCTATCCCCCATAGTACCTATTCCATTCTGTCCTACAAAGGCAAAACCTAGTAACTACAAACTATTATTACTGCAAAATTTGACTTTAACATTTTTTTTTTTATCTAGACAGCCATTTAAGATACTCCATTATATATTTTGATCAACTGGCTTGTTCTTGTGTCAGGAAACTAAATACCACATTAATCAGATAATATACCTGACCATTAGAACAGGCCAAAGATTTTTCACCAAATTCTCAGTTACAGCATTTTGCCTTTGTAGGTCAGCATTGGTCAGCTTGTTGTTCTATGTGAGAAATAAATATTCCTAACAGTCTCTGGGACAGTTTTGGGATGGTAGATTCCAAATTCATACATCCACTGTACATCAAAAAACACTTTTAAAAGCAACAAGGCAGATGCAACAGATCAGAACCGTCAGCTTAAAATGTTGATATAATGTGAAGAAATAATATTTTAAGTGCAGCAATAAGCACACAGTATTAGGCTATCAGTGTGAATGTTCCAAAACGTAATTAGCAGGAAAATTAACTAACTCCAGAATGTGGCTTTAAGTTAATTAAATGGGGTTCATACACTCATATTTCTTGACAACCTGAACTTAATCAAATAACTTGTTTTCAAAAAAATCTATACAATAGGTGTAAGGAGTGGTCCTTGTAAATAATTAGAGTTACCAGCACAGCACACCTATTGACTACACATTAGAATTAGCTTATTATCATTACCGAAATTAAGGATCTCATTATCGAAAAGGACCTAAAAATTACATGGTAATGAGAAGTGTATTTCGGTATTGTGAAGCGCTTAGCTCAATCTGCAAGTAATAGGAGACAGCCATTATGAATCGGCAAACAATTGACCATATCACTAAAGCCCATGCATGCCTCCATGTTGGTAAGGTAATGGTTCTCTACGTTTTTCCCAATTTGAGCATTTTAGTCTCATCAGCCCAACAAAACAATGTATAAACTTGATCTCCACTATAAAAAGCATCTAAAAATTCCCACATTTCTTTTAGACTAACATTTATTTTTCCACAGTAGAGATTTGTATACATTTTGCTGTCTGTCTCTCCGACATTTGCAACATTGTTTCAATATTCAAATTTGATCTCCAGCTGTCCAATAGTAATGAACGTGTCGGGACTCCCGAGATGAGATGGAAAGAAAGGCTGCATTTCTCAGCCAGTCGAAATCATGAATCAGCAACAATTTCATGGATATATAAGAACTGGCAATGGAACATTTACAATGAACGACTGGGTTGCGTCTCTGGCAACCAAACCGATAGAATGAA
The DNA here is from genome assembly GCF_965601325.2 of Salmo salar. Classification (NCBI taxonomy): domain Eukaryota; kingdom Metazoa; phylum Chordata; class Actinopteri; order Salmoniformes; family Salmonidae; genus Salmo; species Salmo salar. The sequence goes on along the minus strand of NC_138308.1, from coordinate 3,862,119 downwards.
TGACCAACCGGCTCGGGTAGCAACCCTAGATGTGTGTCGGGATTATATCTTGTGGAAGGATGAAATAGTATGACTAAATTCAGCAAAATAATGTTAATGAAAATATGTCAAACATTACTTGTATATGTTGGTAACCGGTTGTTTAAAAGTGATAATGCACCAGAAGCCGGTGTTCGGAGAATATATTGGCATGGTTTGCCGGCCATTGACTTTGTCTCGGGCTTAACACCCATGCCAATATATCCTCCAAACACCGGCTTCTGGGGCATTATCACTTAATTCTAAACCTCAACTAGTGTATTTAAAATGTGACAGTGAGCCAAACTAGGTATCTTAGTCTTCAGAATTATAAATCAAATCACATTTTATTGGTCACATACACATATTTAGCAGATTTTATTGCGGGTGTAGCGAAATGCTTGTGTTCCTAGCTCCAACAGTGCAGTAGTATCTAACAATTCACACAAATCTAAAAGTAAAAGAATGTAATTCAGAAATATTTAATTAGATCAAGCCATGTCAGAATAGCATTGACTAAAATACAGTACAATAGAAAACAATATATACATATGAGATGAGTAAAGCAGTATTGTAAGCATTATTAAAGTGACTAGTGTTCCATTATTAAAGTGGCTAATGATTCCAAGTCTACAGTGGGGGAAAAAAGTATTTGATCCCCTGCTGATTTTGTACGTTTGCCCACTGATAAAGAAAGGATCAGTCTTTAATTTTAATGGTAGGTTCATTTGAACAGTGAGAGACAGAATAACAACAAAAATATCCTGAAAAACGCATGTCAAAAATGTTATAAATTGATTAGCATTTTAATGAGGGAAATAAGTATTTGACCCCCTCTCAATCAGAAAGATTTCTGGCTCCCAGGTGTCTTTTATACAGGTAACGAGCTGAGATTAGGAGCACACTCTTAAAGGGAGTGCTCCTAATCTCAGCTTGTTACCTGTAAAAAAGACACCTGTCCACAGAAGCAATCAATCAGATTTACAAACTCTCCACCATGGCCAAGACCAAAGAGCTCTCCAAGGATGTCAGGGACAAGATAGTAGACCAACACAAGGCTGGAATGGGCTACAAGACCATCGCCAAGCAGCTTGGTGAGAAGGTGACAACTTTGGTGCGATTATTCGCAAATGGAAGAAACACAAAAGAACTGTCAATATCCCTCGGCCTGGGGCTCCATGCAAGATCTCACCTTGAGGGGTTGCAATGATCATGAGAACGGTGAGGAATCAGCCCAGAACTACACGGGAGGATCTTGTGAATGATCTCAAGGCAGCTGGGACCATAGTCACCAAGAAAACATTTTAGTCATTTAGTAGACGCTCTTATCCAGAGCAACTTACAGTAGTGAATGCATACATTTCATAATTTTTTTTTTCTGTGCTGGCCCCCCGTGGGAATCGAACCCACAACCCTGGCGTTGCAAACACCATGCTCTACCAACTGAGCTACAATTGGTAACACACTACGCCGTGAAGGACTGAAAACCTGCAGCGCCCGCAAGGTCCCCCTGCTCAATAATACATATACATGCCTGTCTGAAGTTTGCCAATGAACATCTGAATGATTCAGAGGACAACTGGTGAAAGTGTTGTGGTCAGATGAGACCAAAATGGAGCTCTTTGGCATCAACTCAACTCGCCGTGTTTGGAGGAGGAGGAATGCTGCCTATGAACCCAAGAACACCATCTCCACCGTCAAACATGGAGGTGGAAACATTATGCTTTGGGGGTGTTTTTCTGCTAAGGGGACAGGACAACTTCACCGCATCAAAGGGACGATGGACGGGGCCATGTACCGTCAAATCTTGGGTGAGAACATCCTTCCCTCAGCCAGGGCATTGAAAATGGGTCATGAATGGGTATTCCAGCATGACAATGACCCAAAACACACAGCCAAGGCAACAAAGGAGTCGCTCAAGAAGAAGCACATAAAGGACCTTAATCCCATAGAAAATCTGTGGAAGGAGCTGAAGGTTCGAGTTGCCAAACGTCAGCCTCAAAACCTTAATGACTTGGAGAAGATCTGCAAAGAGGAGTGGGACAAAATCCCTCCTGAGATGTGTGCAAACCAGGTGGCCAACTACAAGAAACGTCTGACCTCTGTGATTGCCAACAAGGGTTTTGCCACCAAGTACTAAGTCATGTTTTGCAGAGGGGTCAAATACTTATTTCCCTCATTAAAATGCAAATCATTTTATAACATTTTTGACATGTGTTTCTGTATTTTTTTGTTGTTATTCTGTCTCTCACTGTTCAAATAAACATACCATTAAAATTATAGACTGATCAATTCTTCGTAAGTGGGCAAACGTACAAAATCAGCAGGGGATCAAATACTTTTTCCCCCCACTGTATTTATATAGGGCAGCATCCTCTAAGGAGCAGGGTTGCTTAACCGGGTGGAAGCCGGCTTGTGGTGGCTATTTAACAGTCTGATAGCCTTGAGAATGAAGCTGTTTTTCCAGTCTCTCAGTCCCAGCTTTGATGCAGCTGTACTGACCTTGCCTTCTAGATGATAGTGGGGTGAACAGCCCGTGGCTCGGGTGGCTGATGTCCTAGATTATCTTTTTGGCCTTCCTGTGACATCGTGTGTTGTAGGTGTCACCCGACCTCAACCCAATTGAGATGGTTTGGGATGAGTTGGAGAGCAGAGGTAAGGAAAAGCAGCCAACAAGTGCTCAGCATATGTGGGATCTCCTTCAAGACTGTTGGAAAAGCAAGTCTCATGAAGCTGGTTGAGAGAATGGCAAGACTGTGCAAAGCTGTCATCAAGGCAATGGGTGGCTTCATTGGAGAATCTCAAATGTAAAATATTTGTAGATTTTTTTAACACTTTTTTGGTTACTACATGATTCCATATGCGTTATTTCTTAGTCTTGATGTCTTCAGTATTATTCTACAATGTAGAAAATTGTACAAATAAAGAAAAACCCCAACGATGGGGTGTCCGAACTTTTCACTGGTACTGTTGGTATTCCTCTTGTACAGACGATATAGGGCAGTGCAGTGCGATGGCATCGTTTGTGGATGTATTGGGTTGGTAAGCAAATTGAAGGGGTCTAGGTTGTATGGTAAGGTAGAGGTGATATGATCCTTAATTAGCCTCTCAAAGCACTTCATGATGACAGGAGTGAGTGCTACTGGGCAATAGTCATTTCATTTAGTTACCTTTGCTTTCTTGGGTAGAGGAACAATGGTGGACATCTTGAAGCAAGAGGGGACAGCAGACTGGGATAGGGTGAGATTGAATGTGTCCATAAAAACTCCAGCCAGGTGGTCTGTGCATGCTGTGGACGCAGCTAGGGATGCCATCTGGGCCGGCAGCCTTGCTAGGATTAACACGCTTAAATGTCTTACTCACGTCGGCCATGGAGAAGTCCTCGGGAGAGGCGGTGGCAATGTGTTATCCTTAAAGCGTGCAAATAAGGTGTTAAGCTTGTCCTGGAGCAAGACATTGTCGGCGACGTTGCTGGTTGTCCCTTTGTAATCAGTGATTGTCTGGATTCCCTGCCACATACGTCTAGTGTCTGAGCCGTGGAATTGCGACTCCACTTTGTCTCTGTACTGACATTTTGCCTGTTTGATTGCTTTACAGAGGGAATAACTATACTGTTTGTATTCGGCCAGTTCCCAGTCACCTTGCCATGGTTAAATGCGGTGGTTCGCGCTTTCAGTTTTGCGTGAATGCTGCCATCTATCCACGGTTTCTGGTTTGGTTAGGTTTAAATAGTCACAGTGGGTACAACATCTCCTATACACTTCCTGATGAACTCAGTCACTGTGTCCGTGTATTTGTCAATGTTATTCTCAGAGGCAACCCGGAACATATCACAGTCCGCGTGATCAAAACAATATTGACGCATGGATTCCGATTGGTCAGACCTGCGTTGAATATAACTTTTTAAAATAAATATGTTTTATTTTATTTAACTAGGCAAGTCATTTAAGAACAAATTCTTATTTACAATGACGGCCTACTACGGCCAAACCCGGACGATACTGTGATACTGGTATAGTCACAGCCCTACCGTACAGCCAGTCTGGACTGATTGATTGAATGGTGCGGCAGTAACTGTCGCAGCCAACCCGAGCATGATTGAATTAGATCACTCAGGGGAAAACCTTTATCCCCCACTGTCACCAATCGTCCTTCTCTCATACCAGGATATAATGTATTAACAACTTAATACACAAGGGGGTGCAAAAAACAACATTGGGTGTCTACCAGAATGCTAACAAAATTAGTACAAGTAATAGCGAATTTAAATGGACGCTGCTAGCTAAATATGCTAAAAGAGCACAAACGACAATAAAGATGCAAAGAGAGACAATCCAGCTCATAAAGTTATACCGAAACTCAGCAAAAAAAGAAAGGTCCCTTTTTCAGGACCCGGTCTTTCAAAGATAATTCGTAAAAATCCAAATAACTTCAGAGATCTTCATTGTAAAGGGTTTAACTTCTTATGGCTCAAATCCCGTTAACGGGATCGATTTGACAACATCCGGTGAAATGGCAGAGCGCCAAATTAAAAAAAAGTATTAAAAACATTTAACTTTTATACATTCACATGTGTAATACACCAAATTAAAGCTGAACTTCTTGTTAATCTAGCCACATTGTCAGATTTCAAAAAGGCTTTACAGCGAAAGCAAACAATGCTATTATGTGAGCACAGCACCCCATCAAACAACAGACAATCATATTTCATCCCGCCCGGCGCGACACAAAACTCAGAAATAACGATATAATTCATGCCTTTGACGAGCTTCTTCTGTTGGCACTCCAATATGTCCCATAAACATCACAAATGGTCATTTTGTTCCGATTAATTTCGTCGTTATATATCCAAAATGTCCATTTATTTGGCACGTTTGATCCAGAAAAACACCGTTCCAACTCGCGCAACATGACTACAAAATATCTCAAGTTACCTGTAACCTTTGTCCAAACATTTCAAACAACTCTCCTAATACAACTTTAGGTATTTTTTTACGTAAATAATCGATCAAATTTAAGACGGGATAAACTGCGTTCAATACCGGAGGAAAACAAAGTGGAGAGTGTTTTTCAGGTCACGCACCTCTATCAAACAGTACACTTCCCTCGAGCCTCATTCTGAACAGGGCTACTTCTTCATTACACAAAGGAAAAACATCAACCAATTTCTAAAGACTGTTGACATCCAGTGGAAGCGATAGCAACTGCCTTAGAATTATGGATTCTCAATGAAATCCCATTGAAAAGAGACCTAAAAAAAAAGAAAATCCTGGATGGTTTGTCCTCGGGGTTTCGCCTGCCAAATAAGTTCTGTTATACTCACAGACATCATTCAAACAGTTTTAGAAACCTTAGAGTATTTTCTATCCAAATCTACCAATTATATGCATATCCTAGCATCTGAGTAGCAGGCAGTATACTTTGGGCACACTTTTCATCCGGACGTGAAAATAGCGCCCTCAAGCCATAAGTTAAACACCGTTTCCCATGCTTGTTCAATGAACCATAAACTGTGAAACGGTCTTTAAGACACTACCAGCTTACAGACAGTAGGCAATTAAGGTTACAGTTATGAAAACTTAGGACATTAAAGAGGCCTTTCTACCGACTCTGAAAAACACCAAAAGAAAGATGCCCAGGGCCCCTGTTCATCTGCTGCAAGGTGGCATGAGGACTGCAACAACGTCGCCTATGGGCACAAACCCACCGTCGCTGGACCAGACAGGACCGGCAAAAAGTCTGAGGCGGTGTGTCACAGCATCATCAGACTGAGCTTGTTGTCATCGCAAGCAATCTCAACGCTGTGCGTTACAGGGAAGACATCCTCCTCCCTTATGTGGTACCCTTCCTGCAGGCTCATCCTGACATGACCCTTCAGCATGACAATGCCACCAGCCATACTGCTCGTTCTGTGCGCGATTTCCTGTAAGACAGGAATGTCAGTGTTCTGCCATGGCCAGCGAAGAGCCCGGATCTCAATCCCATTGAGCACGTCGGGGACCTGTTGGATCGGAGGGGAGGGCTCGGGCCATTCCACCCAGAAATGTCTGGGAACTTGCAGGTGCCTTGATGGAAGAGTGGGGTAACACTGCACAGCAAGAACTGGCAAATCTGGTGCAGTCCATGTGGAGGAGATGCACTGCAGTACTTAATGCAGCTGGTGGCCACACCAGATACTGACTGTTACTTTTGATGATGACCACCCCTTTGTTCAGGGACACATTATTCCATTTCTGTTAGTCACATTTCTGTGGAAGTTGTTCAGTTTATGTCTCAGTTGTTGAATCTTATGTTCAAACACATGTTAAGTTTGCTGAAAATAAACGCAGTTGACAGTGAGAGGACATAATGTTTTTGCTGAGTTGATATCAGCAGGAGCTACCGAACATCATTTTTGGTGAGTTTGGACATTTACAAGGGAATGTGAATGAGACATTGTACAAATGAACAAGGTTTTGATGCATGCTTGTCTGAAGGAAGAACAGCAGCCTACTGGCTCTGGAGCAGCATGTGTAGGCTACACACTGTGTCGGTGTGGAGTATGGGGGCAATGGGCCTACCTGCTCTGCTCAGAAGAGGTGGGGAATAAGACAGACCATAACGGAGAAGAGAAAATACGCAAGGAAATCAAGATAGCGGCAGCTGTACAAATAACTTTGACTTCTCAAACACAGCAGAAAGCTAACACAATATGACGCCTCATCACCTTGTCCATTCAGCCACTAATTCTGCAAACCCCATTCAGTTAAACGTAGGGGCTGCATTAATGTAGAATTCTGCATTTTTCACACAGGAAAAAAAGAGAAAGAAATATCTTCATGCGTTTTGTAAACACAGATGTAAACTGCTTCTTATTGTAATTTCTGCTCAGCATCAAACTCATTTTGTGCTTCAGTTGCACTTCTTCACTGATGAGAATAAACAAATGGGCATTCTATACAGCAGACAGCACACTGACTGATGTGTAGCTACTTCTCTCAGGTACTTTTCTCAGTTTAGCTAGCCTACTTATCTCTTATAAAATGCAAGATTTACTTTAAGAAAAACAGAAATATTATGGCCATGCATCGTTTTTGCTTTTTCATTGCAAGCCCATTTACTTGCATGGCTGCCAGCCAAATAGCGTTGCACTTCTGTTGTCAACTGATGAAAATTTAACTATTTTCTGCCTGTGTTACACTAATGAATTTTCTGGGAAGGAAAACTATAGTTGCATATCCCTGATCACTCTATTGAAGCAAAAAAAACACGACTTTCAATATAAAACACAACCCGTCAATACACAACTGGACTCACCTGCTCCCGCTTCTCCAGCTGTGCTATTTACAAACAAACAGGTCACTGGCTCAACTGTTCTGGGGAAATATAGTAAGCTTCATAATGTAATGAGACAGATGAAATAAAAACAGGATCTGCTTCATCTCCCAAGGTATTGCACAAGTTGACTGCAGGTATTTACTTTAAAGTAGTTATAAATATTAAAATGTGTTACTAAACTTCAAAGGGATAGTTGAATAGGAACTTCAAAGGAATAGTTTATTAAAACTCTACCTGATGGTTTAGAACCTAAGGAAAAAAATGGCAAACAGATGTAAATGAGAAAATAGAGGAGAACCATTGGTCACAGATGTGAAAATGTTCATACCTGCTACTACAACCTAATATGCTGACTAGACCGGGGCACGCGCGTATGTCCGCATGCACCATAGTGCGCATGTTGATATTGTACATCCACACCAGACGCGATCAGGACACGCAGGTTGAAATATCAAAACAAACTCTGAACCAACTATATTAATTTGGGACAGGTCGGAACACATGAAACATTCATGACATTTAGCTAGCTAACTTGCTGTTGCTAGGTAATGTGTCCTGGGACATTAACATTAGGTTGTTATTTTACCTGAAATGCACAACGTCCTTTTTTTCTGGATGTTTGTAGAATTTTGACCCATTTTGAGTTACACAAAATGGTGTGTTCTCTACTCCAACAGTTACACAGATAAAAAGGAGAAACCTAGTTAGTTTCTAGTAATCTCTCCTCCTTCAATCTTCTTCCACTGTGGACTTTAAATGATGGTTGGCAACCAACTTTAAGGTCCATTACAACTACCCACTGGACTGGAGTGTGGACCTCAGTCCATCTTTCAATAGCCCACATGAGTATATTCTCCTAAAAACCAATGAGTTGGGAGAAGTGGGACTTGCAGAGAGTCAAGGGTCAAAAATAAAACAAAGTGAAGTTGTCCTGTCCCCTTAGTAGAAAAACACCCCCAAAGCATAATGTTTCCACCTCCATGTTTGACGGTGGGGATGGTATTCTTGGGGTCATAGGCAGCATTCCTCCTCCTCCAAACACGGCGAGTTGAGTTGATGCCAAAGAGCTCCATTTTGGTCTCATCAGACCACAACACTGTCACCAGTTGACCTCTGAATCATTCAGATGTTCACTGGCAAACTTCAGACGAGCATGTATATGTGCTTTCTTGAGCAGGGGGACCTTGCGGGCGCTGCAGGATTTCAGTCCTTCACGGCGTAGTGTGTTACCAATTGTTTTCTTGGTGACTATGGTCCCAGCTGCCTTGAGATCATTGACAAGATCCTCCCGTGTAGTTCTGGGCTGATTCCTCACCGTTCTCATGATCCTTGCAACTCCACGAGGTGAGATCTTGCATGGAGCCCCAGGCCGAGAGAGACAGTTCTTTTGCGTTTCTTCCATTTGCGAGTAATCGCACCAAGCTGCTTGGTGATGGTCTTGTAGCCCATTCCAGCCTTGTGTAGGTCTACAATCTTGTCCCTGACATCCTTGGAGAGCTCTTTGGTCTTGGCCATGGTGGAGAATTTGGAATCTGATTGATTGATTGCTTCTGTGGACAGGTGTCTTTTATACAGGTAACAAGCTGAGATTAGGAGCACTCCCTTGTGTGCTCCTAATCTCAGCTCGTTACCTGTATACAAAGACACCTGGGAGCCAGAAATCTTTCTGATTGAGAGGGGGTCAAATACTTATTTCCCTCATTAAAATGCAAATCAATTAATAACATTTTTGACATGCGTTTTTCTGGATTTTTTTGTTGTTATTCTGTCTCTCACTGTTCAAATAAATCTACCATTAAAATTATAGACTGATCATTTCTTTGTCAGCGGGCAAACGTACAAAATCAGCAGGGGATCAAATACTTTTTCCCCCTCACTGTACATAGTGCCAACTGTAAAGTTTGGTGGAGGAGGAATAATGGCCTGGGGCTGTTTTTCATGGGTCGGGCTAGGCCCCTTAGCTCCAGTGAAGGAAACTCTTAATGCTACAGTTTTCAATTACATTCTAGGTCTGTGCTTCTAACTTTGTGGTAACAGTTTGGGGAAGCCCCTTTCTTATTTCAGAATTACAATGCCCCTGTGCACAAAGCAAGGTCCATACAGACATTGTTTGTCAAGATCGTTGTGGAAGAACTTGACTGGCCTGCACAGAGCCCTGACCTCAACCCCATCACACACCTTTAGGATGAATTGGAACGCCGACTGCAAGCCAGGCCTAATTGCCCAACATCACTAATGCTCTTGTGGCTGAATGGAAGCAAGTCCATTGTGTCTAGGAATTGATATACATCTGTCTCCAAGTTTATGTTTTTGGGAATTGTAAATATTGGTGATCAATAGAGACATGTTTGTAATCTAGGTCAAATTGCTGTATAGCTAAAAATGTATAGCCATCAGTTGGAAAGCCTTAAATCCACTCTCAATAACAAACTGGAGGACTGAACTGTGTAGCTACATCCAATTAGACTCTGTACATTACAAAACCAAACACATTCCACAGAATTTGGAAACAGTATGCTGACCATCTTACATTTTCATTTTAGTCATTTTGCAAACGCTCTTATCCAGAGCGACTTACAGTAGTGAATGCATACATTTCATAAATTTCTTTTCCGTACTGGCCCCCCGTGGAAATCAAACCCACAACCCTGGCGTTGCAAACACCATGCTCTACCAACTGAGCCACAAGGGACCAGAGGATGTTTTGTATAGTTGCCGGTTTTGTGATGCATGTGAAAAAAATAAAAATAAAATAAATAAATGAAACGCTGTCAATTGAACACCGAAATTCCGAACTGTGGAGCAGTTGTAGGGGGAGGTTAAGTGCCTTGCTCAAGGGCACAACGGCGGGCAACGGCATTTAGGATTTCGATACCAGCAACCCTGGCATGCCAGCTCACTTTCTGGCAGATTTTCCCCGTCAGACCCGGGATTTGAACTGGCAACCCTCTGGGGGGAAAAAATGCTAGATGCTACTTGCTGCTCCTAACTAAACTAAACATAAAGCACTGTTGTGGCAGAAAAAGAGAACTGAACCGAAATAGCACCGTAACAGCAGGTGTGCACACCAGATAACACTCAAGAATATGCAACTTTTCCAAACTGTGATGTATGCAAACCTGCATACATTTCAGTCATTTAGCAGACAATCTTATCCAGAGCGACTTACAGGAGCAATTAGGGATAAGTATCTTCCTCAAGGGCACAGACAGATGTTTCACCTAGTCGTCTCTGGGATTCGACCTTTCGTTTACTGGACCACAAAGCTCTTAACCGCCAGGTTACCTGCTGCATGCACAAACACATATAGGCCTTTACCGAATCCTTCCTAATTATGTCTAGCTTCAACTAGCTAGCTTCTGACTTTGATGCTGTATGTAATACATAATCATGACTTTTGACAACGTAGGGGCAATGCTCTCTTCTCATATGTCCAGTGTTATTCTACAAACAACCAGACTACCTCATCTCTCTCTCTCTCCCTCCCACCCTCCCTCTCGTCTCCTGCTTTATCTTTATTAACGCAATCTATTCGCCAGGCTGTGTGGCAGTCATCTCAGGGGTGTTAATAATAGAAGAAAATGAACTTTCAGATGAAGAGATCCATCTTTTGCGTCATTTGGAGAGATCACAGAGCCAAATGAGATGAGCTGTCATCTCCTTACAGTAGGCCTACATCATAATCCTGCTTTATGTTACACAATCCTTACTGAATCAATAATGCCCGAGGGGTTTTGGTATATAGCCAATATACCTTGCTAACGGATATTCTTTATGCACGACACAGCCCTTAGGGTTAGGGTTATATTGGCTATATACCACAAACCCCAGAGGTGCCTTATTGCTATTATAAACTGGTTACCAACGTAATTAGACCAGTAAAATTAAATGTTTGTCATTCCTGTGGTATACGGTCTGATATCAGCATTCAGGGCTCGAACCACCCAACTTATAAAAATAATTTTTGCACTCAGACATGCTGACATTGTACAGTTTTACATCATAACATGCCTCAAGTAGTCATTTTGTAATTGTGTCTGTGATAAAAATGCATTTAGATTGAAACTGCTGGGGGGAAGTTAGCTAATGTTACCAAACTTCCACCATCAGTCTGAGTTCACCATCTTAGCTAGCTATATTTCAGATGGAGTTAGATCACTAAAAAGCAGCACGCAGACAGACCAGGGCCTGTATTTACAAAGCATCTCAGCAGTCGTTTCACCCCAGGACCCAAGAGGTATTACAGTCAATGCTTATGAATTTACATAAATCAATGACACTAACAATAGTTGAATTGTTCAGCAACATGTGCAGTGCATGCTAACATGGTTTTGGTGATAAATGGTACATAATGTAATGCATACTGTGACATGGCCCCGGATGGTGACACAGATCTTCAAGCTTCCTGAATGAATACTGGGTCCTTCAGTAGTACCGGAAGCAAGGGCCTTACCTGGGAGCACAGCAACAGTCTCTCTCTCTGGCTCGCAGCCATTCTGTCAACATGTATTGTATGTATAACCACTCAAATTCATTTAAACTGCTACAGACGCAAGCACTGACTTATATTCACTGTCTACTTGTCCCATTCTTAAATATTGTCTGGAAAAGGGATATATATATTTTAGTTGACACCTGTGTGATTTGTCTGATATACATTAATAAAAATGTAATCACTCTGAAAATGACTTGCATTTATTTTAGACCTTTTGAATCAAAAGCTCTCAGTATTTGTCTATATGTTTAACTTACCACAGAAGTCAGTAAAAATGTGAAGACCAAAGTGAAACATGCTATGAAAAAGTTAGTTTGTAATCATTTTGTCATGCCAAAATGAGGCCATTGAACAAATTGAGTCCTTCCTCAGGGAATAGTCTGTGGATAGCTGAAAACAGGGTGGCATTTTTTTTTTTTTTTATGTACTGCTCTAGAGCTCCACAGCCCAGCTCACTCAACTGGGGATGGACATGTTAGGTTTTATTAAAGTCTGGACAACATTTACAGGGAGAGAGCATGAGTTTGAGTGAGTAGAGTAATCCAATCCAACCATTGGCCCTGGATAATATTCCATGTCATCACACAAGCAGACTGCCACAGTGAAGAAGGTTTACAACGTGTATCAGGAATACTATTATGAGTGGAGCTTATCTCTCTGTGCTCTGGAGATCACAGGTATTTGGTCACAATCTCTCAGACAGGGAGTTACTCCAGGAGTAGACCGGTGTATTATGCATAGGGCTTCTCCACTCCTTACACTGTATGAGTGGAGTATTAGTTTTTGTAACGGTATCATGCAACGTAAAGAAAAAATAATAATATGACTTACTGAGATGGAGTGCTCCATGTTCCTGCTGGTAGCATCTCATTCACATACTCATCATGGTTTACCACCACCACAGCTCCGCCCTTTTAATTTTTATTTAACTAGACAAGTCTCTGAGTCAGAATTCTTAACTATTATGCACTAAGTGGAATATATATATATATTTTTTAAACATCCAATGCTCGTCTCTGTTCTTTAGGGAGATCATTACTCTTCCCGTTTCTTACTCAAAATCTGTGACAACTTTTTGCGGTGCTGCTGACCCGTGTTGGGCCATTCAGGGTATCCTCTTCCCCCTCGCTTGCGTCCTAAAAAAATCATTGATTTAATCCGAATATGCATCAAGAGAAGACACACTCGAGTGTGGAGGTAGGGTAACCTGTTTTGGGTAGTCTGACGTCAATGCACATCGGTCTACGGCCTCGCCGGGGATTCCCTCTCCAGATACACCTTATTCTGTTCATAGTCATTGGAGTGCCGCTCAAACTTATAATTTTCCTCGCTCTGACGTCCTGCTCCAGGTCAGTCTTGAATTTCAATAGTGTGCTCTATATTTGTGAGTTTCTCCGAGTCAGTTATTGCTGCGTGCAGTTGTGATCTCCCGCTTGTATCTTCTCATGTATTCCACCCAGTCGCTCAGTTATTTCCTGGATAATGAAAGCCATGAGATCAAATGAGCATTTGTTCGTAATTTGGCACCACTGGTCACAGAAATTCTCATCGTCTCTGCCGATTGTGGGTGCCCTCTGGATTCTAAGGCCTCGTGGAATCAATTTCTTCCGCAAAATGTCGCTCAAAGTGACGGCGTGAAGATTCATACGTGTCTCTGTCATATAGGTGTTTCAGTCTCTTTTGTAGTGACTCCGTTGTTTCAACTGGATCAACATGATTGTCAAACAAATAGTCTCATCATAATACGGGCATAATCTTCTGTTGTGAATTCAAATGTCTTATTGAGGTTGAAATCTTCTTAGATTTTATTTTCCATCTCAGGTCCACCTCCATTACGCACCACCAAATGACGGTGCGTAATGGAGTCTTGCAGTTTGGAGTGCCGTATGAAAAGGACGTACCGTCTATAGAAAAGTTTGTGGTCATACGCACATCATTAAAAACATAGGCGCTGGGCTAATAAAGAATACTAGTATAAAAGAAGGCCCCCATTTCCCCCCATCTATCAACAGTAGGGCCTGCTCCGCTCCTTCTTCCAAAAGTTGAAAGTGCAGTACCCAGCTGATAATCACTCCGACAAATGCCACGAAACTGAACCTAAACTATACCAAAACAAATTTCACACATAACAGATGAAATACATTTAAGTTAAGTATGATGGGGAGAAAGGGGGAGAAGTGGTGAGTTGATGAGCGAGTGGAAGTGAACAATGCATAATTATGTAATCACCAATTGTGAAAAAAGAACAGGGTGGCACATTCTATTTTATTGATCCATTATAATTCTAATCTTAAAATGGTATGTATCCTATATTAGTCTACCAAATCAAAGTGGTCTCATCAGTCTACTCTGGCCTACTTGAAATCAAAGTGGTCTCATCAGTCTACTCTGGCCTACTTGAAGTAAGCTACACAGTGAGAGCGTGTGTAATTGTACATGCTGACCGGCTTTCAATGTCTGGGAAAATATCCACATCGGGCAGCAAGTGAGCAAGTGTTGGAGAATGTGGAGATAGAGTTTGTAGAATCTTACCTTGGCAAGGGGAGAAATGTCACCATGGACAATTTCTTCACTTCACTGTCATTGACAAACAATTTGCTTGCAAAGAAAACAAGTTTGGCTGGCACCATGAACAAAGAGAGACAGGAGCTTCCTCCCTCTGCGCAAAATAAGGCACCTGCACAGCCGTTGTACTCCACAACAGTGCTGAAGAATAACAAGACAATGGGAAGACAATGAAGAGAAAACTGGAGACTATTACACACTACAACCAAACAAAGGTATCTCAAAGTGTGTCAAGCAAGTGAGTTACAAAAATTGTGTCAACAGCTAAATGAAATCCAACTGATGCCATTGCGTGAAGATGCACACAATAAGCACGAGCTGACAATAGGACTATTTTTGACTGCTGTCATATCAACTTATATTCATTATATTGCCATTATTGCTTTTGTGCCGAGTTTAACACTTTATCAAGGCCACTTGATGCTTATAATGTTTAGGCTACTGATGTTTCATTTTTTTTTATTTTGACGTTATAAAAAGAAGCTGTTACCGTGTTCCAACACATAGGCTTTCTGTTTCATAGTAAGAATGGATGTTCATTAGCTTGAAAAGGGGTCCATTCAAGCGTTAAAGGGAGATTTGAGGTATGAGCAAGCATCTATCCAGTCGTGTGTGTATTTAAATCCATCCCAAGTACAGGGTCACACTCATCTGCAGTACTCACCCACAGCTAGTAGGGGCTGGTAGTGGTTGATGTTCTTGGTGGTCAGTGGGGGGCACATCCTCAGGGCGAAGGGGGGCAGGGGAAGCCCTGACAGTAGCCCCGTCAATAGGAACTTCAGCTGTACCTCCTGCTGCAGTGAGGTGGGTGGTGGGTCTGTTCCTGAAACCAAACTCTGACCTGGATACACACCAACACACAGGATGGAAAGGGTTAACAGAGATCTCACCGTCTTAGAAGGAGCAGGACTCAATCTCTCTTGGAGGTCATTACAGAAAGAATAAATAATTAAGTTATATTTCCCAAGCCACAGTTTACAACCACCATTGCTAGGGGTTGTGTTCAATGGTTGTTGATCATTAGTAGACAACCATTTTCAGGTCTTGCCATATATTTTCAAATAGATTTAAGTTAAAACTAACTCGGACACTCGAGAACATTCACTGTCTTCTTGGTAAGCAACTCCAGTGTAGATTTGGTATTGCGCTTTAGGTTATTGTCCTGCTGAAATGTAAATTAACATATTGTGCCTTGTTGTAAAAAGGATGTACGTTTTGGAATAGTTGTACTCTGTACAGGCTTCCTTCTTTTCACTGTGTCAATTAAGTTAGTATTGTGGAGTACCTATAATGTTGTTGATCCATACTCTCTTTTCTCCCATCACAGCCATTAAACTCTGTACATGTTTTAAAGTCACCATTGGCATCATGGTGAAATCCCTGAGCAGTTTCCTTCCTCTCTGCCAAGTGAGTTAGGAAGGACGCCAGTATATTTGTATTAACTGGGTGGATTGATACACCATCCAAAGTGTAATTAATAACTTCACCATGCTCAAAGGGATATTCAATGTCTGCTTTTTTGAATTTTTTTAACCCATTGGTAAGCATTGAAAAACCTCCCTGGTCTTTGTGGTTGAATCTGTGTTTGAAATGCACTGCTCGTCTGAGGGACCTTACAGATAATTGTTTGCGTGGGGTACAGAGATGTGGTAGTCACACAGAGTGTGTCCTTATTATGTGACTTGTTAAGCACATTTTAACTTCTGAACTCATTTACACTAGCCATAACAAAGGGGTTGAAGACTTTTTAACTCAAGACATTAAAGATTGTCATTTTTTATTCATTTGTAGAAGAAAAAAAAAAATCGAAAAACATTTCCACTTGGACATTATGGGGTATTGTGTGAAGGCCAGTCACAAAAATCAATTTAATCAATTTTAAATTTAGGCTGTAACACAACAAAATGTGGACAAAGTCAAGGGGTGTGAATACTTTCTAAAGGCACTGCATGTGATGTAGTGTGCTCTCTGCAGGTTGAGGTCAAGCTCTCCTCCACTTTGAGCCAGGAGAGATTAACATGCATTATTAATATAAGCTGTCTGTGTACATCCAAAGGCAAGCCGTGCTGCCCTGTTCTGAGCCAATTGCAATTTTCCTAAATCCCTCTTTGTGGCACCTGACCACACAACTGAACGGTAGTCCAGGTGCGACAAAACTAGGGCCTGTAAGACCTGCCTTGTTGATAGTGCTGTTAACTGAACGGTAGTCCAGGTGCGACAAAACTAGGGCCTGTAGGACCTGCCTTGTTGATAGTGCTGTTAAGGTAGAGCAATGCTTTACTACGGAGATACTTCTCCCCTTCTTAGCTACTATCAATATGTTTTGACCATGACAGTTTACAATCCAGGGTTACTCCAAGCAGTTTAGTGACCTCAACTTTCTGAATTTCCACATTATTTATTACAAGATATAGTATAGGATTTAGTGAATGATTTGTCCCAAAGACAATGCTTGTAGTTTTAGAAATATTTAGGACTAACATTCCATTACACCCACTCTGAAAGTGTTGCAGTTGCTGTGGTAGCTGACATGTACAGTCGTGGCCAAAAGTTGAGAATGACACAAATATTAAGTTTCACAAAGTCTGCTGCCTCAGTTTGTATGATGGCAATTTGCATATACTCCAGAATGTCATGAAGAGTGATCAGATGAATTGCAATTAATTGGAAAGTCCTTCTTTGCCATGCAAATGAACTGAATCCCCAAAATACATTTCCACTGCATTTCAGCCCTGCCACAAAAGGACCAGCTGACATGTCAGTGATTCTCTCGTTAACACAGGTGTGAGTGTTGACGAGGACAAGGCTGGAGATCACTCTGTCATGCTGATTGAGTTTGAATAACAGACTGGAAGCTTCAAAAGGAGGGTGGTGCTTGGAATTATGGTTCTTCCTCTGTCAACCATGGTTACCTGCAAGGAAACACGTGCCGTCATCATTGCTTTGCACAAAAAGGGCTTCACAGGCAAGGATATTGCTGCCAGTAAGATTGCACCTAAATCAACCATTTATCGGATCATCAAGAATTTCAAGGAGAGCGGTTCAAATGTTGTGAAGAACGTCCAGCAAGCGCCAGGACCGTCTCCTAAAGTTGATTCAGCTGCAGGATCGGGGCACCACCCGTACAGAGCTTGCTCAGGAATGGCAGCAGGCAGGTGTGAGTGCATCTGCACGCACAGTGAGGCGAAGACTTTTGGAGGATGGCCTGGTGTCAAGAAGGGCAGCAAAGAAGCCACTTCTCTCCAGGAAAAACATCAGGGACATGCTGATATTCTGCAAAAGATACAGGGATTGGACTGCTGAGGACTGCGGTAAAGTAATTTTCTCTGATGAATCCCCTTTCCGATTGTTTGGGGCATCCGGAAAAAAGCTTGTCCGGAGAAGACAAGGTGAGCACTACCATCAGTCCTGTGTCATGCCAACAGTAAAGCATCCTGAAACCATTCATGTTTGGGGTTGCTTCTCAGCCAAGGGAGTGGGCTCACGCACAATTTTGCCTAAGAACACAGCCATGAATAAAGAATGGTACCAACACATCCTCCGAAAGCAACTTCTCCCAACCATCCAGGAACAGTTTGGTGACGAACAATGCCTTCTCCAGCATGATGGAGCACTTTGCCTTAAGGCAGAAGTGATAACTAAGTGGCTCGGGGAACAAAACATCGATATTGTGGGTCCATGGCCAGGAAACTCCCTAGACCTTAATCCCATTGAGAACTTGTGGTCAATCCTCAAGAGGCAGGTTGACAAACAAAAACCCACAAATTCTGACAAACTCCAAGCATTGATTATGTAAGAATGGGCTGCCATCAGTCAGGATGTGGCCCAGAAGTTAATTGACAGCATGCCAGGGCGTATTGCAAAGGTCTTGAAAAAGAAGGGTCAACACTGCAAATATTGACTCTTTGCATCAACTTCATGTAATTGTCAATAAAAGCCTTTGACACTTATGAAATATATATATATATATATATATATATATATATATATATCTAAATATATATTTTATAATATATATATATATATATATATATATATATATATCTAAATATATATTTTATAATATATATATATATATATAAATATATATTTTATAATATATATATATATTTTATATATATATATATATATTTTATATATATATATATATTTTATATATATATATATATATATATATATTTTATATATATATATATATATTTTATATATATATATATAAATATATATTTTATAATATATATATAAATATATAATATATATAATATATATATATATTATAACGAGTACTTTTGGGTGTCAGGGAGAATGTATGGAGTAAAAAGTACATTATTTTCTTTCGGAATGTAGTGAAGTAAAGGTAGCCCAAAATATATATATATATATTTTGGGCTACCTTTACTTCACTACATTCAATATTTAAAATCACCCAGAAAATATGCCTCTGTTGATATCACATATTTGATCAAGCATTTCACATGTTATCCAGATACTGACTGTTAGCACTTGGTCTATAGCAGCTTCCCACCAGAATGGGCTTTAGGTGAGGCAGATGAACCTGCAGCCATATTACTTCAACAGTTTTTAACATGAGATCCTCTCTATTCTTTACAGGAATGTGGTTCTGAATATAAACAGCAACACCACCATTGGCATTTCTATTTTTTCTGTAAATGTTATAGCTATTGTATTGCTACCACTGTATCAAAGGTATTATCTAAGTGACTTTCAGAGATAGAATATGAATATAATCTGTTACTAGCAAATTAATGATTTCATTAATCTTTTTTATAAAGCTACATATGTTAACATGGGCTATTTTGAGCACTTTTCTTCTGCGATGAATACTTATATTGCTTTACTGGAAAGCTTAGCAGTAGTAGGTATGTTAGTATAGGGTGAGCTGCACACAGTGGACTTCCTCCTAGGGCACACCAGCTCAATGCTAATAGTATAAATCTGGTTCATAAGCACATGATTACGGGGACATACATTAGGGTAATTACATTGTCTACCAAACTCCCCTGGTGTAATGTACATTTGCTGAAGAATTATGACAATTCTGCGTCAATTTGGTAGGTATTAACTGAGCTGGGCTTGGGTCATTGATAAGTCATTGTCTCAACACAGCCTTATAATGCTGTGAAAGGATCCATGAACCCAAATGACTTGGAAGGATCCCATCCTCCTGATAAAATGTGTTTTGTTTCCAAAAGGTATCGAAATTGTCAACAAAAGTAACACCCATTGAGCTGCAATAATTACATAGCTAGTAGTGAAAAGAAAGAATCCTGCTAAAGCGTTAATGCCACGATTCAGAAAGGGCCCAGGGCCAGATATGTGTATTTTGTTAGAGTCTAGCAGACAGTCATTGAGCTCTTTAAAATCCAGTTTCAACTGTTCAGAGTTGCCCTTCATAATGTAATTAAAACCCACATGGACTACAATAGAATTGAATTCCATGTCCTGATGTAGTACATTCGGGAGTAGCTTTAGTAATGTCATTTACTCGAGCTCCGGGGTAGGATATTGTTTTTGCATAAGGAACGGTCACGTCTTCCCATGGAGCTGCCCAAAATCACAGCTGGCGAGAAGGACGAGGAAATCCACCCACTCCCACGCTTCACAGGATTCTGAGAACCATTTATGGATGGGCGAGAGGCAGGATAACTTGAGCACGTGGCTCCCAGCGCAGGCCTCTAACAGATGTCGAAGCCCCACTCGATCCAGAGCAGGGACGGAAGGTTGCCGTCGTCGACTTTTAAATCGTAGTAGTAGGCACTGCGGCCGCAGACACAGGCACTGCCAGCGACAAAGGTGAAGGAAGATCAGGCTCCAGGACGGCGAACATATTTGTTGTTTGTATCCTCTCCGGGCCTCTTGTCGGGAGTGTAGACTGCTTTGGGGGAGGCCGCTGTCTTCGGCTTCCACGGCTCGTGACATGTGACCATCGTTGATTGCCTTGCTCCTCTTGCTGTGCTCCTTCGACTCAGCTAGCAGATGGGGGAGGCCTGGGCAACACCGGCCAGTCGGATGACGACAAGGCGTAGATGCATCCAACAAGCGAGAACGCCGTACAACCACCGGCGTCGAAAATGTAAACATTCCACTCTGCGTTTTCCCCAGTTTCATACGTAGGCTGGCGACCTGTGCAATCAAGGAAGCCATCTCAAGCCTATAATCCTCGGCAAGTAAACAATTGCCGCATTGAAAATTAGAGTGATCCTGTTTGTCCCTAAACAAAGTAGTAGAAACAGCTCCTACAGCGCTGGAACCGTTCATTTACTTCTGCAGAAAAAGAGGGCTCCATTGGACAACTAATTTGGTACCAACTTTGTTAGCTTGATGGCTAGCAGCTTAGCATCTTTGTCAACCTGTCTGTGAAGCGGGAAGTTGTGGTCAATGTTCACTTGTCCCTGATGGAGGGTGCTCCAAGTCTCTTATCGCTGGCTACATATTAGATGGAGTTTGTTGCTTGTGACCATGGTGCGAGTGAATGGAGTTGGTCTCTCAGTTTAGAAACAGTAGGGTTACAGGTTGTCCCGTGGTTTGTTAAAGTCAGATACTTTTGTAAGGAAAATAATTACCTGAGAAAGAGCAGGGAATTTGACGGTTTTGGTTTTTGACTGGTTTCCGGTTTTGAGAATGGCTTTATCTCAGAGATTAGGGTTTCTGTAGTCAGGTTGGGTAACTGGGGCTCCAGTGCTTATACTGCACATTGTTTTTCTTCAGCTAAGGAAGTTTTATGTAAAATAAATAGAAAAAAGTATAAAAGTTAGGTAGTGGTGACAGTTTTTTTTATTTTGGGGAGATGTTGTGATAGGGGGGGAGCAAGGTTAGTGTTAGGACATAAACAAATACACTATGATACAATTCCACACTCCATCCCCCAGGTGGCAGCAACTTTGTCCAGATGCTCAGCTTGGTTAATAAGCACATCAGGGGCCGCATTTATAACCGCTGTGTAAAATTCACACAATTGTTCTTGGCACCATTTAAAAATAAATATTGCGATTTATCAGTTATGATTCAGATCCACATTTTGGTACATTTATTTACCATGTATAGTCATATTTTCCCCAAAATATATTTGAATAGCATCTGTTTATAAAGCCATACATACGCATGTTTCCCGTTATAAAATCAGACCTGTCACAAAACCGTGGCTCATGAAAGAGCATAAAACGCCTCCATTGACCTTTTATGGTGACAAGAACGCCCTTTATTTGCACAATAATTTGGAACTATTGGCATTATTAGGCTACGGCATGCAAAAGATATATGGTTGTTCAATATTTTTGACTCACCACCTGGATTCGGTCTTATGCAGCAAAATTTGAAATTGTGTTTTTTACATTGGATAAAAGTAGAGACTCAGAACTACAAAATGGTATATCATACACTGCATTTGAGGAACAATGGGAAAGTTATTCTGCTTTGAAAATTGATCAACTTGTAAACTCACTTTTGAGAAAATCGCCTTTGAATATTTTGGTATCTAGTGAAGAGTGCTTCTTTGTCAACACCCACTCAGCATCGTTCATACCCTCTTAAGCTTTAGCCCCACCCATCTCGTTTCGCTCTCGGAGCGCACACGTGACGCTCTGGCCAATTATTTGTTTACCTCTGGTGAACATGAAAACAGCATAACCAGCTCTGCTGGCAACAATTTCATGACACTTTTTTGCTTGACAGCTTGAAAGGCAGTTTAGGATACTACAGTGAAAATGGTTAACTTTGTTAAAACAAGGCCCCTAAACTCTCGTGTGTTTTCTGCACTATGCAATGATATGGGCAGCGACCATGTAACACTTTTACAACATACAGAAGTGCGCTGTTATCAAGGGGCAAAGTATTGACATGTTTTTTTTTTTTAATTGAGAGACGAGCTTAAAGTTTACTTTAGTGACACATTTTTCACGTGTCTCATCGCTTGCATGATGAGTTCCTCACACAACTGGCCGATCTGGGTGATGTTTTTTCTCGTCTGAATTATTCGAATCTAGGATTACAGGGACTCTCCGCAACTATATTCAATGTGCGGGACAAAATTGAGGCTATGATTAAGAAGTTGTTGCTCTTAGGTCTTTCCATCATTGTATGATTTTTTGTGTGCAAATTAACTCAAGCTTACGGACAATGTCAAATGTGATATAGCGAAGCACCTGAGAGCTGGGTGAGCAATTTCGCAGGTACTTTCCAGAAATGGACGACTCAAACAACTGGATTCGTTATCCCTTTCATGCCCTGCCTCCAGTTCACTTATCGATATCTGAACAAAAGAGCCTCAATGAAATTGCAACAAGTGGTTCTGTAAAAATTGAATTGAATCAGAAGCCACTGCCAGATATCTGGACTAGGATGCGCTCAGAGTATTCTGCCTTTGCAAATCGCGCTGTTAACCTCTTACATCTAGACGTTCCGCTAGCGGAACACCTGCTCCAATATCCAATGATAGGCGTGGCGCGAATTACAAATTCCTCAAAAATACAAAAACTTCAATTTTTCAAACATATGACTATTTTACACCATTTTAAAGACAAGACTCTCCTTTATCTAACCACACTGTCCGATTTCAAAAAGGCTTTACAACGAAAGCAAAACATTAGATTATGTCAGCAGAGTACCAAGCCAGAAATAATAAGACACCCATTTTTCAAGCTAGCATATAATGTCACAAAAACCCAGAAGACAGCTAAATGCAGCACTAACCTTTGATGATCTTCATCAGATGACACACCTAGGACATTATGTTATACAATACATGCATGTTTTGTTCAATCAAGTTCATATTTATATCAAAAAACAGCTTTTTACATTAGCATGTGACGTTCAGAACTAGCATACCCCCGCAAACTTCCGGGGAATTTGCTAACAATTTACTAAATTACTCACGATAAACGTTCACAAAAAGCATAACAATTATTTTAAGAATTATAGATACAGAACTCCTCTATGCACTCGATATGTCCGATTTTAAAATAGCTTTTTGGTGAAAGCACATTTTGCAATATTCTAAGTACATAGCCCAGCCATCACGGGCTAGCTATTTAAACACCCGGCAAGTTTAGCCTTCACCAAAATCAGATTTACTATTATAAAAGATTGATTACCTTTTGTTGTCTTCGTCAGAATGCACTCCCAGGACTGCTACTTCAATAACAAATGTTGGTTTGGTCCAAAATAATCCATCGTTATATCCGAATAGCGGCGTTTTGTTCGTGCATCCCAGACACTATCCGAAATGGTAAATCAGGGTCGTGCGCATGGCGCAATTCGTGACAAAAAAAATCTAAATATTCCATTACCGTACTTCGAAGCATGTCAACCGCTGTTTAAAATCAATTTTTATGCAATTTATCTCGTAAAAAAGCGATAATATTCCGACCGGGAATCTCCTTTTCGGCAAACAGAGGAAAAATCACAAAGACGGGGGCGGCCAGGTCACGCGCCTAAGCCCACAGTCCCTTGATCGGCCACTTGAGAAAGGCGATAATGTGTTTCAGCCTGGGGTTGGGATGACGACATTCAGGTTTTTCCCGGGCTCTGAGCGCCCATGGAAGACGTAGGAAGTGTCACGTTAGAGCAGAGATCCTTTGTAAAAGATAGAGATGGCAAAGAAGTTCAAGAAATGGTCAGACAGGCCACTTCCTGTAAAGGAATCTCTCAGGTTTTGACCTGCCATTTGAGTTCTGTTATACTCACAGACACCATTCAAACAGTTTTAGAAACTTTGGAGTGTTTTCTATCCAAAGCCAATAATTATATGCATATTCTAGTTACTGGGCAGGAGTAGTAACCAGATTAAATCGGGTATGTTTTTTATCCAGCCGTGAAAATACTGCCCCCTAGCCATAACAGGTTAAGACACAGATGCCCTTTGCAACCACGTACCTGAAATGTCCATCTCTAACTATTACATTTTCCGACAAGAAAAACCTGCCAAAGGGGGTGGTGTTGCAATCTACTGCAGAGATAGCCTGCAGAGTTCTGTACCCAAACAATTCAAACTTCTACTTTTAAAAATCCATCTTTCCAGAAACAAGTCTCTTACTGTTGCCAGTTGCGATAGAAAACCCTGTGCCCCCAGCTGTGCCCTGGACACCATATGTGAATTGATTGCCCCCCCCATCTATCTTCAGAGCTCGTGCTGCTAGGTGACCTAAACGGTGACATGCTTAACACCCCGGCCATCCTACAATCTAAGCTTGACGCCCTCAATCTCACACAAATGATCAATGAACCCACCAGGTACAACCCCAAATCCGTAAACACGGGCACCATCACAGATATCATCCTAACCAACTTGCCCTCCAAATACACCTCTGCTGTTTTCAACAAAGATCTCAGCGATCACTGCCTCATTGCCGGCATCCGTAATTGGTCTGCGGTCAAACGACCACCCCTCATCACTGTCAAACGCACCCTAAAACACTTCAGTGAGCAGGCCTTTCTAATCGACCTGGCCAGGGTATCCTGGAAGGACATTGACCTCATCCCGTCAGTGGAGGATGCCTGGTTATTCTTTAAAAGTGCCTTCCTCACCATCTTAAATAAGCATGCCCCATTCAATTTTTTTTTTAACCAGGAACAGATATAACCCTTGGTTCTCTCCAGACCCGACTGCCCTTGACCAGCACAAAAACATCCTGTGGCGTACTGCATTAGCATCGAACAGCCCCTGTGATATGCAACTTTTCAGGGAAGTTAGGAATAAATATACACAGGCAGTTAGGAAAGCTAAGGCTAGCTTTTTCAAGCAGAAATGTGCATCCTGTAGCATAAACTCCCAAAAAGTTCTGGGACACTAAAGTCCATGGAGAATAAAAACACCTCCTCCCAGCTGCCCACTGCACTGAGGCTAGGAAACACTGTCACCACCGATAAATCCACTATAATTGATCATTTCAATAAGCATTTTTCTACGGCTGGCCATGCTTTCCACCTGGCTACCGCTACCCCGGTCAATAGCCCTGCGCTCCCCACAGCAACTCGCCCAAACCTCCCCCACTTCTCCTTCACCCAAATCCAGATAGCTGATGTTCTGAAAGAGCTGCAAAATCTGGACCCCTACAAATCAGCTGGGCTAGAAAATCTGGACCCTCTCTTTCTAAAATTATCTGCCGAAATTGTTGCAACCCCAAATATTAGCCTGTTCAACCTCTTTCCTATCGTCTGAGATTCCCATAAATTGAAGGGCGGGATGACTGCGGCAGCTTTCCAAAGGGGGGGACACTAGATCCAAACTGCTACAGACCTATATCTATTCTACCCTGCCTTTCTAAGGTCTTCGAAAGCCAAGTTAACAAACAGATTACCGACCATTTCGAATCCCACCGTACCTTCTCCGCTATGCAATCTGGTTTCAGAGCTGGTCATGGGTGCACCTAAGCCACGCTCAAGGTCCTAAACGATATCATAACCGCCATCGATAAGAGGCATTACTGTGCAGCTGTATTCATTGACCTGGCTAAGGCTTTCGACTCTGTCAATCACAACATTCTTATTGGCAGACAAAACAGCCTTGGTTTCTCAAATGATTGCCTCGCCTGGTTTACCAACTACTTCTATGATTGAGTTCAGTGTGTCAAATCGGTGGGCCTGTTGTCCGGACCTCTGGCAGTCTCTATTGAGTTGCCACAGGGTTCAATTCTCGGGCCGACTCTCTTCTCTGTATACATCAATGATGTTGCTCTTGCTGCTGGTGATTCTTTGATCCACCTCTACGCAGACGACACCATTCGGTATACCTCTGGCCCTTCTTTGGACACTATGTTAACTAACCTCCAGATAAGCATCGATGCCATACAACTCTCCTTCCGTGGCCTCCAACTGCTCTTAAATGCAAGTAAAACTAAATGCATGCTCTTCAACCGATCGCTGCCCGCACCTGCCCACCCGTCCAGCATCACTATTCTGGACGGTTCTGACTTAGAATACATGGACAACTACAAATACCTGGGTGTCTGGTTAGACTGTAAACTCTCCTTCCAGACTCACATTAAACATCTCCAATCCAAAATTAAATCTAGAATCTGCTTCCTATTTCGCAACAAAGCATCCTTCACTCATGCTGCCAAACATACCCTCGTAAAACTGACCATCCTACCGATCCTCGACTTGGCGATGTCATTTACAAAATAGCCTCCAACCCTCTACTCAACAAATTGGATGCAGTCTGTCACAGTGTCATTTGTTGTGTCACCAAAGCCCCATATACTACCCACCACTGCAACCTGTAAGTTCTCGTTGGCTGGCCCTTGCTTCATACTCGTCGCCAAACCCACTGGCTCCAGGTCATCGACAAGTCTCTGCTAGGTTTAAGCTCCGCCTTATCTCAGCTCACTGGTCACCACCCGTAGCACGCGCTCCAGCAGGTATATCTCACTGGTCACCCCCAAAGCCAATTCTTCCTTTGGCGCCTCTCCTTCCCGTTCTCTGCTGCCAATGACTGGAACGAACAGCAAAAATCACTAAAGCTGGAGACTCTTAACTCCCTCACTAGCTTTAAGCACCAGCTGTCAGAGCAGCTCACTGATCACTGCACCTGTACATAGCTCAACTATAAATAGCCCATCCAACTACCTCATCCCCATACTGGGGCAGCAGCGTAGCCTAGTGGTTAGAGCGTTGGACTAGTAACCGAAAGGTTGCAAGATCGAATCCCTGAGCTGACAAGGTACAAATCTGTCGTTATGCCCCTGAACAAGGCAGTTAACCCACTGTTCCTAGGCCGTCATTGAAAATAAGAATTTGTTATTAACTGACTTGCCTAGTTAAAATAAAGGTCAAATTAAAAACAATACTGTATTTATTTATTTATTTATCTTTGCACCCCAGTATGTCGACTTGCACATTCATCTTCTGCACATTCTACCATTCCAGTGTTAAACTGCTATATTGTAATTACATTGCCACCATGGCCTATTTATTGCCTGACCTCTCTTATCGTACCTTATTTGCACATGCTGTATATAGATTTTTTCTACTGTTATTGATTGTATGTTTGTTTATTCCATGTGTAACTCTGTTGTTGTGTCGAACTGCTTTGCTTGATCTTGGCCAGGTCGCAGTTGCAAATGAGAACTTGTTCTCAACTAGCCTACCTGGTTAAATAAAGGTGAAATAAAATAAACCTATATGAGAGTGGATTTTTGGCCCTCGCTAGCATGAAAACTAAATACAGGCAGACTGTGTGTGAAAAATGATTTAAGACTGATACTCTCTCCAATACAACCCAACATTGCTGAGTTATGTGCAATCTTTCAAGCACACCCTTCATTAACCTGTGTTGAGTTATTCACAATTTATGATGAACAAGTAAGGTTTTATATGTAAGAAGGCTAAACAAAGAGCAAAATTATTGATTATTTTTAATATAATATTATTGTGCCCTGGTCCTATAAGAGCTCTTTGTCACTTCCCACGAGCCGGGTTGTGACAAAAACTCACACTCATTCTTATGTTTAATAAATGTATTATATAGTGTGTGTGTGGCAGTCTTACAATGATGGCAAAAAAAACAAAGCTGGAGGTTGAATGTTTGAAGGGGTACAGGACTATAAAACGTTTGGGAACCACTGATCTAGCGGATAGGAGCTATGTGTTGTTTCTGGATTCTCCCTGGTAATTACAAGGCCAGTTGAATATAACCTGGAGCGACAGTGCAGGGGATGAGTCATTGCAGGGGTTTAGTCCTTACATAGCTTCCCCTTTGTCTGACTGTACTATTAGGCTTAGCCCATGTTGTCATGTCCTTCATATGGAGTGCTTTAGTCTCTGTCATTTGACCAGAGCAATATGAGCCCTGGTCAAAAGTAGTGCACTATATAGGGAACAGCCACACCCCGAGTGAGGTCAGAGAGTGTCAACCTGACAAAACCGCCCTCTCTCTCAGAGTGCATTAAAGGTCTGGTAAAGAAATTAACATGAGAAGTGTTTCTTCACGAGGTGAAGAAAATACTCACCTCAGGGACGAGAACATCGCCAGGCTGCAGCGTCGCGTGTAAAGTGATTCAAACTGACTATCAACATGAGGTGGAGAGAGAAAAAAAACACCCCTCTCGGACAATCACTGGTACAGCTGATTAGCTGTCCTAAGTCAAATATCTAGAAAAGTGAATTTAAGTGGGACAATCCTACTACTCTTCAAAATCTTCCAAGGAGCATCTTCCAGAGTGAACAACAGTACAAGACGGGAAAGGGGCTACCCCTTTCGGACAATCAGAGCCTTACAAGCATGCTGCTTAATGGGCCAATCCATCACCCTTCCTAAGGAGGGCTGGTTCCGACAGAGATAAACGGCGAACGAAGGCATTCACACGTAAATACATACATGATTTCTTACTCCAAATGGGCGGCGGTTCGTGTGCAAAGTATATGATTACTGTGAGAATAGTTTCTAAAATCTATCAACGATAAGTGTCTCTTTTTTCGCCCTCCGTCTCCAAGTCGTTGTGTAACAAGCCGCTATATGTTGTGTCAGTTCGCTAGGGACCTTTCCTAATGTATTAAGTGTGTATGTTATCCTGTGTTATTATTAGGTTAGCTAGTAAATAAATAATTAAACCACTTTGTGTAGTACTGAATCCTAAGGCTGGGGTTTTTGCAGAACCAAGGAGGTTATGACTGTTCAGAATGATGATATGATAAGGAGGTATGATTAATATGTTGACTGTTTTATAGATGTGATAAGTAAAGACTGAGTTTAATTCGGGAGATGGTAACTCAAAACAACTGCTCTTGTGGTGCCCCAAATTCCTAATGAGTTAATTGTTAAATGATTAATTTAAAATCAGGTCAAAAAAGTTAGTTAGCATAGTTAGCTGATTGGATAAATAACAGTCATCAGATTAATGAAATTAAAGTCATGACACCAACAGTCAGCTTCCATCTGCAGCTGGGCTACTCTATTCACTAGGCTAGAAGGGGTGAAAGTGGGCCATTCCTCTGTTCTACCAACATCAATATAAACAGTGTATACTCCAGACCACAAAACAAAACCAAAGGCTCTCATACTCAACACGAACTGATGCACATTGAATCTCCCACCGCCCATCCACATGTACACAATAGTATTCTTTATTAGCTGCTTCATTCTGTCTCAAATCTAAAGAGCACAACACAATGTCAGCATTTAGATGTCTACAGGCATAGCTAGACAGAGGGAGGAAGAAAGCGAGAGAGGGAGGGGAGTAAGAGAGAGGAGAGAGAGATGGAGAGAGCAACAGATAGAGATAAAGCAAGAAATATAGTAAAAAAGACAGATGGATAGAAAGAGAGAAAGGAGAGATAAAAGTAACATCCACCCACAATATCTCTTTTGCTGGGGTTTTCAGTGCGAGGAGCAGTCAGCGAGTCAGGGTTGATGAGAAACAAGAAATGACAGAAGGGGGAGAGCTAATGGTCGCCTCGGGGCTAAGAGTGCACACGGCTCAGGCAAACTGCTATAAAGGATGTCTAAAGGGCCCTGGCACACAGCCGGTGTTTGGATTCTTTATTGTCGGTCTGTTGAAAAGATTCTAAGACCTGCCTCATCTCGAATGATTCGTTTTTCAAGAGAATTGAGGACGGTGATTGCTGCCTTGAAAACACTACTGTACTGTGTACGCGATAAGATGATTTGTAAGTCATAGATTAGAAGCATGACCTGAATGTATTGATTTGATTTCTGTGTTGAGTGAATACAAAAAGAGCCCAGTCATGTGTTGTGCTCATTAGGCACAAAAAGAAAGGAAATGGTCCAAAACAGGGAGATTCTATCTGAACATGTCCAATAAGAAATGCTCATTTTCAATTGCAAAACGTTTTTCTATGGTTTGTCCTAATGAACATGCCCCAGGTGTGTCTAGTTGAGATGAGATATGCGTACCGATCATGGTGTTAAGAGACAGGTCCTGAATCTTCTTCTGGTTCTGACCCAGTGGTGAACCACAGAATGCCACAGGAGCGTAGAGGGGGGACAAACCCGAGCTGAGGGAGGAAGGGAATTATTATAACTAAACAAAACCAGTTCAAAGTGTGTACGTACAGTGGGGGAAAAAGTATTTGATCCCCTGCTGATTTTGTATGTTTGCCCACTGACAAAGAAATGATCAGTCTATAATTTTAATGGTAGGTTTATTTGAACAGTGAGAGACAGAATAACAACAAAAATTTTATAAATTGATTTGCATTTTAATGAGGGAAATAAGTATTTGACCCCATGTCAATCAGAAGGATTTCTGGCTCCCAGGTGTCTTTTATACAGGTAACGAGCTGAGATTAGGAGCACGCTCTTAAAGGGAGTGCTCCTAACCGCAGCTTGTTACCTGTATAAAAGACACCTGTCCACAGAAGCAATCAATCAATCAGATTCCAAACTCTCCCCCATGGCCAAGACCAAAGAGCTCTCCAAGGATGTCAGGGACAAGATTGTAGACCTACACAAGGCTGGAATAGGCTACAAGACCATCGCCAAGCAGCTTGGTGAGAAGGTGCAAACATTTGGTGCGATTATTCGCAAATGGAAGAAACACAAAAGAACTGTCAATATCCCTCGGCATGGAGCTCCATGCAAGATCTCACCTCGTGGAGTTGCAATGATTATGAGAACGGTGAGGAATCAGCGCAGAACTACACGGGAGGATCTTGACAATGATCTCAAGGCAGCTGGGACCATAGTCACCAAGAAAACAATTGGTAACACACTACGCCATGAAGGACTGAAATCCTGCAGCGCCCGCAAGGTCCCCCTGCTCAAGAATACATATACATGCCCGTCTGAAGTTTGCCAATGAACATCTGAATTATTCAGAGGACAACTGGTGAAAGTGTTGTGGTCAGATGAGACCAAAATGGAGCTCTTTGGCATCAACTCAACTCGCCGTGTTTGGAGGAGATGGAATGCTGCCTATGACCCCAAGAACACCATCCCCACCGTCAAACATGGAGGTGGAAACATTATGCTTTGGGGGTGTTTTTCTGCTAAGGGGACAGGACAACTTCACCTCATCATTTGACGGGGCCATGTACTGTCAAATCTTGGGTGAGAACCTCCTTCCCTCAGCCAGGGCATTGAAAATTGGTCGTGGATGGGTATTCCAGCATGACAATGACCCAAAACACACGGCCAAGGCAACAAAGGAGTGGCTCAAGAATAAGCACATTAAGGTCCTGGAGTGGCCTAGCCAGTCTCCAGACCTTAATCCCATAGAAAATCTGTGGAGGGAGCTGAAGGTTCGAGTTGCCAAACGTCTGCCTCGAAACCTTAATGACTTGGGGAAGATCTGCAAAGAGGAGTGGGACAAAATCCCTCCTGAGATGTGTGCAAAACTTGTGGCCAACTACAAGAAACGTCTGACCTCTGTGATTGCCAACAAGGGTTTTGCCACCAAGTACTAAGTCATGTTTTGCAGAGGGGTCAAATATTTATTTCCCTCATTAAAATACAAATCATTTTATAACATTTTTGACATGCGTTTTTCTGGATTTTTTGTTGTTATTCTGTCTCTCACTGTTCATATAAACCTACCATTAAAATTATAGACTGATCATTTCTTTGTAAGTGGGCAAACGTACAAAATCAGCAGGGGATCAAATACTTTTTTCCCCCCACTGTATGTATGTATGCATGCATGTATACACACCTGGGGTTGACCGTGGGCTTGGACACGTGGGCTTTGAGCTCCCACAGCATGACACGGCCGTCGCTGACCGTCAGGGCGGCGTTGTTCTCATTGACCGGACAGATGACCATGCGGTAAGGTCGCACGGTCTTGGTGACCCTGATGGCATCACACTGGGAACGCAGGTCATACACCAGCTCCTGGACACTCTGCTCTGGGTCTGACGCTGCTACTACACACATACAGATTATGAGATGGAGAGTGTAGGAGAGAGAAAGAAAGAAATTGGGGGGAGAAAGATAACGCAAATGACTCCCCGCTTTCAGGGTCATCAGCACTTCTCACTAACAGAGAATAATGAGAATGGGAAAATATACAGTCCATTGACATGCAAGGTTTATGGGTTATTTACTGCAGTCTAGGCTGCTAGATGGATGAATGGAGGAGTGATTGACAGATGGACAGAGTGTGAGAGTAGATTAGTTATTTTTGAGAGAGGATGAATGAATGGAACGAATGAGTGACAGAGGTAGAGTAGAGGAGTTCTTGTTTTTGAGAGAAGATTGACTGACTGAGTGACAGTAGAGGGGTGCTTGCCTGATTCGTTGGGTGCAGTGGTGGAGCGACACACCCTCAGAGTGATGCAGCCATTCTCGTGGAGACAGAAGAGGGCGTCTCTTTGTGCACAGGGGATCACCTGGATAAAGGAAGTAGAACAGAGAATGATGTGATTGGGTGAAAATATCCCCCAATCCCAAACTAGCCCATAGCCTCAAGCAACTCGCTTGGAAGTCCCTCTGTTATCACTATCAGAGGGTGACTACAAGAGCGGTGAAGGGATAATATAATATGCCATCAAGCAGATACTTTTAACCAAAGCGACTTAGTCATGTGTGCTGATTGTTTTTATATGGGTGCTCCCAGCGGTAATCGAACCCACACTCATGACGTTGCAAGTGACATGCTCTACCAACTTAGCCACAGAGGGATCAATAAGCTTGGTCGAAGTGGCTATCAGAGGGTCTCAATATCCCCTACGAACTAGATGATTTCACCCCCTTAGCTTTGGGACATCACTACATATGGAAGAGGCGCGTGTCAAATGCACAAACGGAGGGCCGAGGGGAAGTGGAAGAGAAAGGGATTGGTTGGGGATTCAGCATATTGTGTCTTTCTATGTCTTTATTGGAGTGTGACTGGGTAAGTGTGAATGTGTAACTATCTCTAATGACAGTGTGGTTGTGCATCTGTGTGTGTGTCAGTGTGTATCCCTGGCTCCCTATCCTCTACCACAGTCCAGGCTGGACTCAGAGCCTTCTTCACTGCAGCTGTATCATCACTCGTGCAAATTGGCTGTGACAAGTGCTTTACAACACTTAGCGAGAACCCTGCAACTGATGGACAGAGCCTCAAAGGCTGAGTAATGCTGGTCCTCTACTACTGCCCTGTGACTTGGGCTGGGCTGCTGTACTGAAATGTGTACAGTGTAGGCTACACACTTGTGAACCCAAATAGACGGACATACAGTACCAGTCAGAAGTTTGGACACACCTTTATTTTTTACTATTTTCTACATTCTAGACAAATAGTGGAGAAAACTAAACAATGAAATAACACATATGGAATCATGTAGTAACCCAAAAAAAGTTTTCAAAAGATATTTTACATTTTAATTTCTTCAAAGTAGCCACCCTTTGCCTTGACAGCTTTGCATACTCTTGGCATTCTCTCAACCAGCTTAACCAAGAATGCTTTTCCAACAGTTTTGAAGGAGTTCCATCATATGCTGAGCACATGTCGGCTGCTTTCCTTCATTGTGCAGTCCAACTCATCCCAAACCATTTCAAATGGGTTGAGGTTGGGTGATTGTGGAAGCCAGGTCATCTGATGCAGCACTCAATCACTCCCCTTCTTGGTCAAATAGCCCTTACACAGCCTGGTGGTGTGTTGGGTCATTGTCCTGTTGAAAAACAAATGATAGTCCCACTAAGCCCAAACCAGATGGGATGGCGTATCACTGCAGAATGCTATGGTAGCCAAGCTGGTTAAGTGTGCCTTGAACTATAAATAAATCACAGAAAGTGACATCAGCAAAGCACCCCACACCTCTTCCTCCATGCTTCACAGGAAAGGAAGACCCAGGGAACCACACAAGTAAAGATCATCCGTACTCTGCGTCTCACAAAGACACAGCGATTGGAACCAAAATTTTAAAATTGGACTCATCAGACCAAAGGACAGATTTCAACTGGTCTAATGTACATTGCTCGTGTTTCTTGGCCCAAGCAAGTCTTATTTGTGTCCTTTAGTAGTAGTTTATTTGTATTAATGAAGGCCTGATTCACGCAGTCTCCTCTGAAAAGCTGATGTTGAGATGTGTCTGTTACTTGAACTCTGTGAAGCAATTATTTGGGATGCCATTTCTGAGGCTGGTAACTCTAATGAACTTGTCCTCTGCAGCAGAGGTAACTCTGGGTCTTCCTTTCCTGTGGCTGTCCTCATGAGAGCCAGTTTCATCATAGCGTTTGATGGTTTTTGCGACTGTACTTGAAGAAACTTAAAAAGTTCTCCAAATTTTCCGGATTGACTGACCTTCATGTCTTAAAGTAATGGACTGTCATTTCTCTTTGCTTATTTGAGCTATTCTTATCATAATATGGACTTTGTATTTTAACAAATAGGGATATCTTCTGTATACCAACCCTATCTTGCCACAACACAACTGATTGGCTCAAATGCATTAAAACTTCTTCAGGATAGGTGGGTCCCCTGCGAGACGGTTGACCTAACGTAGGCTAATGCGATTAGCATGAGATTGTAACTAACAAGAACATTTCCCAGGACATAGACATATCTGATATTGGCAGAAAGCTTAAATCCATGTTAATCTAACTGCACTGTCCAATTTACAGTAGCTATTAGAGTGAAATAATACCATGCTATTGTTGGAGGAGAGTGCAGTTTTTTTACATGAAAAGTTATGAATAAACAAATTAAGCACATTTGGGCAGTATTGATACAACATTTTGAACAGAAATGCTGTGGTTCATTGGATCAGATTAAAACTTTGCATATACACTGCTGCCATCTAGTGGCCAAAATCTAAATTGCAATGGGGCTTCAATAGTACATTATGGCCATTCTCTTGCATGTCAAAGATGGTAAAAAGAATACAAAAAAGTTAATACAAAAAAAAAGTTATTTTACCAGATCTAATGTGCTATATTCTCCTACATTCCTTTTACATTTCCACAAACGTCATAGTGTTTCCTTTCAAATGGTACCATATGCATATCCAGGTGACTACCTCACGAAGCTGGTTTAGCGAATGCCAAAAGTGTGCAAAGCTGTCATCAAGGCAAAGGGTAGTTACTTTGAAGAATCTCAAATATATTTTGATTTGTTTAACACTTTTTTGGTTAGTACATGATTCCATGTGTGTTATTTCATAGTTTTGATGTCTTCACTATTATTCTAGAATGTAGAAAATAGTTTAAAAAAATACAAACCCTTGAATAAGTACGTGTGTCCAAAACATTTGACGGGAACTGTACATGCCCACGCCACTTGCAGATGCACGTGCCCGCATACGCACGCACCTGTACATTTTTTGGTTCTAAAACCATTATTTGGTCAACAGTAATGCATAAACCTAGTTCCTGGAATTTAAGTATCTGCCCTGTCCCTGTTTCGCTGCGTGAAAGGGAGAAAGGCATTCTGATATGCGCATTTCAAAATGTAATTGCGGGGGAAAACAGTTATTAAAACAACAACTGTTAACGTTAAATACAGTGGGGGAAAAAAGTATTTAGTCAGCCACCAATTGTGCAAATTCTCCCACTTAAAAAGATGAGAGGCCTGTAATTTTCATCATAGGTACACGTCAGCTATGACAGACAAAATGAGGAAAAAAAATCCAGAAAATCACATTTTAGGATTTTTTATGAATTTATTTGCAAATTATGGTGGAAAATAAGTATTTGGTCACCTACAAACAAGCAAGATTTCTGGCTCTCACAGACCTGTAACTTCTTCTTTAAGAGGCTCCTCGGTCCTCCACTCGTTACCTGTATTAATGGTACCTGTTTGAACTTGTTATCAGTATAAAAGACACCTGTCCACAACCTCAAACAGTCACACTCCAAACTCCACTATGGCCAAGACCAAAGAGCTGTCAAAGGACACCAGAAACAAAATTGTAGACCTGCACCAGGCTGGGAAGACTGAATCTGCAATAGGTAAGCAGCTTGGTTTGAAGAAATCAACTGTGGGAGCAATTATTAGGAAATGGAAGACATACAAGACCACTGATAATCTCCCTCGATCTGGGGCTCCACGCAAGAGCTCACCCCGTGGGGTCAAAATTATCACAAGAACGGTGAGCAAAAATCCCAGAACCACACAGGGGCACCTAGTGAATGAATGACCTGCAGAGAGCTGGGACCAAAGCAACAAAGCCTACCGTCAGTAACACACTACGCCGCCAGGGACTCAAATCCTGCAGTACCAGACGTGTCCCCCTGCTTAAGCCAGTACATGTCCAGGCCCGTCTGAAGTTTGCTAGAGAGCATTTGGATGATCCAGAAGAGGATTGGGAGAATGTCATATGGTCAGATGAAACCAAAATATAACTTTTTGGTAAAAACTCAACTCGTCGTGTTTGGAGGACAATGAATGCTGAGTTGCATCCAAAGAACACCATACCTACTGTGAAACATGGGGGTGGAAACATCATGCTTTGTGGCTGTTTTTCTGCAAAGGGACCAGGACGACTGATCCGTGTAAAGGAAAGAATGAATGGGGCCATGTATCGTGAGATTTTGAGTGAAAACCTCCTTCCATCAGCAAGGGCATTGAAGATGAAACGTGGCTGGGTCTTTCAGCATGACAATGATCCCAAACACACCGCCCGGGCAATGAAGGAGTGGCTTCGTAAGAAGCATTTCAAGGTCCTGGAGTGGCCTAGCCAGTCTCCAGATCTCAACCCCATAGAAAATCTTTGGAGGGAGTTGAAAGTCCGTGTTGCCCAGCGACAGCCCCAAAACATCACTGCTCTAGAGGAGATCTGCATGGCGGAATGGGCCAAAATACCAGCAACAGTGTGTGAAAACCTTGTGAAGACTTACAGAAAACGTTTGACCTGTGTCATTGCCAACAAAGGGTATATAACAAAGTATTGAGATAAACTTTTGTTATTGACCAAATACTTATTTTCCACCATAATTTGCAAATAAATTCATAAAAAATCCTACAATGTGATTTTCTGGATTTTTTTCTCTCATTTTGTCTGTCATCGTTGAAGTGTACCTATGATGAAAATTACAGGCCTCTCTCATCTTTTTAAGTGGGAGAACTTGCACAATTGGTGGCTGACTAAATACTCTTTTCCCCCACTGTAGAAGAGAGTCTCAGCCTTCTGTGAGTATCAACATTATTTCTAGCCTACAGTGCCTTCAGAAAGTATTCACACCTCTTGACTTCTTCCACATTTTGTTGTGCAACAGCCTGAATTTAAAATGGATTAAATTGAGATGTGTCACTGATCAACACACAAAACCCCATAAAGTCAAAGTGAAATGATGTTTTTAGAGCTGTTTACAAATTAATAAAAAGCTGAAATGTCGATTCAATAAGTACACTACATGACCAAATGTATTTGGAACCTTCTCATCAAAAATCTCACTCCAAAATCATGGGCATTAATATGGAGTTGGTCCCCCTTTGCTGCTATAAAAGCCAGCACCAGATGTTGGAATGTTGCTGCTCAGCCACAAGAGGATGAGCACTGAATATGGGCAATTAGACCTGGCTCGCAGTTGGCGTTCCAATTCATCCCAAAGGTGATCGATGGAGTTCAGGTCAGGGCTCTGTGCAGGCCAGTCAAGTTCTTCCACACAAATCTCGACAAACCATTTCTGTATGGACCTCGATTTGTACACGGGGGCATTGTCATGCTGAAACAGCAAAGGGCCTTCCCCAAACTGGTGCCACAAAGTTGGAAGCACAAGAATGTCATTGTATGCTGTAGCGCTAAGATTCACTTCACTGGAACTGAGGGGCCTAGCCGAAACCATGAAAAACAACCCCAGACCGATATTCCACCTCCACCAAACGTTACAGTTGGCACTATGCAAATCAGGCAGGTCGCGTTCTCCCCGCATCCGCCAAATCCAGATTCGTCCATCGAACTGCCAGATGGTGAAGCGTGATTAAATCACTCCAAAGAAGGCTGCAGTAGATATCTCAGATAGGAGGGAGTGAGACCTAAGAGGGTTTAATAAATATGCATCAACCAGTGGGTCTTGCGACGGGTATAAAGAGAGATTACCAGCTTACAGAGTAGTATAGATTGCAGTGATGTGTCTTATAAGGAGCATTGGTGGAAAATCTGATGGCCGAATGCTAAAGAACATCTAGCCGCTCGAGAGCACCCTTACCTGCTGATCTATAAGTTATGTCTCCGTAATCTATCATGGGTAGGATGGTTACCTGAATCAGGGTTAGTTTGGCAGTTGGGATGAAATAGGAGCGATTACAATAGAGGAAACCAAGTCTAGATTTAACCTTAGCCTGCATCGTTGATATGTGCTGAGAGAAGGACACTGTATCATCTACCCATACTCCCAAGTACTTGTATGAGGTGACTACCTCAAGCTCCACATCCTCAGAGGTAGTAATCACACCGGTGGGGAGAGGGGCACTCTTACCAAACCTCAACCTTTGTTGGATGTGTTCAGAACAAGGTTAAGGGCAAAGAAAGCTTGTTGGACACTAAGAAAGCTTTGTTGTAGAGAGTTTAATAAAAAATCAGAGGGGCCAGCTGAGTATAAGACTGCATATAAATGGATGAGAGAGATTCCTACTGCTTGAGCTATGTTGTTGATGTAAATTGAGAAGAGTGTGGGACGTAGGATCGAGCCTTGGGGTACTCCCTTGCTGTCAGGCAGTGGCTGACACAGCACATGTTCTGACTTTATACACTGCACTCTTTGGGGTAGTTAGCAAACCAGGCCAAAGACCCCTCCGAGACACCAATACTCCTTAGCTGGCCCACAAGAATGGAATGGTCTACCGTATAAAAAGCTTTGGCCAAGTCAAAAATAGCAGCACAGCATTGCATAGAATCAAGGGCAATGGTGACATTGTTGAGGACCTTTAAAGTTGCAGGGCTAACCACAGTGCGAGCTTGTTAGTTATCCTCCAGAGACAGGTAGTCTATACGAGTTGTGGCCAGGAGCAGGTAGAGCCCGGTGTGGAGTTGGCTATGAGCTGGAACTAAAACAGTGTGAATAAAAACTCTGTATTAAAAATGAGGAAAAGATTAAATAAAGTGCCATATATTAGGTTAAAACAAACAACAAATCGAAATACCGGTAACACACCAACCGGATGCCGTCAAAGTTCCAACTAATGTTGTGTTGGGCGCAATATAATAGAACTACCGGTAGGCCTACTCACACTCGAACCATGAAAAAGAAAAAACAAATAGGATGACATGTAAAACGTAATTTAATGCCGCAATATAATAACCTGTTTGTATGACTTGACTTTTGATATTAACATATCGGAATCGGCCGATATTAGCTAAAAATGCCAACATCGGCATCAGCCCGATGTCTAGTTTAACGCTGATGTGAAAAATCGATGTCAAAGATGATGTGCATACCTATATAACGTAGGTACATGATGTAATGATGCCACGTAAAATTTGGCGCTACACGTGCAACACAGTATTCCTAACCTAGCCACAATGTCTGCTGTGTGGATCGAGCAGTCAACAAGACGAGCAGTCATTTGAAAGATTAAGACAATTTCAGCAAGACAACTGAAAGGTGAAATCCATTAACGCCAAGATAACGGAATTCATTGCCCTTTACTTTTATTTCACCTTTATTTAACTAGGCAACTCAGTTAAGAACAGATTCTTATTTACAATGACGGTCTACCCCAGCCAATCCCGGACGGCGCTGGGCCAATTGCCAAAAAGCCTGCATTCGAACCAGGGAGTATAGTGACGCCTCTTGCACTGAGATACAGTGCCTTAGACCGCTGTGTCCATGGATGTGTGTTAACTATTTCACTGTACTAGAATGCTTAAAAGGCCGCTAATATTTTAAATATCGGTTATCGGTATCGGGTTTTTTGGCAAGGAAAATATCGGATATCGGCCAAAATGTAATATCGGTGAATCACTAGATATTACTGTAATAAAGTTAAAAACTTGTGTGAACGTTTGATGTGGTATGACTATTATCAGGCTTAGCTACTGCAGGCCTATGAAGGCAGTGCACATTGGTGCACTAACTGACTCCGACAGTTGAACTTGATGAGGAAGGATGTTTTAAGCCTTATCCTTATAAAAAAATATATACTGTCATGACTGTCCTGATCAGGTCAGGGTACAGGAGACCACCACCCTACAGATTATCTCCCAAACCCCCAACAGAGGAGGAGAGATCTAGGGGTCTGAAGATGTGGGGGGGTTTATGACACCTCACGCCCATAATAAACCTTAGGCCACTGAGAAATTCCTTTGTCCTCTCACTATGGAGAACTGGCCTCAGAACATTAAACATGCAATAAAGGGACTTTGGAACAATGGTTTCCGTCAGCCACAATGGTGGTCATGACGAGAGGTGGAATATGAAAATGTATGTAACTTTTGAATTGTTATTAAAGGTTAAGAGATGACGTTATTATGAAAACATTGTACCTTTAAGAGTTTTCCCAGTATATGCCTGATGTTTATACATTGTACGTTGTGTGGAAAATATCCAAATCAAAGAGAATGTTTTGGTAAAGATGAGATGTGAAGGTAGTGTCTAAAATAGGATTTTAGTCAAATCTAGGCCTTGCCCCTTAACTTGGTCCGCCCAGAGAATTGCCCTAAAGGCGGTTACGCCCACTTCTGACCCGAGGGTATAAGACAGGAGAGTGAAGAATTAACATATCAGACTAATTGACCCCAAGCTGCAGCGAAGGTCTAACGAAGTCAACGAACCCCAAAACGAAACAAGGTTGAAGACAAATAAATCTTTTTCTACACGAGCTACGGACGAGTAGCTGTGTCTAAGCGGGTGAATTCAAGCCGAACCACCCAGCCTCCACTCTCCATTGAATCGTGGTATCTACACCGTTCGAGTCCGAAGCTGTGAGCTCTGAGCTACAGAGCTGTCTGTCCTCAGAAGACCGCGAGGGATCAGACCACTAAGCCAAGAAGGACACTGACATCGTGAGGACAACCAGAGAGTTGCGCCGGAGAAGTGCGTCATTGAGAAGCCTAAACGACCCACGCGGAGCTTCCCACCTGAGACCTGCAACACGTAATTACATCATTATATTCTGACCCATAAGAGCGGCAGTTCGGGGCAAGGCTAGGTTTAAATAAGCATGGCTGACAAATGAACCCAAATGTATATTTCTCTCGTGTACTTTCTTGGTTTCTCTCTTCTAAATCCCCAACTTGGGTAACACGTGCCATAGTGTGTTGGCCCGTTATACTAAGTCCTAATCAATAGCTATACTGTGTTTTGTGTATGTGTATTTTTATCATCATTTTAGCTTGCTAGTAAATAAATAATCAACTAAGATTGGTGTGGTAAACTCATTGGTGGGACCCGGGTCCGTGCAGATTGCCGGATTATGCGACGTTCAGACATGAGACAAGAGGTTGATTAATTTAGCGACTGTTGTAAAATCGATATTCTGATATCCTTTGAGTTAATTTGGGAAATAGAAACTCAATCAAAATACTGTTCCCATGGTGCCCCAGGTCGATGAGTTAATAATTGCTTGATTCATTGCTTAATTCATTTAATCACGCAATTATAAACCGTTAATCATTCGATGAGCAACAGTCGTCACATTAACTAATACAACGTCACGACAATACTATAATCAAAAATAGACATATTAGCCTCCTTAAGTATGCCTATATCTGTATCACAGTAGTAGCCTATCTGACAAGGATAAAGAAATGTATGTCGTGTCGGGAACATTCAACCGGCATATCTACATCTTTCTTTCGATGTCTCTCGGGCTAGGCCTAAGCTTCTCTTCATGAATATATCATACAGTGGACGCCTAATCCTACATGCATGCAATACCCTGATACATTTGCGCTTAAATCAGCACCGATAATTATTTTAGCAAAATAAAATAAAAAACAATAGACTACAACGTTTTTAATATGCACCACATCGAAACAACCAATCGTTTTTTGTAATAGGTTATAGGAAGGTTTACAGGACACAACTGTGGATCATTTGGCCAACATCACTCATTTATTGATGGTGCTGGCAGCGCCCAGTTGGAAGTCTCTTTCACTCGTTCTTTCTACTCTCGGATCTGAACGGGTCTCTCAGTTCCGAATCGGCACAGGTCTGTTTGGGTCTGTTTTTCAACGGGCCTTTCTGGAATGGTGTGACTGTCCTCAGGTCCATTCGGAACGGGTCTCCATTTTTTGGGGGGGTTGATTTACACATATCAGGTCAGGTGGGAATGCCACAGATCCATTTTGTTGCAGGTCCAACTCTGTGTGTTGTGTGTGCATGCATGAGTACAGTGCCTATAGAAAGTATTCATACTCCTTGACTTATTCTAGATTGTGTTGCGTTAAAGCCTAAATTGAGTAGTCTTGAGTATGTCTGTATCAGTTTTGCACATCTGGATTTGAGGATTTTCTCCCATTCTTCCTTGCTGATTTTCTCAAGCTCTGTTAAGTTAGATGGGGAGTGGCGGTGAACAGAAATCTTTAAGTCATTCCACAGTTTTTCAACGGGATTCAAGTACGGGCTTTGGCTGGGCCTCTCAGGGACTTTCAAATTTTTGTTCTGAAGTCATTCCAGCGTTGCTTTGGCTGTATGCTTGGGGTCATTGTCCTGCTGGAACATAAATATCTGCCTCAGTTTAGGGTCATTAGACTCTGAAGCAGGTTCTTATTTAAGGATTTGCATGTATTTGGCTCATTCATTGTTCCCTCGATCCTAACCAGTCTCACAAGCCCGGCCGCTGAATAGTATCCCCATAGCATGATGCTGCCACCACCATGCTTCACTGTAGGGATGGTGTTAGACAGGTGATGAGCTATGCATGGTTCTCCAGACATAGCGTTTTGCATTTAGTCCAAATAGTTCAATTTGTCTCATCAGGCCACAAAATATTCTGCCTTGGGTCATCAGAGTCTTTCACATACCTTTTTGCAAACTCCAGGTGTGCAGTCATGTGCCTTTCTCAGGAATGGCTTCCGTTTTACCACTCTCCCATAAAGCCCAGATTGGTGAAGTGCTGTAGAGACTGTTGTCCTATCAGGTTCTCCCATCTCAGCCAAGGAACTTCGTAGTTCTGTCAGAGCGGTCATTGGGTTCTTGGTCACCTCCCTGATCAAGGCCCTTCTTGCCCGGTTGCTCAATTACTACCAGCTCTAGGCAGTTACATATTTTTTCAATTTCCCAATTATGGAGACTACTGTGCTCTTGGAAACTGTCAACACTAGAAATTGTTTTATTCCCATCCCCAGAGATATGCCGTATATCACGATTATATATTGGAGATATACGGACAGTTCTTTGCACTATATGGTAAAGTTTCTGCTCTGAGATACACTGTCAACTGTGGGACCTTATATAGACAGGTGTGTTATTTCTAAATCATGTCCAATCTGACCACAGGTGGACTCCAATCAAATTGTAGTGACATCTAGGATGATCAAAGGAAATTAGATGCACCTGAGCTCAATTTGGAGTGTAATAGCAAAGGGGTATGTAAATTGATATTTCTGTATTTAATTTTTAATACATTTGCAAAACACATGTTTCACTTTGTCATCATGGGGTATTGTGTGAAAAATTGGTAAATCTTTTGAATTCAGACTTAACAACAAAATGTGGAATAAGTCAAAGGGCATGAATACTTTCTGAAGGCACAGTATCTGTTTTTTAAAGTAAAAAACTTGATCATGCCCAGAGGAAAATTGTTTTTGCAGCAGAATTGTCAATATTTCAACAATGAACCTAAAATATATATACAGTTGAAGTCGGAAGTTTAAATACACTTAGGTTGGAGTCATTAAAACACGTTTTTCAACCACTCCACAAATTTATTGTAAACAAACTATAGTTTTGTCAAGTCGGTTAGGACATCTACTTTGTGCTTGACAAGTCATTTTTCCAGCAATGGTTGACAGACAGATGATTTCACTTATAATTCACTGTATCACAATTCCAGTGGGTAAGAACTTTACATACACTAAATTGACTGTGCCTTTAAACAGCTTGGAAAATTCCAGAAAATAATTGCATGGCTTTAGAAGCTTCTGATAGACAAATTTACATAATTTGAGTCAATTGAACATGTACCTG
This sequence comes from Salmo salar, assembly GCF_965601325.2. Classification (NCBI taxonomy): domain Eukaryota; kingdom Metazoa; phylum Chordata; class Actinopteri; order Salmoniformes; family Salmonidae; genus Salmo; species Salmo salar. The sequence goes on along the minus strand of NC_138308.1, from coordinate 3,817,762 downwards.
TGGATGTATTTCAAAGCCTACCTTCAAACTTAGTGCCTCTTTGCTTGACATCATGGGGAAATTAAAAGAAATTAGCCAAGACCTCAGGAAAAAAGTTGTAGACCACAAGTCTGGTTCAAAAGTATCTATATCCACAGTAAAACGAGTCCTATATCGACATAACCTGAAAGGCCGCTGAGCAAGGAAGAAGCCACCTCCAAAACTGCCATAAAAAAGCCAGACAACGGTTTGCAACTGCACATGGGGACAAAGATCGTACTTTTTGGAGAAATGTCCTCTGGTCTGATGAAACAAAAATAGAACTGTTTGGCCATAATGACCATTGTTATGATTGAGGGAAAAAGGGGGAGTATTGCAAGCCGAAGAACACCATCCCAACCGTGAAGCAAGGGGTGGCAGCATCATGTTGTGTGGGTGCTTTGCTGCAGGAGGGACTGGTACACTTCAAAATAGATGGCATAATGAGGATGGAAAAGTATGTGGATATATTGAAGCAACATCTCAAGACATCAGTCAGGAAGTTGGATGGACAATGACCCCAATCATACTTCCAAAGTTGTGGCAAAATGGCTTAAGGACAACAAAGTCAATGTATTTGAGTGGCCATCAAAAAGCCCTGACCTCAATCCTATAGAAAATGTGTGGGCAGAACTGAAAAAGCGTGTGCGAGCTAGGAGGCCTACACACCTGACTCAGTTACACCAGCTCTGTCAGGAGGAATGGGCCAAAATTCACCCAACTTATTGTGGGAAGCTTGTGGAAGGCTACCCAAATCGTTTGACCCAAGTTAAACAATTTAAAGGCAATGCTACCAAATAATAATTATGTGTATGTAAACTTCTGACCCACTGGGAATGTGATGAAAGAAATAAAACTTGAAATAAATCATTCTCTCTACTATTATTCTGACATTTCACATTCTTAAAATAAAGTGGTGATCCTAACTGACCTAAGACAGGGAATTGTTACAAGGATTAAATGTCAGGAATTGTGAAAAACTGAGTTTAAATGTATTTGGCTAAGGTGTATGTAAACTTCAACTGTATATTTGTAAAGTACCATACAAAACTATAAAACACTGATTGCACAGGGGTTTAATTGAGGTGAGGGTAGGTTGAGGTGAGACTGAAGTGTGTGTGTGTGTGTGTGTGTGTGTGTGTGTGTGTGTGTGTGTGTGTGTGTGTGTGTGTGTGTGTGTGTGTTGCGTCCCACCTGAATGAAGGGCACCCCGGAGCGTTCAATGGCCACCACACCCACGGTCTGGCTGAGCTCAAGGTCCAGGATGAGGATCTCTCTGGGGTAGAGCAGCAGCATGTGGTTCCTCTTGGAGGGCAGGTAGGACAGCTGCAGGCAGTCTGCATTCAGGGTCACAGCCTCCGCTCTGACGAACACATCCATAGAAATATAATTAACTTCCTGATTTTAATTCCTGGAATGGGTACATTCAATTTTGCTGCCTATCCGCTCATCATGGAACAGTGACTTGAATAGGAATGGCCCTTCCATCAATTCTGTTTTCATGAAACACATCATCACAGTCGTTAACTTTGACTAACTTTAAACCAGCAGGTATTACGCTGTCTACTGATGCAGTTCTTGACCAACTCAGTGGCATTGTGGTTAGAGTGTCTGCCCTGTGCTAGGATAGGAAGGTCGGTGGTTTGATCCTTGGTCGAGACATAAGACGTAAAAAAAAGATTTGAAGATAAAATCAGACCCCCTCTGCTTGGCACTCATCATTAAGGAGATGAATTGGGGGTAAGGCCCTGCAATAGATGAGTGTCCTGTTCAATGTCCAGGGGGTGTGCTTGCCCCATGGCCCGTTCTGGCTCAGAAAAAGTTACTTACTCACTGGTGTAGTATAATGCATTGCCAGAATTGTTATGGACATGTAATCCTTCAGTTATAGCGTCTTAGCTTCATCTCATAATGACACGCTGAATTGACCTGCTAATTTTATTCATCCACTGAAAAATTGCCACACTGTCGTTGTACATACAATACTAGTCAAAAGTTGACACACCTACAAGGGTTTTTCTTTATTTTTACTATTTTCTACATTGTAGAATAATAGTGAAGACATCAAAACTCTGAAATCACATTGCAACACGTTGTAACCAAAAAAACGAATCAAAATATATTTGAGATTCAAAGTTGCCACCCTTTGCCTTGATGACAGCTTTGAACACTCTTGGCAATCTCTCAACCACCTTCACCTGGAATCCTTTTCCAGCAGTCTTGACTTCCCACATATGCTAAGCACTTCTTGGCTGCTTTTCCTTCAAAATGATAGTCCCACCAAGCGCAAACCAGATGGGATGGCGTATTGCTGCAGAATGCTGTGGTAGCCATGCTGGTTAAGTGAGCCTTGAATTCTAAATAAATCACAGACAGTGTCCCCCAAACCTCCTTCTCCATGCTTCATGGTTGAAACCACACATGCGGAGATCATCCGTTCACCTACTGAGTTTCACAAAGACACGGCGGTTGGAACCGAAAATCACAAATTTGGACTCATCAGACCAGACCAAACCAAAGGACAGACTTCCAACGGTCTAATGTCCATTGTTCGTGTTTCTTGGCCCAAGCAAGTCTCTTTTTCTTATTGGTGTCCTTTAGTAGCGGTTTCTTTGCAGCAATTCAACCATAAAGGCCTGATTCACACAGTCTCCTCTGAACAGTTGATGTTGAGATGTGTCTGTTACTTTAACTCTGTGACGCATTTATTTGGGCTGCAATTTCTGAGGCTGGTAACTTTAATGAACTTATCCTCTGCAGCAGAGGTAACTCTGGGTCTTCCTTTCTTGTGGCGGTCCTTATGAGAGCCAGTTTCATAGCGCCTGATGTTTTTTTGGACTGCACTTGAAGAAACGTTCAAAGTTCTTGAAATGTTCAGCAGGCCTATATCATGAGCTGATTGGAAACGTATAAGGGCCCTTACATTCTCTATCAGGTCAATTATACGCGCAAGGTAATGAAATACCTGCTCAGGTAAACAAACTTTCTCTTTTCTCAGACAGAGCAACAAGACTAATATAGATTTTTTTATAACTTGATTAATTAACCCAAAGATATGAAAGATCTTACAAGATGGCCCGATAGACATGGCAGCTCTGTTTCTAGCTCCTAAGGAAAACATTTTTGTTTATGTGTTATTTCTTACATTATTTTTGTATTATTACATACAGCCGGAAATAACTTTTGGATATCAAAACGGGGTAACACACCAGCATCCTTTGTTCGTACCTCCCAAGGCAATTAAACTTATCCCAGAAGCTGCTCCAAGATGCCGCCGGCGGAGAAGAGGTATTCAGAGTGGACTTCTAGTCCCGACTCAGGAGGCGCGTACACCACCCACCGCTATCACTGTATATTACTCGCTAATGTTCAGTCCTTGGACAATAAAGTAGATTAAATCAGGGCAAGCATCTCCCTCCAAAGAGACATCAGGGACTGTACCAGTCTTTCACGGAATCATGGTTCTCTCAGGACATACTGTCCCAGTCCATACAGCCAGCTGGGTTCTCAGTACAATGTGCAGAAAGAAATAAAGAACTCTCCAGGAAGAAGAAAGGTGGAGGTGTACGTTTCATGATTAACTACTCATGGTGTGATTTTGGTAACGTACAAGAACTCAAGTCCTTCTGTTCACCCGACCCAGAATATTGAAATATCAAATGCTAATCGTATTACCACCAAAAATAATTATCTTATCTTTGGTTGTCGTCACAGCTGTGTATATTCCCCCTCAAGCCGATACCACGATGGTCCTGAAGGAACTACACTGGACTTTGAGCAAACTGGGAACCACATATCTTGAGGTCGCAGTTAATGTAGCTGGGGACTATAACAAAGTAAATATGAGGAAAAGCTACTGAAATGCTAACACATTGCCTGCAGTACATGCGCTTCAAAATCTCTTGACCATTGTTACCCTCCCTTGGCTACAAGGCCCTATCCCACACTCCTTTAGGAAAATTAGATCATGACTCCATTCTGCTCCTCCTTTACGAATAGGTAGAAACTCAAACTGGAAGTACCCGTGCTAAGGTCAATTCAACACTAGTCTATCCAATCGGAATCCATGCTTCAAGACTGGGATATGTTCCGGGTTACACTTGAGATTAACATTGACACGGTGACTGAGTTCATCAGGAAGTGTATAGGGGATGTTGTTCCCACTGTGACTATTAAAACCTATCCAAACCAAAAATCATGTATAGATGGCAGTATTTGTGCAAAAATGAAAGCTCAAACCACCGCATTTAACCCAGGGCTCTCCATCTTGCAATCAAACAGGCAAAATGTCAGTACAGATAAAGTGGAGTAGCAATTCAACGACTCAGACACTAGACGTATGTGGCAGGTAATCCAGACAAACACAGATTACAAAGGGACATCCAGCAACGTCGCAGACACCGATGTCTTGCTCCAGGACAAGCTAAACACCTAATTTGCACGCTTTAATGTTAACACATTGCCACCGCCTCTCCCGAGGACTGTCGTTCTCCATGGCCGACGTGAGTAAAACATTTAAGCGTGTTAATCCTAGCAAGGCTGCCGGCCCAGACGGCATCCCTAGCTGCGTCCTCAGAGCATGCGCAGACCAGTAGGCTGGAAAGTTTACGGATAAATTCAATCTATCAATAGCCCAGTCTGCTGTCCCCATTTGCTTCAAGACATCCACTATTGTTTATGTACACAAGAAAGCAAAGGTAACTGAACTAAATTACTATCGCCCCGTAGCACTCACCTCTGTCATCATGAAGTGCTTTGAGAGGCTAGTTAAGGATCATATCACCTCCGCCTTACCTGCCACCCTAGACCCACTTCCATACCGCCCCACTGCACACTGCCCTATCCCATCTGGAAAAGAGGAAAACCATTGTAAGAATGCTGTTCATTGACTATAGCTCAGCCTTCATCACCATAGTACCCTCCAAGCTCATCATTAAGCTCGGGGCCCTGGGTCTGAACCCCACATTGTGCAACTGGGTCCTGGACTTGCTGACGGCCACCCCCAGGTGGTGAAGGTAGTAAACAACACCCTCACTATGCTGATCCTCAACACAGGAGCCCCACAAGTGTATGTGCTCAGCCCCTTATGTACTCCCTGTTCACCCCATGACTGCGTGACCATGCATGCCTCCAAATCAATCATCAAGTTTGCAGACGACACAACAGTAATAGGCCTGTTTACCAAATGACAAGACAAACTACAGGGAGGAGGTGATGCCCCTGCGGAGTGGTGCCAGGTAAATAACCTCTCCCACAACAAAATGAAGGAGCTGATCGTGGACTTCAGGACAACAGTGGGAACACGCCCCCATCCACATCGACGAGGCCACAGTTGAGATGGTAAAAAGCTTGAAGTTCATCGGCGTACACATCACTGACAAACTGAAATGGTCCACCCACACAGACAGTGTGGTGAAGGCGTCGCAACAGCACCTCTTCAACTTCAGTCGGCTGAAGAATTTTGGCTTGGCCACTAAGACCCTCACAAACGTTTACAGATTCATCATTGAGAGCATCCTGTCGGGCCGTACCACCGCCTAGTACGGTGACTGCACCGCCCACAACCCGCAGGACTCTAAGGAGGGTGGTGCGGTCTTCCCAGAGCATCAATGGGGGCACATTACCTGCATTCCAGAACATCTACAGTACCCGATGTCACAGGAAGGCCAAAAAGATCATCAAGAACATCAGCCACCTGAGCCACGGCCTGTCCATCCTGTTTGGGGGAAAGGTAATTCCTGTTTGAGTTTCTGCCTACAGGAAGGGAGGAGCAAAATGGAGTCATGATCAGAGTTCCCAAAAGGAGGGCGGGGGAGGGCCTTGTAGGCATTTCGCAAAGTTGAGTAGCAGTGGTCCAATGTTTTCCCAGCGTGAGTACTACAGTCAATGTGTTGGTAGAACTTCAGCAGTGTTTTCCTCTAATTTGCTTTGTACAAATCCCCAGCTACAATAAATGTGGCCTTGGGATATTTGGTTTCCAGTTTGCATAAAGTGCAGTTCTTTGAGGGCCGTTGTGGTATTGGCTTGAGGGGGAATGTGACTATAAATGAAGAGAATTCTCTTGGGAGAATTGTGAGGTATTCTAGGTCGGGTGAACAAAAAGGACTTGAGTTTGTGTATGTTACCACAATCACACCATGAGTAGTTAACCTGTTGGGTCTAGGGGGCAGCATTTGCACGTCTGGATAAAAAAAATGTACCCGATTTAATCTGGTTACTAATCCTACCCAGTAACTAGAATATGCATATACTTATTATATATGGATAGAAAACACTCTAAAGTTTCTAAAACTGTTTGAATGGTGTCTGTGAGTATAACAGAACTCATTTGGCAGGCAAAACCCTGAGACATTTTCTGACAGGAAGTGGATACCTGATGTGTTGTATTGACTTTAAACCTATCCCATTGAAAAACACAGGGGCTTAGGAATATTTTGGCACTTCCTATTGCTTCCACTAGATGTCACCAGCCTTTACAAAGTGTTTTGAGTCTTCTGGAGGGAGATCTGACCGAACAAGAGCCATGGAACGATGATGTCCCATTAGACACCTGGCGCGCTAGTTCATGTTGGGTACCCTCGTTCCAATACGTTATAAAAGAGTATGCATTCGTCCACCTTGAATATTATTCATGTTCTGGTTAAAAAAGGCCCTAATGATTTATGCTATACAACGTTTGACATGTTTGAACGAACGGAAATATATTTTTTCCCCTCGTTCATGACGAGAAGTCCGGCTGGCTTACATCATGTGCTAACGAGACGGAGATTTTTGGACATAAATGATGAGCTTTTTTGAACAAAACTACATTCGTTATGGACCTGTGATACCTGGAAGTGACATCTGATGAAGAGAATCAAAGGTAATGGATTATTTACATAGTATTTTCGATTTTAGATCTCCCCAACATGACGTCTAGTCTGTATCGCAACGCGTATTTTTCTGGGCGCAGTGCTCAGATTATTGCAAAGTGTGATTTCCCGGTAAGGTTATTTTTAAATCTGGCAAGTTGATTGCGTTCAAGAGATGTAAATCTATAATTCTTTAAATGACAATATAATATTTTACCAATGTTTTCTAATTTTAATTATTTAATTTGTTACGCTGACTTGACTGCCGGTTATTGGAGGGAAACGATTTCCTCAACATCAATGCCATAGTAAAACGCTGTTTTTGGATATAAATATGAACTTGATAGAACTAAAAATGCATGCATTGTCTAACATAATGTCCTAGGAGTGTCATCTGATGGAGATTGTAAAAGGTTAGTGCATCATTTTAGCTGGTTTTATGGTTTTGGTGACCCTGTCTTTGACTTGACAAAACATTACACACAACTCTTGTAAATGTACTGTCCTAACATACTCTAAATTTATGCTTTCGCCGTAAAACCTTTTTGAAATCGTAAAACGTGGTTAGATTAAGGAGATGTTTATCTTTCAAATGGTGTAAAATAGTTGTATTTTTGAAAAATTTGAATTTTGACATTTATTTGGATTCAAATTTGCCGCTCTTGAAATGCACCTGCTGTTGATGGAGTGCACCACGGGTGGCACGCTAGCGTCCCACCTAGCCCCAAGAGGTTAATAATGAAACATACACCCCTGCCTTTCTTCTTCCAGTAGAGTTCTTTATTCCTGTCTGTGCGATGTACTGAGAACTCAGAGGCTGTATGGACGGGGACAGTATATCCCGAGAGAGCCATGTTTCCGTGAAACAGAGTATGTTACAATCCCTGATGTCTCTCGAAGGAGATTCTCGCCCAGAGCTTGTCTACTTTATTAACCTCTATGGGCTATGTGGTACCCCTGGTACACCCTATCAACAACAGGTGAAATATCAAGAGCGCCAAATTTGAAAACAATTAAATGTCATAATTCAAATTTCTCAAACATACAACTATCTTACACCCTTTGAAAGATAAACATCTCCTTAATCTAACCACGTTGTCCGATTTCAAAAAGGCTTTACGGCGAAAGCATAAAGTTAGATTATGTTAGGAGAGTACATTGACAATAGCTGTGTGTAATGTTTTGTCAATTCAAAGACAGGCGTCACCAAAAGCAGAAAACCAGCAAAAATTATGCACTAACCTTTGACAATCTCCATCAGATGACACTCCTAGGACATGTTAGACAATACATGCATTTTTTGTTCTATCAAGTTCATATTTATATCCAAAAACAGCGTTTTACTATGGCGTTGATGTTGAGGAAATCGTTTCCCTCCAATAACCGCCAGTCAATCAGCACAACAAATTAAATAATTACTATTCGAAAACATTGGTAAAATATTATATTGTCATTCAAAGAATTATAGATTTACATCTCTTGAACGCAACCGGATTGCCAGATTTAAAATAACCTTACTGGGAAATCACACTTTGCAAGAATAATATGCTTTGCGATACAGACTAACCGCCATGTTGGAGAGATCTAAAATCGAAAATACTATGTAAATAATTCATTACCTTTGATTCTCTTCATCAGATGTCACTTCCAGGAATCCCAGGTCCATAACAAATGTAGTTTTGTTCGAAAAAGCTCATAATTTATGTCCAAAAAGCTCCGTGTTGTTAGCACATGATCTATGCCCGCCGGACTTCTCTTCATGAACGAGGGGTAAAAAAATATTTACGTTCGTTCAAACATGTCAAACGTTGTATAGCATAAATTATTAGTGCCTTTTTTAACCAGAACAAGAATAATATTCAAGGCGGATGTTTGCATTCTCTTTTAAAACCTTTTGGAACGAGAGTACCCAAACATGAACTCGCGCGCCAGAGTCTAATCGGCCACCACCGTTCCAAGGCTCTTGTTCGTTCAGTTCTCACAGTATAAGACTCAAAACACTTTCTAAAGACTGGTGACATCTAGTGGAAGCCATAGGAAGTGCTCAACAATTAATAAGCCCCTGTGTGTTTCAATGGCATAGGCTTAAAGGTAATTCAACACATCAGGTATCCACTTCCTGTCAGAATTTGTCTCAGGGTTTTGACTGCCATATGAGTTCTGTTATACTTACAGACACCATTCAAACAGTTTTAGAAAATTCAGAGTGTTTTCTATCCAAACCTGAACAATAATATGCATATTCTAGCTTCTGAGTTGCTGTAGGAGGCAGTTAAAAATGGGCACATATTTTTTTCAAAATTCTCAATACTGCCCCCTAGCCCCAACAGGTTATTAAATCAGAGACTGAACATTAGCATACTTGCCTCCGAGCATATTACTATATGCTCGGAGGCAGTGGATGCTGTACACGCCTCCTGAGTCAGACTAAAAGTCCACTCTGAATACCTCTTCTTCGCCGGGAATGTTATGGAGCAGCCTCTGGAATAAGTTCAATTGCCCTGGGGGATAAGAACAAAGGATCCAATTAGGGAAAGTCGTATTTATGGTCGTAATGCTGGTGAATTATCATCCAGAAGGCAAGGTCAGTACAGGTGCATCAAAACTGGGACAGAGAATGCTTCTATCTCAGGGCTGTCAGACTGTTAAATAGCCTCCACCCAGTACCTTGCCCTGAACTTAGTCACTATCACTAGCCAGCTACAATAGTTGCTCCACTACAAGATTTGCGATTATGCTACGGGACTTAGAGGTAATTTGTGGTTTAGTACGGTACCCTGCGTCACCACTTTATTGCTCCAGACCAGCGCAAGAGGTAGTCAGAGCACTGATTATGCTTTTGGTTCCTACTGTGGCTCTAACTGACAATGAATGGGCGACATAAACCTAAATAGAAACTGATAATTGTGCACGACTTCAGTATTACTTACTAAAATGGTTGTTACACTAAGGTTTTTATTCTTTATTTTGTTAGGATTATTTTGCTCTTACTGTAGTACTGTAGCCAACTCCCGACCAGTCACATTGTTCAGCGCCTAAGTGGCGCAACGGTCTAAGAGACTGCATTGCAGTCCAAGCTGTGCTGCTACAGATGCTCGTCGGCCTTGACTGGGAGACCCATGAGATGACTATAGGTTTTTGGTTTCTCTCCCTCTAAAAACAGAAATAAATAATTCTAAATAACAAACTGGCTTTATTTACAAATTAGTAACAATGTCTCACCCCATGTCCAAGAATGGCCTTTTTCATCTCCAAAATATAGCTATTTTTTAAACAAATCAATTATTATTATTATTATTATTATTAATTTAGAAGATTAATATAAAAGACCACTGGATATTATTAACCCTGTTATTAGCAGGACAATCTATATTGGTCATGGCTCCTGAGTTCTCCAGCTGTATCCACTGAAAGTGCGCAAGGTTCAAGGCACGAGGGCAGGGGGCAAGGGATGGGCCGCATAGCCGCGCACAGAAGATGGAGCTAGCCCATAGGGAAGGGAGGAGGAGGAAGGGTGGACCCCCAGCCAGCCACACTGGGAAGCACAGAGCAACACTTTAAAGGGGCATTGCGCTAATAATGGCACTGACTAGGGAAACGTTCCCGCTGTTCTTAGTGCCAGTATGCACGTTCAAACTAAAACAATGTAAATAATAATGGCATCTTTATGCTTTAGTTAATAAAATAATGATAAAAATCGTCTTTCAAAATGCAGATGTTAATTTAGTTATGGATCCATAACGAATTACTATGGGAATAAATATCACTGAATTACAGAAATATTGTAACAAGTTGTCTAATGAAGGTAAACAAATTGTTGCTTACTGGAAAATACTCTAACACACGGTCACATTGTACAGCGCCATTATGGCTATTAGCAGGGGGAGATTTCTATCATCAAATGTATTTCTTATTTAGGTTGGCTGTATCACAACCGGCCGTGATTGGTTGCAATTTCAGTTTAATCCACCAGAAAAGACAAAACAAATAATACAAGAAAAAGTATTATTATTTATGTATAACAGCTGACAGTGATTGGGAGTCCCATATGGCGGCGCACAATTGGCCCAGCGTCTCTCTCTAAAAACAGAAATAGAATGTTTTGGCCTATACAAATATTATTTGGGCCTTTATTCAGATTACAAATCGCTCTTCCGTATAAAAAAAACCCTCCAAAACATCGTTATATATTATCAAGTTGATGGCACGGTCATAAAGCCCGGCACCTACATAAAGATGAGTGACTCACTCATTCATGGCTTTGGATGAAAATAAATAAGTACCAACATTCTTTCTGACAGTCTTTAATAAAGAAATGTTTTGGTTATCCTGACCTGGACACTGTGTACAGTATTATAATATCCCATTATGGGCTATTAGCAGGACAATATACCTTTACCAACACCTCTGTATTTTGATACTTTGTGGATGGGGGCTCCCGCAGTGCAAAATGCATTGCTACAGATGCAGGTTCGATACCCGTGCCGGCCGCCACCGGGACACCCATGAGGCGGCTTTTGGTTTTAATTTAGAATCCTCTATGTAATTATTGGCGGAGAGTCACGTCAAATTTTTTGATATACTGTAGGTGACATGAGCATCACTAGTGTTGAGTAATGTGCTATATAAAGTGGCGTAGGTCTTATTTACTTAAAGAGAATATTGAAGTAAGAAGCAATAGGATGAAGCAACAGCCTACAACTATTTTAGCACCGTTTCATGCTGCTCTGAGACAAGCTTGGGGACTGGTCTTGATAAATCAATGACATTTTTAATTTTCACTGAATCTCCATTTGGGTATTGGTGAGACTACAATTAGGGTGTAGAAACGTTATGCTCTTTGTGTAACCTTTATTTAACTAAGCAAGTCAGTTAAGAACAAATTCTTATTTACTAGGATAGCCTACTCCTTCCTCCACATCGGGGAATTGAACCCCGGTCTCACGCATGCCCGCACGACACAGGGATACTTTAGCAAAAATAGCCCAGTACTGTAGCCTACACCCGACCATCACGTTGTACTGCACCATATTTTCCATTCCAACCTAACGGAAACCCAGAGGGTTTTTCATTTTTCTTGGAATAGAAACACCAAAATACTAAGCAAATCTTCTTAAAATCAGTCCCATATACTATGTTGTTACAAAAAAGGGTATTCATATTTCTCGTACAGCCACTATTGAAGGCTAATGATCAAATGCTTCTCAAAGATGATCTCTGGTGGTCAAACTAGCACTAACTAGCATTAATGATACCAGTGGTTGGCACTTAAATAACATGCCATAGAATTCTGCTGCACCATGCAAGCAGTGCTGCAGTATGCTGCAACTTTTAAAATACGAACCACTGTACCATCTGGTTACCACCCTGCAACTTAGAGAGTGCTGCCCTATGTACAAAGAATTGAAATCACTGGTCACTTAAATAATGTTTACATACTGTTTCACTCATTTTAATGTATATAATGTATTCTAGTCAATGCCATCCTACTCAACTATTGCTATATTGTGTGTGTGGTGTGTGTGTGTACATATACCACCGTTCAAAAGTTTGGGGTCACTTAGAAATGTTCTTGTTTTCAATGAAAACATACATGGAATGAGTTGCAAAATGAATAGGAAATATGGTCAAGATGTTGATGAGGTTATAAATAATGAATTTTAATTGAAATAATAATTGTGTTCTTCAAACTTTGCTTTCGTCAAAGAATCCTCAATTTGCAGACTTCAAGATTTTTGGCATTCTAGTGTCAATTTGTTGAGGGAATTTGAAGATATGTCACTACATGCTTCCTGAAGCACCTCCCACAAGTTGGATTGGCTTGATGGGCACTTCTTATGTACCATACAGTCAAGCTGCTCCCACAACAGATCAAAAGGGTTGAGATCCGGTGACTGTGCTGGCCACTCCATTATAGACAGAATACCAGCTGACTGCTTCTTCCCTAAATAGTTATTGCATAGTTTTGAGCTGTGTTTTGGGTCATTGTCCTGTTGTAGGAGGAAATTGGCTCCAATTAAGGGCCGTCCACAGGGTATGGCATGGCGTAGCAAAATGGGAGTGATAGCCTTCCTTCCTCAAGATCCCTTTTACCCTGTACAAATCTCCCACTTTACCACCACCAAAGCACCCCCAGACCATCATATTGCCTCCACCATGCTTGACAGATGGCATCAAGCAATCCTCCAGCATATTTTCATTTTTTCTGCGTCTGACGAATGTTCTTCTTTGTGATCCGAACACCTCAATCTTAGATTCGTCTGGCCATAACACTTTTTTCCAATCTTCCTCTGTCCAGTGTCTGTTCTTTTGCCCATCCTAATCTTTTCTTTTTATTGGCCAGTCAGAGATATGGCTTTTTCTTTGCAACTCTGCAGAGAAGGCCAGCATCCTGGAGTCAGCCTCTTCACTGTTGAAATTGAGACTGGTGTTTTGTGGGTACTACTTAATGAAGCTGCCAGTTGAGGACTTGTGAGGCGTCTGTTTCTCAAACTAGACACTAATGTACTTGTCCTCTTGCTCAGTTGTGCTCCGGGGCCTCCCATTCCTCGGTCTATTCTGGTTAGAGCCAATTTGCGCTGTTCTGTGAAGCGAGAAGTACACAGTGTTGTACGAGATCTTCAGTTTCTTGGCAATTTCGCGCATTGAATAGCCTTCATTTCTGAGAACATGAATAGACTGACGAGTTTCAGAATAAATGTATTTGTTTCTGTAATCGAATCCACAAATGCTGATTCTCCAGATACTCAACTAGTCTAAAGAAAGATAGTTTTATTGATTCTTTAAATCAGCACAAAAGTTTCCAGCTGCTCTAACAATTTCAAAAGGGTTTTCTAATGATCAATTAGCCTTTTAAAATGATAAACTTGGATTAGCTAACAACGTGCCATTGGAACACAGGAGTGATGGTTGCTGATAATGGGCCACTGTACGCCTATGTAGATATTCCAATAAAAACATTTTTTTTAAAACAACCGTTTCCAGCTACAAAAGTCGTTTACAACATTAAAAATGTCTACATTGTATTTCTGACAAATTTGATGTTATTTTAAATGGACAAAAACAATTGCTTTTCTTTCAAAAACAAGGACGTTTCTAAGTGACCCAAAAATGTTGAACGGTAGTGTATATATAAACATATATATTTGGGTGTATGTGTCTATATGTATGTGTATATTGTTTAGGACTTGAGGTAGCCTTTAACAGAGACACAGAAAGAATATTCTTTATGTAAATAACACCACCACCACCTTGGCATTTCCTATCAGCCCTAAACACATTGTAACCATGCATTGAAACCGCAGAGTCCAGGGTGATCAGTTAACCAGGTCTCAGATACAATAAAAAATATCAGCGTCTGCCTGAGGCCCAGATCTTGACATGATATATTTTTGGTAATAAACTACAAATATTAAGATGTAAAAATGTCAAACCTTTTCTGCATTTAAGATCATACAATACAAGTCAGATTACTTTGAGATTTCAGAACAACAGTAGACTCAGACTTATTTTCCTAATAGGTATAATCCAAACAAAGAAATAGCAATTACCTTTTTTCTGGTTAGCACCATTTGGCATGTCACCACTTTCAGATACAACATGGGGATGGGGATGTGGATAGTTAAAACTGACTTACATGTAATGGTAATATTGACCTCACATCAATTTAGTTGACAAAAAACCTTTCCAATGATCACGTGGACTGGGATATGTTCTGAGAAGTCTCTGATAATAACATTGACGAATATACTGATACGGTGAGAGAGTTAATCAGGAAGTGTATAGGAGATGTTGTACCCACTGACTATTGAAACCTATCCTAACTAGAAACCGTGGATAGATGGCAGCATTAAAGCAAAATTGAAAGCGCAAACCATCGCATTTAACCGCGGCAAGGTAACTGGGAATATTGCAGAAAACAAACAGTGAAGTTATTCCCTCTGCAAGACAATCTAACAGGCAAAACGTCAGTATAGAGAGAAAGTGTAGTGAAAATTCAACGGCTCAGACACGAGACGCATGAGGCCCGCTACCAAGGACTGTGGGCTCTCCTCCGTGGATGACGTGAGTAAGACATTTAAGTGTGTTAACCCTCACAAGGCTGCAGGTCCAGATGGCATCCCTAGCCGCATCTTCGGAGCATGCGCAGACCAGCTGGCGGGTGTTTAACCTGATATGGATAGGGGGCAGTATTTTCACGGCCGGATGAAATACTTCTCTTGCCCAGAAACAAGAATATGCATATTATTAGTGGATTTGGATAGAAAACACTCTGAAGTTTCTAAAATTGTTTGAATGGTGTCGGAGTATAACAGAACTCATATGGCAGGCAAAAACCTGAGAAAAAGTCAACCAGGAAGTATAGGATCTGAGAAATGTAGTTCTTTCTAGTCCATTCGAAACTACAGTATCTGTGCTGTTACGTTGCACTTTCTAAGGCTTCCATTGGCTGTCTAAAGCCTTCAGAAAGTGGATTGAGCCTTCTCCTGTCTCTGGGCAGTGTATAGGAGCTCAGTTACTGAGTGGTCTGCCTGAGGACAAAGAGATTGGATATGCGTGTTCCCGCAAGCACGCTGTTTTTTCTTTTCCTCCTTGAATGAATACACTATTCATTATAGCAATTTAACGTTAAAAATACCATAAAAATGTATTTTAAACAGCGTTTGACATGCTTCTAAGTATGGTAATGGCATATTGACTTTTTGTGTCTCGAAATGCGCTCGCGCGTTACCCTTTGGATAGTGACCTGAACGCACGAACAAAACGGATGTATTTGGACATAACTATGGATTATTTCAAACAAAAACAACATTTCTTGCAGAAGTAGCAGTCCTGGGAGTGCATTCTGACGAAGATCAGCAAAGGTAATACAATATTTGAGTTTATGTTGCCCCGAACTTGGCGGGTGTCTGAATAGCTCGCCGTGATGGCGAGCTATGTACTAAGAATATTGAAAAATGTGCTTTCGCCGAAAAGCTATTTTAAAATCTGACACAGCGATTGCATAAAGGAGTTTTGTAAATTCACCAGAAGTTTTTGGTGGGAATACATTTTCTGAACATCACGCGCCAATGTAAAAAGCTGTTTTTGGATATAAATATGAACTTGATTGAACAAAACATGCATGCATCGTATAACATAATGTCCTAGGAGTGTCATCTGATGAAGATCATCAAAGGTTAGTGCTTCATTTAGCTGTGTTTTGGGTTTTATTGACATACATGCTTGCTTGGAAAATGGCTGTGTGGTTATTTTGGTCTATGTACTCTCCTATCATAATCTAATGTTTTGCTTTCGCTGTAAAGCCTTTTTGAAAATCGGACAACGTGGTTGGATTCAGGAGAGGTTTATCTTTCAAATGGTGTAAAATAGTCGTATGTTTGAGAAAATTGAATTGTGGTATTTTAGTTGTTTTTGTATTTTGCGCCATGCGATCCCATTGGCTGTTGGCTAGGGGTTCCGGTGGCGGAACGGGGTTCCGCTAGTGGAACGCCTAGATCTAAGAGGTTTTAAGGACAAATTCAATCTCTCACTAGTACAAGTCTGCTGTCCCCACATGCTTCAAGATGGCCAGCATTGTTTCTGTACCCAAGAAAGCAAAGGTACCTAAAACTAAATGACCATCTCTCCGTAGCACTCATTTCTGTCATCATGAAGTGATTTGAGAGACTAGTCAAGGATCATGTCACCTCTACTTTACTTGTTACCCTAGACCACTTCAATTTGCTTACCGCCCAAATAAATACACAGACGATGCAATCGCCATCGCACTGCCCTATCCATTCTGGACAAGAGGGATTCAACACCATAGTACCCTCCAAGCTCATCATTAAGCTCAAAGCCCTGGGCATGAACCCCGCCCTGGGCATGAACCCCGCCCTGGGCAACTGGGTCCTGTACTTC
The DNA here is from genome assembly GCF_965601325.2 of Salmo salar. NCBI lineage: Eukaryota > Metazoa > Chordata > Actinopteri > Salmoniformes > Salmonidae > Salmo > Salmo salar. The sequence goes on along the minus strand of NC_138308.1, from coordinate 3,800,990 downwards.
CTGACGGGCCACATAAAACCCTCACAAGCTTTTACAAATGCACAATTGAGAGCATCCTGTCGGGCTGTATCACCGCCTGGTATGGCAACTACCCCACCTGCAGGGATCTCCAGAGGGTTGTGTAGTCTGCCCAACGCATCACCAGGGGCAAACTACCTGACCTACAGGACACTTACACTTACAGCAGCCGATGTCACAGGAAGGCCAAAAAGATCATCAAGGACAACGACCACCCGAGCCACTGCCTGTTCACCCCGCTATCACCCAGAAGGCGAGGTCAGTACAGGTGCATCAAAGCTGGAACCTAGAGACTGAAAAATGGCTTCTATCTCAAGAACATCACCAGCACAGTGGCTGCAGCCTATATAAACTCAGCAAAAAAGAAACGCCCCTTTTTCAGGACCCTGTCTTTCAAAGATAATTCGTAAAACCCAAATAACTTCACAGATCTTCATTGTAAAGGGTTTAAACACTTTCTCATGCTTGTTCAATGAACCGAACAATCACACCTGTGGGACAGGTACAGGATGGCAACAATAACTGCCAGAGTTACACCAGGAATGCACAATCCCTCCATCAGTGCTCAGACTGTCCGCAATAGGCTGAGAGGCTGGACTGAGGGCTTGTAGGCATGTTGTACAGTGCCTTGCAAAAGTATTCATACCCCTTGGCGTGTTCCCTATTTTGTTACATTACAACCTGTAATTTGAGTGGATTTTTATTTGGATTTAATGTAATGGACATACACAAAATAGTTTAAAATTGGTGAAGTGAAATGGAAAAAACAACTTGTTTACAAACAAAACGCTAAAGTGGTGGGCGCATTTGTTTTCACCCCCTTTGCTATGAAGCTCCTAAATACAATCTGGTGCAACCAATTACCTTCAGAAGTCACAGAATGAGTTAAATAAAGTCCACCTGTGTACAATCTAAGTGTCACATGATCTGTCACATGATCTCAGTATATATACATAAGTTCTGAAAGGCCTCAGAGTCTGCAACACAACTAAGCAAGGGGCAACACCATGAAGACCAAGGAGCTCTCCAAACAGGCCAGGGACAAAGTTGTGGAAAAGTACAGATCAGGGTTGGTTTATAAAAAAATATCCGAAACTTCCCACGGAGCACCATTAAATCCATTAAACATTTTCATGAATATGGCACGACAACAAACCTGCCAAGAGATGGCAGACCACCAAAACTCACAGACCAGGGAAGAAGGGCATTAATCAGAGGCACAACAAAGAGACAAAGATAACCCTGAAGGAGCTGCAAAGCTCCACAGCAGAGATTGGAGTATCTGTCCATAGGACCACTTTAAGCCATACACTCCACAGAGCTAGGATTTACGGAAGAGTGGCCAGAAAAATGTCATTGCTTAAAGAAAAAAATAAGCAAACTTTTGGTGTTAGCCAAAAGTCATGTGTGAGACTCCCCAAACATATGGAAGAAGGTACTCTGGTCAGATGAGACTAAAATTTTGCTTTTTGGCCATCAAGGAAAACACTATTTCTGGCACAAAGTCAACACCTCTCATCACCCCGAGACACCATACCCACAGTGAAGTATGGTGGTGGCAGCATCATGCTGTGGGGATGTTTTTAAATCGGTAAGGACTGGGAAACTGGTCAGAATTGAAGGAATGATAGATGGCGCTAAATACAGAGAAATTATTGAGGGGAAACCTGTTTCTGCCTTCCTGCAGGCTCATCCAGACATGACCTTCCAGCATGACAATGCCACCAGCCATACTGCTCGTGATTTCCTGCAAGGCAGGAATGTCAGTGTTATGTCATGGCCAGCGAAGAGCCCATATCTCAATCCCATTGAGCACATCTGGGACCTGATGGATCGGAGGGTGAGGGCTCAGTGCTTCTCCTTCCATTAGGGCGCTTCCCCCTTAATACCCAATTAAATAGCCAGCATCAGCTGCGCAAAAGTGGTGTTGTGATGGAGACGCGAATAAGGATGTGTTCAACCCTCAGTTCTGAAGCTTCTCTCTTCCGTTTGTTTTGTTGCATTTAAACGTGTGCTTTTGTAGCCTAATAGCAAGTTTGCCCAGGATCGGATCCACTCTTTGCATCCGTTGGACTACACATCTCCGTTGTTCTTCGTGGCCTTTCTCAGCTGGAGATCTGTTGGCGGATTGGATTGTCTGACTGACCGACTACAACCTTTTTGTATACGGTATTTCATTTGTTTTGGTGTGATGTATACCGTGATGATTTATGTAGTTGTAGTTGAGGACTTAAGATTTGATACGCTTTATGGTTGTGGTAAAATAATTGTTATTTTGATTGATACTGGGTTTACGCTACACTTGTATGAACGGACAAACATTGCGTGACTAAGGTCACTTGAGTTCCCTGAACTACTTTACCGAGCAAGACTCTTTTTGGCCCGAGGTACAGGACTTTTCTGGAGGAACCAGAGCTCATTATGTGTTATATTATTATGTGTGTGTGTAATCATTTATGTTGGTAATACAACCCATGCAAAAGAATACAGTTGTTTTGAAGTTATTTCCAATGTTTTAAGGGTTTATGAAAAGTGTATGCCCATCCTGACTTATACATGCGTCCTTTGTATTGGTGTAGACTTGACGGACCAGATGGGACTCATTCCCTCCCAAACCAAAAGGAAAAACCAATATTTTCTCTGTAGGCACAACCAACCTGGCACCCCTATAAAGAATAATCTCAAGTCAAAACCGTTACAATATGAACAATAAAATGTGATTTGATTATTTCAACCTGACTCAAATAATACAAGGTCCAATCAGAGTAACTAAGTCATCCAAGACTCAAATTGATCTGGTGTTTACTAACAGACCTGATCGAATAATTAAGTCCAGTAATTTACGAACTGGCATATCTGACCACATTGGTGGTTAGAAAGCTCACTAAAAAGATATTTAAGCACCATATTAATGTACGATAATCCTGAAAGGTGAGCAGAGTAACTGCGATGCAGCTATAAGTCAAATTGACTGGTCTGATCTGTTAAGCAATGTGTGGATACAGAGCATTTGTCAGCTATTGACAAAGTTGATACCTTTTTTACTAGGAAATGTCAACGTAAGCCAAGACGAAAAGCCGCTCTACCATGGCTCAATGCGGACCTCTGGAGGCAGATGAGAAAATTGGATTTTTCCATGAAAAAATTACTAGTCTGGTAAGAATGATGACAGACAAATATTTGCATCACTGAAAAATAAGGTGGTTAGGAATATAAAAATGCAAAAGCAGAGTGATCAATGAAGCAAAGGAAATGGCAAAGTTATTTGGGAATATCTCAAACTATAGGGAGAGGAGCTGAAAGGTCCAAAAAACATCTTGAATTAAAGGTTAATGGGATTCTAATTCAAGACTCCAATTTCATATCCACCACCTTTAACAACGTTTTTGTTGACTGTCAGGTAACTGGCTCAAAGATTTTCAGTTCTCATTCCCATAGACAATAATAAACCAATATTCAGAATTCCTGAAATCTCAGCGTCAGCAGTGGACAGTATTATTAGCAAATATGGGTTCTTCCCCAACGCTTGGAAGTCTGCTGCAGTGATACCTGTTTTCAAATCTGGTGACCCAACACTGATGGAAAATTACAGACCTATAAGCATTCTTCCAGTGCTATCAAAAGTAGCTGAAAGATGGGTGGTTGATCATCTGACTGATCACCTCATTCAGGGCAACTCCATACATCAAATGCAATTTGGATTCAGAACGAACCATTCTACCGAAACAGCCAATTACTATTTTCTGGAGTGCATTAAATCTAAACTGAACATAGGTGGTGAAGTCAGCACAGTCATTTTGGATCTTAAAAAGGCCTTGATACTGTGAATCATGAGGTCCTCCTATCCAAACTATCCTCCCTTAATGTGTCCTCTGACGTCATTAGTTGGATGTATTCCTTCCTATCTGACAAACAGAAGTGAAAGGGTTCGTTTGGGGAACACTCGGTCGGACTCTCTTTACTATAACATTGGGGTCCCACAATTTCCTGAAATCTCAGGTTCAGCAGTGGACAGTATTATTAGCAAATACGGGTTCTTCCCCAATGCTTGGAAGTTTGCTGCAGTGATTCAATGTAAGGCCCCCTTCTGTTTACCATCTATATAAATGATCTCCCACTAGCTTGCCCACAAGTTAACACGCAGATGATACAATTCAAATCAACTTCATTTATAAAGCCCTTCTTACATCAGCTGATATCTCAAAGTGCTGTACAGAAACCCAGCCTAAAACCCCAAACAGAAAGCAATGCAGGTGTAGAAGCACGGTGGCTAGGAATAACTCCCTAGAAAGGCCAGAATTTAGGATGAAACCTAGAGAGGAACCAGGCAATGAGGGGTGGCCAGTCCTCTTCTGGCTGTGCCGGGTGGAGATTATAACAGAACATGGCCAAGATGTTCAAATGTTCATAGATGACCAGCAGGGTCAAATAATAATAATCACAGCTCTGGACGTACACTCAAAAAAATAGACAATTGGTTGTGAAGTTAACTGAAGCTATGGTACATGTTTCGAAATGAATGACTAACTCTTGCCTCCAATTAAATATCAACAAGACTGTTTGTTCGTATGTACTTCTGTAAGAAATCCATTGATTCTTCCCAACGAGCTGTTCTTGTTAATGGTGAGAATCTGAAAGTTGTGTCTAACTTCAGGTATCTTGGTGTCATTTTCGACTCCAACTTGGCATTTAAGAAACATGTGAAGGTGGTGTTTAACACGGTTAAGTTTGGATTATCCAACTTTAGGTTTATAAGACCTTTCCTTCGTCTGGAGGCCGCCAAACTATATATGCATGCTATGATCTTCTCACATTTTGAGATATTGCCTCACATGCTGGTCACAAGCAGGAGCTACTACTCTGAAACCAATTGAATTACAGTTGTGGCCAAAAGTTGAGAATGACACAAATATACATTTTCACAAAGTCTGCTGCCTCAGTTTGTATGATGGCAATTTGCATATACTCCAGAATGTTATGAAGAGTGATCAAAGTCCCTCTTTGCCATGCAAATGAACTGAATCCCCCCAAAAACATTTCCACTACATTTCAGCCCTGCCACAAAAGGACCAGCTGACATAATGTCAGTGATTCTCTTGTTAACACATGTGTGAGTGTTGACGAGGACAAGGCTGGAGATCACTCTGTCATGCTGATTGAGTTTGAATAACAGACTGGAAGCTTCAAAAGGAGGGTGGTGCTTGGAATCATTGTTCTACCTCTGTCAACCATGGTTACCTGCAAGGAAACACGTGCCGTCATCATTGCTTTGCACAAAATGGGCTTCACAGGCAAGGATATTGCTGCCAGTAAGATTGCACCTAAATCAACCATTTATCAGATCATCAAGAACTTCAAGGACAGCGGTTCAATTGTTGTGAAGACGGCTTCAGGGAGCCCAAGAAAGCCCAGCAAGCGCCAGGACCGTCTCCTAAAGTTGATTCAGCTGCGGGATCAGGGCACTAGTTCAGGAATGGCAACAGGCAGGTGTGAGTGCATCTGCACGCACAATGAGGCAAAGACTTTTGGAAGATTGCTTGGTGTCAAGAATGGCAGCAAAGAAGCCACTTCTCTCCAGGAAAAACATTAGGGACAGACTGATATTCTGCAAAAGGTACAGAGATTGGACTGCTGAGGACTGGGGTAAAGTCATTTTCTCTGATGAATCCCCTTTCCGATTGTTTGGGGCATCCGGAAAAAAGTTTGTCCGGAAAAGACAAGGTGAGCACTACCATCAGTCCTGTGTCATATGCCAACAGTAAAGCATCCTGATACCATTCATGTGTGGGGTTGCTTCTCAGCCAAGGGAGTTGGCTCACTCACAATTTTGCCTAAGAACACAGCCATGAATAAAGAATGGTACCAACACATACTCCGAGAGCAACTTCTCCCAACCATCCAGGAACAGTTTGGTGACCAACAATGCCTTTTCCAGCATGATGGAGCACCTTGCCATAAGACAAGTGATAACTAAGTGGCTCGGGGAACAAAACATCAATATTGTGGGTCCATGGCGAGGAAACTCCCCAGACCTTAATCCCATTGAGAACTTGTGGTCAATCCTCAAGAGGCGGGTGGACAAACAAAAACCCACAAATTCTGACAAACTCCAAGCATTGATTATGCAAGAGTGCAGCTGCCATCAGTCAGGATGTGGCCCAGAAGTTAATTGACAGCATGCCAGGGTGGATTGCAGAGGTCTTGAAAAAGAAGGGTCAACACTGCAATTATTGACTCTTTACATCAACTTCATGTAATTGTCAATAAAAGCCTTTGACACTTATGAAATGCTTGTAATTATACTTCAGTATTCCATAGTAACACCTGACAAAAATATCTAAAGTATCCAAATATCTGAAGCAGCAAACTGTGTAAAATAATATTTGTGTCATTCTCAAAACTTTTGGCCACAACTGTACTCTACAAACACTTAACATTTTTGATAACAAACCAAACAGTTTCCACCATTGTCATTTCATTTACAGACAATTTAATTAGTCTGGATAGCTTTAAGATCCTGCATGGTCTTGCCCCTCCACCCCTATGCCGGCATATGCTCAAGGAAAGCACCTCCAAGATAACAAGGGCAGTAACTAAAGTGGATTGCGTTGTCCCATTTCGACACAGTACAATCAGCCAAATCTGTTAAAGCTACAATATACTGTATCGCAATGCCCATGGACTTGAGAAGCTGCACTGATTATTGTACTTTTACATTTGAATTGAAAGCATGGCTAAAATCTATCCAAACCTGTACACGAGTTAGTTGATGATAGTGTTGCAGTTGTCGTTAGAATACTATATTATTGGATGTAATGTATTTGCAATTTTTATTGTTTTAGTGAGTATATGTATTGTGGTTGTGTAATGGTCCTTAGCTGCCCTGGGACGACAGGTGCAAATTATCTTTTGGCTAACCCCGGCACATTTACATGGATGTTGCATTATTGATGTTGATTAATGTGCATTGTCCCCTTTAAATAAATAACTCATGAGAGCTGGCCATTATCCAAGAGAAGCCAACAGAACAGCCCATTTCAGACCCCGACCACAGGCAGGACCCACCAACCCATCAGACCCCTACTCCTAGCACCCCTGAAGCCTTCCTGACATCCCCCACACACCCACTGAGGGCCCATTGAGGGCCCAGCTGGAAAGGGTGGCCACAGCACTCAAGGGAGTGATTGAAAAAGTCTCTTCCACATTCCCCAATTGAAGGCTGGTCATCGCTACCCTTCTTCCATGAAGACTTTCACCCTGCCACCATACAGCGGGCCAATGCAAGCATTTCCCGTGACTGTGCCTCAAAACCCAAACCCCTACCTGGCCCATCACCGAACCCCGAATTTGGACAGCCTATACGACCAGATACAGCTCAACAAGACGACAATCCCAACCTTTGCCAGGACTCTGAAAGACATCACATTTAAACGCAGCCTCAGCACATTTACATTTACGTCATTTAGCAGACGCTCTTATCCAGAGCGACTTACAAATTGGTGCATTCACCTTAAGATATCCAGTGGAACAACCACTTTACAATAGTGCATCTAAATCTTTTAAGGGGAGGGGGGGTTAGAAGGATTACTTTATCCTATCCCAGGTATTCCTTAAAGAGGTGGGGTTTCAGGTGTCTACGGAAAGTGGTGATTGACTCCGCTGGCGTCGTGAGGGAGCTTGTTCCACCATTGGGGTGCCAGAGCAGCGAACACCCTGCCCAGATCTAAAAGACTCCTTACCAGACCTGCACCCAGTGGACCTGCACCCAGACAACAGCACTACCCCAACCAGTCAACCCCCCCCCAAACAAACCCTCGCCACACCCTTTATAGCCCCCACTACTATACTGGGTCACAACTCTGACAGCTCTGTCGCATGATGGGTCTGTAAATAATCAATGCTAGGCTTCGAGGGGACTCAGAGTAGGTACACCTACAGCTCATCCCTTGGCAGTACTACTGTAGATTACTTCATCACGACCACAAACTCAGAGCGTACACACTCAGCCCACTTGGGGGCGGAAGGTAGCCTGGTGGTTAGAGCGTTGGGCCAGTAACCGGAAGGTTGCTGGATCGAAACCCCGAGCTGACAAGTTAAAAATCTGTTGTTCGGCCCAAGCAAGGCAGTTAACCCACTGTTCCCCGGGCGCCGAAGACGTGGATGTCGAATTAAGGCAGCCCCTGCACCTCTCTGATTCAGGAGGGGTTTGGCTAAATGCAGAAGACACATTTCAATTGAATACATTCAGGTAGACAACTGACTAGGTATCCCCCTTTCCCTTTCCACATCCCATACAGTTGGTACTGACACCCCTATTAGATCAAAGCAAAATCACAGTCTCCTTGATCAGAGCAATACTGAATCATGAGATAAAGCCGAACAAACTACATAGTATTAAGTAGTGATGTACTAATATGATATTTTTGGTCGATACCGATATGCAATATTTTCCTTGCCCCCAAAAAACATTACAATTAACACACACACACACACAGCGGTCTAAGGCACTGCATCTCAGTGCAAGAGGTGTCACTACAGTCCTTGTTTGGAAGACAGGCTGTAACGGATCCTGGTGTGATTGGGAGTCCCATAGGGCGGCGCACAACTGGCCCAGCGTCGTCCGGGTTTGACCGGGATAGGCTGTCATTGTAAATAAAATTTGTTCTTAACGGACTTGCCTAGTTAAGTAAAAAGGTTGAACACACACACCACACTGACCAAAACGTAAATTTGTTGGCATTTACATATGTCCCCATTACCAGTAAAACAATCAAAACCTATTTATTTCACTTACTTGCTGTGCTGTTTCATTGTTCATTTGTTCAGTCGTTTCATTCTCAACCATGATTGCATCATACATGTCAAGCAGTGAAGTTTCAGCTCTGTCTGTCCGTGGCCGCTCTTCCTCTGTGCGCACTGCCACTGTTTCAAATCTTGTCCAGCTGTGTATGTAACATTTCACATAAACCCTGTTTCTTGTCTGCATCGAAGTCCAGTCCTTGATCATAGCATGTTGTCAAGGGCAACTGTTTCATTCGCCAATGTGGGCCAGTAAAAACATCCACCTCGTCGGGAAAAGGGGCCATCTTCACGCCATAGAAACTAGTCCGCACTAACGTTGCTGGCTAACTGGTTAGCTTAGCATTGGCAAAGTCAGAATGGGCATGCGCACTCCACTGTTATGTGACAGAATCGGTGTCGTTAGAATTAGAAAACTACTCTGAACAAAAATTAAAGCAACATGTAAAGTGTTTGTCCCAAGTTAAACGAGTTGAAAAAAATTATCCCAGAAATGTTCCATTACGCACATAAAGCTTCTCAAATGTTGTGCAGATTTGTTTACATCCCTGTCAGTTCTGTTGCGCAGTCATTTCAATGCCATGACAGAGGGCATCACGTCTGCTGCAGGCGCAGTTGATGTGATTACTTCTTGAATCAGTTGTTCAAATGGAGCTAGCTGGCGTGTTCATATTTCCAAGTTTCAAACATGTTCTCAAATGCCATTGAAATGAGCATGCAATACGACTTTCCCCAGTACAAAATCCTCAACAACCCACTGTGCTGTCAGCATGCTCATGAGGCTGATATTGCTGGTCCAAATGTCGGTCGTGAAGCTAATAGCAGTGACGCTATTACTGTGCAACTCCAGGGCAACATCTGAAAAATAGTACCAAACATTTTTTGGGACATTCTACCGGTGCTCGACCAGTCGGCGAAAGCCAACATCACCCACAACAAAGAACGGTTGATTGTCAAGGGCAATGAATTCCATTATCTAGGCGTTAATGGATTTTGCCTTTGAGTTGTCTCGCTGAAATGTTCTTACTCTTTCAAATGACTGCTCGACTTGTTGACTGCTTGAACCACACAGCAGACATTGTGGGCTAGGTTAGGAATGCTGTGTTGCACGTTTAGAGCAGAATTTTACGTGGCATCATTACAACATGTACCTACGGTATATACAAAGACGTCCTCATATATCTGTGTTATATAGGTATGCATATGTTGGCATTTTTTGATAATATCGGCCGATTCCGATATGTTCAACGATATATCGTGCATCCCGACTATTAAGAAATGCTATAGATGGAAGGAAAGTAGTGTAGAAACCTACCAAAAAAAACTATTGGGCAACAACAAATTAAATTCCTTTTAGACAACTTCCTGGACAAAACATTTCACTGCAATAGTGAAGGCGTAAATTTGCCAGTAGAAAGCCTAAACAGTATATTTTCCTTTTCACTTCCCTGATCAAATCAAAAAAAATCTATCCAACCAAAAACACAGAGACTAAGAAAGCCTGAGCCTACGCCTTCACTATGGTCAAACACTAAAACAGTACAGAAATACAGTAAGGAAAAAGAACAAACAGCAGAAACCAACTCAATGTATTTGAAGTATCCATAGAATTGAACCACTTGTGGGAAAACTGGAACACACTAAACAAACACGAAGAGCTATCTATCCAAAATGAAGATGTATGGACTTCTCCAATACAAAGAACAAACAGCAAAAACATACAATGAGGGAAAAAAATATTATTTCCCTCATTAAAATGCTAATCAATTTATAACATTTTTGACATGCGTTTTTCTGTATTTTTGTTGTTGTTATTCTGTCTCTCACTGTTCAAATAAACCTACCATTAAAATTATAGACTGATCATTTCTTTGTCAGTGGGCAAACGTACAAAATCAGCAGGGGATCAAATACTTTTTTCCCCTCACTGTACACATGATGATCAATTACAGATCTTAGAATCACCTATTAAAAGACTAACAGGACCCACTGGTTTCGCCAATAACATTGAATTAACTACAGGACAAAATATAAACCCTCCAAGCCAAAAAGGCCTGTGGTGTTGATGGTATCCTAAATGAAATGATAAAATATGCAGACAACAAATTCCAATTGGCTACACGATTTCAATTGGCTACACTATTTAACATCCTTAGCTCGGGCTTCTTCCCCAATATTTGGAACCAAGGACTGATTACCCCAATAACGATGATCTGCGTCAACAGCAACCTCTGGAAAACCATCTGCATTATCATTAACAGACTACTACATTTCCTCAGTGAAAACATCCTGACCAAATGTCAAATTGCCTTTTTACCAAGTTATTGTACGACAGACCCCATATCCACCCTGCAAACCCTAATTGACAAAAAAAAAACAAAGCAAAGTCTTCTCATGCTTTGTTGGCATCTAAAAAGCTATTGACTCAATTTGGGGGTCTGCACGAACATACATTTATGGGACAAAACTAAAACATTTTTTTTTTAAATCTACACAAACAAGTGTGTGGTTAAAATTGGCTAAAAACTCACAGGTTTCTTTGTGGGGTGTGGGGTGAGACAGGGATGTAGCTTGAGCCCCACCTTCTTCAACACATACAGTACCAGTCAACCGTTTGGACACACCTACTCATTCAAGGGTTTTAATTTTGACAATTTTCTACATTGTAGAATAATAGTGAATACATCAAAACTATGAAATAACACATATGGAATCACGTAGCAACCACTTTTTTTAACAAATCTAAATATATTTGATATGAAATTCTTCAAAGTAGCTACCCTTTGCCTTGACAGCTTCTACCAACCAGCTTCACCTGGAATGCTTTTCCAACAGTCTTGGAAGAGTTCCCACATATGCTGAGCACTTGTTGGATGCTTTTCCTTCACTCTGCAATCCAACTCATCCCAAACCATCTCAATTGGGTTGAGGTCAGGTGATTGTGGAGGCCAGGTCTTCTGATGCAGCACTCCATCACTCTCCTTCTTGGTCAAATAGCCCTTACATAGTCTGGAGGTCTTGGGTCATTGTCCAGAGTTGACATCAATGAAGCTGGAAGACGGCAGTCAAACACTGGAGCTAAATGTCAACATTAAAGATGAAGAAGAGGAGGAGATGATTGGGAAATCTAGTCCCACCAAGCACAAACCAGATGGCATGGCGTATCACTGCAGAATGCTGTGGTAGCCACGCTGATTAAGTGTACCTTGAATTCTATATAAAACCACAGACAGTGTCACCAGCAAAGCACCCCCACACCATCACACATCCTCCTCAATGCTTCATGGTGGGAAACGCATGCGGAGATCATCCGTTCGCCTACTCTGCATCTCACAAAAGATATGGTGGTCTTTGTGAGACGCAGTCAGACCAAAGGACAGATTTCCACCGATCTAACGTTCATGTTTCTTGTCCCAAGCAAGTCTCATCTTATTATTAGTGTCCTTTAGTAGCGGTTTCTTTGAAGCAATTCAACCATGAAGGCCTGATTCACACAGTCTCTGAACAGTTAATGATATGTGTCTGTTTCTTGAACTCTGTGAAGCATTTATTTGGGCTGCCATTTCTGAGGCTGGTAACTCTAATGGATAAGGGTTTGGCCAGGGTAGACCGTCATTGTAAATAAGAATTGTTCTTAATTAACTGACTTGCATAGTTAAATAAAGATCAAATACATTTCAAATTATTAACATTTCCTCTGCAGCAGAGGTAATTCTGGGTCTTCCTCATGAGTCAGTTTCATCATAGCACTTGATGGTTTTTCAAATCAAACTATGTCACATGCGCCGAACACAACAAGTGTAGACCATACCGTGAAATGTCTACTTAACCAACAGTGCAGTTCAAGAAGAGTTAAGAAAATATTTACCAAATAAACTGAAGTAAAAAATTATAAAAAGTAACAATAACAACGCTAGTGTGCGGGTAATTTGTACATGTAGTGAAGTGACTTTGCATACATAATAAACAGAGCGATTGGTCTTTTACCAAATAAGGCCATCTTCTGTATACTACCCCTGCCTTGTCACAACACAACTGATTGGCTCAAACACATTAAGAAGGAAAGGAATTACACAAATTAACTTAAGGCAGCACACCTGTTAATGACTACCTCATGAAGCTGGTTGAGAGAATGCCAAGAGTGTGCAAAGCTGTCATCAAGGCAAAGGGTGGCTACTTTAAAGAACCTAAAATATACTTTGATTTGTTTAACACTTTTTGCGTCGTCCAAACTTTTGACTGGTACTGCATATCAATGAATTGGCGAGGGCACTACAACAGTCTGCAGCACCCGGCCTCACCCTTCTAGAATCTGAAGTCAAATGTCTACTTAAATCAGTTATAGAAACCATTGCCCTCTACGGTTGTGAGGTCTGGGGTCCGCTCACCAACCAAGAATTCAGCAAATGGGACAAACACTAAATTGAGAATATGCATGTAGAATTCTGCAAAACATCTCCCTTGAACAATGTAAAACACGAAATAATGCATGCAAAGCAGAATAAGGATGATATCTTCTAATTATCAAGATCAAGAAAAAAATAATTTAAATTCAACAGCAATTCCCAAACCTCACATCACCTATAGAGAGATAAACTGAGAGAAGAGTCCCCTCAGCAAGCTGGTCCTGGGGCTCTGTTCACAAACACAAAGAGATGCCACTGAGCCCCACGAAACCAACACAATTCGACCCAACCAAATCATGTGAAAACAAAAATAATAATTACTTGGCACAAAAGAACTAAACAAAAAAACTAAGTTATTTAGCCCTAAACAGAGAGTACACAGTGGCAGAATACCTGACCATTGTGATTTGCCCAAAATTAAGGTTAGCATAGTCTTGCTATTGAGAGAGGCCGCCGTAGCCAGACCTGGTTCTTGAGAAGACCGACTGCCCACAAATGTGCCCACATTTGGTGGAAACTGACCTGACCATATTAAAAAGACACAATTCCCTCTTATTACACAGACCCAACTCCCATATATATTAGGTGAAATACCACAGTGTGCAATCCCAGCAGCAAGATTTGTGACCTGTTGCCACAAGGGCAACCAGTGAAGCAAACACCATCGTGAATACAAATGATATTTATACTGAACAAAAACAGAACACAACAATTTCATCAATTTTATTGAGTTACAGTTCATAGAAGGAAAAAGTTAATGGAAATAAATTCATTAGGCCCTAATCTAAGGAATTCACATGACTGGGCAGGGGCGCAGTCATGGGTGGGCCTTGGGGGGGGGGCATAGGCCCACCTACTGGGGAGCCAGGCCCAGCCAATCAGAATACGTTTTTTCCCCAGATAAGGGGTTATTACAGACCGAAATACAGTGCATTCAAAAAGTATTTAGACCCCTTGACTTTTTCCACATTTTGATACATTAGAGCCTTATTATAAAATTGATGTTAAAAACAATTCACTCATTTACCTAGACACTATACCCCATAATGACAAAGCAAAGAGAGGTTGACATTTTTGCACAAGTATAATTTTTTTTCTTTAAATGACGAGTTTCAGAAGAAAGTTATTTGTTTCTGGCCATTTTGAGCCTGTAATCGAACCCACAAATGCTGATGCTCCAGATACTCAACTAGTCTAAAGAAGGCCAGTTTTATTGCTTCTTTAAATCAGGACAACGGTTTTCAGCTGTGCCAACAATTGCAAAAGGGTTTTCTAATGATCAATTAGGCTTTTAAAATGATAAACTTGGTTTAGCTAACACAATGTGCCATTGGAACACAGGAGTGATGGTTGCTGATAATGGGCCTCCGTATGCCTATGTAGATATTCAATAAATATTTTTTTTTATTTTTTTTTCAATCAGCCGTTTCCAGCTACAATAGTCATTTACAACATTAACAATGTCTACACACCCCCCCTAAAAGATTTAGATGCACTATTGTAAAGTGGTTGTTCCACTGGATATCATAAGGTGAATGCACCAATTTGTAAGTCGCTCTGGATAAGAGCGTCTGCTAAATGACTTAAATGTAAATGTTATTTTAATGGACAAAAAATGTGCTTTTTTTTTCTTCCAAAAACAAGGACATTTCTAAGTGACCCCAAACTTTTGAACGGTAGTGTATGTAAATAAGGTATTACTGTTTTTTATCTTTTATAAAGTCGCAAATATTTCAAAAACCTGTTTTCGCTTTGTTATTATGGGGTATTGTGTGGAGACTAATGAGGAACATTTTAATTTAATCCACTTTAAAATAAGGCTGTAATGTAACATGTGGAAAAGGTCAAGGGGTGTCAATACTTTCCGAATGCACTGTACTACTCAGTTTCATCATCTGTCCGGGTGGCTGGTCTCAGACGATCACACAGGTGAAGAAGCCAGATGGAGTGGCCTTTTATTGTCCCTAGCACAAGGTGCACCTGTGTAATGATCATGCTGTTTAATCAGCTTCTTGATATGCCACACCTGTCAGGAGGATGGAATATCTTGGGAAAGGATAAATGCTCACTAACAGGGATGTAAACAAATGACAATGACGACCTTTCTCGCTCTCTCAACTGTCCTCTGTCTAGCTAGTTACTGTTCAAAATCAAACTAATATGCTATGTGATGTGACAGAATCACATACAGGCCTTGTGTTATGATCCGCACATAGAATGTAGGACGATGGTAATTAGGCCTAATAAAAGGTAATCATTCGCTTACAACTTTTCCTGTATGTACCGTTGAGTGATTTCTTGAACTCAACCAGGATACATTTTTCGTATTACAAGACTAAATAATAAACTAGCTACAGACATGAAGGTGGGCAGCTGTGTTTAGAGGGTGGTTATTAGAGCAACGGTAGCCTATGCCTCACTGCAACAGTCAAACAAATATTGCATAGGGGCAATTCCATACAGGTTGGCCTAAATATGTTTTTGATCTTCCTGAAATAAAATCCATAGAAATGTCATTTGAGGGAAGGATGTTTAGCATACCTTTGAAGTCTATTTCCAAAACGATAATTGAGAAATAATTCACATTGGAAAATTGGTGGCATTTCGCCTTACCCAGGCCTTCTTTAAGACACTACAACAATGAGTCTGTAGATGCTATAAAGCGAGTCATGCTCTCATTTGAAACCTTAATGTGGGCTCTGAAATATGAGTAATGTTTTGTCATTAATTTATGAATAATACAAATATATACTTACATATCTCAAAAGTACCCATTTTGATAAAGTACATTTTTAGATATATTGTTTTAAACAATACAAGCTTTCTAATATGGAACGTGTAATAAGAACCATGCATCTAATATGGATCATGCGGTGTTTAGCTATGGGGTTTTCTTACGTTGGCTTCTCGTTGGTGATGAGCACTTTGACCTTGTTCAGGGCCTTCTTGGCACCGGTGGGGGCAGGGAGGGCAGCAGGCACAGGCTTAGTGTGGGCAGGGCTGGCATGGGGGCTGGCGATATAGACCTTCTTACCCCCGCTGCCCGGGGGTTTGGAGTGAGAGAAGTCGGAGATGAAGACAATGCCTTCACTGGTCAGCACTGAGCATGAAAGAAGAAGAGAGCAAGGGAAGAGATTATGACAGGTTTGAAATCTATTTAAAGTATAAGTGGTTTTTTTCTTATTATTAACGGGACTGTAATGACTGCTCTAGGATCAACAGGTCTGGGATCTGTTCAAAGGAATGTTGTTCAGGGGCATCACGCATCCCAAGAATCTGAGGGGGTACAAAGTTTGTGAGGATGGCTGGGGGGTGGTCCGGAGGGGGAAATATGCCATCCGTAAATTTAGCATTTTTTAAACCCCTGAAACAACTTTTTTCTGTAATCTAAAGCCATCATTATGCTTAATTCTATTAATCCCCAAAACTTAGTTAAGTGAATAATTAGCATTTTTCTGAAGCCGAAGAAGACAGGAAATTCGAACGCTAATTTGACCTACAGCGGCAAAGAGAAGTATCTGATCCCTTTGGAATTATCAGGATTTCAGAACAAATGAGTCATAAAATTTTATCTGATCTTCATCTTAGTCACAACAATAGACAAACAGTGTGCTTACACTAATAACAAATTGTATTGTTCTTGTCTATATTGAATACATCATTGAAACATTCACAGTGTAGGTTGGAAAAAGGATGTGAACCTCTAGGCTAATGACTTCTCCCAAAAGCTAATTGGAGTCAGGAGTCAGCTAATCTGGAGTCCAATCAATGAGACGAGATTGGAGATGTTGGTTAGACCTAGATAGCAGCTTGCCCTGAGTTCGCTATTCACAAGAAGCATTGCCTGATGTGAACCATGCCTCGAACAAAAGAGATCTCAGAAGACCTAATATTAAGAATTGTTGACTTGCATAAAGCTGGAAAGGGTTACAAAAGTATCTCTAAAAGCCTTGATGTTCATCAGTCCTCAGTAAGACAGATTGTCTATAAACGGAGAAAGTTCTGCACTGTTGCTACTCTCCCTAGGAGTGGCCGTCCTGCAAAGACAAGTGCAAAGGCACAGTGCAGAATGCTCAAGAAGAATCAGCTAAGAAGAGTGTCAGCTAAAGACTTAAAGAAATCTTTGGAACATGCTAACATCTCTGTTGACGAGTTTACGATACGTAAAACACTAAACAAGAATGGTGTTCATGGGAGGACACCACGAAATAAGCCAGTGCTGTCCAACAAAAACATTGCTGCACATCTGAAGTTTGCAGAAGTGCAACTGGATGTTCCACAGCGCTACTGGCAAAATATTCTGTGGACAGATGAAACTACAGTTGAGTTGTTTGGAAGGAACACAACATTGTGTGGCGAAAAAGGGGCACAGCACACCAACATCAAAACCTCATCAACCATAAAGCAGCTCAAACCATCATGGTTTCAGGGACAGGACAGCTTGCTAGACGGAAAAATGAATTCCCAAGTTTATCAAGACATTTTGCAGGAGAATGTAAGGCTATCTGTCCACCAATTGAAGCTCAACATAAATTGGGAGATGCAACAGGACAACAACCCAAAACACAGAAGAAAATTAACAACAGAAGAAAATACACCTTCTGGAGTGGCCCAGTCAGAGTCCCGACCTCAAACCGATTTAAAATGCTGTGGCATGATCTTGAGAGCGGTTCACACCAGACATCCTAAGAATATTGCTGAACAGAAACAGTTTTGTAAAGAGGAATGGTCCAAAATTCCCCCTGACCATTGTGCATGTCTGATCCACAACTACAGAAAACTGTTTGGTTGAGTTTATTGCTGCCAAAGGAGGGTCAACCAGTTTTTAAATCCAAGGGTTCACATACTTTTTACACCCTACACTGTGAATGTTTACACGGTGTGTTCAATTAAGACATGAAAACGTATAATTGGTTGTGTGTTATTAGTTTATGCTGACTGTTTGTCTATTATTGTGACTTAGATGAAAATCAGATCAAATGTTATATTTTTCTTGCCACTATGCACCAACAAGGCTTTTCATCAATAAGCAGCTTAATTACTGCTAGAGTACTGTAGGTTTATTGATCTACTGTACTTCAACAACAGATGTACTCACAATGGATTGTGGCTGGAGATTTTCCATTGATCTTGCTTTTTAGTCCACGAAAACCTCCCCATAATGTTTGAATTAGCGGAATGGGATGATTTTTTACATGAAAGAACATATTTACATTAATGGGAGAAACCTTCTCTAAAAGGATGTATTAGGCAGTTTGATAGGTCTAAACCCTAATCAATCCATCCAATGTACCCATGTTGTTTAAGTAGATCAATAAAGCTACAGTACTCTAGTAGCAGTCAAGCTGCTTATGCTGAAAAGTCCTGTTAGTGCATAGGTCAAATTAGCTTTTGAATTTCCTGTCTTTTTCAACATCAGACAAAAGCTAATACTTAACTTAAAACACCAACTGTAAAAATATCTTAATTACTTAACTAATTTATATAATGATTTAAAATGTGCATACATTTGCATAAGAGGAACACATTTACCACAGTACCCAACTGCCACCACGATGGATGTTCTGAATACAGTCACCGTTAAATATGTCTGCCTTGCTTTTATAAAACGGTAACCAACATTTTCAACAAAACATTATTTTGATAAGTACGTTTAATTTTATAAGCAAATTCCTACAAGTTAATTCTTCCACCAGTCCAGACAAAAATATGGTTGTTAGTACTTTTGGTCATGTTGCTAGACGGACAGTTTTTTTTAGCAACAAAAACCGGTGTGCGCAACTTATGGGGCAAAACAGACGGGTTTGGCTTAGACTGTTGATAACAAACTATATTTAGTCTCCAAATGTTTATTGAAAACATAAAAATATTGTTAGGTTGTTGGTTAGCTACAGTGCCTTCAGAAAGCATTCATACCCCTTTCCATATTTGACATGTGTTACAGCCTGAATTCTAAATTTATTAAATAGATTTGTCTCCCCCATCTACACACAATACCCCTAAAAACATGTTTTAGACATTTAGAAAATGTATTGAACATGAAATACAGAAATATACAGAAGTATTCACAGCCGAGTCAATATTTTGTAGAAGAACCTTTGGCGGCGATTACAGCTGTGAGTCATTTGGGAAAGTATAAGATCTTTGCATACCTGGATTATACAATATTTGCCCATTACACTTTTCCAAATTCTTCAAACTCTGTCAAGTTGTTTGCTGATCATTGCTCGTCTTGCCATAGATTTTCAAGCCAATTTAAGTCAAACTGTAACTAGGCCACACAGGAACATTCAACGCCGTCTTGGTAAGCACCTCCAGTGTAGATTTGGCCTTGTGTTGTAGGTTTTTGTCCTGCTGAAAGCTGAATTCATGTCCCAGTGTCTGTTGGAAAGCAAACTGTACG
The DNA here is from genome assembly GCF_965601325.2 of Salmo salar. Lineage (NCBI taxonomy): Eukaryota > Metazoa > Chordata > Actinopteri > Salmoniformes > Salmonidae > Salmo > Salmo salar. The sequence continues at coordinate 3,781,364 of NC_138308.1, read as the reverse complement.
AGATTTCCTCTAGGTTTTTGCCTGTGATTTATTCCATATTCGTGTTGTCTAATTTTTCCTTATTTTTTTTTCTCTCCGCAATCTCGTGATTATGATCTTGTTTAGTCGCTGAAACTCCACAACGGGCTCTGGAGAGGCGAAGGTCGAGTCATGTCCTCCGAAACATGACCCGCCAAGCCACACTTCTTAACACGTGCTCGTTTAACCCAGAAGCCAGCTGCACCAATGTGTCGGAGGAAACACCGTTCAACTGACGACCAAAGTCAGCCTGCAGGTGCCAGCCACGGCACAAGGAGTTGCTAGAGCACGATGAGCCAAGTAAAGACTCCCCGGCCAAACCCTACCCTAACCTGGACGACGCTGGGCAAATTGTGCACGGCCTTATGGGACTCCCGGTCACGGCCAGTTGTGTAGTGACGCCGCAACACTGTGATGTGCCTTAAACCACTGCGCCACTCAGCAGGACCTATTCCGTTCCGTTTTACACAACAACAAAAAATTCCCTAGTTCTTGCCGATGACAAGCATACCCATAACATGATGCAGCCACCACCATGCATTGAAAATATGAAGAGTGGTACTCAGTGATGTGTTGGATTAGCTACGACCATAACACTTTGTATTCAGGACAAAAAGTTCATTTCTTTGCCACATTTTTTGCGGTATTAAGTGCCTTGTTGCAAACAAGATGCATGTTTTGGAATATTTGTATTCTGTACAGGCTTCCTTTTCACTCTGTCAATTAGGTTAGTATTGTGGAGTAACTACAATGTTGTTGATCCATCCTCAGTTCTCCTATCACAAGCATTAAACGGTGTACCGTGTTAAAGTCACCATTGGCGATTTCCATCCTCTCCCTGGCAACTGAGTTAGGAATGTCGCCTGTATCTTTGTAGGAACTGGGTGTATTGATACACCAGCCAAAATGTAATTAATAACTTCACCATGCTCAAAGGGATATTCAGCGTATGTTGTATTTTTACCCATCTACCAATAAGTGCCCTTCTTTGTAATGCAATGGAATACCTCCCTGGTATTCCAATGAATGTGTTTGAAATTCACTGTTCGACTAAAGGACCTTACAGATAATTGTATGTGTGGACTACAGAGATGAGGTAGTCATTCAAAAACCATGTTAAATGTTATTATGGTATATAGAGTGAGTCCATGACTTAAGTAAATGTTCACTCCCAAACGTATTTAGGCTTGCCATAACAAAGAGGTTGAACACTTAACATTTCAGCTTTTAATTTTTTATTAATTTGTAAAACATTCATTCTAAAAACATAATTCCACTTTGACATTATGGGGTAGCGTGTGTAGAGACAAAATCTCAATTTACTCCATTTAAAATTTAGGCTGTAAAATAACAAAATGTGGAAAAAGTCGAGTGGTGTGGATACTTTCTGAAGGAACTCAAAAAGGTCAGATTAGGAACGGCAGGAAGCCTAGTGGTTAGAGCGTTGGGCCAGTAACCAAAAGGTTGCTGGATCGAATCCCCGAGCTGACAAAGGTAAAAATGTCGCTCTGCCCCTGAACAAGGCAGTTAACCCACTGTTCCCTGGTAGGCCGTCATTGTATATAATAATTTGTTCTTAACTGGCTTGCCTAGTTAAATAAATATTAAATAAAATTAAAAAAGAACGAAGAGGTGGTGTTTGCTCAGTTGCGCCTAGGAAATAATACATTGAACTCATCACTACATCTGGTTAGCAAGCATGTGAATGGTTTGTGTGCGGAGTGTATGGTTGATGAAACAATGAAGCATGTTGTTAAGTACCGGTATTTGGAAGAGAAGGAAAGATTAATGTGTAGGGTTATTGAGATTGGTCACTGACAGAGCTCCAGAGTTCCTCTGTGGAGATGGGAGAACCTTCCAGAAGGACAACCATCTCTGCAGCACTCCACCATTCAGGCCTTTATAGAAGAGTGGCCAGACAGAAGCCACTCCTCAGTAAAAAGGCACACGACAGCCCGCTTGGAGTTTGCCAAAAAGCACCTTAGACTGACAAAAAGATTCTCTGGTCTGATGAAACCAGGATTGAATGCTTTGGCCTGAATGCCAAGTTTCACATCTGGAGGAAACCTGGAACAATCCCTACGGTGAAGCATGGTGGTGGCAGAGTCATGCTGTGGGGATAATTGTCAGTGGCAGAGAGATGGTTAATCTTTCCTTCGATGCTGACTAGAGTAAAGTACAGAGAGATCCTTGATGAAAACCTGCTCCAGAGCGCTCAGGACCTCAGACTGGGGCAAAGGGTCACCTTCCAACAGGACAAAGACCCTAAGCACACAGCCAAGACAACGAAGGACTGGGTTCAGGACAAGTCTCTGAATGTCCTTGAGTGGCCCAGCCAGAACGATCGAACATCTCTGGAGAGACCTGAAAATAGCTGTGCAGCAACGCTCCCCATTCAACCTGATATGCAGAGAAGAATGGGAGACACTCCCCAAATACGTGTCAAGCTTGTAGAGACATACCCAAGAATACTCAAGGCTGTAATCGCTGCCAAAGGTGCTTCAACAAAGTACTAAGTAAATGGTCTGAATGTAAAATGTAAATTTCTTCAGTAAAAAAAATGAAAAATTCACAAAAATGTCTTAAAACCAGTTTTGGACTTGTCATTATGGGGTATTGTGTGTAGATAAAAAATTTTCCCCCTCATCAATTTAATCCATTTTTGAATAAGGCTGTAACGTAACAAAATGTGGAAAAAGTCAAGGGGTCTGAATACTTCCCGAATGCACTTTGACCTAGCTAGTTAACATTATCTGTTGGTTAAGGGCTTGTAAGTAAGCATTTCACGGTAAGGTCTACATTTGTATTCGGCGCATGTGACAAATAAAGTTTGATTTATCAACCAGAGACATTCAGGTCTTACCTAGCTACGATTCCTAGCTAGTTGTCTAACGCTGTAAACAGCTAAGTTGAATTCCTATTTTAAAAGGCCTTGATGAGTAGAAGTTTTTTAATGTTAGTATTTAAAACCATCCTGTCCTATGATTAAATATCTATCATTTACAAAGTTTTATTTGTTTCTGGCAGTCATACCATACCTGAAGTGGCAGAATAATAAAAAAAGTATCTCTATCAGAGATAGAGATCAAGGATATTGACCTGTAATCTGCCTACACATTTGAAAATACAGTACAACCCCAATCAAAGTACTGAATATATATATTTTTTCCACTTTCCTCAATATTGTAATAACATGATGTTCTAGTGGAAACCTTCCTTTATCTATGTGCGTGGGTGTGTGTAATAATGTGTACATCTCTCGCCAATGCGACACCCCCAGGGTTCTTTTTTTTTTAATAAGATAGTATTTTATCTTTTATAAACAATAGAAAACATACGAACTACATAACACCTGCCAAAACCCACATCTCCAGCGCCCTTATCAATTTCTGGCATATGGCAAGTTGTTTGAGGCTTCAATGGTGAACAGAGAGCCAACAAAGGAAGTTGGTGACCCAGGGAAGGGCATCAGTTCATTGGCGCGCATTCACGCGAGAGTTAGCTGTGTTCCAAAACCTTTTTCAAGACACTGGAATCGTGCGGTTGGAATATTATTGAAGTTCTGATTGAAAAAGGCCCTAAAGATTGATGCTATACAACGTTTGACATGTTTGAACGAACGTAAATATAACTTTTTGTTGACTTTTCGTCATTACATTTTCCTCGAGTCCTACATTTTGAGTAGCTTACTGAACGCGCAAACAACATGGAGTTATTTGGACATAAATTATGAACTTTATCGAACAAAACAACATTTATTGTGGACCTGGGATACCTGGAAGTGCCTTCTGATTAAGATTATTAAAGGTAGTGAATATTTATAATGCTATTTATGCATTTAGATGACTCCAAAACGGCGGGTATCTGTAATTGCCTGACGCATTTTTCTGAGCGCAGCACTCAGATTATTGCAAAGTGTGCTTTCGCAGTAAAGTTATTTTGAAATCTGTCAACGCGGCTGCATTCAGGAGATGTTAATCTATAATTCTCTGAATAACAGTTTAATATTTTATCAACGTTTATGACGAGTATTTTTGTAGATTGTTGTGCTGATTCACCGGTAGTTTTGGGGGAAATACATTTTCTGAACGTCATGCGCCAATGTAAAATGGGATTTTTGGATATAAATATGAACTTGATAGAACAAAAAATGCATGTATTGTCTAACAATGTCCTAGGAGTGTCATCTGATGAAGAATGTCAAAGGTTAGTGCATAATTTTAGCTGGTTTTCTGCTTTTGGTGACGCTTGTCCTTGCATTGAAAATGGCTGTGTGTAATGTTTTGTCTATGTACTGTCCTAACATAATCTAACTTTATGCTTTCGCCGTAAAGCCTTTTTGAAATCGGACAACTTGGTTGGATTAAGGAGATGTTTATCTAGCGTTCCACTAGCCTCAAAAATTAAAGCGGACATGGAAATAAATGTATTTCTTATTACCATGTCAATTACGGTTTTCTATGCCTTTAGTTTTACATGTGGGCCAATTAATCTATGAATTCTGAAAAGATATCAAAGGATTGTTCCATAAGGTTGTGTTTATAGGGAGTGATATTGGTTCTTGCTAAATAAGTTTCATTATCTTCCATATTGTTATAGTGTTCTTAACTATGAATTTGTTAATATTCTTAGCTTTATCCTTTGAAAACAGAAACGTAGAAAAATTCTGGGGATGAGCATGTGCATCTTCAATATGTAGCCATTGTTCCTCTTTAAATAGAAGCCTTGAGTAGAAAGTGGATACAATTCCAAGTCCAGAAGGTAAAGATCACCCACAGACTTAGGAAGATGTAAAACAAAAAAACAAAAACAAAATTAAAATAACATTTTTATTCTATGAATTTTATTTGCCCATATAAAGTATTTTAAAGAAAGTATTCTGCAGGGTAATTGGTATTACTGAAAATAAATATAAAAACTTTAGCAGCCATGCCATTCTAAAAGAGATTTATTCTACCTGTAAGATTTATGGGAAGATAATTCAATTTAATTAGATCCGATTTCCAATTGCTGAGTAATAAAGTTCTTTATATATTTGTTATGTCAGTTAAGCATCCTAAGTATTTAATATTATTTGGTGGTACACTTAAAGGACTGCTGTATATCATAAGTTATTCTAAACTTTTTAGTATTGCCATTAAGGTTCCTTCCACGTTAATTTTATAACTTGAGATTTGAATATTCAGATTTGTTTAGGTTTTTGCAAAAGGGGAAATTAGTTATTTTTAATACAATTCCTGACATTTAATCCTAGAAAAAAATTCCCTGTCTTAGGTCAGTTAGGATCACCACTTTATTTTAAGAATGTGAAATGTCAGAATAATAGTAGATAAATCATTCTATTTCAACTTTTAATTCTTTCATCACATTCCCAGTGGGTCAGAAGTTCACATACACTCAATTAGTATCTGGTAGCATTGCCTTTAAATTGTTTAACTTGGGTCAAACGGTTTGGGTAGCCTTCCACAAGCTTCCCACAATAAGTTGGGTGAATTTTGGCCCATTCCTCCTGACAGAGCTGGTGTAACTGAGTCAGGTGTGTAGGCCTCCTAGCTCGCACACGCTTTTTCAGTTCTGCCCACACATTTTCTATAGGATTGAGGTCAGGGCTTTGCGATGGCCACTCCAATACCTTGACTTTGTTGCCCTTAAGACATTTTGCCACAACTTTGGAAGTATGCTTGGGGTCATTGTTCATTTGGAAGACCCATTTGCGATCTAGCTTTAACTTCCTGACTGATGTCTTGAGATGTTGCTTCAATATATCCACGTAAAGTTCCTTCCTCATGATGCCATCTATTTTGTGAAGTGCACCAGTCCCTCCTGTAGCAATGTACCCCCACAACATGATGCTGCCACCCCCGTGCTTCAAGGTTGGGATGGTGTTCTTCGGCTTGCAAGCCTCCCCCTTTTTCCTCCAAACAAGACGATGGTCATTATGGCCAAACAGTTCTATTTCTGTTTCATCAGACCAGAGGACATTACTCCAAAAAGTACGATCTTTGTCCCCATGTGCAATTGCAAAGCGTAGTCTGGCATTTTTAATGCGGTTTTGGAGCAGTGGCTTTTTCCTTGCTGAGCGGCCTTTCAGGTTATGTCGACATAGGACACGTTTTACTGTGGATATAGATACTTTTGTACCCGTTTCCTCCAGCATCTTCACAAGGTCCTTTGCTGTTGTTCTGGGATTGATTTGTACTTCTCGCACCTAAGAAGGTTCATCTCTAGGAGACAGAACGCGTCTGCTTCCTGAGCGGTAGGACGGCTGCGTGGTCCCATGGTGTTTATACTTGCGTACTATTGTTTGTACAGATGAACGGGGTACCTTCAGGCATTTGGAAATTTCTCCCAAGGAGGAACCAGACTTGTGGAGGACTCAAATTGTTTTCTGAGGTCTTCTGATTTCCCCATGATGTCAAGCAAAGAGGCACTGAGTTTGAAGGTAGGCCTTAAAATACATCCACAGGTACACCTCCAATTGACCCTAACGCCATGCCATCATTTTCTGGAATTTTCCAAGCTGTTTAAAGGCACAGTCAACTTAGTGTATGTAAACTTCTGACCCACTGGAATTGTGATACAGTGAAATATAAGTGAAATAATCTGTCTGTAAACAATTGTTGGAAAAATGACTTGTGTCATGCACAAAGTAGATGTCCTAACCGACTTGCCAAAACTATAGTTTGTTAACAAGAAATGTGTGGAGTGGTTGAAAAATGAGTTTTAAATGACTCCAACCTAAGTGTATGTAAACTTCCGACTTCAACTAAGTTTAGTTTATATACATTTTTACCAATACTGCTACGTTTGAGTTCAGTCTCATTCTTTCTGCAAATGGTTAAACTTGCCAGTGTATATTTTATTACATTTATTATTGTAGCTGAAAAGACATAAGCTTCCAAAGTTTTGCATAATAAAGGCCACTCAAGAGGATCGAAAGCCTGTTCGGCATCAACCGTCATTGTTGATAACTCCTTGTTTTTTTGGGTATTGTATTAAGCTGAAAAATGTATTGATTTGAAAGTGTCTATATTTAATAAACCTTATTTGACTGACATGTATCAGGTCTGGTAAGACTTACCATTCTATTGCTTATAAGCGTTCTTATTTGTCACAATGTATTTAACTTATGGGTCTATAAATCAGCAGGGGAGACTCCAGATTTTCCGGGTTTTAATAAAACTTAAATACAGTGAGGGAAAAAAGGATTTGATCCCCTGCTGATTTTGTACATTTGCCCACTGACAAAGAAATGATCAGTCTATAATTTTAATGGCAGGTTTATTTGAACAGTGAGAGACAGAATAACAACAAAATCCAGAAAAACGCATGTCAAAAATGTTATAAATTGATTTGCATTTTAATGTGGGAAATAAGTATTTGACCCCCTCTCAATCAGAAAGATTTCTGGCTCCCAGGTGTCTTTTATACAGGTAATGAGCTGAGGTTAGGAGCATACTCTTAAAGGGAGTGCTCCTAATCTCAGCTTGTTACCTGTATAAAAGACACCTGTCCACAGAAGCAATCAATCAATCAGATTCCAAATTCTCCACCATGGCCAAGACCAAAGAGCTCTCCAAGGATGTCAGGGACAAGATTGTAGACCTACACAAGGCTGGAATGGGCTACAAGACCATCGCCAAGCAGATTGGTGAGGTGACAACATTTGGTGCGTTTATTCGCAAATGGAAGAAACAAAAGAACTGTCAATATCCCTTGGCCTGGGGCTCCATGCAAGATCTCACCTCGTGGGGTTGCAATGATCATGAGAACAGTGAGGAATCAGCCCAGAACTACACGGGAGGATCTTGTCAATGATCTCAAGGCAGCTGGGACCATAGTCACCAAGAAAACAATTGGTAACACACTACGCCGTAAAAGGACTGAAATCCTGCAGCGCCCGCAAGGTCCCCCTGCTCAAGAAAGCACATATACATGCCCGTCTGAAGTTTGCCAATGAACATCTGAATGATTCAGAGGACAACTGGGTGAAAGTGTTGTGGTCAGATGAGACCAAAATGGAGCTCTTTGGCATCAACTCAACTCGCCGTGTTTGGAGTAGGAGGAATGCTGCCTATGACCCCAAGAACACCATCCCAACCGTCAAACATGGAGGTGGAAACATTATGCTTTGGGGGTGTTTTTCTGCTAAGGGGACAGGACAACTTCACCGCATCAAAGGGATGATGGACGGGGCCATGTACTGTCAAATCTTGGGTGAGAACCTCCTTCCCTCAGCCAGGGCATAGAAAAGGGGTTGTGGATGGATATTCCAGAATGACAATGACCCAAAACACACGGCCAAGGCAACAAAGGAGTGGCTCAAGAAGAAGCACATTAAGGTCCTGGAGTGGCCTAGCCAGTCTCCAGACCTTAATCCAATAGAAAATCTGTGGAGGGAGCTGAAGGTTCGAGTTGCCAAACGTCAGCCTCGAAATTTTAATGACTTGGAGAAGATCTGCAAAGAGGAGTGGGACAAAATCCCTCCTGAGATGTGTGCAAACCTGGTGGCCAACTACAACAAACGTCTCTGGTTGCCAACAAGGGTTTTGCCACCAAGTACTAAGTCATGTTTTGCAGAGGGGGTCAAAAACGTATTTCCCTCATTAAACACATCTCAGGAGGGATTTTGTCCCACTCGGGATTTTGTCCCACAGCGTTTAAGTTCCTTGCTCAGAATATGACAAATCTGAAAGCTGGTGGCTCCTTTTAACATGAGTCTTTAATATTCCCAGGTAAGAAGTTTTAGGTTGTAGTTATTATAGGACTATTTCTCTCTATACCATTTGTATTTCATATACAAGTGACTATTGGATGTTCTAATAGTAACTTTAGGATTGCCAGCCTAATCTCGGGAGTTGATAGGCTTGAAGTCATAAACAGCGCAATGCTTGAAGCATTGCAAAGAGCTGATGGCAAACGCAGGAAAGTGCTGTTTGAATGAATGCTTACGAGCCTGCTGCTGCCTACCACCGCTCAGTCAGACTGCTCTATCAAATCATAGACTTACTTATAATATAATAACACAAAGAAATATGAGCCTTAGGTCATAAATATGGTCAAATCCGGAAACTATCATTTCGAAAACAAAACGTTTATTCTTTCAGTGAAATACGGAACCGTTCCATATTTTATCTTGCCTGCTAACCTGGATTTCTTTTAGCTAAATATGCAGGTTTAAAAATATATACTTCTGTGTATTGATTTTAAGAAAGGCATTGATGTTTATGGTTAGGTACATTCGTGCAACGATTGTGCTTTTTTCACAAATGCGCTTTTGTTAAATCATCACCCGTTTGGCGAAGTTGGCTGTCTTTGTTAGAAAGAAATAGTCTTAATACAGTTCGCAACGAGCCAGGCGGCCCAAACTGCTGCATATACCTTGACTCTGTTGCACAGAACGCAAGAGAAGTGACACAATTTCCCTAGTTAAAAGAAATTCATGTTAGCAGGCAATATTAACTAAATATGCAGGTTTAAAAATATATACTTGTGTATTGATTTTAAGAAAGGCGTTGATGTTTAGGTGCACATTGGTGAAACGACAGTGCTTTATTCGCGAATGCGCTTGTTAAATCACCCGTTTGGCGAAATAGGCTATGATTCAATGCTAAATTAACAGGCACCGCATCGATTATATGCAACGCAGGAGAAGCTAGATAAACTAGTAATATCATCAACCATGTGTAGTTAACTAGTGATTATGTTAAGTGGGCAGAGCCCTCCGGCCCGCGCACCGCTCGGCCGCCACGCAGTCCCCGGGTGCAATGCGGCGTCAAAAAATGACGATTGTTACAAAAACTTGAAATCGGCCCTAATTAAAAATCGGCCATTGCGATTAAATCAGTCGACCTCAAATAAATAAATAAATAAATAAATAAATATATATATATACACATACACACAAATGTTTGTTACGTGTACCTGTTTTCTTTCTTTACCGACCACAAGCATGTAGGTTAGATATGAGAGCATTGCTTCGTTTTAAAGAAGTTTGCAAACAAAGTAATTGTGACACTGTGTTTTTCAGGTGATCATGGTGACAGTCATCATAGAGATGGGCAACTCTCCGGAATGCAATTAGTATAAAATCAGTTAAGTTAGCTGGGGCTGGGGAAAAAGTGTGACAAATTCAGGTCCCCGAGGGCTGGAGTACTACGATGAGGATGACCAGATCAAGATGGAATCAACAGACTTGATGCAAGATCCAGCATGATCTGATACAGGGCTCTCCTAGAGAGTTTCAGTCTTGTAAGTGTTCTCCAACCCCCTAATCTAGTGCACATGATTCTAATAACTAGGTGGTTGATAAGCTACAGGAGGGAAATCTCCAGGAGACCTGAACCTCCATCGTGTCCCCCTACCCTATTCTTTTATAACCTCTCTACAATAGCAGTCTTTTGGACTGAGAGGGATGTAAACAAAGACCGCTTGCAGCTACCACATTAACAATGTGTGAATCATTCACCATTACATTTTTTTTTTAAGTACTGATTACTACAATCATGTTGGTAAGGTTGACATAAGTGAAATGATGTGTTTATATTGCAATATTTCTGTAACTGGTCTCATCACATGCTGCTTGCATTTCAATAGCCAAAGTTTCAATGAATTACACAATTGTCAAAGTCAGGATAAAAATCAGGCAAAGTGGTTGCAAAATCAGTCAACAGCCATCTTAGTGCAAGACAACATTACCTGGACAAATACAGTATGTATTATTTGGGGTGAGAATCAAAATAATATTGCTGATATGGGCAAAGAATAGCAAATACCGACGATCAAGGTAAGAATAGACATAACTATAACATTCTACTTCGGTTTGATGAAACTGTCATGGCATTACGCTATTGTATGTAATTTGAGCATTGGTTTGATTAGCGAACGTAGCTAACTAGCTAGCTACGGTGAAGAGGTTGATTTGATGCAACAAAATTAAAACGTTTGTAGCTGATCTGAGCGTATGGCTATTAGATAGTTAATCTTCCTTGAATTTAATTCTGAATATGGCTCAGATAACATTCTTCTTTTCTTCAGTTGAGTGTCAATGTTGTCAAGGTACAACGAGATAGCTAGCCAGCTAGTGCTATAGCTGGCCTGCTCCGACGAGACGTGAACTGTAACACATTAGTGGAAACCAAGACTGTTCTCAGGGCAGGTTTGCAAGTTTTGACTAGCTGAAGTTACTTTTCGTCACACAGGCCTGGGCAATTATTTTCCATGGAGGGCCACATTAGAATATATTTTTGCCATCGGGGGCCAGAATCGTATTACAGGATTATACATCATGTGTATGACTGTTCACAGATATATCTATTGTAAATCACGTCCAGATATGCTACTTATTTTACTTTAACATGCATAGAAATAAACCACATCCATGTTCTCCTTTCGGTAGGTATTTTTATTATTAAACATGCATTGAACTACATGGAGGGAAAGTACACTGTGCATTCAGCACCACGGACAGAACTCTTGTTAACGGGTATGCACAAAAACACAAGAAAGAGAGAGAGAGAGCTCAACATTACATTTAAACTACTCAATCAGTGTGAGGAGTGAAGTCTGACGGGCATTGAATACAGTAGTGAAGTCAGGTATAGTTTCTGGCGTCAAGTTGCAGGTCAGTGGGAGCGTTATCCACATTGAAGTTGAAAGGAGAGGAAACCAATAGCATGTCATTTTCCAACACTTTGAAATCCTCAAAACGACGAGAAAACTCACTGTTCAAAGCACGCAGAAGCGATGTATACTTCTCCCACTGGTCATCTGATAGGGAACAGACTAGTAGTGTCGGAAGGTGGGTGAGATTAATGGCTTCTACTTGGCGGTTCAGGAGGAGTCATTTTCCCTTGAAGGCTTTGACAAGGCTGTACAACTGACGTGCAAAAAGGCACATGTAGTTCGGAATTCAGTTCTTTATGAGGGACATAATGTTCACGGTGAAGGCAAAAATCAGCCAACCATTCTTTATCTTGCAGTTGAGGGAAATCCACATATTTTCCTTTCATTTGCAAAAACTCCGCAATCTCCGACTTCAGGTCCCATAACCTTTTAAGCACCTTCCCCAAAATCAGCCATCTCACGTTTGTGTGATAGGGGAGATCTGCACGACCCGACTCTGTCTCTTCCAACAGTGAGACAAACTGCCTGTGGTTTAAAGATTTTGCTCCTATGAAGTTAACCACTTTAGTGACTGTTTACACAACATGGCTCATTTTCAGAACACATTTACAGAGCACCTCCTGATGAATAATGGAATTGAGAAAAGTAATATCCGATTTGGGTTCAACTCAGCTACTTGATCTTGTATCCTTTTTTCCTGTCAAGTTTGGGCACCCATCACTGGTCACACTGGATACCTTTTCAAAACTCAGTCACAGCTTTGCCACACACTTATTAACCTCCACCAATAAATATTTCCCTGTGGTTGTGCTCTTCATTGACTGCACTGAAGCACGCTCCTCTGTAATTTCAAAGTCTGGGGTTTTGCCTCGTAAGAACAACAGCGCAGTGTCACGTGCATCACTGCTCTCATCCAGGACCAAGGAGAAATCCTTCACCTTGTCTTTCAACTGTTGTTTCATATTCTCAGTGATGTCCTCAACACGCCGTGTCACTGTTCATCTTGACAGGGAAACATTTCAAACAGATCTTTCTTGTCGGGGCAAAGTATTGCTGCAGAGTCAATTAAACTTTCTTTAATGAAATCGCCCTCAGCGAATGGCTTGCTATGTTTAGCAATTTTGTGGCTAGCTCTCGCAATTCTGTCGTTTGCTGAAATCAGTTTTGTGAAAAGACCTTGCTGCTTTTGCAACTGAGAAAGCAACTCTTTCGATGCACTTGCCTACTGCTCAGAAGACATATTCCTATATTTCTGTGTCGGGACAAGTTGTAGTCTTTCAAGACAGCGAAGTCCTCTTCGCAGACTAAGCACACAGCTTTCCATGCCACCTCAGTAAAGACATTTTTCGATGTCCACTCTTGCTGGAACACTCTACATTCATTATCTACCTTTTCTTAGAAAAACACATTTTTGCGCAATTTCTAGCTAGCTACTATCTCTAACAGTGACGTGTGTCGTCGGCCTGTCAGTCCTCGTGCAGTTGTTATTTATACGTGCCTTCAAAATAAATGTCCCACAAGCGGTGGGAGTTAAATCATTACACAAAGGCGAGTATTCATTGGGCTCTTCATTTGAATAACAAATACATTTTTCAAAACTTCTCAAAAATGATTTGTGATCTGAGCATGATTCCGCAGGCAGTATTGAATCAGGTTGCGGGCCGCATATGGCACCTGGGCCGGCCTTTGCCCAGGCCTGGGTTAGGAGAACTTAAGCAGCAGGTTAGGAAAAGTGGTAGCTAAAATGCTACAATTGTCTCCAACGCGACTCGAACATATCTAGCTACAACCAGGCCTGCCCGGAGAACAGTCTTGGTTTCCACTAATGCGATGCTGCAAACCCGTGAGGTAGCAACTAACATGCTGACCAGACACGTCACGTGCACAAGCATCACAACAAATTTAGGAAACCATGTTATTCAATTATTGCACCCACACTGCTCACGCACACCAACGAGTGTCTGCATTGCCAAGGCCTAAAATAGAAGTCATTCCTATTTCTGACACAGATCGAGCTGCAAGTCCTGCCTCTCCCATCTCATTGGTTTATAGAAGCAGGAACCCATGTGCCATCTCCAGATTGGTTATACCCACATGGGTGATTGAAAGACGAAATGTTTTGCCGGTTGTCGTGGTAATACTATGAAAGTGTAGATGCCAATCACCATATAAGTTCAAAGATGAAAAAGCCTGGAAAGAGGAGAGATGACTAGAAACGATTCGGTTGGCCGTTTTATGTGTGGATTAATTGTCGGATTAGAGGACCTTGTGCATTTCAGGTAAAATAACAACTCAATGTTTATATCCCAGGACAAATTAGCTTGCAACAGCAAGCTAGCTAAATAGGACAAATTAGCTAGCAAGTGCAATCTAACTAGCTAAATTGCCATACATGTTCAATGCTTTTCGACCTGTCCCAAAATGTATGTCATTGGTTCAGAGTTTGTTTTGATATTTTAACTTGCGTGTCGTGATTGCGTTTGGTGTAGGGTGACAAAATAAATGTATGCACGATAGCGCACGTGCGCAAGCCGGTTTGGGTTCTGTGTAACGGTACAAAGTCAACTAACGAAACGGATACAATTCCAATAAAGGCTATCTGGCTTGAATTAAATTTTGAATTTGGCTTAGAAGTGGCTGAGAACCCAAATATATTGGAGCGTCAATGTTGTCGGAATGTAACGTTAGCTAGCTAGGTAAAAACTGTTGCTAAGACACGAGAGTGGCTAGGTTTAAGTTGTGTCACAGCTCGGTACTCAATGAGGACATGCTGCATTTCTAACTTTTAATGAGACTGTTGGATCTGTAATCGTAATTCTGTCCATCTTCTTCTGTTTCTCCTTCAACAAAAATGAAATATTAGCCTCTTAGCTACCATGTAATTAGTTTGCTATCTTTTATAGCAAACAATGATGGAAAGCTAAGAAAATATTTGTTTTGATTAAATCACCTTTATTGAATATTCTAAAGTGGTCATAATTAATCTTTCTCTGTGGCTCGACTGTCACTTCACAACTTTGTGGAATTTCTTAGCGGTCACTTCAAAAAGCGCCTTTGTGATAATGCTAATAACCAAAAAATTGTTTTAGGAAGACAACTAGTGAATCGATCGCAGTGTCACCTAGTGACCATTTAGGTAATGGAGTTCTCAACTGAGGTGGCAAATTTCGTTCAGGAATACAGATTATTGACGGAGAACAGAAGAGGGGGAAAAAAAAAAAAAAAAAAAAATCACTTTAACACGTGTTGGCCAATCAAAATCCAATACAGACATATCGCCGCCTCTATAACGTAAAAATGTATATTTTTCTGCATATCTAAGCATCTTCTGTTTATCCTCCTGACTGGTGGTTATTTTTTGAAAGACACAAAATATGCTTCTCTGCTAAAATCTGGGTAAAAGATTGAAAGGAATGTGAGTCTTATTCAGTACATTAAGTTATTGCTTGCTTTTCAAAAGTCTACCAACCTTGCCAGCAGGCATGCCAGCTAAGACAGTTAGCCAAGCTAGCTACTCTTACTTGATTGATAGCCTGAAGTTGCTTCTTGGTAGCTAATTATGACATTGGGAACCTATCTGGGCTAGCTAAAGCCAACGTCATAAAATATCTATGTGCCTGGTAGTATTAGACAAAAATACATACATACATACATACATACATACATACATACATACATACATACATACATACATACATACATACATTACATTACATACATACATACATACAGTGGGGCAAAAAAGTATTTAGTCAGCCACCAATTGTGCAAGTTCTCCCACTTAAAAAGATGAGAGAGGCCTGTAATTTTCATCATAGGTACACTTCAATTATGACAGACAAAATGAGAAGAAAAAAAATCCAGAAAATCACATTGTAGGATTTTTTATGAATTTATTTGCAAATTATGGTGGAAAATAAGTATTTGGTCAATAACAAAAGTTTCTCAATACTTTGTTATATACCCTTTGTTGGCAATGACAAAGGTCAAACGTTTTCTGTAAGTCTTCACAAGGTTTTCACACACTGTTGCTGGTATTTTGGCCCATTCCCCCATGCAGATCTCCTCTAGAGCAGTGATGTTTTGGGGCTGTCGCTGGGCAACACGGACTTTCAACTCCCTCCAAAGATTTTCTATGGGGTTGAGATCTGGAGATTGGCTAGGCCACTCCAGGACCTTGAAATGCTTCTTACGAAGCCACTCCTTCATTGCCCGGGCAGTGTGTTTGGGATCATTGTCATGCTGAAAGACCCAGCCAAGTTTCATCCTCAATGCCCTTGCTGATGGGAGGAGGTTTTCACTCAAAATCTCACGATACATGGCCCCATTCATTCTTTCCTTTACACGGATCAGTCGTCCTGGTCCCTTTGCAGAAAAACAGCCACAAAGCATGATGTTTCCACCCCCATGCTTCACAGTAGGTATGGTGTTCTTTAGATGCAACTCAGCATTCTTTGTCCTCCAAACACGACGAGTTGAGTTTTTACCAAAAAGTTCTATTTTGGTTTCATCTGACCATATGACATTCTCCCAATCCTCTTCTGGATCATCCAAATGCTCTCTTGCAAACTTCAGACGGGCCTGGACATGTACTGGCTTAAGCAGGGGGACACGTCTGGTACTGCAGGATTTGAGTCCCTGGCGGCGTAGTGTGTTACTGATGGTAGGCTTTGTTGCTTTGGTCCCAGCTCTCTGCAGGTCATTCATTCACTAGGTGCCCCCGTGTGGTTCTGGGATTTTTGCTCACCGTTCCGAAACATGGATTACCACAGATAACACTGCTACTCCTACTGCTCTCTCTTCGTCTGCCCACGTGTTCTCGCATACCCCTAGAGCATCGAGCCAGCGGGGTGGTGGCACTGGAATCCTCATCTCTCCCAAGTGGACATTCTCTCTTTCTCCCCTGACCCATCTGTCTATCTCCTCATTTGAATTCCATGCTGTCACAGTTACCAGCCCTTTCAAGCTTAACATCCTTATCATTTATCGCCCTCCAGGTTCCCTTGGAGAGTTCATCAATGAGCTTGACGCCTTGATAAGTTCCTTTCCTGAGGATGGCTCACCTCTCACAGTTCTGGGTGACTTTAACCTCCCCACGTCTACCTTTGACTCATTCCTCTCTGCCTCCTTCTTTCCACTCCTCTCCTCTTTTGACCTCACCCTCTCACCTTCCCCCCCTACTCACAAGGCAGGCAATACGCTTGACCTCATCTTTACTAGATGCTGTTCTTCCACTAATCTCATTGCAACTCCCCTCCAAATCTCCGACCACTACCTTGTATCCTTTTCCCGCTTGCTCTCATCCAACACTTCTCACTCTGCCCCTACTCGGATGGTATTGCGCCGTCCCAACCTTCGCTCTCTCTCTCCCGCTACTCTCTCCTCTTCCATCCTATCATCTCTTCCCTCTGCTCAAACCTTCTCCAACCTATCTCCTGATTCTGCCTCCTCAACCCTCCTCTCCTCCCTTTCTGCATCCTTTGATTTTCTCTGTCCCCTATCCTCCAGGCCGGCTCGGTCCTCCCCTCCTGCTCCGTGGCTCGACGACTCACTACGAGCTCACAGAACAAGGCTCCGGGCAGCCGAGCGGAAATGGAGGAAAACTCCCCTCCCTGCGGACCTGGCATCCTTTCACTCACTCCTCTCTACATTCTCCTCTTCTGTCTCTGCTGCTAAAGCCACTTTCTACCACTCTAAATTCCAAGCATCTGCCTCTAACCCTAGGAAGCTCTTTGCTACCTTCTCCTCCCTCCTGAATCCTCCTCCCCCTCCCCCCCCCTCCTCCCTCTCTGCGGATGACATCGTCAACCATTTTGAAAAGAAGGTTGACGATATCCGATCCTCGTTTGCTAAGTCAAACGACACAGCTGGTCCTGCTCACACTGCCCTACCCTGTGCTTTGACCTCTTTCTCCCCTCTCTCTCCAGATGAAATCTCGCGTCTTGTGACTGCCGGCCGCCCAACAACCTGCCCACTTGACCCTATCCCCTCCTCTCTTCTCCAGACCATTTCCGGAGACCTTCTCCCCTTCCTCACCTCGCTCATCAACTCATCCTTGACCGCTGGCTACGTCCCTTCCGTCTTCAAGAGAGCGAGAGTTGCACCCCTTCTGAAAAAACCTACACTCGATCCCTCCGATGTCAACAACTACAGACCAGTATCCCTTCTTTCTTTTCTCTCCAAAACTCTTGAACGTGCCGTCCTTGGCCAGCTCTCCTGCTATCTCTCTCAGAATGACCTTCTTGATCCTAATCAGTCAGGTTTCAAGACTGGGCATTCAACTGAGACTGCTCTTCTCTGTGTCACGGAGGCTCTCCGCACTGCTAAAGCTAACTCTCTCTCCTCTGCTCTCATCCTTCTAGACCTATCTGCTGCCTTTGATACTGTGAACCATCAGATCCTCCTCTCCACCCTCTCCGAGTTGGCATCTCCGGCGCGGCCCACGCTTGGATTGCGTCCTACCTGACAGGTCGCTCTACCAGGTGGCGTGGCGAGAATCTGTCTCCGCACCATGCGCTCTCACCACTGGTGTCCCCCAGGGCTCTGTTCTAGGCCCTCTCCTATTCTCGCTATACACCAAGTCACTTGGCTCTGTCATATCCTCACATGGTCTCTCCTATCATTGCTATGCAGACGACACACAATTAATCTTCTCCTTTCCCCCTTCTGATAACCAGGCGGCGAATCGCATCTCTGCATGTCTGTCAGACATATCAGTGTGGATGACGGATCACCAGCTCAAGCTGAACCTCGGCAAGACGGAGCTGCTCTTCCTCCCGGGGAAGGACTGCCCGTTCCATGATCTTGCCATCACGGTTGACAACTCCCTTGTGTCCTCCTCCCAGAGTGCTAAGAACCTTGGCGTGATCCTGGACAACACCCTGTCGTTCTCCACTAACATCAAGGCGGTGACCCGATCCTGTAGGTTCATGCTCTACAACATTCGCAGAGTACGACCCTGCCTCACACAGGAAGCGGCGCAGGTCCTAATCCAGGCACTTGTCATCTCCCGTCTGGATTACTGCAACTCGCTGTTGGCTGGGCTCCCTGCCTGTGCCATTAAACCCCTACAACTCATCCAGAACGCCGCAGCCCGTCTGGTGTTCAACCTTCCCAAGTTCTCTCACGTCACCCCGCTCCTCCGCTCTCTCCACTGGCTTCCAGTTGAAGCTCGCATCCGCTACAAGACCATGGTGATTGCCTACGGAGCTGTGAAGGGAACGGCACCTCCATACCTTCAGGCTCTGATCAGGCCCTACACCCAAACAAGGGCACTGCGTTCATCCACCACTGGCCTGCTGGCCCCCCTACCTCTGAGGAAGCACAGTTCCCGCTCAGCCCAGTCAAAACTGTTCGCTGCCCTGGCACCCCAATGGTGGAACAAGCTCCCTCACGACGCCAGGACAGCGGAGTCAATCACCACCTTCCGGAGACACCTGAAACCCCACCTCTTTAAGGAATACCTAGGATAGGATAAAGTAATCCTTCTAACCCCCCCTCCCCTTAAAAGATTTAGATGCACTATTGTAAAGTGGTTGTTCCACTGGATATCATAAGGTGAATGCACCAATTTGTGAGTCGCTCTGGATAAGAGCGTCTGCTAAATGACTTAAATGTAATGTAATGTAATGTTCTTGTGATCATTTTGACCCCACGGGGTGAGATCTTGCGTGGAGCCCCAGATCGAGGGAGATTATCAGTGGTCTTGTATGTCTTCCATTTCCTAATAATTGCTCCCACAGTTGATTTCTTCAAACCAAGCTGCTTACCTATTGCAGATTCAGTCTTCCCAGCCTGGTGCAGGTCTACAATTTTGTTTCTGGTGTCCTTTGACAGCTCTTTGGTCTTGGCCATAGTGGAGTTTGGAGTGTGACTGTTTGAGGTTGTGGACAGGTGTCTTTTATACTGATAACAAGTTCAAACAGGTGCCATTAATACAGGTAACGAGTGGAGGACAGAGGAGCCTCTTAAAGAAGAAGTTACAGGTCTGTGAGAGCCAGAAATCTTGCTTGTAGGTGACCAAATACTTATTTTCCACCATAATTTGCAAATAAATTCATTAAAAATCCTAAAATGTGATTTTCTGGATTTTGTTTTCTCATTTTGTCTGTCATAGTTGACATGTACCTATGATGAAAATTACAGGCCTCTCATCTTTTTAAGTGGGAGAACTTGCACAATACATACATGCATAGTATTAGAGAAAAATACATGCATACATACAAATCTGAGACGGCACATGCCACTGTGCCCTTATGCCTGTTTTTTTACATTATTAAATGGACTGTAAATATCTACCACATGATTAACAAAGATTAACTTCCAACTGAAAGAGAAGCTTTCTACAAGCAGGCAGGGAATCTGCTACAAATAACATTTAACCTGTGAGATTAAGGAGTTGGAGTGATTGAAAAAACAGAGATTGACATAGTATGAAAGAGTGAGAGAAAGCAAGACTAGATAAAGAGATCTATAGAACACGGCACAGTAGGTGGGTGATTGCTGCTTACATGCTAGGTTGGATGGATCGAAGGGGTCAAAAGAGAAGGAGAGGATGTTCTCTGCATAGCTCTTCTTCCACAGCTTGGTCCCTGTGTCGCCGTTCCACAGGACTATGTAGTTAGGTGGATGGATGGCCAGGAGAAGATCACGTGAAGCGTCCTGAGTCCACAACCAGTCCATATCTGAGAGCAAGAGGGAAAAGAGCGAGAGAGAGGGAAAAAAAGATTGCGAGCGAGAGAGAGAGAGAGAGAGAGACAGAGGGAAAAAAAGATTGCGAGCGCGC
This sequence comes from Salmo salar, assembly GCF_965601325.2. Lineage (NCBI taxonomy): Eukaryota > Metazoa > Chordata > Actinopteri > Salmoniformes > Salmonidae > Salmo > Salmo salar. The sequence continues at coordinate 3,760,936 of NC_138308.1, read as the reverse complement.
GAGACAGAGAGAGAGAGACAGAGAGAGAGACAGAGACAGAGACAGAGAGAGACAGAGACAGAGACAGAGAGAGAGACAGAGACAGAGACAGAGACAGAGACAGAGACAGAGAGAGACAGAGAGAGAGACAGAGAGAGACAGAGAGAGACAGAGAGAGACAGAGAGAGACAGAGAGAGACAGAGAGAGACAGAGAGAGACAGAGAGAGACAGAGAGAGACAGAGAGAGACAGAGAGAGACAGAGAGAGACAGAGAGAGACAGAGAGAGACAGAGAGAGAAAAAAAAGAGAGCGAGAGGAAAAAGAGCATATAAGATATATTTGAAATAATGTTTGTGGATGAATTTACTTCTGCCAGATAGTCAAAAATGTGATTTTCCTGTGTTTTATATATACAGCGCATTCAGAAAGTAATCAGACTCCTTGACTTTTCCCCACTTTGTTACGTTACACACAGCCTTATTCTAAAATGGATTAAGCAAAACATTTCTCAATCTACACACAACAGCCCATGATGACAATACGCAAACATGTTCAGAAATGTTTGCAAATGTATTAATTGTCCTTGAGTGGCCCAGCCAGAGCCCGGACTTGAATCCGATCAAACATCTCCGGCGACGTAGAACATTGTAAAAATAAAGAAAAACCCTTCAAATGAGTATGGGTCCAAACTTTTGACTGCTAATGTATACACCACACACACACACAGCAGTATTTGGGGAGTTTCTCTCATTCTTCTCTGCAGATCCTCTCAAGCTCTATCAGGTTGGATGGGGAGTGTCGCTGCACAGCTATTTTCAGGTCTCTCCAGAGATGTTCGATTGTATTCAAGTCCGGGCTCTGGCTGGACCACTAAAAGACATTCAGAGACTTGTCCTGCAGCCACTCCTGCGTTGTCTTGGCTGTCTGCTTAGGGTCGTTGTCCTGTTGGAAGGTGACCCTTAGACCTCAGACTGGTGCGGAGTGCTCTGGAGCAGTATCTCTTTGTACTTTGCTACATTTATCTTTCCCTCAATCCTGACTTGCTCCTAGTCCCTGCCACTGCCAAACATCCCCACAGCATGATGCTGCCACCTCCATGCTTCACTGTAGGGGTGGTGCCAGGTTTCCTCCAGATGTGACACTTGGCATTCAGGCCAAAGAGTTCAATCTTTGTTTCATCAGACCAGAGAATCTTGTTTCTCATGGTCAGAGTCTTTAGGTGCCTTTTGGCAAACTCCAAGCAGGCTGTCATGTGCCTTTTACTGAGGAGTGGCTTCTGTCTGGCCTGATTGGTGGAGTGCTACAGAGATGGTTGTCCTTTTGGAAGGTTCTCTCATCTCCACTGAGAAACTCTGGAGCTCTGTCAAAGTGAAAATCAGGTTCTTTGTCACCTCCATGACCAATGCACTTCTCCCCACGATATATCAAGCTGGTCGGGCAGCCAGTTCAAATCAAACTATTTGTCACGAGCCGAATACAAGTGTAGACCTTACCATGAAATACTTACAAGCCCTTAACCAACAGTGCAGTTCAAGAAGAGTTAAGAAAATATTTACCAAATAAACTGAAGTAAAAAATTATAAAAAGTAACATAATAACGAGGCTATATTAGGGGGTACCGGTATTGAGTCAGTGTGCGGGGGTACAGGTTAGAGATAATTTGTGGCCATTCGATTAATTTTTCAGCAGTCTTACGCTTTGGTAAAAGCTGTTAAGGAGCCTTTTGGTCCTAGACTTGGCGCTCCGGTATCGCCTGCCGTGCCGTAGCTGAAAAAAAACAGTCTATGACTTGGGTGAGTGGAGTCTGACAGTTTTATGGGCTTTCGTCTGACACCACCTATTATATTGGTCCTGGATTGCAGGAAGCTTGGCCCCAGTGATGTACTGGGCCGTAAGCACTACCCTCTGCAGCGCCTTACGGTCATATGCCGAGCAGTTGCCACACCAGGCGGTGATGCAACCGGTCAGGATGCTCTCGATGGTGCAGCTGTAGAACCTTTTGAGGATCTGGGGACCCATGCCAAATCTTTTCAGTCTCCTAAGGGGGAAAAGGTTTTGTCATGCCCTCTTCACGACTGTCTTGGTGAGAGTTCTAGGAAGTGTTAGTGGTTCAAAACGGCTTCCATTTAAGAATGATGGACACCACTGTTCTTGGGAACCTTTAATGCTGTAGACATTTTTTGATACTCTTACCCAGAGCTGTGCCTCAACACGATCCTGTCTCGGAACTCTACGGACAATTTCTTCTACCTCATGGCTTGGTTTCAGGGACTAGGATATTTGTCAGCTCAAGAGGATAATAACCTTGCTGAAAAAGAAAAAAAACTATCCCAGGGTTTATGATATATCTAATTTTAATTTATTCATTATTCAAAATGTATGTCAGGGAGGTTTGGCTTAATGTACTTGAAAGGAAATCATTGATACAGGTTGTAATTTCTTGGTCTCTTGCTTTCTCAAAGTTGATGTAATAAATGCAGCAGTGGTCCTTTTCCAAGGTTTGGCTCTCACCCTGGATAGGTTTGGAGTGCTCCTGGATCTCACAGTGGGCCGTGCCACTCACCACATCCCACACGATAATCTTCCCTGCTGAATCGGCAGAGGCCAGCCTCAGAGAGTAGGGCGAGCTCAGGCTGTGGTGGTAGTTCTCCCTGGACCATTTCACCTGCAGGCAGAGAGAGAAAAGGAGAGAGTGGGAGCAGGTGAGATGGTTTAGCCTATTTGAACATAGCTCTCTAGAACACACAATTAAAAACAACCAGAACCCAATTGACTACCAAATTACACATGCTGAACTTTCAAATAAAATTTTACCTGGAAAGGCATATGGCCCTGACAGCTAGAGGAATTAAATGCTAAAACACAGTACTCCTGTGCTGCAGGGTGCCTTATTAAAACCTGGTTTTGGAGAGTGGCTGCATCCCTGATATCCTATATAACCCCCATATATAAAAAAGTTTAAAAAAGTGACAAATTAGAGCCTAATAACTATATGCATCACCCGTAACATGGGGAAACTGTTCTGCTGTATTCTCAATAGCTGAATACAGACCTTCCTCAGTCAGCATAAAAGGCCTTCTACCCAAACGCAGAACAGACCACACACACCTGCATGTTCATCAGAAACGCAGAGGAAAAGTACTTGCATGTTTTGTTGATTATAAAGAATGCTTTTGATTCCATATGGCATGATAGATTATACTGTAAACCTGTCCAAAAAAAATAAGAGGTTTTGGGGGCAAAGTAGGCGACATCATAAAATCAATTTACTCAAACACACATTATTAAAATTAAACAATAAAAGAGAATTTGGCACAGGGGTGGGGGTTTGCTGCCCATATACAAAGTCTTAAACACTGGCCAGTTTAATAAATGGAACTCGTCACTTTAATAACGTTTACATATCTTGCAGTACTCATCTCATATGTATATACTAGAGGTCGACCGATTATGATTTTTTTCAACGCCGATACCGATTATTGGAGGACCCAAAAAAAGCCGATACCAATTAAAAATCGGCAGATTTTTTAACAATACTGAATGAACACTTATTTTAACTTAATATAATACATCAATAAAATATATTTAGCCTCAAATAAATAATGAAACATGTTCTGCTGCCTGCAACATCCTCCAGCATGGAGGGCCGCACAGCCCTCCATGTGCTCGCCAGAGGTAGCCTGACTGCCATTAGGTACCGAGATGAGATCCTCAGACCCCTTGTGAGACCATATGCTGGTGCGGTTGGCCCTGGGTTCCTCCTAATGCAAGACAATGCTAGACCTCATGTGGCTGGAGTGTGTCAGCAGTTCCTGCAAGAGGAAGGCATTGATGCTATGGACTGGCCCGCCCGTTCCCCAGACCTGAATCCAATTGATCACATCTGGGACATCATGTCTCGCTCCATCCACCAACGCCACGTTGCACCACAGACTGTCCAGGAGTTGGCGGATGCTTTAGTCCAGGTCTGGGAGGAGATCCCTCAGGAGACCATCCGCCACCTCATCAGGAGCATGCCCAGGCGTTGTAGGGAGGTCATACAGGCACGTGGAGGCCACACACACTACTGAGCCTCATTTTGACTTGTTTTAAGGACATTACATCAAAGTCGGATCAGCCTGTAGTGTGGTTTTCCACTTTCATTTTGAGTGCGACTCCAAATCCAGACCTCTATGGGTTGATAAATTGGATTTCCATTGATTATTTTTGTGTGATTTTGTTGTCAGCACATTCAACTATGTAAAGAAAAAAGTATTTAATAAGATTATTTCATTCAGATCTAGGATGTGTTATTTTAGTGTTCCCTTTATTTTTTTGAGCTATATATATATATATATAAAATTCAGCAGCAGTACCAGCACGATGATGTATCACATCAAGAACAAACACCCGGGTGCCATCACATTGATGCTAGCGGGGAGACTGATGCGTGCCGTCTGAGGTGATCACACAGTTGTGTAGAATGATTGAGTGTGATGATGCCAATCAGTGTGGTCGAGGGCTTTAGGGGAGTTAATTCGTTACCTTGAGCCAGAGTACTGCATGCCATCACGAGGTACAATAACAAATAGAAATCAAAAAGCACTACCAGGAGAAAAAATATAAGTGCTGAAAGTGAAGCTAGCCACAGCCGTCAAGTTCGCTCTCACAACTGACTGTTGTACTGTGCTGACCACCGAGATCTAAATTACCACGACTTGCCACTTCAGCGACGTTGACTGGGTAATGGAATCAACGGTCCTCCTGACACAGAGTCTATCTGTCAGACACACAGCTGACAACCTCGGGGAGAAGCTGACCAGTGATGTTGAGACGTGGGACATAATGACTGTGTTGGCATGCATCCACGACAACGCACGCAACATTGTGGCTGCCAATTCCCCTGCTTGCGTCCCCTGGGACTCGGTGCCATGCTATGCACGCAGACTTCAACTCCGCATCAACGATGACTTCAATATGTATGTGTCGTATTATTGTTGCTGCTGAGAGACTGGTTAGGCACTTTAACCATAGCCAACTCAGCCACCAAGGCACTAGGAGCCAAGCAAGTCCAAATGCAGCTGCCGCAGCACCACCTGATCCAGTCTTGTAAAGACAGACCGAGTTCCAGCGTGTGGCATGTTTGAGAGGTTGGTGGAGCAGAGACAGCCGTGCTGTTCAACCGGACCGTCACCAAGCTGCAAGAGGCAGAACTCTCGAGCTCCCAGATGATCACTGGCAAATAATGATGGAGATCAAGCCCGTCTTGCCAACCCTGACATGTGCAACCACCATCATGTCATACAAAAGATGTCCATCACCAACATATACCTCATCACATTCAGCCTACTGCAAACATCTTTTCCGTGGAGTGGATAAAAGCAGGAGAGTGTTAGAGTTCAGAAGTCCCTCTGAAAAACGCATGCAGGAATGAATCTATAAAATTAGGCTATATTGTATATAGGCTATTAGCAGCCAATTGTTATTGTCATTGTCTTATTGAAAGTATTAGGAGAAGCAAAACCATAAATTGCACATTTATGAAAAAAATATATTTTTGAAGGATAGGATATGCAAAATCATATAATACTTATTTTATTCTTCACAGGTGGATGCAAAACATCTGACCTTAAATGGCACCTCTCGTCACATTGATGTTGGACCATCGCCACAAGCATCTGCGATTTCTTTTGCCAGCTGAGAGTGACCGCAAAAACAAAGCTGCTCAAGTTGGCGGACTTGGCATCCACTGACACAGATGCGACTGGGTCAAATGGAGAGGCCGCAGCAGCCGAGAGAGTGTGCCCCGCTGCTGCTGACAGAGGGTGACTGATCGAGCCAGGAAGCCTTGGGTCTTCAGAGCCTATTTGGGAGCGCCAACAACGCCATGCTGTTACTCCTTGGTGTGACTACAACCCCGCACTTGAGAGAGAGAGGCAGAAAACAAGGTGGACAACTACTTGAGAGACATTCCCCCCCATCACTCAATGTGAATCCACGTCACTGGTGGAAAGTCAACAGTGCAAGATTCCCAAGGATCGCCACTTTAGCGAGACGCTACAATTTGCTGACAATAGTCCACAATGGGCCTACTGTTAACTGAAAGAAAATGTTAATGTTTTGAAAATGAAATGGAAAAGCAAAATAGCGTTTTTTGTTACTGTTTTGTTGTTAATTTGCAAGAATATGTTGTACAATGTAGCATACATTGTACAATAAGATATTTTTACATTTGGGAAATGAAAGGTTTTACATTTGGCTGCTTCATTTTAATGAAGCTCTTAATGAAAACAGCCGTTACTTGTACGCATGCAATTCACAGAGGAGTCAGAAGTTATCAGCGGAACCATTATTTGATTTAGTCAAGTTTAAATCTGCTATGGTTGCTAAAAAGGAGTAAAAATGTTCAACAAAAAGACTCATTACAACTAAATTATACGTTGATAAATCAAATGTATAAAAATAATGTTGTCCATAAATCAAGACCATACCACCTAAAATAAAATGTAGGCCCTATTAAAACTTCTAAATACAGTATCGAAATAAAAATAACCTTTATTTAACTAGACAAGTCAGTTAAGAACAAATTCTTATTTACAATGACAGCCTACCCCGGCCAAACCCGGACGACGCTGGGTCAATTGTGCACCGCCCTACGGGACTCCAAATCACAGCCGGATGTAACACAGCCTGGATTCGAACCGGGGACTGTAGTGAAGACTTGCACTGAGACCGCTGCGCCACTCGGGAGCTGAAGCAAACTTTATCAGTGGCTTTTTGGCCCAAACACAGTGAAACGTGGCCGAATCTTGCTGACAAAGAGAAAAAGCTTACTCTCACCAAGGTCAGAGAGAACCCACTTTCTTACTTTGGATGATAAATACCACTTCGCTTGAAAACCGACTTTTTACTTAGAACCAGACATGAATATAGTTTACTCCTGCGATAGGTTACATTCACTTTTGCAAATGTAATCTAGGCTACATGCTATGAATTCACTCAAACAACATATTCAAAAAAAGGCAGAGGCTACTTCCTGGGATTTTCCCATTATGATATTGAAAAACCCTGACTGGAACTTACCTTGACCACATTGGCTTTGTGTCTCTCCAGAACCTGGATGGTCTGGGAAGTCTTTGGGTCGATGATGAGGATGCTGGAGTGACATCCCTGGGCTATCAGCCCCTGCCAACCCCTAGAAGAGAAGAGATTTAAAATATAGGAGATATAACTAACCTATCTCGCACAGCAGCAGGGTATACCGTATCCATCAAAGATAAAATGTATATTTTAACCTATCAACAGGGCAGCACACAGCTGCTTGAAAAGTGGGGTCATTACAGCAGCGGCATGTTCTAGGGTGAGACGGTATCCAGATTTTCATATCGTCATATACCAGGATAAATGTATTACCGGCTTAGTACACAAGGTGGCGCCAATGAAATGCAAAAAAAAAAACCCATTGGGCGTCTATTAAAAGAATGCTAAGAAAATGTGCAGTGAGTCCGCTAGCTAAACTTAACAAGCGCAAACCAATTATTTTTTACTTTTTTTTGCAAAGGCAGGCAATCCAGCTCATGAACATACATAAACTCAGCAAAAAAAGAAACACCCTCTCACTGTCAGCTGCGTTTATTTTCAGCAAACTTAACATGTGTAAATATTTGTATGAACATAAGATTCAACAATTGAGAAAAACTGAACAAGTTCCACAGACATGTGACTAACAGAAATGGAAAAATGTGTCCATGATCAAGGGGGGGGGGGCCGTACTCACTACTAGAGGTTGACCGATTAATCGGAATGGCCGATTTCAAGTTTTCATAACAATCGGTAATCAGCATTTTTGGACACCGATTGTAACCGATTACATTGCACTCCACGAGGAGACTGCGTGGCATGCTGACTACCTGTTATGCAAGTGCAGCAAGGAGCCAAGGTAAGTTGCTAGCTAGCATTAAACGTATCTTATAAAAAACAATCAATCTTAACATAATCACTAATTAGCTACACATGGTTGATGATATTACTAGTTTATCTAGCTTGTCCTGCGTTGCATATAATCGATGCGGTGCCTATTAATTTCTCATCGAATCACAGCCTACTTTGCCAAACGGGTGATGATTTAACAAGCGCATTCGCAAAAAAAGCAGTCGTTCCACCAATGTGTACCTAACCATAAACATCAATGCCTTTCTTTAAAATCAACACACATTTATATTTTTAAACCTGCAAATTTAGTTAATATTGACTGCTAACATGAATTTCTTTTAACTAGGGAAATTGTGTCACTTCTCTTGCGTTCCGTACAAGCAGAATCAAGGTATATGCAGCAGTTTGGGCCGCCTGGCTCGTTGCGAACTGTGTGAAGACCATTTCTCTTCCTAACAAAGACCGTAATTAATTTTCCGTATCTCACCGAAAGAACAAACCTTTTGTTTTCGAAATTATGTAGCAGTCTGACTGAGCGGTGATAGGCGGCAGCAGCAGGCTCATAAGCATTCATTCAAACAGCACTTTCCTGCATTTGCCAGCAGCTCGTCGCTGTGCTTCAAGCATTGAGCTGTTTATGACTTCAAGCCTATCAGCTCCCGAGATTACGCTGGTGTAACCGATGTGAAATGGCTAGCTAGTTAACGGGGTGCGCGCTAATTGCGTTTCAATCGGTGACGTCACTCGCTCTGAGACCTTGAAGTAGTTGTTCCCCTTGCTCTGCAAAGGCTGCGGCTTTTGTGGAGCGATGGGTAACGATGCTTCGAAGGTGGCTGTTGTTGATGTGTCCCTGGTTCGAGCCCAGGTAGGGGCGAGGAGAGGGACGGAAGCTATACTGTTACACTGGCAATACTAAAGTGCCTATAAGAACATCCAATAGTCAAAGGTATATGAAATACAAATCGTATAGAGGGAAATAGTCCTATAATAACTACAACCTAAAACTTCTTACCTGGGAATATTGAAGACTCATGTTAAAAGGAACCACCAGCTTTTATATGTTCTCATGTTCTGATCAAGGAACTTAAATGTTAGTTTTTTTTTTACATGGCACGTATTGCACTTTTACTTTCTTCTCCAACACTTTGTTTTTGCATTATTTAAACAAAATTGAACATTTTTCATTATTTATTTGAGGGTAAACTGATTTTATTGATGTATTATATTAAGTTAAAATAAGTGTTCATTGTTCATTCAGTATTGTTGTAATTATAAATATATATAAATAACCGGACGATTAATCTCAATACTTTTTTTGGTCCTCCAATAATTGGCATCGGTATGGAAAAATCATAGTCGGTCGACCTCTAGTCTTAAGCGTCTCACACTACGGACATTGCAATTTATTGCACTGGCCACATCTGCAGTCCTCATGCCTCCTTGCAGCAATGAGATGAGCAGGGACCCTGGGCATCTTTTGTTTGGTCTTTTTCCAGAGTCAGTAGAAAGGCCTCTTTAGTGTCTTAAGTTTGAATTGCATACCGTCTGTAAGCTGTTAGTGTCTTAACGACAGTTCCACAGGTGCAAATTCATTAATTGTTTATGGTTCATTGAACAAGCATGGGAAACAGTGTTTAAACCCTTTACAATGAAGATCTGTGAAGTTATTTGGATTATACAAATTATCTTTGAAAGACAGGGTGCTGAAAAAGGGACGTTTATATGGAGCAGCATGTGTAGGCTACACGCTATGTCGTTGTGAAGATTGCTATGGCAATGGGCCTGCCTGCTCAGAGAAGAGTCAGGAGGAGAAAACAGGTGAGAACGGAGGGGAGAAAAAAAACAAGGACATCAAGATAGATAAAATAAAAAATAGCTGCCACTATCACCTTTATTTAAGTAGGTAGGGTAGTTTAGAACAAGTTGTCATTTACAACTGCGACCTGCCCAAGATAAAGCAAAGCAGTACGACAGAGTTACACATGGAATAAATAAACAAACGTGAAGTCAATAATACAATAGAAAAGAGAGTCTACATACAGTGTGTGCAGATGAGGTAGGATAAGGGAGGTAAGGCAATAAATAGGCTATAGTGGCGAAATAATTACAATATAGCAATTAAACAGTGGAGTGATAGATGTGCAGAAGATTAGTGTGCAAGTAGAGATACTGGGGTGCAAAGGAGCAAAATAAAATAACAGTATGGGGATGAGGTAGCTGGATGGTCTATTTACAGATGGGCTATGAACAGGTGCAGTGATCTGTGAGCTGCTCTGACAGCTGGTGCTTAAAGTTAGTGAGGGAGATATGAGCCTCCAGCTTCAGTAAGTTTTGCAGTTTGTCCCAGTCATTGGCAGCAGAGAACTAGAAGGAAAGGCGGCCAAAGGGGGAATTGGCTTTGGGGATGACCAGTGAAATATACCTGCTGGAGCGCGTGCTACGCGAGGGTGCTGCTATGGTGACCAGTGAGCTGAGATAAGAAGGGGCTTTACCTAGCAAAGACTTATAGATGACCTGGAGCCAGTGGGTTTGGCGACAAATATGAAGCGAGGGCCAGCCAAGGAAAGCATACAGGTAGCAGAGGTGGGTAGTATATGGGGCTTTGGTGAGAAAACGGATGCACTGTGATAGACTGCATCCAATTTTCTGAGTAGAGTGTTGGAGGCTATTTTGTAGATGACGTCGCCGAAGTCGAGGATCGGTAGGATGGTCGGTTTTACGAGGGTATGTTTGGCAGCATGAGTGAAGGATGCTTTGTTTTGAAATAGGAAGCCGATTATAGATTTAATTTTGGATTGTAGATGCTTAATGTGAGTCTGGAAGGAGAGTTTACAGTCTAACCAGCCACCTAGGTATTTGTAGTTGTCCACGTATTCTAAGTCAGAACCGTCCAGAATAGTGATGCTGGACAGGCAGACAGGTGCGGGCAGCGATCGGTTGAAGAGCATGCACTTCGTTTTACTTGTATTTAAGAGCAGTTGGAGGCCACGGAAGGAGAGTTGTATGGCACTGAAGCTCGTGTGGAGGTTAGTTAACACAGTGTCCAAAGAAGTGCCAGAAGTATACAGAATGGTATCGTCTGCATAGAGGTGGATCAGAGAATCTCCAGCAGCAAGAGCGACATCATTGATGTATACAGAGTAGAGTCGGCCCACGAATTGAACCCTGTGGCACCCCCATAGAGACTGCCAGAGGTCCGCACAACAGGCCCTCCAATTTGACACACTGAAGTGTAGTTGGAGAAGTAGTTGGTGAACCAGGCGAGGCAGTCATCTGAGAAACCAAGGCTGTTGAGTCTACCGATAAGAAATGTGGTGATTGACAGAGTTGAAAGCCTTGGCTAGGTCAATGAATACAGCTGCACAGTACTGTTTTTTTTAATAGATGGCGGTTATGATATCGTTTAGGACCCTGAGCGTGGCTGAGGTGCACCCAAGACCAGCTCGGAAACCAGATTGCATAGCGGAGAAGGTAAGGTGGGATTTGAAATGGTTGGTGTTCTGTTAACCTGTTGGGGATAGGGGGCAGTATTTGCACGGCTGGATAAAAAACGTACCCAATTTAATCTGGTTACTACTCCTGCCCAGTAACTAGAATATGCATATAATTATTGGCTTTGGATAGAAAACACCCTAAAGTTTCTAAAACTGTTTGAATGGTGTCTGTGAGTATAACAGAACTCCTATGGCAGGCCAAAACCTGAGAAGATTTCAAGCAGGAAGTGGCCTGTCTGAGAAGTAGTGTTTCATCTTGGCTCTTTTTATTGAAGACTCAGGATCTGTGCAATAACGTGACACTTCCTACGTCTTCCATAGGGTCTCAGAGCCCGGGAAAACGTTGAACGATATCGAGGCAGGCTCTGGCTGAAACACTTTATCGCTTTTGGCAAGTGGCCACTCAGAGTACTATGGGCTTAGGCGCGTGCCCGCTTCGACCGAATGCTTTCTTTTCCTTTGTCTGTTTATCTAAACGCAGATTCCCGGTCGGAATATTATCTCTTTTTTATGAGAAAAATGGCATAAAAAATGATTTTAAACAGCGGTTGACATGCTTCGAAGTACGGTAATGGAATATTTAGAATTCTTTTGTCACGAATTGCGCCATGCTCGTCACCCTTATTTAGCCTTTAGGATAGTGTCTAGAACGCACGAACAAAACGCAGCTGTTTGGATATAACGATGGATTATTTTGGACCAAACCAACATTTGTTATTGAAGTAGAAGTCCTGGGAGTGCATTCTGACGAAGACAACAAAGGTAAGAACATTTTTCTTATAGTAAATCTGACTTTGATGAGTGCTAAACCTGCTGGGTGTCTAAATAGCTAGCCCTGTGATGCCGGGCTATCTACTGAGAATATTGCAAAATGTGCTTTCACCGAAAAGCTATTTTAAAATCGGACATATCGAGTGCATAGAGGAGTTCTGTATCTATAATTCTTAAAACAATTGTTATGCTTTTTGTGAACGTTTATCGTGAGTAATTTAGTAAATTCACCGGCAGCGTTCGGTGGGAATGCTAGTCACATGCTAGTCACATGCTAATGTAAAAAGCTGGTTTTTGATATAAATATGAACTTGATTGAACAAAACATGCATGTATTGTATAACATAATGTCCTAGGGTTGTCATCTGATGAAGATCAAAGGTTAGTGCTACATTTAGCTGTGGTTTGGGTTTGTGTGACATTATATGCTAGCTTGAAAAATGGGTGTCTGATTATTTTTGGCTCGGTACTCTGCTGACATAATCTAATGTTTTGCTTTCGTTGTAAAGCCTTTTTGAAATCGGACAGTGTGGTTAGATTAACGAGAGTCTTATCTTTAAAATGGTGTAAAATAGTCATATGTTTGAAAAATTGAAGTAATAGCATATCAAGGATTTGAATAATGCGCCACGGGATTCAACTGGCTGTTTATTAGGTGGGACGCAAGCGTCCCACCTAGCCCATAGAGGTCAACTTGGCTTCCGAAGACCTTAGAAAGGCAGGGAAGGATAGATATAGGTCTGTAGCAGTGTGGGTCTAGAGTGTCTCCCCCTTTGAAGAGGGGGATGACCGCGGCAGCTTTCTAATCTTTGGGGATCTCAGACAACACGAAAGAGAGATTGAACAGGCTAGTAAATAGGGGTTCCAACAATTCCGGCTGATAATTTTAGAAAGAGGGTCCAGATTGTCTAGCCCGGCTAATTTGTAGGGGTCCAGATTTTGCAGCTCTTTCAGAACATCGGCTATCTGGATTTGGGTGAAGGAGAAATGGGGGAGGCTTGGGCAAGTTGCTGTGGGGGGGTTCAGGGCTGTTAACCGGGGTAGGGGTAGCCAGGTGGAAAGCATGGCCAGCCGTAGAAAAATGCTTCTTAAAATTCTCAATTATCGTGGATTTATCAGTGGTGACAGTATTTCCTAGCCTCAGTGCAGGGGCAGCTGGGAGGAAGTGCTCTTATTCTCCATGGACTTTACAGTGTCCCAGAACTTTTTAGAGTTTGTGCTACAGGATGCAAATTTCTGTTTGAAAAAGCTAGCCTTTGCTTTCCTAACTGCCTGTGTATATTGGTTCCTAACTTCCCTGAAAAGTAGCATATCGTGGGGCTATTCTATGCTAATGCAGTACGCCACAGGATGTTTTTGTGCTTTCAAGGGCAGTCAAGTCTGGAGAGAACAAGGGCTATATCTGTTCCTGGTTAAAAAATTATGGGGCATGCTTATTTAAGATGGTGAGGAAGGCACTTTTAAAGAATAACCAGGCATCCTCTACTGACGGGATGAGGTCAGTATCCTTCCAAGAAACCCGGGCCAGGTTGATTACAAAGGCCTGCTCGTTTTAGTGTTTTAGGGAGCGTTTGACAGTGATGAGGGATGGTTGTTTGACTGCAGGCCCATTACGGACGCAGGCAATGAGGCAGTAATTGCTGAGATCCTGGTTGAAGACAGCAGAGGTGCATTTGGAGGGCAGGTTGGTTAGGATGATATCTATGAGGGTGCCCGTGTTTACGGATTTGGGGTTGTATCTGGTAGGTTCATTGATAATTTGTGTGAGATTGAGGGCATCAAGCTTAGATTGTCGGATGGCCGGGGTATTAAGCATGTCCCAGTTTAGGTCACCTAACAGCACGAGCTCTGACGATAGATGGGGGGCAATCAATTCACATATGGTTTGGGCACAGACCTGGATAGTATGACAGAACTCTGCAGGCTAACACCGCCACCTTTGGCAGTTCTATCTTGTCGGAAAATGTTATAGTTAGGGATGGAAATTTCAGGGTTTTTGGTGGTCTTCCTAAACCAGGATTCAGACACGGCTAGGACATCCGGGTTGGCAGAGTGTGCTAAAGCAGCGAATAAAACAAACTTAGGGAGGAGGCTTCTAATGTTAACATGCATGAAACCAAGGCTTTTACGGTTACAGAAGTCAACAAATGAGAGCGCCTGGGGAATGGAAGTGGAGCTAGGCACTACAGTTCCTAGATTAACCTCTACATCACCAGAGGGACAGAGGAGGAGTAGGTTAAGGGTACGGCTAAAGGCTATAAGAACTGGTTGTCTAGTACGTAGGGAACTGAGAGTAAAAGGAGCAGGTTTCTGGGCACGGTAGAATAGATTCAAGGCATAATGTACAGGCAAAGGTATGGTAGGATGTGAATACAGTGGAGGTAAATCTATGCATTGAGTGACGATGAGAGATATTGTCTCTAGAAACATAATTTAAATCAGGTGAGGTCACCGTATGTGTGGGAGGTAGAACTGAAGGGTTAGCTAAGGCGTATTGAGCAGGGCTAGAGGCTCTACAGTGAAATAAGGATATAATCACTAACCAAAACAGCAATGGACAAGGCATATTGACATTGTGGAGAGGCATGCGTAGCCGAGTTATCATAGGGGTCCAGTGAGTAGCTCGGTGGGCTGGAGACACGGCGATTCAGACGGCTAGTGGGCCGGGGCTAGCAAGCTAGCAGAAGGGCCTTAGAGGGACGTGCGCGATGGAAGAAGTCTGTTGTAGCCCCCTTGTGCTGTTACGTCGGCAGACCAGTCCTATTAATTCAGCCACTTAGTTAGATTAACTAGCATGTTCAATTTAGGGGTTAACGCAAAATGCTGTCTTTTTCACACAGGAAAAAAATATAAAAACGCATTAGAAATACAGTATCTTTCTATGTTTTGTAAATGCAGATGTAAAACGCTTCTTATTGAAATTTCTACTCAGCATTAGACTCATTTTGTGCTTCAGTTGCGCACTTCTCCACTCAGATGAGAATTAAAAAAAATACATTCTATCAGCAGACAGAGCTCTGACTGATGTGCAGCTACTTTTCTCCGGTGTAACCAGCCAACTTTTCTCCAACAGGAAATGTAGTCTGGCTACATTCTTTCTATGATAAGCATTAGAAATATGATGGCCATGCATCGTTTTTGCAATAAAGACCATGCTTTTTCATTGTAAGCTCATTTACTTGTGCGGCTGCCAGTAAAATAGCATTGCACTTTGTCATTGATGAAAATGAAGGTATTTTCTGCTGAATGTGTTGTACTAATGTATTTTCTGTGAAGGAAAACTATAGTTGCACGTCCCTGATCACTATATTGAAGCAAAAAAAAATGTACAAAAAAAAAATACAAAAAAAAAAAACTTTCATTACAAAACACGATCCCTGTCAATACACAGCTGGACTCACCTGCAAACCGCTTTCTCCTGTTGTGCGATTTACAGACACAACTGACTGGCTAAACTGTTCTAGGGAACTTTTGTAAGCTTTAGAATTTAAATGTGACAGGTGAAATGAAGAACACAAATCAGTTTTATCTCCTAAAGTACAGCAGAAGTTGACTGCAGATATTTACTTAAGTAACTACAAATACTAAAATGTATTGAAAAAGTTAAGAAATAGTTGGCACGGAATTGAAAAATTCATCCTGTTGCCATTTCCAAATACCCCGGTATATACGGTATACCACCCAAGCCTAGCGTGTTCAGCAGGACAGATAGAAATATGCCATTGTTATGTAGAACAAACATGCCTCTGACAATAAACCATAGTTATCTCCAAGCGTCCTATAGTAAGAAGTTGAGTATGGAATTTTTTTATACAGTGTGTAATTTCGAGTATACTTAAAATGCCCGGATATCATACTCATTTCGGATTTTCACGTAGTAGAATTCGCTGCATAATATTGAGCAAGAGAACCGTCTCTTTACACCCACGTGTTTGACAACAGCTGATAAATGAGAATAGGGGACATTCGATGATGCCTACTCAGAATGGATTTTACATACACTACATGACCAACAGTATGTGGACACCTGCTCATCGAACAGCTCATTCCAAAATCATGGGCATTAATATGGAATTAGTCCCCCTTTCCTACTATAACAGCCTCCACTATTCTAGGAAGGCTTTCCACTAGATGTTGGAACATTTCTGCGGAGACTTGCTTGCATTCAGCCACAAGAGCTTTAGTCAGGTTGGGCACTGATGTTAGGCGATTAGGCCTGGCTCGCAGTCGGCTTTCTAATTCATCCCAAAGGCGTATGATGGGGTTGAGGTCAGGGCTCTGTGCAGGCCAGTCAAGTTCTTCCACACCGATCTCAACAAACCATTTCTGTATGGACCTCGCTTCAAGCATTGTCATGCTGAAACAGGAAAGGGCCTACCCCAAACTGTTGCCACAAAGTTGGAAGCACAGAATCATCTGGAATGTCATTGTTTACTGAAGCATTGACTGGAGCTAAGGGGCCTAGCCCGAAAAATGAAAAACAGCCCCAGACCATTATTACTTCACCACCAAACTTTACAGTTGGCACTATGCATTGGGGAAGGTAGCATTCTCCTGGCATCTGCCAAACCCAGATTTGTCCATGGGACCAACAGATGGTGAAGCATGATTCATCACTCCAGAGAACGCTTTTCCATTGCTCCAGAGTCCAATGGTAGCAAACTTTACACCACTCCAAGCGACACTTGGCATTGCAAAGCATTAGGCTTGTGTTTGTTCATTTGCGTTGTTTGTGACTTATTTTAACATAATGTTGACGCTAGATTGCAAACGTGCAATCTTTGGGGAATAAAATCGATGACCTACGCGGAAGATTAAAGTACCAACGGGACATTCAAAACTGTAAAATCTTATGCTTCATGGAGTCGTGGCTGAACGACAACACTATCAACATACAGCTGGCTGGTTATACGCTGTACTGGCAGGATAGAACAGCGGCGTCTGGTAATACAAAGGGTGGCGGACTATGAGAGGCTGGCACTAAGACATCATTGAATGAGCTGTATTCCACCAAATAAGCAAACAAGAAAATGCTCACCCAGAGGTGGAGCTTCTAGTAGCCGGGGACTTTCATGCAGGGAAACTTAAATCTGCTTTACCAAATTGCTATCAGCATGTTAAATATGCAACCAGAGAGGAAAAAATACAAATCTGGACCACTTTTACTTAACACAGAGAAGCATACAAAGCTCTCCCTCCATTTGGCTAATCTGACCATAATTATATCCTCCTGACTAGAGGTCAACCGATTATGATTTTTTTTTTCAACGCCGATACCGATTATTGGAGGGCCCCAAAAAACCCACGCCGCTGTCGATTAATCAGCTGATTTTTTAAATTTCTTTTTAATAATGACAATTACCACAATACTGAATGAACACTTATTTTAACTTAATATAATACATCAATAAAATCTATTTAGCCTCATAAATAATGAAACATGTTCAATTTGGTTTAAATAATGCAAAAACAAAGTGTTGGAGAAGAAAGTAAAAGTGCAATACGTGCCATGTAAAAAAAAAACGAACATTTAAGTTCCTTGATCAGAACATGAGAACATATGAAAGCTGGTGGTTCCTTTTAACATGAGTCTTCAATATTCCCAGGTAAGAAGTTTTAGGTTGTAGTTATTATAGGACTATTTCCCTCTATACGATTTGTATTTCATATACCTTTGACTATTGGATGTTCTTATAGGCACTTTAGTATTGCCAGTGTAACAGTATAGCTTCCGTCCCTCTCCTCGCTCCTACCTGGGCTCAAACCAGGAACACAACGACAACAGCCACCCTCGAAGCAGTGATACCCATGCAGAGCAAGGGGAACAACTACTCCAAGTCTCAGAGCGAGTGACGTTTGAAACGCTATTAGCGCCCACCCCGCTAACTAGCTAGCCATTTCACATTGGGAGTTGATAGGCTTGAAGTCATAAACAACACAGTGCTTGAAGCATTGCGAAGAGCTGCTGGCAAACGCACGAAAGTGCTGTTTGAATGAATGCTTACGAGCCTGCTGCTGCCTACCACCGCTCAGTCAGACTGCTCTATCAAATCATAGACTTAATTATAACATAACACAGAAATACGAGCCTTTGGTCATTAAAATGGTCGAATCCGGAAACTATCATTTCGAAAACAAAACGTTTATTCTTTCAGTGAAATACGGAACCGTTCCGTATTTTATCTAAAGGATGGCATCTCTAAGTCTAAATATTGCTGTTACATAGTACAACCTTCAATGTTGTCATAATTATGTACAATTCTGGCAAATTAATTACGGCCTTTGTTCGGAATAAATGGACTTCACACAGTTCGCAATGAGCCAGGTGGCCCAAACTGCTGCATATGCCCTGACTGCTTGAACGGAACGCAAGAAAAGTGACACAATTTCCCTAGAAATAAGAAATTCATGTTAGCTGGCAATATTAACTAAATATGCAGGTTTAAAAATATATACTTGTGTATTGATTTTAAGAAAGGTGTTGATGTTTAGGTACACATTGGTGCAACGACAGTGCTTTATTCGCAAATGCGCTTGTTAAATCGTCACCCGTTTGTCGAAGTAGGCTGTGATTCAATGAGAAATTAACAGGTGCTGCATCGAATATATGCAACACAGGACACGCTAGATAAACTAGCAATATCATCAACCATGTGTAGTGAACTAGTGATTGTTAAGAGTGATTGTTTTTTTATAAGATAAGTTTAATGCTAGCTAGCAACTTACCTTGGCTTCTTGCTGCCCTCGCGTAACAGGTAGTCAGCCTGCCACACAGGCTCCTCGTGGAGTGCAATATAAGGCAAGTGGTTAGAGCGTTGAACTAGTAACCGGAAGGTTGCAAAAACGGATCCCCAAGCTGACTTACCGTGGCAACGTAAAGCAGGTGGTTAGAGCGTTGGGCTAGTTAACGTAAGGTTGCATCCCTAAGCTGACAACGTAAAAATCTGTCGTTCTGCCCCTGAACAAGGCAGTTAACCCACCGTTCCTAGGCCGTCATTGAAAATAAGAATGTGTTCTTTAACCTCTTGACGCACGCCCAGGATAGGGGGCGCTACAGCGATTTTTGAAAAAAATACGTATCCATTTTAAAATGCCTCCTACTCAAACTCAGAAGCTAGGATATGCATAGAATTAATAGATGTGGATAGAAAACACCCTAAAGTTTCTAAAACTGTTTGAATGGTGTCTGTGAGTATAACAGAACTCATATGGCAGTCAAAACCCCGAGACAGTTTCTAACAGGATGTGGAAATCTGATTTGCGGACTCAACTTCAGCACTTTGCCTATAAATCACACCGTGAGTTAGGATTCATTGAGCACTTCCTATGGCTTCCACTAGATGTCCCCAGTCTTTACAAAGTGGTTTGAGTCTTCTACTGTGAAAACTGACCGAATGAGAGGCTGTTGATCTTGGTCACATGGGGAGGCCCATCAGCATTATGACGCGGGCCCCCCTGGCTACCCTCCCCTTTCGAAACGTTTTGAAAGACAATGCAACCGTCCCCATGGAATATTATTGAAGCTCTGGTTGAAAAAGGCCCTAAAGATTTATTTACATTTACATTTAAGTCATTTAGCAGACGCTCTTATCCAGAGCGACGTACAAAATGGTGCATTCACCTTATGATATCCAGTGGAACAACCACTTTACAATAGTGCATCTAAATATTTTAAGGGGGGGGGGGGGGGTTAGAAGGATTACTTTATCCTATCCTAGGTATTCCTTAATAAAGAGGTGGGGTTTCAGGTGTCTCCGGAAGGTGGTGATTGACTCCGCTGTCTTGGCGTCGTGAGGGAGCTTGTTCCACCATTGGGGTGCCAGAGCAGCGAACAGTTTTGACTGGGCTGAGCGGGAACTGTGCTTCCTCAGAGGTAGGGGGGCCAGCAGGCCAGAGGTGGATGAATGAATTTATGTTATACAATGTTTGACATGTTTGAACGAACTTAAATATTTTTTGGCGGGGGCTTTCGTGAGGAGAAGTCCCGCGCACGACGGAACATTTTGAGGTGCCTTCGGAACGCGCTGACAAGAAGAAGCTAATGGGACATAAATTATGAACTTTTTCGAACAAAACTACATTTGTTGGGGACCTGGGAACTCCTGGAAGTGCCTTCTGATGAAGATAATCAAAGGTAAGGGAATATTTACAATAGTATACAAGAGTAGATTTGATATTCGATTGTTCCAAGATGGCGCTGACCTGTATTGCTAGCCTATTTTTCTGAGTATAGCATCCCCTTTTATTGCAAAGTGTGATTTCCCAGTAAAGTTATTTTTAAATCTGGCAATGCAGGTGCTTTCACGAGATGTTCATCTATAACTCTTTGAATGACAATATTACATTTTAAAAATGTTTTCGAATAGTAATTTAGTCAATTGTAGCGCTGATTCACCGGATGCATTTGAGGGAAAATAGTTTCTCAACGTCACGCACCGATGTAAAATGCTGTTTTTATATATAAATATGAACTTTATCGAACAAAAGAATGCATTTATTGTGTAACATGATGTCCTAGGAGTGTCATCTGATGAAGATTGTCAAAGGTTAGTGCTGCATTTAGCTGTTTTTTGGTTATTTGTGATGCATGTGGTTGGTCGGAAAATGGCTACGTGAATACTTTCACGATATACTCCTATAACATAATCTAATGTTTTGCTTTTGCTGTAAAGCCTTTTTGAAATCGGACAACGTGGTTCGATTCAGGAGAGGTGTATCTATAAAACGATATACAATAGTTCTATATTTGAAAAAAAAAAAAATGAAATGTTTCTATTGTTCGGTTATGAATATGGCAAAATGATTTTACGCTGGATGTTGATCCCGCATACGGGACGAGCGTTCCAAGAGGTTTTAACTGACTTGCCTAGTTAAATATAGTTTTTAAAAAATTTAAAAAATTAAATCGCCAAATCGGTGCCCAAAAATACCGATTACCGATTGTGACGAAAACTTCAAATCGGCCCTAATTAATCGGCCATTCCCATTAATCGGTCGACCTCTAGTCCACACACACCAACACAGTCGTGAAGAAGGCACGACATTGTCTCTTCCCCCTCAGGAGGCTGAAAAGTTTTGGTATGGGCCCTTAGATCCTCAAAAAGTTCTACAGCTGCACTGGTTGCACCACTAGCCTGCTTGCTGCCTACCACCGCTCAGTCAGACTGCGCTATCAAATCATAGACTTAATTATAATAACACACAGAAATACGAGCCTTAGGTCATTAATATGGTCAAATCCGGAAGCTATCATTTCGAAAACAACACGTTTATTCTTTCAGTGAAATACGGAACCGTTCCATATTTTATCTAACGGGTGGCATCCATCAGTCTAAATATTCCTGTTACATTGCACAACCTTCAATGTTATGTCATAACTATGTACAATTCTGGCAAATTAGTTCGCAACGAGCCAAGCGGGCCAAACTGTTGCATATACCCTGACTCTGCGTGCAATGAACGCAAGAGAAGTAACACAATTTGCCTAGTTAACATTGCCTGCAAACATGAATTTATTTTAACCTGTTAGGGCTAGGGGGCAGTATTTACACGGCCGGATAAAAAAACGTACCCGATTTAATCTGGTTATTACTACTGCCCAGAAACTAGAATATGCATATAATTATGGGCTTTGGATAGAAAACACCCTAAAGTTTCTAAAACAGTTTGAATGGTGTCTGCGAGTATAACAGAACTCATATGGCAGGCAAAAACCTGAGAAGATTCCTTACAGGAAGTGACCTGTCTGACAAGTTCTTGTTCTTCTTGGCTCTCTTTAATGAAAACTGAGGATCTTTGCTGTAACGTGACACTTCCTACGGCTCCCATAGGCTCTCAGAAGGCGGGAAAAAGCTGAATGATGTAATTCCAGCCACTGGCTGAAAAACATTAACGCTTTTGGTAAGTGCTCTATCAGAGGACAATGGGACGTAGGCGCGTGCACGAGTCGACCCCATGTTTTTATTTTCTCTCTCTTTGAACCTAAACACGCTTTCCCGGTCAGAATATTATCGCTTTTTTACGAGAAAAATGGCATAAAAATTGATTTTAAACCGCGGTTGACATGCTTCGAAGTACGGTAATGGAATATTTAGACATTTTTGACACGAAATGCGTCGTGCGCGTCACCCTTATTTACCATTCGGATAGTGTCTTGAACACACGAACAAAACAGAGGATATTTGAACATAACTATGGATTATTTTGAACCAAACCAACATTTGTTATTGCAGTAGAAGTCCTGGGAGTGCATTCTGACGAACAGCAAAGGTAATAACATTTTTCTTATAGTAAATCTGACTTTGGTGAGTGCTAAACTTGGTGGGTGTCTAAATAGCTAGCCCTGTGATGCCGGGCTATCTACTTAGAATATTGCAAAATGTGCTTTCACCGAAAAGCTATTTTAAAATCGGACATAGCGAGTGCATAGAGGAGTTCTGTATCTATAATTCTTAAAATAATTGTTGTGTTTTGTGAACGTTTATCGTGAGTAATTTAGTAAATTCACCGGAAGTTTGCGGGGGGGTATGCTAGTTCTGAACGTCACATGCTAATGTAAAAAGCTGGTTTTTGATATAAATATGAACTTGATTGAACAAAACATGCATGTATTGTGTAACATAATGTCCTAGGATTGTCATCTGATGAAGATCATCAAAGGTTAGTGCTGCATTTAGCTGTCTTCTGGGTTTATGTGACATTATATGCTAGCTTGAAAAATGGGTGTCTGATTATTTCTGGCTGGGTACTCTGCTGACATAATCTAATGTTTTGCTTTCGTTGTAAAGCCTTTTTGAAATCGGACAGTGTGGTTAGATTAACGAGAGTCTTGTCTTTAAAATGGTGTAAAATAGTCATATGTTTGAGAAATTGAAGTAATAGCATTTCTAAGGTATTTGAATAACGCGCCACGGGATTCCACTGGCTGTTACGTCCCACTGGCCCTAGAGAAGTTAACTAAATATGCAGGTTTAAAAAATATATATACTTCTGTGTATTGATTTTAAGAAAGGCATTGATGTTTATGGTTAGGTACATTCGTGCAACGATTGTGCTTTTTTCGCAAATGCGCTTTTGTTAAATAATCCCCCGTTTGGCTTAGTTGGCTGTCTTTGTTAGGAAGAAATGGTCTTCACACAGTTCGCAACGAGCCAGGCAGCCGAAACTGCTGCATTTACCCTGACTCCGTTGCACAAAACGCAAGAGAAGTGACACAATTTTTCCCTAGTTAAAAGAAATTCATGTTAGCAGGCAATATTAACTAAATATGCAGGTTTAAAAATATATAATTGTGTATAGATTTTAAGAAAGGCGTTGATGTTTATGGTTAGGTACATTCGTGCAACGACAGTGCTTTTTTCACAAATGCGCTTGTTAAATCACCCGTTTGGCTTAGTAGGCTGTGATTCAATGATAAATTAACAGGCACCACATCGATTATATGCAACACAGGACAAGCTAGATAGACTAGTAAAATCATCAACCATGTGTAGTTAACTAGTGATTATGTTAAGATTGTTTAATGCTAGCTAGCACCTTACCGTGGCTCCTTGCTGCACTCACATAACAGTTAGTCAGCATGCCACGCAGTCTCCTCGTGGAGTGCAATGTAATCGGCCATAATCGGTGTCCAAAAATGCTGATTACCGATTGTTATGAAAACTTGAAATCGGCCATTCCGATTAATCGGTCAACCTCTAGTAGTGAGTATGGCCCAGTACATCACTGGGGCCAATCCAGGACCTCTATAACAGGCAGCGTCAGAGGAAGGCCCTAAAAACTGCCAAAGACTCCAACCACCCAAGTCATAGACTCTGAAATCGCATGGCAAGCAGTACTGATGTACCAAGCATGAAAATAAATAAATGGCCCTGACCAGCTTCTCCCCCAAGCCATAAGAATAATTAACCATTAGCTACCCAGACTATCTGCATTTACAATTTTTACTCATCACATACGCCGTCGCTACAGTTCATCTATCCTGTTGCCTAGTCATTTTATCCCTACCTGTATACATCTTCTTAAATTACCTCGTAACGCTAAACATGAACTCGGTAGTGGTACCTTGTGTATGTAGCCAACATAATTCTCATTGTATATTTATCCTTGTGTTATTATTTTTCTATTATTTCCTCTCTGCATTGTTGGGAAGGAACCATAAGTAAGCGTTTCACTCTTAGACTACTTTACACCTGTTGTTTACGAAACATGTGAGAAATACAATTTCATATGGGATTGAGGGATGAAAGAGACTGATAACACAGAGAATGCTGCTATTGCTGCACTATCACACATTTTCCAACTCTAGGGACATAGACCATCAAGAAAATCACTATGGCCCAAATGTGGGGGTCTAGCCCATTATCTAATCTTACAAGCACACTTTATTTGCTTTGTTAAACTATAGCTAACTACTAGCAATTTGTCATCCATCAGTCACATACATTTATCCTCAACCAATGACACTAAACAGTGGTATCGTTATTGGTTGTCAGCTTTAACACAAAAACACAACAGCAATGTCAAATCACTAACTAGCTAACGTTAACGTTACGTTAGACAATTTGCTAATTAGCGAGCAAGCTAACGTTAGCTTCGTCCCACAACTGGCCATTTATGTTAGCTAACATTTATATTAACAATTTAAAAACTTTACTTTTAATGTCTACAGATGGCAAGGTAAAGTCAACATGGTTACTCCTAACTAACATAAATGGCTAAGCAAATTGCGGGACGAAGCTATTTTACGTTAGCTAAGCTAGCTTGCTGAAACTTGTAGCAGAACACCACTTGTCAACTGTGAAGCGAAGCATTCAAATTCTTGATTTTATCCAAAGACTAAACAATATAATATTGTAATCTAATACATATCTGCTCATCTTCATTTTCTGTAGAATAAACCATCTCAACTGAGTGAGTTAACGTAAATATCTAACATACATTTTAGCTAGCTAGGCCAATGCGCAGGGCTCCAGAACTCACCAGTCAACAGCAGTTTTGTTCTGCAAATTGAGCGTGCCAGTCAATGTCCGCGCCGCGAGTTTAATATTGACAGAGTAAGGAATCATTGTTACTATGAATTGTATTAACTAGCTACATCCAAATAAATGGACAAAATCTCGCAGAGAACATGTATTTTGGTTTGTTGACAGGGGCAAAAAATAATCAGGAAGTGTCAATTCCAGGATGCGTTATAATATAACCATGAAGTCGGCAATAATAACGAAGTACTTCCGGTTAAAAGTCCTGTTCTGTGTACTTTGTAAATAAAAAATTAGAACGAAAATAATAGAAATGTGCACAAGTATCAATAGATTTTATACTAGTTATGAATAAAAACATAATTTAAAGTATTTCTATAAGATTTTGTCTTTATCTTCTTTTCTTTCAAGCCTAAATGGTCAACAATGTTTTTTGTGTGTACACCTATCACTTATTGCACCATACAATACTATCTGTACGTTGTGCAGTAAAAGGGGGTCAGTTTACACCCCCTTCAGTGTTGCTGCTCATTTGCCAGCCCTTATAGAGTGGCCCATCAACTTAAACCCAATAGTTTTTTCATACTGGACATACATATTGCATCGTACAAAATGATCTGTACGTTGTGTCGCTGTGAAAGAACAGTCCATTCTACTCAGGAGCATTTTAACTTTCCAAATCCACAGTTTCCAAATCCACATCAGTGTTGCTTCTAATTTTACAACCATATTTCATATCGGACATACATATTACACCATACAACATTTTCTGGTCATTGTGTTGCAGGAAAAGGGGGGGGGGGGGTCCCTTTAACACAGGAGCAGCTGTAGTTTCCAAATCCGCGACCCCCAAGGTCGTCATTGCTGTTATTGTGGCCCTTTAAGAGTGGAAATCAGCTTACATCCAGCTATTTGCATGTTAGATAGTTAATTTAATTAACACAAATACATGTGCCACAGTGGAACACTTTGGCAGATTACAATAAAACTGAATTGCAGTGCAGTTTACATAAGATATATACAAATATGCTTGACTTGGAGGTAGCCTACCCACACTGTATCTGCAAGCTGTTTTGCTACACCCGCAGTAGCATCTGCTAAATATTTATATGCAACCAATAACATTTTATTTTATTTTATTTGGCTAGAGTGCACATGCCAAGACCAGAGTGGGCACATTTGCTATATAACTCAAGGACCACCAATTGAGCAGTGACACTCCTCTGGTTGTAAACTCTGTGGATTTGGAAACTAGAAGTGCTCCTGATTTGAATGGATCCCCCTTTAGATGTGACACAATGTACAGATAATTTTGTAAGGTGCAATATGTATGTCCGATATGAAAAAGAACTACTGGATTTAAGTTGAAGGGCCATTTTATAAGGGCCGCCAAATGATCAGCGACGTTTCTCTGGATGTAAATTCTGTAGATATAGAGACTAGAAGTGCTCCCTTTTATTTCGTCCTGCATAATTCTAAACTCTTATTTTATTTCAATCAGTTACATCTTGTAGACAGGAAGTGATATTTATTCGCTCTGGCCAACAGTATCTTGTATGCTAACGTTAGCTTTTTGGTTCGAGCTGGTTGCAAGCCCAGTGAATATTGGGCCTTTTTAGCTAGCTGCTCGCTGTTATTAATTATGTAAAAACAATCAATAATATCAATTATGTAAGCACATGGAAATACCTTTTAGGGAAGTATTGATCTATTTATTTCATGACTTAAATGTCTGGCTGTGAGTGACGGACTGTGAAACTCAATCTCCCATGATTCCGTAGTACCAGAACTGGCATTTTATCATTTGTACTGGAACTGACCGTTGTGTTCGTTCTTATTATACCTGTGGTTGTGTTGAATACCGCACTCAACTTAAAATAAGCAACTACTCTGCATATAATACATAACATATAATAAACAGATTAAACTATTTTGCCTTTTAATAAGATCTTTGATGGCATAGCTAGTTTATTTATGGCCTGTATGTGTCCCATATAAATATGATTCCATAGCTGTGCTGGTGTCTGCACATTTTAAACTGTAAACTGTCATTCTAATTTTGCTGTCTGTATACCAATTGTGTAAATGTGAATATACCAATCTAGTTCAGAAATAATAATACCAGCGTTGTTTGCACCTGAAATGTTAATGAATTCAAGCAGGTAAATAACAAAAACATTTGAGTGTTAACTGTGGAGGCTTTGTCTTTTGATTTTCCACAATAACCCACGATAATGAAAATTAACCATCCACAATGTTTACCAATTTATGTGTGAAACTACTATATATTATTTGATTGTGTCTCACAGTATATGATCATACATTTTGGTACTTGTTTTTCTATGTTATTAACATACAATAATGTTTATGTTCTACCAAATAGAGAAATGAGCTTGAGCAAACAGCGGGATGTGGCACTGGTGGCATTTGAGGAGGCACTTCCATCTACATTATAATTTCAAAATGTAGATGGAAGTGATATTTCTTCCCATTTCCCCAGTATATTTTTTAGGGCAGTTGAATTGTGGGTACATACCACAATGTTTGTTATGTTGTAATTTTAATCACAGACAGATTCCCATTGTATGTTTGATTTTAATAAATACTTTAGGATCAGAAGGAGCGAACTGCAAAGCGACAGTAACCTGCTCCTGACACTAGCCTTGCCCCTAAAACAGGGATTCCCCCACAGAAGTTTCACATTTTTGTTTTAACCCTATACTGCCACACCTGATTGAATTAGTCAAAGGCTTGATGCTTAGTTGACTAATTGAACCATGTGTGTCAGTTAAGGGTTAAAACAAAAATGTGAAACGTCTGGAGGGGGCCTAGGAGAGGTTTGGGAAACCTTTTCCTAAAGGAACCCCAAGGGAGATGCCAAGAGCGAGATCCCCCTTGGGGGATTTCTTAACAGATTTATCAAAGCTAAGATCGTTACACTACTCCCTCGGTTCAGAAAACACAACCTGTGCTTCTCTATCACAAATGCCTCACGCCTTAACACGACATGCTTTTGAGACTCATACACTATCCTGCTTCTGCTCATCAGAGTAGCAAATGGTAGGAGGGGTAGTGACCTGAGGTAGGCTTGAAGTCAGGTCGCTTGACCATAAGGAAATCCCGCTACAGACAACAACCTCAAGAGAGTAAGGGCCTCATCAAGGCTAGTGTCTTTCAACTTGTCAGGCAGCATGACTACCTTGTTAGGAAATGTCTAACTAGTAATAAATGCAGTTGCAATATACTGATCAAGTGTAGCTGTGTCACTGGCGTTCATTTCAATGTAGGATTAAATACAAAGTAGTGTTATAAAACATTTAACTCCTCAAACTGATTGACTGTAACCTAAGCCTCAGATATCCTCACTGTTGCAATACTGACACTGGCCCAACACAGTATCTTCAGTAGAGAGCATGCTCTCCACCATTGACTCTCTCTTTTCCCCCCACTTTTGTGCACACAAGGCCTGCCCAAGTCACCTTAGGGTTACATGACAATCTGGCCGCGTGAAACTCCCCATCGGCTCCTGCATCAGGGAGACTTGTGGAGATAAAAAAAATACAAAAACATAATTTTTTTAAGGTCTGCATGGCATTTGTTTGGCATTCTAGCATACTGTACCTGTATCTTGTGAGGATAGATGCAGGAGCATGGGTACTGGTACTGGAAACTGTTAAATACAAATTGTGTTATATTTCTTCATCAACACAAATTAAAGGCATTATATGTTTTTGGGTGAAGAGATGAGAATCCACTATGACACATTATGTCATAAAATTATGATATTAGTGTATGTCATTTTTAAATATGCCATTAAATGACATGTGCCTAACTATGTGGTTTTAATGTACATTAGCTGTGATTCCTCTTATTTTGGGAGTAATATAAAAAATGGTATCTATTTGCAATACATGCAACCTAAAAGATCATGCCTGCAAGACAGAGGTTGCTCCTGGAAGGTAAGGGACCCCTCATCATCCTGATGAATTACGGTGGTTGGAGACAAGGAGCGATAAAACCCTTCAAACAGAGACTACCTGTTGTGTAAAACCTTGGTGCTATGGGTGGCTATGTCACATGCGGCAGAGAAGATTCCTGTATTACATGTGTGTTTATTGTTTAGGTGTTTCAAATTAAATCTGATAGCACCTCCTGCAATACCAACTTTTTAGACATGCTGCACAATTTTCAATGCATCAGTATTTACAGTCCAAATATATAAAACAATTTATCTGGGATTTTTTGGTGTCACATTTTGGATTCTAGTTTGTCTTTTCCCCATGGCTGTACCACAGCTGTGTGGTTGCCCCCCTCAGTGCCCTAACATTGACTAGTGGCAGGCAGGTCATCCTGATTGGAATAAATGGTAAGTATGTGGTTTTTAAGGACTTTACTTATATTTACATGTTTTTAAAGAATGTCATTAATTACTTCCTAATAATTACTATTGACTCAGGGCGCTACAACCTGTCCCTTCCTGCTCTGAACTTCTCCGGGTGTCTGAGACATTGTACAGTGGGACTGGTTGAACTTCAAAAGAGTGGCTACAGGCCAGCCACCATGACGCACCACACCATCTTCACAGTGGACCTCTTCAAGTCCTTTGAAGACATGAAGGTGTTGGCCCCAGGATGCTCCCGTCAAGCCTTTGTGAGAATGCTTGACGGAAGAAAAAAACACTTTGGAAGGTTAAGTGTGTATATACTCATCAAATGATAATTTTTATGAATTAGTGGTTAATATTTGTCCCTAATATAAAAATTGACCCTTAATTATACCTCTGTATGTTTAGCATTTTATTAGAGTGGAAAGATGTGGCAACACATTCCAGAAGCCATTCCTCGAGTGGACGTATGGGCGGTTTGAAATAGACAAGCTTTGTGGAAGCGATCTCCTCCATTCTCCTGCCTGCTCACAGGAGATGCATGCTATATCAGTGGATGGGAATCGCAAGCAATGCCGCTTTCATAAAGCCTCAGGGTTTGTACTACCTTCTTATGTGTTGATGTTTTATTCAGGCTATATTTATACCTTCTTAAAGTGCATGCTGATCTTTTTGTTATGAAGTATATTTTGGAGATGTTATATTGCAGTTGGTATTCTTTTTAGAAGAATATTAATTGTCAACCTGAAAAGGTTGTTTTCCATGAAGAAAAATTGTGGAACATTGATTTGACTTTTTGCTTTATCCAAAACCCTCCGAGACACACACAGACACAGACACACCTACACAGAAAAGTTGGAGCAACACAGTCAGATGTCTGGGATTTGAACCAGCAACAGACCTTTCTAACCTCTAGGCTACTTGCCACTCTTAGTGGTTTGGTTTGATCTATCATTTTGTGATGTAATCTTGCAGTCTGAATCTCTATTTAGTGTTGAGAAGGGATTCTACGACGGTGTCTTCCTTGTGAAAGATGATGGTGTGTCATCCTTTGTCAAACATGTCCATACAAAGACCAATCATGTAATTATTCTCAAAGTTTCTATAATATAGCTTTAATGTCACCCAGTTTAGAACTTGTTTCTTTTAAATTAATCTCCGTACTTCACTATGATTTTCATGTTGTAGACGCCAGGCAAAGGAGTGTGTGGCACGTCAGAGTGGGCAGCGGCCAAAGAGACGTCAGGAAAGTAATCTGCCAAAGTAGATGAGGAGGGCCTTGAGATAGCAGTTTTCCCGACACGGCATGCTCCTCAAGGCCCTCAACATGTGCAGAGGCGAGATATACAGTGCATATGCAGACCCTTTCCCTTTTACCACATGTTGTTACGATACAGCCTTATTCTAAAATTGATTAAATAAAACATTTTCCTCATTAATCTATGCACAATACCCCAAAATGATGAAGCAAAAACAGGTTTTTAGACATTTTTGCAAATGTATATATATATACGTATTTACGTAAGTATTCAGACCATTTGCTATGTGACTTCGAAATTGAGCTCAGGTGCATCCTGTTTCCACTGATCATCCTTGAGATGTTTCTACCTGTGGCAAATTCAATTGATTGGACATGATTTGGAAAGACACACACCTGTCTATATAATGTCCCACAGTTGACAGTGCATGTCAGAGCAAAAACCAAGCCATGAGGTAGAAGGAGTTGTCCTTACAGCTCCGAGACAGGATTGTGTCGAGGCACAGATCTGGGGAAGGGTACCAAAACATTTCTGCAGCATTGGAGGTCCCCAAGAACACAATGTAAAAGTATTTTTATTGTAATTTCACAATTTTCACCCATATTAAGAGATTTAGTAACAAAGATAAAATAAGAATAACAAATAAACAAAAAAAAACTGACAGAAATTATACCCAAAAGCTCAGTTTAGATAAAGGAATTAGGTCCAACACATGGAACGTACAGTTACCACACATTGAAAATGGCGCCGACAGATAGGGCTGCCGTGCTTCGAGCTCTTAGGATAGGAAACTTTGCAGTATTTTTTTTAATATGTTATTTCTTACATGATAAGCCCAGACATGTTTTGGTGTTAATTACATACAGCTCGGAAAAACTTTTGGATATCAGATGTAACATTCGTCGTGAGGAAGGG
Organism: Salmo salar; assembly: GCF_965601325.2. Classification (NCBI taxonomy): domain Eukaryota; kingdom Metazoa; phylum Chordata; class Actinopteri; order Salmoniformes; family Salmonidae; genus Salmo; species Salmo salar. The sequence continues at coordinate 3,729,242 of NC_138308.1, read as the reverse complement.
ACCAAGGCGCAGCGGGTTGAGTGCTCATAATTAGACTTTTAATGTGAACACTTATAAACAACAAAACAACAAAACGAAGAATGACGAAAAACAGTCTTGAAGGCAACATACAGCAATACAAGAACAACCTCCCACAAAACCCCATGAAAACAAACTCCTAATTATAGGACCTTCAATCAGAAGCAACGATAACCAGCTGCTTCCAATTGAAGGTCCAACCCCAATAAACTAAACATAGAACTGCAATAAACTAGACAGAACATAGAAATATACTAACATAAAACAATACAAAAACCCCGGAATACATAAACCAAACACCCCTCTAAACCAAACACCCCTCTATAACCCGAACCATATAAAACAAATACCCCCTGCCACGTCCTGACCAAACTACAATAACAAATAACTCCTATACTGGTCAGGACGTGACAGTACCCCCCCCAAAAGGTGCAGACCTCGGATGCACCTCACACAAAAACCCCAAATAACCCCCCAACACAAAATAAATCCCAAAATACATGGGAGGGAAAGGAGGGTGGCCACCGTCACCGACGGTGCTCCTACAACACCCCCCCTTTCCCCAATACTCCCCCCTCAGGAGGTGGCTCAGGAGCTGGACGCAGACCCTGCTCCACCCCTGGCTCACTCCACTCACACAATGTCTCTACAGCGATGTCCCTCTCTGTCGACCCCGGACTGTAGAGCGACTCTAGGAGCTCTGGACTGAAGGGCAACTCTAGGAGCTCTGGACTGTAGGGCAACTCACTCGGTTCCGGACTGTAGGCAGACTCACTCGGTTCCGGACTGTGGGCCGTCTCACTCAGTTCCAGACTGTAGGCCGTCTCACTCGGTTCTGGACTGTAGGCCATCTCACTCGCTTCCGGACTGTAGGCTGTTGCCGGATACTCTGGACGGGGTACTGTTGCCGGATACTCTTGACGGAGCACTGTCGTCGGACACTCTGGACGAGGCAGTGTTGCTGGAAATTCTGGACGAGGCACTGTTGCCGGAAGGCCTGGTGCGTGGGGCTGGCTTAGGACGCGCCAGACTAATGATACGCACCACAGGGCTAGTACGAGGAGTAGGGACATGACGAGCTGGACTGGGCTGACACACTGGAGCCTGGTGTGTGGTGCTGGTACTGGAGGTATCAGACTGGAGACACGCACCCCAAGGCTAGTGCGAGGAGCAGGAACAGGACGAGTTGGACTGGGCTGATGCACTGGAAGCCTGGTGCGTGGTGCTGGTAGTGGAGGTACCAGACTGGAGACACGCACCTCAGGACTAGTGCGGGGAGCAGGAACAGGACGAGTTGGACTGGGCCGATGCACTGGAAACCTAGTGCGTGGGGCTGGTACTGGAGGTATCAGACTGGAGACACGCACTTCAAGTCTAGTGCGAGGAGTGGGAACAGGACATACTGGACCGTGAAGGTGCACTGGTGGTCTCAAGCGCAGTACTGGCTCCACCCTTACTGGCTGGATGACCACTTCCCCCTGACAAATGCGGGGCGCTGGCACTGCGCACACCGGCCTATAAATGCTTGGCCTCGACGCCGTGTGCATCACTCCAACGCACGGGACCTGACCAGTAATAGTCTGGCCCCAATAAGCACGGGGAGTTGGCTTGCAGCTCAATCCAGGCCCCGCCAAACTACCCATGTGCCCCCCCCCAATTTTTTTTTATTGGGGCTGCCTCTCCGGCTTAAATGCCAACCGTGTACCCAAGTAAATGTCCTGGTCTTTATTCCACTTCCTCCGTTCCTCTTGCCTTCTCAACCTGTTTCCATGGCAGGGTCTTGTCCCCTGCCATTATCTCCTCCCATGTCCACGATGTCCTCCACTCACTTTTCTCCCTGGTCCAGGATCCTTCCTCCTCCTGGGCCCGCTGCTTGGTCCGGGTTTGGTGGGAGGTTCTGTAACGTTCGTTGTGAGGAAGGGACCAAGGCGCAGCGGGTTGAGTGCTCATAATTAGACTTTTAATGTGAACACTTATAAACAAGAAAACAAAGAACGACGAAAAACAGTCTTGAAGGCAACATACAGCAATACAAGAACAACCTCCCACAAAACCCCATGAAAACAAACTCCTAATTTTAGGACCTTCAATCAGAAGCAACGATAACCAGCTGCTTCCAATTGAAGGTCAAACCCCAATAAACTAAACATAGAACTACAATAGACTAGACAGAATGTAGAAATATACTAACATAGAACAATACAAAAAACCCCGGAATACATAACCCAAACACCCCTCTACATACACATACAACCCGAACCATATAAAACAAATACCCCCTGCCACGTCCTGACCAAACTACAATAACAAATAACCCCTATACTGGTCAGGACGTGACATCAGAGCAGCGGTAACTCACCAGCATTACCAGCATTACAACCAGGAATACGACTTTCCCTAATCAGATCCTTTGTTTGTACGCCCCAGGGCAATTGAATTGATTCCAGAGGCTGACCCAAAACATTGTCGGCGGAGGAGAGGTACTCGGAGTGGACATCTAGTCCGACTCAGGAGAAGTGCACACCACCCACCGCTTCCGAGTATATTACTTGCTAATGTTCAGACTCTGTATAATACAGTTGACAAGCTCAGGGCGAGGATTTCCTTCCAGAGAGACATCAGGGATTGTAACATACTCTGTTTCACAGAAACATGGCTCTCTGGGGATATACTGTCTGAGTCCATACAGCCAGTTGGGTTCTCAGTTCATTGCACAGACAGGAATACATTTAGCTATGAGAAGAAGGGCAGGGGTGTACGTTTTATGATTAACTACTCATGGTATGATTGTGATAACTTTTGTTCACCCGACCTAGAATGCCTCACAATCCAATGTATTACCTCCCAAGAGAATTCTATTCGGTTATAGTCACAGCCATGTATATTCCCCCTCAAGCCAATACCACGATGGCCCTCAAAGAACATCTCTGGACTTTATGCAAACTGGAAACCAAATATCCTGAGGCTGCATTTATTGTAGCTGGGGATTTTAACCAAGCAGATTTGAGAAAAACGCTCCAGAGCTTCTATCAACTGCTTCCCTGTGGCTCAGTTGGTAGAGCATTGATGTTTGCAACGCCAGCATGGTGTGTGCAATGCCAGGGTTGTGGGTTCAATTCCCACGGGGGGCCAGTGCAAAAAAAAATGCATGAAATGAAATGTATGCAATCACTACTGTAAGTTGCTCTGGATAAGAGCATCTGCTAAATGACTAAAATGGAACGGTAGTACTCACGCTGCTAAAACACTTGACCACTGCTACTCCAACTTCCGGGAAACCTACAAGGCCCTCCCTCGCCCTTTTGCAAATCTGATCAGGACTTAATTTTGCTCCTCCCTTCCTATAGGCAGAAACTCAAACAGGAAATACCCATGCTAAGGACAATTCAATGCTGGTCTGACCAATCGGAATCCACGCTTGAAGATTGTTTTGATCACGCGGACTGGGACATGTTCTGAGTATCCTCCAAGAATAATATAGACAAATACACTGATACGGTGACTGAGTTTATCAGGAAGTGTATTGGAGATGTTGTACCCACTTTGACTATTAAAACCTACCCAAACCAGAAACCGCGGATACTGTAGATGACAGCATTCGCACATAACTGAAAGCACAAACCATCGTATTTAACCATGGCAAGATGACTGGGAATTATGGCAGAATACAAACAGTGTAGTTATTCCCTTCATAGGGCGATAAAACAGGCAAAACGACAGTATAGAGACAAAGTGGAGTCACAATTCAACAACTCAGACACGAGGCGTATGTGGCAGGGTCTACAGACATTCACGGACAACAAAGGGAAAACCAGCCACATTGCAGACACCGACACCTTGCTTCCAGACAAGCTAAACACCTTCTTTGCCTGCTTTATCGATAACACAGTGCCACCGACATGGCCCGCTAACAAGGACTGTAGGCTCTCCTTCTACGTGGCCGACATGAGAAAGACATTTAAACGTGTTAACCTTCACAAGGCTGCCAGTCCAGATGGCATCCACAGCTGCTTCCTCAGAGCATGCGCACACCAGCTGGCTGGAGTGTTTACAGACATATTCAATTTCTCCCTGTCCCAGTCTGCTGTCCCCATATGCTTCAAGATGTCCACCATTGTTCCTTTACCCAGGAAAGCAAAGGTAACTGAACTAAATGACTATTACCCGTAGCACTCACTTCTGTCATCATGAAGTGCTTTGAGAGACTAGTCAAGGATCATATCACTTCTACCTTACCTGACACTGCCCTATTCCATCTGGACAAGAGGAATACCTATGAAAGAATGCTGTTCATTGACCATAGCTCAACATTCAACACCATAGTACCCTCCAAGCTCATCATTAAGCTTGAGGCCCTGGGGTTGAACCCCGCCCTGTGCAACTGGGTCCTGGACTTCCTGACGGGCCTCCCTCGGGTGGTGAAGGTAGGAAACAACACCTCCACTTCACTGATCGTCAACACTGGGGCCCCACAAGGATGCGTGCTCAGCCCCCTCCTGTACTCCCTGTTCACCGATGACTGCGTGGCCACGCATGCCATCAATCATCAGGTTGCATACGACACAACAATAGTAGGCTTGATTACCAACAATGATGAGAGAGCCTACAGGGAGGAGGTGGGGGCCCTGGGAGTGTGGTGCCAGGAAAATAACCTTTCACCCAACGTCAACAAAACAAAGGAGCTGATCGTGGACTTCAGGAAACAGCAGAGGGACCCCCTGTCCACATCGACGGGACCGCAGAGGAGAAGGTGGAAAGCTTCCTGTTCCTTGGCATACACTTCACTGACAAACTGAAATGGTCCACTCACACAGACGTGGTGTGTGGTGAAGTGTGGTGTGTATGGTGAAGTAGGTGCAACATTACCTCTTCATCATCAGGAAGCTGATGAAATTTGGCTTGGCACCTAAAAACCTCATAATCTTTTACAGATGCACAATTGAGACCTTCCTGTCGGGCTATATCACTGCCTGGTACTGGAACAGCACCAGCCGCAACCGCAGGGATCGCCAGAAGGTGGTGCAGTCTGCCCAACGCATCACCGGGGGCAAACTACCTGCCCTCCAGGACAGCTACAGCACCCGATGTCACAGGAAGGCCAAAAATATCATCAAGGACAGCAACCACCCAAGCCACTGCCGGTTCACCCCGCTAAAATCCAGTAGGCAAGGTCTGTACAGGTGCATCAAAGCTGGGATTGAGAGACTGAAAAACAACTTCTATCTCAAGGCCATCAGACTGTTAAAAAGTCATCACTAGCACATTAGAGTCTGATGCCTATATACATAGACTTGAAATCACTGGCCACTTTAAAAATGGAACTTTAGTCATTTTAATAATGTTTACATATTTTGCATTACTCATCTCATATATGTACAGTTGAAGTCGGAAGTTTACAGACACCTTGGCCAAACACATTTAAACTCAGTTTTTCACAATCCCTGACATTTAATCCCAGTAAAAATTCCCTGTTTTAGGTCAGTTAGGATCACAACTTTATTTTAAGATTGTGAAATGTCAGAATAATAGAAGAGAGAATTATTTATTTCAGCTTTTATTTCTTTCATCACATTCCCAGTGGGTCAGAAGTTTACAAACACTCAATTCGTATTTGGTAGCAATGCCTTACATTTTTTACTTGGGTCAAACATTTCTGGGATCTTTCCAAAAGCTTCCCACAATAAGTTGGGTGAATGTTGGCCCATTCTTCCTGACAGAGCTGGTGTAACTGAGTCAGGTTTGTAGGCATCCTTGCTCGCACACGCTTTTTCAGTTCTGCCCACAAATGTTCTATAGGATTGAGGTCAGGGCTTTTTGATGGCCACTCCAAAACCTTGACTTTGTGTCCTTAAGCTATTTTGCCACAACTGTGGAAGTATGCTTGGGTTTATTGTCCATTTGGAAGACCCATTTGCGACCAAGCTTTAACTTCCTGACTGACGTCTTGAGATGTTGCTTCAATATATCCACATAATTTTCATTCCTCATGATGCCATCTATTTTGTGAAGTGCACCAGTCCCTCCTGCAGCAAATCACCCCCACAACATGTTGCTGCCACCCCCGTGCTTCACGGTTGTGATGGTGTTCTTCGGCTTGCAAGCCTCCCCCTTTTTCCTCCAAACATAATGATGGTCATTATGGCCAAACAGTTCAATTTTTGTTTCATCAGACCAGAGGACATTTCTCCAAAAAGTATGATCTTTGTCCCCATGTGCAGTTGCAAACCGAAGTCTGGATTTTTATTGGCGGTTTTGGAGCAGTGGATTCTTCCTTGCTGAGCGGCCTTTGAATGGTTATGTCGATAGAAGACTCATTTTACTGTGGATATCGATACTTTTGTACCTGTTTCCTCCAGCATCTTCACAAGGTCCTTTGCTGTTGTTCTGGGATTGATATGCACTTTTCGCACCAAAGCACGTTCATCTCTAGGAGACAGAACGCGTCTCCTTCCTGAGCGGTATGACGGCTGTGTGGTCCCATGGTGTTTATACTTGCGTACTATTGTTTGTACAGATTAACATGGTAACTTCAGACATTTGGAAATTGCTCCCAAGGATGAACCAGACTTGTGGAGGTCTACAATATTTTTTCTGAGGTCTTAGTTGTTTTCTTTTGATTTTCCCATGATGTCAAGCAAAGAGGCACTGAGTTTGAATGTAGGCCGTGAAATACATCCACAGGTACACCTCCAATTGACTCAAATGATGTCAATTAGCCTTTCAGAAGCTTCTAAGCCCATGACATCATTTTCTGGAATTTTCCAAGCTGTTTAAAGGCACAGTCAACTTAGTGTATGGAAACTTCTGACCCACTGTAATTGTGATACAGTGAATTATAAGTGAAATAATCTGTCTGTAAACAATTGTTGTAAAAATTACTTGTATAAATCCTAACCGACTTGCCAAAACTATAGTTTGTTAACAATAGATTTGTGGAGTGGTTGGAAAAATAGTTTTAATGACTCCAATCTAAGTGTATGTAAACTTCCGACTTCAACTCTATATACTGTATTCTATCCTATTCTACTGTTTCCTAGTCCTATTCTAACACTGCTCGCCCAAATATTATATATTCTTAATTCCATTCCTTTATTTTAGATTTGTGTCTGACCTCTGGGATTGCCAACAAGGGTTTTGCCACCAAGTAGTAAGTCATGTTTTGCAGAGGGGTCAAATACTTATTTCCCTCATTAAAATGCAAATCAATTTATAACATTTTTGACATGCGTTTTTCTGGATTTTTTGTTGTTATTCTGTCTCTCACTGTTCAAATAAACCTACCATTAAAATTATAGACTGATAATTTCTTTGTCAGTGGGCAAACGTACAAAATCAGCAGGGGACCAAATACCTTTTTCCCTCACTGTATATGGCAGACCAATCCCAAACTCATCTCTCGACATGTCCAGCCCACTCATTACCTCAAAACATGGCTTGCTGTCTCTTTCTGTGGCTTCACCAACTAGGTTCGTAATTTAACAAAAGTATTTGTATTTAGATGTCATACACGTGCCTTAATAACAAACGTGTAAGTTCACATGTTGAAGAAGGCATTTCTGACAAAAAAACGCGACATACGCCTAGTTTCCTGAAACGGGTCACACTGTGTATTTTTCTTCATTGGATTGCTCTAGTACGATTACAGATAGATATGTTGTTTTCGCATATCTCCAAATGTCCTCCCACATCTCCTTGTCAACAGTAACAGACAATTCTTTCTCCCACACTCACTTGACCCTCTGTGTGTCAACAGTAGAAAAGGACCTCAAAGAATCATAAGATAAACGTACAGACATTTTCCTTTGTGAGAAAAAAAGCATCATTTCAATGACAGACACATCAGGGTTGCCAATCAAGGTGGTGCTCTTCAAAACATAATGTCTTACTTGTAGAAAGTGGAAAAAGTCCTGCTTTGGGAGTCAATATTTCTCAACCATCTACTCAAATGACAGTTAAATCTTGGTCAGCGAGCAAATCATTTAGTCTGTCTATGCCCTTATTAAGCCAAATGCTAAAGCCAGCATTCAGCAATCCTGGTACAACATCTGTGTTGTTAAGAATCGGGGAAAGAGCAGAGGTTAGTTTGGACTTTCTCAAAAAACATGCTTTAAGTGTGTTAAGTCTAATGGGATTATTGCAGTGATCTTTACAGACTTAAAGCTTCTGAAAAATAAAAGATCCTGCAAGGGGTATTTTAAAAAAGAAGTCTTGATGTCTAACAAAATAGAGGAGTCTTCATTTGTGATCCAGTCAAAAATATAACATAAGTGAGCACACCACTGATAAAACCTGATATTGGGCAGATCCAAGCCCTCCATAGAACCTGGCAGCTGCAATATTGCCATCTAAAGTCTCGGCTTGCGTTTACTCCATATGAAGGAACTTAACCAGCCATTTAAATATGTTATTACCTTATTGGAAAGTAAGACTGGGATCATTTGGATTGAGTAAAGTAGTCTAGGTAAAATGTTCATTTTTAAGAGGGATATTCTACTCAACCAGAAAATCGGAAGAGAGTTCCCGCACTCCAGATCCTGTCTTAATGTATCAAATAAGGGAACAAATTTAGTTTTGTACATTTGCTGGAATTTAGGAGTTACGAATATACCCTGACATGTAAAACCTGAGGGAGACCATTTAAAAGGAAAGGGGGAAGAGGTAGTAGGTACAGAGTGAAGACTACCAAGTGGCATAGCCTCTGATTTAGTTAAATTCATCTTGTAGCCTGAGAATTCACAGAATAATTCAATACTTTTAACAAGAGATGTTATTGAAGTCTTGGGGTAGAGATGCATATCAAAACATCATCAGCATACAAGCTTATTTTATGATGAATGTCATCAATGAACAGACCCTGTATGGCAGGCGTTATTCTGATGGCATCGGCCAGTGGTTCCATAGCGAGCGCAAATAGGAGAGGGGACAAAGGACAGCCCTGTCTGGTACCTCTGTGTGTGGAGAAGCTATTTGACTTCAGCCCATTAGTAAGGACAGCAGCCTGAGGATCATCATATAAAACCTTAACCCATTTTATAAAGTTGTCACCTAGACCAAATGTAGTTTGAGCAAAGAATAGGTAGGACCACTTCACACGGTCAAATGTTTTTCAGCATCTAGGGAGAGCGCAAGACCATCCACTGCACTACGTTGGTAGGCTTGAATGATATTAAGAAGCCGCCTGACATTATTACATGAGTTACGGCACTTAACGAAGCCAGTTTGGTTCCCTTTCACAATTAGTGGCAATAAGTCCTCTATTCGTGTGGCTAGGATTTTAGAAAGTTATTTTCTATCCACGTTCAGAAGAGCAACAGGTATGTATGAGGAATAAGACTGTTCATTTTCCCTTTTTGAGAATATGTGATATGTTAACTTCCCTCAGCGTTTGAAGGAGGCGGTCATTTGAAAATGAAGGGTTAAACATATCAAGCAATGGCTCAAGGATCAGGCCATTGAACTCCTTATAAAACTCATTACAAAACCCGTCTGGTCCTGGGGCCCTACCATTTTGCAGTTTCTCAATTGCAAACATTATCTCTTCCTTGGTAGTAGCCTGGTGGTTAGAGTGTTGGACCGGTAACTGAAAGGTTGCTAGATCGAATCCCTGAGCTGACAAGGTAAAAATCTATCTACCCCTGAGCAAGGCAGTTAACCCACTGTTCCCCGGGCGCTGAAGACGGAGATGTCGATTTAAGGCAGCCCCCTGCACCTCTCTGATTCAGAGGGACTGGGTAAATGCGGAAGTCACATTTCAGTTGAATGCATTCAGTTGTACAGCTGACTAGGTATCCCCCTTTTCCCTTTCCCTAATAGGGCCATCAAGGAGAGACCTCTGTTCTTTGGAAATAGTTGGGAGCTTAATCTTAGAAAATAAGTCCTCCATTAGTTTGGGTGCATCATTTGTCAGTTCTGAGGCATAAAGATTTGCATAACATTTCTTAAATAACTAATTTATCCATTTTCATATATACGGTTGCCATCAGAATCAGTAATAGTAGCAATTGACTGGGAGTCTGCTCTCTTTTTACCTAGGTACGCCAAATATTTTCCTGGTTTATCGCCATGTTCATATAGCTTTTGCCTGACAAGTTTCATTTTCTTTTCAGCGTCCTGTGTTAGGAGAGAGTTCAATGTTGATCTAAGGACTGATATTTCCTTTAATAGGGCAGGAGTGGGCATTTTAATGTTGTCCTTCTCTTTAGTTGCCAATTCACCCGCTAAAGTTGTTTGCTTTTCATGTTTTTCCTGCCTCTTAGTGACTGAGTATGACAATCAGACCCCTGGCGTACGCTTTAAAAGTTTTCTCAAAGGAGCGAGGGGTTATCTGTTGATTGAGAGATAATAGTGAAAAATGCTTTAAACTCTGTAATAGAATATCATGTAAATGTATGGTCTTTAAGAATGGTTGTATTCAATCTCCAATGTCTTGATGGATTGGGTGCCCCTTTGAGTTTTATGTCCAGGATCACCTCGGCATGATCAGATATGACTATGCTTCCTATATTAGCAGATAAAACAGACTGCAAAGACATCCTGGCATTAAAAAGTAATCTATTCTAGTCTGACATCCATGAGGTGCAGAGAAAAAGGTGAACTCTCTGTTGGAGGGATGAAAGGTTCTCCAGATAACAGCATACGGCAGATCATCACAAATAGCTTTAAGCGACCTAGCTTGAGGAGAGGGTGAAGCTGTGCCACTGGGAAACTTGTCAATAAGCGGTTCAACAAACAATTACAATCTCCTCCAACCACTGCAGTGTCTGAGTTTAATTCTGAGAAGTCTAGAAATATCTTAGTGAGGAAATCGGGGGGTGGGCTGGGGGGAAGTAAATATTCGTCATGGAAATTTCCTGCCCTTTAAAGTACCTTTAATTATAACAAAACAACAACATGTATCTTTCACACAACTCAACACCTTAAGTGGTAGGTTCTTTTTCACAAGAATTGCCACACCTCTACTTCTGGATGTAAATGATGAGAAAAACACTTGACCAAACCCCCCTTATTGCAATTTCAGATGCTCCTTATCATTCAAATGAGTTTTTGCTTCAGAGCAATATCAATATTAGCTTTTTTCCAAAAACATTGTACTTTTTACTTTTAATGGGGTTATGGCTGCCTCTAATGTTCAATGTACATAAATGCATTCTGTTACCTGCCATTGCACTTAGACTAATCAATATGCAGACTGAATCCTACTGTAAAGATAGGGTGGTACCTTTTCCCACATGTTGAACTCTCCCCATGTGTTGAACTCTCCCCATGTGTTGAACTCTCTCCATTCTCACCGAGCCTAAACAAACTATATGAACCCTGAACCCAAACTATACTACACCTGAAAAATAAACATGTAATGTTCCAGAAGGGGGTTTTCCCGCTAGCTAACACAAAGGGGATTTCAACTCTCCAATGTAGACTCTTAAGTCTGCATAACCATTCTATAGCCTCGTCATTTATACATATGAAAATGAAAATCAATAAAAGAAGATTGAGGCTCTTCCACCTAAGACCAAGCCGGGGCACTGATATAGATTCACACAGATCTCAGTCTGAGCTATGGTGGCAGTTACAGTAGCAAGAAAAATAATATAAATACAAATGTTACTAAACAAGAGCACTCACATCACTACTTCATGACCAGATTTGAATAAAAAAGATATCCAATGCTGCGGAGGTGTAGCTTAAAGTTATTTACCCAAGAGAGTCAATAAACACAGCAGCCTCTTCAGGTGTATAAAGCTTATTAGACGTTCCGTTGACCATTATCTTCAATGTAGCTGGGTACAGCAGTGCGTAGTCCATCTTCATTCTCTTGAGTCGAGCCTTCACCTCATCAAACACCTTGCGTCTTTATACAACCGCTGTGGAGTAATCATTGAAGAATGAGACCCTTGGAACTTGGCGTTGAATACCGTCAGATCCGATGCGTCTGGCTGCATCCATGATGTGCTGCTTGTCGGTGAAGTTGTGTAACTTTATAACCACTGGCCGTAGGCGCTGGTTGGGACCGGGTGTCGATGTCTGAGAGCGATGGGCTCTATCCAGCTTCACACAACCAGCCTTATTATCCATTTGTAGGTAGCCAGTAATCCATTCCTCTAAGAATTTAACTGAACGTGTCCTTTCAGCATTTTCTGGGAGTCCCACTACACGGATATTGCATCTGCATCCTCGGTTATCTAAGTCATCATTTTGCTCCGCCATTTCGCGCACCTGTTTCTCAAGTGCCTTTATCTTAGTGTCCATTGATGTAGTTGAAGTTTCCACAGTAGCAATTCTTCCTTCCGCCTCAACAACACACTTGACAACCTTCTGTAGTTCAGCTGAAGGGCCTGCTATTCCTTCCAAGAACATTCCTATCTTGACATCGATCACTTTAGTAATGTTATCAGTCATCTTTTGAATCATCAGGTCCATTGTGCCTGGATCTGCAACGGTGTTAGTTAGCTTCGCTCATCCTGCACATCTACAGGGGTGGTTATTTATGTCAAGTTCTTAGTAGTTCTGTTGGGCATGTCGTCGGAAACTTTTGAGAAATAGCCCTCAAAACTCATTGTAGGGTAACTTATTTTACAAATTCTACCACTTTTTTCAAGCAGAAAAATGTATATAAAGAGAGAAACTAACGAATGCCATGGGAGCTCTCTGAAACAGTGTTTTCTCTACAGCGCCATTTTGTCCCCCGCCTCCATCATTTTTGAATGGAAGAATTATGAAACCACCAAGACTCTTCCTAGAGCTGACCGCCCAGCTAAACTGAATAATCAGGGGGAGAAGGGCCCTGGTCAGGGAGGTGACCAAGAACCGATGGTCACTCTGACAGAGCTCCAGTTCCTCTTTGGAGATGGGAGAACCTTCCAGAAGGACAACCATCTCTGCAGCACTCTACAAAATCAGGCCTTTATGGTAGAGATGCCAGACGGAAGCCACTCCTCAGTAAAAGGCACATGACAGCCCGCTTGGAGTTTGCCTAAAGACACCTAAAGGACTCTCAGACCATGAGAAACAAGATTCTCTGGTCTGATGAAACCAAGATTGAACTCTTTGGCCTGAATGCCAAGTGCCACATCTGGAGGAAACCTGGCACCATCCCTACGGTGAAGCATGGTGGTGGCACCATCATGCTGTGGGGATGTTTGTCAGTGGCAGGGACTGTGAGACTAGTCAGGATCGAGGGAAAGATGAACGGAGCCAAATACAGAGAGACCCTTGATGAAAACCTGCTCCAGAGCCCTCAGGACCTCAAACTGGGGCAAAGGTTCACCTTCCAACAGGCCAACATTCCTAAGCACACAGCCAAGACAACACAGGAGTGGCTTCAGGACAAGTCTCTGAATGTCCTTGAGTGGCCCAGTCAGAGCTCAGACTTGAACCCGATCGAACATCTCTGGAGAAACCTGAAAATAGCTGTGCAGTGACACTCCCCATCCAACCTGACAGATATTGAGAGGATCTGCAGAGAAGAATGAGAGAAACTCCCAAAATACAGTTGTGCCAAGCTTGCAGCATCATACTCAAGAAGACTCAAGACTGTAATTGCTGCCATAGGTGCTTCAACAAAGTACTGAGTAAAGAGTCTGAATACTTTTGTAAATGTGATATTTCTATATATTTTTTAATGAGGAAAAAAACAAAAAAACGATTTAATCCATTTCAGAATAAGGTTGTAATGTACAAAAATGTGGGAAAAGTGAAGGGGTCTTAATAATTTCCAAATGCACTTTATGCCTATTCAATGTACTTGCAGAAGGAGCTGTCTTCTGCTGGCACAATGGGCTTTTTCTGCTGCGATGTTGCACGCAAATGCTGGCCATATTTGCAGAAAGTTGTGTAGATATGCCCAGAGTTGGAGGAGCTTCTAAAAATGCACCCTCTCATCTCCGTTATTCATGCGAAGGCACATGAATGTTCTTGTGAGGTCATTTTTTTACTTCATGACTGTTTTTGTGTTATGCAGAAATGCTATTGTAATGCTTTTTAAAATAATAGAATGAATACAAAAACAAATATTTGTTCATTCCGGCATTAAACTGTAGCACAAATGGGGAGGCAGAAATCAGTCTGATGCCGGCAACACAACCGTGGAGGAAGTTGAGCAGGAGAATAGTTTTATATCCAGAGCTTCTGTCACGACAAAGTACATCTCCAAGGCTGACAAGTGTATTATGATAACATAACTAAACCTGAAGGTTTAGGATTGCAACCTAATTCCTTTAATAATGTTTAACTATTAAGTGGTCCTTATATTTGAGCTCCAGCACACTTCAATTAATAAGATAAACCTAATTGCCCCTCTCTTGGACTGTCACCTTGCCACGGTGGAGAGGCTTACATACTCCAATGACCCTGAGAGCTAAGCCGGAGGGGATTTATAATCCTGGCAGGTGAAACCAAGTCGACTAGGTCAAAGGGTAGGAGGCAGACAAAGCAGTCCATGGTCCTCCATGTTAGGGGTTGGGCAAGGGGTTGGGCACCTGTTTCTCAAGTGCCTTTATCTTAGTGTCCATTGATGTAGTTGAAGTTTCCATAGTAGAAAGAACACTCTTGTTATTCTGCATACCTAATGTTATTATTCTTCTTCTGCCATTTTCTGTGCTCCCTATCTACTTTAAAAACCGTTGAAACTATTATCATCACTTAAATCAAATCAAATCAAATAACATTTTATTATTTGTCACATGCACCAAATACAACCTGACAGTGAAATGCATACTTATAAGCCCTTACGCAACAATGCAGTTTTAAGAAAAATACCAAAATAAAAATTATAAATAAAACTAACAAATAATTAAAGAGCAGCAGTAAAATTACAATAGCGAGGCTATATACAGGGTGTACATGGTGTACAGAGTCAATGTGTGGGGCACTTGTTACTAGAGGTAATTGAGGTAATATGTACAATACCGGTCAAAAGTTTTAGAACACCTACTAATTCAAGGTTTTTATTTTTACTGTTTTCCACAATGTAGAATAATAGTGAAGACATCAAAACTATGAAATAACACATAAGGAATCAGGTAGTAACCAAAAAAGTGCTGAACAAATCAAAATATATTTATATTTGAGATTCTTCAAATAGCTTTGCACACTCTTGGCATTCTCTTAACCAGCATCATGAGGTAGTCACCTGGAATGCATTTCAATTAACAGGTGTGCCTTCTTAAAAATGAATGTGAAGAATTTCTTTCCTTCTTAACGCGTTTGAGCCAATCAGTTGTGTTGTGACAAGGTAGGGGTGGTATACAGAAGGTAGCCTTATTGGTAAATGACCGAGTCCATATCATGGCAAGAACGGCTCAAAAAAGCAAAGAGAAGTTACAGTCCATCACTACTGTAAGACATGATGGTCAGTCAATACGGAAAACTTTTAAAGTTTCTTCAAGTGTAGTCGCAAAAACCATCAAGCGCTATGATGAAACTGACTCTCATGAGGACAGCCACAGGAATGGAAGACCCAGAGTTACCTCTGCTGCAGAAGATAAGTTCATCAGAGTTACCAGCCTCAGAATTTGCAGCTCAAATAAATGCTTCACAGAGTTCAAGTAACAGACACATCTCAACATCAACAGAAATGTGTCCTTTGGTCTGGAGTCCAAATTGGAGATTATTGGGGTGGGTGAACGGATGATCTACGTATGTGTATTTCCCACCGTAAAGCATCAAGGAGGAGGTGTGATGGTGTGGGGGTGCTTTGCTGGTGACTCTGTCTGTGATTTATTTAGAATTCAAGGCACACTCAACTAGCATGGCTACCTAAGCATTCTGCAGCAATGCGCCATCCCATCTGATTTGGGATTAGTGGGACTATCACTTGTTTTTCAACAGCACAATGACCCAACACACTTCCAGGCTGTGTAATAGCTATTTTATGAATAAGGAGAGTGATGGTGTGCTGCATCAGATGACCTGGCCTCCACAATCACCCGACCTGAACCAAAATTAGATGGTTTGGGATGAGTCGGACCTCAGAGTGAAGGAAAAGCAGCCAACAAGTGCTCAGCATATGTGGGAACTCCTTCAAGATTGTTGAAAAAGCATTCCAGGTGATGCTGGTTGAGAGAATGCGAAGAGCCGTCATCTGTCATCAAGGAAAAAGCTGCGTATTTGAAGAATCTCAAATATTTAACATATTTTGATTTGTTTAACCCTTTTTTTGGTTACTACATGACTCCATAAGTGATATTTCATAGTTTTGATGTCTTGGTGGGAGTCGGCCAATTATGCACGGCTGCAATGCGGTCACTCTCCATCTCCACCCCTGATGTGGAAATGCGATACCCTAGGAAGGAGACGGCCTGCTGAAAGAAAAGGCATTTCTCAGCCTTGACGTACAGGTCATGCTTCAACAGTTGTCCAAGTACCTCGCGCACCAAGGACACATGCTTGGCGCATGTAGCGGAGTATATCAGAATGTCATCGATATACACCACTACACCCTGCCCGTGCAGGTCCCTGAAAATCTCGTCTACAAAGGATTGGAAGACTGATGGAGCATTCATCAACCCGTACGGCATGACGAGGTACTCATAATGCCCTGAGGTGGTACTAAACGGCGTCTTCCACTCGTCTCCCTCCCGAATACGCACCATTGACTCAATCGCAGTGGCGATAAGAGGAAGCGGGTAACTGTACCTCACCGTGATTTGATTTAGACCTTGATAGTCAATGCACAGGCGCAAACCTCCATCCTTCTTCTTCACAAAAAAGAAACTCGAGGAGGCGGGTGAAGTGGAGGACCGAATGTACCCCTGACGCAGGGATTCAGAGACATATGTCTCCATAGCCGCCGTCTCCGCTTGCAACAGGGGATACACGTGATTCCTGGGAAGTGCAGCGTCGACCAGGAGATTTATCGTACAATCCCCTTGTCGATGGGGTGGTAATTGAGTCGCCTTCTTTTTACAGAAGGCGAGAGCCAAATTGGCATATTCAGGGGGGATGCGCACGGTGGAGACCTGGTCTGGACTTTCCACTGTGGTAGCACCAACGGAAACCCCTACACACCTCCCCGAGCACTCTCGTGACCACCCCGTGAGAGCCCTCTGTTGCCAGGAAATGGTGGGGTTATGACGAGCCAACCAGGGAAGGCCTAGTACCACGGGAAACGCAGGAGAGTCAATGAGAAAGAGACTGATTCTCTCCTTGTCACCCCCCCGTGTCTCCATGGCCAGGGAGATGGTGGCTTCCCTAATGGTCGACTATCCAGAGCGTGGACCGGGAAAGGTCTAACCACAGGAATAATGGGGATCCCTAAACTAAGGGCTAACGCTCTGTCGATAAAATCCCCAGCTGTGCCTGAATCGACGAGCGCCTTATGCTGGGAATGCGGGGAAAACTCAGGGAAACAAACAGGTACAAACAGGTGGACAACAGAGGTCTCTGGATGAGAGAGGTGCAGACTCACCTGGGGTGACGCCAGAGTGCCCTGCCTGCTGCATCGACTCACAGAGGGACCAACCCGGCACCGACCGGCAGTGTGTCCTCTGCGGCCACAGATGGTGCACGTGAAGGCCCCTCCTCCAGCCTCCCTACACGCACCCCCTCCCAACTCCATGGGCACCGGAGCAGGAGTGCTGGGAGATGGAACCGACAGAGCCCCCTCAGGACGTCCACAGGTGACCAGCAGGTTATCGAACCGGATGGACAGATCCACCAGTTGGTCAAAGGGGATGGTGGCATCCCTGCACGCCAACTCCTGTCGGACATCCTCGCACAGGCTGCATCGATAGTGGTTGATGAGGGCCCTGTCGTTCCATTCTGCTCCGACGGCCAAGGTCCGGAATTCCAGAGTGAACTCCTGTGCGCTCCTCGTCCCCTGTCTCAAATGGAAGAGCTGTTCCCCGCTGCTCTTCCTTCGGGTGGATGGTCAAAGACGGCCCGGAAGCGGCGGGTGAACTCCTCGAAGTGGTCCAACGCTGCGTCTTCCTCTCCCCACACGGCGTTTGCCCACTCCAGACCTCTCCCCGAGAGGCATGAGATGAGGGCAGACACTCTCTCCCTTCCCGAGGGAGCTGGGTGAACGGTGGCCAGGTATAGGTCCAGTTGTAAGAGGAACCCCTGGCACTGTGCTGCCGTTCCATCATACTCCCTGGAAAGGGAGAGACGCATCCCACTGGAACTGGATCTGGACTGGATGGGTAGAGGTAACCCCGGTTGCGCTGGTCGATGGTCCATGGTCTTGATAACGCGATCCATCATGGCACCGAGATTATGCAGCATTGCCGCGTGTTCCTGGAAGCGCTTCTCGACTCCTCTGACCGGGGTACCTGCTCCTGCTGACTCCATGGGTGGTATGAAATTCTGTCAGGCGTGTGCATACTTGTGGGGAAGTCAGGTGCAGGAGAGCAGAGAATTGTGAACAGGCGCACACTTTATTTCGTCAGAAGAGAGATACAGACGGACGCAGCTGCGTCAAAAAACCTCCAGCCGACAAGGCAAAGTGTAAAGCGCGCAAAACAGTCACAAAACATAAAATGTATAACAATACAAACAGGCTTCGTGAAATAACACGGGAAAAAACGCACGTGAGCCTAGTGCGTACAAAACACGTAACACACAAACAATTTCACACAAAGACATGAGGGGGAACAGAGGAATAAATACATGTAGTGTGATTGGGGAATGAAAACCAGGTGTGCCGGGAACAAGACAAAACAAATGGATAAATTAAAAACGGAGCGGCGATGGCTAGAAAGCCGGTGACGTCGACTGCCGAACGCCACCCGAACAAGGAGAGGAGCCGACTTCGGCGGAAGTCGTGACAGCGAGATAGAAAGTGAGAGAGAGAGGGATGGGTTTTCCAATCTTGGTTTGTCCACCAGACGACAGAAACAGAAAGAAAACAGTTATCAGCTGAACATAACAATATGCCAGTGAAATCAATGACAGTAGCAGGTGACCCAACTGTGGTCTGACTATAATGATTTCCCATTGTAGCCAACTCAGTTGCAGTAATTCCATTTCAGATTTTTTGGTAATTTTGCTATAATTCTTTTATAATAAATAAACAAAATTGATATCAGCTAAATCATTATAACAGATTGGTAGGTCTACCATTAATGAGAAAATTTCTTAAATATATGTGGGTTTTTGGTTACGGAATTACAAGGCACAAGGCAATAATTCTTAAATCTTCATTCTTGCGGATCATTGGGACGCTACCGTCCCACCTGGCCAACATCCGGTGAAATTGCAGAGCGCCAAATTCAAATTTCAGAAACACGTAATATTAAACATTCATGAAAATACATCATTTAAAAGCTTAACTTCTTTTTAATCCAGCCGCTTTGTCAGATTTCAAAAAGGCGAAAGCACACCATGCAATTATCTGAGGACAGCGCCCCGCACACAAAAGCATTACATACATTTTCCAACCAGGTAGGTGCACCACGAAAGTCAGAGATAGCGATAAAATAAATCAATTACCTTTGAAGATCTTCATCTGGTTGCAATCACAAGGGTTCCAGCTACATAAGAAATGGTCCTTTTGTTCGATAAAGTCCTTTATATCCCAAAAAAGTATGTTTCAATGGCGTGCTTGACTCAGTAATCCACCGGTTTCCTTCGTTCAAAACACATAAAAAATGAATCCCGTAAGTTACCAATAAACTACTTCTAAACAAGTCAAACAACGTTCCTAATCAATCCTCAGGTACCTTATTATGTAAATAAACAATCAAATTTAAGACGGAGAGTACCGGAGACCATTACCGGAGATAAATAACGAAGTATGCGCACTCACCGGAACACGCTACAAACACTACAACCAAAATGGGAGCCATTTAGAAAAACTACAAATTCTTGCTCATTTTTCAAGGAATAAGCCTGAAACTCTTTCTAAAGACTGTTGACATCTAGTGGAAGCCCTAGGAACTGCAATCTTGGAGGACCTCATTTTATATTCCCATTCCCAGCCATTGTAATCAGAGGTGAGCTGAAGAAAAAAAATCTGGATGGATTGTCCTCGGGTTTTTGCCTGCCATATCAGTTCTGTTATACTCACAGGCATTATTTTAACAGTTTTGGAAACTTTAGAGTGTTTTCTATCCAATATTTATCCATATCCTAGCTTCTGGGCCTGAGTAACAGGCAGTTTACTTTGGGCACCTCATTCATCCAAACTTCCGAATACTGCTCCCTAGCCTGAAGAAGTTAACCTGTTAGGGCTAGGGGGCAGCATTGACACGGCTGGATAAAAAACATACCCGATTTAATCTGGTTACCACTCCTACTCAGTAACTAGAATATGCATATACTTATTACATATGGATAGAAAACACCCTAAATTTTCTAAAACTGTTTGAATGGTGTCTGTGAGTATAACAGAACTCAAATGGCAGGTCAAAACCTGAGAGATTCCTTTACAGGAAGTGGCCTGTCTGACCATTTCTGGAACTTCTTTGCCATCTCTATCATTTACTAAGGATCTCTGCTCTAACGTGACACTTCCCACGTCGTCCATAGGCTCTCATAGCCCGGGAAAAAAGAGAATGTCGTCATTCCAGCCCCAGGCTGAAACACATTATCGCCTTTCTCAAGTGGCCCATCAAGAGACACTAGCTTATGCGCGTGACCCCGACCGCCCCCGCCTTTGGGATTTTTTCCTCTGTTTGCCGAAAAGGAGATTCCCTGTCGGAATTTTACCGCTTTTCTACGAGAAAAATGACGTAAAAATTGATTTTAAACAGCGGTTGACATGCTTCGACGTACGGCAATTGAATACTTTGAATTTTATTGTCAGGAATTGCGCCAAGCGCGCGACACTTCTTTACTATTTCGGATAGTGTCTGGAACGCACGAACAAAACGCCGCTATTCGGATATAACGATGGATTATTTTGGACCAAACCAACATTTGTTATTGAAGTAGACGTCCTGGGTGTGCATTCTGACGAAGACAACAAAAGGTAATGACATTTTTATAATAGTAAATATGATTATGGTGAGTGCTAAACTTGCCGGGTGTCTAAATAGCGAGCCCGTGATGCCTGGGCTATATACTTAGAATATTGCAAAATGTGCTTTCACCAAAAAGCTATTTTAAAATCGGACATATCGAGTGCATAGAGGAGGTCTGTATCTATAATTCTTAAAATAATTGTTATGCTTTTTGTGAACGTTTATCGTGAGTAATTTAGTAAAATGTTAGCGAATTCCCCGTAAGTTTGCGGGGGGTATGCTAGTTCTGAACGTCACATGCTAATGTAAAAAGCTGGTTTTTGATATAAATATGAACTTGATTGAACAAAACATGCATGTATTGTATAACATAATGTCCTAGGGTTGTCATCTGATGAAGATCATCAAAGGTGAGTGCTGCATTTAGCTGTCTTCTGGGTTTTGGTGACATTATATGCTGGCTTGAAAAATGGGTGTCTGATTATTTCTGGCTTGGTACTCTGCTGACATAATCTAATGTTTTGCTTTCGTTGTAAAGCCTTTTTGAAATCGGACAGTGTGGTTAGATTAACGAGAGTCTTATCTTTAAATGGCTGTAAAATAGTCATATGTTTGAGAAATTGAAGTAATAGGATTTTGAAGATTTTGAAAATCGCGCCACAGGCTGGCAGTGGATGTTACGTAGGTGGGACGAATTCGTCCCGCCGGTCACATAGAGGTTAAAGACGGTAAAACATTTATTTGAAACTAACTGTAACAGTTGATATTAGTTGGCAGGGGTCCTAACGCCAACATTACTGTTTGATGGCCTCCCGGGTGGCGCAGTGGTCTAAGGCACTGCAGTGCTAGCTGTGCCACCAGAGATTCTGGGTTTGAGCCCAGCCTCTGTTGCAGCCGCCTCAACCGGGAGGTCCATGGGGCGACGCACAATTGGCCCCAGCGTCGTCCGGGTTAGGGAGGGTTTAGCTGGCAGGGATATCCTTATCTGATCGCGCACTAGTGACTCCTGTGGCGGGCCGGGTGCAGTGCAGGCTGACCAGGTCGCCAGGTGTACGGTGTTTCCTCCGACACATTGGTGCGGCTGGCTTCCAGGTTGGATGTGCGTTGTGTCAAGAAGCAGTGCGGCTAGGTTGGGTTGTGTTTCGGAGGACGCATGGCTTTCGACCTTCACCTGAGACCAGACTGTAACTACTACCAATTGGATACCACTAAATTGGGGAGAAAAAGGGGTAAAAAACACATTGTTTGATGTATTTCTGATTGCTTTTCAGACATTTTCTGGTAGTTGTTTCCTAGGACCCCTTTTCCATCTGTTTATCCAGAAATCAAAGCCTTTACTTATCCATAATTTTTAAGATGGAAAATGGTTGACAAATGTATCATGCCTTCATTTCTCAAAAATATAGACTCTTAGCTTTCATTTGAAACCCAATTTGATATGCTCCTATGAACTTTACATGGTTCATGCTCATGGTTCCTTTTTGATGGAAATGCCCTAGGGTTGTTTGTGTCCGGCGTTTCAAGTCTCTTTAAGAAAATAGTGTCCTAAACAAACATTGGCACAGACCACCGATAATGTGTATGTTATTCCATAAAAACAAACAAATAAAAAAATACATAATTCCCTCTACAGTTTGGTGATACTGAAATGATCCTTTGCCCTACATCTGTGAGTGTAAAATGGAATGTCATTGGAATCTGACTGATGATTAAATTTCTAGGATGCCGTCTACACTAATGAGGTGCAACATATCTACAGTTCCGGTCGCTCAATGGTTTGTGGATCTAAGTGTGCGTACCAATGACACCCTATATAGTGCACCACTTTTGATCAGAGTACTATCAGTCTTGGTCAAAAGTAGTGCATTATGAAGTGAATAGGGTTCCAATTGGAACGCGTGCTAAATGTGTTCAACGAAGGCCACTGTTGTTCATCTAATTTCTCTGGTCCTTCCTGCCAGCTAGAGACTTGTGGTGGGTCACTTTGGTGTGCAGCTGATAATGAAGAATTATGGACAGGTCATCCTCACAGGGGGAGGTGTGCCAGGGGATAGGCTTACCGGGGCACATAGTGAGAGAGAGAGATACTACACCCCTCTATTCATTGTTTCACAGCATGCGCATACATTGGGGAGAACAAGTAATTGATAACCTGCAAAATCGGCAGTGTTTCCTACTTACAAAGCATGTAGAGGTCTGTAATTTTTATCATAGGTACACTTCAACTGTGAGAGACGGAATCTAAAACAAAAATCCAGAAAATCACATTGTATGATTTTTAAGAAATTAATTTGCATTTTATTGCATGACATAAGTATTTGATACATCAGAAAAGCAGAATTTAATATTTGGTACAGAAACCTTTGTTTGCAATTACAGAGCTCATACGTTTCCTGTAGTTCTTGACCAGGTTTGCACACACTGCAACAGGGATTTTGGCCCACTCCTCCATACAGACCTTCTCCAGATCGTTCATGTTTCGGGGCTGTCGCTGGGCAATACGGACTTCCAGCTCCCTCCAAAGATTTCCTATTGGTTTCAGGTCTGGAGACTGGCTAGGCCACTCCAGGACCTTGAGATGCTTCTTACGGAGCCACCCCTTAGTTGCCCTGGCTGTGTGTTTCGGGTCGTTGTCATGCTGGAAGACCCAGCCACGACCCATCTTCAATGCTCTTACTGAGGGAAGGAGGTTGTTGGCCAAGATCTCACGATACATGGCCCCATCCATCCTCCCCTCAATACGGTGCAGTCGTCCTGTCCCCTTTGCAGAAAAGCATCCCCAAAGAATTATGTTTCCACCTCCATGCTTCACGGTTGGGATAGTGTTCTTGGGGTTGTACTCATCCTTCTTCCTCCAAACATGGCGAGTGGAGTTTAGACCAAAAAGCTCTATTTTTGTCTCATCAGACCACATGACCTTCTCCCATTCCTCCTCTGGATCATCCAGATGGTCATTGGCAAACTTCAGATGGGCCTGGACATGCGCTGGCTTGAGCAGGGGGACCTTGCGTGCGCTGCAGGATTTTAATCCATGACGGCGTAATGTGTTGCTAATGGTTTTCTTTGAGACTGTGGTCCCAGCTCTCTTCAGGTCATTGACCAGGTCCTGCCGTGTAGTTCTGGGCTGATCCCTCACCTTCCTCATGATCATTGATGCACCACGAGGTGAGATCTTGCATGGAGCCCCAGACCGAGGGTGATTGACCGTCATCTTGAACTTCCATTTTCTAATAATTGCACCAACAGTTGTTGCCTTCTCACCAAGCTGCTTGCCTATTGTCCTGTAGCCCATCCCAGCCTTGTGAAGGTCTACAATTTTATCCCTGATGTCCTTACACAGCTCTCTGGTCTTGACCATTGTGGAGAGGTTGGAGTCTGTTTGATTGAGTGTGTGGACAGGTGTCTTTTATACAGGTAACGAGTTCAAACAGGTGCAGTTAATACAGGTAATGAGTGGAGAACAGGAGGGCTTCTTAAAGAAAAACTAACAGGTCTGTGAGAGCCGGAATTCTTACTGGTTGGTAGGTGATCAAATACTTATGTCATGCAATAAAATGCAAATTAATTACTTAAAAATCATACAATATGATTTTCTGGATTTTTGTTTTAGAGTTTGTCTCTCACAGTTGAAGTGTACCTATGATAAAAATGACAGACCTCTACATGCTTTGTAAGTAGGAAAACCTGCAAAATTTGCAGTGTATCAAATACTTGTTCTCTCCACTGTATATACAGAGACACACTGTAGAAATAATATACTGTAGATGGAATTGACCTGCCCTGCCTCACTCATAAACTGTTCATGCCATATACACAGATACTTCTAACACAGTATACTCACACCCAGTCCATAACACACTGCAAAATACCTACATTTTGTCTTGACATGTGAACACAAAATCAAAGATACCATATTAATAAGCATATGCTGATGTTTATTGGAAACACCACAAACAGGAGTGCAACGGTACTGATGTAGAACAACACAACATACACCTTCACTGAGAACAGAGAGTAACACACACAAGTCTCCTTCAGTTCTACATTTTCATCTGACACTGAGTCCTGTTGGAGAAAAAAAAAAACGACCATATCCAACCAGGTTAGAACTGAGGACATATTCTATTTCAAATGTGGACATGCACTATACAATTGTTCAGTTGCATATTATATAACATAATATAGTATAATATAGAATGTTGTAATAATATATATCATAAAATCTCTCCAAATGTAGTTTCTATTAACATCCTCAAAGTTTGAGGTTTATGTCGTGTTCCCAAAATGGCTACTAGTTGATGTTGTTAAAGAATAGGTTTCCTTAGCCACAAATGAAAGATCTGTAGAGTCCCAATTGTCACCGAAGAAAGCACACATCAGGATCCAGTTCATTGTTGCACCTAAAGTATATAAACAGCAAAACACATATTGCCCTCAAGCCAGACATACTTATCCATATGCAACAGTGTCTTTTCACAAATGGTATTGTCATGCCATGGTCAATAATGATACTTTACTTAAAGGATGGCTATTCAACATCGGTCTGAAGGAATTGATAAGTAAAACATTGTTGATAAAATGAAGCAAAACATGATTGTACTCTCATGAACAGCAATTTAGTTTTTTCATATTTATCCACAATCACTTTTAATTATCAACTTTTTTTCTCACTTGATATATATTTTCAAGAGACATAAATACTTTTTTGCCACACTTTTTTTTTTACATTAGGAAAATAACCAATAAAATGGAAAATGATCAAGTTCCAGTACTTTGTGGCTCCAATAGGCAATCCATAGGTCCATACATCACTTAAACACTCCCAATAGTTTTCTGATATGTCATGGCAACGCTCCCAGCAACATCACAGAATTATGACGCACTCACACACACACACACAATCTAACTGCAGTGTCCAAGTGAAAAAAGACCATGCTATTGTTTGAGGAGAGTGCACAACAACAAAACACTTTTTATCACGGCAACTGGTTTGATACATTCACCTCTGAAGGTAAATAATGTGCTTACATTCAGCATTCTGCTCTGATTTGTCATCCTGAGGGCCCCAGAGATAAAATGTAGCATAGTTTTGTTTGATAAAATCTATTTTTATATTCAAATGTAGGAACTGGGTCCTACAGTTTGAACAACTGCTGTTTCTATTTTTAATGCTTAATATGAGTCTGGAATGAGAGTTTACAGTCTAGCCAGACACCTAGGTATTTATAGTTGTCCACATAAGTCAGAACCGTCCAGAGTAGGGATGCATAGCATTTTTTGTATGTTCTCTATAGTTATAGTTATGTACTTGAAAATGTATCAATTGACCAATTCGGGACATTTGGGCAAACTCCTGGCAGACGTGATACAAAATATTGTGTCATAATGTAATTCTTCACTGTATCAGTCTGAAACTTTGCACTCAAACTGGTGCCATCTGGTGGCCAAAATCTAAATTCCAATCTGAATGTATGGCCATTCTCTTGCATTTCAAAGATGATGAAAAAAAGAAAATAGAAAATGCATGTTTTTTTGTTTGTATTATATTTTACCAGAGCTAATGTGTTATATTCTCCTACAAAAATTTCACATTTCCACAAACTTCAAAGTGTTTCCTTTTAAATGGAATCAAGAATATGCATATCCTTGCTTCAGGTCCTGAGCTACAGGCAGTTAGATTTGGGTATGTCATTTTTGGCGAACATTGAAAAAAAAGGTTGGAGCCTTTAGAGGTTTTAAGTAAAATGCAGAAACTCAGCTCAGCCCATCCATATAATGTCACAACAATGGTATGGTATGCTTCAGCAGTATGGAAAATATGCCAATTCATCTTAGTCTGAACTACATCTGCTTAGTGGGGCTATGCAAATCAGTTTGATGACTAACAAGGAGGAATATGTTATCTCACTAAATAACTTCCAGTTGCTTACATCACAGAACACTATCAGTTGCTGGAAAATAACCATCCTTGGTATTTCTCTGTAAATTGGCACTCAAATTGGGCTTGGCATAACTCAATACCCAGTAAAGAGTAATGTGCAGATTGTCTATTTATTTTGTGAGGCCAATGTCGACTAAAACCTATTTGCAATGCTTGGGCTGTCTTTGGGGTTGCTTAGTTTTAATTTGACCCTAATGTCATCACAAGCAGTGCTGCCTAACCGAACATAATGAGGATTAATGCAGTATCAGATTGGAGTTTGTGCCTGGCTCAACGCTCTTCTACCATACCAATTCCACCTGCCCGCTATCAATTGCCCTCGTTGAACTTTAATCTGTATTCAAATCTACCTCAGTGCAGGAAACGTTAAATACCCAGTCAGCCCACGTCATGGCAAGAGGGAGAGATTACTTAGCGAGAGAGAGTGTGAGAGAGGGAGCGGGAGGAGATGGAGGAGGGAGAGAGAGGGTGGTAGATAAGGAAAGAGTAAGAGAGATCGAAAGAGAAAGAGAAGGGAGAAGAGAAAAAGGGAGAGAGAGAAAAAGAGAGAGGAAAATAAATAGAAGCGATAGAGAGAAGTGTCATGGAGGGATGAGAAAGATGCCATGAGAAACATTTGAGGAAAAAGAGAAACTGGATGGAGAGAAACGGATAGAAAGAATGGGAGGAATTGGGAAAAGATAAATGAACACAGGACTGGGTAGAAGATTGTTCTGTCATTGAACGGTGCTTCTCTCCATGTATGTATTGGTGCTATATTTATCCTTATGTTGCCATGGAGAAGCAGCAACAGGAGAGATGGCAACAATGCAATAGCAACCTCTGTGGGTCTAAGACCAAGGCATAGGCTAGTAGAATAACAATAAAATACAGTTTGGACAACATTAGTGACCATACATTAGGTCATGTCTGCTCTCAAAGTTAGAAATGTTTTAGCTATCAGATTTTGTAGTCTGAATTCCCTCACTGCCCAAGCAGTTAGATCAGTGGAGTAATAAGTACTTTTAAGTAAAATACTTTAAAGTACTACTTAAGTAGTTTTTTGTGGTATCTGTACTTTACTTTATTATTTTTAATTCCTAATTCCTAAAGAAATGAATGTACTTTTTACGCCATACATTTTCCCTGACACCCGAAAGTACTCTTTACGTTTTGAATCCTTAGAGGGACAGGAAAATGGTCCAATTCACACACTTATCAAGAGAACGTCCCTGGTCAACCCTATTGCCTCTGATCTGGCGGACTCAAAGCACATGCTTTGTCTATAAATTGTCTGCGTGTTGGAGTGTGCCCCTGGCTATCTGTAAATAAATAAGAAACTGGTTTGCTTAATATAAGGAATTTTAAATGATTTATACTTTACTTTTGGTACTTAAGCATTTTTTTTTAAATTACATTTACTTTTGATACTTAAGTATATTTAAAATCAAATACATTTTGACTTTTACCCAAGTGGAATTTTACTGGGTGACATTCACTTTTACTTGTCATTTTCTATTAAGGTGTCTTTACTTTTACTCAAGTATGACGATTGGTTACTTTTTCGACCACTGGATTAGATACTCATTAATCAAATTGGGGAGCTGTGACATCTACCGTAACGAGAGCTCCATATAGCTATTCAGCTTGTCGTCCTAAAAACTAGAAATTAGTTAGCATTTTTTGCCTCTGGTTCATTTGGCATTCCTATGAGGGAAATTAATGGGGTTCTGGGATATACACCAAAAATAACATCTGAGGTTAACACAGGCTTAGGAGATCTTATATGTTTTGTTCTATGAGATAATGCCAGTCAGTTAACATGACCTTTATGAATTCTGAAGCCTTTATGTGCTCAAAATAAGTCAGTTGCGAACGAGTCGCTAACTGTTGGAGAAATGGAACTACAACATTAGTTGCAAAGTGTTTCATGTCACTGCACCAACCACGCATACAAGTATACGCTAAATTCCACCAAAAGTTAGTTAGCGTTTTTCTTATCAGCTCGAATGAAAAAGCAAGGATGGTGTATTGTTTTGCGCCAGGCTGCAACCATATCGATTTAGCGGGAAAGTGCTTGTTTTATTGGTTCCCGAACAATGTTGCACAAAGGAGACTTTGGGTCCGTCTGATAAGGCATGCAACCTGAGGTGTAGTTAAAAATGTTTTACATGTCAACACATCATTAGAGTTTAACTTATTTTGATTACATAAATGCTTCAAAATTCATAAAACCTTATGTAAACTGATGAGATTATCTTGTACAACAAACGTATAAAATCTCCTAAACCTGAGTTTACCACAGACCTTATTTTTTGCATTAATCCAAAAACCCTCTGAAACTCCATTCCTTACCCAATAGGTTTTGGCCAACGAGCCATGGCCTCCGTTAGTGACTACAAAAAGAAGCTATTACTATTGCTCTCTATTGCTGTGACATTTAATGGGATTATCACCAGCTGCTCTGCTTTCCATCCAACTCCACATCAACTAATACCAGCTGCCATACAAGCTAACTTCATTCTACTGATGAGAACAGTGAAGCAATTGTAGACCAACAACTTATAATGAGCATCCTCGTTGTACCATAACCTTTTATCAACCCACTGGTATCATTTACCGTGCATTCGTAAAGTATTCAGAATCCTATACATTTTCCACATTTTGTTACGTTACAGCCTTATTCTTAAAGGTATCCTCATCCTCATCAATCTACACATAATACCCCATAATGACAAAGCAAAAAAGCAAAAACAGGTTGTATTTTGTCTTGCAAATGTATAAAATAGAAATAACAGAAAAATACATTTACATAAGTATTCAGACCCTTTACTCAGTACTTTGTTGAAGCACCTTTGGCAGCGATTACAGCCTTCAGTCTTCTTGGGTATGACGCTACAAGCTTGGCACACCTGTATTTGGGGCGTTTCTCATATTATTCTCTGCAGATCCTCTCAAGCGCTGTCAGGTTAAATGGGGAGCATTGCTGCACAGCTATTTTCAGGTCTCTCCAGAGATGTTAGATCGGGTTCAAGTCCGGGCTCTGGCTGGGCCACTCAAGGACATTCAGAGGCTTGTCCCGAACCCACTCCTGCATTGTCTTGGCTGTGTGCTTAGGGTCATTGTCCTGTCGGAAGGTTAACAGTTGCCCCAGTCTGAGGTCCTGAGAGTTCTGGAGCAGGTTTTCATCAAGGATCTCTCTGTACTTTGCTCCATTCATTTTTGCCTCGATCCTGACTAGACTCACAGTCCCTGCCGCTGACAAACATCCCCACAGCATGATGCTGTCACCACCATGCTTCACCGTAGGGATGGTTCCAGGTTTCGTCCAGACGTGACACTTGGCATTCAGGCCAAAGAGTTTAATGTTGATTTCATAAGACCAGAAAATCTTATTTCTCATGGTCTGAGAGTCTTTAGGTGCCTTTAGGCAAACTCCAAGCGGGCTGTCATGTGCCTTTTACTGAGGAGTGGCTTCCGTCTGGCCACTGTACATAAAGGCCTGATTAGTGGAGTGCTGCAGAGATGGTTGTCCTTCTGGAAGGTTCTCCCATCTCCACAGAGGAACTCTGGAGCTCTGTCAGAGTGACCATCAGGTTCTTGGTCACCTCCCTAACCAAGGCCCTTCTCCCCCGATTGCTCAGTTGGCCGGGTGGCGAGCTCTAGGAAGAGTCTTGGTGGTTCCAAACTTCTTCCATTTAAGAATGATGGAGGACACTGTGTTCTTGGGGACCTTCCATGCTGCAGAAATCTATTTTGGTACACTTGCCCAGATCTGTGCCTCAAAACATTCCTGTTTTGGAGTTCTACGGACAATTCCTTCGACCTATGGACATGTGTGTCACTTTCCCAATCACGTCCAATCAATTGAATTTACCACTGGTGGACTCCAATCAAGTTGTAGAAATATCTCAAGAATGATCAATGGAAACAGGATGCACCAGAGTTCTATTACGAGTCTCATAGCAAAGGGTCTGAATACTTATGTAAATAAGGTATTTTTGTTGATTTTTTGCTTTGTTATTATGGGTTATTGTGTGTAGGTTGCTGAGGAATTACTTTTTAAAATCCATGTTAGATTAAGGCTGTAATGTAACAAAATATGTAAAAAGTCAAGTGGTCTGAATAATTTCCGTATGTATGTCATAACCGTTTTATGTTGATTTCGCACAATTGGCCCTTAATTTCCTTTTTTCATACTTTTAGTGCCTTTTTGCTCCAGCAGTGTTGTCCTATATTCCTACACATACGCAGCCTCTCTAAATGTATACCACTGAAATGCTCCTGATTCAGGCAGGTAAAACCAACAAAGAGTGAGGGTGGAGGAAGGCAAGAGGCTGGGAGAAAGGTTGAGAGTGGGAGAGGGGGTACAGTATTGTCCACATCTCAGTCTGTGTGAGTGAGAGGGGGTTAGGTGCTCCTTGGGTGGGTGTGAGGCTAGGGGCCAGGTCTGGGTGTAGGGGTGGCAGGAGTCATACAGGCCCCACTGTCAGCCCCTTCAGAGGCATGCTGGTGGTGTTCTCGGTGGGCAGGACCAGGGGATTGCCATGGGCAGAGACGAGGTGGGGGGCTTTGGCCAGACTGGCGTAAGGCAGATGGCAGTCCATGTGCTGGAACGGGGGGTAGTGCTGCCGGTAGCAGATGTAGGCAAAGAGCAGGCCGATCACCCCTCCAACAAAGGCATCTGGGGAATAATAATAATATATTAATAATGTACATATGCTACTTACCGTAGCAGATGTTTTTTTTCCAAAAGCGAGTTACAGTATAGTGAGTGCATACATTTTCTGTATGTCTATGTGAGTGATATCCACAACAGTTAGTGCCACACTCCTACCAAATGAGCCACACTCTACCACACACAGGAGTATTGCTAGATTGCACTTCAGGTCTCAGAAATCTACCGTAGGAAATAAATGTGGGTACTTAGTTATTTATACAGTGGATGAATCATTGATGATTTACTTAATTAATTATGTTTATATTGGAAATGTCAGCTAATTTAGTTTCATCAGTTGCTCTTGTGAACGTTGTGCTAAGATCGGTTGAACTTTGGGCTGATGTCACTACTGGGCCTGGCTGAGTCTCATCATGTCCCTGGCTTGGACAGACCATCTGTCACTTTGTCACCATAGCTGAGACCAAAATTATTTCCTAGTCATGATCAATGTTTGAAAATAAGTGCTAAATTGTAATGTTGATTTGTGATCCAATAAAAACAATTTTTCACAAACAAATACATTGTAATGTTGTAGAGAGAATGAATAACTAATGCATTAGTTAGACTGGCTGAACTAGACTCAAAAAGATTTTGGAAAGTATTATTTATCTATCCAGCTGGATAAAATTAAGTTAACACCTGCACCATAAATAGTTTAACTATACAGTCGAGATGGATGACTATTCTAAAAGTAGGGATACTACAAACTAATGATGTGGAGGCTCTGTCACTGAGCTGGTGATTTGAAATGCATCATAATATGTACAGAGTCATCTAAATGTTGATGGTGTTGATGCTTCAGTACGTGTCCCTTCTCCAATGCTGGAGCTGAAACCAGACATTTACAAAGGACCCGGGGGGCTACAGCATCCCTTAATGGGGAAGAGTGCATGATGTTATCCACGCAGCCTGTTCACAGAGCAGGGTAATAGGAGATTGGGCCCCTCAAGTTTAATGATCCAAACCGCTGCTGCATCCTTCTTTTTTTTCCTGCTTTAGAAAATGTACATAAAAAAGGTGTAATATTCTTCCTGGGGGTGTACAGTATATGAACAGATTTGAATAAGATTTAATGTTGCTAAAACGCTGTCAGTTCCACTTTAATGTGGTGTTTTTGCAGATTGTATTATACTGTAGTATTTCTGGACAAATATGCTGCAGTATTTACTGTGTTTTTTTGCAGACTGTAGTATACTGTATTTTTATTGCAGAAATTACTTTAGTATTTACTATCTTTGACATAAAATGGAGGCTTTCTCCTTGAGAAATTCTACTGGAGAAATACTAAAAGGCCACTTTAGGTAGGACTTAACAAATAGTTAATCACTTGCACTCTTTTCTATAACCTGTAGGGAAGGCAATATATAATCAATACTTGTCATGTAGGTTTCTAAATTATAGGTGGCACAAATTGGGCTATGGGAGAGGGGGATGGGCAGGGTATATGCAAATTAAATACTTTAGTATTTACTATAATACATGTTTTTTGTGTTTTTGCAGACTGTAGTGTTTTTTCAGACATTAATGTAGTATTTTCTATAGTATTCTACAGCATACTACAACATTTTATAGTAAGTACTACACATGATCGATAAATACTAGTGTATAGTATAGAATTCTACGGTATACTACAGTTTACTACATAATTCTATAGTATATACTGTAGTATTCTATAGTAAACTCTATTTTTCTTTCATTTGCGATCCCTCTAAAAGTAATTAGTGGTGTCTGACAGCGATGTCGCCTAACGCCTAATTTCTGCTGTCACTTTATCACTGGACATCAAATCGCTCTCTTTCCCCCCTCTCTGGTTCTTTCTATCACTCTCTCTCTGGAAATAATGACTCAATGCTGTGTGCTTGCTTTCTGTCTTTCTCTCTCTATCCCTCTCTTTCTGGACATTACTGTCCATGTTGGTGGGGATGGAGGAACAGACGGCAGTTAAGACAGCATAGAAAATGTGTTACCTCACTGTCATCGCCAATGTTTTGAGATTCACACACTTATCACCCTCTTCCTTATACAAACCTCTAATTACCCCTGTGTGTGTGTCTGGCAGGGTTTGTGTGTTTGTGTGATTGTTTGTGTGAGTGTGTGAAAGAGAGAGAGAGACAGGTTTCCCTTTTAGACCTGGAGACTCGGTGCCCTAGTATTTACTATAGCGCTTTTGATTTATTATCTTTGACATAAAAGTGGAGGATTTCTCCTTCAAGAAACCAACTAGAGACATACTAAAAAAGCAAACTTACCCTAACCTGTAAATAGGACTGGGGTCTAAACAGATAATTAATCTCTTTTGCTTTTTTTCTATAACATATACAATGTAATACCGCATATGGTCTATACTTGGCATGTAGGTTTCTCAGTTATGGGTGGCACAAATTACAATATGGGGAGGGGAATGGGCAGGGTATATGCAAATTAAATACTTTAGTAGTTACTATAGTTTAAAAAGTGTAGTGTTTTTGCGGACTGTAGTGTTTTTGAGGACATTACTGTAGCATTTACTACAGTGCTTTTTGCAGATAATACTGTAGTATTTACTATAGTGTTCTACAGTATACTACAACATTCTATAATAAGTTCTACACATGATCGATGGATACAACCATGTGAAGTATAGTATTCTGTAGTATATCACAGTTTACTATAGTAAACGGTAGAATTTCTTCATGTGGGAATAATGATTTATAGATAGGGTTTAGGTTCCTAACTAAACCTACACAGACTGATTTAATTTTGGATTGGAGATGTTTAATGTGAGTCTGGAAGGAGAGTTTACAGTCTAACCAGACACCTAGGTATTTCTAGTTGTCCACATATTCTAAGTCAGAACCGTCCAGAGTAGTGATGCTGGACGGGCGGGCAGGTGCGGGCAGCAAACGGTTGAAGAGCATGCATTTAGTTTTACTTGTATTTAACCTGTCTGGGAACCTGGGACGCTTGCGTCCCACCCTAGTCCACAGCCAGTGAATCGCGTCGCGTGAAATACAAACACCTCATAAATGCTATAACTTCAATTTCTCAAACATATGACTATTTTACACCATTTTATAGATACACCTCTCCTGAATCGAACCACATTGTCCGATTTCAAAAAGACTTCACAGCAAAAGCAAAACATTAGATTATGTTAGGAGAGTACCCTGCCCAAAAAAATCACACTGCCATTTTCAAAACAACTAGCATGCATCACAAATATCCAAAACACAGCTAAATGCAGCACTAACCTTTGACAATCTTTATCAGATGACACTCCTAGGACATCATTTTACACAATACATGCATTTTTTGTTCGATAAAGTTCATATTTATATATAAAAACAGCATTTTACATCGGCGCATGACGTTCAAAAAATATTTTCCCTCAAATGCTTCTGGTGAATCGGCGCTACAATTTACAAAATTACTATTCGAAAACATTGGTAAATTATAATATTGCCATTCAAAGAATTATAGATTAACATCTCGTGAATGCAACCACATTGCCAGATTTCAAAATAACTTTACTGGGAAATCACACTTTGCAATAAACGAGGTGCTATGCTCAGAAGAATAGGCTAGGCGATACATGTTAGCGCCATCTTGGAACCATCTAAAATCAAATATACTATTGTAAATATTCCCTTACCTTTGATTATCTTCATCAGAAGGCACTTCCAGGAATCCCAGGTCCACAACAAATGTAGTTTTGTTCGAAAAAGTGAATAATTTATGTCCCAATAGCTCCTTCTTGTTAGCACGTTCCGAAGGCTACTCATAATGTACGAGGCACGCTGGACTTGTCGTCACGAATGTGCAAAGAAAATATATTTACGTTCGTTCAAACATGTCAAACGTTGTATAATTTAAATCTTTAGGGCCTTTTTCAACCAGAGCTTCAATAATATTCAAGGCGGACGATTGCATTGTCTTACTAAACGTTTCGGAACAAAAGGGTTCCCATGGGCGTCCGCGTCATAGTAGAAATGGCCCTCCCCCTGTGACCAACTTTCCAAGCCTCTCTTTTGGTCAGTTTCTACCGGAGAAGACTCCAACCACTTTGTAAAGACTGTTGACATCTAGTGGAAGCATTGGGAAGTGCTAAATGAATCCTAACTCACGGTGTGTTTCAAAGGCACAGGTGATTCCACAAATCAGATTTCCACTTCCTGCATGGAATCTTCTCAGGTTTTGGTCTGCCATATGATTTCTGTTATACTCACAGACACCATTCAAACAGTTTTACAAACTTTAGAGTGTTTTCTATCCAAATCTAATTATATGCATATTCTAGTTACTGGGCAGGAGCAGTAACCAGATTAAATCGGGTACGTTTTTTATCCGGCCATGCAAATACTGCCCCCTATCCCCAACAGGTTTAAGAGCAGTTGGAGGCCATGGAAGGAGAGTTGTATGGCATTGAAGCTCATCTGGAGGTTAGTTAACCTGTTGTGGTATAGGGGGCAGTATTTTCACGAGTATAACAGAACTCTTATGTCAGGCCAAAACCTGAGAAGATTCCATGCAGGAAGTGCCCTGTCTGACAATTTGTTGTCCTTCTGTTGCATCTCTATCGACATTACAGCATCTGTGTTGTAACGTGACACTTTCTAAGGCTTCCATTGGCACTCTAAAGCCGCCAGAAAGTGGAATGGGGTGTCTGCTGTCTCTGGGCAAAGTATAGGAGCAGAGTTTGTAAGTGGTCAGCCTGGGGACAGTGAGACTGGAGATGCGCATTCACGAGACTTCTCCATTTTTTTCTTTCAGTCTTTGAATGAATACAACGTTGCCTGGTTGGAATATTATCGCTATTTTACGAGAAAAGTAGCATAAAAATTGATTTTAAACAGCGTTTGACATGCTTCTAAGTACGGTAATGGAATATTTCTAAATTGTCACGAAATGCGCTCGCGCATTACCCTTCGGATAGTGACCTGAACGCACGAACAAAACGGCAGTATTTGGATATAACTATGGATTATTTTGAACCAAAACAACATTTGTTGTTGAAGTAGAAGTCCTGGGAGTGCATTCTGACGAAGAACAGCAAAGGTAATCCAATTTTTCTAATAGTAATTCTGAGTTTAGGTTGTCCCAAACTTGGTGGGTGTCAAATTAGCTAGCCGTGATGGCCGAGCTATGCACTCAGAATATTGCAAAATGTGCTTTCGCCGAAAAGCTATTTTAAAATCGGACATAGCGATTGCATAAAGGAGTTCTGTATCTATAATTCTTAAAATAATTGTTATGTATTTTGTCAACGTTTATCGTGAGTAATTTAGTAAATTTACCGGAAGTTTTCGGTGGGTATGCTAATTCTGAACAACACTTGCTAATGTAAAAAGCTATTTTTTTATATAAATATGAACTTGATTAAACAAAACATGCATGTATTGTATAACATAATGTCCTAGGAGTGTCATCTGATGAAGATCATCAAAGGTTAGTGCTGCATTTAGCTGTGTTTTGGGTATTTGTGATGTATGCTAGTTACTTGGAAATGGCTGTGTGGTTTTTTGTGTCTATGTACTCTCCTAACATAATCTAATGTTTTGCTTTCGTTGCAAAGCCTTTTGGAAATCAGACAACGTGGTTCGATTCAGGCTAAGTGTATCTATAAAATGGTGTAAAATAGTCCTATGTTTGAGAACTTTGAATTATGACATTTTGTGGTTTTAAATTTGGCGCTCTGATTTGTCACTGGCTGTTAAATAGTGTGGGACGATTTCGTCCCACCTCCCCTAGAGAGGTTAACACAGTGTCCAAAGAAGGGCCAGAGGTATACAGAATGGTGTCGTCTGCTTAGAGGTGGATCAAAGAATCACCAGCAGCGAGATCGACATCATTGATGTATACAGAGAAGAGAGTCGGCCCGAGAATTGAACCCTGTGGCACCCCCAAAGAGACTGCCAGAGGTCCGGACAACAGGCCCTCCGATTTGACACACACTATCAGATGACATAGCCTCCATAATCATCTGACCTCCACCCAATTGAGATGTTTGAGATGAGTTGAACCGCAGATTGAAGGAAAAACAGCCAACAAGTGCTCAGCATATATGGGAACTCCTTTAAGAATGTTGGTTGAGAGAATTCCAAGAGTGTGCAAAGGTGTCATCAAGGCAAAGGGTGGCTACTTTGAGGAATCTAAAATCTGAAACACTTTTTTGGTTACTACATGATTCCATTTCTGTTATTTTAATGTAGAACATAGAAAAAACCTTGAATGAGTAGGTGTGTTCAAATGTTGGACTGATACTGTATGTACCAGGAAAAACTCTGGGCCTTAGAAACCGAGTTTATGTGTATTCTAGTAATCTTATGTAAGCCTACAATTTTAAGTACATTCATGTTGATTTTAGCTTTTTATATCTTCCGTGTACATTGTGATGATAGGGATGCAATTCCCTGGTTTTCCAGAAATCCTATTTGGAAGATTCCTGGATTAGTTGAAAACCAGGGAATTTGGGGATAGTTAAAGGAATATTGCAAAAGTAATTCCCGCACATTGGATAATAAAGTTGACTGAATTCAACAGCCTGTAAGTCACATGGTCAGAAAAAAACTCCTGGACCTAAATGGTTTATCTGCTGGTTAATTTGGATGTGGCGTGACTGTGACAGACCTTGCCAGTGGTGTTTGTAGTCGCAGGTGCGGGACAGGGCGATCATCACAGCACTGTAAAGGGGCAGCAACATGGCACACAGACGCCAGCTGTGCCCGCGGCCCTGGTCCGTGAAGCAATGCAGCTTCCCAGCCAGGTAGAAGGAGGTGAAGCCCAAGCCAGAGAATGCAACTGAGGGATTGGGGGAGACAGGGAGAGGGAGATGGGGAGTGCAAAGAAGAGAGAGAGAACAAACAGCAAAAACATATTCATGATCAAGTACAAATCTTAGAATTAGCTATAAAAGACTACCAGAACCCACTGGATTCTCCAATTACATTGAATGAACTACAGGACAAAATACAACCCCAAA
This sequence comes from Salmo salar, assembly GCF_965601325.2. Taxonomy (NCBI): domain Eukaryota; kingdom Metazoa; phylum Chordata; class Actinopteri; order Salmoniformes; family Salmonidae; genus Salmo; species Salmo salar. The sequence continues at coordinate 3,690,729 of NC_138308.1, read as the reverse complement.
AGGCCTGTAGTGTTGATGGTATCCTAAATGAAATGATGAAATATACAAACAACAAATTCCAATTGGCAAAACTTCAACTCTTTAACACCATTCTTAGCTCTGGCATCTTCCCCAATATTTGGAACCAAGGACTGACAGACCACATATTCACCCTGCACACCCTAATTGACAAACAAACAAACCAAAACAAATGCAAAGTCTTCTCATGCTTTGTTGATTTCAAAAAAGCTTTCGACTCAATTTGGCATGAGGGTCTGCTACACAAATTAATGGAAAGTTGTGTTGTGGGAAAAACATATGACACTATAAAATCCATGTACACAAACAACACATGTGTGGTTAAAATTGACAAAAAACACACACCTTTCTATCCACAGGGCTGTGGGGTGAGACAGGGATGCAGCTTAAGCCCCGCCCTCTTCAACATGTATATCAACGAATTTGCGAGAGCAACAAAACAGTCTGCACCACCTGGTCTCACCCTACTAGAAAGTCAAATTTCGACTATTTGCTGATGATCTGGCGCTTCTGTCCCCAACCAAGAAGGGCCTAAAGCAGCACCTAGATCTGCTGCACAGATTCTGTCAGACCTGGACGCTGACAGTAAATCTCAGCAAGACAAAAATACTGGTGTTCCAAAAACGTTGCCAGGACCACAAATACAAATGTAATCTAGATACCATTGCCCTAGAGCACACAAGAAACGATACATACCTCGGCCTAAATATAAGGTAACTTCTAAAAAGCTGTGAACGATCTGAGAGACAAGGCACGAAGGGCCTTCTATGCCATCACAAGGAACATAAAATTTGATATACCAATTAGGATCTGGCGAAAAATACTTTATAACCTAGCAAAAAAGAAACGTTTATGTTCATTGAATAAGCATGGGCACACAAGAAACGAGCATGGGCACACAAGGACCCTGTATTTCAGGACCCTGTATTTCAAAGATAATTCAGAAAAATCCAAATAACTTCACAGATCTTCATTGTAAACGGTTTAAACACTGTTTCCCATGCTTGTTCAATGAACATAAACAATTAATGAACATGCACCTGTGGAACGGTCGTTAAGACACTTACAGCTTGCAGACGGTAGGCAATTAAGGTCACAGTTATGAAAACTTAAGACACTAAAGAGGCCTTTCGACTGACTCTGAAAAACAACAAAAGAAAGATGCCCAGGGTCCCTGCTCATCTGCGTGAACGTGCCTTAGGCATGCTGCAAGGAGGCATGAGGACAGCAGACGTGGCCAGGGCAATAAATTGCAATGTCCGTACTGTGAGACGCCTAAGACAGCGCTACAGGGAGACAGGACGGACAGCTGATCATCCTTGCAGTGGCAGACCACGTGTAACAACACCTGCACAGGATCGGCACATTCAAACATTACACCTTCGGGGCAGGTACAGGATGGCAACATCAACTGCCCGAGTTACACCAGGAATGCACAATCCCACCATCAGTGCTGACTGTTCGCAATAGGCTGAGAGAGGCTGGACTGAGGGCTTGTAGGCCTGTTGTAAGGCAGGTCCTCACCAGACATCACCGGCAACAACGTCGCCTATGGGCACAAACCCACCATCGCTGGACCAGACAGGACTGGCAAAAAGTGCCCTTCACTGACGAGTTGCGGTTTTGTCTCACCCGGGGTGATGGTCGGATTTGCGTTTATCGTCGAAGGAATGAGCATTACACCGAGGTCTGTACTCTGGAGCGGGTTCGATTTGGAGATGGAGGGTCCATCATGGTCTGGGGCAGTGTGTCACAGCATCATCGGAATGAGCTTGTTGTCATTGCAGGCAATCTCAACGATGTGCGTTACAGGGAAGACATCATGTGGTACCCTTCCTGCAGGCTCATCCTGACATGACCCTCCAGCATGACAATGCCACCAGCAATACTGCTCATTCTGTGCGTGATTTCCTGCAAGACAGGAATGTCAGTGTTCTGCCATGGCCAGCGAAGAGCCCGGAACACAATCCCATTGAGCATGTCTGTGACCTGTTGGATCGGAGGGTGAGGGCTAGGGCCATTCCCCCCAGAAATGTCTGGGAACTTGGTGGAAGTGTGGGGTAACATCTCACAGTAAGAATTGGCAAATATGGTGCAGTCCATTGAGGAGGAGATGCAAAACAATGCCGTCGGAGGAGAGGGTGCTGGAGCGGTCATCTAGTGAAGCTTCGGATGTGCGCACACCACCCACCGCTTCTGAGTATATTACTCGCTAATGTCCAGTTGTTAACAAAGTCAATAAAATTAGGGCAAGAGTTGCTTTCCAAAGAGATATCCGGGATTGCAACATACTCTGTTTCACAGAGACATGGCTTGCTGGGGACATGCTGTTGGAGTCCGTACAGCCAATGGGATTTTCAGTGCATCACACCAAGGGGAACAAACATCGCTCTGGTAAGAAGAAGGGTGGGGGTGTATTTTTCATGATTAACCAAGCGTGGTGTAATTGTAACATCATATAAGAACTCAAGTCCTTTTGTTCACCTGACCTGGAATTCCTCACAATCAAATGCCGACTGTATTATCTCCCAAGAGAACTCTCCTCGGTTATCATCACAGCCGTGTATATCCCCCCGCAAGCGGATACCAAGACGGCCATCAAGGAACTTCACTTGACTTTATGCAAACTGGAAACCATATATCTTGAGGCTGTGTTTATTGTAGCTGGGGATTTTAAGAAAGCTAATCTGAGAACAAGGCTACCTAAATTCTATCAGCATATCGATTGCAGTACACGAGCGAGTAACACACTCGACCATTGCTACTCTAACTTCCGGGATGCATACAAGGTCCTCCCTCGCCCTCCTTTTGGCAAATCTGACCATGACTCCATCTTGTTGCTCCCCTCCTATATGCAGAAACTAAAACAGGAAGCGCCGGTGCTTAGGTCTATCCAACGCTGGTCTGACCAATCGGATTCCACGCTTCAAGATTGCTTCGATCATGTGGACTGGGATATGTTCCGGGTAGCCTCAGACAATAACATTGTATACGCTGACTCGGTGAGCGAGTTTATAAGGAAGTGTATAGGAGATTATGTACCCACTATGACTATTAAAACCTTCCCTAACCAGAAACCGTCGATTGATGGCAGCATTCGCGCAAAACCGAATGCACGTACTACCGCATTTAATCATGGCAAGGTGATTGGAAACGTGACCAAATACAAACAGTGTAGTTATTCCCTCTGTAAGGCAATCAAACAAGCAAAGCGTCAGTATAGAGACAATGTGGAGTCGCAAATCAATGGCTCAAACATGAGAGGTATGTGGCAGGGTCTACAGACAATCAAACAGATTACAACAACAAAAAATCAGCCCCGTCGCGAACATCGATGTCTTGCTCCCAGACAAATTAAACAACTTCTTTGCACGCTTTGAGGACAATACAGTGCCACCGACACGGCCTGCTACCCAAGACTGTGTGCTCTTCTTCTTCGTGGCCGACGTGAATAAGACGTTTGCCCCATTTAGCCCCACCCATCTCTTTAAGGGTTGATCCGAGCATTCTGTACTACCAACAGCAGTCAAGCACCCAAGCTAACTTGCTAGCTACTTCCAGACACAAATGAGAGAACAACTCATTGAACATTACTCGCCCTAGCAGAGCTGGTTAGGGTACAGCCTTCCCTGTAGCTCAGTTGGTAGAGCATGGTGTTTGCAACACCAGGGTTGTGGGTTCGATTCCCACGGGGGGCCAGCACAGATAAAAAAATATATAAAAAAAATGTATGAAATGTATGAAATTGTATGAAATGTATGCATTCACTACTGTAAGTCGCTCTGGATAAGAGCGTCTGCTAAATGACGTAAATGTACTATGTTATCCAGAGTGTTGGTGACTGCAATTGTGCTGTCAGATTGTCTGTTCGTAAATTCCGGGTGTTTCGCTCTAGCAGCATTCAGAGTGCACACTGGATGCTCTGGCTGATGAGTAGGGTTGATCCGAACTTTCTGACTTCGCAACGGCAGTCAAGCACCCAAGCTAATTGGCTAACATTGGCTAGCTTGCTAGGTACTTCCAGACACATAATGAGAGAACACACCACTCTGACCATTTTACAGCTGATTAGGCTGGTTTCATATTATCCAGAGCGTTGGTGACTGCTACTGTGCTGCTGGCAACAATTTAATTATCCTTTTTTGCTGACGTTTAATGATACCGGCCATATTTAACGTGTTGAGCATTCATAAATTCATCAGTTATTCTGCGCTCTGGCACACAGATGAGAGTCTTTTGTTAAGACATGTAGGTAAACAATGAACCATAATTCCAACTCATGTTACTACCCTGCATGAATGTTAGAACTGTTAAGGCTCCATGGATTGATGAGGAATTGAAAAACTGTATGGTTGAAAGAGATGGGGCAAAAGGAGTGGCTAATAAGTCTGGCTGTACATCTGACTGGTTTACTTACTGCAAATTGAGAAATTATGTGACTAAACTCAACAACAAAAAAAGAACAAACTTTATTATGAGGCCAAGATAAATGAGATTAAACCTTGAAGTACTTTAAATTAAATTATGGGCAGAAAGACAAATTCAACTCCATCTTTCATCGAATCAGATGGCTTATTCATCACAAAACCATTTGATGTTGCCAGTTATTTGAATGATTATTTCATTGGCAAAGTGGGCAAACTTAGGCAGGAAATGCCCATGACAAACAGTGAGCAATTATATTCATGTATAAAAAAACAAGTAATGAATAAAAAGCAGTGCAAGTTTGAATTTTGTGAAGTTAGTGTGGGAGAGGTGGAAAAATTATTGCTAACGATCAATAATGACAAACCTCTTAGCATTGATAACTTAGATGGAAAGCTACTTAGGATGGTAGCTGACTCTATAGCCACTCCTATCTGTCATATTTTTAATTTGAGCCTAAAAGAAAGTCTTTGTCCTCAGGCCGGGAGGAAGCCAAAGTAATGTCGCTACCCAAGATTGGTAAAGCGGCCTTTACTGGTTTTAACAGCAGACCTATAAGCTTGCTGCCAGCTCTTAGCAAACTGTTGGAAAAGATGGTGTTTGACCAAATACAAAGCTATTTCTCTGTAAACAAATTAACAAACAGACTTTCAGCATGCTTTTAGAGAAGGGCACTCAACATGTTCTGCACTGACACAAATGACTGATGATTGGTTGAAAGAAATTGATAATAAGAAGATTGTGGGAGCTGTACTGTTAGATTTCAGTGCAGCCTTTGATATTATTGACCATAACCTGTTTTTGAAAAAACTTAAGTACTACGGCTTTTCAACCTCTGCCATATCGTGGATTCAGAGCTATCTATCTAATAGAACTCAAAGGGTTTTCTTTAATGGAAGCGTCTCTATTGTCAAACTTGTAAAGTGTGGTGTACCTCAGGGCAGCTCTCTAGGCCCTCTACTCTTTTCTTTTTTTTACCAATGACCTGCCACTGGCATTAAACAAAGCATGTGTGTCCATGTATGCTGATGATTCAACCACATACGCACCAGAAACCACAGTTAGCTACCGATACCCTTAACCTGTTAGGGCTAGGGGGCAGTATTTGCACTGCTGGATAAAAAAAATGTACCCGATTTAATCTGGTTACTAATCCTACCCAGTAACTAGAATATGCATATACTTATTATATATGGATAGAAAACACTCTAAAGTTTCTAAAACTGTTTGAATGGTGTCTGTGAGTATAACAGAACTCATTTGGCAGGCAAAACCCTGAGACATTTTCTGACAGGAAGTGGATACCTGATGTGTTGTATTACCTTTAAACCTATGCCATTGAAAAACACAGGGGCTGAGGAATATTTTGGCACTTCCTATTGCTTCCACTAGATGTCACCAGCCTTTACAAAGTGTTTTGAGTCTTCTGGAGGGAGATCTGACCGAACAAGAGCCATGGAACGATGATGGCCCATTAGACACCTGGCGCGTGAGTTCATGTTGGGTACCCTCGTTCCAATACGTTATAAAAGAGAATGCATTCGTCCACCTTGAATATTATTCATGTTCTGGTTAAAAAAGGCCCTAATGATTTATGCTATACAACGTTTGACATGTTTGAACGAACGGAAATATATTTTTTCCCCTCGTTCATGAAGTGAAGTCCGGCGGGCTTAGATCATGTGCTAACAAGACGGAGAATTTTGGACATAAATGATGAGCTTTTTTGAACAAAACTACATTCGTTATGGACCTGTGATACCTGGAAGTGACATCTGATGAAGAGAATCAAAGGTAATGGATTATTTACATAGTATTTTCGATTTTAGATCTCCCCAACATGACGGCTTGTCTGTATCGCAACGCGTATTTTTCTGGGCGCAGTGCTCAGATTATTGCAAAGTGTGATTTCCCAGTAAGGTTATTTTTAAATCTGGCAAGTTGATTGCGTTCAAGAGATGTAAATCTATAATTCTTTAAATGACAATATAATATTTTACCAATGTTTTCTAATTTTAATTATTTAATTTGTGTTGCTGACTTGACTGCCGGTTATTGGAGGGAAACGATTTCCTCAACATCAATGCCATAGTAAAACGCTGTTTTTGGATATAAAAATGAACTTGATAGAACTAAAAATGCATGCATTGTCTAACATAATGTCCTAGGAGTGTCATCTGATGGAGATTGTAAAAGGTTAGTGCATCATTTTAGCTGGTTTTATGGTTTTGGTGACCCTGTCTTTGAATTGACAAAACATTACACACAACTCTTGTAAATGTACTGTCCTAACATACTTTCGCCGTAAAACCTTTTTGAAATCGTAAAACGTGGTTAGATTAAGGAGATGTTTATCTTTCAAAGGGTGTAAAATAGTTGTATGTTTGAAAAATTTGAATTTTGACATTTATTTGGATTCAAATTTGCCGCTCTTGAAATGCACCTGCTGTTGATGGAGTGCACCACGGGTGGGACGCTAGCGTCCCACCTAGCCCATAGAGGTTAACCTCTCTAGGGCAGGCGGGACGAATTCGTCCCACCTACGCAACAGCCAGTCTAATCCAGTGGCGCGATTTTCAAATACCTTAGAAATGCTATTACTTCAATTTCTCAAACATATGACTATTTTACAGCTATTTAAAGACAAGACTCTCGTTAATCTAACCACACTGTCCGATTTCAAAAAGGCTTTACAACGAAAGCAAAACATTAGATTATGTCAGCAGAGTACCCAGCCAGAAATAATCAGACACCCATTTTTCAAGCTAGCATATAATGTCACAAAAACCCAGAAGACAGCTAAATGCAGCACTAACCTTTGATGATCTTCATCAGATGACAACCCTAGGACATTATGTTATACAATACATGCATGTTTTGTTCAATCAAGTTCATATTTATATCAAAAACTAGCTTTTTACATTGGCATGTGACGTTCAGAACTAGCATACCCCCCGCAAACTTCCGGGGAATTTACTAACAATTTACTAAATTACTCACGATAAACGTTCACAAAAAGCATAACAATTATTTTAAGAATTATAGATACAGAACTCCTCTATGCACTCGATATGTCCGATTTTAAAATAGCTTTTTGGTGAAAGCACATTTTGCAATATTCTAAGTACATAGCCCAGCCATCACGGGCTAGCTATTTAGACACCCGGCAAGTTTAGCACTCACCAATATCAGATTTACTATTACAAAAGTTTGATTACCTTTTGTTGTCTTCGTCAGAATGCACTCCCAGGACTGCTACTTCAATAACAAATGTTGGTTTGGTCCAAAATAATCCATCGTTATATACGAATAGCGGCGTTTTGTTCGTGCGTTCCAGAAACTATCCGAAATGGTAAATCAGGGTCGCGCGCATGGCGCAATTCGTGACAAAAAAAATCTAAATATTCCATTACCGTACTTCGAAGCATGTCAACCGCTGTTTAAAATCAATTTTTATGCAATTTTTCTCGTAAAAAAGCGATAATATTCCGACCGGGAATCTCCATTTAGCTAAACAGAGGAAAGAAAACAAAGCTTTCGGTCGACGCGGGCACGAGCCTGAGTCTCACAGTACTGTAACCAGCCACTACCCAAACGCGCTACTTTTTTTCAGCCAGAGCCTGCAAAGCCACGATTCAGCATTTTGCCGCCTTCTGAGAGCCTATGGCAGCCGTAGGAAGTGTCACGTTACAGCTAAGATCCTCACTCTTCAATAAACAGAGACAAGAAGAACGACACCTTGTCAGACAGGCCACTTCCTGCATGAAATCTTCTCAGGTTTTTGCCTGCCATATGAGTTCTGTTATACTCACAGACACCATTCAAACAGTTTTAGAAACTTTGGAGTGTTTTCTATCCAAAGCCAATAATTATATGCATATTCTCGTTACTGCGCAGGAGTAGTAACCAGATTAAATCGGGTATGTTTTTTATCCAGCCATGTCAATACTGCCCCCTAGCCCTAACAGGTTAACAAAGAGTTGCAGTCTGTTTTGGAATCAGTGGATAGTAATAAACTGGCCATGGACATCTCTAAAACTAAGAGCATTGTATTTGGTACAAATCATTCCTTAAGTACTAGACCTCAGCTTAATCTGGTAATGAATGGTATGGCTGTTGAACAAGTTGAGGAGACTAAATTACTTGGCGTTACCTGTCATGGTCAAAAAACAGATTCAATCGTTGCAAAGATGGGGAGAGGTCTAGCCGTAATAAAGAGATACTGTGTTTTTTTGACACCACAATCCAAAAAGCAAGTTCTGCAGTCTCTAGTTTTGTCTAATCTTGATTATTATCCAGTCGTGTAGTCCAGTGCTACAAGGAAAGACCTACTTAAGCTGCAGCTGGCCCAGAACAGAGCGGCACGTTTTGCTCTTAGTTGTAATCAGAGGGCTAATATTAATACTATGCGCGCCAGTCTCTCTTGGCTAAGAGTTGAGGAGAGTGACTGCATCACTTATTTTTATAAGAAACATTGTGTTGAAAGTCCCAAATTGTTTGCATAGTCAACTTACACACAGCTCTGACACACACACTTATCCCACCAGACATGCCACCAGGGGTCTTGTCGTAGTCCCCAATTACAGAACAAATTCAAGAAAACGTACAGTATTATATAGAGCCCTTATTGCATGGAACTTCCTTCCATCTCATATTGCTCAAATAAACAGCAAACTTGGTTTCAAAAAACAGATAGAGCAACACCTCGCGGCAGAACATCTCTCCCCTATTTGACCTAGATAGTTTGTGTGTATGCATTGATATGTATGCTACGTGTGCCTTTTTAAAAATGTATGTAGTTCTTTCCTTGAGCTGTTCTTGTCTAATGATGTTCTGTATTATGTCATTCTGTATTAAGTTTCATGTTTTGTGTGGACCCCAGGAAGAGTATCTGCTGCTTTTGCAACAGCTAATGGGGATCCTTGTAAAATAGAAAATACCAAATCTTCAGGTAGCTAATGAAGCATGTTCAATGTTAGCTAGCTAACATTAGACTATAACTAGTCAAACAAATGGCTCTGAGATACGAAAAATAAGATCATACACGCAACATTAGCTAGCAAGCCAGCCAGCCAACATTAGCTACCTAGCTAATAGCACACTTTAATTTGAAATGAAAATACTTTGTCAAAATTAGAAACATGTAATATCTGAAAATGTAGCTAGCTAGACTATCTTACCCATGGTCTGAAATCGGAGTAGAGAGCCAGAGCAAATTTACCAGCTTGTACGTCTATCAACAGTTGTTGCAGTGACATTCTGTTGAAATGGATAATTGCATAGTGGTCTTTTGTTAAGACACATAGCTAGCTAGCTAGCTAAACAATGAACCATAGTCCCAACTCATGACATTACTACCCTGCATGAATCTGCAGGTAGCTAACCAACCAGGTTCAATGTTAGCTAGCTAACATTAGGCTATAACTAGTCAAGCAAATGGCTCTGAGATACAAATAATAAGATCATACAGGTAACATTAGCTAGTGAGCCAGCCAGCTAACGTTAGCAAGATAACAGTACATTTTAACTTGAAATGAAACCACTTTCTGTCAAAATTAGAAATGGGTAATATCTGAAAATGTAGCAAGTTGGACTATCTTACCCGTATACATCATGGACGGACGCGTCTCCTGTCGGATGGTTGCCCTTAGTTTGAATATGTAATCCTTGCTTTCTCCATCTCCTTAGCTATCGTACTCGAATTCCACTCATTTCAAAACTCTGTCCTCCAGAATGTGGAAAGCATACACTTGCTACAACCTAACCGATGTTCTGAGAACTTACACAGAACCCGTTTTGGTTTGCTGGGATCAAGATTAGGGATTCTGTGCCTTGCCTGGCTCAAACTGATCCCTAAAACATACTGATCGACAGTGTTGTGGCTGACTGACTGACTGATACTCACAAGAAGAGTGGCTGCTTGGGAAACTCTTGCGTCCCTCTGACACCAGGTATGGTTCTCCGGTGCACAGCATCTTAACATTCACCTGTCCATCTGGGAAACAACGCTGGAAGAAGTCTGGCCTGGGTCTGCAGAGAAAATGAAGAAGACATTTCAGTCATTTTACATTTACATTTTAGTCATTTAGCAGACACTCTTATCCAGAGTGACTTACAGTAGTGAATGCATACATTTCATACATTTGTTTTTCCCGTACTGGTCCCCCGTGGGAAGCAAACCCACAACCCTGGCATTGCAAACACCATGCTCTACCAACTGAGCCACACAAAGTTATGCCACCTAGAGTTAACTTTAAGTACATGTCAAGGCATTTAGTTCATTATTTAAATCACAACCGGACGTGATTGGGAGTCCCATAGGCAGTCATTGTAAAGAGAAATTTGTTCCCAACTGACTTTCCTAGTTAAATAATGGTTAAATAAAAATAAAAGAAATAAAAATAAGTGCCACACTGCATAACTGAGTAGTGAATGCCAATTTAAATAAGGTACTCATTGATATATAATTCAACCTTCCCCAAACAGTTTTTGAGTCTATTTGGTGTACTGCAATGATGTATTTACCTGCCAACGATCAACTTGATAGTGTTTGTGAAGACTCCATTCAAGGCTAGAGCCAGTGAGACAGCTGCAGGACAGAGAAAGAATCAGAGACAGAAACAGGTTTTACAGAGACACAGAGTAGAAAACAACACAGCAAAATGATTGAGCAACCGGGGGTGACACAGCACTTACAACCTCAATAATATACCTGAGTCAGAGGGCAAGCATGCATCTATTACAGATGAATGATAATCTATGGGGAATAAGTTGCGTGCCAAGATTTGAGCTCCATTGTGAGGTTTTCTTTGCCACTCTGGTAGAGATTCTGGATCTGTGCCAGTTATTCTGCAGTTGATGTAGTAAAAAAACAGAACATTAAAGGGATATGTTTTTTGTACCTTTATTTAACAAGGCAAGTCAGTTAACCTGTTGTGGTATAGGGGGCAGTATTTTCACGGCCGGATAAAAAACGTACCCGATTTAATCTGGTTACTACTCCTGCCCAGAAACTAGAATATGCATATAATTATTAGCGTTGGATAGAAAACACTCCAAAGTTTCTAAAACTGTTTGAATGGTGTCTGTGAGTATAACAGAACTCATTTGGCAGGCCAAAACCTGAGAAGATTCCAAACAGGAAGTGCCATCTCTGACTATTTCTTGGCCTTCTTGATCATCTCTATCCAAAACAGGGGAGCTCTGCTGTAACGTGACATTTTCTAACACTCCCATAGGCTCTCAGAAGGCGCCAGAACGGGGAATGATGACTTTGCAGGCCATGGCTGAAAAACAGTAGCGCATTTGGATAGTGGTCGATCTGAGAACAATGAGACTGGGGGCGCGTGCACGAGAAGACGCCATGTTTTTATTTTTTCGTCTTTGAATGAAAACAGGGTTTCCCGGTCGGAATATTATCGCTTTTTTAAGAGAAAAATCGCATAAAAATTGATTTTAAACAGTGTTTGACATGCTTCAAAGTACAGTAATGGAATATTTTTACATTTTTTGTCACGATATGCGCCGGGCGCGTCACCCTTCTTTACCCTTCGGATAGTGTCTTGAACGCACAAACAAAACGCCGCTATTTGGATATAACTATGGATTATTTGGAACCAAACCAACATTTGTTATTGAAGTAGAAGTCCTGTGAGTGCATTCTGATGAAGAACAGCAAAGGTAATCCAATTTTTCTTATAGTACATCGGAGTTTGGTGAGTACCAAACTTGGTGGGTGTCAAAATAGCTAGCCATGATGGCCAGGCTATCTACTCAGAATATTGCAAAATGTGCTTTCACCGAAAAGCTATTTTAAAATCGGACATAGCGATTGCATAAAGGAGATCTGTATCTATAATTCTTAAAATAATTGTTATGTTTTTTGTGAACGTTTATCGTGAGTAAATTCACCGGAAGTGTTCGGTGGGAATGCTAGTTCTGAACGTCACATGCTAATGTAAAAAGCTGGTTTTTGATATAAATATGAACTTGATTGAACAAAACATGCATGTATTGTATAACATAATGTCCTAGGAGTGTCATCTGATGAAGATCATCAAAGGTTAGTGCTGCATTTAGCTGTGGTTTTGTTTTTTGTGACATTATATGCTAGCTTGAAAAATGGGTGTCTGATTATTTCTGGCTGGGTACTCTGCTGACATAATCTAATGTTTTGCTTTCACTGTAAAGCCTTTTTGAAATCTGACAATGTGGTTAGATAAAGGAGAGTCTTGTCTTTAAAATGGTGTAAAATAGTCATATGTTTGAAAAATGGAAGTTTTTGGATTTTTGAGGAATTTGTAATTCGCGCCACGCCTATCATTGGATATTGGAGCAGGTGTTCCGCTAGCGGAACGTCTACATGTAAGTTAACCTTGTTTTGAACACCTCCAAAACAAAGGTAATGTGGTTCGGTAAGAGGAATGCCTCTCTCCCTACCGGTGTGATTACTACCTCTGAGGGTTTAGAGCTTGAGGTAGTCACCTCATACAAGTACTTGGGAGTACGGGTAGATGGTACACTGTCCTTCTCCCAGCACATATCCAAGCTGCAGGCTAAGGTAAAATCTAGACTTGGTTTCCTCGATTGTAATTGTTCCTCTTTCACCCTAGCTGCCAAACAAACCCTGATTCAGATGACCACCCGACCCATGCTAGATTACGGAGATGTCATTTATAGATCAGCAGGTAGGGGTGCTCTCGAGGGGCTAGATGTTCTTTACCATTCGGCCGTCAAATTTGCCACCAATGCTCCTTATAGAACACATCACTGCACTCTATACTCCTCTGTAAACTGGCCATCTCTGTATACCTGACACAAGACCGACTGGTTGATGCTTATTTATTAAACCTTCTTAGGCCTCACTCCCCCCTGGATCTGAGATACCTACTGCAGCCCTCATCCTCCACATACAACACCCATTCTGCCAGTCACTTTCTTGTAAATGGTTCCCAAAGCACACACATCCATGGGTCGCTCCTCTTTTCAGTTTTCTGCAGCTAGCGACTGGAACGAGCTGCAAAAAAACACTCAAACTGGACAGTTTTTTCTTCATCTCTTCATTCAAAAACTCAATCATGGACACTCTTACTGACACTTGTGACTGCTTCATGTGATGGATTGTTGTCTCTACCTTCTGGCCCTTTGTGCGGTTGTCTGTGCTCAATAATGTTTGTACCATGTTTTGTGCTGCTACCATGTTGTGCTGCTGCCAAGTTGTCTTGCTATCGTGTTGTTGTCATGTTGTGTTGCTACCATGCTGTGTTGTTATATGTTGCTGCCATGCCATGTTGTTGTCTTTAGGTCTCTCTTTATGTATTATTGTGGTGTTTCACTTGTAGTGATGTGTGTTTTGTCCAACATTTTTATTTTTAATCCCAGCACCCATCCCTGCAGGAGGCCTTTTGCCTTTTGGTAAGCTGTCATTGTAAATAAGACTTTGTTCTTAACTGAAGTACCTAGTTAAATAAAGGTTAAATAAAAAATAAATAGAACATAATAGAAATAAGACCATGGTCATAAAAAAAAATCCTCCATAATCTTAAATGGCACTGACCACCACTGGTTTCCATCTACAGTTTTTGTGCAAATAAATTCATGCCGTATAAAAAAAAGATGGAAACAGGAAGTTTCGGTCCAATTTTATATATGCCAACAGATAATTTGTTCGTTTGACATGGTTGGATCTTTTTGTGTCAGTAAAATTAAAATGCCTTTATGTGCAAATATTAATATAATAACCATCATATTAATGTAAACTTGGAGTCACGCTGAGATATGGAGTGTAGTCCTCCCACTACTATTCAGGAATCCATGCGGTTTATTAGGCTACAAATGAATTAAGTTAGAACTTCACAGGGTGGTGACTGTGCACGGTGATGATCTTGATTCTCCTTTCCAATAAATATTGAGGGACTTATTCTGGTGACATGATGAGTGCTGCTTTACTGCCGTTTGACAAATAAAAATATTCTCGCTCTTATCCACAATAATCTAATTTTGTTGACTAGCCTACCCGCACATCCTATCAGCACTGTATCTGTGAGCTGTTGGCTAGAGTGCACATACCAAGAGCACAGTAGGCAGTATACTTTTTAACCTTTTCATGCGTGAGTTACAAATATCTCTAATGGTCCCCCCAGCATGAGTTTTTTATGAGTGTGATGTCAGAATGTGCTCACTTTTCCAAAATTGTATTCTTACGCAACAGGACAGTTAACCCACGTTTACAAACATAGATCTTGATGAAAAGGTACTGTCTGTCAACTAGGCAAATGAGAAAGCCAAAACAAAATCCTAGATAGCAAGACTACACAGTCCGGAGCTTCCAGCTCCACAAAAGAAGCCTCCAGTGATGATCTATGGTCTGAAGCCTGTAGGGATAATCCATGGCAAGAAGCCTGTAGGGATGATCCATGGCCCGGAGCCTGTAGAGATGATCCATGGCACGAAGCCTCCAGTGATGATCCATGGCACAAAGCCTCCAGTGATGATCCATGGCGCCGAACCTGTGGTGATGATCCATGGCACGGAGCCTGCAGCGACGGTCCCCAGTCCAGAACCTCCTGAGACGGTCTCCAGTCCGGAGCCTCCAGCAACGCTCCCCAGTCCGGGGCTCCAGCGACGCTCTCCAGTCCGGAGCCTCCAGCGACGCTCTCCAGTCCGGAGCCTCCAGCGACGCTCTCCAGTCCGGAGCCTCCAGCGACGCTCTCCAGTCCGGAGCCTCCAGCGGTGTCCTGCAGCCCAGAACCTCCAGTGGCGGCCTGCAGCCCAGAACCTCCAGCAATGATCTACAGTCCGGTTCTTTCGACGATGATCCATGGTCCGGTGATAATAAAGCAGAAGGATCAGCGGTTGGAGCGGGGATTACGCCCCGAACCGCCTCCTCTGCTGGAGGTTAAGGTTATGTGGACTGCATTTGAGTCGCCATAAACAGGAGTTGCCCACCCTACCCTCCCTTTTGTTTTTGTTTAGGAGCATTCGGAGTCTGCACCTTTGGGGCGGGGGGGGGGGGGGGGGGGTACTGTCACATCCTGACCATAGTAAGAGGTTATTTTCTATGGTAGAGTAGGTCAGGGCGTGACAGGGGGTGTTTTGTGTTTTTCTATGTTTAAGTTCTAGTATTTCTATGTTGTTTTTTTGGGGGTTGATCTCCAAATGGACGCAGCTGGTCCTCGTTGTCTCGAATTGGAGATCATATTTAAGTAGGGGTTTTTCTCCATTATATTTTGAGTAGCGTTTGTTTCTCTCTGCGTCACGGTTTGTTGTCTTGTCAATTCAGTTATTTATTTATTGCAAAGTTTCACGGATTAAATCAAATGTGGAACTACAACCCCGCTGCACTTTGGTCAGCTCCTTTCGACAGCCGTGACAGGCACTCACAAACTCTACCCACCGTCGGATTACTTTAGACTTCTAGAAAATGTTTTACTAAATTATTTTGAGCGCTGTGTGAGCTCACCCGTAATGTGATGAATTATAAATAGTACCGTGAAACTTAAATTAATAGCATAGGCATGTATTTGCTTAAATCACTGAACACAACAGGCACTTATAAGAAAAAGGCTTCTTTTTGAGTCAGGTTTCTATTTCCTTAATTCACACAGCTACTGCTCATTTGCATAGTTAATTGTTTAATTCCAGCATTCACTTCCAGCATTTTAATCAATTTCCTGCACCAATGTGTTTTCGTTTACATACTTTGTCATGTCTCTCTCTCTCTCTCTCTCTCTATATATATATATATATATATATATATATATATATATATATATAGTACCAGTCAAAAGTTTGGACACACCTACTCATTCAAGGGTTTTTCTTAATTTTTTACTATTATCTACTTTGTAGAATAATAGTGAAGACATCAAAACTATGAAATAACACATATGGAATCATGTAGTAACCAAAAAAGTGTTAAACAAATCAAAATATATTTTCTATTTTATATCCTTCAATGTAGCCACCCTTTGCCTTGATGACAGCTTTGCACACTCTTGGCATTCTCTCAACCAGCAGCACCTGGAATGCTTTTTCAACAGTCTTGAAGGTGTTCCCACATATGTTAAGCACTTGTTGGCTGCTTTCCCTTCAATCTGCAGTCCAACTCATCTCAAACCATCTCATTTGGGTTGAGGTCGGGTGACTGTTGAGGCCAGGTCATTTGATGCAGCACTCCATCACTCTCCTTCTTGGTCAAGTAGCCCTTCCACAGCCTGGAGGTGTTTTGGGTTATTGTCCTGTTGAAAAACAAATGATAGTCCCACTAAGCGCAAACCAGATGGGATGGGGTATCGCTGCAGAATGCTGTGGTAGCCATGCTGGTTAAGTGTGCTGCCATGACTGTCCTGTGAGTATCCAATGGGTCAGATCAGCTTGGCGGTGGATGACAGTAACCAGGCCCTCTCTCACCCACAGAAGGGAGGAGGGAACTGGGCCGGTTTGACAGCTCACACCCTGTCGTAAATTAAAGGAGGGGAGATCCAGTAGGAATGGCTTTGTTAACAGACAGTCTTCCCACCGAAACTCTAACAGTTTCTAAAGCAAATACTGGAGAAAAAAAATTTAACATATGAATGGTCGGAGATAATCTATAGAATTGTTTTTATTTTGTAATGTCATTAAAAAGGTTATAAAGGAAATACTGTAACTTGGAAAGTTTATCTGTCAAGTTTCCATCCTTAACGTTGTAAATGAAATATAAAAATTATGAAAGTAGTTTTGTTAAGATAGGAATGTGATTTTAGGAGCCATAAGAGAATCTATCTCCTATAAACTGTGCATAGTAAGTATCCACGCCCCGAGTGAGGTCAGAGAACGTGTCAGACTGACAGAACCATCCCCTTCGGCCAGAGTGCATAAAAGGATTGTTAAAGAGATTAAGCTCCCTGGGCAAGGTGGGCCACAGCCAGTGTAATCGCGTGGCACGAAATACAAATACCTCATAAATGCTATAACTTCAATTTCTCAAACATATGACTATTTTACACCATTTTACAGACAAGACTCTCGTTAATCTAACCACACTGTCCGATTTCAAAAAGGCTTTACAGCGAAATCAAAACATTAGATTATGTCAGGAGAGTACCCTGCCAACAATAATCACACAGCCATTTTCAAAGCAGCCTATATGTCACAAAAACCAAAACCACAGCTAAATGCAGCACTAACCTTTGATGATCTTCATCAGATGACACTCCTAGGACATTATTATGCTTTTTACATTAGCATGTGATGTTCAGAACTAGCATACCCACCGCAAACCTCCGATGAATTTACTTAATTACTCACGATTAACGTTCACAAAATACATAATTTTTTAAAGAATTATAGATACAGAACTCCTTTATGCAATTGCGGTGTCAGATTTTAAAATAGCTTTTCGGCGAAAGCACATTTTGCAATATTCTGAGTAGATAGCCCGGCCATCACGGCTAGCTAATTTGACACCCACCAAGTTTGGTCCTCACCAAACTCAGATTTACTATAAGAAAAATTTGATTACCTTTGCTGTTCTTCGTCAGAATGCACTCCCAGGACTTCTACTTCAACAACAAATGTTGTTTTGGTCCGAAATAATCCATAGTTATATTGAAATAGCTCCGTTCTGTTCATGCGTTCAGGTAACTATCCGAAGGGTGACGCACGAGCGCATTTCGTGACAACAAATTTCAAAATATTCCATTACCTTACTTCGGGGCATGTCAAACGCTGTTTAAAATCAATTTTTATGCGATTTTTCTCGTAAAATAGCGATAATATTCCAACTGGGCGACGTTGTATTCGTTCAAAGAGAGAAAGAAAAACATGGAGAATTCACATGAACGCGCATCTCCAGTGTCACTGTTCTCAGCCTGACCACTCACAAAATCTCCTGCTGTTTTTCGCCCAGAGACTGGAGAGACGTCATTCCACTTTCTGGCGCCTTCTGAGAGCCAATGGAAGACTTAGGAAATTTCACGTTACAGCAGAGATGCTGTATTTTTGATAGAGATGCCAATGAAGGAGAACAAATTGTCAGACAGGGCACTTCCTGTATGGAATCTTCTCAGGTTTTGGCCTGCCATATGAGTTCTGTTATACTCACAGACACCATTCAAACCGTTTTAGAAATGTTAGAGTGTTTTCTATCCAAATCTACTAATTATATGCATATTCTTGTTTCTGGGCAAGAGTAGTAACCAGTTTAAATGGGGTACGTTTTTATCCGGCCGTGCAAATACTGCCCCCTAGCCCCAACAGGTTTAACATTAGACCAGAAAAGAGTGGAGCGTGGCTACACATTTGAAACGGTTGGAACTTTGAACCTCAACACAAGGGGCGGCAGGTAACCTAGTGGTTAGAGCGTTGGACTAGTAACCGAAAGGTTGCAAGATTGAATCCCTGAGCTGACAAGGTACAAATCTGTCATTCTGCCCCTGAACAAGGCAGTTAACCCACTGTTCCTAGGCTGTCATTAAAAATAAGAATTTGTTCTTAATTAACTGACTTGCCTAGTAAAATAAAGATAAATAAAATAAAAGGTGAATAAACTCACCTCCCAGACTAGACCAGAACATCACCAGGCTGCAGCTGTGTGTGTAAAGGGATTCAAAGTCAGACTATTAACAAGAGCTGGAGAGAGGAGAATACTCCCCTCTCTGACAATCACTGGTATGGCTGATTAGCTGGTTCATTCCATGGTAAGTGTAGATGGGGAAAAAAACAGATTTAAGAATACCAAGCAATGACCTCATTGCACACCAATGAGACGGGCGGTGTTCACTTGATTGACTGTATTTTAGTCCAATGACCAACTATCGTTTTGAAACCTAGGTAGATAGCCAATGAGCTGGGCTTTAAAGGAGTACGTGATGGTCCTTTGTGTGAATAAAAAACATTTTGCTGAGCCCAACAGCCATCATTCGGCAGAGATTATCGAGAGAAGAAAGCAGGACTGGTATTACGCACGCATGCTCGATTAGTTACACCAATTTAATTGCTATTTTAGAAAGTAGAACATGGCTAATAAAACAGGAAAAACTCAATCGAAGATGAAGTATACTGTACAGATTTGGACAAAATTATTGGACGAGATTATATTTCATAATAATCATTTTGTTCCCCAAACTCTATATAATATATCTTTATAGATATATGTTGTTTATTTGATGTATTGATGCAGGGCTCATCTGTAACGCCCCTGCTAAAATAATGGTTCAATAAAATAAGTAATAGTAAACTTGAGTTCTTACTTAATAAAAAAAAAAATCAATTGTGGTAAAGACTCAGATATAACCTCTGGGAGCTAACTCCAAAGAGACCACAGTCAAGTCTCCATCCCCCACTCATGCAAATGGCTCCACACCCACACCCACCCCCACCCAGCCATGTGTAGGATGGTAAGTGCTTTACAGCAGAAAGAAACTGCTATTGGACTTGGCATCAGCAGCACAATCTTGTGTAGAGGACTCAGGGTGTTCTAAATACCATAATTGTAAATAGTGTGTAAATAGATGTTTTTTTATATATACATATTGTGGCAAAGAAGGGGGTCAAGTGATAAATGGCAGATATGTGAGGGCAGAACTAATAAACGGGCTCTGCCCGATCACTAAAATGGCCACCCCGATCAGAACTACAGATCACAAAATGGCCGACTGCCAAAACTACAATTCCCAGAAGCAAGGGGAACCCTCAGAAGGTGGAGCCGACCCACAGATAAAAGGTCAAGAAAAACCAGGAAGAGAGAGAGAGGGTGGGAAGGATCTATGAACCATAGAGAAAGAGACAATCTACATTGGCTGGATTTACCGTGTACGAGCTGGACTGTTTTGGACTTACCTGTTGGCGTTTAGACCTGGACCTACCGAGAACCAGATTTGTGTACCGAACCCTGCTATCCTTGACCTTACCTGCGGCCTGGGTGGACCAGGACAGCGAAACAAACACACAGGTACTGTCATGTTTGAAAGAACTTTCATTCGGAGCTGACTTTGGTGACAGTTTCCCACTTAATTTGTGACAAACGCTCCTAACTTTGAAGAGGTTTGCCACAATATATATATATATACATACAGTTGAAGTCGGAAGTTTACATACACTTAGGTTGGAGTCATTAAAACGAGTTTTTCACTGGTGTACCTGTGGATGTATTTCAAGGCCTACCTTCAAACTCAATGCCTCTTTGCTTGACTTCATGGGAACATCAAAAGAAATCAGCCAAGACCTCAGAAAAAAATTGTAGACCTCCACAAGTCTGGTTCATCCTTGAGAGCAATTTCCAAACACCTGAATGTACCGCGTTCATCTGTACAAACAATAGTATGCAAGTATAAACACCATGGGACCACGCAGCCGTCATACCGCTCAGGAAGGAGACGCATTCTGTCTCCTAGAGATGAACGTACTTTGGTGCAAAAAGTGCAAATCAATCCCAGAACAACAGCAAAGGACCTTGTGAAGATGCTGGAGGAAACAGGTACAAAAGTATCTATATCCACAGTTAAAAGAGTCCTATATCGATATAACCAATGGACCGGATGCTGGAGTGAGTAGTCGTGCTGTACTTTGCTCCGCGGGTAACATTACATTTCATTACATTACAACGGAACGATTTGATTTGATTGGAAAAGTTGGAAAAGTTATATGAGTGTTTCAGTGAATGGTTAGTGAGGGAGGCCCTGCGCTCTTGCTTCCCCAGTTGTTTAGTTAATTTTCATTCCAATCTCCTTTGCATTAGCATAGCCTCTCCTGTAGCCTGTCAACTAAGTTTCTGTCTATCCCTGTTCTCTCCTCTCTGCACAGGCCACACAAACGCCTCACACCGCGTGGCCGCTGCCACTCTAACGTAGTGGTCCCAGCGCGCACGACCCAAGTGGAGTTCCAGGTCTCCGGTAGCCTCTGGAACTGCCGGTCTGCGGCCAACAAGGCAGAGTTCATCTCAGCCTATGCTACCCTCCAGTCCCTCGACTTCTTGGCGCTGACGGAAACATGCATTACCACAGAAAACACTGCTACTCCTACTGCTCTCTCCTCATCTGACCACGTGTTCTCGCATACCCCGAGAGCATCTGGTCAGCGGGGTGGTGGCACTGGAATCCTCATCTCTCCCAAGTGGACATTCTCTCTTTCTCCCCTGACCCATCTGTCTATCTCCTCATTTGAATTCCATGCTGTCACAGTCACTAGCCCATTCAAGCTTAACCTCTATGGGCTAGGTGGGACGCTAGCGTCCCCCCCCGTGGTGCACTCCATCAACAGCAGGTGCATTTCAAGAGTGGCAAATTTGAATCCAAATAAATGTCAAAATTCAAATTTTTCAAACATACAACTATTTTACACCCTTTGAAAGATAAACATCTCCTTAATCTAACCACGTTTTACGTTTTCAAAAAGGTTTTACGGCGAAAGCATAAATTTAGAGTATGTTAGGACAGTACATTTACAAGAGTTGTGTGTAATGTTTTGTCAATTCAAAGACAGGGTCACCAAAACCATAAAACCAGCTAAAATGATGCACTAACCTTTTACAATCTCCATCAGATGACACTCCTAGGACATTATGTTAGACAATGCATGCATTTTTAGTTCTATCAAGTTCATATTTATATCCAAAAACAGCGTTTTACTATGGCATTGATGTTGAGGAAATCGTTTCCCTCCAATAACCGGCAGTCAAGTCAACACCACAAATTAAATAATTAAAATTAGAAAACATTGGTAAAATATTATATTGTCATTTAAAGAATTATAGATTTACATCTCTTGAACGCAATCAACTTGCCAGATTTAAAAATAACCTTACTGGGAAATCACACTTTGCAATAATCTGAGCACTGCACCCAGAAAAATACGCGTTGCGATACAGACTAGACGTCATGTTGGGGAGATCTAAAATCGAAAATACTATGTAAATAATCCATTACCTTTGATTCTCTTCATCAGATGTCACTTCCAGGTATCACAGGTCCATAACGAATGTAGTTTTGTTCAAAAAAGCTCATCATTTATGTCCAAAAATCTCCGTCTTGTTAGCACATGATCTAAGCCAGCCGGACTTCTCGTCATGAACGAGGGGAAAAAATATATTTCCGTTCGTTCAAACATGTCAAACGTTGTATAGCATAAATCATTAGGGCCTTTTTTAACCAGAACATGAATAATATTCAAGGTGGACGAATGCATACTCTTTTATAACGTATTGGAACGAGGGTACCCAACATGAACTCGCGCGCCAGGTGTCTAATGGGCCATCATCGTTCCATGGCTCTTGTTCGGTCAGATCTCCCTCCAGAAGACTCAAAACACTTTGTAAAGGCTGGTGACATCTAGTGGAAGCAATAGGAAGTGCCAAAATATTCCTCAGCCCCTGTGTTTTTCAATGGCATAGGTTTAAAGGTAATACAACACATCAGGTATCCACTTCCTGTCAGAAAATGTCTCAGGGTTTTGCCTGCCAAATGAGTTCTGTTATACTCACAGACACCATTCAAACAGTTTTAGAAACTTTAGAGTGTTTTCTATCCATATATAATAAGTATATGCATATTCTAGTTACTGGGTAGGATTAGTAACCAGATTAAATCGGGTACATTTTTTTTATCCAGCCGTGCAAATACTGCCCCCTAGCCCTAACAGGTTAACATCCTTATAATTTATCGCCCTCCAGGTTCCCTTGGAGAGTTCATCAATGGGAGAGTTCATCAATGAGCTTGACGCCTTGATAAGTTCCCTACCTGAGGATGGCTCACCCCTCACAGTTCTGGGTGACTTTAACCTCTCTACGTCTACCTTTGACTCATTTCTCTCTGCCTCCTTCTTTCCACTCCTCTCCTCTTTTGACCTCACCCTCTCACCGTCCCCCCTACTCACAAGGCAGGCAATGCGCTTGACCTCATCTTTACTAGATGCTGTTCTTCTACTAATCTCACTGCAACTCCCCTCCAAGTCTCCGACCATTACCTTGTATCCTTTTCCCTCTCGCTGTCCTCCAACACTACTCACTCAGCCCCTACTCAGATGGTATTGCGCCGTCGCAACCTTCGCTCTCTCTCTCCTACTACTCTCTCCTCTTCCATCCTATCATCTATGTCCCCTATCCTCCCGGCCGGCTCGGTCCTCCCCTCCTGCTCCGTGGCTTGACGATTCATTGCGAGCTCACAGAACAGGGCTCCGGGCAGCCGAGCGGAAATGGAGGAAAACTAGCCTCCCTGCGGACCTGGCATCTTTTCACTCCCTCCTCTCTACATTTTCTTCCTCTGTTTCTGCTGCTAAAGCCACTTTCTACCACTCTAAATTCCAAGCATCTGCCTCTAACCCTAGGAAGCTCTTTGCCACCTTCTCCTCCCTCCTGAATCCTCCTCCTCCTCCGCTCCCTCTCTGCGGATGACTTTGTCAACCATTTTGAAAAGAAGGTTGACGACATTTGATCCTCGTTTGTTAAGTCAAACGACACCGCTGGTCCTGCTCACGTTGCCCTCCCCTATGCTTTGACCTCTTTCTCCCCTCTCTCTCCAGATGAAATCTTGCGACTTGTGACAGCCGGCCGCCCAACAACCTGCCCGCTTGACCCTATCCCCTCCTCTCTTCTCCAGACCATTTCCGGAGAACTTCTCACCTCGCTCATCAACTCATCCTTGACCGCTGGCTACGTCCCTTCCGTCTTCAAGAGAGCGAGAGTTGCACCCCTTCTCAAAAAACCTACACTCGATCCCTCTGATGTCAAAAACTACAGACCAGTATCCCTTCTTTCTTTTCTCTCCAAAACTTTTGAGCGTGCCGTCCTTGGCCAGCTCTCCTGCTATCTCTCTCAGAATGACCTTCTTGATCCAAATCAGTCAGGTTTCAAGACTGGTCATTCAATATAGACTGCTCTTCTCTGTGTCACGGAGGCTCTCCGCACTGCTAAAGCTAACTCTCTCTCCTCTGCTCTCATCCTTCTAGACCTATCTGCTGCCTTTGATACTGTGAACCATCAGATCCTCCTCTCCACCCTCTCTGAGTTGGGCATCTCCGGCACGGCTCACTCTTGGATTGCGTCCTACCTGACAGGTCGCTCCTACCAGGTGCCGTGGCGAGAATCCGTCTCCGCACCACGTGCTCTCACCACTGGTGTCCCCCAGGGCTCAGTTCTAGGCCCTCTCCTATTCTCGCTATACACCAAGTCACTTGGCTCTGTCATATCCTCACATCGTCTCTCCTATCATTGCTACGCAGACAACACACAATTAATCTTCTCCTTTCCCCCTTCTGATAACCAGGTGGCGAATCGCATCTCTGCATGTCTGGCAGAAATATCAGTGTGGATGACGGATCACCACCTCAAGCTGAACCTCGGCAAGATGGAGCTGCTCTTCCTCCCGGGAAGGACTGCCCGTTCCATGATCTCGCCATCACGGTTGACAACTCCATTGTGTCCTCCTCCCAGTGTGCTTAGAGCCTTGGCGTGACCCTGGACAACACCCTGTCATTCTCCGCTAACATCAAGGCGGTGACCCGATCCTGTAGGTTCATGCTCTACAACATTCGCAGAGTACGACCCTGCCTTACACAGGAAGCGGCGCAGGTCCCAATCCAGGCACTTGTCATCTCCCGTCTGGATTACTGCAACTCGCTGCTGGCGGGGCTCCCTGCCTGTGCCATTAAACCCCTACAACTCATCCAGAACGCCGCAGCCCGTCTGGTGTTCAACCTTCCCAAGTTCTCTCACATCTCCCCACTCCTCCGCACACTCCACTGGCTTCCAGTTGAAGCTACAAGACCGTGGTGCTTGCCTACGGAGCTGTGAAGGGAACGGCACCTCCATACCTTCAGGCTCTGATCAGTCCCTACACCCAAAGAAGGGCACTGTGTTCATCGACCTCTGGCCTGCTCGCCTCCCTACCTCTGCTGAAGCACAGTTCCCGCTCAGCCCAGTCAAAACTGTTCGCTGCTCTGGCACCCCAATGGTGGAACAAGCTCCCTCACGACGCCAGGACAGCGGAGTCAATCACCACCTTTCGGAGACACCTGAAACCCCACCTCTTTAAGGAATACCTGGGATAGGATAAAGTAATCCTTCTAACCCCCCCCCCCCCCCCCCCAAAAAAAGATATAGATGTACTATTGTAAAGTGGTTGTTCCACTGGATATCATAAGGTGAATGCACCAATTTGTAAGTCGCTCTGGATAAGAGCGTCTGCTAAATGACGTCAATGTAAATGTAAATGTAACCTGAAGGAAAAAGCCACTGCTCCAAAACTGGCATAAAAAGCCGGACTACGGTTTGCAACTGCACATGGGGACAAAGATCGTACTTTTTGGAGAAATGTCCTCTGGTCTGATGAAACAAAAATGGAACTGTTTGGCCATAATGACCATCGTTATGTTTGGAGGAAAAAGGGGGAAGCTTGCAAGCCGAAGAACACCATCCCAACCGTGAAGCATGGGGGTGGCCGCATCATGTTGTGGGGGTGCTTTGCTGCAGGAGGGACTGGTGCACTTCACAAAATTAGATGGCATCATGAGGCTGAAAATTATGTGGATATATTGAAGCAACATCTCAAGACATCAGTCAGGAAGTTAAAGTTTGGTCGCAAAGGGGTCTTCCAAATGGACAATGACCCCAAGCATACTTCCAGAGTTGTGGAAAAAGGGCTAAGGACAACAAAGTCAAGGTATTGGAGTGGCCATCACAAAGCCCTGACCTCAATCCTATAGAAAATGTGTGGGCAGAACTGAAAAAGCGAGTGCGAGCAAGGAGGCCTACAATTGTAACTCAGTTACACAAGCTCTGTCAGGAGGAATGGGCCAAAATTTACCCATCTTATTGTGGGAAGCTTGTGGAAGGCTACCCGCAAAGTTTGACCCAAGTTAAACAATTTAAAGGCAATGCAACCAAATACTAATTGTTTGTATGTAAACTTCTGACCCACTGGGAATGTGATGAAAGAAATAAAAGCTGAAATAAATCGTTCTCTCAACTATTATTCTGACATTTCACATTCTTAAAATAAAGTGGTGATCCTAACTGACCTAAGAGGGAATTTTTCCTCGGATTAAATGTCAGGTATTGTGAAAAACAGAGTTTAAATATATTTGGCTAAGGTGTATGTAAACTTCCGACTTTAACTGTATATATGTACATGTATATATATATATATATATATATATATATACATTTTTCAATTTGTTTGTGGTGTGTTCACTTATGACATACAATCAATGTTAGCTGCTTACTTGGCCCTTATCTTAAAATTTCACTTCTGTGTTTGAAGACATTTTATCAGCATTCTTGTCGCGTCTCCTGTTAGTTCCTTTTATTTAGGGAATCTAATCATCCATCATGTATGACATTACTGGGAGTGTGTAAACTTATATTTTTTATTAGCATAGCATTTTTGTATGTTCTCTATAGTTATGTTCTTGAAAATGTATCAATTTACCAATTCGGCCACTTGGAGGCCACTACATTTAGCCAACTGGTGAGGAACACCTTGGTGACCACCACACCATCACACCTCCTCCTCCATGCTTCATGGTGGGAACCACACATCCGGAGATCATCCGTTCACCTACTCTGCTTCTCACAAAGACACGACGGTTGGATCCAAAAATCTCAAATTTGGACTCATCAGAACAAAGGACAGATTTCCACCGGTCTAAAGTCCGTTGCTCGTGTTTTTTGGCCCAAGCAAGTCTCTTCTTCTTATTGGTGTCCTTTAGTAGTGGTTTCTTTGCAGCAATTTGACCATGAAGGCCTGATTCACACAGTGTCCTCTGAGCAGTTGATGTAGAAATGTGTCTGTTACTTGAAATCAGTGAAGCATTTATTTGGGCTGCAATCTGAGGTGCAGTTAACTCTAATGAACTTATCCTCTGCAGCAGAGGCAACTCTGGGTCTTCCTTTCCTGTGGCAGTCCTCATGAGAGCCAGTTTCGTCATAGCGCTTGATGGTTTTTGCGACTGCACTTGAAGAAACTTCAAGTTCTTGACATTTTATGAATTGACTGACCTTCATGTCTTAAAGTAATGATGGACTGTTGTTTCTCTTTGCTTATTTGAGCTGTTCTCGCCATAATATGGACTTGGCCTTTTACCAAATAGCGCTATCTTCTGTATACTACCTGTTAACCTCTATGGGCTAGGCGGGACGAATTCGTCCCACCTACGTAACAGCCACTTTAATAAGCCTGTGGCGCGATTTTCAAAACCTTAAAAATCCTATTACTTCAATTTCTCAAACATACGACTATTTCACAGCTATTTAAAGACAAGACTCTCGTTAATCTAACCACACTGTCCGATTTCAAAAAGGCTTTACAACGAAAGCAAAACATTAGATTATGTCAGCAGAGTACCAAGCCAGAAATAGTCAGACACCCATTTTTCAAGCTAGCATATAATGTCACATAAACCCAGAAGACAGCTAAATGCAGTACTAACCTTTGATGATCTTCATCAGATGACAACCCTAGGACATTATGTTATACAATACATGCATGTTTTGTTCAATCAAGTTCATATTTATATCAAAAACCAGCTTTTTACATTAGCATGTGACGTTCAGAACTAGCATACCCCCCGCAAACTTCCGGAGGAATTCGCTAACATTTTACTAAATTACTCACGATAAACGTTCACAAAAAGCATAACAATTATTTTAAGAATTATAGATACAGACCTCCTCTATGCACTCGATATGTCCGATTTTAAAATAGCTTTTTGGTGAAAGCACATTTTGCAATATTCTAAGTACATAGCCCAGGCATCACGGGCTAGCTATTTAGAAACCCCGCAAGTTTAGCACTCACCATAATCATATTTACTATTATAAAAGTTTGATTACCTTTTGTTGGTCTTCGTCAGAATGCACTCCCAGGACTGCTACTTCAATAACAAATGTTGGTTTGGTCCAAAATAATCCATTGTTATATCCGAATAGCGGCGTTTTGTTCGTGCGTCCCAGACACTATCTGAAATGGTAAATCAGGGTCGCGCGCATGGCGCAATTCGTGACAAAAAAAATCTAAATATTCCATTACCGTACTTCGAGGCATGTCAACCGCTGTTTAAAATCCATTTTTATGCCATTTTTCTCGTAAAAAAGCGATAATATTCCGACCGGGAATGTCCATTTAGCTAAACTGAGGAAAGTAAACAAAGCTTTCGGTCGACGCGGGCACGCGCCTGAGTCTCACAGTACTGTAACCAGCCACTACCCAAACGCGCTACTTTGTTTCAGCCAGAGCCTGCAAAGCCACGATTCAGCTTTTTGCCGCCTTCTGAGACCCTATGGCAGCCGTAGGAAGTGTCACGGGACAGCTAAGATCCTCACTCTTCAATAAACAGAGACAAGAAGAACGACACCTTGTCAGACAGGCCACTTCCTGCCTGAAACCTTGTCAGGTTTTTGCCTGCCAAATGAGTTCTGTTATACTCACAGACACCATTCAAACAGTTTTAGAAACTTTAGGGTGTTTTCTATCCATATGTAATAAGTATATGCATATTCTAGTTACTGGGTAGGAGTGGTAACCAGATTAAATCGGGTATGTTTTTTATCCAGCCGTGTCAATACTGCCCCCTATCCTAAACAGGTTAATTGAAATGCATTCCAGGAGATTACCTCATGAATCTGTTTGAGAGAATGCCAAGTTTGTGAAAAGCTGTCATCAAGGCAAAGGGTGGCTACTTTGAAGAATCTAACATATAAAATATATTTTGATTTATTTAACACTTATTTGTTTACTATGTGATTCCATATGTGCTATTTCATAGTTTTGATGTCTTCACTATTTTTCTAAAGTGTAGAAAATAAAAAAATACAGAAAACCCCTTGAGGGGTATTGACTGGTACTGTATATATATTTAAACAAAATCCTTGACAAAATAATGATTATCTTCTATGACTTTTCGCCAGTTCTTGTTTTCACCACTAGAGGGCAATTGGATGATTTATAGGGGTCTGTACTCCCGAAGTTGTTGAACTTTTTTTGTGCTTGCCAGTGTCATGACTCTCCTCTGAGGATCCAAAAGATCAGGTTACAGTGGATCAGCTCTACAGCGCTCTCTCTCTCTCCCACAGAGGGGAAGAGGGGGTTTTATGACACCTCACTCGATTGTAAATCATAGGCAGCAGATGATTCCCTTGGAATGTCTGTGTGACTTATGAACAGGTCACCGCCTAAGAACTTCAACAACTTCGGGAAAGTACACAGGGACAATATATTTCATCCTCTGAATGTTGGTAATGATGAGAAATGGAACATGGGAAATTAATGTATATTTTGTGATGTCATTAAAATGATCAGAAAGACGTTATAACAGGAACATTGTAACTTTAAGAGCTTTCATACAGTATATTTCAGATTTACATCTAAATGTTGTAAAACTTATATGATAGAAATGTGATTTTAGTATTCTAATGAGATAATGGGTTTTCATGTCTGTGGCACACTAACTAAATCACGCCCCGAATGAGGTCAGAGTTTGTGTCAACATGATGGAACTGCCTTCCAAGGCCATAGTGCTTAAAAGGACTTGTTGAGAATTTAAGTACAGACCAGAGAACGTGAGGATGTGGTCCACACGTTGAAATGGTTATAACTACAATATCAGAAAATGGTAAGACCCTCTGAAACTCTCGACGAGTGAAGAATGTGAAGACTAGACCAAAACATACACCATCTGCAGCTCTGCATGCAAAGTACTGTAGTCTAGGACAATTGACCAAGACTGGAGGGAAGAACAAATCCCTCTCACCACAGTGTGGTATATCAGATGTGTCCATTCTAAGAACACTCCAGAACAAAAGAAGCCTACAGCTAAGAAGGACATTGTGACCTGTGGTGGACAACCAGAGACTTGCATCGAACTACTTCTCATAGAGAGACCGAGTGGTTTCAACAGAAAGACAACAGGGAAAGACTTCTACGTATAAATATGTTGCATTTCAAATCCGAATGAGTGGTTGTTAGGGTGATAAATATTAACATTTACGGTGAGCGTAGTTTCCAAATCAATGTACAAGAAGTCCGCTCCCTTTGTCTCTCCCGCTCTTTATCTTTCCTCACCCCCTTTCCATTGGGTAACAAGCCATCATATCTGGTTAGTCCACTAGGGACTTTTCAATGCATTATGTTAGTAATCAATAACCTATGTATACCGTGTGTGTGTGTTTATGTATTTCTGTGTGATTATTTTGTTAGTTAGTAAGTAAATAATTAAGCCAATTTGTGTATCGATGATTCACCACTTAGGTTAGGGTTCGTGCAGATTTACGAAGTCAGTGACGTTCAGAATGAGACAGATATGAGGAAATTATTGATTGATGACTGGTATGATATCTATATATTCTTGAGTTAATTCGGGAAATGGTAACTCATTAAATTAACATTTCCCGTGTTGCCCCAAATTCCTGATGAGTTAATTGTTACGTGATTAATTTAATCAAGTAATAACTAAGCGTAGTAGGTAATTATTCAATGAATAGCAGTCATCACGATAGTGCTAGTCACGTCACGACACCAGTTAGCTAGCAGTTCTCAGTTCTCAGCCGCCAACGGCTAGCAGTTTCTGACTGGCGATAAAAACGGATGATTGCCATAATTTTTTGGAGTCATTACTGAATTATTTAATGTAACAAATAAAACATTAAACCTTGTAAACAATTCAGAGTAATTCATGATAAACTCATAAACAATCCATTTAGACCCGTCGTTTATTTTAAACAGGAGTTTATTTGCTGAAATATGTGCCGTTGCCCAGCTATAAAAAGGGACAGGCGGCTATTGAGACTCAGCGTTTAATTGAAGTTTTACAGTAATTGCTACTAGCTAATTCATATTATGATTTCTGTCAGTCGAGAGTTAGCCAACTATGACTCCTTGTGGGAGCTCACTATTTCCCCAGTTAGCACTAGGACTAAAGTAGCCTATAGTTTCTAATTTGGATGAGAATTGTGTTATGCTGTTGCGCCTTCTGTGAATTTCTGAACATTGCTGTTTGGGGTTTTAAGCTGGGTTTCTGTACAGCACTTTGAGATATCAGCTGATGTACGAAGGGCTATATAAAAATACATTTGAAATTTGATTTAAAATGGTGTAAAATAGTTGATTGTTTGAGAAATTGGAATTATGAGATTTTAGCTGTTTTAAATTTGGCGCTCTGATTTTCCACTGGCTGTTGTCAACCTCAATCCCGTTAACAGGATGAGAACGGGAAGGGGTCCCATAGAGGTTAAAAAAGGCACTAATGATTTATGCTATACAACGTTTGACATGTTTGAACGAACGTAAATATATTTTTTCCCCTCGTTCATGACGAGAAGTCCGGCTGGCTTAGATCATGTGCTAACAACACGGAGCTTTTTGGATATAAATGATGAGCTTTTTTGAACAAAACTACATCCGTTATGGACCTGGGATTCCTGGAAGTGACATCTGATGAAGAGAATCAAAGGTAATGGATTATTTACATAGTATTTTCGATTTTAGATCTCTCCAACATGGCCCTTTGTCTGTATAGCAAAAAATATTTTTCTGGGCGCAGTGCTCAGATTATTGCAAAGTGTGATTTCCCAGTAAGGTTATTTTTAAATCTGGCAAGTTGATTGAGTTCAAGAGATGTAAATGTATAATTCTTTAAATGACAATATAATATTTTACCAATGTTTTCTAATTTTAATTATTTAATTTGTGGTGCTGACTTGACTGCCGGTTATTGGAGGGAAACGATTTCCTCAACATCAATGCCATAGTAAAACGCTGTTTTTGGATATAAATATGAACTTGATAGAACTAAAAATGCATGCATTGTCTAACATAATGTCCTAGGAGTGTCATCTGATGGAGATTGTAAAAGGTTAGTGCATCATTTCAGCTGGTTTTATGGTTTTGGTGACCCTGTCTTTGAATTGACAAAACATTACACACAGCTATTGTCAATGTACTCTCCTAACATAATCTAACTTTATGCTTTCGCCGTAAAACCTTTTTGAAATCGTAAAACGTGGTTAGATTAAGGAGATGTTTATCTTTCAAAGGGTGTAAGATAGTTGTATGTTTGAAAAATTTGAATTTTGACATTTATTTGGTTTCAAATTTGCCGCTCTTGAAATGCACCTGCTGTTGATAGGGTGCACCACGGGTGGCACGCTAGCGTCCCACCTAGCCCCAAGAAGTGTGCTCCTAATCTCAACTCGTTACCTGTATAAAAGACACCTGGGAGCCAGAAATCTTTCTGATTGAGAGGGGGTCAAATACTTATTTCCCTCATTAAAATGCAAATCAATTTATAACATTTTCGACATGCGTTTTTCTGGATTTTTTTGTTTTTATTCTGTCTCTCACTGTTAAAATAAACCTACCATTAAAATTATAGACTGATCATTTCTTTGTCAGTGGGCAAATGTACAAAATCAGCAGGGGATCAAATATTTTTTGCCCTCACTGTATTTGCCATTAATTTTGCCTCATCCGTCTCAACCACACAATTTTTCAATTCCTCATCAATCCACGGGGATTTAACAGTTTTTACAGTCATTTTCTTAGTGGGTGCATACTTATTACTGACTGGGATAAACAATTTTATAAATGTGTCAAGTGCAGCGTCTGGTTGCTCTTCATTACACACCACGGATCAACAAATATTCTTTACATCAACAACATAGGAATCACTACAAAACGTATTGTATGACCTCTAATACACTGTCTTAGGTTTGGTTTTTGTTTCCCCAGATATCGCTCCTATATTGTGATCACTACATCTGATGGATTTGGATACTGCTTTAAATACATTTCTGCTTCATTAGTAAATATGTGATTAATTCATGTTGATGATTTCATTCCTGTGCTGTTTGTAACTACCCTGGTAGGTTGACTGATAACCTGAACCATGTTGCAGGCACTAGTTACAGTTTGAAGTTTTCTCTTGAGTGGGCAGCCTGATGAAAGCCAGTCAATATTTTAATCACCCAGAAAATATACCTCTTTGTTGATATCACACACATTATCAAGCATTTTATCCAGATAATGACTGTTAGCACTTAGTGGTCTATAGCAGCTTCCCACCAGAATGAGCTTTAGGTGAGGCAGATTAACCTGTAGCCATATTACTTCAACAGTATTTAACATGAGATCCTCTCTAAGCTTTACAGGAATATGGTTCTTAATATAAACTGCCACATCTCCACCTTTGGCATTTCTGTCTTTTCCGTAGATCTTATAACCATGTATTGCTACCAATCTATCATCAAATTATCTAAGTGAGTTTCAGAGACAGTCAGAATATGAACTCCATCTGTTATTAGCAATTTATTGATGTCATGTATTAACGTGGGCTATTTTTAGCACTTTTCTGGGATGCTTGATTGTTTTTATTGCTTTACTGGGAAGCTTAGCAGAGGTAAACATGCTCATGTTATTTATGTTAGTGCAGGGTGAGCTGCACACAGTGGACCTCTTACTAGAGCACATCACCTCAGTGCTAATAGTATGACTCTGGTTCATAGGCACATGATTACTGCATACAATAGCTGTGGGATCAGGAGAGGCATGCAGGGCAGTAAGAGGGACATCAATTAGGTTACTTACATTGTGTCTTCCAACGCCCCTGGGATAATGTACATTTGCTGAAGCATTATGACAATTCAGCAACACAATGGTAGGGATTAAATGAGCTGGGCTTGGGTCATTGATAAGTCATTTTCTCAACGCAGCCTTATAATGCTGTGAAAGGATCCAGGAACCCAAATTATTTGGGTGGATCCCATCCTCCTTATAATACGAGCTTTGTTTCCAGAAGATATAAAAATTGTCAATAAATGTTTGACCCACAGACCTGCAATAGTCTCGTAGCGAGTTATGGAGAGCTAAAAGTCTGCTGAATTGTTCAATGCCACGTTTTAGGGAGGGCAGAGGGCCCGATACTATGGTGCATTTATTGGTGTCAAGTAGTGACCCAATCTGTCACGCTCGTTGTCAGAAATGGACCAAGGTGCAGCGTGGTAGGCGAACATTTTACTTTATTTAAAAATGACACTGGAAAAAAAACACAAAATACAAAAACGAACGTAAAGCTATATGCAGTGCAGAAAGCAACTACACACAAAAAATATCCCAAAATCACAGGTGAGAAAAAGGGCTGCCTAAGTATGATCCCCAATCAGAGATAACGATTGAGATATCAGAGCCTCTGATTGGGAACCATACTAGGCCAACAAAGAAATATAAACACAGATATGCCCACCCAAGTCACACCCTGACATAACAAAATAGAGAATAAAAAAGGCTCTCTAAGGTCAGGGCGTGACAGTACACCCAAAAGGTGCGGACTCCGGCTGCAAACCTGAACCTATAGGGGAGGGTCCGGGTGGGCATCTCCTCTCGGTGGAGGCTCCGGGGGCGGGACGCAGACCCCGCTCCGCTTGAGGCGCCCCCCATTTCCATGGAACTGGACCGTGGATTGTCGCCGGAGGCTCCGGACCGTGGATCGTTGCCGGGGGAACCGGACCGTAGATCATCCCCGGGGGAACCGGACCGTAGATCGTCCCCGGAGGCTCTGGACTGGGAAA
Source organism: Salmo salar (assembly GCF_965601325.2). Classification (NCBI taxonomy): domain Eukaryota; kingdom Metazoa; phylum Chordata; class Actinopteri; order Salmoniformes; family Salmonidae; genus Salmo; species Salmo salar. The sequence continues at coordinate 3,655,754 of NC_138308.1, read as the reverse complement.
CCCCACTGGAGGCTCTGAACTGCCGACCGTCTCTGGAGGCTCTGGACTGCAGACCGCCACTGGAGGCTCTGGACTGCCGACCATTGCTGGAGGCTTTGGACTGCAGACCGTCGCAGGAGGCTCTGGCCTGCAGACCGTCGCTGAAGGCTCTGGACTGCAGACCGTTCCTGGAGACTACAGGCCTTGGCTCATCACTGGAGGCTCCAGGCCATGGATTATCACTGGAGGCTCCGGGCCATGGATCATCACTGGAAGCTCTGGGCCATGGATCACCACTGGAAGCTCGGGGCCATGTATCACCACTGGAGTCTTTGGGCCATGGATCACCACTGGAGGCTTCGTGCCATGGATCACCACTGGAGGCTTCGTGCCATGGATCATCACTGCAGGCTTCATGCCATGGATCATCACTGGAGGCTTCGTGCCATGGATCATCACTGTAGGCTTCGGGCCATGGATCATCACTGGAGGCTTCCTGCATGAAGCCGGCACAGGGCATACCAGGCTGGGGAGATGCACTGGAGGCTGGGTGTGCGGAGCTGGCACAGCATATACTGGGCCGTGGAGGCACACTGGAGGTCTAGAGCGTAGAGCTGGCACAACCCGTCCTGGCTGAATGCTCACTTTAGCCCGGCAAGTGCGGAGCGCTGGCATAGGACGCACTGGGCTGTGAAGGTGCACTGGCGTCACAGTGCGTAGAGCCGGCGCAGAATATCCTGGACCGAGGAGGCGTACTGGAGACTAGGAGTGCTGACCAGGAGTGCACAACCCATCCTGGCTGGATGCTCATTCTCGCACGGCAAGTGCGAGGAGCTGGCACAGAACGCACCGGGCTGTGGATGCGCACTGGAGACACATTGCGTATCTCCGCAAAGCATGGTATCTGAACCGTGACCAACTCCTCATCTTAATTACAGGGAGTTGGTTCTTGTTCCCACCTTTGCTCCGCTCGCCACCCCGTGTGCCCCACCCCCCAAAATTTTTTTGAGGCTGCCTCTCGGGTTTCCGTCATCTCCTTGATTCCTGGTCTCATCGCCGTTCCTCTCTCGCTGCCTCTGCCTGCTTCCATGGCAGGGTCTTGTCCCCTGCCATTACCTCCTCCCAGGTCCAGGATGTCCTCCACTCCCTTTTCTCCCGGGCCCAGGATCCCTGCTCTTCCTGGGCATGCTGCTTGGTCCTTTGGTGGTGGGATCTTCTGTCACGGTCATCGTTAGAAATGGACCAAGGTGCAGCGTGGTAGGCATACGTTTTACTTTATTTAAAAATTACACCGGAAAAAAACAACAAAATACAAAAACGAATGTAAAGCTACATGCAGTGCAGAAAGCAACTACACACAAACAAGATCCCACAATCACAGGTGGGAAAAAGGGCTGCCTAAGTATGATCCCCAATCAGAGACAACGATAAACAGCTGCCTCTGATTGGGAACCATACTAGGCCAACAAAGAAAAATAAACATAAGTATGCCCACCCAAGCCCTGACCTAACAAAATAGAGAATAAAAAAGGCTCTCTAAGGTCAGGGCGTGACACAATCAGAGCTTTAAAATTCATATTCAGCTATTCTGAGCTGCCCTTTATAATGTCATTGAATCCCACATAAACTAGGAAAGACTCCCTTTCCTGTTGTTTAATATTGTAGGTTGAAAATCCTTATTTACATATTTCCCCAGCATGCCTTTCAAATGAAGGTGAGAGATACCCACCCATGACTAGGTCTGTTGCGGTAACCGTATTAATTCCACACCAGTGGCCACCTGTCATGAAGTTAGTCATTTTCCATGTGACTGTTAAATCATGGAAATTAGGCTTCTCTATTGCTGATGATGGACATTAGTAGCCTACCAAACTTGCCAACTGTCTGGTACTCAGCAATCAAACACTTCATGAGAGCACATGAGCTTATATTGTGCAACATTTCTATAGGCTACGCAATTGCATAAGAAAACAGAGTGATGGCCTCTATTAAAAGAGGAGGATCCAATTGGATTCTATAGGCTAGGCCTAATATATCTATAGCTTATCTTTACAACAGGAGTATAGCCTACCTGGCTGGCATGAAAATGAACCACAGGAAAAGCGTTCTCCATTCGCTATTTAAGTGCATAGATGGCATGTATTTTTTCCACTGTTTCAAGACAGGTGCATGGTAATGGTGGATTCTAAATCAAAACCCATACACTACCATTCAAAAGTTTGGGGTCACTTAGATATGTCCTTGTTTTTGAAAGAAAATCACATTTCTTGTTCATTAAAATAACATCAAATTGATCAGAAATACAGTGTAGACTTTGTTAATCTTGTAAATGACTATTGTAGCTGGAAACGGCAGATTTTTATGGAATATCTACATAGGCGTACAGAGGCCAATTATCAGCAACCATCACTCCTGTGTTCCAAAGGCACGTTGTGATAGCTAATCCAAGTTTATCATTTTAAAAGGCTGATCATTAGAAAACACTTTTGCAATTATGTTAGCACAGCTGTTTACTGTTGTCCTGATTAACCTGTTAGGGCTAGGGGGCAGTATTTGCACGGCTGGATAAAAAAATGTACCTGATTTAATCTGGTTACTAATCCTACCCAGTAACTAGAATATGCATATACTTATTATATATGGATAGAAAACACCCTAAAGTTTCTAAAACTGTTTGAATGGTGTCTGTGAGTATAACAGAACTCATTTGGCAGGCAAAACCCTGAGACATTTTCTGACAGGAAGTGGATACCTGATGTGTTGTATTACCTTTAACCTGTTAGGGCTAGGGGGCAGCATTGACACGGCTGGATAAAAAACATACCCGATTTAATCTGGTTACCACTCCTACTCAGTAACTAGAATATGCATATACTTATTACATATGGATAGAAAACACCCTAAATTTTCTAAAACTGTTTGAATGGTGTCTGTGAGTATAACAGAACTCAAATGGCAGGTCAAAACCTGAGAGATTCCTTTACAGGAAGTGGCCTGTCTGACCATTTCTGGAACTTCTTTGCCATCTCTATCATTTACTAAGGATCTCTGCTCTAACGTGACACTTCCCACGTCGTCCATAGGCTCTCAGAGCCCGGGAAAAAAGAGAATGTCGTCATTCCAGCCCCAGGCTGAAACACATTATCACCTTTCTCAAGTGGCCCATCAAGAGACACTAGCTTATGCGCGTGACCCCGACCGCCCCCGCCTTTGGGATTTTTTCCTCTGTTTGCCGAAAAGGAGATTCCCTGTCGGAATATTATCGCTTTTCTACGCGAAAAATGACGTAAAAATTGATTTTAAACAGCGGTTGACATGCTTCGACGTACGGCAATGGAATACTTTGAATTTTATTGTCAGGAATTGCGCCAAGCGCGCGACACTTCTTTACTATTTCGGATAGTGTCTGGAACGCACGAACAAAACGCCGCTATTCGGATATAACGATGGATTATTTTGGACCAAACCAACATTTGTTATTGAAGTAGACGTCCTGGGTGTGCATTCTGACGAAGACAACAAAAGGTAATGACATTTTTATAATAGTAAATATGATTATGGTGAGTGCTAAACTTGCCGGGTGTCTAAATAGCGAGCCCGTGATGCCTGGGCTATGTACTTAGAATATTGCAAAATGTGCTTTCACCAAAAAGCTATTTTAAAATCGGACATATCGAGTGCATAGAGGAGGTCTGTATCTATAATTCTTAAAATAATTGTTATGCTTTTTGTGAACGTTTATCGTGAGTAATTTAGTAAAATGTTAGCGAATTCCCCGTAAGTTTGCGGGGGGTATGCTAGTTCTGAACGTCACATGCTAATGTAAAAAGCTGGTTTTTGATATAAATATGAACTTGATTGAACAAAACATGCATGTATTGTATAACATAATGTCCTAGGGTTGTCATCTGATGAAGATCATCAAAGGTGAGTGCTGCATTTAGCTGTCTTCTGGGTTTTGGTGACATTATATGCTGGCTTGAAAAATGGGTGTCTGATTATTTCTGGCTTGGTACTCTGCTGACATAATCTAATGTTTTGCTTTCGTTGTAAAGCCTTTTTGAAATCGGACAGTGTGGTTAGATTAACGAGAGTCTTATCTTTAAATGGCTGTAAAATAGTCATATGTTTGAGAAATTGAAGTAATAGGATTTTGAAGATTTTGAAAATCGCGCCACAGGCTGGCAGTGGCTGTTACGTAGGTGGGACGAATTCGTCCCGCCGGTCCCATAGAGGTTAAACCTATGCCATTGAAAAACACAGGGGCTGAGGAATATTTTGGCACTTCCTATTGCTTCCAACTAGATGTCACCAGCCTTTACAAAGTGTTTTGAGTCTTCTGGAGGGAGATCTGACCGAACAAGAGCCATGGAACGATGATGGCCCATTAGACACCTGGCGCGCGAGTTCATGTTGGGTACCCTCGTTCCAATACGTTATAAAAGAGAATGCATTCGTCCACCTTGAATATTATTCATGTTCTGGTTAAAAAAGGCCCTAATGATTTATGCTATACAACGTTTGACATGTTTGAACGAACGGAAATATATTTTTTCCCCTCGTTCATGAAGTGAAGTCCGGCGGGCTTAGATCATGTGCTAACAAGACGGAGATTTTTGGACATAAATGATGAGCTTTTTTGAACAAAACTACATTCGTTATGGACCTGTGATACCTGGAAGTGACATCTGATGAAGAGAATCAAAGGTAATGGATTATTTACATAGTATTTTCGATTTTAGATCTCCCCAACATGGCGGCTAGTCTGTATCGCAACGCGTATTTTTCTGGGCGCAGTGCTCAGATTATTGCAAAGTGTGATTTCCCAGTAAGGTTATTTTTAAATCTGGCAAGTTGATTGCGTTCAAGAGATGTAAATCTATAATTCTTTAAATGACAATATAATATTTTACCAATGTTTTCGAATTTTAATTATTTAATTTGTGGTGCTGACTTGACTGCCGGTTATTGAAGGGAAACGATTTCCTGAACATCAACGCCACAGTAAAACGCTGTTTTTGGATATAAATATGAACTTGATAGAAGTAAAAATGCATGCATTGTCTAACACAATGTCCTAGGAGTGTCATCTGTTGGAGATTGTAAAAGGTTAGTGCATCATTTTAGCTGATTTATGGTTTTGGTGACGCCTGTCTTTGAATTGGCACAACATTACACACAACTCTTGTAAATGTACTGTCCTAACATACTCTAAATGTATGCTTTCGCCGTAAAACCTTTTTGAAATCGTAAAACATGGTTAGATTAAGGAGATGTTTATCTTTCAAAGGGTGTAAAATAGTTGTATGTTTGAAAAATTTGAATTTTGACATTTATTTGGATTCAAATTTGCCGCTCTTGAAATGCACCTGCTGTTGATGGAGTGCACCACGGGTGGGACGCTTGCGTCCCACCTAGCCCATAGAGGTTAACATAGTGCTATATATCATTTGGGCAGTATAAATGCCATTTGGACATGGTTCACTGACTTTTGGGTTTGGAAACCGACTTCCTATGATCGTACATGGCAAATGGACATAACATCCAGATTTGGCACTTTCACTACTTTCATATTGCATTTGGACATTTCTTATGGCATTTGGCAATGGTTCAATGACTTTTGAATTCGACTTTTGACTTCCTATGAAATCATATTGCAAATGGCTAAAACATCCTGATTTGGCACTCAGAGGTTTAAATACACTAAGTTGACTGTGCCTTTAATCAGCTTGGAAAATTCCAGAAAATTATGTCATGGCGTTAGCAACTTCTGACAGGCTAATTGACATCATTTGAGTGAATTGGAGGTGTACCTGTGGATGTATTTCAAGGCCTACCTTCAAACTCAGTGCCTCTTTGCTTGACATCATGGGAAAATCAAAAGAAATCAGCCAAGACCTCAGAAAATTAAATTGTAGAACTCCACAAGTCGGGTTCATCCTCGGGAGCAATTTCCAAACACCTGAAGGTACCATGTTCATCTGTACAAACAATAGTACGCAAGTAGAAACACCATGGGACCACTCAGGTGTCATACCGCTCAGGAAGGAGATGCGTTCTGTCTCCTAGAGATGAACGTACTTTGGTGCGAAAAGTGCAAATCAATCTCAGAACAACAGCAAAGGACCTTGTGAAGATGCTGGAGGAAACAGGTACAAACGTATCTATATCCACAGTAAAACAAGTCCTATATCGACATAACCTGAAGCTCAGCAAGGAAGAAGCCACTGCTCCAAAACCACCAAAGAAAAGCCAGACTACGGTTTGCAACTGCACATGGGGACAAAGATCGTACTTTTTGGAGAAATGTCCTCTGGTCTGATGAAACAAAAATGGAACTGTTTGGCCATAATGACCATCGTTATGTTTGGAGTGAAAAGGGGGAGGCTTGCAAGCCAAAGATAACCATCCCAGCCGTGAAGAACGGGGTTGGCAGCATCATGTTGTGGGGGTGCTTTGCTGCAGGAGCGACTGGTGCACTTCACAAAATAGATGGCATCATGAGGCAGGAAAATTAAGTGGATATATTGAAGCAACATCTCAAGACATCAATCAGGAAGTTAAAGCTTGGTCACAAATGTGTCTTCCAAATGAACTTTGACCCAAAGCATACTTCCAAAGTTGTGGCAAAATAGCTTAAGGACAACAAAGTCAAGGTATTGGAGTGGCCGTCACAAAGCCCTGACCTCAATCCTATAGAAAATGTGTGGGCAGAACTGAAAAAGTTTGTGCGAGCAAGGAGGCCTACAAACCTCACTCAGTTACACAAGCTCTGTCAGGAGGAATGGGCCAAAATTCACCCAACTTATTGTGGGAGCTTGTGGAAGGCTACCTGAAACATTTGACCCAAGTTATACAATTCAAAGGCATTGCTACCAAATACAAATTGAGTGTATGTAAACTTCTGACTCACTGGGAATGTGATGAAATAAATAAAAGCTGAAATAAATAATTAGCTCCACTATTATTCTGACATTTCACATTCTTAAAATAAAGTGGTGATCCTAACTGACCTAAGATGGAATATTTACTAGGATTAAATGTCAGGAATTGTGAAAAACTGAGTTTAAATGTATTTGGCTAATGTGTGTGTAAACTTCCTCCTTCAACTGCAGATTTTTCTATGGTGTTATTGACTGTACGTTTGTTTTTCCCATGTGTAACCCTGTGTAGTGTTTTTTGTCGCATTGCTTTGCTTTATCTTTACCAGGTCGCAGTTGATAATGAGTATTTGTTCTCAACTGGCCTACCTGGTTAAATAAAGTTGAAATAAAAAATAAATAGAAATATATTCAATGTGCGGGACAAAATTGAGGCTATGATTAAGAAGTTGGAGCTCTTCTCAGTCTGCATTAACCTGTTGGGGCTAGGGGGCAGTATTTTCACGGCCGGATAAAAAACGTACCCGATTTAAACTGGTTACTACTCTTGCCCAGAAATGAGAATATACATATAATTAGTAGATTTGGATAGAAAACACTCAAAAGTTTCAAAAACTGTTTGAATGGTGTCTGTGAGTATAACAGAAGTCATATGGCAGGCCAAAACCTGAGAAGATTCCATTCAGGAAGTGCCCTGTCTGACAATTTGTTATCATTCTGGGGCATCTCTATGAAAAATACAGCATCTCTGCTGTAATGTGACATTTTCTAAGGCTTCCATTGGCTCTCAGAAGGCGCCAGAAAGTGGAATGACGTCTCTGCAGTCTCTGGGCGAAAAACAGCAGGAGTTTTTATGAATGGTCAGGCTGAGAACAGTGACACTGGAGTGAGCATCCACGAGAGGACTCCATGTTTTTCTTTCAGTCTATGAGTGAATATAACTTCGCCCGGTTGGAATATTATCGCTATTTTACGAGAAAAATCGCATAAAAATGTATTTTAAACAGCGTTTGACATGCTTCTAAGTACGGTAATGGAATATTTTTGTCACGAAATGCGCCCGCGCGTCACCCTTCAGATAGGGACCTCAACACACGAACAAAACGGAGCTATTTCTATAAAACTATGGATTATTTCGAACCAAAACAACATTTGTTGTTGAAGTAGAAGTCCTGGAAGTGCATTCTGACGAAGAACAACAAAGGTAATCCAATTTTTCTTATAGTAAATCTGAGTTTGGTGAGGGCCAAACTTGGTGGGTGTCAAATTAGCTAGCCGTGATGGCCGGGCTATCTACTCAGAATATTGCAAAATGTGCTTTCGCCGAAAAGCTATTTTAAAATCGGACACTGCGATTGCATAAAGGAGTTCTGTATCTATAATTCTTAAAATAATTGTTATGTTTTTTGTGAACGTTTATCGTGAGTAATTTAGTAAATTCACCGTAAGTTTCGGTGGGTATGCTAGTTCTGAACGTCACATGCTAATGTAAAAAGCTGGTTTTTGATATAAATATTATATCCGCCCTGGCCATAGAGAGGGGTTTTTGTTCTTTATTTTGGTTAGGCCAGGGTGTTACATTGGGTGGGCGTTCTATGTTCCTTTTTCTATGTTTTTGTATTTCTTTGTTTTGGGCCGTGTGTGGCTCCCAATCAGGCACAGCTAAAGGTCATTGTTGCTGATTGGGAGTCACACATAAGGAGCATGTTTTTCCTTTGGGTTTTGTGGGTAATTGTTTCTGTTTTGAGTATTTTCCTAAGAGGACTGTTTGCTGTCGTTTTTGTTCATTTTTGTAGTGTTCTCTTGTTTTTTGAAATAAAATTCCAATGATGAACACATCCTCTGCTGCACCTTGGTCTAATTCTGACGACGGCCGTTACATATGAACTTAATTGAACAAAACATGCATGTATTGTATAACATAATGTCCTAGGAGTGTCATCTGATGAAGATCATCAAAGGTTAGTGCTGCATTTAGCTGTGGTTTTGGTTTTTGTGACATATGCTAGCTTGAAAAATGTGTGTCTGATTATTTCTGGCTGGGTACTCTCCTGACATAATCTAATGTTTTGCTTTCGTTGTAAAGCCTTTTTGAAATCGGGCAATGTGGTTAGATAAAGGAGAGTCTTGTCTTTAAAATGGTGTAAAATAGTCATATGTTTGAAAAAATTACGTTTTTTGATTTTTGAGGAGTTTGTAATTCGCGCCACGCTCTATCATTGGATATTGGCGAGGCGTTCCGCTAGCGGAACATCTAGATGTAAATTAAGTAGTTTCACACATGTATCCAATCAGACTATTTAAATGGAGAAAAGTAGTCACTGTGCTGTTTGGTATCATTATGTCCACCACACTGAACATGGACCAGAGAAAGCAAAGGAGAGATTTGTCTGAGGAGATCAGAAAGAAAATAATAGACAAGCATGGTAAAGGTAAAGGCTACAAGACTATCTCCAAGCAGCTTGATGTTTCTGTGACAACAGTGGCAAATATTATTAAGAAGTTTAAGGTACATGGAACTGTCATAAAGTTCGTCGACTGAAGAGGAGAAATCATCGGACCAATACGCAGCGTGGTAAGTGTCCATACTTATACTTTTATTTACTAGTGAACACTGAAACAAAACAAGAAAACAAACGACAGTCCTGTAAGGTACACTACCTATACACGGAGACAACCTCCCACAAAACAAAAACCCCTACTTAAATATGGCCTCCAATTAAAGGCAACGAATAACAGCTGGCTCCAATTGAAGGCCAAACCAAAACCCTGAACATAGAAATAGACTATCTAGAAATACAAACTTAGAAATACATGACATAGAACAGTACCCCAAAAACCCAACAACACAAAACAAACACACCCCTGCCACGTCCTGACCAACTACAATGACAAAATGACCCCTTTACTGGTCAGGACGTGACAGGAACTGTAGCCAACCTCCCTGGGTGGGGCTGCAAGAGGAACATCGACCCCAGATTGAACAGAAGGATAGTGCGAATGGTAGAAGAAGAACCAAGGATAGCTGCCAAAGACATACAAGCTAAACTCCAAGGTGAAGGTACGTCAGTTTCTGATCGCACCATTCTTCGTTTTTTGAGCGAAAGTGGGTTCCATGGAAGGAGACCCAGGAGGACTCCACTTTTGAAAGAAAAACATTAAAAAGCCACACTGGAATTTGCTAAAATGCATATCGACAAACCACCATCCCTCTGGGAGAAAGTCCTTTGCACAGATGAGTCAACACTGGAGCTTTTTGCCAAGTCACATCAGCTCTATGTTCACAGACGACAACATGAAGCTTTCAAAGAAAAGAACACCATACCTACAGTGAAACATGGACGAGGCTCGGTTATGTTTTGGTGCTGCTTTGCTGAGTCCCTTGAATCTGTGCAGGTTACAATGAAATCTCAAGACTATCAAGGCATTCTGGAGTGAAACGTACTACCCAGTGTCAGAAAGCTCTGTCTCAGTCGCAGGTCACGGGTCCTCCAACAGGATAATGACCCCAAACACACAGCTAAAAGAACCCAAGAATGAATAAGAACAAAACATTGGACTATTCTGAAGTAGCCTTCTATGAGACGTGATCTGAATCCTATCGAACGTCTATGGAAAGAGCTGAAACTTGCTGTCCGGAGAAGGCACCCATCAAACCTGAGACAGCTGGAGCAGTTTGCCCAGGAAGAGTGTGCCAAACTACCTGTTAACTGGTGCAGAAGTCTCATTGAGAGCTACAGAAAATGTTGATTGCAGTGATTGCCTCTAAAGGTTGTGCAACAAAATATTAGGTTAAGGGTCCCATCATATTTGTCCATGCCATTTTCATTTGTTTTATTATTTACAATATAATGTTTAATAAAAAATCTAAAGCAAAGTCTGATTTCTATTAAATATGGAATAAACAATGGTGGATGCCAATTACTTTTGTCAGTTTCAAGTTATTTCAGAGAGAACTGTGCATTCTTTGTTTTTTGTGGAGGGGTACCAACAAATTTGAGCACGTCTGTATATGGGAGGCAGGCAAATACCTTTCACTGAGAGATGGAAAGACAGATTGACAGGGGTGAGACAATTAATTGTAATGTATCTTAATGTTCTTTTGTTGTTTGCAGGTGCACTATCATTCTGACCCCAATTAGCCATGTCCCATCTACTTTTTAACTCCTTGCAAGTGTGGCTTGTTTGGTGTCTGCTGTGAAGGAATACCACAACAAGTCAACTACTTCATTGATTGATGTCTTCCAGCAAAGGCAGCAGCGCAGTCATCAACTACATGCGCCGTTTCTTCACCAACCACGGAATAGGGGAAACGTGTGGACCTGAATTGTGATAACTGCAGTGGCAAAAGCAAGAACAAGTTTGTGCTCTGGTATTGTGCCTGGCGGACCATGCACAAGCTCCAGCACAGTTTGGACCTTCACTTCCTGATCACAGGCCACACCATGTTTGCCCCCGACTGGTGCTTCAGCCTCATCAAGCAGTGCTCCAGAAAGACCAGAGTGAACACTTTGTCTGAGATTTCTGGTGTTGTGAAGGACAGCACTGTGACAGGGATCAACATCCTACAGCTGATTGGACTGGAGGATGGTACGGTACTGGTGGAAAGCTATGGCTGGCAACAACACCTGACTCCGTACTTCAGGCCGCTGCCACAGATCAAGCAGTACCAGCACTTCAGGTGAATATCATTTTCATTGCATTGTATGAGGTTATTCTTCCTATCTAAACTTGGGAGGTGAATTGATGTTATGCAAGGTTGTAATGTCTTCAATTTGTTTGTTTTTTATTTCCTGTTTTACAGCTTCGATGCTCTGGAGCCTGGTGGTGTTGTCACCAAGGAGCGTTCGGACTCAGTCGGGACCAGGTTTAATTCAATACATCCTTTAAGCCAAATAATATGGAAATAAGATAACTCTAGCTTTAGTTAATGATAGGGTGTGCATTGTTACAGTAGCTGGCGGAGTCCTAGCCTAGCTTATTTTGGTGGGAGTGATTTATGTAGTTACATGTAACAAGGTTACATATGCTACACAGGGGACTGCAAAGTGTAATTACAGAACATGTTAGTTACATTTGGAACAAGACATCTTGTAATTACATAAATCATGAGTAATTACACATGTGGAATAATCTCAGACAAGCTGGTTTGTAACTACATACCTTTGTTCCACTTGTGTAATAACCTATACTGCTTAACCCTTATTACATACACCTGGCTCCACAATCCCCCGACCTCAACCAAATTGAGATGGTTTTGGATGAGTCGGACCACAGAATGAAATTAAAGCAGCCAACAAGTGCTTAGCATTTGTGGGAACTCCTTCAAGACTGTTGGAAAAACATTCCAGGTGAAGCTGGTTGAGATAATACCAAGAGTGTGCTAAGCTGTCATCGAGGCAAAGGGTGGTTACTCGAAGAAGAATTTGTTAAACACTTTTTTGGTTACTACATGATTCCATGTGCTATTTCATAGTTTTGATGTCTTCACTATTATTCTACAATGTGGAAAATAGTAAAAATAAAGAAAAACCATTGAATGTGTAGGTGTTCTAAAACATATACATGTAACTACTATGTTATGAGTACATTTATTACTATTTAGTTTCATACTAATTAATGTGCACTTGATGTAAAGTGTTACCTGATGCGTTCTCCGTTTTGCTCTACAACTCTCACAAGTGTCACGGGACTCGTCTGAAAGTAACCGGTACCGTTTTTTAAAAACGAGTACTGTATGAAGGTAGTTTTGTGCCTACCCAAAAAAAGGGGTTAAATATTTGTAAAAACATATACATATATATACTTGATAAGGGAATTATATAATAAAGGTAAATGAATAAAGAATCCAATCCTGTCACGTAACCAATTAGTAATTAGTAGTTATGTAGCATGTATAATGAATAATTAAAGTACTAATCGACAGGCCCATAAGGTCTAGTAGAGGCCCTGGACAAAATGTGTGTGTGTGTGTGTTTTAGTGGGCCTAAGATAACAACAAGTAGACTGTGATTGACCCGGCAGCCGAGGAACTTGGAGTAACTTAGAGGAGAAAGGGAGTAACTCTAGGGGTTTCTCTAATCTCCGGGGAAAGGAACAGACAGCACTAGGTAGTAATTAACAGTGATGGGAACTCCAGGGAGGGATACAACTCACCTACTGTTTGTGTGGAGGTATGTGTGTAAGTGGAGAGTTAGCATAAAATTAATGTCATTGTTATTTGGACCTCAGAACGTTCTCTGAATAAACTGTACAGACCTTTTGCAGAAAGCTGAGTCCTTGCCTAATTATTATTAACCCAGTGTCTTACAAACCTTGGGGATTAGTCAAGGCTTATTGATTGTTAATTATTATCATTGGGATAGAACAATTCCCATGACAATACTGTACATACATATCCTTGATTTAGGACAGAAACTTCAAAACCTTGTTTCTTATTATTCCTTTTTTGACTGTCCTTTATGCCATTTATGAACGTGTTATTCAATGCTTTACATGGGCTTTAATAGTAAAAGCAAAAAATCTATATTTTATCAAATAATTTTTTTAACGTTATTTAACTAGGCAAGTCAGTTAAGAACAAATTCTTATTTTCAATGACGGCCTAGGAACAGTGGGTTAGCTGCCTTGATCAGGGGCAGAACGGCAGATTTTTACCTTGTGTCAGCTTGGGGATTTGATCTTGCAACCTTTCGGTTACCAGTCCAACGCCACCCCATATTTATTTTAGTGATATCTAAAGGGTTCCTAAAATTCCAAATCAAATAGCTAAATGATCCATAGGATTACCATCGTAAAACAATTCCATATGTCAGCTTAGCACCCCCCCCCCCCCCCCACAATTTCTATGCATCAGTAATGCAAAATACATGATATGCACTTAATATGGACATATCAACTCACTGATTTCATTCCCATACATTAGACCAGTCATCACAACTCAAGCACCCTACCGTATTTCTTTCACATCAAGTCCGCATTAGGAAACATCACTGTTATGTCACACTTTATACAGCATATATACATAGTATGACATAAGCTTATAGATGATGTGTGAAGAATTTGTCATGCTTCTGATGACTTTATGTATGCTATATAAAGCCTTTATAAGTTGTAGTTTGTTTATAGTGTGACCAACAATTGGCATAATAAAACACAGATTCAGGATAATGGTGAATATGAAGAACGAAAGGAGGATGATGTAATTAACCTTATTAAAGTTGTTTATTCGGATCCCCATTAGATGTTAGCTTACCAACTACTATTCCTCCTATTGGATTTGAGATGTGGTATGGCCTGCATTACAACCACTTATTTAATCATACTCACAGCATTTCTGCAGGATGTAAATAATGATAATAGTTTCAAGAAAATGATGAGTCATTTTAAGGGTCCAAAACATACATACCTAGACACGCTTCCTTGATTTCTGTCTTATCTGTCCGCTGAATGATCTTTACCACGAATATCACAGCCAAAGGAGTGAGAAACGAAATTGCCTGTGACAAAAACAAGAAGAAACACAATCTAAAGACATACAACAACACACTTACGTACAGTATCACTGACATTGTTGTCGATTACAGGAACTCTTAATCATTTCCCAAAGAGGTCCACTAGAGCGATTTTCCTGGCTTGATACAAAATTACTTTTCCTTCCACTGGGAGTGTGCAGTGTGGAATCTACCGTTAAAAGTTTTAATCAAAATAGTGCAAAATGAGCTGCCACCGACAAGGTTCTTTATCGTGCTCTGGAATCTCTTGCACTAAAGGGAGCATTCTGTTTGGTGTTCAGTGGCTGTCACTCCATAGGAGACTTGGGCCATCGCAGATACCAGGTTATTATTTCTGCTTCAAAAAGTGTTAATTAATTACTTTCAGACCCAATTCAATAATCCTGTTTTTCCTTCAAAATCTGCAAACACTTGATTCATAAGATGTGCAGCACATTGATGTTCACAGCACATCGAATTTCCCTTGAGATAGCAATAATTGGACCATTTAAGTCTTTAAATTCAAATGTATCGTATCAGTTAAGCAATCTGTATCAAAATCACTATCGCTCTCTGGCAATTATAACCTCACCCAGGAGATCATAGTGGGTCTATAAGAGGTCAGACTGAGTAGGGCTCTTTAACTTCTGGGATGAAGGATGACTATGGATTAGATACAGGATAGGCACAGCCCTGTCTGTGTGAAGCACAAAAGCGATAGATGGAGAAGCAAAGTTTGTGTATTAGTGCTTTGTCAATACAAATATGTTATTTTGTCATGACAATAACATTTCTTTTTGGAGAGAGTTCCTTTTTAGTTTTTTCAATATAATTTCCCTTGCTTTTTATAGAAGGCAGGGGAGGAAGTTACACAGACATTATGGTGTTAACCTTCTTCAATGTGTATCAGGGGACAGCAGTAAGCCGCTGTCACTCTGCGTATTTGCTGACCTGTGACACACGTCCCCAGTTAGATGGGGGCAGCCAAAGAATTAACACACACAGGAACTTTATTTAAACACACTGGAGATGAACATGGGCATATGCATGGGGATGATTCTGTAACGGACAGAAACAGAGATACTGTAGAATGAATATGCTATACAGGAGATAAATACACTGGCCTGAATGGAAATATGCAGTACGATAGAGTGGGATATGGGATAGAACAACAAGGATTGTATCTAATATTGACCTAATAATTACCATGTATTACATAGTAACACCAGATTAATGACTAGCATGGCAATAGGACAGTAAGAATAATGGCAAGGACTGTATATTGCATATAGTAGGCTATTGCACACCAACATTCAAGAGCAAGGACTGTATTTAAATCTATAGGAAATAGGAAGTAGTAAACAGTGACTAATCATTGCAGATAATATCAGTAGTAGTAACGTAGTAATAACAGGAATGAGAACTACATAGAATAATGCTACTCTGCACATACTGCAATGACAACAACATCGACAACAACTTACTTTGAGTACACATCCCATGCCTACATGTCCACTCACGTTCTCAGACCAGAAAACATGGTTCAGGCCTGGCTAATACTTATACGTTTGAGGGAGCATGCAAAGGACTAGATTGACTAGACTGATAGGAGCATTTGACCAATCACAGGATGCATGATAAGTGCATGGGGCCAGTGTGGGGTGCATGGGGTCAGTCTGATTGGCTGAAGCCATGAGCTGGAGGTGATTGATATTCTCAAGTGAGGGGAGAGCTAGACTACAGTGGTTCTTCCTTTAAAAGTTTTGAGTTTATGCTACGACCATTAATGGTAGATGGTGGATAGATGCTGCCTCTTAATGAGTTCCGAGAGCCGATCTGTTATCCAACGATTATTATTATTATTATTATTATTTATATTATTATTAACCCTGCATTAAAATGAGATAAAATGTTGGATCAAGCATATAATGTACAGTATTTTTTCATCAACATCTTTATGCTTTTGTTAATAAAAGAATGATAAAAATACAAAATGCAGATGTTTATTTCAACTACTGTACATCTCAGCTACATAATCCCCCAATATAATAGTATTTTTGAAATGTCTCCAGTAGATTTTCCTTTCCTCCTGAAAGCCATAATCTGTTCACTTAAATGAATAGAGATCCTGGTCATGCTACAGTATGTTGTTACAGCATAATCAAGGTGAGGACAATCGGCGATCTGCTGTATATTTATGGCCTATAGTAACCTGGAGTCACACCTTTCCAGTACTCATCAACCCGCACAAAACTCCACTCTTAAACAGCTCGTTTTTGAATGGGAACTGTGTTATCTAAAATAAAATGACATTGCGACCAAAGAGAACAGACAAAATTGACATAGTTTTCAAGCCAACTTCTGTGTTTTTGTTTGACAGCCAATATTAAAAACAGTCAAATGCATTTGTGAATTCAATCGCTTTAGCTGACATGTTGCAGTTTTTTCATTGTTCAATTATCCTGTTGGGGATAGGGGGCAGTATTTGCACGGCTGGATAAAAAACGTACCCGATTTAATCTGGTTACTACTCCTGCCCAGTAACTAGAATATGCATATAATTATTGGCTTTGGATAGAAAACACCCTAAAGTTTCTAAAACTGTTTGAATGGTGTCTGTGAGTATAACAGAACTCCTATGGCAGGCCAAAACCTGAGAAGATTTCAAGCAGGAAGTGGCCTGTCTGAGAAGTAGTGTTTAATCTTGGCTCTTTTTATTGAAGACTCAGGATCTGTGCAATAACGTGACACTTCCTACGTCGTCCATAGGGTCTCAGAGCCCGGGAAAACGTTGAACGATATCGAGGCAGGCTCTGGCTGAAACACTTTATCGCTTTTGGCAAGTGGCCACTCAGAGTACTATGGGCTTAGGCGCGTGCCCGCTTCGACCGAATGCTTTCTTTTCCTTTGTCTGTTTATCTAAACGCAGATTCCCGGTCGGAATATTATCGCTTCTTTATGAGAAAAATGGCATAAAAATTGATTTTAAACAGCGGTTGACATGCTTCGAAGTACGGTAATGGAATATTTAGAATTCTTTTGTCACGAATTGCGCCATGATCGTCACCCTTATTTAGCCTTTAGGATAGTGTCTAGAACGCACGAACAAAAGGCCGCTGTTTGGATATAACGATGGATTATTTTGGACCAAACCAACATTTGTTATTGAAGTAGAAGTCCTGGGAGTGCATTCTGACGAAGACAACAAAGGTAAGAACATTTTTCTTATAGTAAATCTGACTTTGATGAGTGCTAAACCTGCTGGGTGTCTAAATAGCTAGCCCTGTGATGCCGGGCTATCTACTGAGAATATTGCAAAATGTGCTTTCACCGAAAAGCTATTTTAAAATCGGACATATCGAGTGCATAGAGGAGTTCTGTATCTATAATTCTTAAAATAATTGTTATGCTTTTTGTGAACGTTGATCGTGAGTAATTTAGTAAATTGTTAGCAAATTCCCCGGAAGTTTGTGGGGGGTATGCTAGTTCTGAACGTCACATGCTAATGTAAAAAGCTGTTTTTTTTATATAAATATGAACTTGATTGAACAAAACATGCATGTATTGTATAACATAATGTCCTAGGTGTGTCATCTGATGAAGATCATCAAAGGTTAGTGCTGCATTTAGCGGTCTTCTGGGTTTTGGTGACATTATATGCTAGCTTGAAAAATGGGTGTCTGATTATTTCTGGCTTGGTACTCTGCTGACATAATCTAATGTTTTGCTTTCGCTGTAAAGCCTTTTTGAAATCGGACAGTGTGGTTAGATAAAGGAGAGTCTTGTCTTTAAAATGATGTGAAATAGTCATATGTTTGAAAAATTGAAGTTTTTGTATTTTTTAGGAATTTGTAATTAGCGCCACGCCTATCATTGGATATTGGAGCAGGTGTTCCGCTAGCGGAACGTCTAGATGTAAGAGGTTAAAAACTAAGGTGTCATTGTATGCTGATGATTCATGTTTTCTTTTAAAACCACGATTATAATTTCTCCACGGCCTCATAGAGGATCTAGATACTTTGCTATCCTCTCTGGATTAAAACCAAATTATGATGTGTACCATATTACGTATTGTAACCCTAAAAAATGCAAATTTAACTTTACCGTGTAGTTTACCAATTAAATGGTCTGACGGAGATGTGGACATACTCGGTATTGTCACAGTATCCACAGAAGATGGCGCCCCTCCTCGGTTGGGCGGCGCTCGGCAGTCGTCGTCGCCGGTCTACTAGCTGCCACCGATCTATGTTTCTGTGTTCTTTGGTTTTTGTCTGTCTAGGTCCGCACCTGTTTCTTGTCTGTCATTAGTGGGGGGGGGGGGGTATTTAGTTTGGTCCTTTGGGTTTGTTTTTTGTGCGGGATTAATTGTATGTCAGCGGGCAGTGTTTGTGTATGCTGTTGTTGTGTGTTCCCAGTAGCGGAACACGTTGAATTATTATTATTGCCGGGCTGCGCCCCGTGCGTATTTTTCATTCGTGGATTACCTGTTTTCCCTTTTGGGTACTGTGCCTTTTTGACCACCGAGTGTTCGGTGTAAATTAACTTCGGCACTACTGGACATAAGTCTCCTACGTTTGACTCTGCCCCTTCCTCCTGCCCTTAAGGATCCGTGACAGGTATACAAATCCCAAAAGAAAGAAATTATTTCACTCAATAAATGTTTATAGAAAGTTAGCAAAAATGGACAAGATCTTGCTCCATGGAAAGGAAAATACCTGTCTATTTGTGGAAAAATCACCCTGATTAACTTTTTAGTCATATCACAGTTTACCTATTTGCTTATGGTTTTACCTCCGCATAGTGACCTGCTTCTTAAATTCTTAAATTATATGAACAAAAAATATTCAATTTTATTTGGCATGGCAAGCCAGACAAAATTTAAAGTGCCTATTTATATAACGAATATGAATTCGGAGGGCAGAAATGATTAAATATTAGACCTCACTAAAGGCATCAGTCATACAAAAGTTATAATTAAATCCAAACTGGTCTCTAGTAAATTGGTAGGAATGTCTCATCCTATGTTCAAGAATGGCCTTTTCCTCTTTATTCAGATTACACCTCCTTACTTTCAGTTGTTTGAAAAGGAAATAATCTCCAAAATATCCTTCTTTTTTAAACAAGCCTTAGAAAGTTGGTTGCAATTTCAATTTAATCCACCTGAAAAGACAGAACAAATAATACAACAAATATTTTCGTTAAACTCAAATATGCTAATTGATTAAAAAAACATATTTTTATGAAGAATATTTTAAAAAAGGTATAATTCTAGTGAATGATATCATAAATAGGATTGGTGGAGTTATGTCACACATGCAGCTGCACCACAGCTAAATAGCTAACATTGGCTAGCTTGCTAGCTACTTCCATAATGAGAGAACACCCCGCTCTGACCATTTTACTCACCAAAGTAGAGCTGGTTAGGCTGTTTTCATGTTATCCATGTTATCCACAATTTTAATTACGCTTTTTTGCCAACGTTTACTGACACCGGCCATATTCAACGGGTGTTGAGCATTCGTAAATTCATCAGTTATTCTGCACTCTTGCACACTCTGACAAGAGTCTTTTGTTGAGGCATGTAGCTATCTAGTTGAACCAATGAACCATAATCCTAACTCATGACGTTACTACCCTGCATGAATCTGCAGGTAGCTTACCAACCAGGTTTAATGTTAGCTAACTAACATTAGGCTATAACTAGTCAAGCAAATGGGTCTGAGATACGAATAAGAAGATCATACACGTAACATTAGATAGCGAGCCAGCCAGATAACGTTAGCTAGCTAGCTAACAGTACACTTTAACTTGAAATGAAATCACTTTCTGTCAAAATTTGAAACGTGTAATATCTGAAAATGTAGTCAGCTAGACTATCTTACCTGTGGTCTGAAATTGCAGTAGATAACCAGAGCAAATTTACCAGCTAGTATGTCTGTCAACAGTTGTTGCAGTGACATTCTATTTAAAGGGATACTTGCATAGTGGAGTTTGTTGTTAAGACATGTAGCTAGCTAGCTAACTAGCCAAACAATGAACCATAATGCCAACTATTACTATTAAACTGCATAAGCCTACTGTCAAGTTAAAGTGTACTGTTATCTAGCTAATGTTAGCTGGCTCGCTAGCTAACATTATGTGTATGCTCTCCACTTTCTGCAGGACCAAGTTTTGAAATCAGTGGAATTCAAGTATGATAGCTAAGGAGATGGAGAAAACACTTGTCCATCGATGATGTATACAGGTAAAATAGTCATTTTCAGATATTACACGTTTGTAATTTCGACAGAAAGTGGTTAAATTTCAAGTTAAAGTGTACTGTTAGCTAGTTAACGTAGGCTGACTGGCTGCAGATTCATGCAGGGTAGTAACGTCATGATAAAAAAAATGATGTTCAAACGGCTCCGTTCAAACGGCTCTGTGAAGTAATGACCCGATACACACTTCTAGATTCCTGAAACGGGTCACATTTATAAACCATGCGTGGGCATAAAATAAATCCCAAAACATGCATGTGCAAGTTGTAATGCAAAGTTGTCATTTATAAAAATTGAACTTGATGTAAGAATGTACATAAACTTCAGACCATGCGTACACACAGTTTCAAGTGGTGGGTGTATTGCACTGCAAGCAGGCAAGTAGCCTAGTATTTTGTGCCAATGGGAGATAAGATGGACATGTCTATTGAGGCACCCATGCATCAATCTAAGTAACATAATAAAAAAATCCCCATCAAAATATGTAAGTTAAATCTAGAGTGATTTGATTTTTGGCATGGTATCAATTCACTGCATCTGCCTATGTTCCCTCCTGCATCTGCGGTGGAAAGTGGGAGAGCTACAGACCAGCAGACATCCCGAAAATCGGTCTTCTCACGAAAATGTCTGTAGCATTCAAACGGTTTGGCCTACGAAAAACTATGACCACTCTATAGAAAAGAGAACCTCTTCTCCGTTTTGCTCTACAACCTCCACAAGTGTCAATGGACTCGTCTAAAGGTAACCCATTGAAATTAATTGAAGTATGGAGGTAGTTTTCTGCAAACAAAAATAAGGGGTTAAATATATGCAAAAAAAGGTATGCAGTACCAGTCAAAAGTTTGGACACACCTACTCATTCTTAGGTTTTTCTTACATTTTTATATTTTCTACATTGTATAATAATAGTGAAGACATCCAAACTATGACATAACACATATGGAATCAGTGTTAAGCAAATCAAAATATATTTTATATTTGAGATTCTTCAAAGTAGCCACCCTTGGCTTGATGGCAGCGTTGCACACTCTTGGCATTCTCTCAACCAGCTTCATGAGGTAGTCACCTTGAATTCATTTCAATTAACAGCTGTGCCTTGTTTTTAACAAGTTTTTAGCATTTGTGGAATTTCTTTCCTTCTTATAGCGTTGGAGCCAATTAGTTGTGTTGTGACAAGGTAGGGGAAGAATACAGAGGATATCCCTATTTGGTAAATGACCAAGTCAATATTATGGCAAGAACAGCTCAAATAACCAAAGAGAAACAACAGTCCATCATTACTTTAAGACATGAAGGTCAGTCAATCTGGAAAATTGTGCAGTCCCAAAAACCATAAACGTTATGATGAAAGTGATTCTCATGAGGACTGCCACAGGAAAGGAAGACCCAGAGTTACCTCTGCTGCAGAGGATAAGTTCATTAGAGTTACCAGCCTCAGAAATTGCAGCCCAAATAAATGCTTCAAAGAGTTCAAGTAACAGACACATCTCAACATCAACTGTTCAGAGGAGACTGCGTGAATCAGGCCTTCATGGTGGAAATCCTGCAAAGAAACCACTACTAAAGGACACCAATAAGAAGAATAGACTTTCTTGGGCCAAGAAACACAAGCAATGGACATTAAGACCGGTGGAAATCTGTCCTTTGGTCTGATGAGTCCAAATTAGAGATGTTTGGTTTCAACCGTGTCTTTGTGAGATTCAGAGTAGGTGAAAGGATGATCTCCGCATGTGTGGTTCCCACCGTGAAGCATGGAAGAGTAGATATGATGGTGTGGGGGTGCTTTGCTGGTGACACTGTCTGTGATTTATTTAGAATTAAAGGCACACTTAACCAGCATGGCTGCCACAGTATTCTGCAGCGATACATCATTCTATCTGGTTTGTGCTTAGTCGGACTATCATTAGTTTCTCAACAGGACAATGACCCAACACACCAGAAGGCTGTGTAATGGCTATTTGACCAAGAAGAAGATTGATGGAGTGCTGCATCAGATGACCTGGCCTCCACAATCACCCGACCTCAACCCAATTGAGATGGTTTGGGAAGAGTTGGACAGCAGAGTGAAGGAAAAGCAGCCAACAAGTGCTCAGCATATGTGGGAACTCCTTCAAGACTGTTGGAAAAGCATTCCAAGTGAAGCTGGTTGAGAGAATGCCAAGAGTGTGCAAAGCTGTCCTCAAGGCAAAGGGTGGCTTTAATTCGTTTAATCTAATAATAACACTTTTTTGGTTACTACATGATTCCATGTGTTATTTCATAGTGTTGATGTCTTCACTATTATCTTTATTATCTGATGTCTTCACTATTATTCTACAGTCTTGACCAAAAATGTTGAGAATGACACAAATATTAATTTTCACAAAGTCTGCTGCCTCAGTTGGTATGATGGCAATTTGCATATACTCCAGAATGTTATGAAGAGTGA
Source organism: Salmo salar (assembly GCF_965601325.2). Classification (NCBI taxonomy): domain Eukaryota; kingdom Metazoa; phylum Chordata; class Actinopteri; order Salmoniformes; family Salmonidae; genus Salmo; species Salmo salar. Next base: position 3,632,716 of record NC_138308.1, on the reverse strand, counting down.
TCAGATGAATTGCAATTAATTGCAGAGTCCCTCTTTGTCACTGAATCCCCCAAAAAACCTTTCCACTGCATTTCAGCCCTGCCACAAAAGGACCAGCTGACATCATGTCAGTGATTATTTCCTTAACACAGGTGCGAGTGTTGACGAGGACAAGGCTGGAGATCACTCTGTCATGCTGATTGAGTTTGAAGCTTCCAGATTGGAAGCTTCCAGTTTGAAGCTTCCAGACCACCTTCCAAAAGGAAGGTGGTGCTTGGAATCATTGTTCTTCCTCTGTCAATCATGGTTACCTGCAAGTAAACATGTGCCGTCATCATTGCTTTGCACAAAAAGGGCTTCACAGGCAAGGATACTGCTGCCAGTAAGATTGCACCTAAATCAACCATTTATCGGATCATCAAGAACTTCAAGGAGAGCGGTTCAATTGTTGTGAAGAAGGCTTCAGGGAGCCCAAGAAAGTCCAGCAAGCGCCAGGACCATCTCCTAAAGTTGATTCAGCTGTGGGATCAGGGCACCACCAGTACAGAGCTTGCTCCGGAATGGCAGCAGGCAGGTGTGAGTGCATCTGCACGCACAGTGAGGCTAAGACTTTTGGTGGATGGCCTGGTGTCAAGAAGGGCAGCAAAGAAGCCACTTCTCTCCAGGAAAAACAACAGGGACAGACTGATATTCTGCAAAAGGTACAGGGATTGGACTGCTGAGGACTGGGGTAAAGTCATTTTCTCTGATGAATCCCCTTTCCGATTGTTTGGGGCATCCAGAAAAAAGCTTGTCCGGAGAAGACAAGGTAAGCGCTACCATCAGTCCTCTGTCATGCCAACAGTAAAGCATTCTGAGACCATTCATGTGTGGAGTTGCTTCTCAGCCAAGGGAGTGGGCTCACTCACAATTGTGCCTAAGAACACAGCCATGAATAAAGAATGGTACCAACACATACTCTGAGAGCAACTTCTCCCAACCATCCAGGAACAGTTTGGTGACGAACAATTCCTTTTCCAGCATGATGGAGCATCTTGCCATAAGGCAAAAGTGATAACTAAGTGGCTTGGGGAACAAAACATAGATATTTTGGGGCCATGGCCAGAAAACTCCCCAGACCTTAATCCCATTGAGAACTTGTGGTCAATCCTCAAGAGGCGGGTGGACAAACAAAAACCCACAAATTCTGACAAACTCCAAGCATTGATTATGCAAGAATGGGTTGCCATCAGTCAGGATGTGGCCCAGAAGTTAATTGACAGCATGCTAGTGTGGATTGCAGAGGTCTGCAGAGGTCTGCAAAAAGAAGGGTCAACACTGCAAATATTGACTCTTTGCATCAACTTCATGTAATTGTCAATAAAAGCCTTTGACACTTATGAAATGCTTGTTATTATACTTCAGTATTTCATAGTAACATCTGACAAAAATATCTAAAGCCACTGAAACAGCAAACTTTGTGGAAATTAATTTTTGTGTCATTCTCAAAACTTTTGGCCATGACTGTACATGACCTTAAAGTACAACATATCCCTCAACAATAAGACAGCACTAACATACACATGAAAGAGCCAACTCAGTGGCCTTATGTTCTGCCCTGAGATTGGAAGGTTTGGAGTGCAATCCCTGGCGCCAAGTCATAACAAAGACCATAAAAATGGGACCCGATGCGTCTCTGCTTGGCAATCAGCATTAAGGAGTTTTTGTTGTTGTTGATTTACAGTAGTTGATTTTCTTATGTTTTATATGCTTCCAACTGAAAAACATGTCCTGGAGATTTTGCTACGTTATGTTTGTGAAAATTGATTGGCAATGTCCTCCATGGACCTCCACTGCCCGTATTCTTTCCGTAGAGACTTGCAGGCAATTTCTTTAAGGACGATTGATCAATATGGCTCTGTGAGGAACTTTTCATATCTTTTGATTAATGCTTAGAACATATGCGAATAGAGAATTTGACGCCTTACAAGTAATTGATTATCCTGAATGACTAATTTCTCCAGTTCACAGACCATCTGAAATCTTGCATTTGAGTCTCACTTGAGAGGTAATCGAATGAGTGGGATGAGGATGATGGTGATGATGATGGTGTGTGCTCTTGTGTGTGTGCGGCCATCTGTCTGTGTGTGTGTGTGTCACTTACGAACATGACCCTCTTGGGGATGTGGTCTGACTCCACCAAGGGGTTTTTGTAGAGCCAGAGCTCCTCTGGTTGGATTACTCTTTCAAAAGGCTCCAGGAACTCTGTGAATCTGAGGGAGACACACATATGCACATTAGCTCTCAGTCATTCACAATACATTTATTTTCATATGGGTGGCCCCAGCTGGAATCAAACCCACAATCCTGACTTTGCAAGCCCCATGCTCTACAGGACCACACGATCTCTTTACGGTAATACCAAGTTTTTTGTTCTTTGATACATTAGACAGAAAACTGGCGCTCCAACATTGTATGTACAGAACTTTGAAAAGGATTCAATATTTTTTACTGGACTTAACACGATTTTACACTTTTAACTGTTCAAATCTCTAAAAGTCTAAGCCTTTAGGGGGGGGGGGGGGGGGGGTTCTACTAAGCTAACATATTAAATCGTTTTAAGATGGTCATACCATAGATCATTTAGCTGTTGATTTTGAATATTTGAATTTTAGATTTTCAATATTAGAACATTATTTGATAAAATATTGACGTTGACCTTTACTACAATAGCCCATATAAACGCATTAAGTAACACATTCAAAAATGGATAAACAGACAGTCAAAAAATGTATCATAAAGAATAAGGTTTCGAAGTGTCTGTCCTATATCTAGGAGATTTAAGAAAGCTGAGTAAATATTTTTGTATTTTGGACATATACAGTGCCTTGCAAAAGTATTCATCCCCCTTGGTGTTTTTCCTATGTTGTTGCGTTACAACCTGCAATTTAAATTTATTTTTATTTGGATTTCATGTAATGGACATACACAAAATAGTCCAAATTGGTGAAGTGAAATGAAAAAAATTACTTCTTTCAAAACATTCTAAAAAATAAAAACGGAAAAGTGGTGGGTATGTTCACAAAATACATAACAATTATTTTAAGAATAATAGATACAGAACTCCTTTATGCAATCGCTATGTCCGATTTTTAAATAGCTTTTCAGCGAAAGCACATTTTGCAATATTCTGAGTACATAGCTCGGCCATCACGGCTAGCTATTTTGACATCCGCCAACTTCGGGGTCACCTAAACTCAGAATTAGTATTAGAAAAATTGGATTACCTTTGCTGTTCTTCGTCAGAATGCACTCCCAGGACTTCTACATCAACAACAAATGTTGTTTTGGTTCCAAATAATCCATAGTTATATCCAAATACCGCCGTTTTGTTCGTGCGTTCAGGTCACTATCCGAAGGGTAACGCGTGAGCGCATTTCGTGACAAAAAATGTCAAAATATTCCATTACCGTACTTAGAAGCATGTCAAACGCTGTTTAAAATCAATTTTTATGCTACTTTTCTCGTAAAATAGCGATAATATTCCATCCGGGCCACGTTGTATTCATTCAAAGACTGAAAGAAAAAAATGGAGAAGTCTCGTGAAAGCGCATCTCAGTCTCACTGTCCCCAGGCTGACCACTTACAAACTCTGCTGCTGTACTTTGCCCAGAGACAGCAGACACCCCATTCCACTTTCTGGCGGCTTTAGAGAGCCAATGGAAGCCTTAGAAAGTGTCTTGTTACAGCACAGATGCTGTAATGTCGATAGAGATGCAACAGAAGGACAACAAATTGTCAGACAGGGCACTTCCTGCATGGAATCTTCTCAGGTTTTGGCCTGCCATATGAGTTCTGTTATACTCACAGACACCATTCAAACAGTTTTAGAAACTTTAGAGTGTTTCCTATCCAAATCTACTAATAATATGCATATTCTAGTATCTGGGCAGGAGTAGTGACCAGATTAAATCGGGTATGTTTTTTATCCGGCCGTGAAAATACTGCCCCCTATACCACAACAGGTTAATAATCTCAACCCACCCAATTCATATTCATTATATAGATAGGCACGTTTTATTTTGTCTGGTTTAGCGTCCCAGGTAAAGCAAAGTGTTTTTTTCTCATATGATTTGAAAAACGAATCATCAGGAGTAGGCAGCGCCATAAATAAGTGAGTAAACTGAGATATAACTAAGGAGTTAATCAGGGCAATTTTTCCATAAATAGACAGTTATTTACCTCTCCATGGTTGCAGGATGCTGTCTATTTTACAAGTTTACTATTGAAATTCATTGTGGAGAGCTTATTTATATATTTTGGGATATGAATAACAAGTATGTCTACTTCACCATCAGCCCATTTTATAGGTAAACTGCAGGGTAATGTAAAAGTTGTATTTTTTTAGGATCCAATACGTAATATTGTACACACACATAATTAGGTTTAAGTCCAGAGAGTACAGAAAAGCTATATAGATCTTCAATGAGAAATTGCAGGGATCTAGCTTGCGGACTTAACCTGTTAGGGCTAGGGGGCAGTATTTGCACGGCTGGATAAAAAAAGGTACCCGATTTAATCTGGTTACTAATCCTACCCAGTAACTAGAATATGCATATACTTATTATATATGGATAGAAAACACCCTAAAGTTTCTAAAACTGTTTGAATGGTGTCTGTGAGTATAACAGAACTCATTTGGCAGGCAAAACCCTGAGACAGATTCTGACAGGAAGTGGATACCTGATGTGTTGTATTACCTTTAAACCTATGCCATTGAAAAACACAGGAGCTGAGGAATATTTTGGCACTTCCTATTGCTTCCACTAGATGTCACCAGCCTTTACAAAGTGTTTTGAGTCTTCTGGAGGGAGATCTGACCGAACAAGAGCCATGGAACGATGATGGCCCATTAGACACCTGGCGCGCGAGTTCATGTTGGGTACCCTCGTTCCAATACGTTATAAAAGAGAATGCATTCGTCCACCTTGAATATTATTCATGTTCTGGTTAAAAAAGGCCCTAATGATTTATGCTATACAACGTTTGACATGTTTGAACGAACGGAAATATATTTTTTCCCCTCGTTCATGAAGTGAAGTCCGGCGGGCTTAGATCATGTGCTAACAAGACGGAGATTTTTGGACATAAATGATGAGCTTTTTTGAACAAAACTACATTCGTTATGGACCTGTGATACCTGGAAGTGACATCTGATGAAGAGAATCAAAGGTAATGGATTATTTACATAGTATTTTCGATTTTAGATCTCCCCAACATGGCGGCTAGTCTGTATCGCAACGCGTATTTTTCTGGGCGCAGTGCTCAGATTATTGCAAAGTGTGATTTCCCAGTAAGGTTATCTGGCAAGTTGATTGCGTTCAAGAGATGTAAATCTATAATTCTTTAAATGACAATATAATATTTTACCAATGTTTTCTAATTTTAATTATTTAATTTGTGGTGCTGACTTGAATGCCGGTTATTGGAGGGAAACGATTTCCTGAACATCAACGCCACAGTAAAACGCTGTTTTTGGATATAAATATGAACTTGATAGAACTAAAAATGCATTTATTGTCTAACACAATGTCCTAGGAGTGTCATCTGTTGGAGATTGTAAAAGGTTAGTGCATCATTTTAGTTGGTTTTATGGTTTTTGTGACCCTGTCTTTGACTTGACAAAACATTACACACAACTCTTGTAAATGTACTGTCCTAACATACTCTAAATTTATGCTTTCGCCGTAAAACCTTTTTGAAATCGTAAAACGTGGTTAGATTAAGGAGATGTTTATCTTTCAAAGGGTGTAAAATAGTTGTATGTTTGAAAAATTTGAATTTTGACATTTATTTGGATTCAAATTTGCCGCTCTTGAAATGCACCTGCTGTTGATGGAGTGCACCACGGGTGGGACGCTTGCGTCCCACCTAGCCCATAGAGGTTAATATAAAATTTGAGTCATCAGCATACATGGACACCTTTGTTTTTAAGCCTTGGTGTCACGTCCTGACCAGTAAAGAGATTATTTGTTATTGTAATTTGGTCAGGATGTGGCAGGGGGTGTTTGTTTTATGTGGTTCGGGCTATGTATTTTGGTAGAGGGGTGTTTGGTTTATGTGTTCCGGGGTTTGTTGGTTTATGTTCTATGTTAGTTATTTCTATGTTCTAGTCTAGTCCTTTTAGTTCTATGTTTAGGGTTTTGATGGACCTTCAATTGGAGGCAGCTGTTCCTCGTTGCCTCTGATTGAAGGTCCTATGTGTAGTGGTGTTTTTGTATTGGGATTTGTCGGTAGTTTTTTATACGTGTTTTGTTTGTTTTTCCTTCTTTTTACTTAATAAAGAACATGTGCATACATGTTCCCGCTGCACCTTGGTCCAATTCTTACGACAACTTTGACAGAACTACCCACCACCAACGGACCAAGCAGCGGAGGAAGGAGCAGCAGGTGGACTACAAGGAGTTTTGGACTTGGGAGCAAATACTAGCGGGAGAAGGACCATGGAAGAAGACTGGAGAGATCCGGGAACGCTATACAGGAACACAGGGATTGGAGCACCGGGGTGAAGGATGGACATGGGTGGACAAAGGAAGGAAGCTAGAGGAGACCAGGGGGCAGCCTCAAGAAAATTTTGGGATGGAGCTCACAGGAAGGTCGGTGGAGCCAAGGGTGGAACCAGAGCCAGTCGGAGTGAAGTTGGAGGTGAACGAAGGGAGCGAAACAGAGACAGTGAAGGATTTAATGGGGAAATTGGAGGAGAGAGCTATGAGAGAGCTGCTGTGTTGGTGCATGAGGCACGACATTCGCCCTACGGAGCGTGTCCTCGAATTATTGTCACCTGAGTTAGCTCTCCATACTTGTCCTAAGGTGCGTGCTAGCCGTCTAGTGAAGACAGTAACAGCACCACGCAGCAGGCCTCCAGTGCATCAGCCCAGTCCAGTATGTCCTGTTCCTGCCCCTCGCACTAGCCCAGTAGTGCGTGTTGCTAGTGAGGTACCTCCAGTATCAGTCTCACGCAACAGTCCTCTAGTGCGTCAGTCCAGTCCAGTACGTCCTGTTCCTGTCCCTCGCACTAGGCTTCCAGTGCGTCAGCCCAGTCCAGTACGTCCTGTTCCCGCTCCTCGCACTAGCCTTGGGGTGCATGTCTCCAGTCTGGTACCTCCACTACCAGCCCCACGCACCAGGCCTCCAGTGTGTCAGCCCAGTCCAGCTCGTCCTACTCCTGCTCCTCGCACTAGCCCTGAGGTGCGTGTATCCAGTCTGGCATCTCCAGTACCAGCCCCACGCACCAGGCCTCCAGTGCGTCAGCCCAGTCCAGCTCGTCCTACTCCTGCTCCTCGCACTAGCCTTGGGGTGCATGTATCCAGTCGGGTACCTCCACTACCAGCCCCCCGTCCAGAGCATCCGACGACAGTTCCCCGTCCAGAGCTTCCGGCAACAGTGCCCCGTCCAGAGTGTCCGGCGGCAGTGCCCCGTCTAGAGATGGCCCATAGTCCGGAACCGAGTGAGACGGCCTACAGTCCGGAACCGAGTGAGACGGCCTACAGTCCGGAACCGGCGCAGCCAGAGTCGCCTTACAGTCCGGAACCAAAGCAGCCAGAGCCTTCCTACAGTCCGGAACCGACGCAGCCAGAGCCTTCCTACAGTCCGGAACCGGCGCAGCCCTACAGTCCGGAACCGGCGCAGCCAGAGTCGCCCTACAGTCCGGGACCGGCGCAGCCAGAGTCGCCCTACAGTCCGGGACCGGCGCAGCCAGAGTCGCCCTACAGTCCGGGACTGGCGCAGCCAGAGTCGCCCTACAGTCCGGCACCGGCGCAGCCAGAGTCGCCCTACCGTCCGGGACCGGCGCAGCCAGAGTTGCTCTACAGTCCGGGACCGGCGCAGCCAGAGTCGCCCTACAGTCCGGGACCGGCGCAGCCAGAGTCGCCCTACAGTCCAGGACCGGCGCAGCCAGAGTCGCCCTCCAGCCCTGAGCCTGCGGAGACGCTCATCAGTCCTGAGCCTGCGGAGACGCTCATTATCCCTGAGCCTACGGAGACGCGCCTCGGCCCGAGGTGTCCAGCGACGCGCCTCGGCCCGAGGTGTCCAGCGATGCGCCTCGGCCCGAGGTGTCCAGCGACGTGCCTCTGCCGAGGTGTCCAGCGACACACTTCGGTACGAGGTCTCCAGCGACGCGCCTTAGCCTTGAGTCTTCAGCGGGGGAGGACAGGTTAGGTTGGGGACTAAGGCCGGGGCCTGAGCCACCTCCATAATTTCAGGATTAGGGAGGGGAGGGGTGCAGCAAGGGAGCCGTCGGTGATGGTAGCCGCCCTGCTTTCCCTCCCTTTAGTTGGGGATTATTTTTTGTTGGTTTTTTGGGGTTTTTGGATTAGGTTTTTGTTTTGTTGTGTGAGGTTTATCCGGGGTCTGCAACTTTTGGGGGGGGGGGGGGGGTACTGTCACGTCCTGACCAGTAAAGGGATTATTTGTTATTGTAGTTTGGTCAGTACGTGGCATGGGGGTGTTTGTTTTATGTGGTTCGGGCTATGTATTTAGGTAGAGGGGTGTTTGGTTTATGTGTTCCGGGGTTTTTTGGTTTATGTTCTATGTTAGTTATTTCTATGGTCTAGTCCTTTCAGTTCTGTGTTTAGGGTTCTGATGGACCTTCAATTGGAGGCAGCTGTTCCTCGTTGCCTCTGATTGAAGGTCCTATGTGTAGTGGTGTTTTTGTATTGGGATTTGTCGGTAGTTGTCTCCTGTTTAGTGTCTGTTCTACTGACAGGTCTGTTAGTGTCGTTCGAAGATGTGCATACACGTTCCCGCTGCACCTTGGTCCAATTCTTACGACAACTATGACTCTTGGATTTCTAATCCTCTAATGTTGTTATTGGATCTGATTTTAATAGCTAGCATTTCGATGGCCATAACGAATAGATATGGTGACAGCTCTTCTTGACAGTTCAAATCTCTCTGAGAAGTAGCCGTTATTTACTATTTTACACCTGGGGTTGCTATACATTATCTGTACCCATTTTATAAGAGAATTACCGAAATAGAAAAAATTCAGGCATTTATAAACAAAATCCAGTCTAACTTTATCAAATGCCTTTTCAAAATCCGCTATAAATACCATTCCTGGCTTCTTATATGTTTCATGATGTTCTATTATTTCTAGTAGTTGTCGTATATTATCTCCAATGTATCGTCCAGGTAAAAAACCTGTCTGATCAGGATTAACAATATCTGGTAAAACCCTTTTACTTCTAAGTGCTATGCATTTTGGTAGTATTTTTTGCATCACAAGATTGAAGTGTAAGGGGCCTCTAGTTTTTTAGATAGACTAGGTCTTTATTCATTGGGGAGAACAAGTATTTGATACACTGCCGATTTTGCAGGTTTTCCTACTTACAAAGCATGTAGAGGTCTGTAATTTTTATCATAGGTACACTTCAACTGTGAGAGACGGAATCTAAAACAAAAATCCAGAAAATCACATTGTATGATTTTTAAGTAATTAATTAGCATTTTATTGCATGACATAGTATTTGATACATCAGAAAAGCAGAACTTAAAATTTGGTACAGAAACTTTTGTTTGCAATTACAGAGATCATACGTTTCCTGTAGTTCTTGACCAGGTTTGCACACACTGCAGCAGGGATTTTGGCCCACTCCTCCATACAGACCTTCTCCAGATCCTTCAGGTTTCGGGGCTGTCGCTGGGCAATACGGACTTTCAGCTCCCTCTAAATATTTTCTATTGGGTTCAGGTCTGGAGACTGGCTAGGCCACTCCAGGACCTTGAGATGCTTCTTACGGAGCCACTCCTTAGTTGCCCTGGCTGTGTGTTTTGGGTCGTTGTCATGTTGGAAGACCCAGCCACGACCCATCTTTAACCTGTTGGGGCTAGGGGGCAGTATTTTCACGGCTGGATAAAAAAACGTACCCGATTTAATCTGGTTACTAATCCTACCCAGTAACTAGAATATGCATATACTTATTATATATGGATAGAAAACACCCTAAAGTTTCTAAAACTGTTTGAATGGTGTCTGTGAGTATAACAGAACTCATTTGGCAGGCAAAACCCTGAGACATTTTCTGACAGGAAGTGGATACCTGATGTGTTGAATTACCTTTAAGCCTATGCCATTGAAACACACAGGGGCTGATTAATGTTTTGGCACTTCCTATTGCTTCCACTAGATGTCACCAGCCTTTACAAAGTGTTTTGAGTCTTTTACTGTGAGATCTGACCGAACAAGAGCCTTGGAACGGTGATGGCCGATTAGACTCTGGCGCGCGAGTTCATGTTGGGTAATGACATGTTTAAATGACAATATAATATTTTACCAATGTTTTCTAATTTTAATTATTTAATTTGTGGTGCTGACTTGACTGCCGGTTATTGGAGGGAAACAATTTCCTGAACATCAACGCCATAGTAAACCGCTGTTTTTGGATATAAATATGAACTTGATAGAACTAAAAATGCATTTATTGTCTAACATAATGTCCTAGGAGTGTCATCTGATGGAGATTGTTAAAGGTTAGTGCATCATTTTAGCTGGTTTTATGGTTTTGGTGAAGCCTGTCTTTGAATTGACAAAACATTACACACAGCTATTGTCAATGTACTCTTCTAACATAATCTAACTTTATGCTTTCGCCGTAAAACCTTTTTGAAATCGGACAACGTGGTTAGATTAAGGAGATGTTTATCTTTCAAAGGGTGTAAGATAGTTGTATGTTTGAAAACTTTGAATTTTGACATTTATTTGGTTTCAAATTTGCCGCTCTTGAAATGCACCTGCTGTTGATAGGGTGCACCACGGGTGGCACGCTAGCATCCCACATAGCCCCAAGAAGTTAATGCTCTTACTGAGGGAAGGAGGTTGTTGGCCAAGATCTCGCGATACATGGCCCCATCCATCCTCCCCTCAATACGGTGCAGTCGTCCTGTCCCCTTTGCAGAAAAGCATCCCCAAAGAATGATGTTTCCACCTCCATGCTTCATGGTTGGGATGGTGTTCTTGGGGTTGTACTCATCCTTCTTCTTCCTCCAAACACGGCGAGTGGAGTTTAGACCAAAAAGCTCTATTTTTGTCTCATCAGACCACATGAACTTCTCCCATTCCTCCTCTGGATCATCCAGATGGTCATTGGCAAATTTCAGACCGGCCTGGACATGCGCTGGCTTGAGCAGGGGGACCTTGCTTGCGTTGCAGGATTTTAATCCATGACGGCATAGTGTGTTACTAATCAGACCTTCCTGCTGAGTACCTGACAGACTACCATTTCTATAGGAGTAGGTTAAACAATCTAACAATGGAGTTTTTAGTATATCAAATACTTGATATACCTCTACCGGTATGCCAACAAGCCCTGGGGTTTTTAACCTCTCTGGGCCAGTGGGACGCTTGCGTCCCACCCTAATCAACAGCCAGTGGAATCGCGTCACGCTAAATGCAAAACCTCATAAGTGCTATAACTTCAATTTCTCAAACATATGACTATTTTACACCGTTTTATAGATACACCTCTCCTGAATCGAACCACGTTGTCCGATTTCAAAAAGGCTTTACAGCAAAAGCAAAACATTAGATTATGTCAGCAGAGTACCCAGCCAGAAATAATCACACAGCCATTTTCAAAGCAACTAGCATGCATCACAAATACCCAAAACACAGCTAAATGCAGCACTAACCTTTGACAACCTTCATCAGATGACACTCCTAGGCCATCATGTTACACAACACATGCATTTTTTGTTCGATAAAGTTCATATTTATATATAAAAACAGCATTTTACATTGGTGCATGACGTTCAGAAAATCTTTTGCCTCAAATGCTTCCGGTTTATTAGCACTACAATTTACAAAATTACTATTCGAAAACATTGTTAAAATGTAATATTGTCATTCAAAGACTTATAGATTAACATGTCTTGAATGCCATCTCTTTGCCAGATTTAAAAAGAACTTTACTGGGAAATCACACTTTGCAATAAACGGCGTGGTATGCCCAGAAAAAAAGTCTAGGCTATAAATGTTGGAGCCATCTTGGAACGATCAACCATCAAAAATACTATTGTAAATAATCCCTTACCTTTGATTATCTTTATCAGAAGGCACTTCTAGGAATCCCAGGTCCATAACAAATGTAGTTTTGTTCAAAAAAGTTAATAATTTATGTCCCAATAGTGTTAGTGCGCTCCGAAGGCTAGTGAAAATGTACCGTGTGCGTCTGACTTGTCGTCAGGAATGAGCAAAAAATATATATTTAAGTTCGTTCAAACATGTCAAACGTTGTATAACATAAATCTTTAGGGGCTTTTTCAACCAGGGCTTCAATAATATTCCATTGGGACGGTTGCATTGTCTTTCAAAACGTTTCGAAAAGGGAGAGTACCCATTGGCGCCGACGTCACAATGGTAATGGCCCATCCCCTGTGACCAAGATAAACAGGCTCTCTTTCAGTCAATGTTGATAGTAGGAGACTCAAACCACTTTGTAAAGACTGGGGACATCTAGTGGAAGCCATAGGAAGTGCTAAATGATCCACAAGCCCCTGTGTGTTTCAATGGCAAATGTTTGAAGTGATATCCACACATCAGATTTCAGTTTCCTGTCAGGATTTGTCTCAGGGTTTTGCCTGCCATATGAGTTCTGTTATACTCACAGACACCATTCAAACAGTTTTAGAAACTTTAGGGTGTTTTCTATCCAAAGCCAATAATTATATGCATATTCTAGTTACTGGGCAGGAGTAGTAACCAGATTAAATCGGGTACGTTTTTTTATCCGGCCGTGTCAATACTGCCCCCTAGCCCTACCAGGTTAAAGACTGAAAGGATTGAATAGCCTCAAAAAGTTCTTCCTCTTTAATTTGGCCTTCGCACTGATCTTTCTGTACATTTGTTAATGTTCTATTTTTTTAATTATTTGGAAAGAATTCCTTACCGTAATCTTCATTCAGTGGGAGAGGATGAGACGGAAAAGAGAACATCTGCCTAAAATAATTAGCTTCCTCTTTTAAAATATAATTCAGAGAATCAAAGATGATTCCATCTTCAGTAATGAGTTTCTGCAAATTCTTTTTGTTAGAGTTCCTGTACTGGAGATTAAGGAAGAATTTAGTGCATTTTTCTATATATTCCATCCAGTTTGCTTTATTTTTGTAATAGATTACATTAGATTATTCTTGAATAAGTTCATCAAGTTGTTTTTGTTTTTCTTCTAACTTATTTTGTATCTCTGTAGTATCGTTTTTATTGCTATATACCTGTACTATTAGTTCATGGATTTCACTTGTTAGTCTTGTCTCTTTAGCCAGAAACTGCTTTTTTGTTATTGATGAATATTGAATTGAATGACCCCGGAAGATACATTTAAAGGTATCCCAAACAATAAGGGGATTTTCTGAACCTTTATTATACTGTAAAAATTCAGTTTTAAATTATTTTGTCTTAGTTAAAAATAATTAGTTCTCCAGTAAACTTTGATTCAATTTCAAATATCCCCATCCATGTGGAAAATCTATAAGAGTTATGTGAATGCCAATTAGATGATGATCCGATCGCATTCTGTCTCTTGTTAAAAAAATGTAACCTTTGATGAAAGAGACAAGAAGGTAGTCAAGACAACTAGCTTGGTTAAGTCTCCTCCATGTATATCTCACTAGGTCTGGGTTTTTTAGTCTCCAAATATCCACTATTTCTAATGTGTCCATAATATTTGTGATGATTGTTGAGTGATTACCTTTACGCTCCATTGAGGTACTTAACACTGTGTTATAGTCTCCTTCGATAATGAATAGATACTTTGTTGCCTGTAAGTTCAATAAATTGGTTTAAATGTTTTCGAAGAAGTATGGCTCATCCTGATTTGGACCATAGAGATTAACGAGACAAATGTCTTTTACGTCCACTTTCATATTCAATAGGATCCACCTTCCTTGTGAATCATTTCTGACTATTTGCACACTCTGATCGAAATGTTTGTTAATTAATATCATCACACCATTTGAGTTCCTTTGTCCATGACAGAAAATTATTTCACCACCCCATTCCTTTTTCCATGCAACTTCATCCAAGAAGGTAGAGTGAGTTTCCTGTAAACAGTATATGTTATATTCCTTTTCTTTTAGCCATGTAAAGACTGATCTTTTTTATAATCTGCTAAGACATTATAATTATAACTGGCTGCACTTATTTCACCCCTTACCATAACTAGATACTATTCTCAGTCTAAATTGACCATTGTTAGTGCTTGTAAAGTTACTGCCATCAGAGGTATTATTACGGTCAAAACTAGAGCTTTCAAATGTCTGATATTTAGAATTCAAGAAATATGTTCTAGCAATATTTGTTTTATTCCCTTTCCTGTTTGCCTGTGAGCCAATGCCACAGATGTTAGAAAATTGATACAAGATAATATGTATGTAGTAAATCTGAGTAGGTTGATGTGTATAATATTGGATGTAATTTAGTGAGAGTGTGTACGATGTATGTATAAGTGTAAGACTATAATGTGTGATGTCCAAGAAAATAATAACTCTGTCAATTTGCATGGTTGAGTTTCTATTTGTGTAACATGTAGTGTGTATAGCCTTAATATTCATGATGATAATTGTAATCCATATCATATCACCATCATAATTGCATCATAATTACTTTTAACATAATTGAAAAACACATCCCAGCATTTCCATAGCAATTGACTTTTCACATGATCATGAGAGAGATCTTTTATTACTCTAGAGTCAGCTTCACTACACTACAAATGTATTCCGTACAATATGTTATTATTCCCCAATGCCCCTATTCTGATATCTTACCCTTGCTTATTGTAAACATATATAAACTTGTTGACAAATACATAAAAAAAGATAGACAAACAAACACATTCAATTCTAAAACAGTTCTCGACAATCGAGAGAGGGAGAGTAGAGAAGAGAAAAGAGAGAAGCAGAGAGTGAGAGAAGAGAGCGAGGTCAGGTGTGTGTGTGTGAACGTATAAGTCCATATGTGTAAGCAAGCATGTAATTGAGTACGTGTGTTCATATCCACTTAATAATGTTCAGATATTTTTACAGTTCCCATACCTTCTTTTTTTCATAACCTGAAGTCCCTGTAGAATTTTGAACAGCCACGGTGTTATGGAGCTGTCTCGGAATAGCTGTCCATCTATAAAGACTTTGTCCATAATGATAAAGGCATGCTTACTCTTCTCCCTTTGTTGTCTTTGTACCGGATACAGTCTCTTACTACGTTCATTTATCTCCCTTGGAAATTGGTATTTGAGACCGAATTTGGTCCCTTTAAGCTCCCTTACCCTGCTTTTGATCAGCTCATTTTGTTGGTAGTGTTAAAATTTTGCGATGATCTGTCGGGGACCCTTGGTCTTGTCGCTCCGAGTTCTAAGTCTGTGTACTCGGTGGAAAGCCACCTTGCTCTACAGGAAGTTTCAAGGTGGATTGCATGAATTCTCTGATCTTGCCCTCTGGATAATTGGATGCGTCCTCAGGAATCCAAGAAAAAAATAGATTTTCACGTGGATTTTTACCTTGGCTGTGAATGTCTTGCTTTCTCTTTGGAGCGTGACAATTTCACTCCCCTCAGCCCTGCTACCTCCTCACAAAACTTTTCCAGTGCTGCATGGATTCCAGCCAGAGCACTAGCCTCTACTTCAACGGTAAGTAAATCATCCGTTTCTGTAGATTAATCTGTTTTAAAGTTATTTTGTGAGGTAGTCGGATCTTTCCATGGAGTATGTTGTCCCTCCATAGCGTAAAGCTGTTGGTGCTCATCAATTTCCCTCAGGATCTCTTTAATATCCAGGTTGGCTCTTTACTGCAACCAGTTGTTTTACAAAAAGATAACAATGAGTCTTTCCCACGACGACGACAGTTGTCTGTAGTACAGCCAGCTAACAATCGCGTAATCCACGGGAAAAAAAGGAACACAAACTTGCAGTCCCAGCCGTAAAGGCTAGCCGTGTCTTGGAATCCTTAGCAACAAAATGTTAGTTCGGATTAACCTCTTACATCTAGATGTGCTGCTAGCGGAACGCCTCGCCAATATCCAATGATAGAGCGTGGCGCGAATTACAAACTCCTCAAAAATCCAAAAACTTCAATTTTTCAAACATATGACTATTTTACACCATTTTAAAGACAAGACTCTCCTTTATGTAACCACATTGTCCGGTTTCAAAAAGGCTTTACAACGAAAGCAAAACATTAGATTATGTCAGGAGAGTACCCAGCCAGAAATAATCACACCCATTTTTTAAGCTAGCATATAATGTCACAAAAACCAAAACCACAGCTAAATGCAGCACTAACCTTTGATGATCTTCATCAGATGACTCCTAGGACATTATGTTATACAATACATGCATGTTTTGTTCAATCAAGTTCATATTTATATCAAAAAACAGCTTTTTACATTAGCATGTGACGTTCAGAACTAGCATAACCACCGCAAACTTCCGGTGAATTTACTAAATTACTCACGATAAACGTTCACAAAAAACATAACAATTATTTTAAGAATTATAGATACAGAACTCCTTTATGCAATCGCGGTGTCCGATTTTAAAATAGCTTTTCGGTGAAAGCACATTTTGCAATAGTCTGAGTAGATAGCCCGGCCATCATGGCTAGATATTTTGACACCCACCAAGTTTGGCACTCACCAAACTCAGATTTACTATAAGAAAAATTGGATTACCTTTGCTGTTCTTCGTCAGAATGCACTCCCAGGACTTCTACTTCAACACCCAATGTTGTTTTGGTTCCAAATAATCCATAGTTATATCCAAATAGCTCAGTTTTGTTCTTGCGTTCAAGACACTATCCGAAGGGTGATGCGCCGGTGCGTATCGTGACAAAAACATTCAAGCAGGTCAAACGCTGTTTAAAATCTATTTTTTGCCGATTTTTCTCGTAAAATAGCGATAATATTCCCACCGGGAGACCTTGTTTTCGTTCAAACACTGAAAATAGAAAATGGAGTCTTCACATGCATGCGCACAACCATGTCATTGTTCTCAGAACGACCACTTTCCAAAAGCCCTACTGTTTTTCGCCCAGGGACTGCAGAGTCAACATTCCCCGTTCTGGCGCCTTCTGCGAGCCTATGGGAGCCTTAGAAAATGTCACGTTAAAGTTTTAGAAACTTAGGGTGTTTTCTATCCAAATCAAACCATTATATGCATATTCTAGTTTCTGGGCAGGAGTAATAACCAGATTAAATCGGGTACGTTTTTTATACGGCCGTGAAAATACTGCCCCCTATCCTAAACAGGTTAAAATCGATTTAATAAAAATGTTTTAAAATAAACAACAAACCGAGTGTAGACAGAACAATGTTCTGTTGCACGCTCTTATGATGTATCTGAGGATAAATAGTCCTTTCCTTCCAGCTATTTTATTAAAGTCTGCATAAACATCGAAGGCCTCCCGAGTGGCGCAGCGGTCTAAGACACTGTATCGCAATGCTAGCTGCATCACTACAGATTCTGGTTTGATCCCAGGCTGTCGCAGCTGGCCACAACTGTGAGTCCCATGAGGCGGTATACAATTGTCCTGGTTAGGGGAGGGTTTGGCTGGCTGAGTTGTCTTTGTCCCATCGCGCTGACACGGTCGCCAGGTGTATGGTGTTTTCTCTGACACATTGGTGTGGTTGGATTCCAGGATAAGCAAGCATTGTGTCAAGAAGCAGTACAGCTTGGCGGGGTCCTGTTTTGGAGGATTCATGGCTCTCGACCTTTGCCTCTCCTGAGTCCGTACGTGAGTTGCATTGATGGGACAAGACTGTAACTAACAATTGGGGATAAATAAATAAAAAAAATGAGTAAAATAATAATCTGGACAGTACATTCAGTTAGAGCTAATGTCTTTCCATTCACTGATAATGGATTTGGTTGGCTGTCCTTTTCTGAAATGCCTTGTCATTTCCGGCCGTTATTTACCACGATCCGATGAGAGCAATCCCAGTTCCATCCATTACAGGTCATGACAGGGAGGATATTTATCACTGCTGTGATGGGTGCAATGATCATCAACCAGGCCAACAGTTGTATGCCTGATTACCAACAATAATGAAACAGCCTACAGGGAGGAGGTGAGAACCCTGGCGCAACAGCGCCTCTTCAACCTCAGGAGGCTGAATACATTTGTTTTGGCCTCTAAGACCCTCACGAACTTCTACAGATGCACCATTGAGAGCATGTTGTCGGGCTGTATCACTGCCTAATACAGCAATTGCACCGTCCCCAACCGCAGAGCTCTTCAGAGGGTGGTCAACCCGACACATCACCGGGGGCACACTGCCTGCACTCCAGAATACAGCACTCGGTGTCACAGGAAGGCCAAGAAGATCATCAAGGACCTCAGCCACCGGAGCCATGGACTGTACACTCCGCTACCATCTAGATGGCGGCGACAGTACAGGTGCATCAAAGCTGGGACCGAGAGACTGAGATACAGCTTCTATC
The DNA here is from genome assembly GCF_965601325.2 of Salmo salar. Classification (NCBI taxonomy): domain Eukaryota; kingdom Metazoa; phylum Chordata; class Actinopteri; order Salmoniformes; family Salmonidae; genus Salmo; species Salmo salar. The sequence continues at coordinate 3,614,273 of NC_138308.1, read as the reverse complement.
TCCAGGCCATCAGACTGTTAAACAGTCAACACTAGCCTTAGTCACTGTTCTAGCTGGCTACCAACCGATACTCTACCCTGCACCTTAGAGACTGCTGCCCTATGTTGATAGAGTCATTGAACACTGGTCACTTTAATAATGTTTAAATACTGTTTTTCCCACTTTATATATACAGCACCTTCAGAAAGTATTCACACCCCTTGACTTTTTCCAAATTTTGTTGTGTTACAAAGTGGGATTAAAACTGATTTAACTGTAATTCATTGTCAACAATCTATACAAAATAACGTAATGTCAAAGTGGAAAGAAATTCTAACATTTGTAAAAAATATGTGAAAAATAAAACGCAAATATACTGTATCTTGAGTCAAAACATGTTAGAATCACCTTTGGCAGGGATTACAGCTGTGAGTCCTTCTGGGTTAGTCTCTAAGAGCTATCCACACCTGGATTTTGCAACATTTGTCCATAGTTTTATTCAAAATTCTTCGAGGTCTGTCAAATTGGTTGTTGAACATTAATAGACAACCATTTTCAGGTCTTGCCATACATTTTCATATTCAATTCTGTCACATATACTTCCTCTCGAGGTCACCAGGCGCTCGAGGTCACCAGGCTGCTCATTATTACGCTCACATATCACGATCATTACACGCACCAGCACCTCATTAGACTCACCTGCCTGATTACCTTCCCTATATATGTCACTCTCTTTGGTTCTTTCCCAGTGTTTCATGTCTGTATGCTACTTGTGTTTCTTGTTTTGTTCCTTGCGTTATTTATTATTAAAGTCACTCCCTGTACTAGCTTCCCGACTCCCAGTGTCTCCATTACAGAATAACGCCTCAACAAAGGGGAGCATCAGGAAGTGTTTTTTGGTTTTTGTTTTGGTAGGTGACGCCGGGTCCTTGTGACGTTACCAGAGTAACCGGGGATGCCTCAGCTGGCTCATCAGGCTTCCATGCCTCAGCTGGCTCTTCAGCTTTACAAGACTCGGTTGACCCGTCAAGCGTCCGTGGCCAATGCTACAGAGGATGCCTCAGCTAGCTCGTCAGTCTCCCATGTCTCGGCTAGCTCGTCAAGGTCACAAGACTTGGTTGGCTAACCGGATGACGCTGGGCCAATTGTGGGCCGCCCTACGAGACTCCCAATCATGGCAGAGTGTGATACAGCCTGGAATCGAACCAGGGTCTGTACTGTCGCCTCTGGCACTGAGATACAGTGCCTTAGAATCGCTGCGCCGCTCAGGAGCCCATATAATATATTATATATGTATAGAGTATATATTTATATTCTGGTCTCTGACACTGATATTTCTTAATATTCTGTATTTTTCTGGATAATGTGTATATAAAAAAATATATATATTGCTAGATATTACTGCACTGTTGGAGCTAGAAACAGTTATTTCAGAGCATGGTAATGACCGACCAAGCAGGCCCTCCAATCTATCCTGCTGGGGAGTGATTGGGCAAACATCACTTCAAAGCGCTCCGGTTGGATGCATCTGTGTGTTTGTATGTTTTTATGTGTGTGTGTGTGCTTGCGTGTGCCTGTGGCAGTGTTCTTGGACAATCTTGAAGAGAGATAGCCAGAAAGGGAATTAGAGAAAGTGAGAGCCTTTTTCTTTGAATGGAACAAAAGGAAAAAGTGACTATTAGAAAAAGAGAGCGAGAGAGCGAAAGAAAGAGGTAGAGGCTGTGCCTGTTGGTACACAGTGAAGGGCAGGCTCATTGTTTTTCTATAGAAGCAGCTCCGGTCTGGTCATAGACTTTCATCAGTGCTAGAGCGGGACCCCAGGCCCTTTGACACAGAACTCAAGCCAGAATAGATCAATGTGCCCTGCTGCCCATAAATACAAGCCAGGGAGCTCTGCACTTTTGCAGGAGAGCAGCTTATTGTGTTTTATTTGTCTTCATTAGCTCTCTGGCTTTATTGCACCATGGTATGAAGGTACCTTTTACCACCTATGGCAAAGACCTGATCAAATGACCCAAAACCACCACCACCACCACCACCACCATCCCAACAACCACTCCCACAACAACAACAACAGTTCTGAGAGCATATTTTACTGCTGACATACGGTTCTGGAGGAGAATGGTTAACGCTGTACATCTAGATAACTTTAGTAGAGTACAGAGTTATTTCAGTGCCTCGTTGGTTGCTTTTAGCTAGCTCCCCAATTGAATTGAACACAAGCTATATACACAGACTACATTTGGCCAAATTCTGACATTCACTGAGTAGGATGGTCCTCCCCTTCCTCCTCTGAGGAGCCTCCAATGAAATCTCATATGTGACTCACCACCTGGATTCGGTCTTATGCATAAAAATGTGAAATTGTGTTTTTCACATCAGATAAAATTAGAGACATTCACAAAAGTATTCAGACCCTTAACTCAGTACCTTGTTGAAGAACCGTTGGCAGTGATTAAGATTCCCTGCATTAAAGTCCCCGACTACTAGGTTTGCTTATGGCGGAATACAACTCATTCAATGCCGTCTTAGTGCCAGCCTCTGTCTGTGGTGGTATGTAAACAGCTACGAAAAAAACAGAAACTCTCTAGGTAGATAGTGTGGTCTACAGCTTATTGAGACATTATACCTCAGGTGAGCAATAGCTCGAGACTTCCTTAGATATCGTGCACCAGCTGTTATTTACAAAAATATATAGCCCGCCGCCCTTTGTCTTACGAGACGCCGCTGTTCTATCTTGCCGGTACAGAGTATAACCAGCCAGCTGTATGTTGATAGTGTCGTCGCTCAGCCAAGACTTTGTGAAGAATAAGATATTACAGTGTTGCTAGCTAATCCAACTGTATCATTTTAAAAGGCTAATTGATCATTAGAAAACCATTTTGCAATTATGTTATCACAGCTGAAAACTGTTGTGCTGATTGTAGATGCAATAAATCTGTCCTTCTTTAGACTAGTTGAGTATCTGGAGCATCAGCATTTGTGGGTTCGATTTACAGGCTCAAAATGGACAGAAACAAAGACCTTTCTTCTGAAACTTGTCAGTCTATTCTTGTTCTGAGAAATGAAGGCTATTCCATGCGAGAATTGCCAAGAAACTGAAGATCTCGTACAATACTGTGCACTACTCCCTTCACAGAACAGTGCAAACTGGCCCTAACCAGAATAGAAAGAGGAGTGGGAGGCCCCAGTGCACAACTGAGCAAGAAGACATGTACATTAGAATGTCTAGTTTGAGAAACAGATGCCTCACAAGTCCTCAACTGGCAGCTTCATTAAATAGTACCCGCAAAACACCAGTCTCAATGTCAGCAGTGAAGAGGCGACTCCGGGATGCTGGCCTTCTAGGCACAGTTGCAAAGAAAAAGCCATATCTCAGACTGGCCAATAAAAATAAAAGATTAAGATGGGCAAAAGAACACACACTGGAGTGATGGTTGCTGATAATGGACCTATGTAGATGTTCCATAAAAAATATGCGGTTTCCAGCTTCAATGGTCATTTACAACATTAACAATGTCAACACTGTATTTCTGATCAATTTGATGTTCTTTTAATGGACAAAAAATTAGCTTTTCTTAAAAAAACAAGGATATTTCTAAGTGACCCCAAACTTTTGAAAGGTAGTGTGTGTGTGTGTGTGTGTGTGTCAGTGTGTATAGTTAACTATGATCATGTACCATATCCTTACTTCCTAGTCATTACTTAAACCATTTGCAAGTCATTTCTAGAGATCTTGATAAATTTGATTTAGAATTAGCCACAGGGGAGTTTATGAGCAGCCATTTACATGACCAGCCAAGGAAGATTTTGTGTTTTAAATGTCAGTCTGCTCTGCAGGATAGAAAGTGGACTCCTCTTGAGGTAGTTAACCACCATGGTGAATTAATTAAACCAATTGATTGGACGAGGTGCATTGCGAACCCAGTAATTCTCCCCTCCTGTTTTAACGATTGACTTGTTAAGTAGTTCCCATTGGTAGCCGCATGCTCTGGCCAGACACTGAAGGCGGCTTGGTCAGTGTCGGCCAGGCGTGACAAATGCAGATGAAAAAGATGGCCAGGTCTCTTTCGCTTAGCTGTCATTGTAATGATGCATCTATTAAAACCTGTTGGGGCTAGGGGGCAGTATTGAGAATTTTGAAAAAAATATGTGCCCATTTTTAACTGCCTCCTACACCAACTCAGAAGCTAGAATATGCATATTATTGTTCAGGTTTGGATAGAAAACACTCTGAATTTTCTAAAACTGTTTGAATGGTGTCTGTAAGTATAACAGAACTCATATGGCAGTCAAAACCCTGAGACAAATTCTGACAGGAAGTGGATACCTGATGTGTTGAATTACCTTTAAGCCTATGCCATTGAAACACACAGGGGCTTATTAATCTTTGAGCACTTCCTATGGCTTCCACTAGATGTCACCAGTCTTTACAAAGTGTTTTGAGTCTTATACTGTGAGGTCTGACCGAACAAGAGCCTTGGAACGGTGGTAGCCGATTAGACTCTGGCGCGCGAGTTCATGTTGGGTACTCTCGTTCCAATACGTTTTAAAAGAGAATGCAATCGTCCGCCTTGAATATTATTCATGTTCTGGTTAAAAAAGGCACTAATGATTTATGCTATACAACGTTTGACATGTTTGAACGAACGTAAATATTTTTTTCCCCCTCGTTTATGAAGACAAGTCCGGCGGGCATAGATCATGTGCTAACAACACGGAGCTTTTTGGACATAAATTATGAGCTTTTTCGAACAAAACTACATTTGTTATGGACCTGGGATTCCTGGAAGTGACATCTGATGAAGAGAATCAAAGGTAATGGATTATTTACATAGTATTTTCGATTTTAGATCTCTCCAACATGGCGGTTAGTCTGTATCGCAAAGCGTATTTTTCTGGGCGCAGTGCTCAGATTATTGCAAAGTGTGATTTCCCAGTAAGGTTATTTTTAAATCTGGCAATCCGGTTGCGTTCAAGAGATGTAAATCTATAATTCTTTGAATGACAATATAATATTTTACCAATGTTTTCGAATAGTAATTATTTAATTTGTTGTGCTGATTGACTGGCGGTTATTGGAGGGAAACGATTTCCTCAACATCAACGCCATAGTAAAACGCTGTTTTTGGATATAAATATGAACTTGATAGAAAAAAAAATGCATGTATTGTCTACCATAATGTCCTAGGAGTGTCATCTGATGGAGATTGTCAAAGGTTAGTGCATCATTTTAGCTGGTTTTCTGCTTTTGGTGACGCCTGTCTTTGAATTGACAAAACATTACACACAGCTATTGTCAATGTACTCTCCTAACATAATCTAACTTTATGCTTTCGCCGTAAAGCCTTTTTGAAATCGGACAACGTGGTTAGATTAAGGAGATGTTTATCTTTCAAAGGGTGTAAGATAGTTGTATGTTTGAAAAATTTGAATTATGACATTTAATTGTTGTCAAATTTGGCGCTCTTGATATTTCACCTGTTGTTGATAGGGTGTACCAGGGGTGGGACGCTTGCGTCCCACATAGCCCATAGAGGTTAACTTCTTGCAGATTAGTGGGACTCTAGTGAAATTGCAGAGCGCCAAATTCAAATTAAATTACTATAAATATTATACTTTCACGAAATCACAAGTTCAATACATCAAAATAAAGCTTACCTTGTTGTTAATCCAGCCGCCATGTCAGATTTCAAAAAGGCTTGACGGCGAAAGCAAACCATGCAATTATCTGAGGACAGCACCCAGCACACAAATGCATAACAAATCATTTTCAACCAGGGAGTTGCGACACGAAAGTCAGAAATAGCAATATAATATATGCCTTACCTTTGAAGATCATCTTCTGTTGGCACTCCAAAAGGTCCCAGTTACATTACAACTGGTCCTTTTGTTCGATAATGTCCTTCGCTGTCTCGGCCATGTGCTTGGAAACACTACAGCCAAAATGGGAGCCACTTAGAAAAACTACAACTTCTCCCTCATTTTTCTTTAATCCAGCCTGAAACTCTTTCTAAAGACTGTTGACATCTAGTGGAAGCCCTAGGAACTGCAATTTGGGAGGGTTTCGCCTTATAATAAAAATGCCAGCCATTGAAATTAGTGGTAGGCTGAATTTTTTTTGGGGGGGGGGATGGTTTGTCCTCGGGGTTTTGCCTGCCATTTCAGTTCTGTTATACTCAGACATTATTTTAACATTTTTAGAAACTTTAGAGTTTTCTATCCAAATCTACCAATTATATGCATATCGTAGCTTCTGGGCCTGAGTAGCAGGCAGTTTAAGTTATCATACGTAAATATGAGTGCTTGCATAGTTTAACATGAATGTGCTATAGATATGTTATGTATATCTTTAATTTCTAATCTCTCTCTGTCTCTCTCTTTCAATTCAATTTGCTTTATTGGCATGACGTAACAATGTACATATTACCAAAGCCTACTTCGGATACTTACAATATGAAAATAATAAGAATCAAAATTGTCAACGGGACAACAGTAACAACAATAAACAAGGGTCAAAATAACCATACATTGAACAATAACAATAAGCATACAGTAGAGGACATGTGCAGATTGATTGGTCTGTCAGACAATGTCCCTCAACTTATGGCAGGCAGCAATGTAGTGTGCTGCCAACCCACAGCTGTGTCCTTCCCCAACAAGATGGGTAGCCTACTCTGATCAGAGAGGTCTTTGAAACCTTGACTAAGGGTTTGCCTATTCAGTGACTTAGGGTTCATTTTTGCACTTCCTAATGATTCCACTAGATGTCAACAGTCTTTAGAACCTTGTTTCATGCTTCTACTCTTACTGGGGAGAGAATAAGAGCTGACTCTACAAGTGGACTGCCTGAGGCCAATGAGTTGTTTACTGCGCGTCACACAGGCACACCGTTCCTTCTTTTTCCTCTATAATGAATACGCAATTGTCCGGTTGGAATATTATCGAATATTTATGATAAAAATACCCTAAGGATTGATTGTAAACATTGTTTGACATGTTTCTACGAACGGTAATGGAACTTTTTGATTTTTTGTCTAGCGTTTTGCGCTCGGGCATTGTTTCTTTGGAATAGTGATCTGAACGCGCTAACAAAACGGAGGTATTTGGACATAAATATGGAGTTTATCGAACAAAACAAACATTTCTTGTGGGAGTCCTGGGAGTGCATTCCGACGAAGATCAGCAAAGATAAGTGAAGATTTATTATACTATTTCTGAGTTTTGTTGACTCCAGAACCTGGCAGGTAACTGTATAGCTTGCTTTGATGGCTGAGCTCTGTACTCAGAATATTGAACAATGTGCTTTCGCCTTAAAGCTATTTTGAAATCTGACACAGCGGTTGCATTAAGGAGAAGTGTATCTATAATTCTTTCAATAACTGTTGTACATTTTATCAATATTTTTGATGAGTATTTTTGTAAATTGATGTGCTCATTCACCGTTAGGTTTGGAGGCAAAAAATTTTCTGAACATCACGCGCCAATGTAAAATGTTTTTTTTTTTTATATAAATATGAACTTTATCGAATAAAACATATATGTATTGTGTAACATTGAGTCCTGGGAGTGTCATCTGATGAAGATCGTCAAAGGTTAGTGATTAGTTTTAGCTGTATTTCTGGTTTTTGTGACGCCTCTCCTTGCTTGGAAAATGGCTTTGTGGTTTTTCTTGTCTCAGCGCTGTCCTAACATAATCTAATGTTATGCTTTCGCCATAAAGCCTTTTTTTTGTGTCCCACATACCCCAGAGAGGTTAAAGAATTCTGTTATTTTCCTGACAATTTTAATGCTGCACGTATTGCCAGTATTCATTGATTTAATGATGTCATTTATTTTACCCCCTACACCACTTTCAATAACTTTGTAGAACAGTCCTGTATGCCAAATAGAATCAAATGCTTTTTGGAAGTCGATAAAGCAAGTGTATATTTTGGTGGACATGTTTATCTCTCAGGGTGTGTAGGGTGTACATATGATCAGTCGTGCGATGTTTTGGTGTAAATCCAATTAGGCTTTTACTCAAGACATTGTGCTTATTAAGGACGTTTAGTTCTCTTACATGTATAATACTACATAAAACCTTCCCCAGGTTACTGTAAACACAAATACCTCCGTAATTGTTAGGGTCAAATTTGTATCCTTTCTTAAAGATTGGAGTTATGAGTCTTTGATTCCAGATGTCAGGGAAATAACCTACACTCAGGATCAAATTAAACAGTTTTTATATGGCCAATGGAAATTTTTCACTAGTGAGTTTGAGCATCTCATTTAGGATGCCATCAGGTCCGCATGCTTTTTTAAATTTGAGGGCCTGAAGTTTCTTATAGAGCTCCTGGTCACTAATTGTGGAGTCCAATGGATTTTGATTGTCCTTTATAGCTTTTTTTTATTCCATTCAACTTCTCATGAATTTGGCATTCTGTGATTGTGTCAATTTGAACAGTGTTGTCGATTGTTTTAAAATGTCCATATGTCACCATTTTGTATCGCTAATTCCTCTTGTTTTGATTTGTTTTAGTTTTTTCCAATTTTGCCATAAGTTGTTCGTGTTTATGGACTCCTCAATTAGTGTCAGCTGCTTGCTGTTGTACTGTGCTCTTTTGGTTCTGAGTGTACGTTTTTAGAGTTTTAAAGTCTCACAGTAATGAAGGCGTAATTCACCATTATTTGGGTCTCTGTGCTTTTGGATGGTGTTTGGATAGTGTTTTTGGATAGTGTTCTAAGTTTTTTTCCTTATTTTACAATCTGCATCAAACCAGTTGTCATCTGTGGTCTTTTTTTGTTTTGTTTTTATCATCTCTCTCTCTCTCATGGAGCACAGTCAGGCAACAGTGTGTTATGAAGCGTTACAGTCAGCCAGGTGTCTACGTGCCCAGAATTCTCAGCACCATACCTGTCACTCTCTGGGGAGAGGGAGGGAAATCTGAGTCCGACACTGTGACACTTTGGCACAGCCCAGACTTGCAGTGGCTCCCCTAAGTAATTACTGTCCCAAGATGGGCAAGAGGGAGAGAGTCGAGATAGAAATTGGCATCCTCTCGCTACTCAGACATATGGGAAGATGCTGGGGACTCTGGGAGGAGGGAATGCAAGATCTATCACGTTCTGTAATTACTCGACAACACTGGATCTATTCAGCCAGCCAGGTACATTAACCTAGAGTTGATGTCCCCACACCGGCTTAAATCAAATTAGCATAATACAAAAATCACCATACAAGTCTGTCAGTTTAAGATAGAGATCTGTTTTCTTTTGAATTGGATGAATCTCAATCCACCGCATCCGCCGAGGTCGCACTTTCGCATCTGCGGCAAAAGGTGACAGAGCTAGAGCGGTGTTTGTGAGACCATGAAACGTCCCGAGAATCTGTCTTCTCACAAAATCGTCTCTAGATTACGGACAGTTTGGCTAACTATTATGACCCTATATGGAAAGATTACTCTCATGAACACAATGGTGTTCTCAGTTTTGCTCTACAACCCCGACAAGCATCTTGGGACTCATCTGAAGTTGGTACATCCGATCTGCCAACAGCGAAAGCACTAGCCTATGTCATTCTACAAAAGTTGACCTATTCTATTGGTCAACTTTCCTTCTGTGCAATAAATAAATATTCCAAACATAGTCTGGGACAGTTGTGGGATGCGATAGATCCCAAATGAATACAACCACTAGGATCAAAAAACATTTAAAAAACAGTGAGGCTATTGCAACAGATCAGAACGTTTAGCTTAACCTTTTCACATGTGAGTTCCAAATATGTCTAACGGTCGCCCCAGCATGAATTTTTTTGTGTGCTTGATGTCAAAAGGCACTCACTGTTCAAAAATGTGATTGTTGCGCAAAAGGAAAATTTAACCACGCTGGCCTCAAACCAATGCACGCTGCCTGTTATCTATGTTTCAACTTGTCACCTTCAAATAATTGTATAACTAGTTTCATTTTCTAACAATACTTTGAATAGAGGTGTGTTCCGCCTCGTCATTAATTCACATAAAAAGTTGCCAATTTCACTGTTGTGGATAATTTGTTTGAGGCTTTATTGCGAAGAACAAATGTCTCTATTCGACGAGAGCCCACACACTTCCCCAGTGTTTCCCCAGATCAAGTATGATACATGTGCATATCTCTTTTTCCCCCTGGCACATTTTCTGGTTGATGTCTGAAAAGCCTTTATTGATGTTTTCCTTACAAATAATAACTTTGGACATGTGTGTTCCTATCAAAGTAAGGTATATATTTTGTTGTAATTTCTACTCTATCACACCATATGTACAGTATGTATGCACAGTTCGAGTCAAAAGTTTGAACACCTACTTATTCAAGGGTTTTTCTTTATTTGTCCAATTTTCTACATTGTAGAAAAATAGTGAGACATCAAAACTATAAAAAACTGTGCGTAACTTGAATGGGTTGAGTCATTCAGTTGGTGGTTGTGAATGTCCCTGTGGGGGCTGTGCTTTGGCAAAGGGGTTATATCCTGCCTGTTTGGCTCTGTCCGGGGGTATCGTCGTACGGGGCCAAAGTGTCTCCAGACCCCTCCTGTCTCAGCCTCAAGTATTTATGCTGCAGTCGTTTGTGTCAGGGGACAGGTCAGTCTGTTAAATCTGGAGTATTTCTCCTGTCTTATCCAGTGTCCTGTGTGAATGTAAGTATGCTCTCTCTTTCTCAGAGGACCTGAGCCCTAGGACTACCTGGCCTGATGACTGCTTGCTGTCCCCAGTCTACCTGGCCGTGCTGCTGCTCCAGTTTTAACTGTTGTGCCTGCATCTATGGAACCCTGACCTGTTCACCAGACCTGCTGTTTTCAACTCTCTAGAGAGAGCAGGAGCAATACTCTGAATGATCAGCTATGAAAAGCCAACTGACATTTACTCCTGAGGTGATGACCTGTTGCACTCTCAACAACCACTGATTATTATTCTACCTTTATTTAACTAGGCAAGTCAGTTAAGAACAAATTCTTATTTCAATGACAGCCTAGGAACAGTGGGTTAACTACCTGTTCAGGGGCAGAACAACAGATTGTACCTTGTCAGCTCAGGGATTTGAACTTGCAACCTTTGCAACCTTTCAGTTACTACTCTAACCACTAGGCTACCCTGCCCTGCTGGTCATCTATGAACATTTGAACATCTTGGCCATGTTCTGTTATAATCTCCACCTGGCACAGCCAGAAGAGGGCTGCAATTTCTGAGGCTGGTAAGTCTAATGAACTTATCCTCTGCAGCAGAGGTAACTCTGGGTCTTCCTTTCCTGTGGTGGTCCTCATGAGAGCTAGTTTCATCATAGCGATTGATGGTTTTTGGGACTGCCCTTGAAGAAACTTTCAAAGTCCTTGACATTTTCCATATTGACTGGCCTTCATGTCTTAAAGTAATGGACTGTCATTTCTCTTTGCTTTTTGAGCTGTTCTTGGCCATGTTCTTTTATCAAATAGGGCTATCTTCTGTAACTCACCCCTACCTTGTCACAACACAACTGATTGGCTCAAGCGCATTTAAAAGGAAAGAAATTCCACAAGTTAACTTTTAACAAGGCACACCTGTTACTTGAAATAAAGCAGGTTGAGAGAATGCCAAGAGTGTGCAAACTTGTCATCAAGGCAAAGGATGGCTACTGAAGAATCTCAAATATAAAATATATTTTGACATGTTTAACACTTTTTTGGTTACTGCATGATTCCATATGTGTTATTTAATAGTGTCGATGTCTTCACTATTATTCTACAATGTAGAAAATTGTAAAAATAAAGAAAAACCCTTGAATGAGTAGTGTCCAATTGACTGGTAGTTGTGTGGTGATAGTTGTCAATAGTTGTGTCAATAGTTGTGTGGTGATGATAAATAGTTTTGTGTTGTGGTCAGTAGTTGTATGGTTGTGGTGAATAGTTGTGGTCAGGACTTTTGTGGTTGTGGTCAGAAGTTGTGCTCATGAATGTTGGTCAGGAGTTGTGGTCTGTAGTTGTGGTCAGTATGTGTGGTCAGCAGCTGTGTGGTTGTTGTCAGTAGTTGTGATCAGTAGTTGTGTGGCTGTGGTCAGTAGTGGTGGTCAGTTGTGGTTCAGTATTTGTGTGGTCAATAGTTGTGTGATTGTGGTCAGTAGTTGTGTTGTGGTCTGTAGTTGTAGCCAGTACTTGTGTGGTCAGTAATTGTGTGGCTGTGGTGTTCAGTGTTTTTTGTGCAGAATTTTTTTGTGGTCGTCATCAGTTGTTGTGTGGTTTGTGGTCAGTCATTTTGTTTAGTAGTTGGGGTTAGTAGTTGTGTGTTTAGAAGTTGTGGTCTGCAGTTGTCAGTAGTTATGTGGTCAGTAGGTGTGTGGTTGTGGTCAGTAGGTGTGTGGTTGTGGTCAGTAGTTTGGTCATTAGTTATGAGGTATGGTCAGTAGTTGTGTTAATTAATTTGTTCAGTCATTATGTGGTTGTGTTCAGTAGTTGTGTGTTTCAATAGTTGTGAGGTCAATATTTTTGTAGTTGTGTGGTTGTGGTTAGTAGTTGTGGTCAGTATTTGTGTGGTTTTGGTAACCACAACCACACAACTACTGACCGCAACTAAGAACTAACCACAACCACACAATTTCTGACCACAGCTGATGACCACAACCACACAACTACTGGCCACAACCCCTGACCACAACTACTAACCACAACCACCCAACACATGTATTTGTATTGTGGTTGGTAGTTGTGGTCAGTAATTGTTGTCAGTAGTGATGGTCAAAAGTTGTGTGGTTGCGGTTAGTAGGTGCGGTCAGGGGTTATGGCCAGTTATGCTCATCAGTTGTGTGGTTGTAGTGAATCGTGGTGGTCAGTTATTATGTGGTTGTGATCAGTTGTTGTGCTCATGAATGGTGGTCAGGAGTTGTGGTTAGTAGCTGTGTGGTTGTCTTTAGTAGTTGTGTGGTTCATTATTTTTGTGTGATTTTGGTCAGTAGTTCTGGTCTGTAGTTGTGCTGTGGTCCCTATTTGTGGTTAGTACTATTCAGTAGTTTTGGTGAGTAGTTGTGGTCAGTAGTTTGAGGTTGTAGTCAGTAAATGTGGACATTAGTTTTGGACAGTAGTTGTGTGGTTGTTGACAGTAGTGAGTGCTCAGTAGTTGTGTGGTTGTGGTCAGAACTTCTGTGGTAGTGGTCAGTAGTTGTGCTCATGAATGTTGGTCAGGAGTTGTGGTCTGTAGTTGTGTTTTTTGGTCCATTGTTGTGTGATTCAGTAGTTGTTTGGTCAGTAGCTGTGGTTGTGGTCAGTGGTTGTGGTCTGTATTTGTGTGGTCAGTTATTGTGGTCATTTAGTTTTTGGTCATTAGTTGTGTGTTTGTCATCAATAGTTGTGTGGTTGTGGTCAGTCATTTGGTTCAGTAGTAGTGTGGTCAGTAGTTGTGTGTTCAGAACTAGTCTGTAGTTGCTGTCTGTAGTTTAGTTCTGTAGTTGTGTGATTGTGGCCAGTAGTTGTGGTCAGAAGTTATGGTCTGTAGCTGTGCTCAGTAGTTGGGTGGTCAGTAATTGTGTTTTTTTGGTCAGTGGTTGTGAGGTTGTAGTCAGTAGTGTGTGGTTGGCAATTCCGGTCACACTTTCCAACGTTTTCATATTTTTTTTCCTATGCTGCCAGATGTGTCTGTGTATCCACATCAATGTCTCTTTTGGGCTGCTCAATAGTTGTGGTCAGTAGTTGTGTGGTTCAGTATTTGTGTGGTCAATAGTTGTGTGGTTATGGTCAGTAGTTTTGGTTAGTATCTGTGTGGTTTTGGTGAGTAGGTATGGTCTATCGTTGTGTGGTTATTAGTTGTGGTAAGTAGTTGTGGTCAGTAGTTGTTTTCAGTAGTTTTTGTCGGTAGTTGTATGGTTATGGTGAATATTTGTGGGCAGATGTGGTCTTTAGTTTTCATCAGTAGTTCTGGTGTTGTGGTCAGTAGATGTGCGGTTGTGGTGAGTTTGGTCAGTAGTTTTGTGTTTGTCAGTAGTTCTGTGGTTGGTAATTTTGTTCACTCTCCAACCTCGTCATAATTCTTCTCATCACTGCCACATGTGTATGGGAGTACCCATTGCAACGGCTCTGTTTGGGCTTCTCAAAGATGAGACAGAGAGCTGGTAACTGACGTTAGCTACCTACTTTTTGTCACTCTAAACTGCAGAAGTTGTGTAGTTCCGTATTTGTGTGGTCAATAGTTGTGTGATCTTGGTCAGTAGTTGTGGTAAGTAGTTCAGGTCAGAAATGGTGCTTTGGTCATTAGTTGTGGTAAGTAGTGGTCAGTAGTTTTGTTAAGATGTTGTGGACAGTAATTGTGTGGTTCAGTAAATATGTGCAACATTTTTGTGGTTGTGGTCAGTAGTTTTGTGGTTGTGGTCAGCAATTGTGTGGTTGTTGTCAGTAGTTGTGTGGTTACGGACAGTACTTGTGGTAAATTGTTTTTTGTTCATTAGTACTTTGGTTGTGGTCAGTAGTTTTGATGGTCAGTAGTTGTGGTCATTAAATGTGTAGTCAGTAGGTGTTTGGTCAGAAGTTGTGTGGTTGTGGTTCAGTATTTATGCGATCAATAGTTGGGTGTGATAAATAGTTATGTGGTTGTGGTCAGTAGTTGTGTTGTTGTGGTCAGTTTTTGTGTTTTTGTGGTCAGTTTTTGTGGTCAGTCATTGTGGTCAGTAGTTGTTGTTGTGGTCAGGTTTCATGGTCAGGCATTGTGGCCAGTAGTTGTGTGGTGGTAGTCAGTAGTTGTGTGGTGGTAGTCAGTAGTTGTGTGGTGGTAGTCAGTAGTTGTGGTTCAGTAGTTAAGTATTTGAGTGGTCAATATTTTTGTGGTTGTCATCAGCAGTTGTTTTTGGATTTTGGTCGGTAGATGTGTGGTGGTTGTGGTCAGGAGTTGTGTGGTTCTGCTCAGTAATTGTGGACAGTAGTTATGGTCAGTAGTTGTGTTGCTGTGGTTCAGTAGTTGTTTAGTCAACATTTTTGTGGTTGTGGTCAGTAGGGGTGTGGTTGTGGTCAGCAAGTGTGTGGTTGTTGTCAGTAGTTGTGTGGTTATGGCCATTAGTTGTGGTCAGTAGTAGTGTGGTCAGTAGTTGTGAGGTTGTGGTCAGTAGTTATGTGGTTGTGGTCAATAGTTTTGTGGTTTTGGTTAGTAGTTCTGGTCTGTAGTTGTGCTGTGGTCCCTATTTGTGGTTAGCTGTGGTGGTCAGTAGTTGTGGTCAGTAGCTATCATCATTAAATGTGTTATCAGTAGATGTTTGGTCCAAAGTTGTGTGGGTATTGTCAGTATTTGTATGGTTTTAGTTCAGTATTTATGGGATCAACAGTTGTGTGGTTGTCATCAATAGTTGTGTGGTTGTGGTCAGTAATTCTGTTCAGTAGTTATGGGCATCAGCTGTGGTCAGTGGTTGTGTGGTTATGGCCATTAATTGTGGTCACTAGTTGTGGTCACTAGTTGTGGTCAGTACTTGTGCGGTCAGTTGTGAGGTTGTGCTCAGTAATTGTTGTCATTTGTTTTGGTGTGTGGTTGTGGTCAGTTGTGTGTTTCAGTAGTTGTGTGGTCAATAGTTTTGTAGTTGTGGTCAGTAGTTGTGTACAGTAGTTGAGGTCAGTATTTGGGTGGTTTTGGTGATTATTTGTGGTCAGTAGTTGTGTGCTTGTGGTTATTAGTTGGGGTCAGTAGTTGTGTTTTTGTGCTCAGTAGTTGTGTGGTTATAGTCAGTAATTGTGGTCATCAGCTGTGTTTAGGACGTATGTGCTTATGGTCAGTAGTTGTGCTCAGAAGTTGTGCTCATGATTGATAGCCAGTAGTTGTGTTGTCAGTTTGTGTGGTTAGTAATTGTGGTCAGTAGTTGTGTGATTGTTGTCAGTAGTTGCGTGTTTCAGTGTTTGTGTGGTCAATAGTTGTGTGTATGTGGTCAATAGTTGTGGTGTTTTGGTCAGTACTTGTGTGATTAGTAGTTGTGTGGTTATGGTCAGTGGTTGAGGTTGTGGTCCTTAGTTTTGGTCAATAGTTGTGTGGTTGTGCTCAGTATTTGTGTGGTCAGTATTTTTGTGGATGTCATCAGTTGTGTTTAGGACATATGTGCTTATGGTCAATAGTTGTGCTCAGACGTGCTCATGATTTATGGTCAGGAGTTGTGGTCTGTAGTTGTGTTGTTGTGGTCAGTAATTGTGGTTGTGGTCAGTTGTGTGGTCAGTAGTTGTGTGATCAGACGTTGTGTGGCTGTGGTCCGTAGTTGTCAGCAGTTATGTGGTCAATAGTAGTGGTCAGGAGTTATGGTCTGTTGTGGTCATTAGTTGTGTGGTTGTAGTCAGTAGTTGTGTGGTTTTAGCCAGTTGTTGTGTGGTTGTGGTTGGTAATTGGGGTCACTCTCGCCATCATCTTCATAATTCTTCCCAACGCTGCCAGATGTGTCTGTGAGTATCCATAGCAACAGCTCTGTTTGGACTGCTCAATTATGACAGAGCTGTTAGCTACCTACATTTTGTCACTCTAAACTCCGACGAACAACTTTTTATTTTTAGAAGATATTTCTGTACAGATTTTTTTTAAATAGCAGAGAAGTAGAAGAAGATGTCATACCCTGTAACTTTTTGTCAACATTTTTGGGGAAGTGGTCAACATTTATTTTCTTTAGAAATGTTGTTGATATGGTTACTTACCTGTCATGTCCTGACCAGCAGGTGGAGTAGGTGTATAAGTGTTGGTCAGGGCGTGGCAGAAGAAGTTGGGTTTTCTTTGTTCTGTCTAGGTTGGGTGTTTCTATGTAGAGGTAATTGGGGTGGACTTCCAATTGAAGGCAGCTGTGTGGTGTTGCCTTTGATTGGAAGTCCTATATTAGTTGGGTGTGTTTGTCTGTGTGTTTGTGGGGAATTGTTGTGAGCACTGCTTTTTTTTGGTTTAGCCTGCTACACTGTCGTATCGTGAGTACTGGTCATTGTTTTGTTTATTGTTTTTTCAGTGGATGCTTTACTCCTGTTTTTGAAATTAAAATATGAGCATCCATATTCCCGCTGCGCCTTGGTCCTCCTTTCAACAGCACGATGGATTATGTGACAGAATTCCCCACCAACACAGGACCAAGAAGCGGAAGAATTCTGGCGAGGACTGGGGAACACGACGGGTAAGGGAGACCGAGAGGCACCCCCAAGTATTTTTTAGGGGGGGGCACAAGGGCTGTGTGACGGGGCAAGATTGGAGACCCAGGCCAGCGCCCCGTACCCTTGTTCAAAGTAAACAGACTGGACAGGTCCCGTGCTTTGGGGTAGGTGCCATGGTAAGGCCTGGTATTTTTAGGCCAGTAGGCTCAATACCAGCACCCCGCACGTGCCAGGGAGAAGTAGGCATCGAGCCAGCACCGGAGATGCCAACCCTGCGCTTAAGACTGCCAGTGCACCTCTATGGTCCGGTGTTTCCCGTTACATGCACTAGCCTTGAGGTGCGTGTTCCCAATCTGGTACGCCCAGTACCAGCACCACGCACCAGGCTCCAAGTGCGTAAACCCAGCCTCGCCAGTCAACAGTCACCAGAGCTGCCCGCCAGTCAACAGTCGTCAGAGCTGCCCGCCAGTCAACAGTCGTCAGAGCTGCCCGCCAGTCAACAGTCGTCAGAGCTGCCCGCCAGTCAACAGTCGTCAGAGCTGCCCGCCAGTCAACAGTCGTCAGAGCCGCCCGCCAGTCAACAGTCGCCAGAGCTGCCCGCCAGTCAACAGTCGCCAGAGTGGCCCGACCGCCCTGAACTGCCGGAGTGGCCCGACCGCCCTGAACTGCCGGAGTGGCCCGACCGCCCTGAGCTGCCGGAGTGGCCCGACCGCCCTGAGCTGCCGGAGTGGCCCGACCGCCCTGAGCTGCCGGAGTGGCCCGACCGCCCTGAGCTGCCGGAGTGGCCCGACCGCCCTGAGCTGCCGGAGTGGCCCGACCGCCCTGAGCTGCCGGAGTGGCCAGACCGCCCGAGCCGCCGGACTGCCCAGACCGGCCCGAGCCGCCAGACTGGCCGGACTGCCCCGAGCTGCCAGAGCTGCCGGACTGCCCCGAGCTGCCGGACTGCCCCGACTGCCTGGAACGGCCAGAACCTGAGCCGCCTCCAACATAGGTGGGTTGGGGAGGGGGGGTGTAGCACAGTGCCGTCGTTGACGGCAGCTACCCTCCCTTCCCTCCCTGTAGTTAGGGGGAAATTTTCTGGTTGTTTTGGGTGTTTTGTGTTTTTTCTTTCGAAGGTGCATTCAGGGTCTGCACCTTTAAGGGGGGGTAATGTCACGTCCTGACCAGCAGGTGGAGTAGGTGTATAAGTGTTGGTCAGGGCGTGGCAGAAGAAGTTGGGTTTTCTTTGTTCTGTCTAGGTTGGGTGTTTCTATGTAGAGGTAATTGGGGTGGACTTCCAATTGAAGGCAGCTGTGTGGTGTTGCCTTTGATTGGAAGTCCTATATTAGTTGGGTGTGTTTGTCTGTGTGTTTGTGGGGAATTGTTGTGAGCACTGCTTTTTTTTGGTTTAGCCTGCTACACTGTCGTATCGTGAGTACTGGTCATTGTTTTGTTTATTGTTTTTTCAGTGGATGCTTTACTCCTGTTTCGGAAATTAAAATATGAGCATCCATATTCCCGCTGCGCCTTGGTCCTCCTTTCAACAGCACGATGGATTATGTGACATTACCGTAAATTCCGGCCTATAAGCCACAACTTTTTTCTCACTCTTTGAACCTTGCGGCTTAAACAATGACACGGCTAATATATGGATTTTTCCCGCTTTCAATTTTTGTTTTCCAAAAAAACACATTCTGTGATGTGCTCAGTTTTTTGGCGGCATGAAGCTTTCATTAGACCAACGAAATTGCCGAACGGGTTAAGGTCAAACAACTTTTTTGTTTACTGTTTAGATTAAATCGAGCGCTCAAACTTCCCATCATTCTGATTACGGTAGTCATTTTGTCACCCTCATCATGGCAAAGACACGGAGAAATGCATATGATGCAGCTTTCAAGTTGAAGGCGATTGATCTGGCTGTTGGAAAAGGAAATAGAGCTGCTGCACGGGAGCTTGGTCTTAATGAGTCGATGATAAGACGTTGGAAACAGCAGCGTGAGGAATTGACTCAGTGCAAAAAGACAACTAAGGCTTACTGCTAATTTTACATTTTTTGTTACAAGCCGTGTTTCGTTAAAGCCTATTTATTTTTGTTACAAGCCGTGTTTCGTTAAAGCCTATTTATTTTTGTTACACGCCGTGTTTCGTTAAAGCCTGTGTATAGTTCATTTGTTTCAATGTACCGGTAGGCACCTGCGGCTTATAGACATGTGCGGCTTATTTATGTTCAAAATAAAAATAAAAAAAAATTTCGGTGGGTGCGGCTTATATTCAGGTGCGCTTAATAGTCCGGAAATTACGGTAAACAGCTGTTACAATTGATCGATACCAGATAATTCTGTTCTATATTCCGATTTTTCTACTTTTGTGTAAGTGGTTGGCAAAGTGGTCAAAGTAGCTGATTTGTGTCAAAAGATATATTGTTTACAGTGAATGTTGGAAGAGATTATGTCAAAATGGAGGGCTTTAGAATGTTGAGGAAATTCCATGAAAGTGAATGAAGATTGATAAAAATAAAGAAAAAAAAACATTTACTTAAAAAGTATCAAATATATCAAACATTTGAATACAAGGAACTCAGCCCAGTCTACACATTTGTAAGTTTTAATGGTGTTTCTAGCTTTAACTGTGTATGAGGTGTTGAGTGATTAAGAAGTATGTTGAAGATTTAAGTCGGGGATTATGCTTCGCTAGCCCCACAATTAAAAACTATGTCTAAGATTTAAATGGAGGCTTTGCAAGCCCCACAATAATAATATGAGTGTGTACTCATTAGTATTTACCTATACAGTGCATTTGGAAAGTATTCAGACCCCTTGACTTTCCACATGTTCTTACATTACAGCCCTATTCCAAAATTGATTCAATATTTTTTTTGCTGTCAATCTACACACAATACTACATAATGTCAAGGCGAAAACAGGTTTTTAGACATTTTTGCAAATGTATTACAAAAAAACCTGAAATTCCTTATTTACATAAGTATACAGACCCTTCGCTATGAGACTCGAAATTGAGCTCAGGTGCATCCTGTATCCATTGATCATCCTTGAGATGTTTCTACAACTTGATTGGAGTCCATCTGTGGTAAATTCAATTGATTGGACATGATTTGGAAAAGCACACACCTGTCTATAAAAGGTCCCACAGTTGGCAGTGCATGTCAGAGCAAAAACCAAGCTATGAGGTTGAAGGAATTGTCCTTAGAACTCCAAGACAGGATTGTGGTACCAAAACATTTCTGCAGCATTCAATGTCCCCAAGAACATAGTGGCCTTCATCATTCTTAAATGGAAGAAGTTTGGAACCACCAAGACTCTTCCTAGAGCTGGCCCCCCGGCCAAACTGATCCATCGGGGGTGAAGGGCCTTGGTCAGGAAGGTGACCAAGAACCCGATTGTCACACTGACAGAGCTCCAGAGTTCCTCTGTGTAGATGGGAGAACCTTCCAGAAGGACAACCATCTCTGCAGCACTCCACCAATCAGGCCTTTATGTCAGTGGCCAGATGGAAGCCACTCTTCAGTAAAAGGCACGTGACAGCCCGCTTGGAGTTTGCCAAAAGGCACCTAAAGAACTCTCAGACCTTGAGAAACAAGATTCTCTGGTCTGATGAAAACAATATTGAACTCTTTGGCCTCAATGCCAAGCATCAGGTCTGGAGGAAACCTGGCACAATCCCTACTGTGAAGCATGGTGGTGGCAGCATCATGCTGTGGGGATGTTTTTCAGCGGCAGGGACTGGGAGACTAGTCAGGATTGAGGGAAAGATGAATGGAGCAAAGTACTGAGAGATCCTTGATTAAAACCTGCTCTGGACCACAGACTGAGGTGAAGGGTCACCTTTCAACAGGACAATGACCCTAAGCACACAGCCAAGACAATGCAGGAATGGCTTCGGGACAAGTCTCTGAATGTCCTTGAGTGGCCCAGCCAGAGGCCAGACTTGAACCCATCTCTGGAGAGATCTGAAAATAGCTGTGCAGTGACACTCCCCATCCATCCTGACAGGGCTTGAGAGGATCTGCAAAGAAGAATATGAGAATCTGTGTGCCAAGCTTGTAGCGTCATACCCAATACGACTTGAGGCTGTATTCGTTGCCAAAGGGGCTTCAACAAAGTACTGAGTAAAGGGTCTAAATACTCTGTTTTTTTATATACATTTGCAAAAATGTATAAATACCTGTTTTTACTTTGTCGTTATGGGGCACTGTTTAGATTGATGGCAGAATGTTTTTTGCATCCAAATTACAATAAGGCTGTCATGTCACAAAATATGGATAATGTCAAGGGGTCTGAACACTTTCCAAATGAACTGTAATAATAAAGTGGAAATACACCAAGGTTGGTGTTTGTATAGTCTCTTAATAAGAGGCTCATACAGTTGTGTAAGACTTGTTAAAGCTACAAAAGTTTTAGTGTCCCACCTTAACAGGTAATAACAATACAACAGAACAGATGAACAGGAATGACATTTACTCTTTCGGGTGGCCAAAAGGAACTATCTAAAATCCATGCCCCTACTAAGCCGAGCCTCCAGTCTACTGATCTGACCCACTTGGTCATATCTCAATAATCCAGCATCAACAAACCAACCTTGCTCTTTTTAAAGAAACAACCCAACTGTGTGACCCAATGAGTGAGCTTTTTTACACTGGTAAAGGCTGAACCGGGCCAAGGCCCGTCACGTCTTCAGGTGAAAGCGTGGAGGGAGATGCGCACTCAAATCGAATTGTAATCTGCGCTGCTCAGTCAGGTTGTCAACAAGGCAAAATGTTGCATTGTCAAACTTACATCTCTTTTCCATAACAAAAAAAAAAAAAAAAAAATGATTGGGAAGGCAGATAAAGCATTTTTATCAAAAGCAATCACTGTTGCAAGGAAAACACAAAATCCTACAAATTAAAACACATGCTTAATTACATATTTTGTTTTGAGCCAAATTGCCGTCAGACAGAGCGGCGCACCTGGCAGCCCGGTTCCAAATCGAATGCAATCAACTTTCAGGCGATGCAAAAAACCTACACGGGTGCCCAGGCGAGATTAATCTAACCCCCTCATTGTCAGCAACCCAGAAGTTGGGTCATCCAAACAACCCAGCATTTTTTGTGTGCCAGGTTCGAATCATGTCTCAGACCCTCATACTGTCTACACAAAACTCCAAAGTATATTTTAAGTGAACATTTATGATACACATCTACATAATACTTGCCAATCGACCATTTAAATTACAGGTTGTAATGCAATAAAATAGGAAAAATGCCAAGGGGGTGAATACTTTTGCAAGGCACTATAAATGTCCATAACAGAACTTTATAATTTCCTTTAGTACGCTTGTTCTCTGAGTATTTTTTATATTTTTTATTGGCCAAACATTTGTCTACAATATGAATTTTTGACATTGTACTATATTTAGTCTTTGGTCACATGAGATTGACCAAAAGTATTCCCCAATTGCATTTTTCCTATTTTTTGCATTACAACCTGTAATTTAAATTTATTTTTATCTGGATTTTATGTTGGTGATTTCACCAAATTGGTGAAGTGAAATGAAAAAATGACTTGTTTCAGAAAATAAATAAAATGGAAAGTGGTGTGTGCATATGTATTCACCCCATTTGCTATGAAACCCCTAAATAAGATCTGGTGCAACCAGTTACCTTCAGAAGTCACATAATTAGTTAGATTGCAAACAGGTGGACTTTATTTAAGTGTCACAAGATCTGTCACATCATCTCAGTGTATACATACACCAGTTCTGAAAGGCCACAGTATGCAACACCAATAAGCAAAGGGCACCACCAAGCAAGCGGCACCATGAAGACCAAAGAGCTCTCCAAACAGGTCAGTGACAAAGTTTTGGAGAAGTACAGATCATGGTTGAGTTATGAAAAAATATCCAAAACTTTGAACATCCCACGGAGCACCATCAAATTCATTATAAAAAAATGAAAGAATATGGCACCACAACAAACCTGCCAAGAGAGGGCCGCCCACCAAAACACATGGACCAGACAAGGAGGGCATTAATCAGAGAGGCAACAAAGAGACCAAAGAAAACCCTGAAGGAGCTGCAAAGCGCAACAGTGGAGATTGGAGTACACTTTAAGCCGTACACTCCAAAGAGCTGGGCTTTACGGAAGAGTGTCCAGAAAAAAAGCCATTGCTCAAAGAAAAAAATAAGCAAATCCATTTGGTGTTTGTAAAAATGCATGTGGGAGACTCCCCAAACATATGGAAGAAGGTACACTGGTTAGATGAGTCTAAATGTGAGCTTTTTGGCCATCAAGGAAAATGCTATGTCTGGCACAAACCCAACACCTCTCATCACCCCAAGAACACCATCCACACAGTGAAGCATGGTGGTGGCAGCATCTTGCTGTGAGGATGTTTTTCATCTGCAGGGACTGGGAAACTGGTCAGAATTGAAGAAATTATGGATGGTGCTAAAAACAGGGAAATTCTTGAGGGAAACCTGTTTCAGTCTTCAAGAGATTTGAGACTGGGACGGAGGATCACCTTCCAGCAGGACAATGAACCTACGCATACTGCTAAAGCAACACTGGTTTAAGGTGAAACATTTAAATGTCTTGGAATGGCCTAGTCAAAGCCCAGACCTCAATCAAATTGAGAATCTGTGGTGTGACTTAAAGATTGCTGTACACCAGCAGAACCCATCCAGCTTGAAGGAGCTGGAGCAGTTTTGCCTTGAACAATGGGCAAAAATCCCAGTGGCTTGATGTGCCAAGTGTATAGAGACATACCCCAAGAGACCTGCAGCTGTAATTGCTGCAAAAGGTGGCTCTACAAAGTATTGACTTTGGGGGGGGTGAATAGTTATGCACACTCAAGTTTTCTGTTTTTTTTGTATTATTTCTTGTTTATTTAACAATAAAAAATATTTTGCATCATCAAAGTGATAGGCATGTTGTGTAAATCAAATTATACAAACACCCAAAAATCTATTTTATTTACAGGTTGCTTAGGAAAAATGCCAAGTGGGGTGAATACTTTCGCAAGCCACTGTACAAATGATCAGATCTTAATCATTTTCAGTATATAGGTTGTTCGGAACAATAAACTGTATATATGTGAAAACAATATATAAAGAAATCCACACACACTCTTTCACACATCCCTCGAGTACATACGGTATAAGCAAATCCAATGCAAGTGAACGGAGACTGGAGAGTGAGTCTTTTTACAGCATTTTCCCTCCTTTCAGATCTTAAATGTGTTCTGATCTTTAAAAAAGTTGGTATATAGATTGTGTGAACCAATATATAAAAACAATATATAAATATGCACACTCTCTCACACATCCCATTTTGCGGTGTTAAATCAACACTTAGAGTGCATTTTAAAATGACCTCAGATAACATATGTTCCCAATCTACAGAGTGTAAAAGTACTCTGATTATAGTATTACATTTTAAGTGTTAATGTAACACTTCTTGTGTATGAAATCTACACTGCATTACACTGGCCAGTGTTACACAAGTGTAACACTTTGGGGTAATTAACACTCAGTGTTATTTCTATTCAACACTAGTGTTAAACTAGAGTTAACTCCTATTAGTGTTTTGCAAAAACAGTACGTGATTTTGGCAGTTTTTTTAACACTATACGGTGTAAAGTTGCATAGTGCCTTCTCTGTTAGAGTGAATTGTAGTGTTACCACCCATGACTATTTGTTAGTGACAGAGACATGGTTGTTGAATTATTTCCTTTTAAATGCCTGTGGATTTCACCAAAGGAGTACCTAGGTGAATGGTATTATAAAAAATGGTACTTTATGACAAAACATTACAGCTATCATAAGGACTTACTATGATTGCCTAGTTTACCCTAACACAGTGTTGTTAGGAAAATTCTTAATCACAAATTGCAGGTCACATCAGGCCTACAAGTCACATCTTTGCTGGCTGGCAAAGTGATGTGTAAATCCTTTTGTAATCCATCCAAAGTTAGGATATCCAACAGTTTGAATTTTATACACCTGCAACCTGCATTCCTAATGACTGTCAGGGTTAGGGACAGTGTGAGGAGACTACCTAAGCCATTTAAACTGGAACAACCATTTCAAAATGTGCAAAAAATGTAACAAATGATTGGATTAGTTTAGAAAAATGTTATTTATCTTTGTGTAGTATGAGATTAATCAATCAATCACTCAATGTACTGTATGTGCAAAAATACAGATATGAATTAGTATGATAACAGACAGTCTTCTGCCAACTTGCTACCCATGGCCCGGCTAGCTGTCTGAATCGCCGTGACCGCAAATGACCTCACTACTCACTGGACCCTTTTAATCACTTGGCTAAGCATGCCTCTCCTTAATGTCAATATGCCTTGTCCATTGCTGTTCTGGTTAGTGTTTATTGGCTTATTTCACTGTAGAGCCTCTAGCCCTGCTCTTTATACCTTATCCAAACTTTCAGTTCCACCACCCACACATGCGATGACATCACCTGGTTTCAATGATGTTTCTAGAGACAATATCTCTCTCATCATCACACAATGCCTAGGTTTACCTCCACTGTATTCACATCCTACCATACCTTTGTCTGTACATTATATCTTGAAGCTATTTTATCGCCCCCAGAAACCTGTTCCTTTTACTCTCTGTTCCGGACGTCCTAGACGACTAATTCTCATAGCTTTTAGCCGTATCCTTAGCCTCCTCCTCCTCTGTTCCTCTGGCGATGTAGAGGTGAATCCATGCCCTGCAGTGCCTAGCTCCACTCCTATTCCCCAGGCGCTCTCTTTTGATGACTTCTGTAACGGTAATAGCCTTGGTTTCATGCATGTTAACCTGTTAGGGCTAGGGGGCAGCATTTGCACGTCTGGATAATTTTTTTTTACCCGATTTAATCTGGTTACTAATCCTACCCAGTAACTAGAATATGCATATACTTATTATATATGGATAGAAAACACTCTAAAGTTTCTAAAACTGTTTGAATGGTGTCTGTGAGTATAACAGAACTCATTTGGCAGGCAAAACCCTGAGACATTTTCTGACAGGAAGTGGATACCTGATGTGTTGTATTGACTTTAAACCTATCCCATTGAAAAACACAGGGGCTGAGGAATATTTTGGCACTTCCTATTGCTTCCACTAGATGTCACCAGCCTTTACAAAGTGTTTTGAGTCTTCTGGAGGGAGATCTGACCGAACAAGAGCCATGGAACGATGATGTCCCATTAGACACCTGGCGCGCGAGTTCATGTTGGGTACCCTCGTTCCAATATGTTATAAAAGAGTATGCATTCGTCCACCTTGAATATTATTCATGTTCTGGTTAAAAAAGGCCCTAATGATTTATGCTATACAACGTTTGACATGTTTGAACGAACGTAAATATATTTTTTCCCCTCGTTCATGACGAGAAGTCCGGCTGGCTTAGATCATGTGCTAACAAGACGGAGATTTTTGGACATAAATGATGAGCTTTTTTGAACAAAACTACATTCGTTATGGACCTGTGATACCTGGAAGTGACATCTGATGAAGAGAATCAAAGGTAATGGATTATTTACATAGTATTTTCGATTTTAGATCTCCCCAACATGACGTCTAGTCTGTATCGCAACGCGTATTTTTCTGGGCGCAGTGCTCAGATTATTGCAAAGTGTGATTTCCCAGTAAGGTTATTTTTAAATCTGGCAAGTTGATTGCGTTCAAGAGATGTAAATCTATAATTCTTTAAATGACAATATAATATTTTACCAATGTTTTCTAATTTTAATTATTTAATTTGTGACGCTGACTTGACTGCCGGTTATTGGAGGGAAACGATTTCCTCAACATCAATGCCATAGTAAAACGCTGTTTTTGGATATAAATATGAACTTGATAGAACTAAAAATGCATGCATTGTCTAACATAATGTCCTAGGAGTGTCATCTGATGGAGATTGTAAAAGGTTAGTGCATCATTTTAGCTGGTTTTATGGTTTTGGTGACCCTGTCTTTGACTTGACAAAACATTACACACAACTCTTGTAAATGTACTGTCCTAACATACTCTAAATTTATGCTTTCGCCGTAAAACCTTTTTGAAATCGTAAAACGTGGTTAGATTAAGGAGATGTTTATCTTTCAAAGGGTGTAAAATAGTTGTATGTTTGAAAAATTTGAATTTTGACATTTATTTGGATTCAAATTTGCCGCTCTTGAAATGCACCTGCTGTTGATGGAGTGCACCACGGGTGGCACGCTAGCGTCCCACCTAGCCCATAGAGGTTAACATTAGAAGCCTCCTCCCTAAGTTTGTTTTATTCACTGCTTTAGCACACTCTGCCAACCCAGATGTCCTAGCCGTGTCTAAATCCTGGCTTAGGAAGACCACCAAAAACTCAGAAATCTCCATCCCTAACTACAACATTTTCAGACAAGATAGAACGGCCAAAGGGGGCGGTGTTGTAATCTACTGTAGAGGTAGCCTGCAGAGTTCTGTCCTACTATCCAGGTCTGTACCCAAACAATTTGAACTTCTACTTTTAAAAATCTACCTCTCTAAAAACAAGTCTCACCGTTGCCGCCTGCTATAGACCACCCTCTGCCCTCAGCTGTGCTCTGGACAGCATAATTGAACTGATTGCCCCCCATCTATCTTCAGAGCTCGTGCTGCTAGGTGAGCTAAACTGGGACATGCTTAACACCCCAGCCATCCTACAATCTAAGCTTGATGCCCTCAATCTCACACAAATTCTAAATGAACCTACCAGGTACCACCCCAAAGCCATAAACACGGGCACCCTCATAGATATCATCCTAACCAACTTGCCCTCTAAATACACCTCTGCTGTTTTCAACCAAGATCTCAGCGATAACTGCCTCATTGCCTGCATCCGTAATGGGTCAGCGGTCAAATGACCTCCACTCATCACTGTCAAACGCTCCCTGAAACACTTCAGCGAGCAGGCCTTTTTAATCGACCTGGCCCGGGTATCCTGGAAGGATATTGACCTCATCCCTTCAGTAGAGGATGCCTGGTTATTTAAAAACAAATGTCTTCTTCACCATCTTAAACAAGCATGCCCCATTCAAGAAATTTAGAACCAGGAACAGATATAGCCCTTGGTTCTCTCCAGACCTGACTGCCCTTAACCAACTCAAAAACATCCTGTGGCGTTCTGCATTAGCATCGAACAGCCCCCGTGATATGCAACTTTTCGGGGAAGTTAGAAACCAATATACACAGGTAGTTAGAAAAGCCAAGGCTAGCTTTTTCAAGCAGAAATGTGCTTCCTGCAACACAAACTCAAAAAAGTTATGGGACACTGTAAAGTCCTTGGTGAATAAGAGCACCTCCTCCCAGCTGCCCACTGCACTGAGGATAGGAAACTGTCACCACCGATAAATCCACTATAATTGAGAATTTCAATAAACATTTTTCTATGGTTGGCCATGCTTTCAACCTGGCTACCCCTACACCGGTCAACAGCACTGCACCCCGCACAGCAACTCGCCCAAGCCTTCCCCATTTCTCCTTCTCCCAAATCCAGTCAGCTGATGTTCTGAAAGAGCTGCAAAATCGGGACCCCTACAAATCAGCCGGGCTAGACAATCTGGACCCTTTCTTTCTAAAATTATCTGCCGAAATTGTTGCAACCCCTATTACTAGCCTGTTCAACCTCTCTTTCGTGTCGTCTGAGATTCCCAAAGATTGGAAAGCAGCTGCGGTCATTCCCCTCTTCAAAGGGGGGGACACTCTTGACCCAAACTGCTACAGACCTATATCTATCCTACCCTGCCTCTCTAAAGTCTTCGAAAGCCAAGTCAACAAACAGATTACCGACCATTTCAAATCCCACTGCACCTTCTCCGCTATGCAATCTGGTTTCAGAGCTGGTCATGGGTGCACCTCAGCCACGCTCAAGGTCCTAAACGATATCTTAATATCGTTATCTTATTCATTGACCTGGCCAAGGCTTTCGACTCTGTCAATCACCACATCCTCATCGGCAGACTCAATAGCCTTGGGTTCTCAAATGATTGCCTCGCCTGGTTCACCAACTACTTCTCTGATAGAGTTCAGTGTGTCAAATCGGAGGGACTGTTGTCCTGGCCTCTGGCAGTCTCTATGGGGGTGCCACAGAGTTCAATTCTTGGGCCGACTTTTTTCTCTGTATACATCAATGATGTCGCTCTTGCTGCTGGTGAGTCTTTGATCCACCTCTACGCAGACGACACCATTCTGTATACTTCTGGCCCTTTCTTGGACACTGTGTTAACTACCCTCCAGACGAGCTTCAATGCCATACAACTCTCCTTCCGTGGACTCCAACTGCTCTTAAATACAAGTAAAACTAAATGCATGCTCTTCATACGATCGCTGCCTGCACCTGCCCGCCCGTCCAGCATCACTACTCTGGACGGTTCTGACTTAGAATATGTGGACACCAAAAATACCTAGGTGTCTGGTTAGACTGTAAACTCTCCTTCCAGACTCACATCAAACATCTCCAATCCAAAGTTAAATCTAGAATTGGCTTCCTATTTCGCAACAAAGCATCTTTCACTCATGCTGCCAAACATACCCTCGTAAAACTGACCATCCTACCGATCCTCGACTTCGGCGATGTCATTTACAAAATAGCCTCCAATACCCTACTCAATAAATTGGATGCAGTCTATCACAGTGCCATCCGTTTTGTCACCAAAGCCCCATATACTACCCACCACTGTGACCTGTGCGCTCGCGTTGGCTGGCCCTCGCTTCATACTCGTCGCCAAACCCACTGGCTCCAGGTCATCTACAAGACCCTGCTAGCTAAAGTTCCCCCTTATCTCAGCTCGCTGGTCACCATAGCAGCACCCACCTGTAGCATGCGCTCCAGCAGGTATATCTCTCTGGTCACCCCCAAAGCCTCTCCTTCCTATTCTCTGCTGCCAATGACTGGAACGAACTACAAAAATCTCTAAATCTGGAAACACTTATCTCCCTCACTAGCTTTAAGCACCAGCTGTCAAAGCAGCTCACAGATTACGACACCTGTACATAGCCCATCTATAATTTAGACCAAACATCTACCTCTTCCCCTACTGTATTTATTTATTTATTTTGCTCCTTTGCACCCCATTATTTCTATTTCTACTTTGCACTTTCTTCCACTGCAAATCTACCATTCCAGTGTTTTATTTGCTATATTGTATTTACTTCGCCACCATGGCCTTTTTTGCCTTTACCTCCCTTATCTCACCTCATTTGCTCACTTTGTATATAGACTTATTTTTCTACTATATTATTGACTGTATGTTTTGTTTTACTCCATGTGTACCTGTGTTGTTGTATGTGTCAAACTGCTTTGCTTTATCTTGGCAAGGTCGCAATTGTAAATGAGAACTTGTTCTCAACTTGCCTACCTGGTTAAACAAAGGTGAAATAAATAAAATAATTATATTCCTCTTTTATTTACAAATCTCCTGATGTGACTATGAGATGTGGCTGTATCTAGGGGATTTATTTTTAGCTGAGCAAAATTTCAGCTAGCTAGCAATTTCTGTGAAAAAAAACAGTAGGTAATCTAACTCAACTACTACAAACTAATTTAATTTACAATAAATAAAGAATAATTTACGCGCTTTTTTCTGTCCAGTGGCAGCACAAGTAGACATTTTATTTGTGAACACTGTCTGGTCAGCAACACTAAAAAAGTACTTCCTGTCACGTCCTGACCATAGTAAGATGTTATTTTCTATGGTAGAGTAGGTCAGGGCGTGACAGGGGGTGTTTTGTGTTTTTCTATGTTTTGTAGTTCTATGTTTAGGTTCTAGTTTTCTATTTCTATGTTTTTTGGGGGGGGATGATCTCCAATTAGAGGCAGCTGGTCCTCGTTGTCTCTAATTGGAGATCATACTTAAGTTGGTATTTTTTCCACCTGTGTTTGTGGGTAGTTGTCTTCTGTTTATTTTTCTGTACCTGACAGAACTGTGCGCTTTCGTTTTCTCTTTGTTATTTTTTCTTTAGTGTTCTGAGTTAAAATAAACATTCATCATGAGCAATCAACACGCTGCGCTTTGGTCCCCTCTCTACGACAGCCGTTACACTTCCGGATCACAGTATTTAAGAAATTGTCAAAATAAAAGTGCCCCACATATAGTAGATCAGTGTCAATAACCATTCATGATATATCAAAAAGATGTTCCTAATTAGCCCCCTAAGGTTAATATCTGGTAGGCTATAGCAGTTATTTATTGAGAACCATAACCCTAAGCTTACTGCATCTAATTCTAGTCCTATATTATTCAAGGATGTCATTAGAATGATGAAGATAAGGATAACAAAAGTTATTTTATTTAACTGTTGAAAGCGAGGAAGGAATTAAGCAAAAATAGAGAGAGAACAAGGAGGTAAGCAAATAACATTTGGGGAAATATTATGGAAGGTATATATTTAAGTGATAACGCCGAGAAGCCAGTGTTTGGAGGATATATTGGCACGTGTGTTTTTAAGCTCGAGACGGGTTACCAACATATTCAAATAATGATTAACATATTTTAATTCCAAACTTTTTTTAAATTAATTTATTCATAACATTTCATCCTTCCACAAGATATAGTCCCGACACAAATCTAGTGTTGCTACCCAAGCCGGCTGGTCGTTTGTTCTATCGGTTTGGTTGCCAGAGACGTGACCCAGTCGTTTGGTCTTTTTGTTCTGCATCTATGGATAGGACCCAGTCGTTCGTTCTAAATGTTATATTGTCATACTGGGTGGCAACGTTCTCCAGCCAACTATGGATAACCTACAGTCACTTAAAAAATTGCAGCCAGAATAACAACAAAGCAGCGCATTTGCATTTGTTTAACTTGTTTTCAAGTGACATTTATTTGGATACATCCATAAGAATGAGCTAATGAGGCAAGATTTCGCCTGGCATAGAAAATGTGCTCACTCATCAGTACACTGTTGTTCAGAGGAGCTAGCCAGCAACACAGTTAACACAATCACTTCAAACTGAAGCTGGAAAGACAGCACCAATTGTATAAATATAAATGCGTCAGATTACCAATCATTCAAATAGGACATATTATATAAAATCAAATTCGCTAGCCTATACTTGTAACTTTATAGGCCGCATGTGATGCACCAGAATCGCATGTTCTGTTCTGCTTTAGTACCTCTTTGCTCAGTACCTTGATTACTTCCCTTTTATTTAGCCCTCAGTAGCCTCAGTTTTCAGGCAGTATTGGTTTTGTTTTTCATGCCCAGCATGCTTCTCTTGTTTTGTATTCCTTCATGTTCTTCGTTATTAAACACAGCAACTGCAACTTGATTCCTTACTCCCTGCATCTACGTTACAGAATACTGCCTCAACAAATGGAAGCAGCTGAAAAGATGCCAACACCACGACCAACTGGCACAACTGGGTACGGCTATGGATGAGGTCCTCCGTATTCTCCAACGCCTGGGCATCACCTCCAATATGCGGAGGACCCTCTACCACGAGTTGTCCCAGCGGGCCAGTCCCCCAGACCCTCCAGTAGTCCGCCTGGGTCAGCGATGCCCGATTGTCCCTCCCGGACAATTATGACGGGACTCCATCAATGCCGTGGCTTCCTACTCCAGTGCTCCCTCTATTTTTCCCATTCAGAATGGAGACCCTACCATTGAGAGGTCCAAGGTTGCAACGGTCATTTCCCTGCTGACCGAACAGGCAATGGAGTGGGCCACGGCCATCCGGGAGAGAGGACAGGAGGAGCTGGGTTCCTATAAGAGGTGCATGGCTCTGTTCAGGGCTGTCTTCGATCATCCACCGGAGGGCAGAGAGGGAGGTGAGTGCCTACTCCAACTCCGGCAGGGTGCCCAGACCACTGCAGAGTATGCCCTCACCTTCCGATTCGTGACAGCATCCAGTGCATCCAGCGCATCCATGGCAGCATCCAATTCAGAAGAGGACAGCTCAAAGGGGTCCAGATGGGAGCTGGCGTGTCGAGATGACAACCTCTCCTTGGACGCACTCATCGCGATGGCCATCCATCTAGATAACCTTCTTCGGGTGTGTCGGCTCTCGCCCTCCTACTTTGGCCATCCTGAAACACAGCCAGAACCAATGGAGGCAGGTTCCACACACCTCCCCGCAGCAGAGCGACGGTGTCCCTATTGTGGTCAGAAATGGCACAAGCTTCAATGGTGTCCGGTTCAAGCGCTGTATAGTCGACCACTGGGCCCGGGATAATCACACACATCACAGCACCACTCACCATCAACATGGGATCCCTGCACCAAGAAAGCCTTTCCTTCCTCATTATTGAGGCACTGGTGCACAAAGTCATCCACGGCCACCCGTGGCTCCAACGTCACGACCTCACCTTCTCCTGGTTGAGGAATGAGATCACTGCCTGGGCACCCGGATGTCGGAAGACCTGCTTTCCCTTACCCTGTGGTTCCACTTCGGTTGAGAGTCTAGTGGTTGCCCTCCAGGCCGACATCCCGGAGGTTTACCAGGATCTCCGGGAGGTTTTCTCCAAAACCTGTACCACCTGTCTCCCTGCTCATCGCCCCCGTGATTGTGCCATTGACCTGCTAGCAGACTCAGGTAGCTGAAACCAATGCTATGGAGGACTACATCCAGGAGGCTCTCCAACAGGGTTTCATCCACCCACCCACCTCCCCTGCGTCGGCAGGCTTCTTCTTCATGGCCAAGATGGTGGGAGGTCGATGTCGATGCATCAACTACAGAGGTCTCAATTACATCACCACCAAGTACCGCTACCCTCTCCCGTTGTTGCCAGCCACCATCGAACAGCTCCGCAGGGACCTTTTTTTACTAAACTTGATTTGCGGAGCGCCTACAACCTGATAAGCGTCCAGGAGGAGGATGAATGGAAAACTGCCAATGCTCTGTTGGGTGTTCCAGACATTTGTGAATGAGTTGTTCTGAAACATGCTTGGGCGTCAGTTGGTCGTGTATATCGACAACATCCTGATCTACTCCGCAACCTTGGAGGGTCACATCACCCACGTCCGGGTAGTCCTGGGACGCCTCCTGGAGAACCACCTGTATGTCAAAGGGGAGAAGTGCCAGTTCTATCAGGCCGCTGTCTCCTCCTTGGGATACCAGATCAGTCCACAGGGAGTGGTTATAACGAAAGGAAGGTCGAGGGAGTCAGTTCATGGCCAGTCCCAACCACCATAAAGGGACTACAACGTTTATTGGGATTTGCCAACCTCAACCGTCACTTCATTAAGAGGCTCCATCGCCTCTCCTCTCACCCCTCTCCTCAAGGAGAGATTCTAGATTCAACTTCACCCTGTCATACCGCCCAGGTTCAAAGACCATCAAAGCCGATACCCTGTCCTGTCGCGACGATTCAGGGGAAAGGTTCCTGTCCTGAGTGCGCTCATCATTCTGCCCTCCCGAATCATTGCCCCGTGCTTTCTGACGTAGACGTGGACATCCGCCAGGCTCTGGAGAAGGAACCAGCACCTGCTACCTGCCCTCCGGAGAGCACACGTCCCTTGCTGCTGGACACCCATGTATCACCCACACTATTCAATCTATCTCCTCTAAGTACTGGTGGCCCCCTTGGAACAGGACTTCGCCCGCTTTGTCAAGTCCTGCTTCATATGTACCCAAACCAAACCACCCGGCTCGCTCCAGCAGGGAAACACCTTCCCCTTCCATGCCTCTCTGACCGTGGCCCCCAATTCAGGTCACGGGCATAGAAAGCCTTCATGGAGAAGCTGGGGATCATGGTCAGCCTCACTTCCTGGTACCGGCCACGTTTCAACTGGTAGGTGGAGAGGATGAACCAGGAACTGGGGAGTAAGGAGTAACTGCCAGGAGTAACTGCCAGGAACCGCAGGGGAGTGGGCCCGGTTTCTTCCCTGGGTGGAGTACGCCCAGAATTCACTACGTTACTCCTCCACCAGGCTGACCCCTTTCCACTGTGTCCTGGGAGATCAGCCAGCCCTGGCTCCATGGATCCCGAGCCAGACCGAAGGTCCTGCGGTGGATGAGTGGTTCCGGCTCTCAGACGATGTTTGGAATGATGCCCACGTGAGACTCCAGGGCCATGTTTGCCGCCAGAAGGAGCAGTTAATCTCCCGTGTTCCATTCCTGGTGATCGCGTCTGGGTCTCCAACAAGAACCTCCCGCTCCTCCTGCCCTGTAATCAGCTGTGCCCCTGGTTTGCGGGGCCATTCAAGGTCCTCCGTAGGATCAAAGAGGTAACCTATAGATTACAGCTCTGCACTAACTACCGGACCTCACCCTCTTTTCATCTTTCCCTCCTCAGCCCGGTGGTTCCTTGTCCCCTGGCTGGTGCCATCCCCAGTGACACCCCATCACCTCCCCTGGACATTGATGGGATCCCCGCCTATGCCATCAGATCCCTTCTGGACTCCAGTACCTGGTGGACTGGGAGTGGTATAGTCCAGAGGAGAGCTGTTGGGTCCCAGTGGACGACATCCTGGATATCAACATCATCCGGGATTTTCCACCTTCGCCGTCCGCACCGCACCGGACCGCTCCTCTCCCTCGGGGCCATCCCCCTGGCCGGCAGTGTCCTGCAGCTGGAGCCTCATGTCAGGAGGGGGGTACTGTCACGCCTACGCCAGCTCTCCTGCTCTGGTGCTCGACATCGCCAGTCTACTAACAACCGATCCTGGCAGCCCATATTATGCACACCTGGCAACAACCATCGTTACACACACCTGCTCCCCATCATTATGCACACCTGGACTTCATCAGTACCTTGATTACTTCCCTTTTATTTAGCCCTCAGTAGCCTCAGCCTTCAGGCAGTATTGGTTTTGATTTTCATGGCCAGTATGCTTCTCTTGTTTTGTATTTCTTCATGTTCTTCATTCTTAAACTCACTAACTGTACTTGCTTCCTGACTTCCTGTGTCTACGTTACAAATGCTTTTCAACGACACTTCCGGTTTTGGTGGAAAAACCGGGTTACCCGAGATAAATAAATGTATTCTCAGAATGGAACATTTGTAAAATACAGGGATATATTCAACCCTAGTCTCAATCTACCACATCTGCCTATGTCGCACTTCCGCATCTGCGGTGAAAGGTGACAGAGCTAGAGCATGGTTGTCAGACCATGAGACATCCCGAAAATCGGTCTTCTCACAAAATTGTCTGTAGCGTCAGAACAGTAAGACGAGACTCACAAACACGATGGTGTTCTCCATTTTGCTCTAAGACTTGTACACGTGTCTGAAGTCGATACAGCCAATCCGAACCGTTTGGGTCTTAAAATTCTAAATCAAATAGCTACATTTTCCTTGGTATGACCTTTTTGGTATGCCACCCCACCCCCGGCTTAGAAAGGGCTTAGACTCTGATGGACTAACATTAACAATGATTCATATTTGTTCATATTTAAGCGACATTGGCATTAAAATGTGGGTTTTAAAACATGTTACAAGGTCAAATAAATGCCCCCAATGCGAATCACTGTATATGGAATACATATTGGCTTGAAGCAAGAACTATTCTTGATGCCGCAGTAAAAGTATTGTAGGGAATACTCAGTAGGGTCAGTAGAATGTATGTATGTTGTCATTTAATGGGGCTCTGAATATTCTGGAGTATTGCTGACCTTTTACTCCACCCATTCCATTGGTGGTCGAATCACATCACATGTGCGCTTACGGCACTACAGAAAACCCTTTAACCAAACAACAGTGCAGGGCATACTCACTGAATTAAAGGGCAACTACACACAAAAATCAAAGTTTCTTAGATTTTTCCCAGATCTCAACATTCAGCCCTATCGACGTTTTCTGTGTGTCATCCTGCAGCACAGCATTTTGGGGGAAGTTTAGGTCAGGTCCAATATTGACTATGCAACCAAGAGGGAAATAGGTTGGGCCATCGTAGAAATGTTTTAGTGAAATGTAATATAATATATAAAATTTAGCAGACGCTTTTATCCAAAGCGACTTAGTCATGGGTGAACTCATTTTTACATATGGGTGGTCCCGGGAATCGAAACCAATGTCCTGGCACTGCAATGCTCTACCAAGATGCATGACATGGCTATAAATGCTTTGTAGCCTAGGTAGCCAGAGGTTAAGCAGTGTTTATGCCACCATTTATAAAGCACAGGTTTGTCATATTTGACATTGGTGGCTTTGTCACACAGTTATGCCACATTTATGAACCCTTTATAAAGCATGACAGAGTTAGATGGTTTGTAACACATTTATGTAGTGTTTATTAACCTGTTGGGGGCTAGGGGGCAGTATTGACACGGCCGGATAAAAAACGTACCCGATTTAATTTGGTTACTACTCCTGCCCAGTAACTAGAATATGCATATAATTATTGGCTTTGGATAGAAAACACCCTAAAGTTTCTAAAACTGTTTGAATGGTGTCTGTGAGTATAACAGAACTCATATGGCAGGCAAAAACCTGAGAAGATTCCTTAAAGGAAGTGCCCTCTCTGACAAGGTCTTGTTCTTCTTGTCTCTGTTTATTGAAGACTGAGAATCTTTGCTGTAACGTGACACTTCCTACGGCTCCCATAGGCTCTCAGAGCCCGGAAAAAAGCTGAATGATATCGAGGCCGAACACATTTGCGCTTTTGACAAGTGGCCGATCAGAGGACAATGGGCTTAGGCGCGTGCACGAGTTGACCCCGTGCTTTATTTTCTTTCGTCTTTTTACCTAAACGCAGATTCCCGGTCGGAATATTATCGCTTTTTTATGAGAAAAATGGCATAAAAATTGATTTTAAACAGCGGTTGACATGCTTCGAAGTACGGTAATGGAATATTTAGACATTTTTTGTCACGAAATGCGCCGTGCTCGTAACCCTTATTTACCCTTTCGGATAGTGTCTTGAACACACGAACAAAACGCCGCTGTTTGGATATAACAATGGATTATTTGGGACCAAACCAACATTTGTTATTGAAGTAGAAGTCCTGGGAGTGCATTCTGACGAAGACAGCAAAGGTAATCAAACTTTTCTAATAGTAAATCGGAGTTTGGTGAAGGCTAAACTTGCTGGGTGTCTAAATAGCTAGCCCTGTGATGCCGGGCTATCTACTTAGAATAATGCAAAATGTGTTTTCACCGAAAAGCTATTTTAAAATCGGACATATCGAGTACATAGAGGAGTTCTGTATCTATAATTCTTCAAATAATTGTTATGCTTTTTGTGAACGTTTATCGTGAGTAATTTTGTAAATTTTTAGTAAAGTCACCGGAAGTTTGCTAGTTCTGAACGTCACATGCTAATGTAAAAAGCTGTTTTTTGATATAAATATGAACTTGATTGAACAAAACATGCATGTATTGTATAACATAATGTCCTAATTGTGTCATCTGATGAAGATCATCAAAGGTTAGTGCTGCATTTAGCTGTCTTCTGGGTTTTTGTGACATTATATGCTAGCTTGAAAAATGGGTGTCTGATTATTTCTGGCTGGGTACTCTGCTGACATAATCTAATGTTTTGCTTTCGTTGTAAAGCCTTTTTGAAATCGGACAGTGTGGTTAGATTAACGAGAGTCTTGTCTTTAAAATGCTGTAAAATAGTCATATGTTTGAGAAATTGAAGTAATAGCATTTCTAAGGTATTTGAATAACACGCCACGGGATTCAACTGGCTGTTGAGTAGGTGGGACGCAAACGTCCCACCTAGCCCAGAGAGGTTAATTCTTATGGGAATGGATCTCTCAGCTCAATGGAAATCCAAGCCTGCTATCAATAAGTAGTCATTGTAACAACAGAAGGAGGCCATTCTGATATAATTTACCTAGTTTTTAACTGCAGTAAAATTTAGCCATCAAACTCAGTCTGTATTTCAGATAATAAGGGTCACGATTTGGGTCACCTGTGCGTCAGTTGCTCAATTGCTGCTTGTCACACTGAGCAGGGCAGCAGAAATACTGTAGCAGACTCACATCTCCAAATGCCAAACAGGACGAGATTACCCCTGCTGGAGAGATGTGACATCCACATGGCAGTCATAGCCAATCTGTGACATCAATAGTAGTTGACAATGAGGAGCGAGAATAGGAAAAAACAAATGTTATAAACATTGACAATCATAATAGGCCTCTTTTATTGTCCTAGTCCATCTGAGGCAGAACAATAATGATATTTTCTTATGTAAGAGTCTTCCTGTTGCTCACATATCCTTTCTGGGAAAAAAAGGAACAATACACTCCGGTGAATCGGCATGACAGACTCCTGTAATTAGATTTCCCTGAACTGGAGCACAAGGAGCTGGATAAGTGCAAGCTACACTATAAAAGGGTTACTGTGAATTTGACAGCAGTTTACAGACAGCTCGGTGGCAAGTAAAATTCTGTATTTCATATTGCAGTTCACTTTCTGTAATATAAATACAGTATCAATGCAAGTATTCTGTAATGACACAGAGTACAATACTTTAAAATTCACTGTATTATGCTGTAAAAAAAGTCAGTGCTACCGTAATCGGAATGAATTAATCAAATTCATTGAGGGGTGGGGCGGCAGGTAGCCTATGGGTTAAGCGCATTGGGCCAGTAAGCAAAAGG
This sequence comes from Salmo salar, assembly GCF_965601325.2. Lineage (NCBI taxonomy): Eukaryota > Metazoa > Chordata > Actinopteri > Salmoniformes > Salmonidae > Salmo > Salmo salar. Next base: position 3,574,743 of record NC_138308.1, on the reverse strand, counting down.
TCGCCGCCTTGAATCCCAGAGCTAACTAGGTCAGAAATCTGTTGATGTGACCCTGAGCAAGGCACTTAACCCTAACTGTGCCTGTAAGTTACTCTGGATAAGAGTAACTGCTAAATGACTAAAATGTAAAATAAAAATGGGTTTGTATGTCACAGTGACTCAAAAGGATTGATGCAAGCAAGTTGCCTGCTACAAAAAGTATTTATGGATATTTGGTGTTTTATAACACTTGCACTTTCTGAGGTCTTATCAAAGGCTACCAAAATGGCAGCAACTACAGAGTAAAACAGATCAGAATGACATGAGAAATTGCTCACCCATGTAAGGTTTAAGATTTGCTGTCACTCCAATCTGTCCCCTGTACATATTCTATATATTTGGCACTGTAACCAAATAGGACTTAAATTGGTAGAGCATTCTCACTCACGGGTGCAACAAATAGCATCTCTTTCAAGTTGGAATATTATTGAAGTTTTATGTTAAAAAGGCCCTAAAGATTGATGCTATACAATGTTTGACATGTTTCAACGAACGTAAATATAACTTTTTTTGACTTTTCGGCGTGAAATTCTCTGCGCGCTTCCTACATTTGGAGTAGCTTACTGAACGCGCAAACAACAAGGAGGTATTTGGACATAAATTATGGACTTTAACCTGTTGGGGCTAGGGGGCAGTATTGAGAATTTTGAAAAAAATATGTGCCCATTTTTAACTGCCACCTACACCAACTCAGAAGCTAGGATATGCATATTATTACCAGATTTGGATAGAAAACACTCTGAATTTTCTAAAACTGTTCGAATGGTGTCTGTAAGTATAACAAAACTCATATGGCAGGCAAAACCCTGAGAAAACCTGAGAGAAAAAAAGAATTTTGTGGCTGTACTATTTTTTTTAATCATTGTTTAATAGATACCACAGTGAGAAAGGATTAATTTCGCAACTCCTACGGCTTCCACTAGATGTCAGCGATCTTTATAAAGTTGTTTGAAGCGTCTATGATCAACAGAGACCGGATGACAAGGAAGGGAAGTTGACCTCCCTGGGATGTCGTCACTTCATTATTGGCTGCACCTGCGCAATCATGTGATGCGATACATTTTTCAAATACGTTTTTCAAGACACAGGAGAGGTCGGGTTGAAACATTACTGATGTTTCACGTTAAAAATGGCTCTAAAGATTGATGCTAAACAACGTTTGACATGTTTGAACGAACGTAAATAAAAAAATATATATACTTTTCGCCGTGACCCCCCCCCCCCGCGCTACTTTTTAGTAGCCTACAGAAGCGCTAACAACTTGGAGTTATTTGGACATCAATTATGAACTTTGTTGAAAGAAACCACATTTGTTGTGGACATGGGATTCCTGGAAGTGCCAATGGATGAAGATAATAAAAGGTAAGGGATTATTGACAATAGTAATTTTGATATTACATGGTTACAAGATGGTGCTAACCTGTATAGCCTAGCCTATTGTTCTTAGCACAGCACCCGGTTTATTGCAAATTGTGATTTCCCAGTAAAGTTATTTTGAAATCTGGCAATGCAGTAGCATTTACGAAATGTTAAACTATGAATATTTGAATGACAATATTATAATTTACCAATGTTTTCGAATAGTAATGTTGTAATTTGTAACGTTGTTCACCGGAAGCATTTCAGAGAAGAAAAAAATCTGAATTTCACCGCTACTGTAAAATGCTGTTTTTGGATATAAATATGAACTTGATGGAACAAAAAATGCATGTATTGTATAACATAATGTCCTAGGAGTGTCATCTGATGGAGATTGTCAAAGGTTAGTGCATAATTTTAGCTGGTTTCTGCTTTTGGTGACGCCTGACCTTGAATTGAAAATGGATGTTTGTACTTTTGTGGCTATGTAGTGTCCTAACATAATCTAACTTTATGCTTTTGCCGTAAAGCCTCTTTGAAAATCGAACAATGTGGTTAGATTAAGGAGATGTTTATCTTTTAAATTGTGTAAAATAGTTGATTGTTTGAGAAATTGAAATTATTAGATTTTTGATGTTTTGAATTTCCAGCCTTGCTAGCAATCCCGTCTCAGGGTTCATTGCTAACCTGTAGCCCCAACAGGATATCGAACAAAACAACATTTATTGTGGACCTGGGATCCCTGGAAGTGCCTTCTGATGAAGATCATCAAAGGTAAGTGAATATTTATAATGCTATTTATGATTTTAGATGACTCCAAAATGGCGGGTATCTGTATTGTAAGATTTTTCTGAGCGCTGTACTCAGATTATTGCAAAGTGTGCTTTCCCCGTGAAGCTTTTTTTTAAATCTGTCACTGCGGTTGCATTCAGGAGATGTTTATCTATAATTCTTTGAATAACAGTTTAATATTTTATCAACGTTTATGATGATTATTTTTGTAAATTGTTGTGCTGATCCACCGGAAGTTTTGGAGGAAAAATATTTTCTGAACATCACACGCCAATGTAAAATGGGGTTTTTGGATATAAATATGAACTTTATCGAACAAAACATACATGTATTGTGTAACATTGAGTCCTAGGAGTGTCATCTGATGAAGATCGTCAAAGGTTAGTGCTTCATTTTAGCTGTATTTCTGGTTTTTGTGACCCTTCTCCTGCTTGGAAAATGGCTGTGTGGTTTTTCTTGTGTTGGCACTGTCCTAACATAATCTAACTTTATGCTTTCGCCATAAAGCCTTTTTGAAATTGTGTGGTTGGCAATGTGGTTGGATTAAGGAGAGGTTTATCTTTAAAATGGTGTAAAATAGTTGTATGTTTGAGAACTTAAAATTATGACATTTTGTTGTTTTGAATTTGGCGCTCTGATTTTTCACTGGCTGTTGAATAGTGTGAACCGTGGGTGGGACAGTAGCGTCCCACGTAGCCCTGAGAAGTTAATGATAGGATGACATAAACTGTATCGTGGAAAGTCTGCACGTTATAGTTATCAGATTCACATGGAATTGTTGTGCAATTTAAATGTTTAAATATGAAACTATTTGTGAAAAGATGAAATGTAAATTTAGCTTCATAATGAGAGAATTGGGATTTCATAAGGTTAGAGCTCTGCTCAATCAGTGGCCCGCCCCTGTGAAGAGACATTGGTTATAAACTATGAAACACACCCTTCTCTCCCTCCACTATATAAGCCTTTGACGAAAATGTAACCTCCTGTTCCGAGTACCCGAGGCCTGCAGCCTCTGCGTTAAAAGGGCGAATAACTTGCTGTTCCGGGTACATTAGGGCGATGGTCCGATGTCAGAAGGATTCAGATAATAAGCTGTTCCGGGTACATTAGGGCGACGGTCTGATGTCGGAAGGATTCAGATAACAAGCTGTTCTGAGGACGTGAGGACAACGGTTCCACGTTAAAAGGACTAACAAGTCAACTACAGAACTAAGCCAACCTCAGCGTGAGCTTTGGTTGCGAATGGTATGAACTTTGAATTCTTATTCACTACAGAAGTGATACCTCCTAGCCGTTGAGTTAGCAGCTGCCGCTGTAAACGTGGGCTAGGAAAGGACGGACAAAGGATCTCTTATAACAAACAACACGACACTGCCAAGTATCCAGTTTACCACCATTGACACTCTTAAAGGGACAAGGAAGATCTCTGTTGGGCAACACCGCCAGCATCTACGACCAACCTACCAAAGCGCAGCTCAGAGTAAATATTTATTGCATTCTCCTTTTTTCAAATGGGCGGTAATTTCAAATGCATAAGATTCTGTATTTACGATAGCATAGCTTCTCCCTTTGTTCCTCAGTCTTCCCGCTCTTTCACTCAAACCCAACCCCCTTCCTTTGTGTAACCAGCTGTCATATCTGTTCCGTCCGCTAGGGACGTTTTCCTTTATGACATAATTTGTAATCAATGTATGATCCATTCGGTGTATATGTAATTATGTGTGATTAGTTAGGTATTTAGTAAATAAATAATTAAACCCAATTTTGTATTGCTGATTCAACTTGTTAGCCAGGGTTTGTGAAGATAACAAAGAATTTACAACTTTCAGATGATACTGAAGTAAGGTGATGATTAATATTGACTGCTATTGATGTAAAATATTACTAGGTCTTTAAAACCTCTTAGGGATATGGGGCAGTATTTTCGCGGCCGGATGAAAAACGTACCCAAATTAAAATACATTTTTATGCTATTTTTCTTGTAAAATAGCGATAATATTCCAACCGGGCGACGTTGTATTCATTCAAAGGCTGAAAGAAAAAAATTGAGAATTCTCATGAACGCGCATCTCCAGTGTCACTGTTCCCAGGCTGAGCACTCACAACATCTCCTGCTGTTCTTCGCCCAGAGACAGGAGACACGTCATTCCACTTTCTGGCGCCTTCTGAGAGCCAATTGAAGCCTTAGAAAATGTCACGTTACAGCAGAGATGCTGTATTTTCGATAGAGATGCAACAGAAGGACAAGAAATTGTCAGACAGGGCACTTCCTGTATGGAATCTTCTGAGGTTTTGTCCTGCCATATGAGTTCTGTTATACTCACAGACACCATTCAAACAGTTTTAGAAACTTTAGAGTGTTTTCCCGATTTAATCTGGTCATTACTCCTGCCCAGAAACTAGAATATGCATATAATTAGTAGATTTGGATAGAAAACACCCTAAAGTTTCTAAAACTGTTTGAATGGTGTCTGTGAGTATAACAGAACTCATATGGCAGGCCAAAACCTGAGAAGATTCTATATGGGAAGTGCCCTGTCTGACCATTTCTTGTCCTTCTGTTGCCTCTCTATCGAAAATACAGCATCTCTGCAGTAAAGTGACATTTTCTAAGGCTTTCATTGGCTCTCAGAAGGCGCCAGAAAGTGGAATGGGGTGTCTGCTGTCTCTGGGCGAAGAACAGCAGGAGAATTTGTTAGTGGTCAGTCTGGGAACAGTCAGACTGAGAGACGCGATCACGAGAATTCTCAATTTTTTTCTTTCAGCCTTTGAATGAATACAACGTCGCCCGGTTGGAATATTATCGCTATTTTATGAGAAAAAATAGCATGAAAATTGATTTTAAACAGCGTTTGACATGCTTCTAAGTACGGTAATGGAATATTTTGATATTTTTTGTCACGAAATGTGCTCGCGCGTCACCCTTCGGATAGTGACCTGAACGCACTAACAAAACGGAGCTATTTGAATATAACTATGGATTATTTGGAACCAAAACAGCATTTGTTGTTGAAGTAAAAGTCCTGGGAGTGCATTCTGACGAAGAACAGCAAAGGTAATCCAATTTTTCTTATAGTAAATCTGAGTTTGGTGAGTGCCAAACTTGGTGGGTGTCAAATTAGCTAGCCGTGATGGCCGGGCTATGTACTCAGAATATTGCAAAATGTGCTTTCACCAAAAAGCTATTTTAAAATCTGCGGTGGGTATGCTAGTTCTGAACATCACATGCTAATGTAAAAAGCTGTTTTTTTATATAAATATGAACTTGATTGAACAAAACATGCATGTATTGTATAACATAATGTCCTAGGAGTGTCATCTGATGAAGATCATCAAAGGTTAGTGCTGCATTTAGCTGTGGTTTTGGTTTTTGTGACATATATGTTTCTTTGAAAATAGCTTTGTGATTATTTTTGGCAGGGTACTCTCCTGACATAATCTAATGTTTTGCTTTCACTGTAAAGCCTTTTTGAAATCGGACAATGTGGTTAGATTAACCAGAGTCTTGTCTTTAAAATGGTGTAAAATAGTCATATGTTTGAGAAATTGAAGTTATAGCATTTTTGAGGTATTTGTATTTCGTGCCACGCTCTACCATTGGATATTGGTGAGGCGTTCCGCTTGCGGAACGTCTGTCCTTGTTAAAGTAGAGACTCAGAGCTACAAAATGGTATATCATGAACTGCAGTTGAGGAGCAATGGGAAAGTAATTCTGCTCTGAAAGTTGATAAACACCTACTGGAGATGTCTTCTTTGTCTACACCCATTCAGCATCGTTCACACCCTCTTAAACCTTAGCCCCACCTCACATGTGATGCCCTTGCTAAACAGAGTGAGAAGTGTAGTAAAAAACTAAGATTTCAAGACTAAAAGTGGTAAAATTAGTACCCTACAATAAGGAAAAACTCCAGGTAAAAATACACTTTATCTATTCCTTGGCCCATATCCTAATCTTATTTAGATGTAGGTCATGTTGTTCTTCACATTACTGTCTCTGGTAAACACAAACTATATCAAGTAAAATCTAAGTTTATTTGTCACATACACAGGATACAGAAGGTGTAAACCGTACAGTGGAATGGTTTCTTGCATATTTGCATAGTAGCAATATCAAAAATAGAAAGTGTCAATGCCAGTAGAGAAGTAATAAAATAATACACAGTATGTACAAGAACAATATCAATAAAGATTACAGTGATAATGGTGATAGACAAGGTAGTTACAGTGCATTCAGAAAGTATTCAGACCCCTTGACTTTTTCCACATTTTGTTACGTTACAGCCATATTCTAAAATGGATTAAATTGTTATTTTTCCTCATCAATCTACACAAATAATGACAAAGCAAAAACTGTTTTTTGTAAATAAAAATCAATAACAATTACAAATATACTGAAATGTCACATTTACATAAGTATTCAGACCCTTTACTCATTACTTTGTTGAAGCATCTTTGGCAGGGATTACAGCCTGAAGTCCTCTTGGGTATGACACTACATGTACCTCTGAAAAATACCCAAATAATGTGAGATCAATAAAAGTAGTGGCAATCATGTTGGAGGTAAACTAAATAATCAAAAGATGTGTTGTACAGTCGTATGAAAAAGTTTGGGCACCACTCTGAGGCTGCATAATAATTTACTCTGTCGTCACAGAAAATGATCACAGTGGCATGCCATTCATTTTCTAATAAAAGCTGAGTACTGGGGTATTGTCCAGACAAAGATTTTTAGTGTAGCAATATTAACCTGTTGGGGCTAGGGGGTAGTATTTTCACGGCTGGATAAAAAAACGTACCCGATTTAATCTGGTTACTAATCCTACCCAGTAACTAGAATATGCATATACTTATTATATATGGATAGAAAACACCCTAAAGTTTCTAAAACTGTTTGAATGGTGTCTGTGAGTATAACAGAACTCATTTGGCAGGCAAAACCCTGAGACAGATTCTGACAGGAAGTGGATATCTGATGTGTTGTATTACCTTTAAACCTATGCCATTGAAAAACACAGGGGCTGAGGAATATTTTGGCACTTCCTATTGCTTCCACTAGATGTCACCAGCCTTTACAAAGTGTTTTGAGTCTTTTACTGTGAGATCTGACCGAACAAGAGCCATGGAACGGTGATGGTCGATTAGACTCTGGCGCGCGAGTTCATGTTGGGTACCCTCGTTCCAATACGTTATAAAAGAGAATGCATTCGTCCACCTTGAATATTATTCATGTTCTGGTTAAAAAAGGCCCTAATGATTTATGCTATACAACGTTTGACATGTTTGAACGAACGTAAATATATTTTTTCCCCTCGTTCATGAAGTGAAGTCCGGCGGGCTTAGATCATGTGCTAACAAGACGGAGATTTTTGGACATAAATGATGAGCTTTTTTGAACAAAACTACATTCGTTATGGACCTGTGATACCCGGAAGTGACATCTGATGAAGAGAATCAAAGGTAATGGATTATTTACATAGTATTTTCGATTTTAGATCTCCCCAACATGGTGGCTAGTCTGTATCGCAACGCGTATTTTTCTGGGCGCAGTGCTCAGATTATTGCAAAGTGTGATTTCCCAGTAAGGTTATTTTTAAATCTGGCAAGTTGATTGCGTTCAAGAGATGTAAATCTATAATTCTTTAAATGACAATATAATATTTTACCAATGTTTTCTAATTTTAATTATTTAATTTGTGGTGCTGACTTGACTGCCGGTTATTGGAGGGAAACGATTTCCTCAACATCAATGCCATAGTAAAACGCTGTTTTTGGATATAAATATGAACTTGATAGAACTAAAAATGCATGCATTGTCTAACATAATGTCCTAGGAGTGTCATCTGATGGAGATTGTAAAAGGTTAGTGCATCATTTTAGCTGGTTTTATGGTTTTGGTGACCCTGTCTTTGAATTGACAAAACATTACACACAGCTATTGTCAATGTACTCTCCTAACATAATCTAACTTTATGCTTTCGCCGTAAAACCTTTTTGAAATCGGACAACGTGGTTAGATTAAGGAGATGTTTATCTTTCAAAGGGTGTAAGATAGTTGTATGTTTGAAAAATTTGAATTTTGACATTTATTTAGTTTCAAATTTGCCGCTCTTGAAATGCACCTGCTGTTGATGGAGTGCACCACGGGGGGGACGCTAGCGTCCCACCTAGCCCATAGAGGTTAAGTTGTATGAAATTAAATCAGATGTGAAAAATAGGCTATGAAAAAATGTGGGCCCCCTTGTCATTCTGTTGATTTGAATTCCTGAAACTACTTAGCACTGATTAATTGGAACACACAATTGGTTTGGTGAGCTCATTAAGCCTTGAACTTCATAGACAAGTGCATCCAATCATGAGAAAAGGTATTTAAGGTGGCCAATTGTAAGTTGTTGTTCCCTTTGACTCTCCTCTGAAGAGTGGCAACATGGGGGCCTCAAAACAACTCTCAAATGACCTGAAAACAAAGATTGTTCAACCTTATGGTTTAGAGGAAGGCTACAAAAAGCTATCACAGAGATGTACGCTGTCAGTGTCCACTGTGAGGAACATAGTGAGGAAATGGAAGACCACAGGCACAGTTCTTGTTAAGGCCAGAAGTGGCAGGCCAACTAAAATATCGGAGAGGCAAAGGCGAAGGATGGTGAGAACAGTCAAAAACAGCCCACAGACCACCGCCAAAGACCTACAACATCGTCTTGCTGCAGATGGTGTCACTGTGCATCGTTCAACAATTCAGCGCACTTTGCACAAGGAGAAGCTGTATGGGAGAGTGATGCGGAAGAAGCCTTTTCTGCACACACGCCACACTCAGAGTCGCTTGAGATATGCAAACGCACATTTGGACAAGCCAGCTTCATTTTGGAATAAGGTGCTGTGGACTGATGAAACAAAGATTGAGTTATTTGGTCATAACAAGGGACGTTATGCATGGTGGCAAAAGAACACAGCGTTCCAAGAAAAACACTTGCTACCCACAGTAAAATTTGGTGGGGGTTCCATCATGCTGTGGGGATTTGTGTGGCCAGTGCCGGTACTGGGAATCTTGTTAAAGTTGAGGGTCGCATGGATTCCACTCAATATCAGCAGATTCTTGGGAATAATGTTGAAGAATCAGTCGCAAAGTTGAAGTTGCGCCGGGGCTGGATATTTCAACAAGACAACGACCCTAAACACTGCTCAAAATCTACCCGGGCATTTATGCAGAGGAACAAGTGCAATGTTCTGGAATGGCCATCCCAGTCCCCAGACCTGAATATCATTGAGAATCTGTGGGATGATTTGAAGCGGGCTGTCCATGCTCGGCAACCATCAAACCTAACTGAACTGGAGATGTTTTGTAAGGAGGAATGGTCCAAAATACCTTCATCCAGAATCCAGACACTCATTAGAGTCTATAGGAAGCGTCTAGAGTCTGTTATTTTAGCAAAAGGAGGCTCTACTAAATATTTATGTGATTTTTCTGTTGGGGTGCCCAAATTTATGCACCTGTCTAATTTTGTTTTGATGCATATTGCACATTTTCTGTTAATCCAATAAACCTCATTTCACTACTGAAATATTACTGTGTCCATCAGTTATTTGATAGATCAAAATGAAATTTCTGATCCAAACACCCAATTATTTATAAATGGAAATCATGGAAAATGTCAGGGGTGCCCAAACTTTTTCATTCGACTGTATATGCTTTACATACCAAGTGTTGCCATCGATTCCTTGTAGAGATGCCACACCGCTGCTTTTGTCACATGACATGGCAGCAGCTTTCCACCAAAGTGTGTGTCCTAGGTGGCATCCTGGTAATACTATTGCGTTATCCTTTGCATAGTTGTTGATAAAGTTCACTACTCGCTGCAAGTCCTCATGCTTCAGGTGTAACCTGCGCATGCTTGGAGCAGTTCTCTTTTTGATGGGAGGCATTAGACCATTCTCTTTGTATGACTGGTGGAGGAGAGTCAGGCGTGTTCTACTGATGCTGAAAGACAAATTCCAAATACAAATATTTTAGCATTATATTACAATAGATGGCCGTAATCACCGCCATACACACCTGGCTAACTTGATGGGTCATGTAATCATCTTTCGAAGTGGAGTCTTTTGTTTAGACATTTAGCTAGTTAGCTAGCTAAACAGTGAACCATAATCCCAATCCATAGAGTACTAGCAATACAAACCGATTGTCATAGTTAGTTAACCTCTTGGGGCTAGGTGGGACGCTAGCGTGCCACCTGTGGTGCACTCCATCAACAGCAGGTGCATTTCAAGAGCGGCAAATTTGAATCCAAATAAATGTCAAAATTCAAATTTTTCAAAAATACAACTATGTTACACCATTTGAAAGATAAACATCTCCTTAATCTAACCACGTTTTACGATTTCAAAAAGGTTTTACGGCGAAAGCATAAATTTAGAGTATGTTAGGACAGTACATTTACAAGAGTTGTGTGTAATGTTTTGTCAAGTCAAAGACAGGGTCACCAAAACCATAAAACCAGCTAAAATGATACACTAACCTTTTACAATCTCCATCAGATGACACTCCTAGGACATTATGTTAGACAATGCATGCATTTTTAGTTCTATCAAGTTCATATTTATATACAAAAACAGCGTTTTACTATGGCATTGATGTTGAGGAAATCGTTTCCCTCCAATAACCGGCAGTCAAGTCAGCGTCACAAATTAAATAATTAAAATTAGAAAACATTGGTAAAATATTATATTGTCATTTAAAGAATTATAGATTTACATCTTTTGAACGCAATCAACTTGCCAGATTTAAAAATAACCTTACTGGGAAATCACACTTTGCAATAATCTGAGCACTGTGCCCAGAAAAATACGCGTTGCGATACAGACTAGACGTCATGTTGGGGAGATCTAAAATCGAAAATACTATGTAAATAATCCATTACCTTTGATTCTCTTCATCAGATGTCACTTCCAGGTATCACAGGTCCATAACGAATGTAGTTTTGTTCAAAAAAGCTCATCATTTATGTCCAAAAATCTCCGTCTCGTTAGCACATGATGTAAGCCAGCCGGACTTCTCGTCATGAACGAGGGGAAAAAATATATTTCCGTTCGTTCAAACATGTCAAACGTTGTATAGCATAAATCATTAGGGCCTTTTTTAACCAGAACATGAATAATATTCAAGGTGGACGAATGCATAGCCTTTTATAACGTATTGGAACGAGGGTACCCAACATGAAGTAGCGCGCCAGGTGTCTAATGGGACATCACCGTTCCATGGCTCTTGTTCGGTCAGATCTCCCTCCAGAAGACTCAAAACACTTTGTAAAGGCTGGTGACATCTAGTGGAAGCAATAGGAAGTGCCAAAATATTCCTAAACCCCTGTGTTTTTCAATGGGAGAGGTTTAAAGTCAATACAACACATCAGGTATCCACTTCCTGTCAGAAAATGTCTCAGGGTTTTGCCTGCCAAATGAGTTCTGTTATACTCACAGACACCATTCAAACAGTTTTGGAAACTTTAGAGTGTTTTCTATCCATATATAATAAGTATATGCATATTCTAGTTACTGGGTAGGATTAGTAACCAGATTAAATCGGGTAAATTTTTTTTATCCAGACGTGCAAATGCTGCCCCCTAGACCCAACAGGTTAAAGCCACCCATCCAGGTTCAATGTTAGTTATCTAGATAACACTAGGCTATAACTAGCAATGCAAATGAATTTCTGAGATATGATTAAAATTACTAGCTAGCTAACATTACACTTTAACTTGGAGTCATTGTTTAGACATGTAGCTACAGTAGCTAGCTAGTAATCCCAATCCATAGAGTACTAGCAATACAAACCGATTGTTAGACTCTTACTTGTATACATGGATGATCACTTCACAGCAGACTGCAACCCATTCATTAAATAAGACGTCCTGTGTCATTTCCGTTTTGTTTGTACAGTTTGCTTGGCCCGTTGTACCAACTCATTCTGGTTCACACTGACCGTGTGCAATGCTTTAAAACCTGTTGTGGATACCCCTTCCCGTTCGGATCCCGTTAACGGGATTGCTTGACAAGATACAACGCGCAAAATTCAAAACAGAATAAATCGAATAATTTACATTTCTCAAACAACCAACTATCTTGCACCCTTTGAAAGATAAACATCTCCTTAATCTAACCACATTGTCCGATTTCAAAAAGGCTTTACGGCGAAAGCATAAAGTTAGATTATGTTAGGACAGTACATTGAAAATAGCTGTGTGTAATCTTTTGTCAATGCAAAGACAGGCGTTACCAAAAGCAGAAAACCAGCTAAAATGATGCACTAACCTTTGACAATCTTCATCAGATGACACTCCTAGGACATTATGTTAGACAATACATGCATTTTTTGTTCTATCAAGTTCATATTTATATCCAAAAACAGCATTTTACAGTGGCGGTGAAATTCAGAAAATATTTTCCCTCAAATGCTGCCGCTGAATCAGCGCTACAATTTACAAAATTACTATTCGAAAACATTGGTAAATTATAATATTGTCATTCAAAGAATTATAGATTAACATCTCGTGAATGCAACCGCATTGCCAGATTTCAAAATAACTTTACTGGGAAATCACACTTTTCACTAAACATGGTGCTGTGCTAAGAAAAATAGGCTAGGCGATACATGTTAGTGCCATCTTGGAGTCATCTAAAATCAAATATGCTATTGTAAATATTCCCTTACCTTTGATTATCTTCATCAGAAGGCACTTCCAGGAATCCCAGGTCCACAACAAATGTAGTTTTGTTCGAAAAAGTTAATAATTTATGTCCCAATAGCTCCTTCTTGTTAGCGCGTTCTGTAGGCTACTCAAATGTACCGAAGCCCGCGGGACTTGTCGTCACGAAAGAGCAAATATTTACGTTCGTTCAAACATATCAAACGTTGTATAGCATAAGTCTTTAGGGACTTTTTCAATCAGAACTTCGATAATATTCAAGGTGGACGATTGCATTGTCTTATAAAACATTTCGGAAAGAAAGGGTCCCCACACACATGCTCGTCATAGTAGACATGGCCATCCGCCTATGACCATCTTTCCAGGCCTCTCGTTCGGGCAGTTTTTACAGGAGAACACTCAAACCACTTTGTAAAGACTGTTGACATCTAGTGGAAGCCTTAGAAAGTGCTAAATGAATCCTAACTCATGGTGTGTTTCATAGGCAAAGTGTTGAAGGTGATTCCACAAATCAGATTTCCACTTCCTGCATGGAATCTTCTCAGGTTTTGGCCTGCCATATGAGTTCTGTTATACTCACAGACACCATTCAAATAGTTTTAGAAACTTTAGAGTATTTTCTATCCAAATCCACTAATTATATGCATATTCTAGTTACTGGGCAGGAGTAGTAACCAGATTAAATCGGGTACGTTTTTTACCCGGCCGTGCAAATACTGCCCCCTATCCCCAACAGGTTTTAAGAATCATCAGATCTGTCACGGATGCCATGGTCGCATTTAGTTTGAAGATGTAATCCAGAGAAACACTTTTGAAGTTCTCTATGATATCTTTAAAAAAAGCTGCAGTAGGAAGGATTATATACACATACCGAGCAGCTCATGTTATAAACAGAAGGTGCTACTTGGCAAACCAATCTGAACTCATCTGAAATGCAGCCAATATAAATTACTTATTTGAAATTCAATATTGTATTTTGATTGTGTGTGTAGGAAAGGAGGGTGTGCGATGGTAGAAAATCAAAAATATGCAAGCAAAATTGAAAATAGGATGACTAAAAAAGGACCTAGCTGATGGGTCAATCCCTCAACCCAATGTGGTGTGTTTATGTCACAACCCAACACACTGGGTTGTTTTAACCCAGTAATATCGTATAATTTACCCAGCTGTTGGGTCAAGCGCTCAACACAAAGCGCTGGATTAAAAGCACAACCCAAACCCGCTGGGTTGAATTAACCCAATGCTGTGTTTGCCCAATATTATTCTTAACCCAGCATTTTTTAGAGTATCAATAATTCATTTTGGAAAAATTATATGAATTGTCATATTAGGCATATTTCAATTTCTACCTTTTATTAAGATGCAAATATAGAAATTGAGTAATTGTTTTCAGTTTCCTAATTTTGTTTTGTTTTCTGATTGTTTCAGTGCATGCATACAAAAAGCTTTGGACGAAGGACTTCCACAGGGTAGCCATTTCCAAAGTTCACTCAAAATGGCAATTGTTCTGAACTTGGGTTAGATTTAGTTTTGTTGTTTTAATTATTACAATTGTGTTAATTATCTTTCAAACGTCCATTGGTTAATTAATCAATTGCTCTGTTATCACTAGGCTCATGTTTTGTTTCTTCACGAATAAGTTGACAGTGAAAGGCTGTCTTTGTTGTTGATTTACATAGCTAATTTGTGGTCTATTCCTTTCACATTTGTGTCCACACTCTCCGTATTTGAATGGTAATATACAGTACATTAGACTGATATGTTCACTGTGGTTCTCCTAAACAAAGATTCTGTGTTTAAATTCTTAGTGTTACAGCTAATTGCTGTAATTTTGGGTAACCACTGTGCTTCTAGTAATGCACTGTAAATTATAGGTGTTACAGTAATATGATATACATGTGTGTTACATTAAATGTCCTGTAAATCTACAGTAATTTACAGGCTACTGTGCTGCGAGCAATTGACTACAAATTCATAAAATACAGTAACTTCGTTTTTTATATTTACAGTACCATCCTGTAAATGTTGTTTACAGTATATGTACTGTACATTTACAGTAACTTACTTGCTACTTTGCTGACAGTAATTTTCAGTTAAAACTACAGGAAATGTTTTACAGTGTAGTTGTCCTGCCTAACTGACAGTCATATAAATTCATAACATGATGGATCATTCAAGTGGAACTGAAAGATAGCTATTGTATCCTCAGCTATTTTAACTTAGGAAGGAGGGCAGTGATGGCATACGGCGTGTAGCGACTACTCAATCAGCACATTTCTTGATGAGGGATACATACTGTACTTGTTTACCAAAATGAGAATTGACGTGACATATAATGTCTCTTACAGAGGATAACTGATAACATTCCAAAAGTGTCTGTAATAATATGTCACTATAACAAATGTCATCACTGGTGTACTTACACAAAAACTCCAAAAAGCAGAACTCGTATGCCAGTCTCCATCGCCAGTGCTCTTATGTTTTTCCTCCGGTCTGGGAGTGACATATTCATGATTCTTGAGACAATACGCGTGGTTGAATTGACAAGCAGGGGCAGTCAATTCTCTGTGCTCACGTCATAAAATAATCCACCTTTCGACTAGGGCTTATTTATTGTCAGGCACTACAGGAAGCAGTTTGCGTATCCACACATCGTGTACATCTGTCGCGACTTGGTCAGCTGAAACGGAATCTTCCCTCCCCGCCGCCTGCTTTCTTCGCCACTGCAGCTCCACCGTCAGAGGTTTTGGGGAGAATTCTCCTTATTGCACCTCAATTGATGAATGCTCCTCCTTTATTGCATGAATGTCTAATTCGTCCGTTCCATCAATTAGCCAATTAGGTGAGAAACGGGAGAGAACGGTGGACACGCAGCTATGAGAGACTCTCCTGAAAATCTGGAGACTGGGAGAGGAGGAGAGAGAGAGAGGAAAAAAAGAGGGAGAAAGTGAGAGGGGACATATGATGCTGAGCGGCACAAAGTGATCGTGGGGAGTTGTCTCCTTTTCATTGCCCCCTCTAACATAAGAAGTGCCTGACTCTATACACTTGTCTACCAGATACAGCCCAGGAGCTTACAGACAAAAATAATATGTAAATTCTTGGTAGGCTACGTACACTGTAAAGGGGTTGCCGTGAATTTGACAGTAGCTTACAGGCAGCTCACTGGCAAGTAAGTTAGGCATACTGTATTTCATATTGCAGTCCACCTTCTGTAATCTAAATACACCATAAAATCGAGTACTGTGTAATGAAACACCATACAATATCATAAAATGGATTATATTATGTGTAAAAAAGTAAATGCTACCGTAACCATGATGAATGGATGAATAAATGAAATTCATTAATGGGAGGGGTTTGTACTTCACAGTATTTTACTGTAATTACAAAGGATTGGTGCAAGCAGGTTGGCTGCTAGGTAATGCACAGCAAACATTAACTGTTGAATCAACAATGACAGTGTTACATGTAACACTGGGCCAGTGTCTTCGAAGGTTCACAGTTTTGTTACACTTTGTCGGTGTGCGACATCATCTATAATATTTTGTCTGTTCAAAATTATTTTGACCAGCAGGTGCCACTAGTGTACACTGTGTCGATCAAAGCCTCGAGTAATGAACCTATTTTCGACACAATTGGCTGGAAATGCTAAATGCTTTTGGAAGCTTAGTATCCCCATCACTATTAGGAACCTCCTGGTTTCCAGAACACATCAAGGTCTGCAAGTCACATTATGTTGTTGTCCGAAAGCAAAACAACTGTATTGAAGTCACACCGAGCTGTCGAACTGCAGGTGAAATTTGACTTCAATTACTGTACCTATGTATGTTACACTATCTTTAGTAATTTCAGAAAATGCTGTTATAATGACATTGTTATTCCTATATATGGGAATTTAACACTAATAGTGTCTGTATTGAATTTACAGAATAGGGTAGTGGCCAATCCTCAAATTGTGCTTTAGTTTTTGAGAAACCCCTACGCGAGGGAGAACAAAACAGAAGCATGTTTTTTCAGATCTCTGTCTCCCTTTTTACATGTATGAAATGGATGGTTGTGAAAAAATATTTTACTGCAAAAATGGTTGAATGTATAGATTTTGTGACACACCCCTCAACTCAAAAAGCGCATAATAATACCTGGATGGAGGATGGTGGGCAAGAATTTGGAATACAAGTACTCAGTTGTCTGCACTACATACACAAATAAATAGCATTAGGATATCTTAATGCAGATTGGAAATATAGACAGTTAAACACAGAGATACAACAGCCAGAAATATAAACTATGAATGTTTATGATGAATGTAAGCTTTACTTTTTGGTAGTTGATTAATATACAACTTTCCAATATTCCTCTGTCCAATATCTGTGTTCTTTTGCCCATCTTAATCTTTTATTTTTATTCACCAGTCTGAGGTATGGCTTTTTCTTTGCAACTCTGCCTAGAAAGCCAGTATCCCAGAGTCACCTCTTCACTGTAGACGTTGAGACTGGTGTTCTGCGGGTACTATTTAATGAAGCTGCCAGTTGAGGACTTGTGAGGCGTCTGTTTCTCAAACTAGACGCTCTAATGTACTTGTCCTCTTGCTCAGTTGTGCACCGAGGCCTCCCACTCCTCTTTCTATTCTGGTTAGAGCTTCTGTGAATGGAGTAGTACACAGCGTTATACGAGATTTTCAGTTTCTTGGCAATTTCTCCCATGGAATGGCCTTCATTTCTCAGAACAAGAATAGACTGGCGAGTTTCAGAATAAAGGTCTTTGTGTATGGCCATTTTGAGCCTGTAATCGAACCCACTAATGCTGATGCTCCAGATACTCAACTAGTCTAAAGGCGGCCAATTTTATTGCTTCTTTAATCAGGACAAAGGTTTTCAGCTGTGCTAACATAATTGCAAAAGGGTTTTCTAATGATCAATTAACCTTTTAAAATTATGAACTTGGATTAGCTAACACAACATGCCATTGGAACACAGGAGTGATGGTTGCTGATAATGGGCTTCTGTACACCTATGTAGCTATTCCATTACAAATCCGCCGTTTCCAGCTACAATAGTAATTTACAACATTAACAATGTCTACACTGTATTTCTGATCAATTTGATGTTATTTTTATGGACAAAAAATGTGCTTCCCTTTCAAAAACAAGGACATTTCTAAGTGACCCCATGGGGGATTGGAAATGATGCAGACAAGTACATGGATGGAAGCAACAATCTATCTGCAGTATTAAAGCTGATCCACCCCTTAAAAAAAATACTAAAAATAATAATGCTATTTCTAAGGCCCTCTAAGCAGAGAGTATTTTTGCCATAGTGATTGATTGTGGTAAGGAGCCACACATGCAATGCTATTTATTTGTTGTGGACCTTCCCCAATTTGCACCTGGCAGAGTGTGGGAAAATGCAGATTGTTTTTACAATGTATCAAAATAATGTATGAAAATAATTTATTGTAATAACATTGTGCATGTTCACACACTACAAAGGGTAAAGGGGGTGAGAAAAGCAGGAGACAGGCAGGGAGACAAATCAAAACAAATCAGACAGGTTCTTGGTGCTATGTTGAAACAGCAGGCCCAGGGAGGAGGAAGACAGAGTGAAGGCACACAGCAAACCTTTTTGTTGCATTTTTGCTTGTTTTCACCTACACACACACATACTTTTACACACTTGTATTACCCTTGGACACCACATATGTAACATAAATGTGTAGGGGGGTGCAGAGTGTGCAGAGTGTGCACTCAATGAAAATGTGTTATTTTAAATGTTCTTCACAGAAAACGAGCCAAGACCAATGAGTCTCAGGTTGAAAAAATAATTAATTGCATCAATTTTCTTTTAGTAAACATAAAAATTGGTCTCACAGACCCAAACACCACACAAGGGTTAAAATGTACCTTATTAATAGCAGTGTTGGGCGATATGGTAAGCCATTGTCAATCAATCAATCAATAATAAAATAATACTCGCAGCAATAGTTTATCTTTAACTCACAATCTGCGGATACTATGCGATTAGAAAGGTTCAAAATGTATGCAAAACATCACAGCACAGTTGAAAAATATACTGCACATGGAAACCAAACGAGGGGTGTCTATGGTGATAGGTTGGATGGGCTGAGAGTGGCTGAGGGGTTGGATTAAAGAGTGGTAATGTATTATTATGTGATTGCTGTATATAAATGTAACATGGATGTAAAATGTATATGTCAAATGTATCTGTAGCAGAAAAGCTGTAAAAAAAAAAAGTGTCCTCTGATGGGTTGATAAAAAAAAAATAAACCAGTAAGGTAACACTTTACCTTACAGTAAGTGTGCATTAATTAATGTAACTAAATAGTAATACATGTATTTATAACATAGTAATTACATGTAGCTACTATGTAATTAGACTGTAATATGTGTTTAGCAGTATAGGTTATCACACAATTGGAACAAGGATATGTAATTAAGAATCAGCTTGTCAGAGGTTATTCCACATAGTAATTCCACATGATGTATGTATATGTAATTACAAGATGTCTTGTTCCAAATGTAACTAACATGTTCTATAATTACACTTTTGCAGTCTCCTTGTTACATGTAACTACATATGTCACTACAACCAAAATAAGTTAGGCCGGGACTCCGTCAGCTGTGGTAACAATGCACAACCCTATCATTAACTACAGCTTCAGTAATCTTATTTCCATATTATTTGGCATAAGCATAATTAAAAGTAAGACCAATGTATTTACAATGGATATGCATTTAACTATAATGTACCTACACAGGAACAAGCAACTTAATGTAAAGTGAAACACATAATGGTATAACCTTTGTAAATAATATGTACCTGTGTAGGTACAAGGGATTTTGGGTTTATTTCCTTGGCATTAAAGGTGTAATGTAAGTGAAAAGATGTTCAAAACAATGTCATGTATAATGTTAATGTAGATACTCATGAGCAAGCAGCTTCAAATAAAGTGAAACACAGTAGGGTAAACCTTTTTATTACAGTCATTGGGAAAATACACTTCAATGTAGAATAAATGTTGTTGCAACACATGTAAGTGTAGTTACACTGTATTTTCAATGCAATTACATATTTCACAGGATATATCAAAATGTTAGTTTGTACTATGTAGTTATAAAGAAAAGTATCATAACTACTATGTTTCTAAAGAGGAACAAGCAACTTAATGTAAAATGAAACACGTCGTGACTTACTCATGTTATTACTATGTAGATACTTTGTTACAATGATGGCAGACACCCAATATAGTACTTGTAGTTGTGATCAATGGGAATCTATCGCAATCTAGGAAGAATGTTGTTACAGCACCTTTAAATGTACTTGCTGTGTACTTTCAATATTTTGCAGGGTATATAAAAATGTCAGTTATTACAATGTAATTTATAAAGAAAAGTATTGTAATTACAATGTTTCTACACAGGAACAAGCAACTTAATGTAAAGTGTAACACATTGTGAATTACTCATGTAATTACTGTGTTACAATAATGGCAGACACCCAATACAGTACTTGTAGTTGTAATCAATGAGAATCTATCGCAATCTAGGAAAAACGTTGTTACAGCACCTTAAAGTGTAATTACTATGTACTTTCAATAGTATTCAATATTTTGCAGGGTATATCAAAAGTTTAGCTATTACAATGTATTGACAGCTATTTAAATTCACCCGGCAAAGTACCTGGCACTGGGTACTCCCGGCTCCATCGGGCAAGTGTTTGGCATGTTTTCACAAACGCGACCACACTTGAAATGTATATATATTTTTTAACATATTTGGAATTGAATGTCTTCTTGAGGCACTGTGCAACAAACAACTAATCTGCAAGTAATCTATTCACAAATGAAATGGAAAGGTCTCAGTTATAACTCAGATAATTCATCACAGTAGGCTCTTTTTTGAAAGATAACTTATGTGACAAGCAATGTCTGATCTTACAGCTTGGAATGATCTTGACAAAACATTTCCCCTAGGGCAGGCCTGGGCAAAGACCGACCCGGGGGCCATATGCGGCTTGATTCAATACGGCCCGCGGAATCCTGCTCAGATCAAAGAATTTGTGATTGTAAAGTTTTGAAAAACGTATTTGTTATTCAAATGAAAAGCCCAGCCCAATGAATACTTGCTTTTGTGTAATGATTTAACTCCCACCGCTTGTGGTACATTTATTTTGAAGGCACGTATAAATAACTGCACGGGGACAGACAGGCTGACACACACGTCACAGTTACAAATAGTAGCCATCTAGAAATTGCGAAAATATGGGTTTTTCAAAGATTTAAAAGGACAGGAAAGTAGACAATGAATGTAGAGTGTTCCAGCAAGAGTGGACATCGAAATATGTATTTATTGAGGTATCAGGGAAAGCTGTGTGCTTAGTGTGCAAAGAGAGCATCGCTGTCTTGAAAGACTACAACTTATCCCGACACTTCCAGATGAAGCATGCAGAGAAATATAAGAATGTCTTCTGAGCAGAGGGCAATTGCATCGAAAGAGTTGCTTTCTCAGTTGCAAAAGCAGCAGGGACTTTTCACAAAACTGCATTCAGCAAACGACAGAATTGCGAGAGCTGGCTATGTACTGTCCCACAAAATTGCTAAACATAGCAAGATATTTGCTGAGGGCGAATTCATTAAACAATGTTTAATTGACTCTGCAGCAATACCTTGCTCTGACAAGAAAGAGCTGTTTGAAAATGTTTCCCTGTCAAGACAAACAGTGGCCCGGCATCTTGAGGACATCGCAGAGAATATGGAACAGCAGTTGAAAGACAAGGTAAAGGATTTCACCCATTTCTCCTTGGCCCTGGTTGAGAGCAGTGATGCATGTAACACGACACAGTTGATATTCTTAAGAGGCATAACCCCAGACTTTGAAATTTAAGAGGAGCTTGCTTCAGCGCAGTCAATGAAGAGCATAAACACAGGGAAAGATTTATTGGAGGAAGTTAACAAGTGTGTGGCAACGCTGGAACTGAGTTTTGAAAAGTTATCGAGAAAGCGTTGACCTTTTGAAAAGGATACAAGATCAAGTAGCTGTGCTGAACCCAGATCAAAAAAGTACTTTCCTGCATTGCATTATTCATCAGGAGGTGCTCTGTAAATGTGTTCTGAAAATAAGACATGTTGTAGATACAGTCACTAAAGTGGTAAATGTCATAAGTGCTAAATATTTAAACTACAGGCAGTTTGTATCTGTCATGTTTCAGGTAAGACCCAGATGCAGACAGTGTCAAAGTAACAAAAGTGTATTACTAGTTCGGGCAGGCAAAATGACAGGTCAAGGGCAGGCAGAGGTCAGAAATCCAGAAAGGGTGCAAAAGGTTTAGAACGTCGGGCAGTCTCAGGGTCAGAGCAGGCAGGGGTCAATAATCCTGTGTAATGTGGCAAGGTACAGAACGGCAGGCAGGCTCAAGGTCAGTGTAGGCAGAATGGTCAAAACCGGGAAAAACTAGAAAACATGAACTAGAACAGACAGGAGCAAGGGGAAAAACACTGGTAGGTTTCACAAAACACAACGAACTTGCAACAGACAAACAGAACACAGGTATAAATACACTGGGGATGATGGGGAAGATTGGCGACACCTGGAGGGGGGTGGAGACAAGCACAAAGACAGGTGAAACAGATCAGGGTGTGACAGTCTCACAGTCGGGTCATGTAGATCTCCCCTACCACACAATCGTGAGATTGCTGATTTTGGGGAAGGTGCTTTAACCTGTCAAGGTATAGGGGGCAGTATTTTCGATTTCGGATGAAAGCGTGCCCAGAGTAAACTGCCTAATACTCGGGCCCAGAGTCAAATATTTGCATTTTATTAGTAGATTTCGATAGAAAACACTCTGAAGTTTCTAAAACTGTTTGAATGATGTCTGTGAGTATAACAGAACTCATATGGCAGGCAAAAACCTGAGAAAAATCCAACCAGGAAGTGTGGAAATCTGAGAATTGTAGTTCTTTTGAATCCCTATCAGAACTACAGTGTCTGTGGGGTCACGTTGCACTTCCTAAGGCTTCCATTGGCGTGTCAAAAGCCTTCAGAAAGTTTCCGTCATTCTCCTGTTACTAGGCAGAAAATAGTAGCTCAGTCAATGGGTGGACTGCCTGGGACCAGTGAGTTGTTTACTGTGCAGGCACGTTTGGCGCACCCCTCCTTTTTCTCCTGGAATGAATACGCTATTGTCCGGTTGGAATATTATCGCATTTTTACGTTGAAAATACCCTAAAGATTGATTGTAAACAACATTTGACATGTTTCTACGAACGGAAATGGAACTATTTGACTTTGTCTCTGGTACTGTGCTCACGCGTTATGCCTTTGGATTGTGATCTGAACGCACGAACAAAACGGAGGTATTTGGACATAAATATGGAGTATTTCGAACAAAAATAACATTTCTTGTGGAAGTAGGAGTCCTCGGAGTGCATTCTGACGAAGATCAGCAATGGTAAGAGAATATTTATAATACTAATTCAGTGTTTTGTTGATGCCAGAACTTGGTGGGTAGCTGTATAGCTTGCTTCGATGGCTGAGCTATGTACTCAGAATATTGAACAATGTGCTTTCTCCGTAAAGTTATTTTGAAATCTGACAAAGCGGTTGCGTCAAGGAGTAGTGTGTCTATAAATCTTTCAATAACTGTTGTAAATTTTATCAACGTTTATGATGAGTATTTTTGTAAATTTATGTGCACATTCACGGAACGTTTTGGTGGAAATACATTTTCTGAACATCACGCGCCAATGTAAAATGCTGTTTTTGGATATAATATGAACTTTATCGAGCAAAACATACATGTATTGTATAACATGAAGTCCTATGAGTGCCATCTGATGAAGATCATCAAAGGTTAGTGAATATTTTAGCTGTACTTTTGGTTTTTATGATGCATGTCCTTGCTTGGAAAATGGCTGTGTGGATTTTCTTGTGAAGTTTGTCCTAACAATCTAATTATGCTTTCGCCGTAAAGCCTTTTTGAAATCGGACAATGTGGTTAGATAAACGAGAGTCTTATCTTTAAAATGATGTAAAATAGTTGACTGTTTGAGAAAATGAAATTATGATATTTTTGCTGTTTTGTATTTTGCGCCATGCTATTTCACTGGCTGTTGAATAGTGTGGGACGGTCACGTCCCACCTAGCCCAGAGAAGTTAAAGGGTGTGTGACTTGAAGTCAGAGATTGCTGAGTTTTTGCAAATGAAAGGAAAATATGTGGATTTCCCTCAACTGCAAGATAAAGATTGGTTGGTTGATTTTGCCTTCACCGTGGACTTCATGGCCCTCATGAATGAACTGAATTCCAAACTACAAGGGAAGGGTCTTTTTGCACATCAGATGTACATCCTTGTTAAAGCCTTCAAGGGAAAATTACTCCTCCTGACCCGCCAAGTAGAAGCCAACAATCTCACCCACCTTCCGACATTACTAGTCTGTTCCCCATCAGATGACCATCAAGAGAAGTATACATCGCTGCTGCATGCTTTGAACAGTGAGTTTTCCTGTCGTTTTGAGGATTTCAAAGTATAGGAAAATAACATGCTGTTGGTTTCCTCTCCTTTCACCTTGAATGTGGATAACGCTCCCACTGACCTGCAATTTGAGCTTATCGATCTTCAGTATGATGCAGTGATTGGAGAACTATTCAAAACAATGTCACTGACGAGTACCTATCATCTCTCGATGAACAAAACTTTCCAAAGATTAGGAGTCATGCTCAGAAGATGTTTGTACTGTTTGGCTCAACCTATGTATGTGAACAGACATTTTCAGTGATGAAATATAACACAGATCATCTCATACTGATTCTCACCTCTCAGCAATCCTGCGCATAGCAACGTCAGAAACTATACTTGACTTCACTGCTCTAGTCATTGCCCGTCAGAGACTTCACTCCTCACACTGATTGAGTTGGGTCAATGGAATGTTGACCTCTCATGAAGCTAGTCTAGCCTGCTTCAGGAACAGCTAGCTAACTAACCAATAAAATACAGTGGGTGGTCCGCCCAGTCCTAACTAGGGTACCTAGACCCGATTTAAACTGGTTACTACTCTTGCCCAGAAACGAGAATATGCATATAATTAGTAGACTTGGATAGAACACACTCTAAAGTTTCTAAAACTGTTTGAATGGTGTCTGTGAGTATAACAGAACTCATATGGCAGGCCAAAACCTGAGAAAACTCCATACAGGAAGCGCCCTGTCTGACAATTTGTTCTCCTTCTGTGGCATCTCTATCAAAAATACAGCATCTCTGCTGTAACGTGACATTTTATAAGGCTTCCATTGGCTCTCAGAAGGCGCCAGAAAGTGGAATGACTTCTCTCCTGTCTCTGGGCGAAAAACAACAGGAGATTTTGTGAGTGGTCAGGCTGAGAACAGTGACACTGGAGATGGCGTTCATATGAATTCTCCATTTTTTTCTTTCAGCCTTTGAATGAATACAACGTCGCCCGGTTGGAATATTATCGCTATTTTACGAGAAAAATAGCATAAAAATGTATTTTAAACAGCGTTTCACATGCTTCGAAGTACGGTAATGGAATATTTTGAAATGTTTTGTCACGAAATGCTCACGCGTCACCCTTCGGATACTGACCTGAACGCACGAACAAAACGGAGGTATTTGAATATAACTATGGATTATTTCGAACCAAAACAACATTTGTTGTTGAAGTAGAAGTCCTGAGAGTGCATTCTGATGAAGAACAGCAAAGGTTATCCAATTTTTCTTATAGTAAATCTGAGTTTGGTGAGGGCCAAACTTGGTTGGTATCAAATTAGCTAGCCGTGATGGCCGGGCTATGTACTCAGAATATTGCAAAATGTGCTTTCGCCGAAAAGCTATTTTTAAATCCGACACCGCGATTGCATAAAGGAGTTCTGTATCTATAATTCTTAAAATAATTGTTATGTATATTGTGAACGTTAATCGTGAGTAATTTAGTAAATTCACCGGAAGTTTGCGGTGGTTATGCTAGTTCTGAATATCATATCTAATGTAAAAGCTAGTTATTGATATAAATATGAACTTGATTGAACAAAACATGCATGTTTTGTAAAATATAATGTCCTAGGAGTGTGATCTGATGAAGATCATCAAAGGTTAGTGCTGCATTTAGCTGTGGTTTTTTTTTTTTTTACATATATGCTTGCTTTGAAAATGGCTGTGTGATTATTTCTGGCAGGGTACTCTCCTGACATGATCTAATGTTTAGCTTTCGCTGTAAAGCCTTTTTGAAATCGGACAATGTGGTTAGATTAAAATGGTGTAAAATAGCAAATGTCCCACCTTGCCCAGGGTTAAAAGCTTAACGTCTTGTTAATCCAGCCACTTTGTCAGATTTCAAAAAGGCTTTACGGCGAAAGTACACCATGCATTTATCTGAGGACAGCGCCCCGCACACAAAAGCATTACATACATTACCAACCAAGCAGAGGCGTCACGAAAGTCAGAAATAGCAATAAAATAATTCACTTACCTTTGAAGATCTTCATCTGGTTGCAATCACAAGGGTCCCAGCTACAGAACAAATGGTCCTTTTGTTTGATAAAGTCCTTCTTTATATCCCCAAAAAGTCAGTTTAACCTCTCTAGGGTAGGTGGCACCAAATCGTCCCACCTACGTAACAGCCAGTGGAATCCTGTGGCGCGTTATTCAAATACCTTAGAAATGTTATTACTTCAATTTCTCAAACATATGACTATTTTACAGCATTTTAAAGACAAGACTCTCGTTAATCTAACCACACTGTCTGATTTCAAAAAGGCTTTACAACGAAAGCAAAACATTAGATTCTGTCAGCAGAGTACCAAGCCAGAAATAATCAGACACCCATTTTTCAAGCTAGCATATAATGTCACAAAAACCCAGAAGACAGCTAAATGCAGCACTAACCTTTGATGATCTTCATCAGATGACACACCTAGGACATTATGTTATACAATACATGCATGTTTTGTTCAATCAAGTTCATATTTATATCAAAAAACAGCTTTTTACATTAGCATGTGACGTTCAGAACTAGCATACCCCCCGCAAACTTCCGGGGAATTTGCTAACAATTTACTAAATTACTCACGATAAACGTTCACAAAAAGCATAACAATTATTTTAAGAATTATAGATACAGAACTCCTCTATGCACTCGATATGTCCGATTTTAAAATAGCTTTTTGGTGAAAGCACATTTTGCAATATTCTATGTACATAACCCAGCCATCACGGGCTAGCTATTTAGACACCCGGCAAGTTTAGCACTCACCAATATCAGATTTACTATTACAAAAGTTTGATTACCTTTTCTTGTCTTCGTCAGAATGCACTCCCAGGACTGCTACTTCAATAACAAATGTTGGTTTGGTCCAAAATAATCCATCGTTATATCCGAATAGCGGCGTTTTGTTCGTGCGTCCCAGACACTATCCGAAATGGTAAATCAGGGTCGGGCGCATGGTGCAATTCGTGACAAAAAAAATCTAAATATTCCATTACCGTACTTCGAAGCATGTCAACCGCTGTTTAAAATCCATTTTTATGCCATTTTTCTCGTAAAAAAGCGATAATATTCCGACCGGGAATGTCCATTTAGCTAAACAGAGGAAAGAAAACAAAGCTTTCGGTCGACGCGGGCACGAGCCTGAGTCTCACAGTACTGTAACCAGCCACTACCCAAACACGCTACTTTGTTTCAGCCAGAGCCTGCAAAGCCACGATTCAGCATTTTGCCGCCTTCTGAGAGCCTATGGCAGCCGTAGGAAGTGTCACGGGACAGCTAAGATCCTCACTCTTCAATAAACAGAGACAAGAAGAACGACACCTTGTCAGACAGGCCACTTCCTGCATGAAATCTTCTCAGGTTTTTGCCTGCCATATGAGTTCTGTTATACTCACAGACACCATTCAAACAGTTTTAGAAACTTTGGAGTGTTTTCTATCCAAAGCCAATAATTATATGCATATTCTAGTTACTGGGCAGGAGTAGTAACCAGATTAAATCGGGTACGTTTTTATCCAGCCGTGTCAATACTGCCCCCTAGCCCTAACAGGTTAAACACTTCCACTCAATCTGACCAATTACAATCAACTTTATGATCATGATACATTTAATTTCACGCCCTGACCATAGAGAGCCCTCGGGGTTCTCTATGGTGTTTTAGGTCAGGGTGTGACTAGCGGGATTTCTAGTTTATTTCTATGTTGGTGTACAGTGAGGGAAAAAAGTATTTGATCCCCTGCTGATTTTGTACGTTTGCCCACTGAAAAAGAAATGATCAGTATATAATTTTAATGGTAGGTTTATTTGAACAGTGAGAGACAGAATAACAACAACAAAAAAATCCAGAAAAACTCATGTCAAGAATGTTATAAAATGATTTGATTTTAATGAGATATATAAGTATTTGCCTCCTCTGCAAAACATTTTTTTGTCACGAAATGCGCCATGCGTGCGACCGTTATTTACCATTTCGGATAGTTTCTGGAACGCACGGACAAAACGACGCTATTCGGATATAACGATGGATTATTTGGGACAAAACCAACATTTGTTATTGAAGTAGAAGTCCTGGGAGTGCATTCTGACGAAGAACAGGAAAGGTAAGACCATTTTTCTTATAGTAAATCTGATTATGGTGAATGCTAAACTTGCTGGGTGTCTAAATAGCTAGCCCTGTGATGCCGGGCTATGTACTTAGAATATTGCAAAATGTGCTTCATCCGAAAAGCTATTTTAAAATCGGACATATCGAGTGCATAGAGGAGTTCTGTATCTATAATTCTTAGAATAATTGTTATGCTTTTTGTGAACGTTTATCGTGAGTAATTTAGTAAATTCACCGGAGGTTTGCGGGGGGTATGCTAGTTCTGAACGTCACATGCTAATGTAAAAAAGCTGGTTTTTGATATAAATATGAACTTGATTGAACAAAACATGCATGTATTGTATAACATAATGTCCTAGGGTTGTCATCTGATGAAGATCATCAAAGGTTAGTGCTGCATTTAGCTGTCTTCTGGGTTTTTGTGACATTATATGCTAGCTTGAAAAATGGGTGTCTGATTATTTCTGGCTGGGTAGTCTGCTGACATAATCTAATGTTTTGCTTTCGTTGTAAAGCCTTTTTGAAATCGGACAGTGTGGTTAGATTAACGAGAGTCTTGTCTTTAAATAGCTGTAAATTAGTCATATGTTTGAGAAATTGAAGTAATAGCATTTCAAACGTTTTGAAAATCGCGCCACAGGATTCAACTGGCTGTTACGTAGGTGGGACGAATTCGTCCCACCTAGCCCAGACAGGTTAATGCTAAATGTGGCTGCTAGAATCCTGACTGGAACCAAAAAATTTGATCATATTACTCCAGTGCTAGCCTCCCTACACTGGCTTCCTGTTAAGGCAAGGGCTGATTTCAAGGTTTTACTGCTAACCTACAAAGCATTACATGGGCTTGCTCCTACCTATCTTTCCAATTTGGTCCTGCCATACATACCTACATGTATGCTACGGTCACAAGGCGCAGGCCTCCTAATTGTCCCTAGAATTTCTAAGCAAACAGCTGGAGACAGGGCTTTCTCCTATAGAGCTCCATTTTTATGGAATGGTCTGCCTACCCATGTGAGAGACGCAGACTCGGTCTCAACCTTTAAGTCTTTACTGAAGACTTATCTCTTCAGTAGGTCCTATTATTGAGTGTAGTCTGGCCAGGAGTGTGAAGGTGAACGGAAAGGCACTGGAGTAACGAACCGCCCTTGCTGTCTCTGCCTTGCCGGTTCCCCTCTCTCCACTGGGATTCTCTGCCTCTAACCCTATTACAGGGGCTGAGTCACTGGCTTACTGGTGCTCTTCCATGCCGTACCAAGGAGGGGTGCATCACTTGAGTGGGTTGAGTCACTGACGTGGTCTTCCTGTCTGGGTTGGCGCCTCACCTTGGGTTTGTGCCGTGGCGGAGATCTTTGTGGGCTATACTCGGCATTGTCTCAGGATGGTAAATTGGTGGATGAAGATATCCCTCTAGTGGTGTGGGGGCTGTGCTTTGGCAAAGTGAGTGGGGTTATATCCTGCCTGTTTTGCCCTGTCCGGGGGTATCATCGTACGGGCCACAGTGTCTCCTGACCCCTCCTGTCTCAGCCTCCAGCATTTATGCTGCAGTAGTTTATGTGTCGGTGGGCTAGTGTCAGTCTGTTATATCTGCAGTATTTCTCCTGTCTTATCCGGAGTCCTGTGTGAATTTAAGTATGCTCTCTCTAATTCTCTCTTTCTTTCTTTCTTTCTTTCTTTCTCTCTCTCGGAGGAACTGAGCCCTTCAGTGAGGGAAAAAAGTATTTGATCCCCTGCTGATTTTGTATGTTTGCCCACTGACAAAGAAATGATCAGTCTATAATTTTAATGGTAGGTTTATTAGAACAGTGAGAGACAGAATAACAACAAAAACATCCAGAAAAGTGGATGTCAAAAATTTTATAAAAAGATTTTCATTTTAAATAGGGAAATATGAATTTGACCTCTCTGTAAAACATGACTTAGTACTTGGTGGCAATCACAAAGGTCAGACGTTTCTTGTAGTTGGCCACCAGGTTTGCACACATCTCAGGAGGGATTTTGTCCCACTCCTCTGCAGATTTTCTCCAAGTCATTAAGGTTTCGAGGCTGACGTTTGGCAATTCGAACCTTCAGCTCCCTCCACAGATTTTCTATGGGATAAAGGTCTGGAGACTGTCTAGGCCTCTTCAGGACCTTAATGTGCTTCTCCTTGAGCTACTCCTTTGTTGCCTTGGCTGTGTGTTTTGGGTCATTGTCATGCTGGAATACCCATCCACGACCCATTTTCAATGCCCTGGATGAGGGAAGGAGGTTCTCACCCAAGATTTGACAGTACATGGCCCCGTCCATCGTCCCTTTGATGGGGTGAAGTTGTCCTGTCCCCTTAGCAGAAAAACACCCCCAAAGCATAATGTTTCCACCTCCATGTTTGATGGTGGGGATGGTGTTCTTGGGGTCATAGGCAGCATTCCTCCTCCTCCAAACACGGCGAGTTGAGTTGATGCCAAATAGCTCCGTTTTGGTCTCATCTGACCACAACACTTTCACCCAGTTGTCCTCTGAATCATTCATGTTCATTGGCAAACTTCAGACGGCGATGTATATGTGCTTTCTTGAGCAGGGGGACCTTGCGGGCGCTGCAGGATTTCAGTCCTTCACGGCATAGTGTGTTACCAATTGTTTTCTTGGTGACTATGGTCCCAACTGCCTTGAGATCATTGACAAGATCCTCCCGTGTAGTTCTGGGCTGATTCCTCACCAGTTTCATGTTCATTCCAACTCCATGAGGTGAGATCTTGCATGGAACCCTAGGCCGAGGGAGATTGACACTTCTTTTGTGTTTCTTCCATTTGCAAATAATTGCACCAACTGTTGTCACCTTCTCACCAAGCTGCTTGGTGATGGTCTTGTAGCCCATTCCAGCCATGTGTAGGTCTACAATCTTGTCCCTGACATCCTTGGAGAGCTCTTTGGTGTTGGCCATGGTGGAGAGTTTGGAATCTGATTGATTGATTCCTTCTGTGGACAGGTGTCTTTTATACAGGTAACAAGCTGAGATTAGGAGCACTCCCTTTAACCTGTTATGGCTAGGGGGCAGTATTTTCACGGCCGGATAAAACACGTACCCGATTTAATCTGATTATTACTCCTGCCCAGAAACTAGAATATGCATATAATTATTAGCTTTGGATAGAAAACACTCCAAAGTTTCTAAAACTGTTTGGATGGTGTCTGTGAGTATAACAGAACTCATTTGGCAGGCCAAAACCTGAGAAGATTCTGTACAGGAAGTACCCTGTCTGACCATTTCTTGCCCTTCTTGATTATCTCTATCCATTACAGGGGATCTCTGCTGTTACGTGACACTTCCTACGGCTCCCATGGGATCTCAGAAGGTGGCAAAAAGCTGAATCGTGGCTTTGCAGGCTGTGGCTGAAAAACATTAGCGCGTTTGGATAGTGGCCAGTAACAGTACTATGAGACTCAGGCTCGTGCACGAGGGGATCCCATGCTTTTATTTTCTCTCTCTTTGTACGTATACACGCTTCCCCAGGCAGAATATTTTTTCGAGAAAAATGGCATAAAAATGTATTTTAAACAGCGGTTGACATGCTTCGAAGTACGGTAATGAAATATTTAGAAATCTTTTGTCACGAAATGCGCCATGCTCGTGACCCTTATTTACACTTCGGATAGTGTCTTGAACGCACGAACAAAACGCCGCTGTTTGGATATAACTATGGATTATTTTGGACCAAACCAACATTTGTTATTGAAGTAGAAGTCCTGGGAGTGCATTCTGACGAAGAACAACAAAGGTAATCAAACTTTTCTAATAGTAAATCGGAGTTTGGTGAAGGCTAAACTTGCTGGGTGTCTAAATAGCTAGCCCTGTGATGCCGGGCTATCTACTGAGAATATTGCAAAATGTGCTTTCACCGAAAAGCTATTTTAAAATCGGACATATCGAGTGCATAGAGGAGTTCTATATCTATAATTCTTAAAATAATTGTTATGCTTTTTGTGAACGTTTATCGTGAGTAATTTAGTAAATTCACCAGAAGTTTGCGGGGGGTATGCTAGTTCTGAACGTCACATGCTAATGTAAAAAAGCAGTTTTTTTATATAAATATGAACTTGATTGAACAAAACATGCATGCATTGTATAACATAATGTCCTAGGGTTGTCATCTGATGAAGATCATCAAAGGTTAGTGCTGCATTTAGCTGTGGTTTTGTTTTTTGTGACATTATATGCTAGCTTGAAAAATGGGTGTCTGATTATTTCTGGCTGGGTACTCTGCTGACATAATCTAATGCTGTAAAATAGTCATATGTTTGAAAAATTTAAGTTTTCGGATTTTAGAGGAGTTTGTATTTCGCGCCACACCCATCATTGGATATTGGAGCAGGTGTTCCGCTAGCGGAACGTCTAGATGTAAGAGTTAACCTCTTGGGGCTAGGTGGGACGCTAGCGTGCCACCCGTGGTGCACTCCATCAACAGCAGGTGCATTTCAAGAGCGGCAAATTTGAATCCAAATAAATGTCAAAATTCAAATTTTTCAAAAATACAACTATTTTACACCATTTGAAAGATAAACATCTCCTTAATCTAACCACGTTTTACGATTTCAAAAAGGTTTTACGGCGAAAGCATAAATTTAGAGTATGTTAGGACAGTACATTTACAAGAGTTGTGTGTAATGTTTTGTCAAGTCAAAGACAGGGTCACCAAAACCATAAAACCAGCTAAAATGATGCACTAACCTTTTACAATCTCCATCAGATGACACTCCTAGGACATTATGTTAGACAATGCATGCATTTTTAGTTCTATCAAGTTCATATTTATATCCAAAAACAGCGTTTTACTATGGCATTGATGTTGAGGAAATCGTTTCCCTCCAATAACCGGCAGTCAAGTCAGCGTCACAAATTAAATAATTAAAATTAGAAAACATTGGTAAAATATTATATTGTCATTTAAAGAATTATAGATTTACATCTCTTGAACGCAATCAACTTGCCAGATTTAAAAATAACCTTACTGGGAAATCACACTTTGCAATAATCTGAGCACTGCGCCCAGAAAAATACGCGTTGCGATACAGACTAGACGTCATGTTGGGGAGATCTAAAATCGAAAATACTATGTAAATAATCCATTACCTTTGATTCTCTTCATCAGATGTCACTTCCAGGTATCACAGGTCCATAACGAATGTAGTTTTGTTCAAAAAAGCTCATCATTTATGTCCAAAAATCTCCGTCTCGTTAGCACATGATGTAAGCCAGCCGGACTTCTCGTCATGAACGAGGGGAAAAAATATATTTCCGTTCGTTCAAACATGTCAAACGTTGTATAGCATAAATCATTAGGGCCTTTTTTAACCAGAACATGAATAATATTCAAGGTGGACGAATGCATACTCTTTTATAACGTATTGGAACGAGGGTACCCAACATGAACTCGCGCGCCAGGTGTCTAATGGGACATCATCGTTCCATGGCTCTTGTTCGGTCAGATCTCCCTCCAGAAGACTCAAAACACTTTGTAAAGGCTGGTGACATCTAGTGGAAGCAATAGGAAGTGCCAAAATATTCCTAAGCCCCTGTGTTTTTCAATGGGATAGGTTTAAAGTCAATACAACACATCAGGTATCCACTTCCTGTCAGAAAATGTCTCAGGGTTTTGCCTGCCAAATGAGTTCTGTTATACTCACAGACACCATTCAAACAGTTTTAGAAACTTTAGAGTGTTTTCTATCCATATATAATAAGTATATGCATATTCTAGTTACTGGGTAGGATTAGTAACCAGATTAAATCGGGTACATTTTTTTTATCCAGACGTGCAAATGCTGCCCCCTAGACCCAACAGGTTAAGAGTGTGCTCCTAATCTCAGCTCGTTACCTGTATAAAAGACACCTGGGAGCCAGAAATCTTTCTGTTTGAGAGGAGGTCAAATACTTATTTCCCTCATTAAAATTCAAATCATTTTATAAAATTCGTTTTTCTGAATTTTTTGGTTGTTATTCTGTCTCTCACTGTTCAAATAAACCTACCATTAAAATTATAGACTGATCATTTCTTTGTCAGTGGGCAAATGTACAAAATCAGCAGGGGATCAAATACTTTTTTCCCTCACTGTAGGACCATGCCTCAGGACTACCTGGCATGATGACTCCTTGCTGTCCCCAGTCCGCCTGGCCGTGCTGCTGCTCCAGTTTCAACTGTTCTGCCTGCGGCTATGGAACCCTGACCTGTTCACCGAACGTGCTACCTGTCCCAGAGCTGCTGTTTTCAACTCTCTAGAGACAGCAGGAGCTGTAGAGATACTCTTAATGATCGGCTATGAAAAGCCAACTGACATTTAATCCTGACCTGTTGCACCCTCGACAACTACTGTGATTATTATTATTTGACCATGCCGGTAATTTATGCACATTTGAACATCTTGGCCATGTTCTGTTTATAATCTCCACCCGGCACAGCCAGAAGAGGCCTGGCCACCCCTCATAGCCTGGTTCCTCTCTAGGTTTCTTCCTAGGTTGTGGCCTTTCTAGGTAGTTTTTCCAAGCCACCGTGCTTCTATACCTGCATTGCTTGCTGTTTGGGGTTTTAGACTGGGTTTCTCTACAACACTTTGAGATATCAGCTGATCTAAGAAGGGCTATATAAATATTTTTGATTTAATTTTGAAATAATTTATGTCATCTATTTTGGAGAGCAACCTGTCAATTGCCTTTCCATTACAAATGTGAAATTTCGAAGTTGTTCCAAACTGCCCCATTTGATTTGAAGCCAAACTTTTTTTCCAAACTTTTTTTGGGGGGGGGATTTGCCTGTTTTGCATCTTATTTTGGCATTAATACATGACACATATCAGTTTGCAAAGAATGTAAAAAATAATATATATCATTCAGTTAATTAAGCCGCATGCAAACATGGTCGTTTTTGTTTTCTTGAGTAAGGCAGCTCCAAAATGCAGGTGTTTCAGCCTAGCTCAGTGCTTTCTGTGGTGGTGGGGCAAGCCAGCAGAAAATACGAAGCGTTGCGCCGTGAATGGGTCAGTGTTGTGTCACTCATGTTAACTTTACGTCACTGCCAAGTGTAAGAGGAGACATTGAAAATTCTAGCCCTTCGGCTGCTGCCATAGAAGTGCCCATCCAAGAAGGCCCAATATCATTGGCCACAAATAAAATTACGTCAAATTACGCTATTTGTACAGTAGCTTTGATTGGACTGATAATATCAACATCATACTTTCACAATCTTAGCTAGCAGTCATCATCATGAATCAAATTGACGATCTATTGGCAAGTCCTTTTTAATCCTTGTCACATGAAGAGAAATAATGAAGAGAAATTATAGATAAAACATATCGGTGCTCATCGGTCATTGGACATAAACATTAGACAACAAGTTGGAAATTGCAAATTCAACAAGTTCCTTCCTTTGAAAGGAGTCAGTGACAATGGCTGTGTGGTGCCAAATCTGGGATTATGGGGCTCTTCTCCAAATTTAAAATGATAAACATTCAACATTGGCCATGCTGTCTTTGATGAAAGATTTGTGCCGCACTCAAAACAATTGTTAACTCAGAGGACCGCCGCACCACCTTACAGATAAAGTGAGCCAAGCACAACAATGTGAGTCCAAAAATGTATTTTATGCTGCTGCATAAATTATGTAATATGCCAGAGAGATATGTATACTGTAGCTAAGAAAGTAGTACTAAGTGTATGTTGTGTAGTAAGCTGTTAGTAGCCCATGTGCCTCACCTTAATAATTTAGTCTATTTACCCCTCTTAATTTCGCCTACCATTCTGATTGTTCTACTGTAGCCTATAACCTGTTTCAGAGAAATGTAATCATGGAATATTGTAAGAGCTTTCATTGTATGCTTATATGCCCCTTTATTTATCCTACGGTTCTAACTTGGTGTACAGAGAGAGCACTGTAAGAACGGCCCATGTTCTGAATTCTGTCGGTGTACATTTCAAAAGTGCTAAACAAATAGTTCTATTGACTAACGTTACGTCCTTCTGAGCTCACTCATTGTGTTGATCGAAATTACGGATTGCCTCTTATCCGCTTGTCGTCCCCTTATGCCATAGTTTGTACATCTCAATTGTCATTAGAAACCACATTTGTTTAAGCAAGTTAGCCATATCAGCTATGTTGGACCTTGGACCTTTTTTAAAAATATTTTCAGTGGTATTGTTTACAAACACACCCCCATAAAGAAAATGAGAATTAAAAACAGGTTTAGCCCCTGGTTCGACCGTGATCTTGCAGAGTTACCCCACCTCAAGAATTTCATTTGGCGAATGACTCGGCACACGCGTACTCAGGCTGACTGGCTCTCGTTCAGGCAAATGAGAAATAAGTGCACTCATGCTATCCGAGTTACTTTAAGGAGCAATTCTCTCTCTGTGGGTCTAACCACAAAAAGTTCTGGAAGACAGTTAAAGGCCTGGAGAATAAACCCTCCTCGTCACAGCTGCCCATGTCCCTTAAAGTTGATGATGTGGTTGTTACTGACAAGAAGCACATGGCTGAGCTCTTTATTCACCACTTCATTAAGTCAGGATTCCTATTTGACTCAACCATACCTCCTCGTCCATCCAATATTTCCACATCTCCCACCCTTTCTAATGCAACAAGTAATGATGCTCCTCACTCTTTCCCCCTGCCCGGTACAAAGTTTCTCCCTGCAGGCGGTCACTGAGTCCGAGGTGCTAGAGGAGCTCCTTAAACTTGACCCGCAAAAAACATCTGGGTCAGATGGTTTAGACACTTTCTTCTTTAAGGTTGCTACACCTATCATCACCAAGCCTATCTCTGACCTTTTTAACCTGTTTCTCCTCTCTGGGGAGGTTCTCATTGCTTGGAAGGCAGCCACGGTTCATCCTTTATTGAGAAGGGGGAGATCAAGCTGATCCTAACTGTTATAGGCCTATTTCTATTTTGTCCTGTTTATCAAAAATGTTGGAAAAACTTGTCAATAATCAACCGACTGGCTTTCTTGATGTCTATAGTATTCTCTCTGGTATGCAATCTGGTTTCTGCTCAGGTTATGGATGTGTCACTGCAACCTTAAAGGTCCTCAACCTTAACTTCTCTAGGGTAGGGGGCAGTATTTTGACGTCCGGATGAAAGGCGTGCACATTTCTTAGTTCTGACTGTTTGTGACATTAGACTGTTGTGTGTTTTCAGACGGGAGGCAGGTGTGAGCTGTGGTTTGTTCATTGGAAGCACCATGAGGATAAATAATCTGGAGTACAGGCAAAAAAACATATTCTGGTGGCACACAGCCATCTCAGCAACCCTGACTATGTAAAGTGTGACATCTCCAGTTTTGGGCTCAGATTAATAAAACAATTATCAGAACTACAGTATGTGTCCTAGTGGACCAGCATCTTCATGGCAACTATTCTTACTCACACTCGAATCTGGACCCAGATAATACCTCCAGTGAATCAACAGAACCAAAGTACCTTCCTGTTTGTGTGAAAAGTGATCCCGATTCGGGTCCACAGCAGCTAGCTGACCAACAGACTTCTCACAGGAGTGTGAAAACTTGTGGTCACATGTTGTCAGCACACATTCAGCAGAGTCGCTGCCCATCTTCTGAAAATGTCTGAAACCCTACCTCTTCAAAGAGCATTGCCCTGAACGTAGTCACTTTCAATAGCCGACTACCACCCGGTTAATCAACCCTGCACCTTAGAGGCTGCTGCCCTATTTCCATAAACATGGAACATTGTCACTTAAATAATATTTACATACTGTTTTACCCATTTCATATGTCCAGTGCCTTCGGAAAGTATTCAGACCCCTAGACTTTTCGCACATTTTGATACATTACAGCCTTATTCTAAAATGGATTAAATAAAACAAATCCTCAGCAATCTACACACAATACCCAATAATGACAAAGTGAAAACAGGCTTTTAGAAATGTTTGCAAATGTATTCAAAATAAAAACAGACATACCTCATTTATATAATTATTCAGACCCTTTGCTATGAGACTCGAAATTGTGCTCAGGTGCATCCTGGTTTCATTGATCATGCTTGAGATATTTCTACAACTTGATAAGAGTCCACCTGTGGTAAATTCAATTGATTTGACATGATTTGGAAAGGCACACACCTGTCTATATGAGTTCCCACAATTGACAGTGCATGTCAGAGCAACAACCAAGCCATGAGGTCAAAACAATTGTTTGTAGAGACAGGATTGTGTCGAGGCACAGATCTGGGGAAGGGTACCAAAACATTTTTGCGGCATTGAAGGTCCCCAAGAACTCAGTGGCCTCCATCATTCTTAAATGGAAGTTTGGAAACACGAAGACTCTTACTAGAGCTGGCTGCCTGGCCAAAATGAATAATCGGGGGAGAATGGCCTTGGACAGCGAGGTGACCAGGAACGGGATGATCACTCTGACAGAACTCCAGAGTAACCTTCCAGAAGGACAACCATCTCTGCAGCACTCCACCAACCAGGCCTTCATGGTTGAGAGGCCAGACGGAAGCCACTCCTCAATAAAAAGCACATGACAGCCCACTTGGAGTTTGCCAAAAGGCACTGGTCTGATGAAACCAAGATTGAACACTTTGGCTTGAATGCCAAGCGTCACGTCTGGAGGAAACCTGGCACCATCCCTACGGTGAAGCATGGTGGTGGCAGCATCTTACTGTGGGGATGTATTTCAGTGACAGGGACTGGGAAACTAGTCCGGATTGAGGGAAAGATGAACTGAGCAAAGTACAGAGAGATCCTTGATGAAAACCTGCTCCAGAGCCCTAAGAACCTCAGACTGGGGTGAAGGTTCACCTTCCAACAAGACAATGACCCTAATCACACAGTCAAGACAGCGCAAGAGTGTTTTTGAGACAAGTCTCTGAATGTTCTTGAGTGTCCCAGCAAGAGCCTGGACTTGAACCCGATCTAACATGTCTGGAGAGACCTGAAAATAGCTGTGCAGCGACGCTCCCCATCCAACCTGACAGAGATTGAGACGATCTACAGAGAATAATAGGAGAAACTCCCCAAATACAGGTGTACCAAGCTTGTAGCGTGATACCTAAGAAGACTCAAGGCTGTTTTTGGTTTGTCATTATGGATTATTGTGCATAGATAAGGAAAAAAACGATTTTTTCCATTTTAAAATAAGGCTGTAACGTAACAAAATGTAGAAAAAGTCAATGGGTCTGAAAACTTTCCGAATGCACTGTATATAGTGCAAGTGGTCAGACATCTGAGGATATCCCCAATCAAGTTGGAAACAAATTAAAGGATTACCATAGTTCTGACTGCAAGTCCTAAAAGTCAGGATAGGAAGAAGAACCAAAATGGCGACATTAAAGTGTGAGGAAACCCACAGCACCACAGTCAACATAGGCTCATCTCACCAACCGGACAAGAAAAAGGGAAAGAAGACTTGTTGTAACCAATGTGGGAAAAGCGTTTACAACCATAAACTGGTACACTCGGGAGTAAGGTTAAGAAAGCTGCACCGACTGTTGAAAGAAGTTACACAAGCGGATTCACACTGGCAAAGAGGGCTTACTCAGTGTCATAAACGCTTTGTCCAGAAGGGGGCATTGACAGACCACAAAAAGAGATACACGGGAACAGCCTTTTGTGTGCACTCTGTGTGGGAAGAGCTTCAGTTTTGTCCACAATCTCAAAGAGCACTAGACAATACACTCAGGAGAGAAGCCAAACCACTGAACACAATGCAAAAAGAGCTTAAAAACAGTACAATACTTCAGGATACACCAGCGCACACACTCAGGAGAGAAACCCTATTGTTGCTCACACTGTGGCAGAGAATTTGTCCACTTGAATGCGCTCAGAGTGCATGAGAAGCTGCACACAGGAAACAAGCCTTTCAAGCATGAGCATTGTGAAACGAACTCCAGTCTGGCTAATTACCTCAAGAATTATGTATTTGTTTATTTACATTTTTCCAGTGGGGATTATAAGTAAGCAATTATAAACTGGGTGGTTCGAGCCCTGACTGCTGATTGGCTGGAAGCCGTGGTATATCAGACAGTATACCACAGGTATGACAACAACAAAAAACGTTTACTGTTTTATTTACATTATAATAGCTATAAGGCACCTCGGGGATTTGTAGTATATGGCCAATATAAGTATAGGCCTATTGGTTACCTGTTTTATGTCATTCAAGTCATCCACTTACATGTTCTATTTAAGCACGAGCCCATAGGCTGTTCTTAACCATAACGCAACGCAGAGTGCCTGGATACAGCCATTAGCCGTGGTATATTGGCCATATACACACCACAATTACCCAATATGCCTTATTGCTATTATAAACTTGTTACCAATGTAATTAAA
The DNA here is from genome assembly GCF_965601325.2 of Salmo salar. NCBI lineage: Eukaryota > Metazoa > Chordata > Actinopteri > Salmoniformes > Salmonidae > Salmo > Salmo salar. Next base: position 3,533,921 of record NC_138308.1, on the reverse strand, counting down.
ACAGTTTAAAAATCATATAAATCATATGGTCTGGTATACCACGGCTTTCAGCCAATTAGCATTCAGGGCTCAAACCAGCCGTTTATAAAATGCTACTACACAGGGAGAAGCAAAACGGGAGTTGGTGCAAGAAAATGGTAAGTGCGCACAGAAGAGCGCAGCGCGTGTCGGAATTTGCTGTAGCCTATGCTGTGGTGAAGTTGAAGTGGAGAGCCAGAGACAAGACGTGAAATTTTCGACTGGAGGTGGAAAAACTGTTGTGAGAGGGAGAGAAGAAGAGAGAGAGAGCGCGAGAGCGCGAGAGGGAGAGAAGAAGAGAGAGAGAGAGAGAGAGGAGCGTAAATAAGTAGCCTACCTATAGCGTTTACTTCGTAACGCATCACCGCAGGACCGTCGATCGAATCTCAAGGCACTTAGCCCCTACGGACACGGACAAGGCAGGTAAGAATAGATGATAAAGATGTGTTAATTAACTAAATTTGGTTACGTAAAAGCAATCGCAGTATAGAGCAATGAGCACAATGATTTGAATAACTGATACTTTGATGGTTTTTGTGTATTGTGTCACCTAACCGATTGATAGAGGGTAGCCTATAGGCACGTTTTTAGGCTACTTGGCTGCTTATTTCTGGACTTGCTTACTAGTATGCAGGGCAAACCCGTTTTGGTGATTTCTGGTGGTCTCATCAAAATCAAACAAATGCAGCACATTTTTGTACTCATTCAGCAATACCATTGGAAATGAATGCTGAAAAGTTCCATTTATATTCCTAAAACTTAAGTTGAAAATGATGCATGCTGTCGCTGTTTCCTGTTGACAAGACATTTTGATAAATAGCTCAATGCCAAATCAATAACCAATATGCAGAAACAGTTCGTGATATATTGAAAACATAAACATTTAATATACTATCTACACATACATGTGCAACAATAGTGTTTATATTTTGGTATTTTGTTTTAAGAGCACCTTATAAATTGCACACGCTCCAAAAACCCTGTTTTGAAAGTGGCAATACATCACTAATATCGATTAGGGGGAAATCAGGTTGTACGCCCTGTTGAAACTAATACAACTTAAAAATCCACATGGAAACTGGATATATTTTTTACATCACCAAGAACAACCTGAAGAAGACAGTTATATTTTAGAGTGATGCATTTTGATTTGAGGGTCGCCAAAAGGGAAAAAGAAACTCAACACTTATTTGTCAATCACTCATATTGATATGACCTTGAAATCAGTTGCAAGAGGGGAGAGATGAGGTCGCACGTCCAGTTAAAACTATTAAACACAGCTCAAAAACCACACGGAATCTGGGAATAATGTGTACATCACTGGCTTGAGGACAATTTGTATAAAACAGCTCAACATTTTGAAGTGTTGCACTTTGAATTAAGTGGGTCGCCAAGATGGTAAGTGCAACGCAACACTTTTTGTTAATCCCTTTAATCGATATCTCGATAAAATCATTAGAACGGGGCAAACGTTTGGGGTGTAGCGCAGTTTAAACTAGCACTATTCGAAGGCCACGTGGAAACTTTGAATAACCTATACATGGTTAGTTAGATGAGAACTTGTAGAAGATTTATATCTATATTGTGGAAGGTTAACTGTTGATTTCGGGAGGCTTCCATCATGGAAAAGGGAACGGGACACTTTTTCTGTTAACTTAAACGCATCACGACGCAGCATAGGATATCAACAGTGACAACGATTCGCTGCTTTTTAAGTGGTTGTTTGACTGTTAAATCCATGTATTGGTGTGTGGCAGTGGCTACCGGTCATTCAGGGCAGGTGGGTGTTTTGAGCCCCATTTTTAGCAAAAAAATATAAATAAATATAACTATTTTGGGCTTGCCTGTTTTGCATGTTATTTTCACATTAATATGTGTCACATATCAGTTTGCAAACAATGTTATATATATATATATATATATATATATATATATATATATATATATATATATATATATATATATAATTGAGTTAATAAAGCCGCATACAAACTAGGGCTGGGCGGTATACCCTCATTTACTATATACACCAGCATTTATGCACGGCTCAAGGTCATTGGCCACAGATACAATGATGTCAAATCACGTTATATGTACAGTAGCATTGATTGGACTGATCATGTCAACATCATACTTTCAAAATCTTAGCAAGCAGTCATCATCATGAATCAAGTCGCCAATCTACTTGTAAATTCATTTCAATCCTTGTCATATGAAGATAAATAATGAAGAGAAATTAATGATAAAACGTATCAGTGCTCATCGGTCATTGGACTTAAACATTACACAACAAGTTGGGAATCACAAATTCAACAATGATTGGTTTGGAAAGAAGTGAGCACAGCACAACAACATGAGTCCAAAAAGGTATTGTATGCTGCTGGTAAATTATGTAATATGCCAGGGAGATATGTATACTGTAACTAAGAAAGTAATAACGTTACTAAGTGTATGTTGTGTAGTAAGCTGTTAGTAGCCCATGTGCCTCACGTTAATAATTTGGTCCTTTTTCCACTTTTAATTAGCCTATAGCCTGTTTTAGGGAATGTAATCATCGAAAATTGTAAGAGCTTTCATTGTCTGCTTATATGCCCCCTACGGTTCTCACTTGGTGTACAGGGAGAATACTGTAAGAACGGCCCATGTTCTGAATTCTGTCGCTGTACATTTCAAAAGTGCTGAACAAATAGTTCTATTGACAAAGTCTATCCTATCTCGCTCATTAAGTCAAAATCGAAATTACAGATTGCCTCTTATCTGCTTGTCGTTCCCTTATGCCATAGTTTGTAGATCTCAATTGTCAGTAGAAACCACATTTGTTTAAACAAGTCAGCCATATCAGCTATGTTTTTTAAAAAGGCAGTAAATGAGCCTGAATGAACTGTTTCGCTGCCAGACAAGTTTCCGCTGATAGCCAGGTGTAGCAGTGGTAAGGTGTTGGGTCTGCTGTTGGGACTCTGTTGTTGGGACAGATTTATGTAGGCCCTAACAGTTTGTGGGCACCGTTTGTCACCTTTATAGTGCAATTAATTATTGTTTAGTGTTGTGTAGTGGCTTTGCTGGCATGCATAATGATTATTATTATTATTGTTTTTGCCCCACCAAAGATTTACATGCTAAAATCGCCGCAGATGTGACCAGCGACTTTTATAGAGAGACCTCACAAATTTTACATGCAATTTTCTGGCCATTTCTTTAAAGCGGACACCTGTCGACAATTTCCGGTGAAATTGGAGGACGCGCAATTAAAATAAATAATCGTAAAAATTATGGATATTAAACATCTAGGTACATAGAAGTGTCTTATATTGGTTAAAAGCTTAAAGTCTTGTTAATCTAACTGCATTGTCTGATTTACAATAGGCTTTACAGCTAAAGCATGCCATGCGATTGTTTGAGGACGGCACCCCATATCAACATATATTTCAACCAGCACAGGCTTCATAAAAATCACAAATAGCGATTAAATATTCACTTACTTTTTGAAAATCTTCCTCTGATTTGCAATCCAAAGGGTCCCAGCTACAACATGCGTGGTCGTTTTGTTAGATATAATCCTTCTTTATATCCCAAAAAGTCTGTTTAGTTGGCACCATCGATTTGAGTTCAACATGCAGACAAAGGAATCCAAAAAGCTACCGCTAAACTTTGTTAAAACAAGTCAAACTACGTTCCTATTTAGTCCTCAGGTACCCTAAAATGTAATTAAACTAATATTTCATACGGAAAGAAGTATGTTCAATAGAAAAGTAAAATTAGCAAGTGTGCCTCCTCTTTGTCGCGCGGCCACAGAATGATTTCCAACCGTGACTCACAGTACCAAAACTCAAAATTATTCCTCGTTTTGGAAGAAACAAGCCTGAAACCTTGAACAAAGACTGGTGACATCCACAGGAATTGCAATATGGGAGCTGGAATTGCATAGGACCCATAGCTTTCCATTGTAAGAGCATGGGATCTCAAAAAAATAAATCTGGTTGGTTTTTCTTTGGATTTTTTTCTCCTACCATATAAATTGTGTTATAGTCTCATACATTATTTTAACATTTCTAGAAACTTCAACATGTTTTCTATCCAATGGTACCAATTATATGCATATCCTGAGTAACAGGCAGTTTAATTTGGGCACGTCAGTCAGGCGGAAATTCTGAAAAAGAACCCTAGCCCTAACAAGTTTTTATCTCCATGTGACAATCAATGGTACAAAACCAAAGATATTGATATGTTATATGCAATCAATCTTATGTCATTGTGATTATTATAAATGTTTATACTAACATCATCAATCCGAGGTAAAAATTATGTGTAATTCCACTCAATTGTATAGGGTGTAAATGCAAGCACAAACTGTCCACGTTAGGAAAATTTGAGCAATATACAAAATGTAATATGTTAAAATCATTCAACATGTCAATTTAAGATGATAGTATAAATTGCCCACTCACAAACTATTGCAACGATGACATCTATTTCTCACTGATTTAACCATTTAGAGAGTAAAAAATGCTTTCAAACACTATTAAACTGGGCCCTCTAGACTAAAGCCTCCATAGTGTCTGTGTAGCAGCCTGAAAGTTTGACAACCGTATTACGAGCCTCTCTAGCAAACAAGTAGTGTTTAATATTAGGCAGGGTCTTATTTATAATGTACCAAATAAGACGAACACTTCCGTCGATATGTTGCCTTTACTATACTATGTTTAGCACTGACGGGAATGAGTTTTAAAACTTATCACAAACGTATTTGAAAGAAGACAGCTGCCTAGCCTATATGGCTGGTTTATTTACGTTAGGGTGTTTGGGAAAAGGTAGGCTATGTACATCTTATAAAAAAAAACTGGAATGTGTTTGTCGGAATGCATTGCAGTTCTTTAGGCTATTTTGCATTCTAAACATAACTGTTGCCAGGGTTGGGTAGGTTACTTTCTAAATGTAATCTGTTAGAGTTACTAGTTACCTATCCAAAATTGTAATCAGTAACGTAACTTTTGGATTAGCCAAACAATCTGATTACTTTCAGTTACTTTTAAATTACTTTCCCCTTAAGAGGCATTAGAAGAAGACAAAAATGAATATTACCAATTGAACTATATATATTGCAGAATAAATTAATTAGCAAAATCATTGTCGCAAAAACAATGATTGATAGATATCTTAAACTTCTTCAATTCAACTGTTATTGGGTTAAAATTAGGGCTATCCCCGACCAAAAACAATCTTCATTGACCAAAAGTCGTCTGTTCTTTTGACCAATCAACTAGTCAACGTTTTAAAATGTGTATTTTTCCATATATAGACACACCCTATGTGATTTAATAAAATATTCTAGGCATATATGTAGGCTACAGAGCTTGTCTGATGCTTTAAGTAATTAAGACAGACACATGACTCAAGGGAGCCAGAGAACAAGATAGCCTAACCAGAAGAAAAAAACAGAAGAAAAACCTGTTCTTGAATCAGCTCCTCCTGCTGCTGGCCTTTGCCGGTATTAGGCTACTCCAGGGGTTGGCAACCTTTTCCAATAGGGGGGCCAATTTATCTTACCATTTCTACCGATCTGCATGCCATTTATGATTTTCATATGCACATTGTCATGTGATTTAATAAAAATGATGTCTAAATGTAAATTAAAAGTATTCAAATCTAAAAGTAAAAATAAATCACATTGGCTATGCAAGGAACTTGAAACATTCAAATCAAATCAAATCAAATGTATTTATATAGCCCTTCGTACATCAGCTGATATCTCAAAGTGCTGTACAGAAACCCAGCCTAAAACCCCAAACAGCAAGCAATGCATGTGAAAGAAGCACGGTGGCTAGGAAAAACTCCCTAGGAAAAACTCCCTAGAAAGGCCAAAAACCTAGGAAGAAACCTAGAGAGGAACCAGGCTATGAGGGGTGGCCAGTCCTCTTCTGGCTGTGCAGGGTGGATATTATAACAGAACATGGTCAAGATGTTAAAATGTTCATAAATGACCAGCATGGTCAAATAATAATACTCATAGTAGTTGTCGAGGGTGCAACAAGCACGTCCGGTGAACAGGTCAGGGTTCCATAGCCGCAGGCAGAACAGTTGAAACTGGAGCAGCAGCACGGCCAGGTGGACTGGGGACAGCAAGGAGTCATCATACCAGGTAGTCCTGAGGCATGGTCCTAGGGCTCAGGTCCTCCGAGAGAAAGACAGAAAGAGAGAAAGAGAGAATTAGAGAGAGCATATTTAAATTCACACAGGACACCGGATAAGACAAGAGAAATACTCCAGATGTAACAGACTGACCCTAGCCCCCCGACACATAAACTACTGCAGCATAAATACTGGAGGCTGAGACAGGAGGGATCAGAAGACACTGTGGCCCCATCCGATGATACCCCCGGACAGGGCCAAACAGGCAGGATATAACCCCACCCACTTTGCCAAAGCACAGCCCCCACACCACTAGAGGGATGTCTCCAACTACCAACTTACCGTCCTAAGACAAGGCCGAGTATAGCCCACAACGATCTCCGCCATGGCACAACCCAAGGGGTGGCGCCAACCCAGACAGGAAGACCACGTCAGTGACTCAACCCACTCAAGTGACGCACCCCTCCCATGGACGGCATGGAAGAACACCAGTAAGCCAGTGACTCAGCCCCTGTAAAAGGGTTAGAGGCAGAGAATCCCAGTGGAAAGAGGGGAACCGGCAAGGCAGAGACAGCAAGGGCGTTTCGTTGCTCCAGCCTTTCCGTTCACCTTCACACTCCTGGGCCAGACTATACTTAATCATAGGACCTACTGAAGAGATAAGTCTTCAGTAAAGACTTAAAGGTTGAGACTGAGTCTGCGTCTCTCACATTGGTAGGCAGACCATTCCATAAAAATGGAGCTCTATAGGAGAAAGCCCTACCTCCAGCCATTTGCTTAGAAATTCTAGGGACAATTAGGAGGCCTGCGTCTTGTGACCGTAGCGTACGTGTAGGTATGTACGGCAGGACCAAATCGGAAAGATAGGTAGGAGCAAGCCCATGTAATGCTTTGTAGGTTAGCCTCTATGGGCTAGGTGGGACGCTTGCCTACTTAACAGCCACTTGCAGCCTGTGGCGCGATTTTCAAAACCTTAAAAATCCTATTACTTCAATTTCTCAAACATATGACTATTTTACAGCTATTTAAAGACAAGACTCTCGTTAATCTAACCACACTGTCCGATTTCAAAAAGGCTTTACAACGAAAGCAAAACATTAGATTATGTCAGCAGAGTACCAAGCCAGAAATAATCTGACACCCATTTTTCAAGCCAGCATATAATGTCACCAAAACCCAGAAGACAGCTAAATGCAGCACTCACCTTTGATGATCTTCATCAGATGACAACCCTAGGACATTATGTTATACAATACATGCATGTTTTGTTCAATCAAGTTCATATTTATATCAAAAACCAGCTTTTTACATTAGCATGTGACGTTCAGAACTAGCATACCCCCCGCAAACTTCCGGGGAATTCGCTAACATTTTACTAAATTACTCACGATAAACGTTCACAAAAAGCATAACAATTATTTTAAGAATTATAGATACAGACCTCCTCTATGCACTCGATATGTCCGATTTTAAAATAGCTTTTTGGTGAAAGCACATTTTGCAATATTCTAAGTACATAGCCCAGGCATCACGGGCTCGCTATTTAGACACCCGGCAAGTTTAGCACTCACCATAATCATATTTACTATTATAAAAGTTTGATTACCTTTTGTTGTCTTCGTCAGAATGCACACCCAGGACTGCTACTTCAATAACAAATGTTGGTTTGGTCCAAAATAATCCATCGTTATATCCGAATAGCGGCGTTTTGTTCGTGCGTTCCAGACACTATCCGAAATAGTAAAGAAGTGTCGCGCGCATGGCGCAATTCGTGACAATAAAATTCTAAATATTCCATTACCGTACTTCAAAGCATGTCAACCGCTGTTTAAAATCAATTTTGACGAAATTTTTCTCGTAGAAAAGCGATAATATTCCGACAAGGAATCTCCTTTTCGGCAAACAGAGGAAAAAATCCCAAAGGCGGGGGCGGTCGGGGTCACGCGCATAAGCCCAGTGTCCCTTGATCGGCCACTTGAGAAAGGCGATAATGTGTTTCAGCCTGGGGCTGGAATGACGACATTCTGTTTTTTCCCGGGCTCTGAGCGCCTATGGACGACGTGGGAAGTGTCACGTTAGAGCAGAGATCCTTAGTAAATGATAGAGATGGAAAAGAAGTTCAAGAAATGGTCAGACAGGCCACTTCCTGTAAATTGAGTTCTGTTATACTCACAGACACCATTCAAACAGTTTTAGAAAATTTAGGGTGTTTTCTATCCATATGTAATAAGTATATGCATATTCTAGTTACTGGGTAGGAGTGGTAACCAGATTAAATCGGGTATGTTTTTTATCCAGCCGTGTCAATACTGCCCCCTAGCCCTAACAGGTTAAGTAACCCAATTTTGAGATGTGAGGTATCACAATCTCTTTCAATAATGGCAGGAATGGAGGAGGTCTTTATACTAGTGAGATTGCTAAAGCGAACACCGCCATTTTTAATTTTGCCCAACCTAGATCGAGGCACAGACACGGTCTCAATGGGGAAAGCTGAGCTGACTACGCTGACTGTGCTAGTGGCAGACTCCACTAAGCTGGCAGGCTGGCTAACAGCCTGCTGCCTGGCCTGCACCCTATTTCATTGTGGAGCTAGAGGAGTTAGAGCCCTGTCTATGTTTGTAGATAAGATGAGAGCACCCCTCCAGCTAGGATGGAGTCCGTCACTCCTCAACAGGCCAGGCTTGGTCCTGTTTGTGGGTGAGTCCCAGAAAGAGGGCCAATTATCTACAAATTCTATCTTTTGGGAGGGGCAGAAAACAGTTTTCAACCAGCGATTGAGTTGTGAGACTCTGCTGTAGACCTCATCACTCCCCCTAACTGGGAGGGGGCCAGAGACAATTAATCGATGCCGACACATCTTTCTAGCTGATTTACACGCTGAAGCTATGTTGCGCTTGGTGACCTCTGACTGTTTCATCCTAACATCGTTGGTGCCGACGTGGATAACAATATCTCTATACTCTCTACACTCGCCAGTTTTAGCCTTAGCCAGCACCGTCTTTAGATTAGCCTTAACGTCGGTAGCCCTGCCCCCTGGTAAACAGTGTATGATCGCTGGATGATTAGTTTTAAGTCTAATACTGCGGGTAATGGAGTCGCCAATGACTAGGGTTTTCAATTTGTCAGAGCTAATGGTGGGAGCCGTCGGCGTCTCAGACCCCACAACGGGAGGAGTAGAGACCAGAGAAGTCTCGGCCTCCGACTCCGACTCGCTTAATGGGGAGAACCGGTTGAAAGTTTCTGTCGGCTGAATAAGCGACACCGGTTGAGCATTCCTACAGCGTTTCCCTCCAGAAGCCATGAGAAAGTTGTCCGGCTGCGGGGACCGTGCGAGGGGGTTTATACTAACGTTACTATCTGTACTTACTGGTGGCACAGACGCTGTTTCATCCTTTCCTACACTGAAATTGCCCTTGCCTAACGATTGCGTCTGAAGCTGGGCTTGCAGCACAGCTATCCTTGCCGTAAGGCGATCGTTCTCCTGTATATTATAAGTACAACGACTGCAATTAGAAGGCATCATGTTAATGTTACTTAGCTTCGGCTGTTTGAAGTCCTGACGAACCATGTCCAGATAAAACCTCCGGGGTGAAAAAGTTGAATGAAAAAAGTTGAGTGAGGGAAAAAGTAAAAATATACGGTAATGAAAAAGTAAAAAACCGTCAGGTAGCAAAGTAAGATCGGCAACAAAACGCACAGCAGTGTAAACAAGTCTGCAAGTTGTGACCGGAAACAGGAAACCGGAAAGCACGTCAACTATCAACTTGGTTCAACAAACTTGCAACATTGTATACAATATTCTGGACCCTCTGTTTCCTTCACCAGTGAGCTCCAGACACACACACAGCTGTATTTGCGCAAGGGATAAGAAGTAATCAGGTCGGCTTATTTTATGACATTTCCACCGGATCAGAGCATTAAAAAAAAATCTTTCACAGAGAGTGGTTATTTCAAATAGGCTACATTGAGGAACGATTACTATACGCAATGGACAGACTTCGTTTACCTGCTGTTTGAGGTGAAGGAAAAATTACTATGACAAGCTCCACAGCTCCGATCCCCAAATGGGCACATTTATAAGCTTACATTTGCACGCAGGTTTTGTTTGGAGCACTCCAAACAAAACACAATGAATGAACTGACAACTCGTAAATGGAATGAAATAAACCAAAACTTGTATCTCACAAGTGAAGCCTAGGTTGTCTGCTCAACAAACAATGTGTCCACTCCGACAACGAGAACTGTAAAAGACAGTAATAATAATAATATATTGAATTCAGTAACAGAAATTATGGTAACCAAACAAACATTGTAGATTCGAAATTATGGGAATTAACGGTAAATGTACTACTGGGGATACTGGTGTGCCATCCTGCGGCCTCTGCAATGGATTAGTCCACTGAGACAGGCGTCAATCAAGATGTGCCATAAAAAAAAAAGGTTTTGCAACTGCTCGACTAAAACAATTCTCGGTCGACCAACAGCCAATCAACCAAACAATCGACCAGTCAGCTAAATGGGGTCAGCCCTAGTTAAAATACACATACATTTGTAAACAGCCATCCACAACAACCACAATCAGTAAGGCAGAAATAGCTAAATGAGAGAGCAGCTTTGTGATTCACATCAATGCGCTATGTAGATATTGGTATCGCCCAGGTAGAATAAACTTGCACTTTTTTTCAATGCTGTCATTGAGAAAAAAGAAAGGTGTCAAAAAAATTATTGCTAACATATTTTCTGAATGTAAAAGTAATCCTAGAAGTAATCATCTAGCTTTTCAAAAGTATCTGTAATCTGATTACAATAGTTATGCTGGTAACATAATGGATTACAGCTAGTTTTTTGTAATCAGTTACTTGTAACCGATTACATGTAATCTGTTACTCCTCAACCCTGACTTTAGTTTACGCAAGCAAGACTAGTGAACATTTACAGTCAATGACAAAAGCCTAACTAAATATCCAAAGCAAATATTGTCTTGCACGTGCTGCTTTTGGGGTATTAGATGGACGGATTCATCTCAGGTAGCTCTGGCAATCTAAAAGGTGTACCTGCTCGGAAGCGTTGTGATGCGCTCGCGCCATTATTTGTTTATGTGTCACTTGAATGTACTACTGTGTTGTCGTTCGCGCGAGGTTAAGCTTCAACTGTCATTTGCCACTGGCCTTGGATCAGCTCCACTATTGCGGAACGTTGTCGGATGAGCTGACTCCAGGGTTGCAGAGGGCCATGTGGTCCTGGTGCTATCTAGTGATATCATTATGATAGTAGTTTGGTGTAAGCAACGCATACCCTCACTCCCTGTATACTGTATTGCTGGGTGTATTATCATAATGCTGAGTGACAGGTGTGGCAGAATTGCCAAGTTATAGAATAGAACAATATCACCAAGACAGGCGTTAAACCACTGTATCCAACTTCAGTCATCCAAGAGGGATTTCATGCAGGGTATCTCTTCTTTCTCTGTATCAAAGCCTTTGAACTTCTATGTTGCTGTATGTACTTCTGTATTGCTGGGCCAATGTGCTGAATGATATTGCACTGAACTCACGGCCAGTAAAAGCCCTCTGCTTTCAGGGTCACAAGCTTCAATTCTGTAGTTGGCCAGTGGATGAAATGGCCAGTGCATAACCATCTCCAAGACCGTTTGGGATTAATTTACACGCACACACACACTCTCTATGACATGTTCTGTCCAGTGACTCAATATAATTTGAAGTTCTGCTACTCATTTGTTTTCTCCTTATCTTAGAAATGAGTGTAGGAGAAAGAAACATTAGCTTGTTGTGTATCGTTTCCCTCTCTCTCCCGCTCCTGTTTTTCTGCAGTGTGGAAACAGCAAACCTCTGACACAGTCGCTCTCTCTCGGAGTGTCTGTCACTCTTGCTGAATCCACTCAAAATACGAGAGGGGGAGGAAAAATATTATTTGAAATGAAGGGGCCCATATCTGACAGTCTCTGTGAGCGACAGGCTCAAATGAAACACAATATGAGGGATATAGTAGCAATGGCTTGCAGATACAGTGACTTCACAGTGCTGTCTTAAGAGTAATAGGGGAGAGAGCAGGGTGGGGTTTACTGTATAGCAGGGGGAAAAAAAGGAAAAACGAGAGCGTGGCATAAAAAGATGGCAAGTTTAAATCTCTGTCTCTCTGTGTGTGTGTGTGAAATGTCAGAAAACTAGTAGAGTGATTTCAGCTTTTATTTCTTTTATCACATTCCCAGTGGGTCAGAAGTTTACATACACTCAATTAGTATTTGGTAGCCTTCCACAAGCTTCCCACAATAAGTTGGGTGAATTTTGGCCCATTCCTCCTGACAGAGCTGGTGTAATATGAGTCAGTTTTGTAGGCCTCCTTGCTCGCACATGCTTTTTCAGTTCTGCCCACACATTTTCTATGGGATTGAGGTCAGGGCTTTGTGATGGCCACTCCAATACCTTGACATTGTTGTTCTTAAGCCATTTTGCCACAACTTTGGAAGTATGCTTGGGGTCATTGTCCATTTGGAAGACCCATTTGCGACCAAGCTTCAAGTTCCTGACTGATGTCTTGAGATGTTGCTTCAATATATCCACATAATTTTGTGAAGTGCACCAGACCCTCCTGCAGCAAAGCACCCCCACAACATGATGCTGCTTCACGGTTGGGATGGTGATCTTTGGCATGCAAGCCTCCCCCGTTTTCCTCCAGACATTACGATGGTCATTATGGCCAAACAGTTCTATTTTTGTTTCATCAGACCAGAGTATATTTCTCCAAAAACTACAGTCGTTGTCCCCATGTGCAGTTGCAAACTGTAGTCTGGCTTTTTAATGGCGGTTTTGGAGCAGTAGCCTCTTCCTTGCTGTGCGGCCTTTCAGGTTATGTTGATATAGGACTCGTTTTACTGTGGATATAGATACTTTGTACCTGTTTCCTCCAGCATCTTCACAAGGTCCTTTGCTGTAGTTCTGGGATTGATTTGCACTTTTCGCACCAAACTAAGTTCATCTCTAGGAGACAGAACGCGTCTCCTTCCTGAGTGGTATGACGGAATTGTGGTCCCATGGTGTTTATACTTGCGTACTATTGTTTGTACAGATGAACGTGGTACCTTCAGGCGTTTGGAAATTGCTCCCAAAGATGAACCAGACTTGTGGAGGTCTACAATTTTTTTCTGAGGTCTTGGCTGATTTCTTTTGATTTTCCCATGATGTCAAGCAAAGAGGCATTGCGTTTGAAGGTAGACCTTGAAATACATCCACTTGTACACCTCCAATTAACTCAAATGATGTCAATTAGCATATCAGAAGCTTCTAAAGCCATGACATCATTTTCTGGAATTTTGCAAGCTGTTTAAAGGCACAGTCAACTTAATGTATGTGAACTTCTGACCCACTGGAATTGTGATAACCATCCAAAACTATAGTTTGTTAACAAGAAATTTGTGGAATGCTTTAAAAACGAGTTTTAATGACTCCAACCTAAGTGTATGTACATTTCTGACTTCAACTGTACCTATGAACACGTCATTCTTAAATGGAAGAAGTTTGCAACCCCCAAGACTCTTCCTAGAGCTGGATGCCCGGCCAATCTTAGCAATCGGGGAAGAATGGCCTTGGACAGGGAGGTGACCAAGATCCCGATGGTGACCCTGTCAGAGCTCCAGAGTTCCACTGTGGAGATCGGATAACCTTCCAGAAGTACAACTATCTCTGCAGCACTCCACAAATTAGGCCTTCATGGTAGAATGGCCAGACAGATGCCACTCCTCAGTAAAAGGCACATGACAGCCCGCTTGGAGTTTTCCAAAAGGCACCTAAAAACAAGATTCTCTGGTCTGACGAAATGAAGGTTGAACTTTTTGGCCTGTTTGCCAAGTGTCACTTCTGGAGGCAAACTGGCACCATCTCTACGGTGAAGCATGGTGGTGGCAGCATCATGCTGTGGGGATGTTTTTCAGCAGCAGGGACTTGGAGACTAGTCAGGATCGAGGCAAAGATGAATGGAGCAAAGTACAGAAAGATCCTTGATGAAAACCTGCTCCAGAGTGCTCAGGACCTCAGACTGGGGTGAAGGTTCACCATCCAACAGGACAATGACCCTAAGCACATAGCCAAGACAACGCAGGAGTGGCTTCGGGATAAGTATCTGAATGTCCAAGAGTGGCCCAGCCAGAGCCCAGATTTGAAGCCGATCGAACATCTCTGGAGAGACCTGAAGATAGCTGTGCAGCAACGCTCCCCGTCCAACCTGACCGAGCTTGAGAGGATCTGCAGAGAAGAATGGTAGAAACTCCTCAAACAGAGGGGTGCCAAGCTTGTAGCGTCATACCCAAGAAGACTCTAGGCTTTAATCGCTGCCAACGGTGCTTCAACAAAGTAGTGAAAAAAGGGTCTGAATACTTATGTAAATGTGATTCCCCCCCGTTTTATTTTTTATAAATTAGCAAAAAATAAAAATAAACAGTTTTTGCTTTGTCATTATGGGGTATTGTGTGTAGATTGATGAGGAGCATTTTAGAATACGACTGTAACTTAACAAAATGGGGAAAAGGTCAAGGGGTCTGAATACATTCTGAAGGCACTGTATATGATGGGTTGCATTGACATTATGGACAGTATATGGATATAATATGTAGTTTATCTGAAGAACAGTGTATGTACAGCAATAGTTAAATTGGAAAGAGATATATATATATATATATATATATATATATATATATATATATATATATATATATAAAGTGAGGAAAAAAAGTATTTGATCCCCTGCTGATTTTGTAAGTTTGTTCACTAACAAAGAAATGATCAGTCTATAATTTTAATGGTAGGTTTATTTCAACAGTGAGAGACAGAATAACAACCAAAAAAGTCCAGAAAAACGCATGTCAAAAATGTTATGAATTGATTTGCATTTTAATGAGGGAAATAAGTATTTGACCCCTCTGTAAAACATGACTTAGTACTTGGTGGCAAAACCCTTGTTGGCAATCACAGAGGTCAGACGTGACTTGTAGTTGGCCACCAGGTTTGCACACATTTCGGGAGGGATTTTGTCCCACTCCTCTTTGCAGATCTTCTCCAAGTCATTAAAGGTTTCGAGGCTGACGTTTGGCAACTCGAACCTTCAGCTCCCTCCACAGATTTTCTATGGGATTAAGGTCTGGAGACTGGCTAGGCCACTCCAGGACCTTAACCTCTCTAGGACCGGCGGGACGAATTCGTCCCACCTACTTAACAGCCAGTTGAATCCTGTGGCGCATTATTCAAATACCTTAGAAATGCTATTACTTTAATTTATCAAACATATGACTATTTTACAGCATTTTAAAGACAAGACTCTCGTTAATCTAACCACACTGTCCGATTTCAAAAAGGCTTTAGAACGAAAGCAAAACATTAGATTATGTCAGCAGAGTACCCAGCCAGAAATAATCAGACACCCATTTTTCAAGCTAGCATATAATGTCACAAAAACCCAGAAGACAGCTAAATGCAGCACTAACCTTTGATGATCTTCATCAGATGACAACCCTAGGACATGATGTTATACAATACATGCATGTTTTGTTCAATCAAGTTCATATTTATATCAAAAACCAGCTTTTTACATTAGCATGTGACGTTCAGAACTAGCATACCCCCCGCAAACTTCAGGCGAATTTACTAACAATTTACTAAATTACTCACGATAAACGTTCACAAAAAGCATAACAATTATTTTAAGAATTATAGATACAGAACTCCTCTATGCACTCGATATGTCCGATTTTAAAATAGCTTTTCGGTGAAAGCACATTTTGCAATATTCTAAGTAGATAGCCCGGCATCACAGGGCTAGCTATTTAGACACCCAGCAAGTTTAGCCTTCACCAAACTCCGATTTACTATTAGAAAAGTTTGATTACCTTTCCTGTTCTTCGTCAGAATGCACTCCCAGGACTTCTACTTCAATAACAAATGTTGGTTTGGTCCAAAAGAATCCATAGTTATGTTCCAACAGCGGCGTTTTGTTCGTGCGTTCAAGACACTATCCGAATGGTAAATAAGGGTCATGTGCACGGCGCATTTCGTGACAAAAGATTTCTAAATATTTCATTACCGTACTTCGAAGCATGTCAACCGCTGTTTAAAATAAATTTTTATGCCATTTTTCTCGTAAAAAAGCGATAATATTCCGACCGGGAATCTGCAATTAGGTAAACAGACAAAAGAAAATATATCACTGGGTCGACTCGGGCACGCGCCTAATTCCTTTGTCCTCTGATCGGCCACTTGGCAAAGGCGATAATGTGTTTCAGCCAGAGGCTGCCTCGATATCGTTCAGCTTTTTCCCGGGCTCTGAGAGCCTATGGGAGCCGTAGGAAGTGTCACGTTACAGCTAAGATCCTGACTCTTCAATAAACAGAGACAAGAAGAACGACACCTTGTCAGACAGGCCACTTCCTGCATGAAATCTTCTCAGGTTTTTGCCTGCCATATGAGTTCTGTTATACTCACAGACACCATTCAAACAGTTTTAGAAACTTTAGGGTGTTTTCTGTCCAAAGCCAATAATTATATGCATATTCTAGTTACTGGGCAGGAGTAGTAACCAGATTAAATCGGGTACGTTTTTTATCCGGCCGTGTAAATACTGCCCCCTAGCCCTAACAGGTTAACCTGTTAAGCTGTTTTTCAGTGTCACGGTCCCAGCTTTGATGCACCTGTACTGACCCCACCTTCTGGATAGTAGCAGGGCGAACAGGCCGTGGCTGAAGTGGATGAGGTCCTTGATGATTTTCTTTGCCTACTGGATGGTGGCAGGGTGAGCAGGCCGTGGCTCCAGTGGCTGAGGTCTTTAATCTTCTTGGCTGGGTGCTGTAGATGTCCTGGAGGGCAGGCAATGTGCCCCTGTGATGCGTTGGGCAGACTGCACCGTCCTCTGGAGAGCCCTGCGGTTGCGGACGGTGCAATTGCCGGTGATATAGCCTGACAGGATGTTCTCGATGGTGCGTCTGTAAAAGTTTGTGAGGGACGTAGTTGCCAAGCCGAATTTCTTCAGCCTCCTGAGGTTGAAAAGGCCATGTTGCACCTTCTTCACCACACTGCCTGTGTGAGTGGACCATATAAGATTGTCAGTAATGTGCATGCAAAGGAACTTCTCCACTGCGCCCCCCCCCCCCGTCTGGGGGCGGCCCGTCAGAAGTTCCGGACCCAGTTGCACAGGGCGAGGTTCAGACTCAGGGCTCCAAGTTTAATGATGACCTTGGCTGGTACTATGGTGTTCAAGGCTGAGCTGTAGTCAATGAACAACATTCTTACATAAGTATTCGTCTTGTCCAGATGGGATAGGGCAGTGTGCAGTGCGATGGCAGTTGTGTCACCCGTGGATCTATTAGGGCGGTATGCAAGTTGCAGTGGGTCAAGGGGGTCGGGTAAGGTGGAAGTGATATGATCCTTAACTAGCCTCTCAAAGCACTTGATGACAGAAGTGAGTGCAATGGGGCAATAGTTATTTAGTTCAGTTACCTTCGCTCTCTTGAGTACAGGAACAATGGTGGACATCTTGAACAAGTGGGTACAGAAGACTTGGATAGATTGAATATGTCCTTAAATTCTCCAGCCAGCTGGTCTGCGCATGCTCTCTGGACACGGTTAGGGATGCCATCTGGGTCGGCAGCCTTGTGGGCCATCTGGGTCGGCAGCCACGCGTAAATATCTTACTCACGTCGGCCACTGAGAATGAGAGCTCAAAGTCCACGGGAGCAGAGGTTTTCATCGAAGTGGGCGAAGGTGTTTAGCTTGTCCGGGAGCAAGACGTTGGTGTCCGCGACGTGGCTGGTTTTCCCTTTATAATCTGTGATTGTCTGGAGTTGTTGCCACATAAGTCTCATGTGTTAGACGTTGAATTGCTACTCCACTTCGTCACTGTACTGATGTTTTTTTGTTTAGCCTGTTTGCTTGCCTTACGAAAGGCATAACTGGAATGTTTGTACTCAATCATATTCCCAGTTACCTTGCCATGGTTAAATGCGGTGGTTCGCGCTTTCAGTTTTGCGCGAATGCCACCATCTATCCACGGTTTCTGGTTAGGGTAGGTTTTAATGGTCACAGTTGGTACAACATCTCCTATGCACTTCCTTATAAACTCACTCACCGAATCAGCGTATACATCAATATTATTCTCTGAGGCTACCTGGGAACATGTCCCAGTCCGCATGATCAAAAATAGCTTCTTCTTTTCAGTTTCATTGAGAAGTTATTGAAAATAGATGCCCTTTTTTTCGATTATTGAATTGTAATTTTAATTTACTTCCTGACTTTAGGGGAGGAGTGGAGAGAGAGTTTCAAGTTTTAATGTCAGGTGCACAAGTACAGTGAAATGCCTTTCTTGTAATCACCAAACCCAACAATGCAGTAATCAATGTAGAACAAAAACACACAATATATAAGAACACTAGAAAGTAAGAAGCTTATATACAGGGTCAGTTCCAATACCATATCAGAGAGAGAGAGAGTGTGTGTGCATTAGGGCTGTCCCCAACTAAGAAAAATCTTGGTCAATCAAAAGTCTTCCGTTCTTTCGACCAATCGATGACACTAAATGGGGTGTTTTGATCTGTTGACTGTGAGACTGAGAAAGACTGCAGACTACAAAGTGACATGCTCTTGCTCAACTAGACCAGGAAGGACCTAACAGAAAAGATGTATTCCCAATGGCCCCCTATTTCCTATGTAGTGCACTACTTTTGACCAGGTATACAGGGGATACAAACAAATAGATGAATGAGTCTCTGCAGGCTATCTGGTACTCTCTGACAGCTGTGTTTAAGTTGTCTGATATACAGTCTTTTGTCAGGACAGCTTCTCCAAGCGCATTCTAGCAGATAATGGCCAAGTGGGAGAAAGGGATAGAGACCTACTATGCGTCCCAAATGGCACCTTATTTAGTGTACTACTTTTACACTAAGGGCTCTGGATTAGTGCACTATATAGGGAACATGATGCCATTTGGGATGCATATAAAACAAGTATTGGGAATAGGGTGTCAGGCTCTGGTCAGAAATAGAGCACTATAGGGAATATGGTGCCATTTAAACATTGTCCAAATATACCATATTTATTTACACATACTTATTTTCCATATGCATTGGGACATAGAACCACAGGCAGGTATTTTAAGAGCTGTAGCCTGTGGGGTTAATAAGTGCTGTTTTTTATATACCGTATGGGTGTTGATGTGTCAGTGTTAATTGGAGTTTACATTGAAGTAAAATAGAGGGTTATGGAGAGAAGAGGGACTAATAATGACATCAATACTGATGTTTGGTATATGTCAATATGAACTGTGATGTGTAGGTATACATTTTTCTTTTCTAGGCTTTATGTTTAATTGATATCATGTGCCTTTCGATTGACAAAAAGAAGACCGTTTTTGACAGTTTATAATTTTTTCGTAAAATGGTAGACAAACAGTAGTATGTATGTATGTATGAGTCACTCTTTAGTCTAAAGCCTTTCTGTGGACTGACAGCTTATTGATCCAAGCCTTTTAGAGAACAAGCACCAGGAAAAAAATACATCATGAAATGCATCGCTATTCCTCTTCCAAGATTTACTCTCAAAAAAACAAATTAACAGTCGGATATCAGTAAGTGAGAATGGCATTGTTGTCACAAGCTAAGTTTCCCTCCAATTTAAAATATGCACATTTTCACACCAGAGGTGTTTCCACCAAGCTGACATTTTGTGGATAAAAAGCTGTTTATGATGATGTAGTCCATATAAAAGCACTTTTGCGCTTAAGTTTTCATGTACTGAATAAAAAAAGTTAAATGTGTTTCCATTGCATTTTCAACTCTGGTGAGTTGGTTTCGGTGCATGCTCTATAGACAACAATTATTATTATTTTTTTGAATCTTTATTTTAACAGGGAAAACAGACTGAGACCTGGATCTCTTTTACGGCTGTGCCCTGTGTAAACATGTTGACATGTACAGTTTTAGGCATACAGACAAGAACATTTCAAACATACAAAACAAAGACACAATTCAACAGAAACAATCATAGACAACATCATATTGATCCTCCATAACATTTTTGAAATGGGCAAGGGACACCAGAGTGTTTAACTTAAGTTGGATCTGCAGTTTGTTCCATAAATAAGGTGCAAAGGAACTGAAGGCAGTCCTACTCAACTCTGTGGAGACCGCAGGAGTTTCTAATGTAATCCACATCTGTGATCTGGTTTTAAAATGTGCATATCTAGTGGAAATGAATGATGATATATATGGAGGTAGATTTAAAAGAAGTGGTTTATAAATAAACAAGAGAGCATGTTGCTCTCGCCTCACAGATAGAGAGGCCCAACCCACATGTTGATATAGGATACAGTGATGAGTTTTGTAGCTATCACCCGTGATAAACCTGAGTGCACAATGGTAAATAGCATCCAGTGGTTTTAATGTGTTTGCCGATGCATGCATATAGATAATATCACCATAATCTAAAACGGACATAAAAGTAGCCTGCACAATTTGTTTTCTATTTACGGAGGACAGACAAGCCCTGTTTCTGTAAAGGAACCCTATCTTGAATTTGCGCTTTTTTCCCAATTCAGTAACATGTTTTTTAAAAGAAAGCCTATCATCTAACCATACCCCTAAGTATTTATATGCAGAGACCTGTTTGATTTGAGTACCATCCAAGCTAGTGATTCCAAAAGTGTTTCTAACTGAGAGTTTAGACCTAGAAAAAAACATGACATTTGTTTTCTTTGCGTTTAAAACAAGTTTAAGCCATAAAAGAGACCCCTGTAGTATCCTAAAATCAGACTCCAACTGCATTAAAGCTTGGTCCGCTGTTGGAGCAATAGCAACATCACTGTGTCATCTGCATATAAATGGAATTTACAATATCTGACATCATCACCAATGTTGTTTATATAAAGTGAGAACAATAGTGGGCCAATTATTGAACCCTGAGGGACCCCTTTAACCTCTTAGGGCTAGGGGGCAGTATTTACACGGCCGGATAAAAAACGTACCCGATTTAATATGGTTACTACTCCTACCCAGTAACTAGAATATGCATATACTTATTAGATATGGATAGAAAACACCCTAAAGTTTCTAAAACTGTTTGAATGGTGTCTGTGAGTATAACAGAACTCAAATGGCAGGCAAAAACCTGAGAGATTCCTTTACAGGAAGTGGCCTGTCTGACCATTTATTGGCTTTCTTTGATATCTCTTTCCAAAACAAAGGATCTCTGCGGTAACGTGACACTTCCCACGGCTCCCATAGGCTTTCAGAGCCCGGGAAAAAGCTGAATGTCGTCATTCCAGCCCCAGGCTGAAACACATTATCGCCTTTGTCAAGTGGCCGATCAGGGGACAGTGGGCTTAGGCGCGTGCACTGGTCGCCCCCGTCTTTCTTTTTTTTCCTCTATTTACCGAAACGCAGATTTCCGGTCGGAATATTATCGTTTTTTTACGAGATAAATTGCATAAAAATTGATTTTAAACAGCGGTTGACATGCTTCGAAGTACGGTAATGGGATATTTAGAATTTTTTTGTCACGAAATGCGCCATGCTCGTAACCCTGATTTACCATTTCGGATAGTGTCTTGAACGCACGAACAAAACGCCGCTGTTTGGATATAACGATGGATTATTTGGGACCAAACCAACATTTGTTATTGAAGTAGAAGTCCTGGGAGTGCATTCTGACGAAGAACAGCAAAGGTAATAAGATTTTTGTTATAGTAAATCTGATTTTGGTGAAGGCTAAACTTCCTGGGTGTCTAAATAGCTAGCCTGTGATGGCTGGGCTATGCACTTAGAATATTGCAAAACGGACATATCGAGTGCATAGAGGAGTTCTGTATCTATAATTCTTAAAATAATTGTTATGCTTTTTGTGAACGTTTATCGTGAGTAATTTAGTAAATTGTTAGTAAATTCCCCGGAAGTTTGCGGGGGGTATGCTAGTTCTGAACGTCACATGCTAATGTAAAAAGCTGGTTTTTGATATAAATATGAACTTGATTGAACAAAACATGCATGTATTGTATAACATAATGTCCTAGGGTTGTCATCTGATGAAGATCATCAAAGGTTAGTGCTGCATTTAGCTGTGGTTTGGGTTTATGTGACATTATATGCTAGCTTGAAAAATGGGTGTCTGATTATTTCTGGCTGGGTACTCTGCTGACAATCTAATGTTTTGCTTTCGTTGTAAAGCTTTTTTGAAATCGGACAGTGTGGTTAGATAAAGGAGAGTCTTGTCTTTAAAATGGTGTAAAATAGTCATATGTTTGAGAAATTGAAGTAATAGCATTTCTAAGGTATTTGAATATCGCGCTACGGGATTAGACTGGCTGTTGCGTAGGTGGGACGATTTGGTGCCACCTACCCTAGAGAGGTTAACCTTAACGCTTGCATCCCACCTAGTCAACAGCCAGTTGAATCGCGTGGCGCGAAATACAAATACCTCAAAAATGCTAGAACTTCAATTTCTCAAACATATGACTATTTTACACCAATTTAAAGACAAGACTCTCGTTAATCTAACCACATTGTCCGATTTCAAAAAGGCTTTACAGCGAAAGCAAAACATTAGATTATGTCAGGAGAGTATCCTGCCAAAAATAATCACACAGCAATTTTCAAAGCAAGCATATATGTCACAAAAACCAAAACCACAGCTAAATGCAGCACTAACCTTTGATGATCTTCATCAGATGACACTCCTAGGACATTATGTTATACAATACATACATGTTTTGTTCAATCAAGTTAATATTTATATCAAAAACCTGCTTTTTACATTAGCATGTGATGTTCAGAGCTAGCATACCCACCGCGAACTTCTGGTGAATTTACTAAATTACTCACGATAAACGTTCACAATAAGCATAACAATTATTTTAAGAATTATAGATACAGAACTCCTTTATGCAATCGCGGTATCAGATTTTAAAATAGCTTTTCGGCGAATGCACATTTTGCAATATTCTGAGTAGATTGCCCGGCCATCACGGCTAGCTAATTTGACACCCACCATGTTTGGCCTTCACCAAACTCAGATTTACTAAAAGAAAAATTGGATTACCTTTGCTGTTCTTTGTCAGAATGCACTCCCAGGACTTCTACTTCAACAACAAATGTTGTTTTGGTTCCAAATAATCCATAGTTATATTGAAATAGCTCCGTTTTGTTCGTGCGTTCAGCTAACTATCCGAAGGGCGACGCGCGAGCGCATTTCGTGACAAAAAATGTCAAAATATTCCATTACCGTACTTCGAAGCATGTCAAACGCTGTTTAAAATAAATTTTTATGCTATTTTTCTCGTAAAATAGTGATAATATTCCAACCGGGCGACGTTGTATTCATTCAAGGGCTGAAAGAAAAACATGGAGAATTCTCATGAACGCGCTTCTCAGTCTCACTGTTCCCAGGCTGACCACTCACAAACAGAGCTGCTGTACTTCGCCCAGAGACTGCAGACACCCCATTACACTTTCTGGCTCCTTCTGAGAGCCAATGGAAGCCTTAGAAAATGTCACGTTACAGCAGAGATGCTGTATTTTCGATAGAGATGCAACTGAAGGACAAAAAATTGTCAGACAGGGCACTTCCTGTATGGAATCTTCTCAGGTTTTGGCCTGCCATATGAGTTCTGTTATACTCACAGACACCATTCAAACAGTTTTAGAAACTTTAGAGTTTTCTATCCAAATCTACTAATTATATGCATATTCTCGTTTCTGGGCAAGAGTAGTAACCAGTTTAAATCGGGTACGTTTTTTATCCGGCCGTGCAAATACTGCCCCCTAGCCCCAACAGGTTAAGTAACTGTAAGGGGTCAGACTTGACCCCGTCGACCACGACGGCCTGAGTTCTATCTTTAAGATAGTCATAAAACTATCGGCAGGCATCAGTGCCCAGTCCTATAGATGACAGCTTACTCAAAAGGATAGCATGGTCTACAGTGTCAAAAGCTTTTGACAAATCTACAAACAACGCAGCACAGTGCTTTCTATCATCTAAGGCATTTGCAATATAATTTACAACAAGCATAGTGGCCGATGTGGTACTGTGTTTATATCTAAAAGCAGATTGATTGGTGCTAAGAATACTGTTAGCAGAAAGAAAAGATTGTAACTGTTTGTTGACTATAGATTCTAGGATCTTTGCCAGACAAGGGAGCCTAGAGATGGGTCGATAGTTATCCAAATCACTACCGTCACCTCCCTTATGTAATGGCAGAACAAAAGCTGCTTTCCACACCTTAGGGATGTTAGATTAAAAATGTGTGTCACTGAACCAGCAATGATAGGTGCAGCACACTTAAGTAAATACGGGTCTAAATTGTCACCGCCTAAGGATTTCTTAGTATCAATGGCACGCAGGGCAGCTAGAACCTCTGCTTCGGTTATTTTCTGGAAACTACAGGGTTACCATTTTTCAGAGTAACGGTTGAAAAGCAAGACGAAAAATCAACTAATTGCCCAGTACCACAATGGCCACTTTTCCTTTCAAATAAAAAACCAGCAGAGATGCAATGCTTATTAAAAGCATTACAAATATATATTTTTTTTCACTTAGAATACAGGAGTCTGAGGTAATTTGCTTAGGAAGAGAAACAGCAGAATTCCCCCGTTTCAGTGAATTAACGGTTTTCCAGAATTTTTCAGGATCTCCTGCAGAATCTGTCATAGCATTAAATAAGTAATTTGATTTTGCCTTTTTGACAGCTGCAGTACATTTATTTCTCAATTGCCTAAAAAACAGCCAATCAGCTGGAGTACCTGTTTTCCTCGCCAAGGCCCAGGCCCGATTCTTTTGCAGGAAAAGACCTGACAATTCAGGAGAGAACCAAGAACTGGTTCGGTTTCTTACTCTGTGATTCTTAAGGGGGGCATGTTTATCAGACATAGAGGTAACAATAGAAGAGAATAAAGCAAGGGCTAAAACCGGGTCCAGAAAGCAGCAAGTGTATAAAAACTCAGTGATATAAGTCAAGGATAAAAGCTTGCTGTGAGAAATGTTTATCATTTCTCTTAGAGATTATACAGGGATCAGAGTGTTTCAGCCTGGTATCTCTAATACAAGCAATAGGGCAGTGGTCACTGATATCATTTGCAAAAACCCCACTGGCACTGATAAAGTGGACAAGGGTAGGTTATATGATGAGATATGATTAAAAACAAGAATCTTTATTCTATAATTGGCAGCCAAGCACCGATCATCATGTAAACGGCATCATTAAAATAATGGCCTACCCTCGATATTTTCATTTCATCACTGTGCACTTAACCACCATAAGTTATGAAATAAGTTATGAAGTTCATCATAACTTATTCCATCTGCCTATAAACTCTGCATGTTTTCCATGTCGTGGTGGTAGTACAACATAACATATTGCATTGACTCCAAGTTTACTACGACATTAGGGTTTTTATATCAATATTTGCTCATAAAAGCGTTTCCACCACAATTGTGGCATAGTCTATTTCACCGACCAAATAATTATCCGCCCTTGTCTAGCGTATTTCGGGTTTTTCTTCCTTCAAAATTGTGACATTTTACAGACAAATTTGCAGTTTCCATATGGCCTGTTGTGAGATTTTTTTTATGCATCAGGTACATTATTTCACATGAAATAGTCGAATAGAAATCTGGTTATTCTCAGACATGATGGAAGTCTTAGAACTTGAGTGGATTCTCAGTCTGATCAAAAAATGTAAACTTTGAATTGGGTGTATGGATCTGCATCCCAAATGGCATGCTATACAGTGCACTACTTTTGACCATAGGGATTAGGGTTGCCATTTGGGACACTGACAATGTTCTCTTCATGAAGTTTCACTCTATTTATTTTATTGCAAATCCTTTTTAGTAAAACAAAATCTTTTTAAGCTATCAGCTGGTGCTGCTATGACAAATACGGCTTTTGTTTTGTTTGTGGCTATTTGAACAGGTGTACTAGCACAATCCCTTTTAGTTAGGAGGATTTCTAACTATTGTTCATCATATTGAGAAAAATGGCACCCAAATGGCACCCTTTTCCCAGGTCAAATGTAGTCCACTAAATATGGAATAGGGTGCTTTTGACAGCGATTGTCTGTGTCCCAATTATAGATAGGACAATCGGTGGCAGGTGGTAGTGACAGCTGAGTGACAGTGACAGGGCAAGTGGGACCAGGCGCAACACCTCACAGCGCTCACATCCTGTCCCGATAATTACCCTCTCCCCAGATCCCTCTTTTCCTCCCATGTGCCTGTTTTGGAGGTGTCAGTGCATCGCCCAACATCCCGCAGGATCAAAGGGGCCTCAGGGAACTACTGGGGGAGAGGAGAGTTTTCCTGGCATATGTCCTGTACCCCACCTCTCCATCTCCTCTGAGATGAGGCTCAGGCTCTAGTCCAGTAACACTGAAAAGAAGCAGAGGAACATGTTTGTTACTATTCCTGCAGCATCCTAACCAGGTCCCAGAACTGTTTGTGTTTGATATAACTGATATAAGTATCTATAGCGTACACAGTGTTGCACAGTGCTGTGGAAAAGGGTTTCATACCTTGTAATGTGTGTTTACAAATGTGTCATTCTAAATTACATGAGTGAATAAACTTCGACAGCAATTTCCAGCCCAGAGTGTGCAATGTGCATAATTTCAGCATAGCATTATAAAACCACACACACACACACACGCACAGACCTTCATTATTCCTGTGTGGACTATTGTACCTACAGTACTCTCCACATGCTGTCACGTCATCCCACTGTTGTCATACTATACTCAGGAATGCTGAGTCGGGCAACAGCCTTTCTAAACACAGTGTCACTGGAGTGAGACTACAGAGATGAAATTGAGGGATGGCTCAGCTCATCAGAGCAGCGCTGTCCCTCCCTCCATACATGACAGAGCTGAATGTGCCCTGATCACTCTCTGATCACTCAGCTAATGTCTGATGGCTTTTTCATGGTGAGCTGGGGAGAGATGTATACATCTCTAATTGATTGCCGTGATAATCCACAGATCTGCTCAGGCAGCTCCAGACTGCAACTGGGGCCCTGGCTGGCACTGGCTCCAAGAAGGGTTGTCAGCGAGGAAGTCAGACACAATTGCCATGTAATCAATTATATCGAGTGCTGTGGGCCGGGAGGGAGTCAAAGAGATAGTTCCCTGTTCATCTGTTGGATGGGGCTCTTTCTGGAATCGACCCAGAGGGCCCAGATATTATTACGCTTCACTTTACATTTATTTTTTGGCCTTAATCACAAATTACAGAGAGATAACCGAGACAAGATCCCAAAACTTGTTTTCCCGTGAATAAATAGCAATACATTTTTCTATTGTGGGGAAAGCAATTCTAATGGACTCTGGTCATTAGCCAAATTGCCAGGAGTGACTCGTTTCTGCAGTGTAGCCTATCCTGACCTTGATTGAACCCTTCACGTTACAGTGAAATACTGTGCTTAATGAAGATCAGTGATGCCGACCGTCGAACGCTGCCCGAACAAGGAGAGGAACCGACTTCGGTGGAAGTCGTGACAGTACCACACCCTTGACGCACAGCTCCAGCAGCGCGCCAACACCGGCCTCGAGGACGACCCGGAGGGCGAGGTGCAGGGTGGTCCGGACGGAGACGGTGGAACTCCCGCAGCATTGAAGGGTCCAACACGTCCTCCACCGGAACCCAGCATCTCTCCTCCAGACCGTACCCCTCCCAGTCCACGAGGTACTAAAGGCCCCTCGCCCGACGCCTTTCGAATCCAGTATGGATTGAACGGAGTACGTCGGGGCCCCCTCGATGTCCAGAGGGGGTGGAGGAACCTCCCGCAACTCAGACTCCTGGAGCGGGCCAGCCACCACCGGCCTAAGGAGAGACACATGGAACGAGGGGTTAATACGGTAATCGGGGGAAGCTGTAACCTGTAATTCACCTCGTTCAGTCTCTTCAGGACTTTAAATGGCCCCACAAACCGTGGACCCAGCTTCCGGCAGGGCAGGCGGAGGGGCAGGTTTTGGGTCGAGAGCCAGACCCGGCCTCACTGCGGTGACGGTCTGCGCTGGCTTTCTGGTGCAGCACGGCATGCTGAAGGTGAACATGAGTGGCGTCCCATGTCTCCTCCGCGTGCCGGAACCAGTCGTCCACCGCAGGAGCCTCGTTCTGACTCTGATGCCAAGGAGCCAGAACCGGCTGATAGCCCAGTACGCACTGGAAGGGGGAGAGGTTAGTGGAGGAGTGGCGGAGCGAGTTCTGGGCCATCTCTGCCCAGGGCACAAACACCGCCCACTCCCCCGGCCGGTCCTGGCAATAAGACCTCAGAAACCTACCCACATCCTGGTTTACTCTCTCCACCTGCCCGTTACTCTCGGGGTGAAAACCAGCTCCCACACTACCGGTGACACCAGGCAGGAGGCCGGGAGTATGGGGGTGGGATCCATGGGCCGCTCCTCTGTGTCATACAGCCGGGACAATACATCTGCCTTCACGTTCTGGGAACCTGGTCTGTAAGAAAGTGTGAAAACAAAACGGGTGAAAAACATTGCCCACCTTGCCTGGCAAGGGTTCAGTCTCGCTGCCCGGATGTAGTCCAGATTGCGGTGGTCGGTCCAGAGAAAAGCGTGTTTAGCCCCCTCAAGCCAATGTCTCCACGTCTTCAGAGCCTTGACGACAGCTAACAGCTCCCAGTCCCCCACTTCATAGTTTCGCTCCGCCGTGCTGAGCTTCCTCGAGAAGAAGGCACAGGGGCGGAGCTTCAGTGGCGTACCCGAGCGCTGAGAGAGCATGGCTCCTATCCCAGCCTCGGACGCGTCCACTATGAACGCCAATGAGGGATCCGGATGGGCCAGCACGGGAGCCAAAGTAAACAGAGCCCTCAGGTGACCAAAAGCCCTGTCCGCCTCAGTCGACCGCTGCAAAATTACCGGTCCCCCCTTCAGCAGTGAGGTATTGGGAGCCACTACCTGACCAAAACTCCGGATAAACCTCTGGTAGTAATTGGCAAACCCTAGAAACCGCTGCACCTCCTTTACCGTGGTGGGAGTCGGCCAATTACGCACGGCTGAAATGCGATCACTCTCCATCTCCACCCCTGAGGTGGAAATGTGGTACCCTAGGAAGGAGACGGACTGTTAGAAGAACAGGCATTTCTCAGCCTTGACGTACAGGTCATGCTCCAACAGTTGACCAACCAACCTGCGCACCATGGACACATGCTCGGCTGGTGTAGCGGAGTATATCAGAATGTCATCAATATACACCACTACACCCTGCCCGTGCAGGTCCCTGAAAATCTCATCTACAAAGACTTGGAAGACTGATGGAGCATTCATCAACCTGTACGGCATGACGAGGTACTCATAATGCCCTGAGGTCGTACTGAACGCCGTCTTCCACTCGTCTCCCTCCCTGATACGCACCAGGTTGTAAGCGCTCCTGAGATCTAGTTTGGTGAAGAAGGGCGCCCTGTGCATTGACTCAATCGCCGTGGCGATAAGAGGTAGCGGGTAACTGTACCTCACCGTGATCTGATTTAGGCCTCGGTAGTCAACACACAGGCGCTGACCTCCCTCCTTCTTCACAATAAAGAAACTTGAGGAAGCGGGTGAAGTGGAGGACCCAATGTACCCCTGACTCAGGGATTCGGAGACATATGTTTCCATAGCCGCCGTCTCCGCCTGTGACAGGGGATACATGTGACTCCTGGGAAGTGCAGCCTCTACCAGGTGATTTATCGCCTTTTTTTGGAGAAGGCGAGAGCCAAATCGGCATATTCGGGGGGAATGCGCACGGTGGAGACCTGGTCTGGACTTTCCACCATAGTTGCACCAATGGAAACCCCTTAACCTCTCTAGGCTAGGCGGGACGAATTCGTCCCACCTACGTAACAGCCACTGCCAGCCTGTGGCGCGATTTTCAAAACCTTAAAAATCCTATTACTTCAATTTCTCAAACATATGACTATTTTACAGCCATTTAAAGACAAGACTCTCGTTAATCTAACCACACTGTCCGATTTCAAAAAGGCTTTACAACGAAAGCAAAACATTAGATTATGTCAGCAGAGTACCAAGCCAGAAATAATCAGACACCCATTTTTCAAGCCAGCATATAATGTCACCAAAACCCAGAAGACAGCTAAATGCAGCACTCACCTTTGATGATCTTCATCAGATGACAACCCTAGGACATTATGTTATACAATACATGCATGTTTTGTTCAATCAAGTTCATATTTATATCAAAAACCAGCTTTTTACATTAGCATGTGACGTTCAGAACTAGCATACCCCCCGCAAACTTCCGGGGAATTCGCTAACATTTTACTAAATTACTCACGATAAACGTTCACAAAAAGCATAACAATTATTTTAAGAATTATAGATACAGACCTCCTCTATGCACTCGATATGTCCGATTTTAAAATAGCTTTTTGGTGAAAGCACATTTTGCAATATTCTAAGTACATAGCCCAGGCATCACGGGCTCGCTATTTAGACACACGGTAAGTTTAGCACTCACCATAATCATATTTACTATTATAAAAGTTTGATTACCTTTTGTTGTCTTCGTCAGAATGCACACCCAGGACTGCTACTTCAATAACAAATGTTGGTTTGGTCCAAAATAATCCATCGTTATATCCGAATAGCGGCGTTTTGTTCGTGCGTTCCAGACACTATCCGAAATAGTAGAGAAGTGTCGCGCGCATGGCGCAATTCGTGACAATAAAATTCTAAGTATTCCATTACCGTACTTCGAAGCATGTCAACCGCTGTTTAAAATCAATTTTTACGACATTTTTCTCGTAGAAAAGCGATAATATTCCGACAGGGAATCTCCTTTTCGGCAAACAGAGGAAAAAATCCCAAAGGCGGGGGCGGTCGGGGTCACGCGCATAAGCCCAGTGTCCCTTGATCGGCCACTTGAGAAAGGCGATAATGTGTTTCAGCCTGGGGCTGTTTTTTCCCGGGCTCTGAGCGCCTATGGACGACGTGGGAAGTGTCACGTTAGAGCAGAGATCCTTAGTAAATGATAGAGATGGAAAAGAAGTTCAAGAAATGGTCAGACAGGCCACTTCCTGTAAAGGAATCTCTCAGGTTTTGACCTGCCATTTGAGTTCTGTTATACTCACAGACACCATTCAAACAGTTTTAGAAAATTTAGGGTGTTTTCTATCCATATGTAATAAGTATATGCATATTCTAGTTACTGGGTAGGAGTGGTAACCAGATTAAATCGGGTATGTTTTTTATCCAGCCGTGTCAATACTGCCCCCTATCCTAAACAGGTTAACACCTCCCTGAGCACTCTCGCGACCACCCCATGAGAGCCCTCTGTTGCCATGAAATGGTGGGGTCATGACGAGTTAACCAGGGAAGGCCTAGTACCACGGGAAACACAGGAGAGTCAATGAGGAAGAGACTGATTCTCTCCTCGTGACCCCCCTGCGTCACCATGCCCAGGGGGATGGTAGCTTCCCTAATTAAGTCGGACCCTAATGGTCGACTGTCCAGAGCTTGAACTGGGACAGGCCTAACCACTGGAACAATAGGGATCCCTAACCTATGGGCGAATGCTCTGTCGATAAAATTCCCAGTTGCGCCTGAATCGGCGAGCGCCTTATGCTGGGAATGCGGGGAAACTCAGGAAAGTAAACATGCACAAACAGGTGTACAACAGAGGGCTCTGGGTGAGAGTGGTGCATGCTCACCTGGGGCGACGCCAGAGTACCCTGCCTGCTGCCTCGACCCCTAGAGGAACCAACCCAGCACCGACCAGCAGTGTGACCTCTGCGGCCACAGATGGTACACGTGAAAGTTCCTCCTCCGGCCTCCCTGAGCGCAGCACCTCCCAGCTCCATAGGCACCGGAGCGGTGGTGCTGGGAGAGGGAATCGACAGAGCCCTCTCTGGATGTCTGCGGGTGACCAGCAGGTTATCCAACCGAATGGACAGGTCCACCAGCTGGTCGAAGGTGAGGGTGGTATCCCTGCAAGCCAACTCCCGACGGACATCCTCGCGCAGGCTGCAACAGTAGTGGTCGATAAGGGCCCTGACGTTCCAACCCGCTCCAGCGGCCAGGGTGCGAAATTCCAGGGCGAACTCCTGGGTGCTCCTCATCCCCTGCCTCAGGTGGAAAAGATGTTCACCCGCCGCTCTACCCTCGGGCGGGTGGTCAAAGACTGCCCGGAAGCGGCGGGTGAACTCCGTGAAGTCGTCCAATGCCGCATCTCCTTCTCCCCACACGCCGTTAGCCCACTCTAGAGCTCTCCCTGAGAGGCACGAGATGAGGGCAGACACCCTATCCCTTCCCAAGGGAGCCGAGTAAACGGTGCCCAGGTATAGGTCCAGCTGTAGCAGGAAACCCTGGCACCGTGCCGCCGTCCCATCATACTCCCCGGGAAGGGCGAGACGCATCCCACTGGGACCGGGTACAGGAGGGACAAGTAGTGGGAACCCCTGTTGTGTTAGTGGAGGCACTGGAGGGACTCCCTGTCTCTCCCAGCGGTCCATGGTCTGGACGACGCAGTCCATCGCGACGCCGAGATGTTGTAGCATCGCCACATGATCTCTGACACGCTCCTCGACTCCTATAACCGGGGTACCTGCTCCTGCTGACTCCATGGTGTGGTGTGGGATTCTGTAAGGGGTGCGTATCTGGTGGCAGGGAAGTCAGACGCAGGAGAGCAGAGCTAGCAGTTTAATTGCAAAACCAACAGCATAAAGAATACCAAACATGGGTACAAAACCCGTCACACACCAGTCAACATGTGCACAAGCACTTACAACAAACAATTCCACACAAAGACATGGGGGGAACAGAGGGTTAAATACACAACACTTAATGAGGGAAATGAGAACCAGGTGTGTAGGAAAACAAGACAAAACAAATGGAAAATGAAAAGTGGATCGACGATGGCTAGAAGACCGGTGACGCCGACCGCCGAACGCCGCCCGAACAAGGAGAGGAACCGACTTCGGTGGAAGTCGTGACAGTAGTAGAATAGTTTAGCAGATTAAGCAGCTCATATTACATTTAATTAAAAACAAAAAACTGTTTTTAATTGAAAAGTGGGCATTGGTCTGAAGAAATTGACATGAGCGCCACAATGCCTACTCCACCCATGCTCTACCAAGGTTTTACAGAACACAGCTTTGACCTACGACAGTAGCTGTGTTGGTCAATTGTACTTCAAACAATGTGTATGCAGGTTGCTTAGGATTTAAACCCTTTCAAAAAGCCTGAGGAGGTAATAATGTGATTTGTATTGCATAAAAGTTAAAGTATTGGACTCTTCTCACACATACCACACTAATCCCATTCCACTACCCTTTCAAGATGTTCTTTAAATATGAAAGCAAGGTTTGCTTTTATACAGTTGAAGTCAGAAGTTTACATTTAAACTTAGTTTTTCACAATTCCTGACATTTAATCCTAGTAAAAATGGATGGGGCTCTCATCTAACAGACTAGAGATCACCACTTTATTTTAAGAATGCGAAATGTCAGAATAATAGTAAAGAGAATGATTTATTTAAGCTTTTACTTCTTTTGCAACTTCTCAGGGAAGTTAGGAACAAATATACACAGGCAGTTAGGAAAGCAAAGGTTAGCTTTTTCAAACAGAAATTTGCATCCTGTAGCACAAACTCCAAAAAGTTCTGGGACACTATATAGTCCATGGGGAATGAGAGCACCTCCTCCCAGCTCCCCACTGCACTGAGGATAGGAATCACTGTCACCACCGATAAATCCATAATAATTGAGAATTTCAATAAGCATTTTTCAACGGCTGGCCATGCTTTCCACCTGGCTACCCATACCCCGGTCAACAGCCCTGCACCCCCCACAGCAACTTTCCCAAACCTCCCCCATTTGTCCTTCACCCAAATCCAGATAGCTGATGTTCTGAAAGAGTTGCAAAATCTGGACCCCTACAAATCAGCCGGGCTAGACAATCTGGACCCTCTCTTTCTAAAATGATCTGCCTAAATTGTTGCAACCCCTATTACTAGCCTGTTCAACCTCTCTTTCGTATTGTCTGAGATTCCCAAAGATTGGAAAGCTGCTGCGGTCATCCCCCTCTTCAAAGGGGGAGACACTCTAGACCCAAACTGCTACAGAACTATGTCTATCCTACCCTGCCTTTCTAAGGTCTTCGAAAGCCAAGTTAACAAACAGACCACCGACCATTTCGAATCGCACCGTACCTTCTCCGCTCTGCAATCTGGTTTCTGAGCTGGTCATGGGTGCACCTCAGCCACGCTCAAGGTCCTAAACGATATCATAACCGCCATCAATAAAAGACAATACTGTGCTGCCGTATTCATCGACCTAACCAAGGCTTTCGACTCTGTCAATCACCACATTCTTATCGGCAGACTCAACAGTCTTGGTTTCTCAAATGACTGCCTCGCCTGGTTCACTAACTACTTCTCAGACAGAGTTCAGTGTGTCAAATCAGAGGACCTGTTGCCCTGACCTCTGGCAGTCTCTTTGAGGGTGCCACAGGGTTCAATTCTTGGGCCGACTCTTTTCTCTGTATACATCAATGATGTTGCTCTTGCTGCTGGTGATTCTTTGATCCACCTCTGTATACTTCTGGCCCTTATTTGGACACTGTGTTAACTAACCTCCAGACGAGCTTCAATGCCATACAACTCTCCTTCCATGTCCTCCAACTGCTCTTAAATGCAAGTAAAACTAAATGCATGCTCTTCAACCGATTGCTGCCCGCACCTGCCCGCCTGTCCAGCATCACTACTCTGGACGGTTCTGACTTAGAATATGTGGACAATTACAAATACCTAGGTGTCTGGTTAGACTGTAAACTCTCCTTCCAGACTCACATTAAGCATCTACTTGCCTAGAGTTTTCAGCTTGTCACGACTCCTACCGAAGGTAGCTCCCCTTCCTGCTCGGTTGGCGCTCGGCGGTCGTCGTCACCGGCCTACTAGCTACCACTGATTCCCCTTTTCCCCCTTTTCCGTTTATTTTTTGCACCTGTTTTGTGTTGGGCTGATTAGCTGGGCTATTTTAACCAGTAGGCCCGCCTGCTCTGTTTGTGAGATTGTTGATCTGTGTTTTGCTTGTGTACACACTCATGTGTTTGAGGTGCTAGTTTGTGTTTTGCGCCGACTATTTTCTGTCCCCTGTGTTTGGGGCACTTTGATTTTGTGTGCGCACTGGATCGCTGTGGGGTGGCTTGTGTTCGCCGTTGAGTTCATTAAGCTCTCTTGGGCAGCTAGTGTCCCACCCACGGTTCACACTATTCAACAGCCAGTGGAAAATCAGAGCGCCACATTCAAAACCACAAAATGTCATAATTCAAAGTTCTCAAACAAAGGACTATTTTACACCATTTTAAAGGTACACGTCTCCTTAATGTAACCACATTGTCCGATTTCAAAAAGACTTTATGGCGAAAGCATAAAGTTAGATTATGTTAGGACAGTTCCAACACAAGAAAAAGCACACAGCCATTTTCGTAGGAAGGGCAGGTGTCACAAAAACCAGAAAACCAGCTAAAATTATGCACTAACCTTTGACGATCTTCATCAGGTGACACTCCTAGGACATCATGTTACACAATACATGCATTTTTTGTTCGATCAAGTTCATATTTATATACATAAACTCCATTTTACATTGGCCCGTGATGTTAAGAAAATATTTTGCCTCCAATACTCCCGGTGAATCAGCACAACAATTTACAAAAATACTCGTCATTAACGTTGATAAAATATTAAACTGTTATTCAAAGAATTATAGATGAACATCTCCTTTATGCAAACACTGTGACAGATTTCAAAAAAGCTTCACGAGGAAAGCACACTTTGCAATAATCTGAGTACTGCGCTCAGAAAAATACACTAGGCAATACAGATACCCGCCATTTTGGAGTCATCTAAAATCATCAATAGCATTAGAAATATTCACTTACCTTTGATGATCTTCATCAGAAGGCACTTCCAGAATCCCAGGTCCACAAAAAATGTTGTTTTGTTCGATAAACTCCATAATTTATGTCCAAATAGCTCCTTGTTATTAGCGCGTTCAGTTAGCTACTCCAAGTGTAGGAAGCGTGCGGAAAATGTCACAACGAAAAGTAAAAAAAGTTATATTTACGTTCGTTCAAACATGTCAAACGTGGTATAGCATCAATCTTTAGGGCCTTTATCACTTAGAACTTCAATAATATTCCAACCGGAAATTCCATTGTCTTGAAAAACGTTTTGGAACACAGCTAACTCTCACGTGAATGCGCGCCAATGAACGCCAGTACCTTCCTGAGTCAACAACTTCCAACTTCCTCTGTTCACTCTCTGTTCATCATAGATGCCTGAAACAACTTTCTAAAGACTGTTGACATCTAGTGGAAGCCTTAGGAAGTGCACAATGAACCCTAAGTCACTGTGTGTTCGATAGGCAATGACTTGAAAGGACTACAAGCACCAGAATTCTCACTTCCTGGTTAGATTTTTCTCAGGTTTAAATGGTTTAAAAGTTTAAATGTTTTTGGCTAAGGTGTATATAAACTTCCGACTTCAACTGTATACGATGTGTGTAAACTACTTTTTTGAAGGTTTTACTGATTATGATGTGCTAATGCTAAGCTAATTGCCAGCTATGTGTGGTGCCATGTTTGTTGATATCATACAAATCACATTTTATTGCTCTTAGAAGCAATTTTATTGCTCTGAGCAGATGTTATTGCGGGTGCAGCGAAATGCTTGTGTTTCTAGCTCCGGCAGTAATATCTAACAAGTAATATCTAACAATTTCACAACATATACCCAATACACACAAATCTAACTAAGGAGTAATGAATTAAGAATATTTAAACACATGGATGAACAATGTCAGAGCAGCATAAACTAAGATGCAGTAGAATACAGTATATACATATGAGATGAGTAATGCAAGATATGTAAACATTATTAAAGTGACTGGTGTTCCATTTATTAAAGTAGCCAGTGATTTCAAGTCTATGTATATAGGCAGCAGCCTCTAAGGTGCTAGTGATGGCTATTGTAACAGTCTGATGGCCTTGATGCATTCTGGGTGTCATGTAAATGTCTGTCAGACCAAAGATGTTATAGCAAAACGAGGTGAAGGGATGGTTCACTTGTCTTTCGGAAGTGAATGATGGAACTGAATGATGGTAGACAACACACCCCCTTCAACATGCATACTGCAAACAGACCCAACTCATCTTGTAAACTCTTATCTTTTGTTGACACGAAAAACAAAACAATGGCGACGCGTACACCACCTGTGATGTGCTGATTTGTTAATAGTAATTGCTATTAGTTAATTCATATTATGGTTTCTGTCAGCCAAGAGTTAGCTAAACGTGAACGCTTGTGTTAGGTCACTCTTTCCTCAGTTAGCTCTACAACTAATGTTGCCTACATATTCTGGTTTGGATGAGAATTCTGTTATGCTGTAGCTACTTCTGTGGATGTCTGAACATTGCATCCAAAAATAAACTGCTCACATTGAGGACGAAACGTTTTAAAGACTGTTTGTGCAAAATGTTTCTGTGAAAAACCGTGTGGCCTGCTCAAACGCTGAATGTTGTGTCAATCGTAACTGGACGTTCTAAATAAGTGTTCTAATTACACCAGCTTGAGCGTATGCTGTAGAATGATGATACTTGTGTGTTTGTACGTGCCAAAGGTTAAAGCTTATTCTATTGCCAACATGACAAGCTAAGTTATAAAATATGATCTTACAGTGTTAGGCTTTCAAAACGCACTTTAGACAAACAGATGGCAATTTACAGTGTATTCGGAAAGTATTCAGACCCCTTCCCTTTTCCACTCTTTGTTATGTTGCAGCCTTATTCTTAAATTGATTCAATAGTTTTTTTCCCACATCAATCTACACACAATACCCCACAATGACAAAGCAAAAACTTTATTTTTTAGATTTTTGCAAATGTATTAAAAATACAAAACTGAAATATCACATTTACATAAGTATTCAGACCCTTTATTCAGTACCTGCGGAAAAGGCAAATTACAAGGCAGAGTGGCCGGTGTCTCCCAATGAAACTGCTGAAGCGTTGATCTAAGCTCACCCATTATGTGTCTCAGCCATTATCCATCTCCACTCATCCATCTGTCATCTCAGAGATGTCCTTAGTGTTTGGGAGTGGGATTAGTGACGAGACTGTGGTGGCAGAGGTGTGTGTCATTGTGTGTGTGTGTGCTCCTGCCAGTATGTGCCTGTCAGTCATTCTGGGTGTGTGTTTGTACAGGCACACCTGCCAGTATGTGCCTGTCTGTGTGTGTGTGCGTGCAAGTGTGTGTTTTGCCAAAGTGAGCAATTTGGCTCATTGTTCGTATCCACATGTGAACCTTGTAACTGTGCTTTAAATTGCTGCTTAATCCAGGGCCCATTGAACCACATGGTTTACATCCCAAATGGCACCCTATTCCCTACATAGTGCACTACTTTTGACCATAGCCCAACATAATGCACTACTTGTGACTAACCTTATGGGCCCTGGTTAAAAGTAGTGCACTATATAGGAAATAGGGTACCATTTGGGATGTGGACATGGACTACATTCAATAACTCAATGAACCCAATCAGACCCTTTATGATTTTAAGTAATAATAAACATTGGTCTGGGACTGGGAGTGTGTTGATATTATCCTGCTCTAAAACATGGCCGCGTCCCAAATGACACCATTTGTGACTCGTTTCAGGAAATGAGGTGTATGTCCCACATCACTACTTTACAGGAGAGGCATTTAAACATAAATATTTATTTTTATGAAAATGTGCTTTTTTGTTGTTGCCAGAAATGCTTTCTGGAACATGTGAACGTTCAGGTGCCTTAATAACAAACTTGTATGCCATCTGAAAATGCGAATCAAAATTGTTAAATTACAAGACTAGTTGCTTTAGCCACGGAAAAAGACAAGAACTTTCCCGCTAACCATGATTGAGATAGTAGATGGGCTGGACATCCCAAGAGATGAGTTCGGATTGGTCTGCCTTGTAGCGAGCTTCTGTCTGTAACATGAGCTGTGTAGTATGTGTAGATAAACCTTTCTACCACAGCTTTTTTGAAAGATATCATGAACTGCAAAAGTGTCTCCACTTTCTTGAGGATGGTCGTGCCATGCTAACTCTCTCTGACTCTGAAAATGAATCAGACGATGAGGAAATCCCTGATTTAGGTAACATTTTCATTGCACCAGATATTGTGGAGTCTTCTGATGACAGTGATGGGGAAGAAACGTCGATCAATAGTGTTGTTGTCACGGAAGAAGTTGACCGAGTTTTAAAAATCAGTGGAATGCCTGGTGGAAGCAGAGTATGATAGCTAAGGAGATGGAGAAATTCTGACATTTGATTGCAAATATGCGGAGGGAGTCGAAAAGAGAACACAGAAGACTGTTGTATAAAACACGTGTCTCCGGATTGCATCTTCAAACTAAGGGCAACCGTGGCTAGATTTTCAGATATTATACTTTTTTTTGTCATAAAGTTGTTTTCATTGCAAGTTAAATTGTACTATTAGTTAGCTAGTGTTAGCTGGCTGGCTCGCTAGCTAACGTTACATGTATGATCTGTGTAGTAATGTTATTCGTATCTCAGAAAAATAATTTGTTTTGCTGGTTATAGCCTAATGTTAATTAGCTAGCAAACATTGAACCCAGCTGGTTAGCTTTAGCCATCTGCAGATTCATGCATGGTGGCTAGCGATGACAATGAGTATGGGATGGGATTGCTGCCGCATTCAAAACAAGTGGGAACTTGGACATCTCCGACTTCCAATTTCAGTGCTTTGAAGACAACTGAACTCTGAAAAAAACGAGCTCTGACTGGGAAAAAATATTTTTAACGGTCATCCAAATCGGAATTGTTTCTAGAGCACCTACTTTCTGACATTAAGATCACTGATGTCATCATTTGACCTAGTATTTTTCCAAGTTCCCAGTTGTCTTGAAAGCAGCATTAGGTTCATTGTTTAGCTAGCTAGCTAGTTACATGTCTGAACAAAGGACTCCACTTCACTAGATGATTACATGACCCATTAAGTTAGCCAGGTGGGTCAGGGGATGATTACAGTCATCTCTTGTATTTCATGAACATGTGTAGACAATAGTGACCTATCCACTTAGATGTGGCTGGGTGGTGGTTATAGCATTAAGTTCACATGACCCATCAATTTAGACAAGTGTGTCTGGGTAAGAATCATCTAATTATACAATATTTATCTTGACATTTTCTGTTTTTGATATTGCTACTATGCAAATAACCATTTTTTTTTTTATTTAATCTTTATTTAACTAGGCAAGACAGTTAAGAACAAATTCTTATTTACAATAAAGTCCTACCCCGGCCAAAGCCGGACGACGCTGGGCCAATTGTGCGCCACCCTATGGGACTACCAATCACGGCCGGATGTGATACAGCCTGGAATCGAACCAGGGACTGTAGTGACTCCTCTTGCGCTGAGATGCAGTGCCTTAGACCACTGTGCCGCTGTACCGTTTACACCTTCTGTATCCTAAGCATGTGACAAATTAACTTTGGTAAACACACTCTATATCATATAAAACCAGAGACAGTAATGTTAAGAACATGACCTGCAACAAAGATTAGGATATAGGCCAAGGACTAGATAAAGTGTAGTTTCGCTACTACTTTCATCACTTTGTCTTGAAATCTTTGGTTGTTTACTACACTACCTTACTCACTCTGTTTAACACGTGGCCTCACATGGGAATCCTTAAGACATGGGTGGGGCTAAGGCTTAAGAGGGTGTGAACAATGCTGAATGACTGTAGACTATCAGGTATGAAGGTAAGACCCAGATGCAGACCATGTCGAATAAACAATAGTTTAATGATCCAATAGGGGCAGGCAATAGACAGGTCAAGGCAGGCAGGGGTAAGTAAACCAGAGGTGAGGCAACGGTACCAGACGACAGGCAGGCTCAGGGTCAGGGTAAGCAGAGGTCAAAAATCCAGCGGGGTGCAAAGGTACAGGTCGGTAGGCAGGCTCAGGGGCAGGCAGAGTGGTCAGGCAGACGGGCTCGGAGTCAGGACAGGCAAGGGTCAAAACCAGGAGGGCGAGAAAAGAGAGACTGGGAAAAAGCAGGAGTTGAGAAACAAAATGCTGGTTGACTTGACAAACAAGACGAACTGGCAACGGACAAACAGAACACAGGTATATAAACACGGGATAATGTGGAAGATGGGCGACACAATCACAAGGACAGGGGAAACAGATCAGGGTGTGACAGTAGACAAAGAAGGAGTAGGAGTACTAAAAGTTTCAATGGTCATTTTCTCAAAAGTGGGGTTAGTTTATCAACTTTCAAAGCAGAATACTTTCACATTGTTCCTCAACCGCAGTGTATGATATGCCTTTTTTTCTCTCTGAGTCTCTTCTTTTATCCAATGTAAAAAACAAAATTCCAAATTATGCTATGTAGAACCGAATCAAGCCGGTCAGTCACATATTCCCTACACAGTGCACTAAATAGGGAATAAAGTGCCATTTTGGATGAAGCTCTTCTCTTCCTGTAGCGTATTAACACAACTCCAGGAGAATATCAAAATACAGGA
The DNA here is from genome assembly GCF_965601325.2 of Salmo salar. NCBI lineage: Eukaryota > Metazoa > Chordata > Actinopteri > Salmoniformes > Salmonidae > Salmo > Salmo salar. Next base: position 3,492,192 of record NC_138308.1, on the reverse strand, counting down.
CTCATGAGTCTCACTATTTACTTCCACTGAGTTATAGCACTGATATGTATTTGGCTAGATTGGATCAATTTAACCTTGCTCCAGGATTTGCAGCTAATACTAGCTAATACTGCCTCAGGGGTTTTATGTTGAACTTTTTCTTTGGCTACTGCTGAAGGAGTAGATTATAGAAAACATGAACCACAAACACACACACACACATTTTTGGTATCATGGCACTGAGGCTCTCTGTGCAGCCACTGAGTGGACATAATCTCTCCTGCTACAGGTCCCTAGGGTCTCCAGGGCCCAACCGGGAATGGAGGGATAGGGGGAGGGAGAGATCAGGGCCTCCAGGGCTCAGCAGGGAAAGAAGGGAAAAAGGAAGAGGGAGGGAAAACAGGTATAGAGAGGGCTACAGGAAACGGATACACCGCTGCTATTCTCTTCTCAACCTTTCCCCTCTCCTGTACATTTTTATCTTTTTCTTTGGCTGAATTGATTCCCCGCCATATCTCAAACAGCACACCAGAGACTGAATGGCTGGGAACTGCATGTTTATTTTACACAGGATTTTGGGCTGTTGACAGACAGACAGACAGACAGACAGACAGACAGACAGACAGACAGACAGACAGACAGACAGACAGACAGACAGACAGACAGACAGACAGACAGACAGACAGACAGACAGACAGACAGACAGACAGACAGACAGACAGACAGACAGACAGACAGACAGACAGACAGACAGACAGACAGAGCTGTACCTGCAGTGAACTTGTGCAATATGTAAGGAGATAAAGGAGAGCGCGTTTTTCATTTCACCTGTCACATTATTTTACATTACGAAGTTTACCATAGATCCCCAGAACAGTTGAGCCAGTCACATGTTTGTTTGTAAATAGTCCAATGGGAGAAAGCGGGAGCAGGTTAGTCCAGGGATTGCGTTTTATATTGAAGTAAATATTATTTTTTTTGGTTCAATAGTTATCAGGGATGAGCAACTATCGTTTCCTTCACAGAAAATACTTTAGTGCAACACATTCGGCAGAAAGTAGCTTCATTTTTATCAGATGACCACAGAAGTGCAACGTTATTTGGCTGGCAGCCACACAAGAAAATGAGCTTACAATGAAAAAGCAAGGCATTTCTTGCAAAAACGATGCTAAGCTGAGCTGACATATGTAATTGTTAAGATGTTCATACTATGGATCATTTAGTTATTTGATTTTTAGGACCCCTTTAGGTATCACCCCCCCAAAAAAATATAATTGATAAAATATTTAATTTGGGCTTTATTACTATAGCCCAGAGAAACGCAATGAATGAAGTTAATCTTGCATTTTACCGGAGAAAAGTAGGCTGGCTAGACAAAGAAAAGTACTGGAGAAAAGTAGCTACACAAAAGTCCGAGCGCTGTCTGTTGAATGCCCGTTTGTGAATTCAATAAGAATAAATTACAATAAGAAGCATTTTACATCTGTGTTTACAAAACTCAGAAAGATATTTATGCGTTTTTATATTTATCTTCCTGCATGAAAAACAAAGAACTCTGCGTTAACACAACTTCTAAGATGAACTTCCTAGGTATCAAAGTACAGTACATTCGGAAAGTATTCAGACCACTTCCCTTTTTCCACATGTTGTTACATTACAGCCTTATTCTAAAATGGATTAAACATTTTTTCTCCATCAATCAACAAACAATACCCCATCATGACAAAGTGAAAATGGGTTTTTAGAAATGTTGCTCATGTATACGAAACAAAAAACAGAAATACCTTATTTACATAACTATTCAGACCCTTTGCGATGAGACTCGAAATTGATTAACCTTGAGATGTTCCTACAACTTGATTGGAGTCAACCTGTGGTAAATTCAATTGATTGGACATGATTTGGAAAGGCACACACCTTTCTACATAAGGTCACACAGTTGACAGTGCATGTCAGAGCAAAAAACAGTGGCCTCCATCATTCTTTAATGGAATAAGTTTGGAACTACCAAGACTCTTCCTAGTTCCTCTGTGGAGATGGGAGAACCTTCCAGAAGGACAACCATCTCTGCAACACTCCACGAATCAGCCCTTTATGGTCGAGTAACCAGAAGGAAGCCCCTACTCAGTAAAAGGCACCAGACAGCCCGCTTGGAGTTTCCTTTAGGTGCCGTTTGGCACTCTCCCCACAGCATGGTGCTGCCACCACCTTGCTTCACCATAGGGATGGTGCCAGGTTTCCTCCAGATGTGACGCTTAGCATTCAGGCCAAATAGTTCAATGTTGGTTTCATTAGACCAGAGTATCTTGTTTCTCATGGTCTGAGAGTTCTTTAGGTGCCTTTTGACAACCTCCAATCGGGCGGTCATGTGCCTTTCACTGAGGAGTGGCTTCCCTCTGGCCACTCTACCATAAAGGCCTGATTGTTGGAGTGCTGCAGAAAAGGTTATCCTTCTTGAACGTTTGACCATCTTCACAGAGGAACTCTGGAGCTCTGTCAGAGTCACCGTCGGGTTAATGGTCACCTCCCTGACCAATACCCTTCTCCCCCGATTGCTCAGTTACTGGGCGAGCGGCCAGCTCTAGGAAGAGTCTTGTTGGTTCTAAACTTCTTCCATTTAAGAATGATGGAGGCCACTGTGTTCTTGGGGACCTTCAATGCTGAAGACATTTTTTGGTACCTTTCCCAGATCTGTGTCTCGACACAATCCTGTCTCTGAGCTCTACGGACAATTCCTTCGACCTCATTGCTTGGTTTTTGCTCTGACATGCACTGTCAACTGTTGGACCTTATATACAGTAGACAGGTGTGTGCCTTTCCAAATCATGTCCATTGAATTGAATTTACCACAGGTGGACTCCAATCAAGTTGTAGAAACATCTCAAGGATGATCAATAGAAACAGGATGCACCGGAGATCAATTTCGAGTCTCATAGCAAAGGGTCTGAATACTTATGTAAATAAGGTATCTGTTTTTTGTTTTGTATAAATTATCAACATTTTCAAAAAAAAACATTTTAGCAACATTTTCTTTAAAACCCATTTTCACTTTGTCATTATGGGCTATTGTGTGTAGATTTATGTGGAAAACATTTAATGGAATCCATTTTAGAATAAGGCTGTAACATAAAATGGGGGAAAAGTTAAGCTGTTTGAATACTTTCCAAATGCACTGTAGCTATAGATTTGGGGAGGGGACCAGTTGAAAGGAGTTATTTTTTGCCCACTGCTCACTGCAAAATAACACATTTTATTTTTCCTTGAACTTGCCACGTTTACTATAAATGGGCATCTTAGCTAATGGGAATTGAAGGATAAGAAGTGAAATACAGGAGGTAGTGAGACAATGTGACATCTCTCAGTATATCATGGGTGTATCCACTAAAAACCAAATGGAAGCAAACAGGCCAAAACAGGGAGGGATCTTCCAGAACTTGTCCGTTAAGAAACTCTAATTTCCATTGCTACAGTGAGGGAAAAAAGTATTTGATCCCCTGCTGATTTTGTACGTTTGCCCACTGACAAAGAAATGATCAGTCTATAATTTTAATGGTAGGTTTATTTCAACAGTGAGAGACAGAATAACAACAACAAAAAATCCAGAAAAACGCATGGCAAAAATGTTATAAATTGATTTGCATTTTAACCTCTTGGGGCTAGGTGGGACGCTAGCGTGCCACCTGTGGTGCACTCCATCAACAGCAGGTGCATTTCAAGAGCGGCAAATTTGAATCCAAATAAATGTCAAAATTCAAATTTTTCAAAAATACAACTATGTTACACCATTTGAAAGATAAACATCTCCTTAATCTAACCACGTTTTACGATTTCAAAAAGGTTTTACGGCGAAAGCATAAATTTAGAGTATGTTAGGACAGTACATTTACAAGAGTTGTGTGTAATGTTTTGTCAAGTCAAAGACAGGGTCACCAAAACCATAAAACCAGCTAAAATGATACACTAACCTTTTACAATCTCCATCAGATGACACTCCTAGGACATTATGTTAGACAATGCATGCATTTTTAGTTCTATCAAGTTCATATTTATATACAAAAACAGCGTTTTACTATGGCATTGATGTTGAGGAAATCGTTTCCCTCCAATAACCGGCAGTCAAGTCAGCGTCACAAATTAAATAATTAAAATTAGAAAACATTGGTAAAATATTATATTGTCATTTAAAGAATTATAGATTTACATCTTTTGAACGCAATCAACTTGCCAGATTTAAAAATAACCTTACTGGGAAATCACACTTTGCAATAATCTGAGCACTGTGCCCAGAAAAATACGCGTTGCGATACAGACTAGACGTCATGTTGGGGAGATCTAAAATCGAAAATACTATGTAAATAATCCATTACCTTTGATTCTCTTCATCAGATGTCACTTCCAGGTATCACAGGTCCATAACGAATGTAGTTTTGTTCAAAAAAGCTCATCATTTATGTCCAAAAATCTCCGTCTCGTTAGCACATGATGTAAGCCAGCCGGACTTCTCGTCATGAACGAGGGGAAAAAATATATTTCCGTTCGTTCAAACATGTCAAACGTTGTATAGCATAAATCATTAGGGCCTTTTTTAACCAGAACATGAATAATATTCAAGGTGGACGAATGCATAGCCTTTTATAACGTATTGGAACGAGGGTACCCAACATGAAGTAGCGCGCCAGGTGTCTAATGGGACATCACCGTTCCATGGCTCTTGTTCGGTCAGATCTCCCTCCAGAAGACTCAAAACACTTTGTAAAGGCTGGTGACATCTAGTGGAAGCAATAGGAAGTGCCAAAATATTCCTAAACCCCTGTGTTTTTCAATGGGAGAGGTTTAAAGTCAATACAACACATCAGGTATCCACTTCCTGTCAGAAAATGTCTCAGGGTTTTGCCTGCCAAATGAGTTCTGTTATACTCACAGACACCATTCAAACAGTTTTGGAAACTTTAGAGTGTTTTCTATCCATATATAATAAGTATATGCATATTCTAGTTACTGGGTAGGATTAGTAACCAGATTAAATCGGGTACATTTTTTTTATCCAGACGTGCAAATGCTGCCCCCTAGACCCAACAGGTTAATGAGGGAAATAAGTATTTGACCCCTGTGCAAACATGACTTAGTACTTGGTGGCAAAACCCTTGTTGGCAATCACAGAGGTCAGATGTTTCTTGTAGTTGGCCACCAGGTTTGCACACATCTCAGGAGGGATTTTGTTCCACTCCTCTTTGCAGATCTTCTCCAAGTCATTAAAGGTTTCGAGGCTGACGTTTGGCAACTCGAACCTTCAGCTCCCTCCACAGATTTTCTATGGGATTAAGGTCTGGAGACTGGCTTGGCCACTCCAGGACCTTAATGTGCTTATTCTTGAGCCACTCCTTTGTTGCCTTGGCCGTGTGTTTTGGGTCATTTTCATGCTGGAATACCCATCCACGACCCATTTTCAATGCCCTGGCTGAGGGAAGGAGGTTCTCACCCAAGATTTGACGGTACATGGCCCCATCCATTGTCCCTTTGATGCGGTGAAGTTGTCCTGTCCCCTTAGCAGAAAAACACCCCCAAAGCATAATGTTTCCACCTCCATGTTTGATGGTGTTCTTGGGTTCATAGGCAGCATTCTTCCTCCTCTAAACACGGCGAGTTGAGTTGATGCCAAAGAGCTCCATTTTGGTCTCATCTGACCACAACACTTTCACCCAGTTGTCCTCTGACAACTGGGTGAAAGCTGTAAAGCCTTTTTGAAATCGGACAATGTGGTTACATCAAGGAGAAGTGTATCTTTAAAATTGTATAAAATAGTTGTATGTTTGAGAAAGTTGAGTTATGACATTTTGTTGTTTTTGAATTTGCCGCCCTGATATTTCACTGGCAGTGTCCCGCAGGTGGGACGCTAGCCCACGTAGCCATAGAAGTTAAGAGTGTGCTCCTAATCTCAGCTCGTTACCTGTATAAAAGACACCTGGGAGCCAGAAATCTTTCTGATTGAGAGGGGGTCAAATACTTATTTCTCTCATTAAAATACAAATCTATTTATACAATTTTTGACATGCGTTTTTCTGGATTTTTTTGTTGTTATTCTGTTTCTCACTGTTCAAATAAACCTACCATTAAAATTATGGACTGATAATTTCTTTGTCAATGGGCAAACGTACAAAATCAGCAGGGGATCAAATGCTTTTTTCCCTCACTGTATGTGTTGCTATGGTCTGCTACGGAGTGCACTAATGAACAAACCCCTGTTGAGGTAAGATGTGGATAGAATGTAAGTGTCGAGTTATGTTCCCTTGTGGCACCAACACTAGACTCGACACTCGACTCTGTGACATTAACAGTAAATACCAGTAAACGAAAACTGCAATTAGCAAGTAGCTTAATTAAGCCCTCTTCATATTAAGTATTCTTTTGCATCATTCATTTCAACCTTACATTTGCCTTAGTGACACTGTGCTGCCAGATGAGCTCTCTAAATATAATTTACACTTCCCTTCCTTTAAAAAAATGTTCAGATAGACTGAGTTTCCTGATACCATTAACACCTAGACATCCTTATTATGGGGCATTTAAAGTGTGTGTAAGTGAGCAGTTCCTGTTAAATTCCCCATCTGCTAGTTGCCAGGCTGTTTTCGCACATATATCTAGCTAAGCATAGACAGCATAGGATCGCTTCCCCTCCTCCTAATAACATAGTTTACATCATCTCACTTAAAACTCCAGGATCCACACAATTCCTCAAAGATGGCTGTAAATTTATAAGGGCAGGAATGTTTTAGGTTTCACAGATGGGAGCCGAACCCTGGTCTCAAACTTGGGAATCCAACGTCTTAACCATCAGGCCAAGAGGAAATTCTCCTTGGGCCGAGGGTGACCTTGATTTTGAAGTCGCAGGCAGGACTACTTCATCACGAGTGCTACTTGCCTCCGCTACACAGGAGGCATGCAGGTTCAGGTGCAGAAGTTGTTTTCATTTACAATCGACAATATTAAATGAATAATTACAAATTTCTAAAGCTATTCAATGAAACGTAAATGCCTTGGAGCAGGCAAACCTGTCTATTCCATTAAGAAACGAATGGCACATCGGGTGAAGATGACAGTGAGAATAAGTGGTTACAGTGGCGACCATGAAAGGAAACAGAACTAAAGCTGTGGTGGTATCTAGTAAAACTGAGCCTAGTTCTGCCTCGTTTTTAGTCGGAGTGGGGGTTTTGGAATGATGGAGTTACCTGGGAGGTCTCAATAAAAGTAATGGATGTATTGGATAATGTGGCATCAGTCAGAATTACAAGGGGAAGGAGACAGGTGGCATCTGGAGGCAGTGACAAGAGTTGAAGGAACAAGTGACTGAAGAAAAAAGGGTAGGGGAGAGTGGGGTAAGTTGAGATGTTTTTTTACACTCTGTCAAGGGAAATATAGTATTCTTTCTAACAGGGTTATCTACATATATACTGTGTATTCGGAAAGTATTCAGACCACGTGACTTTTTTCCACGTTTTGTTATGTTACAGCCTTATTCTAAAATTGATGAGATTGTTTGTTCCCCTCAATCTACACACAATGCCACATAATGACGAAGCAAAAACAGCTTTTTAGAATAATTTGCACATTTATTAAAAATCTAAAACAGATACCACATTTACATAAGTATTCAGACCCTTTACTCAGTACTTTGTTGACTTTGTTGATTATAGCGATTATAGCCTAGAGTATGACGCTACAAACCTAGCACACCTGTATTTGGGGAGTTTCCACCGATTCTTTTCTGCAGATCCTCTCATGCTCTGTCAGGGTGGATGGGAATCATCGCTGCACTATTTTCAGGTCTCTCCAGAGATGTTGGATCGGGTTCAATTCCTGGCTCTGGCTGGGCTACTCAAGGACATTCAGAGACTTGTCCCGAAGCCACTCCTGCACTGTCTTGTCTGTGTGCTTTGAGACATTGTCCTGTTGGAAGTTGAACCTTCACCCCTGTCTGAGGTCCTGAGCGCTCTGGAGCAGGTTTTCATCAAGGATCTCTCTGTACTTTGCTCCGTTCATCTTTCACTTGATCCTGACTAGTCTCCCAGTCCCTGCCACTGAAAAACATCCCCACAGCATGATGCTGCTACCACTTTGCTTCACCGTAGGGATGGTGCCAGGTTTCCTCCAGACGTGACGCTTGGTATTCAGGCCAAATAGTTCAGTCTTGGGTTCATCAGACCAGAGAATCTTGTTTCTCATGGTTTGAGAGTCCTTTAGGTGCTTTTTGACAAACTCCAAGCGGGCTGTCATTTTCCTTTTACTGAGGGGTGGCTTCCGTCTGGCCACTCTTCCATTAAGGCCTGATTTGTTGGAGTGCTGCAGAGATGGTTGTCCTTCTGGAAGGTTCTCCCATCTCCACAGAGGAACTCTGGAGCTCTGTCAGAGTGACCATCGGGTTCTTAGTCACCTCCCTGACCAAGGCCCTTCTCCCCCGATTTCTCAGTTTGGCCGGGCGGCCAGCTCTAGGAAGAGTCTTGGTGGTTCCAAACTTCCATTTAAAGAATGATGGAGGACACGGTGTTCTTGGGGACCTTCAATGCTGCAGACATTTTTTGGTACCTTTTCCCAGATCTGTGCCTTGACATAACCTTGTCTCGAAGCTCTACAGACAACTCCTTCGACCTCATGGCTTGATTTTTGGTCTGGAATGCTCTGTCAACTTCAGGACCTTAGATACACTGGTGTGTACCTTTCCAAATCATGTCCAATCAATTGAAATTTACAACAGGTTGCCTCAATTAAGTTGTAGAAACATCTCAATGGAAACAGGATGCACCTGAGCTCAATTTTGAATCTCATAGCAAAGGGTCTGAGTACTGATGTAAATAAGGTATTTCAGTTTTGAAATTTGAATACATTTGCAAAACGTTCTCAAAGCCTTCCATTGTCCTTACGGGGTATTGAGTGTACATTGAGGAAAAAAATGTATTTGATACAGTTTAGAATAAGGCTGTAATGTAACAAAACGTGGATAAAGTCAAAGTAAAATAACATCCTAGATCTGAATGAATGAAATAATCTTATTAAATACTTTTTTCTTTACATAGTTGAATGTGCTGACAACAAAATCACACAAAAATAATCAATGGAAATCCAATTTATCAACCCATGGATTTGGAGTCACACTCAAAATTAAAGTGGAAAACCACACTACAGGCTGATCCAACTTTAATGTAATGTCCTTAAAACAAGTCAAAATGAGGCTCAGTAGTGTGTGTGGCCTCCACGTGCCTGTATGACCTCCCCACAACGCCTGGGCATGCTCCTGATGTGGTGGCGGATGGTCTCCTGAGGGATCTCCTCCCATACCTGGACTAAAGCATCTGCCAACTCCTGGACAGTCTGTGATGCAACGTGGCGTTGGTGGATGGAGCGAGACATGATGTCCCAGATGTGCTCAATTGGATTCAGGTCTGGGGAACGGGCGGGCCAGTCCATAGCATCAATGCCGTGCTCTTGCAGGAACTGCTGACACACTCCAGCCACATGAGGTCTAGCATTGTCTTGCATTAGGAGGAACCCAGGGCCAACCGCACCAGCATATGGCCTCACAAGGGGTCTGAGGATCTCATCTCGGTACCTAATGGCAGTCAGGCTACCTCTGGCGAGCACATGGAGGGCTGTGCGGCCCCCCCAAAGAAATGCCACCCCACACCATGACTGACCCACCGCCAAACCGGTCATGCTGGAGGATGTTGCAGGCAGCAGAACGTTCTCCACGGCGTCTCCAGACTCTGTCACGTCTGTCACATATGCTCAGTGTGAACCTGCTTTCATCTGTGAAGAGCACAGGGCGCCAGTGGCGAATTTGCCAATCTTGGTGTTCTCTGGCAAATGCCAAACGTCCTGTACGGTGTTGGGCTGTAAGCCCAACCCCCACTTGTGGACGTCGGGCCCTCATACCACCCTCATGGAGTCTGTTTCTGACTGTTTGAGCAGACACATGCACATTTGTAGCCTGCTGGAGGTCATTTTGCAGGGCTCTGGCAGTGCTCCTCCTGCTCCTCCTTGCACAAAGGCGGAGGTAGTGGTCCTGCTGCTGGGTTGTTGCCCTCCTACGGCCTCCTCCAAGTCTCCTGATGTACTGGCCTGTCTCCTGGTAGCGCCTCCATGCTCTGGACACTACGCTGACAGACACAGCAAACCTTCTTGCCACAGCTCGCATTGATGTGCCATCCTGGATGAGCTGCACTACCTGAGCCACTTGTGTGGGTTGTAGACTCCGTCTCATGCTACCACTAGAGTGAAAGCAACGCCAGCATTCAAAAGTGACCAAAACATCAGCCAGGAAGCATAGGAACTGAGAAGTGGTCTGTGGTCATCACCTGCAGAACCACTCCTTTATTGGGGGTGTCTTGCTAATTGCCTATAATTTCCACCTGTTGTCTATTCCATTTGCACAACAGCATGTGAAATTTATTGTCAATCAGTGTTGCTTCCTAAGTGGACAGTTTGATTTCACAGAAGTGTGATTGACTTGGAGTTACATTGTGTTGTTTAAGTGTTCCCTTTAATTTTTTGAGCAGTATATATATATATATATATATGGTAAGTTGAGCTGCAGGAAGTTAAGCCTGTCTATCTTTATTTTCCAAACACAATTCATTATAATCACTTTTTGTCTTTTAATAATTTTAAGCATATTTTAACACTGGCTTAACAACTAACAAACACTTTAACATTGTTGTTACCTCATATCTCAGCAATAATGTCTTGCATTATGCCTGGGAAGAAAACACTTCATTGGCTCAACCATTGGCTTAGTTTATCCCATGGCCAGGCTCAACTTACCCCAAGGCAAGGCTCAACTTACCCCAACATTTTGACTATATTAGCCCACACAGCTACAAGGATGCACTTTCATGTTAGGTTTAGGACCTCATATTGACATTTATGGAGACCCCAACTGATGTACTGAACAATCTTAAAATGATGTACTTTTCCGTTAGATACAGTGGCTTGTGAAAGTATTCACCCTCCTTGGCATTTTTCCTATTTTGTTGCCTTACAACCTGGAATTAAAATAGATTTTTGGGGGGTTTGTATCATTTGATTTCCCCAAATGCCTACCACTTTGAAGATGCTAAATATTTTTTATTGTGAAACAAACAAGAAATAAAACAAAACAAATAGAAAACTTGAGCGTGCATATCTATTCACCCCAGCAAAGTCAATACTTTGTAGAGCCACCTTTTGCAGCTATTACAGCTGCAAGTCTCTTGGAGTGCCCATTCTTCAAGGCAAAACTGCTCCAGCTCCTTGAGCTCTTCAAATTTAGTCTCATCTAACCAGAGTACCTTCTTTCCATATGTTTGAGGAGTCTCCCACATGCCTTTTGGCAAACACCAAACGGGTTTGCTTATTTTTTTCTTTAAGCAATGGCTTTTTTCTGGCCACTCTTCCGTAAAGCCCAGCTCTGTGGAGTGTACGGCTTAAAGTGGTCCTATGGACAGATACTCCAATCTCCGCTGTGGAGCTTTGCAGCTCCTTCAGGGTTATCTTTGGTCTTTTTGTTGCCTCTCTGATTAATGCCCTCCTTGCCTGGTCTGTGAGTTTTGGTGGGCTGCCCTCTCTTGGCAGGTTTGTTGTGGTGCCATATTATTTCCTTTTTTTGATAATGGATTTAGTGGTGTTCCGTGGGATGTTCACAGTTTCGGATATTTTTTTATAATTCAACCCTGATCTGTACTTCTCCACAACTTTGTCCCTGACCTGTTTGGAGAGCTCCTTGGTCTTCATGGTGCCCCTTGCTTGGTGGTGCCCTTTGCTTAGTGGTGTTGCAGACTCTGGGGCTTTTCAGAACTGGTGTATATATACTGAGATCATGTGACAGATCATGTGACACGTAGATTGCACACAGGTGGACTTTATTTAACTAATTATGTGACTTCTGAAGGTAATTGGTTGCACCAGAACTTATTTAGGGGCTTCATAGCAAAGGGGATGAATACATATGCACGCTCCAATTTTCAGTTTTTTAGTTCTTTTTTTTATTACACTTCACCAATTTGGACTATTTTGTGTATGTCCATTACATGAAATCCAAATAAAAATCAATTTAAATTACAGGTTGTATTGCAACAAAATAGGAAAAATGCCAAGGTGGTGAATACTTTTGCAAGGCACTGTACAAGCATCATGAAACCCCTAACACAATAAATTAGTTTGACATAGTTAAAATCATTTTTTTACCTTACTTGCTTACCACTTTTTTTCAGGTGGTTTCTTCCTTCTAAGACTTCATAAAATGATGACCTCTTCCTAAATATTTCGTCAAATTATTAATTTTGTGTGTGGTTTCCTAGAAACATAGGTTGCTCAACTCACCCCTTTGGCTGAACTAACCCCACTCTCCGTTAGTAGTCACCAGTGAATGTTTCTCGCCAACCGAGTGATCCTGACATATTGCATGTGAAAAGGGTGAACTTTGTATAATTTTTTTGCAATGGTCATAAACTGCACAGTACAAATGGAGAAGAAATCTGAGAAAATTAGCATCATTGTGAGTTCGCCTGAATGCTTTTTGGGACTCCGTGATTTCACAGCAGAGGTCTTGCAAGGAATCCTGTCGATTACTGTATCACCCTCACAGGCCCCTGAGTCTCTGTAGGGAGTTGATTTTGATTGGACTGTGACTGAAGGAGAGGGATTGATTTTGATTTGTCTATTTTTTTGTATTTTGTGTGATGTTGTTTCCCCCCCCCCACACAGCTTTCTCGTTCACTAGCCCGTACTGTAGGTGGGGTCAGTACACCTTTTAAATTCTAGTCTGCCATAAACCTTCACAGAAAAAGAAGGCAATGTGTCCGCGCCTGCACAGAACTCCGACAAGTACCGAACTTCGACAGAGGCAGGCGAGGAGCTCCCAAGGACTAAACAGCAAAGAAAAACATTTCATGGAAATACCTCATGAGTTTAGCAAATGTTTGTGTGCAAATTCTACTCCCCCTTTCGGATGTGGTACCTCCTCATTTTTGGATATAGATTTAAGACAGAATGGAAGCAAATCTCTAACATATCACATCATATGCTTCAGCAAAGATTGTTATATGATCCCATGAAATTTGGTAGAAATATTGCCTTTTCTCAATTGGACACAAGTCCGTACTCTCCTCGACTCCTCCGCCTTCTTTTCTGTGACCCGGATAAATAGAAGTGGTTGCCATATGTAGGAGTGTCAATTTGTTATAAGGTGAACGTAGGAGTTTGCGCCTGTCCTTGAGTGCGGAGAAAAGCATGCACACATTTAAAAATGATACGCTACTTAATCATTTTATCTATAAAATGTATGGCACTGTCACAATTGTCTTCGTCTTCTGACGATAATGCGAAATCGTCATCAGAAAATGTGGACCAATACGCAGCAGGTACGTGAATGCTCATCTTGATTTTTAATTCATCTCAAAAATGAACATACAAAATAACAAAACACAAAAAAACGAACACTCGACAAATAAACAGTCTGGTAAGGCACAAGGCTATACACAGAATAATCACCCACAAATAACACATACAAACACACCCTAATATATGGGACTCTCAATCAAAGGCAGATAGACAACACCTGCCTTCAACTGAGAGTCCCAACCCCAATCAACCAAACATAGAAACACACACACTAGACTAACCATAGAATTAACTAAACATAAACCAAAACCCGGAAATACTAAATCAAACACCCTTTACACAAACACAACACCCCGAACCACATAAAACAAATACCCTCTGCCACGTCCTGACCAAACTACAAAAACAATTAACCTTATACTGGCCAGGACGTGACAGTACCCCCCCCCCTTAAAGGTGCTACCCCAGAAGCACCTTAAAAAATAACCCCAAGCAACACCAACAAAAAAAAAATTCCCCTTTTCTAAAGGGAGGGAAGGGAGGGTGGCTGCCGTCAACGACGGCACTGTGCTACACCCCCCCTCCCCAACCCACCTATTTCTGGAGGTGGCTCTGGTTCCGGCCGTTCCAGGCTGTCGGGCCACTCTGGCATCGCCGAGGGGCAGTCGGGCCAGTCTGGCATCGCCGGGGGGCAGTCGGGGCAGTCTGGCAATTCGGGAGAGTCTGGGCAGTCTGGCAATTCGGGAGAGTCTGGGCAGTCTGGCAATTCGGGACAGTCTGGGCAGTCTGGCAATTCGGGACAGTCTGGGCAGTCTGGCAATTCGGGACAGTCTGGGCAGTCTGGCAATTCGGGACAGTCTGGGCAGTCTGGCAATTCGGGACAGTCTGGGCAGTCTGGCAATTCGGGACAGTCTGGCCACTCCGGCAGTTCAGGGCAGTCTGGCCACTCCGGCAGTTCAGGGCAGTCTGGCCACTCCGGCAGTTCAGGGCAGTCTGGCCACTCCGGCAGTTCAGGGCAGTCTGGCCACTCCGGCAGTTCAGGGCAGTCTGGCCACTCCGGCAGTTCAGGGCAGTCTGGCCACTCCGGCAGTTCAGGGCAGTCTGGCCACTCCGGCAGTTCAGGGCAGTCTGGCCACTCCGGCAGTTCAGGGCAGTCTGGCCACTCCGGCAGTTCAGGGCAGTCTGGCCACTCCGGCAGTTCAGCGCAGTCTGGCCACTCCGGCAGTTCAGCGCAGTCTGGCCACTCCGGCAGTTCAGCGCAGTCTGGCCACTCCGGCAGTTCAGCGCAGTCTGGCCACTCCGGCAGTTCAGCGCAGTCTGGCCACTCCGGCAGTTCAGCGCAGTCTGGCCACTCCGGCAGTTCAGCGCAGTCTGGCCACTCCGGCAGTTCAGCGCAGTCTGGCCACTCCGGCAGTTCAGCGCAGTCTGACCACTCCGGCAGTTCAGCGCAGTCTGACGACTGTTGACTGGCGGGCAGCTCTGACGACTGTTGACTGGCGGGCAGCTCTGACGACTGTTGACTGGCGGGCAGCTCTAACGATGACTGTTGACTGGCGGGCAGCTCTGACGATGACTGTTGACTGGCGGGCAGCTCTGACGATGACTGTTGACTGGCGGGCAGCTCTGACGATGACTGTTGACTGGCGGGCAGCTCTGACGATGACTGTTGACTGGCGGGCAGCTCTGACGATGACTGTTGACTGGCGGGCAGCTCTGACGATGACTGTTGACTGGCGGGCAGCTCTGACGATGACTGTTGACTGGCGGGCAGCTCTGACGATGACTGTTGACTGGCGGGCAGCTCTGATGATGACTGTTGACTGGCGGGCAGCTCTGATGATGACTGTTGACTGGCGGGCAGCTCTGATGAAGACTGTTGACTGGCGGGCAGCTCTGATGAAGACTGTTGACTGGCGAGGCTGGGTTGACGCACTTGTAGCCTGGTGCGTGGTGCTGGTACTGGGCTTACCAGATTATGTACACGCACCTCCAGGCTAGTGCGGGGAGCGGGAACAGGACGAGTCGGACTGGGTTGACGCACTTCCGGGTCCGCACGAGAGACAGGAGCTGGAAACCCAGGGCTATGGAGGCGCACAGCCGGTCTAGATCTTACCTCCTGCACAACCCGCCTTGGCTGGATGGAACTAGTAGCCCTGTACGAGCGGGGTGCTCGTACAGGGCAGACTGGGCTGTGCAGGGGCCTGATGGTAGCCGTGCGTAGAGCGGGAGTTGGGTAGCCTGGTCCTCGGAGGCGTACCGGCGACCAGATGCGCTGCGCAGGCATCCTCCTACCAGGCTGGATGCCCGCTCTAGCACGGCACCTGCGAGGGGCTGGAATAACGCGCACCGGACTGTGCGTGCGTATGGGTGAGATAGTGCGCTCCTCAGCGAAACATAGCGCTCTCCACCCCATACGCTCCTCCATATAACCACGAGTAGCTGGCTTCCGGCTCTTCTTACGCCTAGCCAAACTACCCGTGTGCCCCCCCCCAAAATTTTCTTGGGGGTGCCTCTCGTGCTTCTCCTTCAGCGCGTACTTGGCCTCGTACCACCGCCTCTCTGCCTTGGCTGCCTCAATTTCCCACTGCGGGCGTCGATAATCCCCAGCCTGATGCCAGGGTCCGGCCCCGTCCAGAACTTCCTCCCAAGTCCACTTCTCCCGCCAGTCCAACTCGAACTCCGTCTGCTCCTTCCTCTGCTGCTTGGTCCTTTGGTGGTGGGTGATTCTGTCACAATTGTCTTCGTCTTCTGACGATAATGCGAAATCGTCATCAGAAAATGTGGACCAATACGCAGCAGGTACGTGAATGCTCATCTTGATTTTTAATTCATCTCAAAAATGAACATACAAAATAACAAAACACAAAAAAACGAACACTCGACAAATAAACAGTCTGGTAAGGCACAAGGCTATACACAGAATAATCACCCACAAATAACACATACAAACACACCCTAATATATGGGACTCTCAATCAAAGGCAGATAGACAACACCTGCCTTCAACTGAGAGTCCCAACCCCAATCAACCAAACATAGAAACACACACACTAGACTAACCATAGAATTAACTAAACATAAACCAAAACCCGGAAATACTAAATCAAACACCCTTTACACAAACACAACACCCCGAACCACATAAAACAAATACCCTCTGCCACGTCCTGACCAAACTACAAAAACAATTAACCTTATACTGGCCAGGACGTGACAGGCACAGCTAGCTACATTTTATTTTTACCACTTTACACATGTATGTTGGGATTCCACCTCTGTAAATGTAATTTCCATACAAGCATATTTCTTTCCATGTTTCTTCTACTCTTGACCTTTGTCAAAAAGAGGCGACAAGAGGACGGAGGAGAGGATATGAGGAATCGAGGAAATCAAATTGAGATTCCCCCAATGTCTTTCTGTGTCTTTCTAAAACTGAGGGGGGTCAACATTTTATGGGGGGAAAAGGATTGAGATAACACAGGACCATCTGAATTAAAGGGGAATTTCACCCTGGCTTTGCCACGGGATGTAGTCATTACTATTAACAACATTACATTTTTATCGTAAACATCACAATTATCCAAATCGCAAGCTATAACTAGCACATGTTCATTTAGCTGGTAGTATCGGGAAGTTTCGACTCCCTGTGTTTTAGTCTGCTCATAGTGAACCACAAAGTCCAGCATTCATAGCGAATGCTCATACCGCCCCCTAGGTAGAGGGGGCGTGCCCACAAACTTGAACAAAGGCAGCATTGTTTACTTCGAACGACCAAAACAATGATCTCAGAACTTCTCTAGGCAAGATATGTTTTTCACTGTTTGTCATCATGCCAATCGCCATAAGCACAAGAGTCTCAGCTTCCCCAGCCCACCATGCCAAACACCATTGCTAGTGTACCGAAGCCAGATAAAGGACTATGGCTGTGTTTAGTTCTGAAAAATCTGATGTGATTAAGACCAATTAGTGGAAAAAATATCAAAATTGGTCTGCCTGTGTCAACGTAGCCAGTGTGGCTCAGCATAAGACCGTGTAGACCTGAGGTCTCGAACCCTGTTCCTGGAGAACTACCCTCCTGTAGGTTTTTGCTCCAACCCCAGTTGTAACTAATCTGGTTCAGTTTATCAACCAGCTAATTATAAGAATCAGCTGTGCTAGATTAGGGTTGGAGTGAAAACCTACAGGAAGGTAGCTCTCCAGGAACAGGGTTGGAGAGCCCTGATGTAGAACCAACATAAAATAAATATGGATATTTTCTATCAATCTTTGAAATTTGTCTGCCCTGATGGATTCACCAAATATTTTTATATAAGCTGTACAGGGCTCTGTTGCATCAAACAGATGCTAGACATTCAGATATCAAATACTGTTATTATATCCAAATAATGTTTGTTTATTTGTACACTATTTAATGCTTACTTAAGAGAACTGGGTATTCAAAAAGAATGTTAACATATCCAAAGAAAATTGTAAGAACAGTGTAGTACAGTTCAGTGTGTCCAAGTGTGTCTCAGGTGTAGAGACACACAAGTGCAGAGAATGGCAGCTACAGATTGTTATACCAGATAATGTGATATACCCAAGGAACTCGGGTATATTTAGAGACTTCTGTCATTGATCGAGTCAGCTGGGTGTCCACCCCAAAGTGCTGCATGTCATGATGACCTGTCTCGGTCAATGAGTGAGAAGACTTGAAATAGACACAATGGTGGTGCACATATTGTTGGATTACTTTATGGAAAAAAATAATAATTTTCTAAATTCAAACTGACCCCCTGCAACTGGACACAAATATTTTATAAGACTCCTGTTTCCCCGAATCGAGGACGAAGACGACATCACAGAAATTCTCTGTGCTACACCAAACAGTACCTATCCTGTAACTTCCAGTAATGGATTCCAAAATCTTTGGTTAAATCACATTATCTCGTGTAAAAATCTGTAGCTAAGAGAACTGGTCATCAGCAGATGATGGGAGAGGTGGTCATAATGAAATTGCAATTCTCAAGTAACATACAGTAAGTTCAGGTAATACTTGTAAAGCTGTGGAAGGAGTGCCATTCAGCTCCTCATGAGTCATCTGCTTGAATTCCAGCAGAGGGATACAGTTCACGGGATCCCATGACACACGCAGACAAAATTATTATGTTTCTTTAATCTAGAATCCACTCCAAGAAGAAGCCCAGGCACCACAACACAGTATCTACTTACAGCCATGTCTATCAGGCATGCTAAGGCAAATATGTTTATAGTAAATCCAGCTTCAGTTTTAGAGATTTACAAAGTAAATTGTTCTATGATTGTTCCTCATTACTGTTTGCTAGTAAACTTGGCTAGCTAGCTTTATGGATATGCAATAATTGTTATTTACATCTGTTTGGAATCCTATCTTGTGTTATGCCTATAATTTTGTGAGATTGAAATGCATCCACATTCATAATCATAACCTATGTCAACCGTCATCAATTATGTTACATAGCTAGCTAGTAAAATTATTTACAGTTGCTGACGTTACACGTTTGCTAACATGTTACAAACACAAGGCATGGCACATTACAAGTTAGCAGGCGCCAGGCTAACTAGCTAGCCAACTCTAGTCATGTGCTAACGTTTGCTGGTAAACCTAGCTTTAGGTGGCTGGTTGTAACATTGTAGCTTGCTGTTTAACAGCTAGCCATATTTACGACTAAAAAGAGAAGAGGTTTTACAATCGAGATACTAAAGATCTCTTATAGTTTTAGTCATAGATATGGCTACTGGTTGTTGTTTAGCTAGCTAACTTAGTTAACTAGCTACCTAGTTAGCTAAATTAGCAAACAGAAAAATAATCTGATTTCCCCTCACTCTAACAAGTAGTATGTTAGCCATAAATACACACTATGGGTTTCAGTAGATGAACTAAAGTAAGCTAGGTGCACTGTATTTGTCACGTGACCTACTGGTTCTGACATCGGCTGTAGCTGAGCTTCTAAAGTTAGCTAAATCCAATGCTTTCGTATTGAATCCTCTTCGCTATTTTGTGGTTAAAACATGTATGGTTGAATGTTACCATGTAGCTAATAGATGTTCCATTGTTGAATTCGTGTTCATGAGAGGAATCACTTGAAGCCATTGCATCTGGACAGTTTTCCCCAAAGGATTGTTGTTAGTGTCCGCCTCCTTTTCAAAAAAGCCTTGGGGAGGGACGGGGGCCAGAGCATGAAGCACCACCCAACACAAGTTGTAGTCTTTCAGAGACTGGAAGAAATGTTTCTGCTTGTATATTTAGCAGAGAATCGGCCTATCGGAATATTGCTGAAAGACGTCCAATGGCTCTATCGAACAAGGACAATCATATCTACACCCACAAAAACGTATAATGCAATCAGTGTAACATAGATTCCCCCCACACAATCATTACACTGGAAGTCGTCACAGGGTGTATCATTCAGCGAGCGAAGCCCTGACCTGCCTTTCTGGCCGGCCACATCTCACTGACCTAGAAACGATTCAGACATGATGAAAATAAGCCCTGATTCCCCCAGTGTGAAATTTCCCTTTAAATATTTTGAAAAACTGCCCTGCTTCTAAATGTGCTCCTTCTCATAAAACCTTACTTTGTTTTCTCTCTGAGGCTGACATTGAGCATTGTCTTTAAACACACACATAGACATGCTGAGTATTTCCTATATGTGTGTATGTTGCAGTGCGGAGCAGGAGCAGGCGATGTTGTGGAGTGTGGGTTTTGGTGGCAGGATGACTGTGGCCAAGCTCCTCCTATTCTTCTTCATCCTCCACACGTTCTGCGAAGGTGAGTCCCCACTACTTACTTTCCATGTTATCCCCCGCTCATTCACTCTCTCATCTCCTTCCATCCACACACTCCGCTCCTTATTCTCTCTTTTCCCCTCCCTCTCCTCTACCCTTCTTTAATTCTTGCGCTCTCTTCTCTGAACCCCTATTTTTTACCCTTTGTATAAATGTTTTCTTTGTTTTCCATTTCTATTATTCTCCCCCTTATCACTTCTTGTCTCTCTAGTCAAGCTTTCTTCATCTACACCTGATGATCGATCTTGCACAATTTGTCTGTTTGATTGGTGTTTATGTGTTTGTGTTTGTGTGTGTGTGTGTGTGTGTGTGTGTGTGTGTGTGTGTGTGTGCATGCATGTATGTTTGTGTGTGCATGCGTGTATGTGTGTGTTTGAGTGTGTTGTGAATTACGATGCCGTGTAAACTGGTTGTGACAGCATTGCTGTGACAGGCAGCTCTAGGAGGAGTCTTGGTGGTTCCAAATTGCTTCCATTTCAGAATGATGGAGGCCACTGTGTTCTTAGGAACCTTCAATAAGGCAGAAGTGTTTTGGTACCCTTCCTTGTGTCACAAGCCTGTCTTGGAGCTCTAAAGACAATTCCTTCGACCTCATGGTATCACGTTTTAGGGAAGACCCAGATGCAGACAGTCTCGAAATAACAAAAGATTATTACTAGAACAGTGGGCAGGCAAAACGACAGGTCAACTCCAGATCAGAGTACAAAAGGTACAGAACAGCAGGCAGTCTCATTGTCAGGGCAGGCAGAGATCAATAATCCAGTGGGATGTGACTAGGTACAGAATGGCAAGCAGAATGGTCAAAACCAGGAACTAGAAACAGACATGAGCAAGGGGAGAAACGCTGGTATGCTTGACAATCAAAACGAACTGGCAACAGACCACAGAGAGCACAGGTATAAATACACTGGGGATAATAGCAAAGATGTTCGACACCTGGAGGGGGGTGGAGACAATCACAAAGACAGCACAAAGACAGGTGAAACAGATCAGGGTGTGATATCAGGACAGCGATCGTCAACCTCGGATTAGACAAAGATTTTTAAGTCAACAAGCAGGACGCACAGGATGTACTTCAGACACCCGACAAGGCCAAAATCCCTGTCATTGGCAAGAGAAAGAGAGGCAGGTACAGAGGACATAGAGCAGGGTGCCTCTTAAGGATCTGCCGACGGCGAGTGGGAAATCTGCCTTTACCGTCAGTATTACTTGCGAACGTACAATCATTGGACAATAAATTAGACTAGGTACAATCACGAATATCCTACCAGCGGGACATCAAAAACTTTAACCTCTTATGTTTCACCGTATTGTGGCTAAATGATGACATGGATATTCATCTTGTGGGATATACTGGCTTGATAGAACAGCACACTCAGGTGAGACGAGGGGGGGCGGTCTGTGCATATTTGTAAACAACATCTGGTGCACGAAATCTAAGGAAGTCTCTAGATTTTGTTCGCCTGAAGTAGGGTATCTCATGATAAGCTTTAGACCACACTACAGTGAGGGAAAAAAGTATTTGATCAACTGCTGATTTTGTACGTTTGCCCACTGAAAAAGAAATGATCAGTCCATAATTTTAATGGTAGGTTTATTTGAACAGTGAGAGACAGAATAACAACAAAAAAAATCTGAAAAACGCATGTCAAAAATTGTATAAATTGATTTGCATTTTAATGAGGAAAATAAGTATTTGACCCCCTCTCAAATCAGAAAGATTTCTGTCTCCCAGGTGTCTTTTATACAGGTAACGAGCTGAGATTAGGAGCACACTCTTAACTTCTTTGGGATAGGGGGCAGTATTTTCACAGCCGGATAAAAAACGTACCCGATTTAATCTGGTTACTACTCCTGCCCATAAACTAGAATATGCATATAATTAGTAGATTTGGATAGAAAACACTCTAAAGTTTCTAAAACTGTTTGAATGGTGTCTGTGCGTATAACAGAACTCATATGGCAGGCCAAAACCTGAGAAGATTCCATGCAGGAAGTGCCCTGTCTGACAATTTGTTGTCCTTCTGTTGCATCTCTATCAAAAATACAGCATCTGTGCTGTAACATGACACTTTCTAAGGCTTCCATTGGCACTCTAAAGCCGCCAGAAAGTGGAATGGGGTGTCTGCTGTCTCTGGGCAAAGTATAGGAGCAGAGTTTGTAAGTGGTCAGCCTGGGGACAGTAAGACTGGAGATGCGCGGTCACGAAAACTCGCCATGTTTTTCTTTCTCTCTTTGAATGAATGCAACGTTGCCCGGTTGGAATATTATCGCTATTTTATGAGAAAAATACCATAAAAATTGATTTTAAACAGCGTTTGACATGCTTCTAAGTACGGTAATGGAATATTTTGAATTTTTTTGTCACAAAATGCGCTCGCGCGTTACCCTTCGGATAGTGACCTGAACGCACGAACAAAACGGAGGTATTTGGATATAACTACAGATTATTATTAGAAGTCCTGGGAGTGCATTCTGACGAAGAACAGCAAAGGTAATCAAATTTTTCTAATAGTAATTCTGAGTTTGGTGAGGGCCCAAGTAAGGAATCTTCTCAGGTTTTTGCCTGCCATATGAGTTCTGTTATACTCACAGACACCATTCAAACAGTTTTAGAAACTTTAGGGTGTTTTCTATCCAAAGCCAATAATTATATGCATATTCTAGTTTCTGGGCAGTAGTAATAACCAGATTAAATCGGGTACGTTTTTTATCCGGCCGTGCAAATACTGCCCCCTATCCCCAACAGGTTAAGGTCCTGGAGTCGCCTAGCCAGTCTCCAGACCTTAATCCCATAGAAAATCTGTGGAGGGAGCTGAAGGTTCGAGTTGCCAAACGTCAGCCTCGAAACCTTAATGACTTGGGGAAGATCTGCAAAGAGGAGTGGGACAAAATCTCTCCTGAGATGTGTGCAAACCTGGTGGCCAACTACAAGAAACGTCTGACCTCTGTGATTGTCAACAAGGGTTTTGCCACCAAGTACTAAGTCATGTTTTGCAGAGGGGTCAAATACTTATTTCCCTCATTAAAATGCAAATCAATTTATAACATTTTTGACATGCGTTTTTCTGGATTTTTTTGTTGTTATTCTGTCTCTCACTCTTCAAATAAACCTACCATTAAAATTATAGACTGATAATTTATTTGTCAGTGGGCAAACATACAAAATCAGCAGGGGATGAAATACTTTTTCCCCTCACTGTACATGTACATACTGCTTCAATTAGTCCAACTAATCGATGCCTGTATATAGCCTCGCTACTGTTATTTTCACTGTCTTTTATCTGTTGTTTTTCTTTCTTCATCTATTGTTCACCTAATACCTATTTTTTACTTAAAAATTGCACTGTTGATCAGTAAGCATTTCACTGTAAGGGCTATACCTGTTGTTTCGGCGCACGTGACAAATACACGTTGATTTGATTTTACACATGACTTGGTTTTTGCTCTGACACGTACTGTCAACTGTGGGACATTATATGTAACAACTGCTTAACACTATGGGCTACTGTATGTTTAAGCTTAAACTCTATTGGACCAGTTAGGTTCGCTACTGGAGCAGTAGGGAGAAATGCAAACCGCACAACTGAATAATTTAGGAAAAGAATGCCGGGTTGTATTTGGTAAATTCAAATTCTTACAAAAAAAAGAATCACCTTGAGTAAATATTAATATGAAATTTGTACAATGAGCTACAATACGTCAACAGTACAATATACTTAGATATTGGCCATATATCCCACCTATAATTTACTAGGCTGCACCCAACTCTATTTTAATCTGATGGTAGCTCACATTCAATGTGCAAAGTTCAATATAAATACAATAAACAGGAATCCACAGAAAAACACATCAATTCACAAATACTGACTTATAAACCACTATGAGATGGAATCAAATGTGAGTGACTGTGCATATCAATAAACACTTTAAGGTACTTAAATGTGGTATGTTCTTATTACAGTCAAAAACCCTAAACAAACAGGATCACAGAATATACAGTCGTATGAAAAAGTTTGGGCACCACTCTGAGGCTGCATAATAATTTACTCTGTCGTCACAGAAAATGATCACAGTGGCATGCCATTCATTTTCTAATAAAAGCTGAGTACTGGGGTATTGTCCAGACAAAGATTTTTAGTGTAGCAATATTAAGTTGTATTAAATTAAATCAGATGTGAAAAATAGGCTATGCAAAAATTTGGGCCCCCTTGTCATTCTGTTGATTTGAATTCCTGAAACTTCTTAGCACTGATTAATTGGAACACACAATTGGTTTGGTGAGCTCATTAAGCCTTGAACTTCATAGACAAGTGCATCCAATCATGAGAAAAGGTATTTAAGGTGGCCAATTGCAAGTTGTTGTTCTCTTTGACTCTCCTCTGAAGAGTGGCAACATGGGGGCCTCAAAACAACTCTCAAATGACCTGAAAACAAAGATTGTTCAACCTTATGGTTTAGAGGAAGGCTACAAAAAGCTATCGCAGAGATGTAAGCTGTCAGTGTCCACTGTGAGGAACATAGTGAGGAAATGGAAGACCACAGGCACAGTTCTTGTTAAGGCCAGAAGTGGCAGGCCAACTAAAATATTGGAGAGGCAAAGGCGAAGGATGGTGAGAACAGTCAAAAACAGCCCACAGACCACCTCCAAAGACCTACAACATCATCTTGCTGCAGATGGTGTCACTGTGCATCGTTCAACAATTCAGCGCACTTTGCACAAGGAGAAGCTGTATGGGAGAGTGATGCGGAAGAAGCCTTTTCTGCACACACGCCACAAACAGAGTCGCTTGAGGTATGCAAACGCACATTTGGACAAACCAGCTTCATTTTGGAATAAGGTGCTGTGGACTGATGAAACAAAGATTGAGTTATTTGGTCATAACAAGGGACGTTATGCATGGTGGCAAAAGAACACAGCGTTCCAAGAAAAACACTTGCTACCCACAGTAAAATTTGGTGGGGGTTCCATCATGCTGTGGGGATTTGTGTGGCCAGTGCCGGTACTGGGAATCTTGTTAAAGTTGAGGGTCGCATGGATTCCACTCAATATCAGCAGATTCTTGGGAATAATGTTGAAGAATCAGTCACAAAGTTGAAGTTGCGCCGGGGCTGGATATTTCAACAAGACAACGACCCTAAACACTGCTCAAAATCTACCCGGGCATTTATGCAGAGGAACAAGTGCAATGTTCTGGAATGGCCATCCCAGTCCCCAGACCTGAATATCATTGAGAATCTGTGGGATGATTTGAAGCGGGCTGTCCATGCTCGGCAACCATCAAACCTAACTGAACTGGAGATGTTTTGTAAGGAGGAATGGTCCAAAATACCTTCATCCAGAATCCAGACACTCATTAGAGGCTAAAGGAAGCGTCTAGAGTGTTATTTTAGCAAAAGGAGGCTCTACTAAATATTGATGTGATTTTTCTGTTGGGGTGCCCAAATTTATGCACCTGTCTAATTTTGTTTTGATGCATATTGCACATTTTCTGTTAATCCAATAAACCTCATTTCACTACTGAAATATTACTGTGTCCATCAGTTATTTGATAGATCAAAATGAAATTTCTGATCCAAACACCCAATTATTTATAAATGGAAATCATGGAAAATGTCAGGGGTGCCCAAACTTTTTCATACGACTGTATATACCATGAGTACCTTTCATAAAAACATTAATATAGCTCTTAGCTTTAATCTCTTACAGGAATAAGAAAATTAAACTTAGTCAAAATGCTTTACACTAACTACAGTACCAGGTTCAAGTGGACTGAACAATATACTCTGCTGGGCAAATGGAAAGTACTAGTGCTAACACCTATACACCATTTCTTATAAAGTATTCTAAAACATAAATGTGTACCAAAAAGGATTATGATTATAGCTAATCACATTTTTTTTAAAGTATGAAAACTAAAATAGTTTGCCATGCATGATTAGCATGATCATTAACGTTGATTAAGACAAAAATACTTGGCGTTACCTTAGATTATAAACTGTCATGGTCAAAACATATACAGTGCCTTCGGAAAGTATTCAGACCCCTTGACTTTTTACACATTTTGTTATGTTACAGCCTTATACTAAAATGTATTAAATTTTAAAAAAGTATCTATATCCACAGTAAAATGAGTCTTATATCGACATAATCTGAAAGGCTGCTCAGCAAGGAAGAAGCCACTGCTCCAAAACCACCATAAAAAAGACCGACTACGGTTTGCAACTGCACATGGGGACAAAGATTGTACTTTTTGAAGTAATGTCCTCTGGTCTGATGAAACAAAAATAGAACTGTTTAGCCATAATGACCATCATTTATGCTTGGAGGGAAAAGGGGTAGGCTTGCACTTAACAAAATAGATGGCATCATGAGGTAGGAAAATTATGTGGATATATTGAAGCAACATCTCAAGACATCAGTCAGGAAGTTAAAGCTTGGTCGCAAATGGGTCTTCCGAATGGACAATGACCCCAAGCATACTTCCAAGTTGTGGCAAAATGGCTTAAGGACAACAAAGTCAAGGTATTGGAGTGGCCATCACAAAGCCCTGACCTTAATCCTATAGAAAATATGTGGGCAGAACTAAAAAAGTGTGTGCGAGCAAGGAGGCCTACAAACCTGACTCAGTTACACCAGCTCTGTCAGGAGGAGTGGGCCAAAATTCACCCAATTTATTGTGGGAAGCTTGTGGAAGGCTACCCGAAACATTTGACCCAAGTTAAACAATTTAACGGCAATGCTACCAAATACTAATTGAGTGTATGTTAACTTCTGACCCACTGGGAATGTAATGAAAGATAATCTGAAATAATGATAATCTGAAATAAATCACTCTCTCCTATTATTCGGACGTTCTTACAATAAAGTGGTAATCCTAACTGACCTAAAACAGGGAATTTTACTAGGATTAAATGACAGAAATTGTTAACTCAGATTAAATGTATTTGGCTAAGGTGTATGTAAACTTCCGACTTCAACTGTACATACATTTTACATATACATTTTACATACACCTTTTGCATCCAATGGGTATGGATACAGCTTTAGAACAAGGTTCTACAGTATTAGTAAAAATGTGATCGATACATGTGGATGATCTTGTTCCTGTAGTGTTTGTAAACACCCTGGTAGATTGATTAATAACCTTAACCAGATTATGACACTGTATACAGTGAGAAGCTTCCTCTTCTAGCGGACAGCTTGATGAAAACCAGTCAATTTTCAGTTCCCCAAGAGAGTAGACCTCTCTGTTTACATCACATACACTATAAAGCATTTCACACATATTATTTAGATACTGACTGTTAGCACTTGGTGGCCTATTGCAACACCCCAAAAGACAAAGCTCTAGATGGGCCAAGTGAACCTGCAACCACAACACTTCAATAACACTTGACATAAGATCTTCTATAAGCATTACAGGGATATGGCTTTGAATATTTACAGCAACACCTCCCCATAAGCATTTCTGTCTCTTCTATAGATGTTATATCCTTGTATTGCTAATGCTGTATCGTCAAAATAATTATCTAAGTGATTCTCAGAAATGGCTAATATATGAATGTTATCTGATGTTAGCAAGATATTGATTTCATGAACCTTATTTCTAAGGCAACATATTATTATGTGATATTTTCAGCCCTTTCCTGGGTAGCATATTAGACAGACATAATATGGAAAAGAGCAAACAAAGCAAGAGAAAAATATATACAGTCAACAGTCCATTAATCAATTGTGTGTGATTTTTAATAATTTTATTTGACCTTTATTTAACCAGGTAGGCCAGTTGAGGACAAGTTCTTATTTACAACTGCGACCTGGCCAAGATAAAGCAAGCTGTGTGACAAAAACAACAACACAGAGTTACACATAAACAAACGTACAGTCAATGTGTGCAGAAGATGAATGTGCAAGTAGAGATACTGGGGTGCAAAGGAGCAAAACAATAATAATATGGGGATGAGGTAGTTGGGTGGGCTATTTCCAGATGGGCTGTGTACAGGTGCAATGATCGGTAAGCTGCTCTGACAGTTGATGCTTAAAGTTAGTGAGGGAGATATAAGACTCCAGCTTCAGTGATTTCTGCAATTCGTTCCAGTCATTGGCAACAGAGCACTGGAAGGAAGAGTAGGAGTTGTCTTTGGGGTAGACCAGTGAAATATACCTACTGGAGTGCGTGCTACGGGTGGGTGCATCTATGGTGACCAGTGAGCTGAGATAAGGCGGGGCTTTACCTAGCAAAGACTTATAGATGACCTGGAGCCAGTGGGTTTGGCGACGAATATGAAGCGAGGGCCAGTCAACGACAGCATACAGGTCGCGGTGGTGGGTAGTATGTGGGGCTTTTGTGACAAAATGGATGGCACTGTGATAGACTACATCTATTTGCTGAGTAGAATGTTGGAGGCTATTTTGTAAATGACATCGCCGAAGTCAAGGATCGGTAGTATAGTTAGTTTTACGAGGGTATGTTTGGCAGCATGAGTAAAGGATGCTTTCTTGCAAAATAGGAAGCCGATTCTAGATTTCATTTTGGATTGGAGATGCTTAATGTGAGTCTGGAAGGAGAGTTTACAGTCTAACCAGACACCTAGGTATTTGTAGTTGTCCACATATTCTAAGTCACAACCGTCCAGATTAGTGATGCTAGACGGGCGGGCAGGTGCAGGCAGCAATCAATTGAAGAGCATGCATTTGGTTTTACTTGCATTTAAGAGCAGTTGGAGGTCACGGAAGGAGTGTTTTATTGCATTGAAGCTTGTTTGGAGGTTTGTTAACACAGTGTCCAAAGAAGGGCCAGAAGTATACAGAATGGTGTGGTCTGCATAGAGGTGGATCCGAGAATCACCAGCAGCAAGAGCGACATCATTGATGTATACAGAGAAAAGTGTCGGCCTGAGAATTGAACCCTGTGGCACCCCCATAGAGACTGCCAGAGGTCCGGACAACAGGCCCTCCGATTTCACACACTCAACTCTGTCTGAGAAGTAGTTAGTGAACCAGGTGAGGCAGTCATTTGAGAAACCAAGGCTGTTGAGTCTGCCGATAAGAATGCGGTGATTGACAGAGTTGAAAGCCTTGGCCAGGTCAATGAAGACGGCTGCACAGTATTGTCTTTTATCGATGGCGGTTACGATATCGTTTAGGACCTTGAGTGTGGCTGAGATGCACTCATGACCAGCTCGGGAACCAGATTGCAGAGTGGAGAAGGTTCGGTGGGATTCAAAATTGGCTTTCGAAAGGCATGGTAGGATAGATATAGGTCTGTAACAGTTTGGGTCTAGAATGTCTCCTTCTTTTAAGAGGGGGATGATCGCGGCAGCTTTCCAATCTTTAGGGATCTCAGACGATACGAAAGAGAGGTTGAACAGGCTAGTAATAGGGGTTGCAACAATTGCGGTGGATAATTTTTGAGAGAGGATCCAGATTGTCTAGCCCAGCTGAATTTTAGGGGTCCAGATTTTGCAGATCTTTCAGAACATCAGCTATCTGGATTTGGATGAAGGAGAAATGGGGGAGGCTTGGGCAAGTTGCTGCGGGGGGTGCAGAGCTGTTGACCGGGATAGGGGTAGCCAGGTGGAAAGCATGGCCAGCCATAGAAAAATGCTTATTGAAATTCTCGATTATTGTACATTTATCGGTGGTGACAGTGTTTCCTAGCCTCAGTGCAGTGGGCAGCTGGGAGGAGGTGCTTTACAGTGTCCCAGATCTTTTTTGAGTTTGTGCTACAGGATGTACATTTCTGTTTGAAGAAGCTAGCCTTAGCTTTCCTAACTGCCTGTGTATATTGGTTCCTAACATTCCTGAAAAGTTGCATATCGCGGGGGCTATTCGATGCTAATGCAGAATGCCACAGGATGTTTTTGTGCTGGTCAAGGGTAGTCAAGTCTGGAGTGAACCAAGGGCTATATCTGTTCTTAGTTCTACATTTTTTTTATGGGGCATGCTTATTTAAGATGGTGAGGAAATCACTTTTAAAGAATAACCAGGCATCCTCTACTGACATAATGAGGTCAATATCCTTCCCGAATACCCAGACCAGGTTGATTAGAAAGGCCTGCTAGCATGAGTGTTTTAGGGAGTGTTTGACAGTGATGAGGGGTGGTCGTTTGACCGCGGGCCCATTATGGATGCAGGCAATGAGGCAGTGATCGCTGAGATGGTGTGGTGTATTTAGTTGGCAAAGGTGTATTTAGTTGGCAGATTGGTCAGGATTGGTCAGGATGATATCTATGAGGGTGCCGTGTTTACGGATTTAGGGTTGTACCTGGTAGGTTCCTTGATAATTTGTGTGAGGTTGAGTCCTCTAGCTTAGATTGTAGGATGGCCGTGGTGTTAAGCATATCCCAGTTTAGGTCACCTAACAGTACAAACTCAGAAGATAGATGGGGGGAAATTAATTCACATATGTTGTCCAGAGCACAGCTGAGGGGGATCTATAACAAGCGGCAACAGTGAGAGACTTATTTCTGGAAAGGTGGACTTTTAACCTCTATGGGCTAGGTGGGACGCTAGCGTGCCACCCGTGGTGCACTCCATCAACAGCAGGTGCATTTCAAGAGCGGCAAATTTGAATCCAAATAAATGTCAAAATTCAAATTTTTCAAAAATACAACTATTTTACACCATTTGAAAGATAAACATCTCCTTAATCTAACCACGTTTTACGATTTCAAAAAGGTTTTACGACGAAAGCATAAATTTAGAGTATGTTAGGACAGTACATTTACAAGAGTTGTGTGTAATGTTTTGTCAAGTCAAAGACAGGGTCACCAAAACCATAAAACCAGCTAAAATGATGCACTAACCTTTTACAATCTCCATCAGATGACACTCCTAGGACATTATGTTAGACAATGCATGCATTTTTAGTTCTATCAAGTTCATATTTATATCCAAAAACAGCGTTTTACTATGGCATTGATGTTGAGGAAATCGTTTCCCTCCAATAACCGGCAGTCAAGTCAGCGTCACAAATTAAATAATTAAAATTAGAAAACATTGCTAAAATATTATATTGTCATTTAAAGAATTATAGATTTACATCTCTTGAACGCAATCAACTTGCCAGATTTAAAAATAACCTTACTGGGAAATCACACTTTGCAATAATCTGAGCACTGCGCCCAGAAAAATACGCATTGCGATACAGACTAGACGTCATGTTGGGGAGATCTAAAATCGAAAATACTATGTAAATAATCCATTACCTTTGATTCTCTTCATCAGATGTCACTTCCAGGTATCACAGGTCCATAACGAATGTAGTTTTGTTCAAAAAAGCTCATCATTTATGTCCAAAAATCTCCGTCTTGTTAGCACATGATCTAAGCCAGCCGGACTTCTCGTCATGAACGAGGGGAAAAAATATATTTACGTTCGTTCAAACATGTCAAACGTTGTATAGCATAAATCATTAGGGCCTTTTTTAACCAGAACATGAATAATATTCAAGGTGGACGAATGCATACTCTTTTATAACGTATTGGAACGAGGGTACCCAACATGAACTCGCGCGCCAGGTGTCTAATGGGACATCATCGTTCCATGGCTCTTGTTCGGTCAGATCTCCCTCCAGAAGACTCAAAACACTTTGTAAAGGCTGGTGACATCTAGTGGAAGCAATAGGAAGTGCCAAAATATTCCTCAGCCCCTGTGTTTTTCAATGGGATAGGTTTAAAGTCAATACAACACATCAGGTATCCACTTCCTGTCAGAAAATGTCTCAGGGTTTTGCCTGCCAAACGAGTTCTGTTATACTCACAGACACCATTCAAACAGTTTTAGAAACTTTAGAGTGTTTTCTATCCATATATAATAAGTATATGCATATTCTAGTTACTGGGTAGGATTAGTAACCAGATTAAATCGGGTAAAAAATTTTTATCCAGATGTGCAAATGCTGCCCCCTAGCCCTAACAGGTTAAAAGTAGAAGCTCAAACTGTTTAGGCACATACCTGGATAGCATGACAGAACTCTGCAGACTATCTCTGCAGTAGATTGCAACTCCACCCCCTTTGGCAGTTCTATCTTGGCGGAAAATGTTGTGGTTGGGGATGGAAATGTCAACATTTTTGGTGGCCTTCCTAAGCTAGGATTCAGACACGGCTTGGTCGTCAGGGTTGGTGGAGTGTGCAAAAGCAGTGAATAAACCAAACTTGGGGAGGAGGCTTCTGATCTTAACATGCATGAAACCAAGGATTTTACGGTTACAGAAGTCAACCAATGATAGTGGCCTGGGAATAGGGGTGGAACTGGGGGCAACAGGGCATTGGGTTACCCTCTACATCACCAGAGGAACAAATGAGGAGTAGGATAAGGGTATGGCTAAAGGCTATAAGAACTGGTCGTCTAGTGCGTTGGGGACAGAGAATAAAAGGAGCAGATTTCTGGGTGTGGTAGAATAGATTCAGGGCATAATGTTCAGACAATGGTCTGGTAGGATGTGAGTACATTGGAGGTAAACCTAGACGTTGAGTGACGATGAGAGAGGTTTCATCTCTGGAGGCACCAGTTAAGCCAGGTGAGGTCTCCGCATGTCTGTGGGGTGGGACAAAAGAGCTATCTAAGGCATGTTGAGCGGGACTGAGGGCTCTACAGTGAAATAAAACAATAAGAACTAGCCAAGACAGCAGTAGACAAGGCATATTGACATTAGAGAGAGGCATAAAGCAATCACAGGTGTTGATCAGGAGAGCTAAGACAACAATGGGTAAATGGCGATGAATGGGCAGAGCGGGTCAGTTAGGTACACACAGGACCTGAGTTTGAGGCTGGGGCCGACAGGTAAACAAAATGAGGAACCGTGTTATTGAGACAGTCCAGGGGGCACCAGTTGTGTAGCCGAGTGATCATAGTGTCAAAAGAGCAGCAACAGGTGAGTCAGGGTGCTGTTTGGTAGTCACTACTACGCTAGGCGAGCAGAGGACACAGCGTTCGGAAAAGCTAGCGGGCTGGGTCTAGTAGATGGTTCTTCGGCGAAATCGTTACAGAATTGCGTGTTGAGACCACAATGGGCGATCACGTCAGCAGTCCGGTCATGACGGATCGGCCGGGCTCCATGTCGACAATAAAGGGTCCAGGCCAATTGGCAAAGGAGGTATTGTAGCCCTAGAATTAGCTGGTATATGGGCCTAGCTCGAGGCTATCTCAAGGCTAGCTGGTGCTTGCATTGGGACAGAGGCGTTAGCTAACAGTAGCCACTCGTTTGCAGCTAGTTAGCTGTGATGATCCGGTGTAATGATCCAGAGCAACAGGAATCCGGAGATGTGGTAGAGAAAAGCAGTCCGATATGCTCTGGGATGATATCGCATTGTGCAAACTGGCAGGTGTTGTCTGAGCTAAGGCTGGCTGGTGACCGAGAAAAAGGTGAAGACCGCTAGCCTTGGCTAACAAAGACTAGTAGCTAGTTAGCTGGCTAGCTCCTGATGGAAATTCCAGTTATAAGAATAAAAATAGCAGATCAGTACCACATTGGGTGAGGCGGGTTGCCGGAAAGTATATTTAGTTCGTAGATAGATAGTGAGATTAAGATATATACAAAAAGACTGGCTATTTACACAGGATAAGACAAAGACAAACACACACATCCTACTGCTACGCCATCTTGAATGGTATGATAAACCGTGTGTGCTGTTTACCAGTGTGTGCCTTACCAGGTGGTGATGCAACCAGTCAGGATGCTTTCGATGGTGCAGCTATAGATCTTTGAGGATCTGAGGATCAGTGTGTGCTGCGGGGTTGAATCTACGAACCCATTGGCTTGGCTCGCTCATCCCCACCAGGCTTCTGGGAGGGAGGGTGAATGTGCAGGGGGAAAAGGTTAGTCGAGGTACTTGAGGTAATATGTACATCTAGGTAGGGGTAAAGTGACTATGCATAGATAATAAACAGCGAGTAGCAGCAGCGTAAAGAAAGGTGGGATCAATGCAAATAGTCTGGGTAGCCATTTGAGCAACTGTTTAGCAGCCTTATGTCTTGGGGGTAGAAGCTGTTAAAGAAGCCTTTTGAACCCAGACTTGGCACTCCAGGACAGATTGCCGTGTGGTAGCAGAGAGAATAGTCTATGACTAGGGTGGCGGGACTCTTTCTTATGGCCTGCCTCTGACACCGCCTGGTATAAAGGTCCTGGATGCCAGGAAGCTTGGCCCCAGTGATGTACTAGGCCGTACTTACAACCCTCTGTAGCACTCTCCGATCGGAGGCCGAGCAGTTGCCTTACCAGGTGGTGATGCAACCAGTCAGGATGCTCTAGATGGTGCAGCTATAGATCTTTGAGGATCTGAGGACCCATGCCAAATCTGTTCAGTCTCCCGAGGTGGAATAGGCGATGTTGTGCCCTCTGCACGACTGTCTTGGTGTATTGGGAACCTGATAGTTTGTTGGTGATGTGGACCTCAATGAACATGAACCTCTCGACCTGCTCCACTTCAGTCCCGTCAATGTGAATGGGTGAGTGCTCAGCCATCCTTTTCCTGTAGTCCACGATCATCTCCTTTGTCTTGATCACGTTGAGGGAGAGGTTGTTGTCCTGACTCCACACTCCCAGGTCTCTGACCTCCTCCCTATAGGCGCTGTCTCATCGTTGTCGGTGATGAGGCCTACCACCGTTGTGTCATCGGCAAATTTAATGATGGTGTTGGAGTCGTGCTTGGCCACTCAGTCGTGGGTGAACAGGGAGTTCAGGAGGGGACTAAGCATGCACCCCTGAGGGGCCCCTGTGTTTAGGATCAGCATGGCAGATGTGTTGTTACCTACCCTTACCACCTGGGGGTGGCCAGTCAGAAAGTCCAGGATCCAGTTGCAGAGGGAGGTGTTTAGTCCCAGGGTCCTTAGCTTAGTGATATTTAATGGTACTTTTATGTAAAGCAATCACATAACAATAATACATTACCAAACATAAGCTCTTTAATACCACCTATCACCATAGACCACCCTTGTTTGGTTTCCATGTGCCATATATTTTTCAATTATGCTGTGTTGTTTTACTTACATTTTGAACCTTTCTAATCTTATATTATCCACAGATTGTGAGCTAAAGATGAAAACCTTTCCTACAAGTGTTATTATGTTATTTTTTCGAATGACTATGGCTTTCCAAATCACCCAACACTGCTATTTGTAAGGTTCATTTTAATTTGCCTTAATAGTATCGGCTCACAAGAATAATAAATTACAACAGCAGTGGTGGTGGTGCAAGCCTCCCTTGTCGCGCCATGCTGCCCTTCCTGGCCTGCCACCATGACAAGTAACTTAAATACCAGTGGGAAACACTGGTCAGGATGGGTGGCAAAGAAAGATAAATGTTGAAAATCTTGGAGAGCTGTCCAGCAAATAATGCATAAAATATCCCAAAAGTCAGATTGTTAAAATCACTCTTTTACATACAATTTGAGCAAAACTTTCCTCAGAGTGAATATAGGTAAACATAGCTGGTGGCTTTTCCAGAGTCAAAATTACTCATTATGTGTTAATTAACAACTGTCACAATCGCAATGCACCTCTCACCTTTTTCAGGCTTTTTGTTAGTCTTTTCAGGGTCCTTGAGCTCCATGCAATGCCATTCTCTATCATATCAACTTGCTTCAAGTGTAGCCTCTTTGCAAATCTGCAATATTGCAACAAAGAAATTAACAAATCAGATCAATAGTATATGACAATAGAAACACAAATATATTTTCAGAAATGAAACCCACGATAGGCCCCAGACTCAACACATTGAGACCCAGCTTTTGGTAACACAACTTTAACTTGCCCTTTACCATATTATCTTCAGCCTGGAGAGACCTGCTTACCATACCTTGCTCCACTTCTGTACTAATCTATGCCACAGAACACTAACTAACATGTAATTACTTTGCAGAGAGCCCCACACATACCAGTACCTTGTGTATGGTTGTTATGCCTAATTTTATTGGGGGCTGAAGAAGCATGTAGTTTTTGTGGGTGACAGCGAATAACAAAGTGGTCAAAATGATGTGGCAGGTCTACCACTAGCCAAACTATTTAATCATTAATGAAGAATGCCATGGCAGTGTAAAAACAAATCAAAAAAGTGTTGGGGATTTTATGGAAGGCATTTTTGTTAATGCAGTTTATTTAATTGATTAAATCCCTGATTGTGAACCTCTTTCTAAATTACTGATGAAGAAATGTTACCCAATCTGTAAATTGAACCCGAGAATAGTAAACATTGAATCCTTCCGGATGGAGCAAATCAAATGTTATTGGTCACATACACATGGTTAGCAGATGTAATTGCGAGTGTCGCGAAATTCTTATGCTTCTCGATCCGACAGTGCAGCAGTATCTATCACGTGTGCTCCCTCTCCGGCCTCTAGGTCACCAGGCTGCTCGTTAAGGCGCACACCTGTCACCATCGTTACACACATTAGCGCAATATGACACTCACCTGGACTCCATCACCTCCTTGATTACCTGCCCTGTATATGTCACTCCCCTTGATTCCTTCCCCAGGCGTCATTGTTTCCGTTTCAGTTTCATGTCTGTGCGTTGTTCGTGTTTCTTGTTTTGTATTACGTTGCGTTTATTTATTAAAACACTCACTCCCTGAACTTGCTTCCCGACTCTCAGCGCACATCGTTACAGTATTTAACAGGTAAAATCTAACAATCCACAACAAAACCTAATATCTAACTAATTCCACAACAACACCTAATACTCACAATCTCGTAAAGGAATGGGATAAGAATATATAAGTTTAAAATATATGGATGAGCAGTGACGGAGCGGCTAAGATAGTAAAGAATACATAGTGAAGGATACATTATATACATATGAGATGAGTAATGCAAGATATGTAAACATTCTTAAAGTGGCATTATTAAAGTGACTAGTGTTCCATTTATTAAAGTGGCCAATGATATCAAGTCTGTAGGTAGGCTGCCGCCTCTCTGTGCTAGTGGTGGATATTTAACAATCTGATGGCCTTGAGAATGAAAAACAGCTTCTATCTCTCTGTCCCAGCTTTGATGCATCTGAACTGACCTCTGGATGGAAGCGGGGTGAACAGGCAGTGGCTCGGGTGGTTATTGTCCTTGATTATCTTTTTTGCCTTCCTGTGACATCGAGTGTTGTAGGTGTCCTGGAGGGCAGGTAGTTTGCCCCCAGTGATGCGTTGTGCAGACCGCACCGCCCTCTGGAGAGCCTTGACGTTGTGGGCGGTGCAGTTGCCATACCAGGCGGTGATACGGCCCGACAGGATGCTCTCAATTGTGCACCTGTAAAAGTTAGTGAGGGTTTTCGGTGACAAGCCACATTTTTTCAGCCTCCGGAGGTTGAAGAGGCGTTGTTGCGCCTTTTTCACCATCCTGTGTTCGTGGACCATTTTAGTTTGTTGGTGATATGAACACCGACAAACTTAAGTGAATGTTGTGATTTTCTTTTAACCATTCCTGAACCTGTGGCAAGAAACAGTCTACATTTACATTATAGTCATTTAGAAGACACTTATCCAGAGCGACTTACAGAAGTGAGTGCATACATTTTTTTTTTGTTTTGTACTGGCCCCCCGTGGGAATCGAACCCACAACCCTGGCGTTGCACACACCATGCTGGCGTTGCAAACACCATGCTCTACCAACTGAGCCAAATGGGCAGTACTAGAATAAATGATCTAGGGATTCTGTCTCTTTGAAGCAAAATCTACAGAGATGAGATTGTTGAATGCCACATATATATAGCATTCTGTTGGTGGCAAGAATTTTGTATAATCATTTAAATTGAAAACCTTGATGTGTTGAATCAAGTATTTTTTATTTTTTTTACCAGTTCATAATCCCTGTGCCATGTAATCGGTTCATCGAAAATCCCTGTATTGCACAGCTGTCAACATTTTTGTCCTCAAATGAAACTGGTATATTTTTCTTTTTATGCCAATTCCTTTCAGCCAATTTGTATCTTTAATATATAGCAGGCAAGAAAGTTCCCTACCTTCTCCCTTTTCCACTTGCCTCCTCCATTTTTGTGGTAATGCTGCAATCAGTTGGTTGTAACTTTGGATTGAGCAGACATTCCGATATATTTTCGATAGCTGCATATGAGACATAACTACCATTATATTCATAATATCATGAATAAATATAATACCTTTTTTTATTCCTTAAGAATGTATTAATCAGTATATTTGAGTTTAACCATAACATTTGTTGTCATTCTTTTCTGGAGGATAAAACTGGAATTGTATCCAGCTTTGTATGGCTTGATTAAGTAAGGGAAAACCCCCCTAATTTGGACAAAATAACATGGGAACATATTGGCATAGCACGAAACATACACACAATTGTAAATACCACCGAAAGTGGTCCATCTCCGTGCCAATCATATGGCAATTTTCCGATGGCAATTGCCAGTTGTAACACCCCAAATTTCCTTTAGATGGCGAGCGCGCTCCACCGTGGATTTTCATACAGCAAATGATACGCAAGTCTACACCCAAGGGTCAGATTTTGATAAAATGAATTTTTTTTTGAAAACTTATCACTTCTTAAAAAAGTGGTTTCTGGACCGTGTTTTGACATTTTTTCGATTGTTATGTCAATTACACATGTATAAGAGCTGTATGAACATGCTTTAGACGTTTTTAATTAACGTCGTTTTTTGGGTTGTTTTTGCTTGTGCACAAGGCATATGTTTTGTGCATTTTGAATATGATTTCATAGGAAAAAAGTGACTTTTTTTTCTTCTTTTTTTTGCAAAATGACATGTCCAATGCTTTTTTTTGTCAATTATGAAAGTATTGAATGTGCCAAATCACAGCAAATATCCAATAGATGGCTAGAGCTCTCCGCAGTGAATTTTCATATTGCAAATGTAACACAATTCAACCCCTTAACCTCTATGGGCTAGGTGGGACGCTAGCGTCCCCCCCGTGGTGCACTCCATCAACAGCAGGTGCATTTCAAGAGCGGCAAATTTGAAAAAAGCTATTTGTAATTCGCGCCACGCCCATCATTGGATATTGGAGCAGGTGTTCCGCTAGCGGAACGTCTAGATGTAAGAGGTTAATCCCAGAAAAATGGCCTTAACTCAAAAAGCATTGAGGCCTCGACGCCATCTTGTTTCTGGGCTAACAGCCCATTAGTCCAAACCTATGCTCACCAAGTTTCATCTTCGAATTCTTTTCCGTTTAGGAGAAATGGCAATGTTGTGATTGGTGATGTTTTGTACATTTGCAATATGATTCCATTTGCCATCTGGTGGAATTTACTGGGACAGCGGAAAAATTAACAAAATTTGAACATTTTATGAAACGGAAACCGAATGTCCGAGAGACTTCGTTCGATGACTTCCCAGAAGATCTGGCCCCGGTGCCAGGCCCGCTGCCATCGTTTAGAAACATTCTCTGACGTCTAGTAAGGGAGCGTACATTTGCAATATGGAGATTCTCGTCGATCATTCAGCAAATGCCGAAAAGTGCCCTTCATGTATGTAAGTAAACTGTGATAGGACCAAAGAGTTTCAATTTTCACCTAAAATGACATACCCAAAACTAACTGCCTGTATCTCAGGCCCTGAAGCAAGTATATGCATGTTCTTGGTACCATTTGAAAGGAAACACTTTGACGATTGTGGAAATGTGAATTGAATGTAGGAGAATATAACACAATATATCTGGTAGAAGAAAATACAAAGAAAAAAAACACGTTTTTTTCTACCACCATCTTTTAAATGCAACAGAAACTTCCCAAATCTAGCCATCAGTATTTAGTATTTAGCTCTCCATGGTTGCAGAATCTTTTTTGCAAACTTTCTATTGAAATTGATTGTTGTAAGTTCATTTATGTTTTTTGAGAATACCAAGTACAGTTGAAGTCAGAAGTTTACATACACCTTAGCCAAATACATTTAAACTCCGTTTTTTACAATTCCTGATATTTAATCCTAGTAAAAATTCCCTGTTTTAGGTCAGTTAGGATCACCACTTCATTTTAAGAATGTGAAATGTCAGAATAATAGTAGAGAGAATGATTTATTTCAGATTTTATTTATTTCAACACATTCCCAGTGGGTCAGAAGTTTACAAACAGTCAATTTGTATTTGGTAGCATTGCCTTTAAATTGTTTAACTTGGGTCAAAAGTTTCTGGGAGCCTTCCACAAGTTTCCCACAATAAGTTGCGGGGAATTTGGCCCCTTCCTCCCGACAGAGCTGGTGTAATTGACTCAGGTTTGTAGTCCTCCTTGCTCGCATACGCTTTTTCAGTTCTGCCCACAAATTTTTCTATAGGATGAGGTCGGGGCTTTTTGATGGCCACTCCAGTACCTTGACTTTGTTGTCCTTAAGCCATTTTGCCACAACTTTGGAAGTATGCTTGGGGTCATTGTCCATTTGGAAGTCCCATTTGTGACCAAGCTTTAACCCCTGTGTGGCATACGGGACGGACATCCAGCGAAAAATCCTATCGCCATTAGCATAACAAAATGTAAGAATTTTTTTTACAATTTTTTTTCTCCAAATTATATCGTTTTATAGATGCACCTCTCCTGAATCGAACCACGTTGTCTGATTTCAAAAAGGCTTTACAGCAAAAGCAAAACATTAGATTATGTTAGAGGAGTATATCGTAAAAGTAGCCACATAGCCATTTTCCGACCAACCACATGCATCACAAATAACCAAAAAACAGCTAAATGCAGCACTAACCTTTTACAAACTTCATCAGATGACACAACTAGGACATCATGTTACACAATGCATGCATTCTTTTGTTCGATAAAGTTCATATTTATATATAAAAACAGCATTTTACATCGGCACGTAACGTTGACTAACTATTTTCCCTCAAATGCATCCGGTGAAACAGTGCTACAATTTACTAAATTACTATTCAAAAACATTTTTAAAATGTAATATTGTCATTCTAAGATTTATAGATGAATATCTCTTGAAAGCACCTATAATGCCAGATTTTAAAATAACTTTACTGGGTAATCACACTTTGCGATAAAAGGGGATGCGATACTCATAAAATTATCTAGTAAATATAGGTCTGCGCCATCTTGGAACAATCGCATATCACATCTAGTCTTGTATACTATTGTCAATAATCCCTTACCTTTGGTTGTCTTCATCAGAAAGCACTTCCAGGAATCCCAGATCCACAACAAATGCATTTTCATTCGAAAAAATTACTCCTTTATGTTCCAAGAGCTTGTTCCTGTTAGCGTGTCTGAAGGCTGATCCAAATGCTCCGTCGACCATGGGACAGCTATTTCGAGAAAATTCCTTTTTTTTCCATTTAGGTTCGTTCAAACATGTCAAACGTTGTATAACATAAATCTTCAGGGCCTTTTTCAACAAGAGAGCCAATAAGATTTGAGGGGGACGATTGCATTGTGTTTCAAAACGTTTCGAAAGGGGAGGGAAGCCAGGGCCGCCGGCGTCATAATGGTGATGGCCCTCCTCATGTGACCAATTTCAACAGCGTCTCATTCATTCAGTTTTAACAGTAGGAGACTCAAACCACTTTGTAAAGACTGGGGACATCTAGTGGAAGCAATAGGAAGTGCTCAATGAACCATTGCTCACTGTGTGAATTACAGGCAAAGATGTGAAGTTGAGTCCACAATTCAGAATTCCACATCCTGTTACGATCGGTCTCGGGGTTTTGACTGCCATATGAGTTCTGTTATACTCACAGACACCATTCAAACAGTTTTAGAAACTTTATGGTGTTTTCTATCCACAAGTATTAATTATATGCATATCCTAG
The DNA here is from genome assembly GCF_965601325.2 of Salmo salar. Lineage (NCBI taxonomy): Eukaryota > Metazoa > Chordata > Actinopteri > Salmoniformes > Salmonidae > Salmo > Salmo salar. The sequence goes on along the minus strand of NC_138308.1, from coordinate 3,450,300 downwards.
CTTCTGAGTTTGAGTAGGAGGCCGTTTAAAAGGGGCACGAATTTTTTACAAAAATCGCTGTAGCGCCCCCTATCCTAGGGGAACGCCAAGAGGTTAACTTCCTGACTGACGTCTTGAGACGTTGCTTCAATATATCCAAATCATTTTCCTACCTCATGATGCCATCTATTTTGTGTAGTGCACCATTCCCTCCTGCAGCAAAGAACAACATGATGCTGCCACCCATGTTTGGGATGGTGTTCTTCGGCTTGCAAGCCTACCCCTTTTTCCTCCAAACATAACAATGGTCATTATGGTCAAAAAGTTATATTTTTGTTTCATCAGACCAGAGGACATTTCTCCAAAAAGTACAATCTTTGTCCCCATGTGCAGTTGCAAACAGTACTCAGTTTTTTTAATGGCGGTTTTGGAGCAGTGACTTCTTCCTTGCTGAGGGGCCTTTCAGCTTATGTCGATATAGGACTCGTTTTACTGTGGGTATAGATACTTTTGTACCTGTTTCCTCCAGCGTCTTCACAAGGTCCTTTGCTGTTTTTCTGGGATTGATTTGCACTTTTCTCACCAAAGTATGTTCATCTCTAGGAGACAGAACGCGTCTCCTTCCTCAGCGGTATGACGGCTGCGTGGTCCCATGGTGTTTATACTTGCATACTGTTGTTTGCAAGTATTTGCAGAGATGCAGAGATGAACGTGGTACCTTCAGGCATTTGGAAATTGCTCCCAAGGATGAACCAGACTTGTGGAGGTCTACAATTCTTTTTCTGAGCTCTTGGCTGATTTCTTTTGATTTTCCCATGATGTCAAGCAAAGAGGCACTGAGTTTGAAGGTAGGCCTTGAAATACTTGCACAGTTACACCTCCAATTGACTCAGAGAATGTCAATTAGCCTATCAGAAGCTTCTAAAGCAATGACATACTTTTCTGGAATTTTCCAAGCTGTTTAAATGCACGACTGTGTATTAGTGTATGTAAACTTCTGATCCACTGGAATTGTGATATAGTGAATTATAATTGAAATAATCTGTCTGTAAACAATTTTCAGAAAAAATAGTTGTGTCATGCACAAAGTAGATGTCCTAACCGACTTGCCAAAACTATAGTTTGTTAACAAGACATTTCTGGACTGGTTGAAATGAGAGTTTTAATGATTCCAATCTAAGTGTATGTAAACCGACTTCCACTGTATGTAGTAATCTACTGAGCTCACAAGAAACAAATTCATGTATTATTATGGTGGGAGATTATAATACGGTTTTAAATACCTCAATGGATCGTAAAGAAAATCACACAACAAACTATCACCCTCAAGCACTTAACCTCTATGGGCTAGGTGGGACGCTTTTGTCCCACCTACTCAACAGCCAGTGGAATCCCGTGGCGCGATATTAAAATACCTTAGAATACGTTACACTTATTTAAGCCATTTTAGAATAAGGCTGTATGTAAACTTCCGACTTCAGCTGTATGTCTACTTCACCATCTGTCCATTTTATTGGTAAACTACAAGGTAGTGTAAACATTGTATTTTAACGATCCAATACGTAATATGGTACACTTGTCATAATTAGGTTTCAGTCCAGAGAGGCTAGAAAAGTCCAGAGAGACTGTGCAGGGATCCAGATTGCGGACTTTAGAAAAAAATAGTCATCGGCATACATTGACACTATTGTTTTTATCCCCTGGATTTCTAACCCCTTGATGTTCTTGTTGGATCTAATTTTAATAGCTTGCATTTCAATGGCCATAATACATACATATGGAGACAACGGACAGCCTTGTTTTACTCCTCTTAAAAGCTCAATACCTTCTGAGAAGTAATTTACTATTTTACATCTGGGGTTGTCGTATACTATTGTTGTATATTATCTCCTTTATACAGTGGCAAGAAAAAGTATGTGTACCCTTTGGAATTACCTGGATTTCTGCATAAATTGGTAATCAAATTTGATATGATCTTCATCTAAGTCACAACAAACAAACAGTGTGCTTAAACTAATACCACAAATTATTGTATTTTTCTTTTCTATATTGAATACATCATGTAAACGTTCACAGTGTAGGTTGGGAAAAGTATGTGAACCACTAGCTATATGGAGTCAGGAGTCAGCTAACCTGGAGTCCAATCAATGAGATGAGATTGGAGATGTTGGTTAGAGCTTACTTGCCCTATAAAAGAACTCAAAACATTTTAGTTTGCTATTCACAAGAAGTATTGCCTGATGTGAACCATGCCTCAAACAAAAGAGATCTCAGAAGTCCTAAGATTAAGAATTGTTGTCTTGCATAAAGCAGGAAAGGGTTACAAAAGTATCTCTAAAAGCCTTTATGTTATCAGTCCACGGTAAGACAAATTGTCTATAAATTGTTTGCTGCTCTCCCTAGGAGTGGTCGTCCTGCAAAGATAACTGCAAGAGCACAGCGCAGAATGCTCAATAAGGTTAAGAAGAATCCTAGAGTGTCAGCTAAAGACTTACAAATCTCTGGAACATGCTTACATCTCTGACGAGTCTACAATACGTAAAATACTAAACAAGAATGGTGTTCATGGGAGGACCTGGATGTTCCACAGCGCTACTGGCAAAATATTCTGTGGACAGATGAAACTAAAGTTGAGTTGTTTGGAAGGAACACACAATGCTATGTGTGGAGAAAAAAAGGCACAGCACACCAACATCAAAACCTCATCAACTGTAAAGTATGGTGGAGGGAGCGTCATGGTTTGGGGCTGCTTTGCTGCCTCAGGGCTTGGACAGCTTGCTATCGTCGACGGAAAAATGAATTCCCAAATTTATCAAGACATTTTGCAGGACAATGTTAGGCTGTCCGCCAATTGAAGCTCAGAAGTTGGGTGATGCAACAGGACAACGACCCAAAACACAGAAGTAAATCAACAACAGAATGGCTTCAACAGAAAATACGCCTTCTGGAGTGGCCCAGTCAGAGTCCTGACCTCAACCCGATTGAGATGCTATGGCATGACCTCAAGAGAACAGTTCACACCAGACATCCCAAGAATATTGCTGAACTGAAACAGTTTTGTAAAGAGGAATGGTCCAAAATTCCTCCTGACCGTTGTGCAGGTCTGATTCGCAATTACAGAAAATGTTTGGTTGAGGTTATTGCTACCAAAGTAGGGTCAACCAGTTATTAAATCCAAGAGTTCACATACTTTGTCCACCCTACACTGTGAATGTTTACACGGTGTGTTCAATAAAGACATTTAAACTTAGAATTGTTTGTGTGTTATTAGTTTAAGCAGACTGTTTGTCTATTATTGTGACTTACATGAAGATCAGATCAAACTATTTCACCAATTTATGCAGAAATCCAGGTAATTCCAAAGCGTTCACAAATGTTGTCTTGCCACTGTATCGTCCATGTAAAAAACCTGTTTTGATTAGGATGAGCAATGTCTGGTAAAACCTTTTGTATTCTATGTGCTATGTATTTCGCCAGGATTTTCGCATCACAACATATGCTGTCATGTTGTATAAATAATTGGAGACAGGCGCAGGAATACGTAATAGGGGTTTTAATATTCCACACAAAATGCAACATGCCATGAACAGGCATGGGAACGAAGCCCAAAATAAACACATACAAAAACACGGATATGTAACCCAAACAAAAGAGCAAGGTTAAACCCTAAATACACGGGACGAGACCTGTAATTACAATGCACAGGACAAGACCCGTAAACAATGCACGGGACGAGGCCCGTAATACCAATTGCACAATACTACACGGGACGAGAACCGAGGCCAATTATAATGTGGTCCAATTGGTCAACTATTAATGCCAGCAAGATTGAGACCAGGAAGTAATCAAGACGGTTAGCTTGACTAAGCCTCCATGTACGGTGCCTTCTGAAAGTTTTCAGATCCCTTCTCTTTTTCCACATTTTGTTGCATTACAGCCTTATTATAAAATGTATTAAATAGCTTTTCCCCTCAGCAATCTACACACAATACCCTATAATGACAAAGCAAAAACAGGTTTTTAGAATTGTTTGCTAATTCATTTTTTTTCACTAGATTATCACATTTACATAAGTATTCTAACCCTTTACTCAGTACTTTGTTGAAGCACCTTTGACAGTGATTACAGCATCAAGTCGAATTGGGTATGACGCTACTAGCTTGGCACACCTGTATTTGGGGAGTTTCTCCCATCCTTTTCTGCAGATCCTTTCAAGCTCTGTCCGGTTGGATGGTGACAGGTTTCTTCAGGTTTCTTATATATTCTTTTTTTATTAGTTCTTTAAAAAATAACTAAACATTTTTTGCTTTTTCATTATGGGATATTGTGTGTAGATTGCTGAGGTTTTTTATTTATTTAATCCATTTTAGAATAAGACTGTAATGTAACAAAATGTGGGAAAAGTCAAGGGGTCTGAATACTTTCTGAAAGCACTGTATATCTCACTAGGTCAGGGTTTATCAACCTCCATATATACACTAGCTTTAATGTATCCATGATATTCAGGATATCCTTAAGTGCTTGAGGGTGATCAGTTTGTTGTGTGATTTTCTTTACAATCCATTGAGGTATTTAAAACCGTATTATAATCTCCCACCATAATAATAGATTAATTTGTTTCTTGTGAGCTCAGTAGATTATTATATATGTAGATTTTCAAATAAGTGTGGATGATCCTTTTTCCGGCCATATAGATTAATTAGCCAGATCTGTTTTTGGTCCAATATCATATTTAAAAGAATCAATCTTCCTCGAGGATCTGTTTGCACAGTTTGCACAAATCGGATCAACATTTTTATTAATTACCCCTTTTGATTTTCTTTGCACATGACAAAAACTTCGATACTTCTCCCTCCCAGTCGTTTTTCCACCCAACCTCATCTATATTTGTAGTGCGTTTCCTGTAAACAATTGATATTATATTCTTTCTCTTGTAGCCAGGTAAAAATGTATCTTATTTTCTTATGATATGCTTAGCCATTACAATTGTAACTGGCAATACTTATTTCCCCACTTACCATAATGATACCCAAGCTTCAGTTATACTTCCCACAACCAGTGTTTGTAAACTTACCATTAAAAAGCACCATGATGATTAAGTGTCCATATAGCTGTACCATAATATTGGCACTGTTAAGCATACTGTACAGTGAGGGAAAAAATTATTTGATCCCCTGCTGATTTTGTACGTTTGCCCACTGACAAAGAAATTATCAGTCTATAATTTTAATGGTAGGTTTATTTGAACAGTGAGAGACAGAATAACAACAAAAAAATCCAGAAAAACGCATGTCAAAAATTTTATAAATTGATTTGCATTTTAATGAGGGAAATAAGTATTTGACCCCTCTGCAAAACATGACTTATTACATGGTGGAAAAACCCTTGTTGGCAATCACAGATGTCAGACGTTTCTTGTAGTTGGCCACCAGGTTTGCACACATCTCAGGAGGGATTTTGTCCCACTCCTCTTTGCAGATCTTCTCCAAGTCATTAAAGTTTTGAGGCTGACATTTGGCAACTCGAACCTTCAGCTCCCTCCACAGATTTTCTATGGGATTAAGGTCTGGAGACTGGCTAGGCCACTCCAGGACCTTAATGTGCTTCTTCTTGAGCCACTCCTTTGTTGCCTTGGCCATGTGTTTTGGGTCATTGTCATGCTGGAATACCCATCCACGACCCATTTGCAATGCCCTGGCTCAGGGAAGGAGGTTCTCACCTAAGATTTGATGGTACATGGCCCCGTCCATCGTCCCTTTGATGTGGGGAAGTTGTGCTGTCCCCTTAGCAGAAAAACACCCCCAAAGCATAATGTTTCCACCTCCATGTTTGATGGTGGGGATGGTGTTCTTGGGGTCATAGGCAGCATTCTTCCTCCTCTAAACACTGCGAGTTGAGTTGATGCCAAAGAGCTCCATTTTGGTCTCATCTGACCACAACACTTTCACCCAGTTGTCCTCTGAATCATTCAGATGTTCATTGGCAAACTTCAGACGGGCATATATATGTGCTTTCTTGAGCAGGGGGACCTTGCGGGCATTGCAGGATTTCAGTCCTTCACGGCATTGTGTCTTACCAATTGTTTTCTTGGTGACTATGGTCCCAGCTGCCTTGAGATCATTGACAAGATCCTCCCATGTAGTTCTGGGCTGATTCCTCACCGTTCTCATGATCATTGCAACTCCACGAGGTGAGATCTTGCATGGAGACCCAGGCCGAGGGAGATTGACAGTTCTTTTGTGTTTCTTCCATTTGCGAATAATCGCACCAACTGTTGTCACCTTCTCACCAAGCTGCTTGGCGATGGTCTTGTAGCCCATTCCAGCCTTGTGTAGGTCTACAATCTTGTCCCTGACATCCTTGGAGAGCTCTTTGGTCTTGGCCATGGTGGAGAATTTGGAATCTGATTGATTGATTGCTTCTGTGGACAGGTGTCTTTTATACAGGTAACAAACTGAGATTAGGAGCACTCCCTCGTTCGGGATTAGGAGCACTCCCTGTTGGGGATCTTATCCCGATATCGGGATTCATTGTCAAGAGACCATGGCGGGAAATTCAAAAACTGCAAGAATCTAATAATTTCAATTTCTCAAACAATCAACTATTTCTCACAATTTGAAAGATAAACATCTCCTAAATCCAACCACATTGTCCGATTTCAAAGAGGCTTTACGGCGAAAGCATAAAGTTAGGTTATGTTAGGAGAGTACATTGAAAATAGCTGTGTGTAATGTTTTGTCAATTCAAAGACAGGCGTCACCATAAGCGGATAACCAGCTAGAATTATGCACCAACCTTTGACAATCTTCCTCAGATGACACTCCTAAGACATTATGTTACACAATACATGCATTTTTTGTTCCATCAAGTTCATATTTATATCCAAAAACAGCATTTTACCGAAGCGGTGAAAATCGGATATTTTTTTTCTCTCAAATGCTTCCGGTGAACAACGTTACAAATCACAAAATTACTATTCGATAACATTGGTAAATTATATTATTGTCATTCAAATATTCATAGTTTAACATTTCGTAAATGCTACTGCAATGCCAGATTTCAAAATAACTTTACTGGGAAATCACAATTTGCAATAAACCGGGTGCTGTGCTAAGAACAATAGGCTAGGCTATACAGGTTAGCACCATCTTGTAACCATGTAATATCAAAATTACTATTGTCAATATTCCCTTACCTTTGATTCTCTTCATCCATTGGCAATTCCACGCATCCCAGGTCCACTGCAAATGTGGTTTCTTTCAACAAAGTTCATAATTGATGTCCCAATAACTCCAAGTTGTTAGCGCTTCGGTAGGCTACTAAAAAGTAGCGCGGGGGGGGGGTGGAGTCACGGCGAAAAGTAAAAAAAATAATCTATTTACATTGTTCAAACATGTCAAACGTTGTTTAGCATCAATCTTTAGAGCCATTTTTAACGTGAAACATCAGTAATGTTTCAACCCGACCTCTCCTGTGTCTTGAAAAACGTCTTTGAAAAATGTATCGCATCACATGATTGCGCAGGTGCAGCCAATAATGAAGTGACGACATCCCAGGGAGGTCAACTTCTCTTCCTTGTCATCCGGTCTCTGTTCATCATAGACGCTTCAAACAACTTTATAAAGATCGTTGACATCTAGTGGAAGCCGTAGGAGTTGCGAAATGAATCCTTTCTCACTATGGTATCTATAAAACAATGACACTAAATAGTACAGTCACAAAATTCAATTTTTTTTTGATCTATTTATCACAGGTTTTTGCCTGCAATATGAGTTTTGTTATACTTACAGACACCATTCAAACTGTTTTAGAAAATTCAGAGTGTTTTCTATCCGAATGTGTTAATAATATGCATATCCTAGCTTCTGAGTTGGTGTAGGAGGCAGTTAAAAATGGGCACATATTTTTTTCAAAATTTCTCAATACTGCCCCCGAGCCCCAACAGGTTAATCTTGGGGCTAGGTGGGACGCTAGCGTGCCACCCGTGGTGCACTCCATCAACAGCAGGTGCATTTCAAGAGCGGCAAATTTGAATCCAAATAAATGTCAAAATTCAAATTTTTCAAAAATACAACTATGTTACACCATTTGAAAGATAAACATCTCCTTAATCTAACCACGTTTTACGATTTCAAAAAGGTTTTACGGCGAAAGCATAAATTTAGAGTATGTTAGGACAGTACATTTACAAGAGTTGTGTGTAATGTTTTGTCAAGTCAAAGACAGGGTCACCAAAACCATAAAACCAGCTAAAATGATACACTAACCTTTTACAATCTCCATCAGATGACACTCCTAGGACATTATGTTAGACAATGCATGCATTTTTAGTTCTATCAAGTTGATATTTATATCCAAAAACAGCGTTTTACTATGGCATTGATGTTGAGGAAATCGTTTCCCTCCAATAACCGGCAGTCAAGTCAGCGTCACAAATTAAATAATTAAAATTAGAAAACATTGGTAAAATATTATATTGTCATTTAAAGAATTATAGATTTACATCTTTTGAACGCAATCAACTTGCCAGATTTAAAAATAACCTTACTGGGAAATCACACTTTGCAATAATCTGAGCACTGTGCCCAGAAAAATACGCGTTGCGATACAGACTAGACGTCATGTTGGGGAGATCTAAAATCGAAAATACTATGTAAATAATCCATTACCTTTGATTCTCTTCATCAGATGTCACTTCCAGGTATCACAGGTCCATAACGAATGTAGTTTTGTTCAAAAAAGCTCATCATTTATGTCCAAAAATCTCCGTCTCGTTAGCACATGATGTAAGCCAGCCGGACTTCTCGTCATGAACGAGGGGAAAAAATATATTTCCGTTCGTTCAAACATGTCAAACGTTGTATAGCATAAATCATTAGGGCCTTTTTTAACCAGAACATGAATAATATTCAAGGTGGACGAATGCATAGTCTTTTATAACGTATTGGAACGAGGGTACCCAACATGAAGTAGCGCGCCAGGTGTCTAATGGGACATCACCGTTCCATGGCTCTTGTTCGGTCAGATCTCCCTCCAGAAGACTCAAAACACTTTGTAAAGGCTGGTGACATCTAGTGGAAGCAATAGGAAGTGCCAAAATATTCCTAAACCCCTGTGTTTTTCAATGGGATAGGTTTAAAGTCAATACAACACATCAGGTATCCACTTCCTGTCAGAAAATGTCTCAGGGTTTTGCCTGCCAAATGAGTTCTGTTATACTCACAGACACCATTCAAACAGTTTTGGAAACTTTAGAGTGTTTTCTATCCATATATAATAAGTATATGCATATTCTAGTTACTGGGTAGGATTAGTAACCAGATTAAATCGGGTACATTTTTTTTATCCAGACGTGCAAATGCTGCCCCCTAGACCCAACAGGTTAAGAGTGTGCTCCTAATCTCAGCTTGTTACCTGTATAAAAGACACCTGGGAGCCAGAAATCTTTCAGATTGAGAGGGGGTCAAATACTTATTTCCCTCATTGACTGTTGAATAGTGTGTCCCGCAGGTGGGATGGTCACTTGCATCCCACATACCCAAGAGAGGTTAACAAACCTCCAAACGAGCTTAAAACCTCTTACGCTAGCGGAACACCTGCTCCAATATCCAATGATAGGCGTGGCGTGAATTACAAATTCCTCAAAAATCCCAAAACTTCAATTTTTCAAACATATGACTATGTTACACCATTTTAAAGATAAGACTCTCCTTTATCTAACCACACTGTCCGATTTCAAAAAGGCTTTACAACGAAAGCAAAACATTAGATTATGTCAGCAGAGTACCCAGCCAGAAATAATCAGACACCCATTTTTCAAGCTAGCATATAATGTCACAAAAAACAAAACCACAGCTAAATGCAGCACTAACCTTTGATGATCTTCATCAGATGACACTCCTAGGACATTATGTTATACAATACATGCATGTTTTGTTCAGTCAAGTTCATATTTATATCAAAAAACAGCTTTTTACATTAGCATGTGACGTTCAGAACTAGCATTCCCACCGAACACTTCCGGTGAATTTACAAAATTTCTCACGATAAACGTTCACAAAAAACATAACAATTATTTTAAGAATTATAGATACAGAACTCCTTTATGCAATCGCGGTGTCCGATTTTAAAATAGCTTTTCAGTGAAAGCACATTTTGCAATATTCTGAGTAGATAGCCCAGCCATCATGGCTAGCTATTTTGACACCCACCAAGTTTGGTAATCACCAAACTCAGATTTACTATAAGAAAAATTGGATTACCTTTGCTGTTCTTCGTCAGAAAGCACTCCCAGGACTTCTACTTCAATAACAAATGTTGGTTTGGTTCCAAATAATCCATAGTTATATCCAAATAGCGGCGTTTTGTTCGTGCGTTCAAGACACTATCCAAAGGGTAAAGAAGGGTGACGCGCCCGGCGCGTTTCGTGACAATTATTTTATAAATATTCCATTACCGTACTTCGAAGCATGTCAAACGCTGTTTAAAATCAATTTTTATGCGATTTTTCTCGTAAAAAAAACGATAATATTCCGACCGCGAAACCCTGTTTTCGTTCAAAGACGAAAAAATAAAAACATGGAGTCGTCTCGTGCACGCGCCCCCAGTCTCATTGTTCTCAGATCGACCACTATCCAAATGCGCTACTGTTTTTCAGCCATGGCCTGCAAAGTCATCATTCAACGTTCTGGCGCCTTCTGAGAGCCTATGGGAGCGTTAGAAAATGTCACGTTACAGCAGAGATCCCCTGTTTTGGATAGAGATGATCAAGAAGGCCAAGAAATAGTCAGACAGGGCGCTTCCTGTTTGGAATCTTCTCAGGTTTTGGCCTGCCAAATGAGTTCTGTTATACTCACAGACACCATTCAAACAGTTTTAGAAACTTTAGGGTGTTTTCTATCCAAAGCTAATAATTATATGCATATTCTAGTTTTTGGGCAGGAGTAATAATCAGATTAAATCGGGAACGTTTTTTATCCGGCTGTGAAAATACTGCCCCCTATCCATAACAAGTTAAACGCCATACAACACTCCTTCCGTGGCCTCCAACTGCATTTAAATGCTAGTGAAACTATGTGCATGCTCTTCAAACGATTGCTGCCCACACCCTCCCACCCGACTAACATCACTACTCTGGACGGTTCTGACCTGGAATATGTGGACAACTACAAATACCTAGGTGTCTGGTTAGACTGTAAACTCTCCTTCCAGACTCACATTAAGCATCTCCAATCCAAAATGACATCTAGAATTGCTTTCCTATTTCGCAACAAAGCCTCCTTCACTCGTGCTGCCAAACATACCGATCCTTGACTTCGGCGATGTTATTTACAAAATAGCCCACAACACTCTACTCAGCAAATTGGATGCTGTCTATCACAGTGCCATCCATTTTGGCACCAAAGCCCCATATACTACCGACCACTGCGACACTACATATTCGTCACCAAACCCACTGGCTCCAGGTCATCTATAAGTCTTTGCTAGGTAAAGCCCCGCCTTAGTTCAGCTCACTGGTCACCATAGCAACACCCACCCGTAGCACGTGCTCCAGCAGGTATATTTCACTGGTCATCCCCAAAGCCAACACTTACTTTGGCCACCTTTCCTTCCAGTCCTCTGCTGCCAATGACTGAAACGAATTGCAGAAATCACTGAAGCTGGAGTCTTATATCCCCCTCTCTAAATTTAAGCATCAGCTGTCAGAGCTGCTTACCGATCACTGTACCTGTACACAGACAATCTGTAAACAGCACACCTAACTACCTCATCCCCATATTATTACTTACTCTCTTGCTCTTTTGCACCCCAGTATCTCTACTTGCACATCATCATCTGCACATCTATCACTCCAGTGTTAATGCTAAATTGTAATTATTTTGCTTCTATGGCCTATTTATTGTCTACCTCCCTACTCATCTACATTTGCACACACTGTTCATATATATTTTTTTAATGTTTCTATTGTGTTATTGACTGTACATTTGTTTATATGTAACTCTGTGTTGTTGTTTTTGTCGCACTGCTTTGCTTTATCTTGGCCAGGTCGCAGTTGTAAATGAGAACTTTTTCTTAACTGGCCTACCTGGTTAAATAAAGGTGAAATAAATAAAAATGTAATAAAAAAATAAATATCCCCGAACATATTCCAGTCTGTGCTAGCAAAACAATCCTGTAGCTTAGCATCTACGTCATCTGACCACTTCCGTATTATGCGAGTCACTGGTACTTCCTGCTTTAGTTTTAGCTTATAAGCAGGAATCAGGACGATATAACTATAGTCAGATTTGCCAAATGGAGGACGAGGGAGAGCTTTGTACGCATCTCTGTGTGTGGAGTAAAGGTGATCTAGAGTTTTTTTTCTCCTCTGGTTGCACATGTGACATGCTGGTATAAATTAGGTAAACGGATTTAAGTTTTCCTACATTAAAGTCCACGGCCACTATGAGCACCACCTTTAGATGAGCATTTTCTTGTTTGCTTTTGGCCTTATACAGCTTGTTGAGTGCGATCTTAGTACAAAGAATATAGATTAAAACTTTTTTGGTAAATCATGTGGTCTAGAGCTTATCATTACGTACTCTACCTCAGGCGAGCAAAACCTCGAGATCACTGTAATATAAGATTTCGCACACCAGCTGTTATTGACAAATAGATACAGACCACTACCGCTCGTCTTACCAGAGGTAGCTGTTTTGTTCTGCCGATGCACAGAAAACCCAGCCAACTGTATATTATCCATGTCGTCGTTCACCCACAACTCTGTGAAACATAAGATATTACAGTTTTTAATGACCCGTTGTTAGGATAGCCTCGAACAGAGCTCATCCAGTTTATTGTCCAATGATTGCGCATTGGCTAATGGGACGGATGGTAGAGGCGGGTTACCCACTCGCCGACATATTCTCACAAGGCACCCAGATCTGCTTCCCCCCTGTATCGGCGTCTCCTCTTCATGCGAATGACAGGGATTTGCGCCTGGTCCGGTAGCAGCAGTAAGTCCTTCGCGTCTGACTCGTTAAAGAAAAAATTATTCATCCTCCAGTTTGAGTTGAGTAATCACTTTTCTAATACCCATAAGCTCTTTTTGGTCATAAGAGACAGTGGCAGATGGAGGACGAGGGAGAGCTTTGTACGCATCTCTGTGTGTGAAAACATTATGGACAAAATAAGTTACAAACACACAAAAACGGCAACCATACTCTCCGGCACCATTCTTCCACCCCTCCTCCCTCCTGTACTCTCTCTCTCTCTCTCTCTCTCTCTCTCTCTCTCTCTCTCTCTCTCTCTCTCTCTCTCTCTCTCTCTCTCTCTCTCTCTCTCTCTCTCTCTCTCTCTCTCTCTCTCTCTCTCTCTCTCCTCTCTCTCTCTCTCTATATATATATATATATATATCCCCTCACCCATCTCTCTCACACTCTCCCTCTCCATCCCCCCTATTTCTCTTTATCCCCCCACCTCTTTCTTTCTCCAGACCAGCCAATTAGCCCAGTGACCCGGACAATTTATGTTCCCTCTATGATTTAGCCCCCCTGAAATAATACAATAAAGGAATAAGGAGGTCCTGGAGAGCACAGTAGCAGCCCTCCATTTATAGTATTCCCTTTTGTGCAATCTATCCATTGTGGTGGCCATAGCCTAGGAGTGCATCCCACATGGCACCCTTTTCCCTTTGTAGTGCATTATAATAGTAATAGGGTGCCATTTATGACATCCTATGTAATTAAGGCTCAGTGACAGCATGCAGGTATGGATGTGTGAGCCGATCGGTTCATCAGTTTTCTCCTATCACAGCCATTAAACTCTGTAACTGGGTTAACGTCACCATTGGCCTCATGTTGAAATCCTTGAGCAGTTTCCTTCCTCTTTGGCAACTGAGTTAGGAAGGACACCTGTATCTTTTTAGTGACTGGGTGTATTTATTAATTACAAAGTATAATTAATAGTTTTACTATGATCAAAGGGGTATTCAATTTCTGCTTATTTTTTACCCATCTACCAAAAGGTGCACTTTTTGCAAGGCATTGGAAAACCTCCCTGGTCTTTGTGGTGTAATCTGTGTTTGAAATTCATTGCTCGACTGAATGACCGTACAGATAATTGTATGGGTGGTATACAGAGATGAGGTAGTTTTAAAATATCAGGTAAAAAAAAAATGTTATTCCAAAACATGCATCCTGTTTGCAACAATGCACTAAAGTAATACTGAAAAGAAAATTGGCAAAGCAATTAGCTTTTTGTACTGAATACAAAGTATTATGTTTGGGGCAACTCCAATAAAACACATTACTGAGTACCACTCTCCATATATTCAATCATAGTGGTGGCTGCATCATGTTATGGGTATGCTTGCAATTGTTTAGGACTTGGGCCAAATCTACACTGGAGTTGCTCACCAAGAAGACCGTGGAAAATGGTTGTCTAGCAATGATCAACAACTAATTTGATAGAGCTTGAATAATTTTTTTTATAATAATGGGCAAATGTTGCACAGTCCAACTGTGGAAAGCTCTTAGAGACTTATCCAGAAAGACTCACAGCTGTAATTGCTGCCAAAGGTGTTTCTACAAGGTATTGACTCAGAGTTGTGAATACTTATTTATATTAGATATTTCAGTATTTCATTTTCAATACATTTGCAAACATTTCTAAAAACATGTTTTCACTTTGTCATTGTGGGGTATTGTGTGTAGATGGTTGACAAAAAAATTTGATTTTTCTCTCCTCTTCCATAGCCTCCAACCAGCCTCCACGCTTCCAGAACTACTTTTTCCACTCCTACCTTCTCATCTATGAGAACACACCAGTTGGTGAGTCTTTCAGTGTGTGTGACTATATCTGATGTCATTTACTCTGCACATTGTGTGTCAACGTCCCAAGTTGTGGAATTCAGCAGACCATCCAGTCTTCATTTGTGATTTAGAGAGATATGGAAGATTAGAGAGATATAAAACGTTAGAGTCACTGGTTCAGGTGTGAATTACTCTGCTTTAGAGAAAGAAGAGGAAGGAAAATGTGTGACAAAGACCGGTAGAACGCATGTCTTCACATGCGTTCTACCGGTCTTTGTCACACATTTTCCTTGAGGAGTATCTGACGATAGAGAGAGAGAGAGATATATATAGAGAGAGATGTTTTGTAGTTGTGATCAGAATAGCCTTCTAGGCCTGGATGCTTATGCATAGTTGACTCAAAGGTTGTAGGAACAACTTCACTATCACATGGAGTCTTCCGTTTTTATGCCTTGTATTTCTCATATCACGGTATCAATGTGGGGCAGTTTTGATGTCATTGATGAGATCTATGTTTAACCTCTATGGGCTAGGTGGGACGAATTCGTCCCACCTACGTAACAGCCAGTTGAAGCCTGTGGCGCGATTTTCAAATACCTTAAAAATCCTATTACTTCAATTTCTCAAACATATGACTATTTTACACCATTTTATAGATACACCTCTCCTGAATCGAACCACGTGGTCCGATTTCAAAAAGGCTTTACAGCAAAAGCAAAACATTAGATTATGTTAGGAGAGTACCCTGCCAAAGAAATCACACTGCCATTTTCAAAGCAACTAGCATCACAAATACCCAAAACACAGCTAAATGCAGCACTAACCTTTGACAATCTTCATCAGATGACACTCCTAGGACATCATGTTACACAATACATGCATTTTTTGTTCGATAAAGTTCATATTTATATATAAAAACAGCATTTTACATCGGCGCGTGACGTTCAGAAAATATTTTATCTCATGCTTCCGGTGAATCAGCGCTACAATATACAAAATTACTATTCGAAAACATTGTTAAAATGTGATATTGTCATTCAAAGAATTATAGATTAACAACTCGTGAATGCAACCGCATTGCCAGATTTAAAAATAACTTTACTGGGAAATCACACTTTGTAATAAACGAGGTGCTATGCTCAGAAAAATAGGCTAGGCAATACAGGTTAGCGCCATCTTGGAACCATCTAAAATCAAATTTACTATTATAAATATTCCCTTACCTTTGATTATCTTCATCAGAAGGCACTTCCAGGAATCCCAGGTCCACAACAAATGCAGTTTTGTTCGAAAAAGTTAATAATTTATGTCCCAAAAGCTCCTTCTTGTTAGCACGTTCCGAAGGCTACTCATAATATACTGAAGCGCGCGGGACTTGTCGTCACGAATGTGCAAAAAATATATATTTACGTTCGTTCAAACATGTCAAACGTTGTATGACATAAATCCTTAGGGCCTTTTTCAATCAGAGCTTCAATAATATTCAAGGCGGACGATTGCATTGTCTTACTAAACATTTCGGAATGAAAGGGTACCCACGGGCGACCGCGTCATAGTAGTAATGGCCCTCCCCGTATGACCAACTTTCCAGGCCTCTCGTTCGGTCAGTTTTTACCGGAGAAGACTCAAACCACTTTGTAAAGACTGTTGACATCTAGTGGCAGCCTTAGGAAGTGCTAAATGAATCCTAACTCACGGTGTGTTTCATAGGCAAAGTGTTGAAGGTGATTCCACAAATCAGATTTCCACTTCCTGCATGGAATCTTCTCAGGTTTTGGCCTGCCATAGGAGTTCTGTTATACTCACAGACACCATTCAAACAGTTTTAGAAACTTTAGAGTGTTTTCTATCCAAATCTACTAATAATATGCATATTTCCGTTCCTGGGCCCCAGTAGTAGGCCGTTTAATTTGGGTACGTTTTTCATCCGGCTGTGAAAATACTGCCCCCTACCCTAGTGAAGTTAATTTCGCCTACTGTTCTGACTTGATGGTGCACATGTAGACTTGGTGTACAGGGAGAATACTGTAAGAACGGTCCATGTTCTGAATTCTGTCGCTGTACATTTCAAAAGTGCTAAACAAATAGTTATATTGACTATGTCCATCCTAGCTCACTCATTGATGTCGTAACCAAAATTACGGATTACCTCTTGCTTGTCGTCCCCTTATGCCATATTTGTACATCTCAATTGTCAGTAGAAGCCACATTTGTTTAAGCAAGTCAGCTGTCACGCCCTGACCTGAGAGAGCCTTTTTTATGTCTCTATTTAGGTTTGGTCCGGGTGTGATTTGGTGGGCATTCTATGTCCTTTTTTCTATGCTTTGTATTTCTTTGTTTTGGCCTGGTATGGCTCTCAATCAGGGACAGCTGTACATCGTTGTCGCTGATTGGGATTCATACTTAGGTAGCCTGTTTTCCTTTAGGGTTTGTGGGTAGTTAATTTCGGTTTAGTGTTTTGCACCTGACTGTCGGTTTCTTGTTTTTTTGTTTAAAGTGTTCTATCTTTAATAAATTCATGATGAGCACTAACCACGCTGCGCCTTGGTCTACTCTCTTCAACGACGGCCGTTACAGAACTACCCACCTACAACGGATCAAGCAGCGTGGTAAGGAGGAGCAGAGGGTTCAGGACTCCTGGACTTGGGAAGAGATACTGGATGGAAAGGGACCCTGGAGACAGGCTGGAGAATACCGCCGCCCGCCGGAGGAGATAGAGGCAGCGAAGGCAGAACGACGTTTCTGGGAGGATCAGCTGGCAAGGCAAGAGGAGGAGAGGCAGCCCCAAGATTTTTTTTGGGGGGGGGGCACACGGGACGGTCGGCAGTGCCGAGGATGGAACCAGAGCCAGTCGGGGTGAAGTTGGAAGGGAGCGAAGCAGAGACAGTTAACCTCTTGGGGCTAGGTGGGACGCTAGCGTGCCACCCGTGGTGCACTCCATCAACAGCAGGTGCATTTCAAGAGCGGCAAATTTGAATCCAAATAAATGTCAAAATTCTAATTTTTCAAAAATACAACTATGTTACACCATTTGAAAGATAAACATCTCCTTAATCTAACCACGTTTTACGATTTCAAAAAGGTTTTACGGCGAAAGCATAAATTTAGAGTATGTTAGGACAGTACATTTACAAGAGTTGTGTGTAATGTTTTGTCAAGTCAAAGACAGGGTCACCAAAACCATAAAACCAGCTAAAATGATGCACTAACCTTTTACAATCTCCATCAGATGACACTCCTAGGACATTATGTTAGACAATGCATGCATTTTTAGTTCTATCAAGTTCATATTTATATACAAAAACAGCGTTTTACTATGGCATTGATGTTGAGGAAATCGTTTCCCTTGAATAACCGGCAGTCAAGTCAGCGTCAGAAATTAAATAATTAAAATTAGAAAACATTGGTAAAATATTATATTGTCATTTAAAGAATTATAGATTTACATCTCTTGAACGCAATCAACTTGCCAGATTTAAAAATAACCTTACTGGGAAATCACACTTTGCAATAATCTGAGCACTGCGCCCAGAAAAATACGCGTTGCGATACAGACTAGACGTCATGTTGGGGAGATCTAAAATCGAAAATACTATGTAAATAATCCATTACCTTTGATTCTCTTCATCAGATGTCACTTCCAGGTATCACAGGTCCATAACGAATGTAGTTTTGTTCAAAAAAGCTCATCATTTATGTCCAAAAATCTCCGTCTCGTTAGCACATGATGTAAGCCAGCCGGACTTCTCGTCATGAACGAGGGGAAAAAATATATTTCCGTTCGTTCAAACATGTCAAACGTTGTATAGCATAAATCATTAGGGCCTTTTTTAACCAGAACATGAATAATATTCAAGGTGGACGAATGCATACTCTTTTATAACGTATTGGAACGAGGGTACCCAACATGAACTAGCGCGCCAGGTGTCTAATGGGACATCACCGTTCCATGGCTCTTGTTCGGTCAGATCTCCCTCCAGAAGACTCAAAACACTTTGTAAAGGCTGGTGACATCTAGTGGAAGCAATAGGAAGTGCCAAAATATTCCTAAACCCCTGTGTTTTTCAATGGGATAGGTTTAAAGTCAATACAACACATCAGGTATCCACTTCCTGTCAGAAAATGTCTCAGGGTTTTGCCTGCCAAATGAGTTCTGTTATACTCACAGACACCATTCAAACAGTTTTGGAAACTTTAGAGTGTTTTCTATCCATATATAATAAGTATATGCATATTCTAGTTACTGGGTAGGATTAGTAACCAGATTAAATCGGGTACATTTTTTTTATCCAGACGTGCAAATGCTGCCCCCTAGACCCAACAGGTTAAGGAGTTGATGGGGAAATTGGAGGAGAGAGATATGAGAGAGTTGCTGTGTTGGTGCATGAGGCACGACATTCGCCCTACGGTGCGTGTCCTCGAATTGATGTCACCTGAGTCAGCTCTCCATACTCGTCCTGAGGTGCGTGCTAGCCTTCTGGTGAAGACTGTTCCAGCCCCACGCACCAGGCCTCCTGTGCACCTCCCCAGTCCTGCACGTCTTGTGCCTGCTCCCAGGGCCAGGCCTCCTGCATGTCTCCCCAGCCTGGTGGGTCCTGTGCCTGCGCCCAGAGCCAGGCTTCCTTCATGTCTCCCTAGCCTGGTGAGTCCTGTGCCTGCGCCCAGAGCCAGGCCTCCTGCATGTCTCCCCAGCCTGGTGAGTCCTGTGCCTGCGCCCAGAGCCAGGCCTCCTGCATGTCTCCCCAGCCTGGTGGGTCCTGTGCCTGCACCCAGAGCCGGGTCTCCTGCAAGTCTCCCCAGCCAGAGTCGCCCGCCTGTCCTCCGGCGCAGCCAGAGTCGCCCGCCTGTCCTCCGGCGCAGCCAGAGTCACCCGCCTGTCCTCCGGCGCAGCCAGAGTCGCCCGCCTGTCCTCCGACGCAGCCAGAGTCGCCCTCCAGTCCGGGGCCCCCAGCCCCAAGAGTGTGCAAAGCTGTCATCAAGGCAAAGGAGGGCTACTTTGAGGAATCTCAAATGTATTTTGATTTGTTTAACACTTTTTTGGTTGCTACATGATTCCATATGTAACTCACCACCTGGATTCGGTTTTACATTGCAAAATTTGAAATTGGGATTTTTATATGTGTAAAAAGTAGAGACTCAGCTACAAAATGGTATATCACACACTGCATTTTTTAGGAACAAGGGGAAAGTAATCCTGCTTTGAAAGTTGATAAACTTGTAAACTCACTCTTGGGAAAAGGGCCTTTGAATGTTTTGGTACCTACTGGAGAGGTCTCCTTTGTCTAAACCCATTCAACATTGTTCACATTCTCTTAAGCCAGCCCCACCCATCTCTTTACGGATTCACATGTGAGGTCATGTGCTAAACAGTGAGTAGTGTAGTAAAGATTAAGACTAAAAGTGGTAGTAGCCTACAATAAGGAACAATTCCAGGTTAACAGAAAGTGTTCAGATAAAAGTATTTAAAAAATATTAGATGACACTTACCCAGACACACTTTTCTAAATTGATGGGTCATATGAAATAAATGCTGTAACCCCCAGCCACACCCAGTGCTGGAAAAAGTACTAAATTGTCATACCTGAGTAAATGTAAAGATACCTGTGCTCTGGTGCTGTGACAGGCACAATACCAGAGCACAAACCTGTTCTTGTCTGCAGTTATCACAATTCAGGTCCACAGGTGTTTCCCCAACTCTGTAGTTGGTGAAAAAATGGTGCATGTAGTTGATGACTGCGCTGCTGCCTTTGCTGGATGACATGCCTTCATCAATCAAGTAGTTGGCTTGTTGTGGTATTCTTTTACAGCAGACACCAAACAAGCCACACTTGCGAGGAGTTAAAAAGTAGATGGGACCTGGCTGCATAGGTTCAGAAGGATGGATAGTGCACCTACAAACAACAAAATAACATTAAGATAAATTACAATTAATTGTCTCACCCCGTCAATCTGTCTTTACACAGCTCAGTGAAAGGTATTTGCCTGCCTCCCATAAATATATAATTATTTTTAGTGTATATCTATACAACCATCTATGTCCTTAATCGGTATAAAAGAGGAAATGTTGCTTACTTGTTGAGCAAAATCAAAGCTGTAATGCATCCTGATGTCTTTGCTTGCTGGCTCAGTAGGGGCCCCCAGAGACAACTGCAAGTCTTGACAGGTGGTCTTGCAGTCAGCAACCATCTTCTGGGAGACAGACCGCTCACTCTGAACAAGCAAGATATGCTGCTCTTGCTTCTTCAGCTTGGCTTACTTAACAGCTTCTGGCAGAATGGCAGATCTGAAGACCTAATAGTTGTTCCTCTGGCACTGCCAGCACAGGTCTGTCCTGGGCTTAGTGCTTGAGAAGTGGGGCAGCAATTTTCTACACAGATTCCTGAAGGAAGACAGCCCGACCATACGTACCTCTGGAAAATACAGAAATAATGTGAGATCAATAAATGTAGTCCCAATCATGTTGGAGGTCAATTAAACAATCAAAATGTGTTTATGCTTTACATACCAAGTGTTGTCATCGATTCCTTGTAGAGACGCCACACTGTTGCTTTTGTCACATGGGATGGCAGCCTTTTTCCACCAAAGTGTTTGTGTCCTGGTGACGTCCTGGTAACACTATCCTCTGTGTAGTTGTTGATGAAGTTCACCACTCGCTGCAAGTCCTCATGCTTCAGGTGTAACCTGTGCTTGGGCCAGCTCTCTTTGATGTGAGGCATTAGACAATTCTCCTTGTATGACAGGTGGAGGAGAGTCAGGCGTGTTCTTCTGATTGATGCTGAAAGACAAATTCCAGATACAAATATTTTAGCATTATTATACAATAGATGTGAATTGGCATTCTGAGAACATCACTACACACAGTTAATACACGTAATGTTAGCTAGCTATCCAGCCATCTAACGTTAGCTGGCTAGCTAACAGCAAGCTTTAACTAGCAATACAAACCGATTTTCATAGCTAGCTAAAGTTAACCAAATAGTTTCAATGTTAGCTAGTTAGCTAGCTAACATTAGAATATAACTAGCAATGCGAAATGACATTCTGAGAAAACATCACTAACATTACACACACTTCATAGATGTAAGTTAATGTTAGCTAGCAAGCCAGCTATCTAACCTCCGCTAATGTTAGCTAGCTAACAGCAAGCTTTAACTTGGGGACTTTTGTTTAGACATGTAACGTTAACATTAGCTAGCTAGCTAAAAAATTTACTAAAATCCCAATCCATAGAGTCAGCATGGCATGATCGTCCTCCAGAAAGATGTCCATCACAACTTTTTCCCACTGACCTTTGTCGATAGCGCCTGAGAAATTCAGGGCAACAATGCTTTTGAGAGCAGTAGCAACATATTTTCAGTTCTCCATGACTAACGTTATATATTTAGAGAAAACTGCAGTAGAAAGGATTATCTACACATAACGAGAAGCTCATTTTATAGATACAAGATGCTACACCAACCCAAACTCATCTCTCGGCATGTCTAGCCACTCATTATCTCAGCCAATCATGGCTAGTGGAAGGTTGCTGGCTTTTTCTGTGGCTAAACCAACTAGGCTCGTAATAAGTATTTGGTCCCATATGCATAGCACACAATGATTGCATGTTAATTACATTTACAATGACTCTACACATTTGTTGGATGCATTTGCTGTTTGTTTTGGTTGTGTTTCAGATTATTTTGTGCTCAATGAATGGTAAATAATGTATTGTGTCATTTTGGAGTTACTTTTATTGTAAATAAGAATATATTATTTTTCTAAACACTTCTACATTAATGTGGGTGCCATCATGATTATGGATTGTCCTGAATGAATCATTAATAATGATGAGTGAGAGCGTTAGAGGCGTAAATATCATACCCACAAAACAATGCTAACCTACCATGTTATTGTAAAGGTTTGTGCATCTGTAATTTTGTCACAAATGAGCAAAGGCGATTCGGCCAATATGGGTAGCCTACATGGGTCCAATGTTTTAACTCGTATTGGGCCCACATCATGCCAATGTGAGCATGTTTGCTGGCAAAATATGGGCTTATTTCAGGAAAATTGACGTCTGCCTTCACCAGGTTATTTTTTATTTATTTAACCTTTATTTAACTAGGCAAGTCAGTTAAGAGCAAATTCTTATTTACAATGATGGCCTATCAAAAGGCAAAAAGGTCTCCTGCGGGGATAGGGGCTGGGATTAAAAATAAAAATAAATTAATACAAAATATAGGCCAAAACACACATCACGACAAGAGAGACAACACAACACTACATAAAGAGAGACCTAAGACAACAACATAGCATGGCAGCAACACATGACAACACAGCATGGTAGTAACACAACATGGTAGCAGCACAAAACAGGGTACACACATTATTGGGCACAGACAACAGCACAAAGGGCAAGAAGGTAGAGACAACAATATATCCCGCAAATCAGCTACAACTGTCAGTAAGAGTGTCCATGATTGAGTCTTTGAATGAAGAGATTGAGATGATACTGTCCAGTTTGAGTGTTTGTTGCAGCTCGTTCCCATCGCTAGCTGCAGTGATCTAAAAAGAGGAGGGACCCAGGAATATGGGCTACCCACACTGCGTCACACCAGGTGAAAGCTATGATCCCTTATAGATGTCACTTGTTAAATCCACTTAAATCAGTGTATATGAAGGGGAGGAGAAAGGTTAAATAATAATTTTTAAGCCTTGAGACAATTGAGACATGGATTGTGTATGTATGCCATTCGGAGGGTGAATGGGCAAGACAAATTATTTGTGCCTTTGAACGGGGTATGGTAGTAGGTGCCATGTGCACCGGTTTGTTGTCAGGCTCAACAGGTTCCTGTGTGTATCAACAATAGTCCACCACCCAAAGGACATCCAGCCAACTTCACAAAAATGTGGGAAGCATTGCAGTGCAACATGGGCCATCATCCCTATGGAATGCTTTCTACACCTTGTAGAGTACATGCCCAAACTAATTGAGGCTGTTCTGAGGGCAAAAGAGGGGGCTGCAACTCAATATTACAAATGTGATCTTAATGTTTTGTGCACTCAGTGTATACTGAAGTGTCAGTGTCAATGTTAACTATTCTGTAATGTGGACCACACATGCCCCCTGGTGACGGGAGGTTTGAGACTGTCTGTGCCCTTCATTTCTGTGTCCCTCTCCATTACCTGTCTCCCAATCAGTACCTCTAACTGTTCTGTCAATAAAAATGATAAAATACAGAATGAGATCAGAGCTCCCGGTAAGTAATGTAATGTTGCTTTGGATAAAATACACCATATGTTTATCAATATTGGTTTCAACTTCCCAACATAAATGCTGTTGATATGTCAACACATGTGCTATAAGTGTTGGAGTACAGGATTCATATTTTGGGGAAAATTTTTATACCGAGAATAATTCATATTTATCAAATACTGCAAAATCGTAAGTGCCCATTTATAGTGTTTAAAGTGTTTAAAAAAAAGATATGGTCACTATGCCAGTGTTCTCCGCAAATAAGAGGGGTGCTGTGCCTCCTTGTCGGCTTGGCTGTGCCACTATTTAAATATCTATGGCAGGACTTGAACATTTCTCCTCTAGCCATGATCCCCAACACCTTGACATAGCTTGAAGAAATTTGAAAAGAATACTGGGCAAATATTCCACAATCCAGGTGTGCAAAGCTCTTAGAGTCTTACCTATAATCGCTGCCAAAGGTGTTTCTAACTTGTTTTGACTCAGGCGTTGAATACTTAAAGTGATATTAGTGTTATATTTCTCATTAATCTTAAAAGAATATTAGCATTTTTCTTCCACTTTGACATCAGAGTATTGTGTAAATTGTTGACAAAAATGAAAATGAAATGCATTTTAATCCTACCTTGTAACACAATAAAATGTTAAGAAATTCAAGTGCGTGGATAATTCTGACAGGCACTGTATAAAACAGCAGTAAGGAGTCAATGGTATCTCAAGTCGATATCTGCATCCGAAATACCACCCTATTCCCTATACTGCACTACTTTTGACCAGGGCCCATATAGTAAGCCCATAGGGCTCTGGTCAAAAGTAGTGCACTTTATAGTGAGTAATTTAGGATGCATTTAATGATTCTCTTTTATTCTATTTTTTCATTTTTGGTGGTTGAAGTGATTGACGGAGCAATTTGAGGATGCCTGGCTTTTCATCACCTAGCCAGGGCTCTCAGGGGCTTTGAATTAAAAACATATAGGTCTATAGAATCTGTCACATCATATAGGTTGTTTTTTATATCACATATACCCTCTACTATCCCCCTCCTGCCCTTGTGCACTCTTAATCTGAGTTTTGGGAGTGTTCACTAACTTTTTCCTGCAGTTTGAGTGAGGATGGGATGAAATTGTGTGTGTATGTGTGTGTACTTGATGTACTCTGCACTCTACGTGTGAGCAGCTCATTTCCCTAACCACTAACTCGTCTCTCCCCACTGTGCCGTCTGGTCATGAATCACAGTGTCCTCTCTGCAGGCAGCCGGCTGGCTCCTGCCCAACACCCACCACCATTGGTGCAGTGGGCAGTCAGTCATGTCCCAGTGTGGTCCATGATGGCCGCTGTCATGGGCCCTGTGATGGCTTGTTCAGTGGGGTGATTATGAGGGCGGGCTGAGTGATTGGACAGTGACTATTTGTCAAGATTATTGTTTATTAGCTCAGCAGATGTCCTCGTCCTGGAGGGCCTCTAGTACATCCACAATGATGCCACTGAAGCTACACAGACAGGCCTGTCAAACTGTAGGAGAGCGTGTGGAAGGGGGAGGGGTGTGTGCACGTGTGATGAGTTGAGGGCATAACGGACTGAAGGGTAGGAGGACCTTACTACTCTCTATAATGGCATAGGAGGATTTGAGGTCTGGAGGGTAAACTGAGGTTTTACTGCATACAGTCTCAGACAGACAAGTTGCATAATAATATATGCCATTTAGCAGACACTTTTGTTCAAAGCGACATACATTTTTCTATTGGTGGCTCCAATGGTATTTGAACCCATTAACCTGACCAACTCAGCCACACAGGACTCAATAGATATACCGACTGTAGAAGGGACTGCATTACTTGATCTTTGGTGATCAAGTTTCCGCAATGGCCCTGATTGGTCTGTTTAAGTGACCGTGCTGGTTGCCGTGTGTCTTGTAGATGACGTAACAGTGTGGGGAATGCTTTGGGACAGGTGAGGACGGGGCCACTATGTGTCAGCAGACACCCTATCCCGTGGCCCTGTGGTGGCCTGACTCAAACTGACACACACATAGGGGCAGATCATGATTTTCAGATGTGTGTGTGAGAGTGATGTACAGAAGCAGCTTTTCCCTTTGTGTATTGCCCCTACCTACCCTTCCATCCCTACACTCCATATCTTCACTGCCCTCTCCCCCTGGGCAGAGGATCAGTAGCTGGGCTGCCTCCACCACCGGGCCCCGGAGCCTCTAGCCCTAGCCAGCCCCAGCCAGAGGGTGCCCATGTGTATTTATGAAGGAACATCAACATCTGACCACTACATGGATATTTGATCTGAGGCTGCAGCGTCTCCTCTCCTCCCTTTTCACTGGAAGAGGTCTGGTCTAGACATGGGAGATGCTTGACACATACAGTACAGCGATAGTGTTCACAGGTTGTCTTGGTGTTTGGCTATACACTGAAGTCTAGGTTGTTTGATGAATATAAATATTTTACTGAAGAGTTTCTTATTTCAGGGACGTTCCTACTGGGCACACCATGTCATTTCAACGTGGATAATTGGGAATTATTTAGTTGATGTTGATCAATGAGATTCCAACTTATTTTCACCCACTCAAAAAGACGGCCAAAAGTTTGTTGAATTTCCAATGTGTTATCACTATGCTTTCAACCATTTTAAAAGATCAAAGTTCAAGTGGGAATACAATGTCAGATTTGTTGTTTATTTAAACAAATGAATGTATCACTGTAGGACTTACCCCAATTATTCGACTGGTCGATTGTTTGGTAGATAGGCTGTTGGTCGACCAATATTTTTTTTAGTCGAGCAGTAGCAAATATATATTTTTTATGGCACACGAGATACCTGTCTTATTCGGGCCAATCTCATTGAATTTATCCATTGCAGAGGCCACAGGATGACAGTCCAAGAAGAAGCAGACCCAGCTAACAATGAGGAATCGACCCAGAAGCAGCCCTCTTCCGTGGGGCCGGAACTTATTTGAACCGGCCCGGATTCGGGTGTCGGACTCGCCCCGGAATCAAAATGAATGACTGCCCAGAATCAGCCCAAGTACATCGGGCCGTTTCTGTCTACCGGCATCTTACCAGAATTCCCCAGAAGCGGCTCGATGCAATTCTAAATATATGTATACAAATTTACCCGTTTTAGTCATTTTAAATATTACTATTATACATTTTATACATAGAAATGATACCCATGCACAATTTTTAAAATAATTTTATTTATTTATTTTTACCCCCTTTGCGTCATATCCAATTGTCTTTTTCCATCGCTGCAACTCACATACGGTCTCTGGAGAGGCAAAGGTCGAGAGCCGTGCGTCCTCCCCACCAAGCCGCACTGCTTCTTGACACAATGCACGCTTAACCCGGAAGCCAGCCACACGAATGTGTGGGAGGAAACAACGTACACCTGGTGACCGTGTCAGTGTGCATGCGCATGGCCTGACACGGCAGTCGCTACAGCGCGATGGGACAAGGACATGCCGGCCGGCCAAACCCTCCCCTAACCCGGACGACGCTGGGCCATTTTTGCGTCACCTCATGGGTCTCCCGGTCATCGAATCAGCATCTGTAGCAATGCAGTTTGCACTGCAATGCAGGGTCTTAGACCGCTGTGCCACTCAGGGGGCCCCATCCACAACGGTTTTAATGCTTATCCTCTATGGGCTAGGTGGGACGCTTGCGTCCCACCTACTCAACAGCCAGTTGAATCCTGTGGCGCATTATTCAAATACCTTAGATATGATATTACTTCAATTTTTCAAAAATATGACTATTTTACACCATTTTAAAGATAAGACTCTCGTTAACCTGTTGGGGATAGGGGGCAGTATTGACACGGCTGGATAAAAAACGTACCCGATTTAATCTGGTTAATACTCCTGCCCAGTAACTAGAATATGCATATAATTATTGGCTTTGTATAGAAAACACCCTAAAGTTTCTAAAACTGTTTGAATGGTGTCTGTGAGTATAACAGAACTCCTATGGCAGGCCAAAACCTGAGAAGATTTCAAGCAGGAAGTGCCTGTCTGAGAAGTAGTGTTTCATCTTGGCTCTTTTTATTGAAGACTCAGGATCTGTGCAATAACGTGACACTTCCTACGTCTTCCATAGGGTCTCAGAGCCCGGGAAAACGTTGAACGATATCGAGGCAGGCTCTGGCTGAAACACTTTATCGCTTTTGGCAAGTGGCCACTCAGAGTACTATGGGCTTAGGCGCGTGCCCGCTTCGAACCGAATGCTTTGTTTTCCTTTGTCTGTTTATCTAAACGCAGATTCCCGGTCGGAATATTATCGCTTTTTTATGAGAAAAATGGCATAAAAATTGATTTTAAACAGCGGTTGACATGCTTCGAAGTACGGTAATGGAATATTTAGAATTCTTTTGTCACGAATTGCGCCATGCTCGTCACCCTTATTTAGCCTTTAGGATAGTGTCTAGAACGCACGAACAAAACGCCGCTGTTTGGATATAACGATGGATTATTTTGGACCAAACCAACATTTGTTATTGAAGTAGAAGTCCTGGGAGTGCATTCTGACGAAGACAACAAAGGTAAGAACATTTTCTTATAGTAAATCTGACTTTGATGAGTGCTAAACCTGCTGGGTGTCTAAATAGCTAGCCCTGTGATGCCGGGCTATCTACTGAGAATATTGCAAAATGTGCTTTCACCGAAAAGCTATTTTAATATCGGACATATCGAGTGCATAGAGGAGTTCTGTATCTATAATTCTTAAAATAATTGTTATGCTTTTTGTGAGCGTTTATCGTGAGTAATTTAGTAAATTCACCGGCAGTGTTCGGTGGGAATGCTAGTCACATGCTAGTCACATGCTAATGTAAAAAGCTGGTTTTTGATATAAATATGAACTTGATTGAACAAAACATGCATGTATTGTATAACATAATGTCCTAGGGTTGTCATCTGATGAAGATCATCAAAGGTTAGTGCTACATTTAGCTGTGGTTTGGGTTTATGTGACATTATATGCTAGCTTGAAAAATGGGTGTCTGATTATTTCTGGCTCGGTACTCTGCTGACATAATCTAATGTTTTGCTTTCGTTGTAAAGCCTTTTTGAAATCGGACAGTGTGGTTAGATTAACGAGAATCTTATCTTTAAAATGGTGTAAAATAGTCATATTTTTGAAAAATTGAAGTAATAGCATATCTAAGGATTTGAATAACGCGCCACAGGATTGAACTGGCTGTTGAGTAGGTGGGACGCAAGCGTCCCACCTAGCCCATAGAGGTTAATCTAACCACACTGTCCGATTTCAAAAAGGCTTTACAGCAAAAGCAAAACATTAGATTATGTCAGCAGAGTACCCAGCCAGAAATAATCAGACACCCATTTTTCAAGCTAGCATATAATGTCACACAAACCCAAACCACAGCTAAATGTAGCACTAACCTTTGATGATCTTCATCAGATGACAACCCTAGGACATTATGTTATACAATACATGCATGTTTTGTTCAATCAAGTTCATATTTATATCAAAAAACAGCTTTTTACATTACCATGTGACTAGCATTCCCACCGAACACTGCCGGTGAATTTACTAAATTACTCACGATAAACGTTCACAAAAAGCATAACAATTATTTTAAGAATTATAGATACAGAACTCCTCTATGCGCTCGATATGTCCGATTTTAAAATAGCTTTTTGGTGAAAGCACATTTTGCAATATTCTCAGTAGATAGCCCGGCATCACAGGGCTAGCTATTTAGACACCCAGCAAGTTTAGCACTCATCAAAGTCAGATTTACTATAAGAAAAATGTTATTACCTTTGTTGTCTTCATCAGAATGCACTCTCAGGACTTCTACTTCAATAACAAATGTTGGTTTGGTCCAAAATAATCCATCATTATATCCAAACAGCGGCGTTTTGTTCGTGCGTTCTAGACACTATCCTAAAGGGTAAATAAGGGTGGCGAGCATGGCACAATTCTTGACAAAAAAATGCTAAATATTCCATTACCGTACTTCGAAGCATGTCAACCGCTGTTTAAAATCAATTTTTATGCCATTTTTCTCATAAAAAAGTGATAATATTCCGACCGGGAATCTTCTTTTAGGTAAACAGACAAAGGAAAAGAAAGCATTCGGTCGAAGCGGGCACGCGCCTAAGCCCATAGTACTCTGAGTGGCCACTTGCCAAAAGCGATAATGTGTTTCAGCCAGAGCCTGCCTCGATATCGTTCAACTTTTTCCCGGGCTCTGAGACCCTATGGAAGCCGTAGGAAGTGTCACGTTATTGCACAGATCCTGAGTCTTCAATAAAAAGAGCCAAGATGAAACACTACTTCTCAGACAGGCCACTTCCTGCTTGAAATCTTCTCAGGTTTTGGCCTGCCATAGGAGTTCTGTTATACTCACAGACACCATTCAAACAGTTTTAGAAACTTTAGGGTGTTTTCTATACAAAGCCAATAATTATATGCATATTCTAGTTACTGGGCAGGAGTAGTAACCAGATTAAATCGGGTACGTTTTTTATCCAGCCGTGTCAATACTGCCCCCTAGCCATAACAGGTACATTTTGTATATTTTCTACATTGTAGAAAAATAGTGAAGACATCAAAACAATGACATAACACATAACATAGAATCATGTAGTAACCAAAAAAAGTGTTCATCAAATCAAAATAGACTTTATATTTGAGATTCTTCAAAGTAGCCAACCTTTGCCTTGATGACAGCTTTGCACACTCTTGGCATTCTCTCAACCAGCTTCACGAGGTAGTCACTTGGAATGAATTTCAATTAACAGGTGTGCCTTGTTAAAAGTTAATTTATTTCCATCTTAATCCGTTTGAGCCAATCAGTTGTGTTGTGACAATGTAGGGCTGGTATACAGAAGATTGCCCTATTTGGTAAAATACCAAGTCCATATTATGGCAAGAACAGTTCAAATAAGCAAAGAGAAATGAAAGTCTATCATTACTTTAGGCCAGTCAATCCAGAAAATGTCAAGAACTTTGAAAGTTTCTTCAAGTGCAGTCGCAAAACCATCAAGCGCTATGATGAAACTGGCTCTCATGAGGACCGCCACAGGAAAGGAAGACCCAGAATTATCTCTGCTGCAGAGGATAAGTTCATTAGAGTTAACTGCACCTCAGATTGCAGCCCAAATAAATGCTTCACAGAGTTCAAGTAACGGACACATCTCAACATCAACTGTTTAGAGGAGACTGCATGAAATCAGGCCTTCATGGTCGAATTGCTGCAAAGAAACCACTACTAAAGGACACCAATAATAATAAGAGACTTGCTTGGGCCAAGAAACATGAGCAATGGACTTAAGACCGGTGGAAATCTGTCCTTTGGTCTGATGAGTCCAAATTTGAGATTTTTGTTTCCAACCGCCATGTCTTTGTGAGACGCAGAGTAGTTGAACGGATGATCTCCGTATGTGTGGTTCCCACCATGAAGCAAGTAGGAGGAGGTGTGATGGTGTGGGGGTACTTTGCTGGTGACACCGTCAGTGATTTATTTAGAATTCAAGGCACACAACCAGGATGGCTACCATAACATTCTGCAGCGATACACACTCCCATCTTGTTTGCTCTTAGTGAAACTATCATTTGTTTTTCAACAGGACAATTGACCCAAAACACACCTCCAGCCTGTGTAAGGGCTGTTTGACCAGAAGGAGAGTGATGGAGTGCTGCATCAGATGACCTGGCCTCTACAATCACCTGACCTCAACCCAATTTCGATGGCTTGGGATGAGTTAGACCTAAACCGCAAGGTGAAGAAAAAGCAGCCAACAAGTGCTCAGCATATGTGGGAACTCCTTCAAGACTGTTGGAAAAGCATTCCAGGTGAACCTGGATGAAAGAATGCCAAGATTGTGCAAAGCTGTCATCAAGGCAAAGGGTGGCTACTTTGAAGAATCTATAAAATGTAATATATTTTGATTTGTTTAACACTTTTTTAGTTACTGCCTGATTCCCTATGTGTTATTTAATAGTGTTGATGTCTTCACTCTTGCTATACAATGTAGAAAATAAAGAAAAACCCGTGAATGAGTAGATGTCCAAACTTTTGACTGGTACTTTATATACAATGTGTTCAAGGTTGATCCTCGGGGGCCTCCCTAGTTAATGTCATGTTGACAACAGGCTAGTTAATAAAGTAGTTTTGACTATACAGTACTAGCTTGGTTGTCAGTCATCAGTCATTACACTATCCTGTTGTAAATAGTGGATGGTAGGCCCCTTACTTGCCCTGGATGGTGTGAGCTGTCTGGCTGGTGTAGGTGAGCAAGGAGTGGCAGGAAGCAGAAGATCCAGTGAATGGTTCGTATTTTAAGGCTCTTGGAGCAGGTGCAGATATTTGCAAAATATACAAATCATCCAACAAGATGCTGGACCAGGCTTAAAGTAAAAAATAAAAAATAAAAAGTCAAATTAATATAAAGATTGACTATCAGTCTGACTAGCCCCTAGGGCTCACAACAACCCTAACTAACCCCTGCAACTCCCATAAAGCTCAACACCTGAGCATATTCCTGTCACCTGGCGGAGACCAGAAACACTTGTATTAATAGAAAGCACTTTGTCAAACTAAGCCAATAAACACTTAGCAAAATACACAACTCTACAATAACAGTTTAGATACTATAACCTGTATGATACAGAAATATATAGAGTACTTTTAAAAGGCTGGACTAGAGCAGAAACTCTTTCCCCCCAATTAGTAGCAGAGTGTCCCTTAATTAATGAGCAGACCATGGTCACATGCTCGCTTGGTGGCTACGCTCCTCTACATGCTACAAGACAGATCTCACACAAAATGTTGTAAGTACTGCTTTAGACTGGCAAAAGTGTTGCTTTACACTAACAACATACCTAACAAACTGATTTCTGATTTACTTTTCATGTCTTATGTAATTTATTTATATGTTTAGAAATTATTTATAATAGGTCAATCACAGGTAACACACTCAATCAAAAATAAATATTTGGTGAGGTGACCAAGCAATTATATAACCATGCATACTTTGCAATGGGACTAGTGAGGAAGCACAGTTAGGTTTCTCACACCTGATGTACAGTAACACTTAAATTGAGGAGGTAAACAATCACTTAATATAACAGAGGTGCATTCAGAAAGGCTTTAATTTGCAGTGACCCTGTATCCTAGTAACAATTTCAGCTGGATGATTTGAATGTATACCCCGCTCATTACCTTTTCTGACATCTAAGTAAGGGATAAACACCAACATTCTGTACATTACCTTGGAAATAATGGACACGCAGCGGGATGTGGCGTTTATCCCACTTATACCACATTTGCCAAAGAAAACAATTTGAAAGCACACATTTACTGGTATGAATACTTTCTTTAAATGTATACTTTCATTTGTATAACCAAATTCATACTTTCTCATCTTTTGGTTGCTAGAGGATTGTAAGATGGCACCAGAGCAGAAGGCAGACGTTTTACGTGCCCCCAACCGATTGTGTTTTATTGTTCGTTTATCTGCGTTGTTTGTAACTTATTTTTTTACTCTTTTTGTACATAATGTCGCCGCTACCGTCTCTTATGACCGAAAATAGCTTCAAGACGTCAGGTCTGCGATTACTCAACACGGACTAGCAGAATCCTTTTTCTTCTTTCATGACTCTGACGAGCCCAAGGCGGAGGATATATACGGCTGCCTCGGGAACAGTCCCCGACCCCAGTGATGTGCGTGAAGAGGAGGCAGAGAAAGAGAGGCCAGAGAGTGGGCTGCCTTCTGAGAAGTCGGAGGCGATCGAATAAACCCCGACTTCCCTCAATTCTGCTAGCAAACATGCAATCTTTGGACAAGAAAATCGACGAGTTACTGGGAAGATTAAACTACCAACAGGACATTAAAAACTGTAACATCTTATGCTTCACGGAGTCGTGGCTGAATGATGACAATATCAACATACAGCTGGCTGGTTATACGATGTACCGGAAGGATAGAACAGTGGCATCTGGTTAGACAAGGGGCAGCAGTCTATGTATTTTTTTGTAAACAACAGCTGGTGCAAGATATCTAAGGAAGTCTTGAGCTATTGCTTGCCTGATGTAGAGTTTCTCATGATAAGTTGTAGACCACACTACCTCCCGAGAGTTTTCATCTGTATTCTTTGTAGCCGTTTACATACCACCACAGTCAGAGGCTGGCACTAAGATAGCATTGAATGAGCCCTATTCCGCCATAAGCAAACAAGAAAACGCTCACCCAGAGGTGGCACTCCTAGTAGCCGGGGACTTTAATGCAGGGAAACTTAAATCAGTTTTAGCAAATTTCTATCAGCATGTTAAATGTGCAAACAAAGGGAAAAGAACTCTGGACCACCTATGCTCCACACACAGAGATGCATACAAAGTTCTCCCTCGCCCTCCTTTTGGCAAATCTGACAATAATTCCATCCTCCTGATTCCTGCAACCAGGTTTTGGGTGTGTCCCGGGATAAATACACCTTCATTGAGGAGACTCTCTCCATGCAGACACACTGTTGGATTTTGGTTGTGACATTTTTGTGGCCGTTTTGTTTGTTTGCTTTGGCACCTTTCAACACCCCTCATTATCACATATATGCACACAACCACTCACTTACACTACTGATTACTGACTACACACACCATTGTTAATTTATTTAGGTTACTTCAATTAATAAATATATTTTTGTTATTCCTTATCTCCCGTTGTCTCCCTTTTTGTTATGGGCTTCGAGCCGGTTCGTGACACTACATCAATAAAATAGTGGCCAGATGAAGCAAAAGGACTGTTTTGTTAGCACAGACTGGAATATGTTCCGGGATTTCTCCAATGGCATTGAGGAATACACCACATCTGTCATTGGCTTCATCAATAAGTGCATCGATGACGTCGTCCCCACAGTGACCGTAGGTATATTCTCCAACCAGAAGGCATGGATTACAGGCAGCATCCGCACTGAGCTAAAGTCTAGACCTGCCGCTTTCAAGGAGCGGGACTTTAACCCGGAACCTTATAAGAAATCCCGCTATGCCCTCCGACGAACCATCAAACAGGCAAAGCATCAATACAGGATTGGTCCAAGACGCTTCTAAACAGCTTCCACATCCAAGCCATAAGACTCCTGAACATCTAATCAAATGGCTACCCAGACTATTTGCATTGCCCCCCCCCCCCCCCTACACACCACTCTCTGATGTCATCTATGCATAGTCACTTTAATTAATTCTACCTACATGTACAGACTACCTCAACTAACTGGTGCCCCTGCACATTGACTCTGAACCGGCACCCCCTGTACATATTGTTCTTTTTTTACTGCTGCTCTTTAATTAATTGTTACTTTTCTCTCTTATTCTGGTTCATATTTTTTTAAACTGCACTGTTGGTTAGGGGCTCGTAAGTAAGCATTTTACTGTAAGGTCTACACCTGTTGTATTCGGCTCATGTGACTAATAAAATTGGATTTGATTTAGAGACGCAACCCAGTCATTTGTTCACTACGGCTACACAGTCACTACCTCTGCAGCCAGAATAACAGCAAAGTTCATTCCGTTGCGTTTGTTTAAGCACTTATACAACAGTTGCCAAAGAAAACAATACTAAGCACAGATTCACCGGTATAAATTAAAAACATTTGTTGCTATTTTCATTTACATTAACAAATTCATACTTTCTAATCTTTTGGTTGCTAGAGACGCGACCCAGTCATTCGTTCGATTAGTTTGATATTTCTGGACGTGACCCAGTCGTTCGTTCTTTAACCTCTCTGGGCCAGTGGGACGCCCACCTACTCAACAGCCAGTGTAATCCCGTGGCGCGATATTCAAATACCTTAGAAATGCTATTACTTCAATTTCTCAAACATATGACTATTTTACACCATTTTAAAGACAAGACTCTCGTTAATCTAACCACACTGTCCGATTTCAAAAAGGCTTTACAACGAAAGTAGAACATTAGATTATGTCAGCAGAGTACCCAGACAGAAATAATCAGACACCCATTTTTCAAGCTAGCATATAATGTCACATAAACCCAAACCACAGCTAAATGCAGCACTAACCTTTGATGATCTTCATCAGATGACAATCCTAGGACATTATGTTATACAATACATGCATGTTTTGTTCAATCAAGTTCATATTTATATCAAAAACCAGCTTTTTACATTAGCATGTGACTAGCATGTGACTAGCATTCCCCCCGAACACTTCCGGTGAATTTACTAAATTACTCACGATAAACGTTCACAAAAAACATAACAATTATTTTAAGAATTATAGATACAGAACTCCTTTATGCACTCGCTATGTCCGATTTTAAAATAGCTTTTCGGTGAAAGCACATTTTGCAATATTCTGAGTAGATAGCCCAGCCATCACAGGCTAGCTATTTAGACACCCACCAAGTGTGGTACTCACCAAACTCCGATTTACTATTAGAAAAGTTTGATTACCTTTGCTGTTCTTCGTCAGAATGCACTCCCAGGACTTCTACTTCAATAACAAATGTTGGTTTGGTTCCAAATAATCCATAGTTATATCCAAATAGCGCCGTTTTGTTCGTGCGTTCAAGACACTATCCGAAGGGTAAAGAAGGGTGACGCGCCCGACGCGTTTCGTGACAAAAATTTTCTAAATATTCCATTACCGTACTTCGAAGCATGTCAACCGCTGTTTAAAATCAATTTTTATGCGATTTTTCTCATAGAAAAGCGATAATATTCCGACTGAGAGTCGTTGTTTTCGTTCAAAGAGAGAGAAAGTAAACATGGTGTCGGCTCGTGCACGCGCCTCCAGTCTCATTGTCCTCAGATCGACCACTATCCAAATGCACTAATGTTTTTCAGCCATGGCCTGCAAAGCCACCATTCATCGTTCTGGCGCCTTCTGAGATCCTATGGGAGCGTTAGAAAATGTCACATTATGCCAGAGATCTTTTGGTTAGAGATGATCAAGAAGGCCAAGAAATAGTCAGAGAGAGCGCTTCCTGTTTGGAATCTTCTCAGGTTTTGGCCTGCCAAATGAGTTCTGTTATACTCACAGACACCATTCAAACAGTTTTAGAAACTTTAGGGTGTTTTCTATCCAAATCAAACAATTATATGCATATTCTAGTTACTGGGCAGGAGTAGTAACCAGATTAAATCGAGTACGTTTTTTATCCGGCCGTGCAAATACTGCCCCCTATCCCCAACAGGTTAAGTTCCGTTGCCTGCTCACTGTCAACGTTCTTATCCTTTGCTTGCTAGCTAGCCATTAACACTGACTGTTAATTACGAGGAGATCACATTGCATGTCAAACACTAGGCTAGAAGCTAGCTAAATAGTCTGTTGCTAGCAAACCTGCCAATATGACAACCATTTTAAAAGATATATATCAGCGGCTGGAAAAAGCTGGTCAAACTAGAAACATGTGGGACGATTTGACAGCTTTAGCGGCGGAGGGGACAGGACAAATTCCTGTTCATCGCTCACCACATTAGGTCTTCAGATGCTCCCCAAAAAGATGTGTCTGCAAAAACAAATCAATGTTCTCTAGCTAGCTAAGTTTTTTCCTTGTTCGACCAGCATTTAGAATGTATCCAATTTTAGTTTGTGTGGATGTTGGTTTAGCTTTCTGTAACTTTGTAGCAAGTATGGTCTGCAATTGTAGGCGCATATTTCGTCATGATTGCAAAGTGTCACGATAGCTTTTCCAACTGTCCCAATATTTTTTCCAACTGTCCCATTATCTGGTTTTAATGTCCAGTATTCAAAAATGCTGTGGTATAAGATAAGTGAATGATCCTGACTAATACAAAACAAATAGAATGTGATAGCTTCTGTTAGTAAACATTCGCAAACGGTTTGCCATGTTGATTGTACCTCAGATGTGAGTAAGGCTTCTGTTTGTGGCGAACATGTTACCTAGTAACAATTTCAGTTGAATAATTTGAATGAATATTCCAAAATATTACAGGCTGTAAATAGCTCATTTTTGTACTGGTAACTCTCTGAGTTAGTGGTTGCTGTCTAGCAGTCTGAAGGCCTTGAGATAGAAGTGTTTTTTCAATCTCTCGGTCCCAGCTTTGATGTACCTGTACTGACCTCGCCTTCTGGATGATAACGGTGTGAACAGGCAGTGGCTCGGTTGGGTGTTGTCCATGATGATCTTTTTGGCCTTCCTGTGACATCGGGTGCTGTAGGTGTCATGGACGGCATGTAGTTTGCTCCCAGTGATGCGTTGTGCAGACCGCACCATCCTCTGGAGATCCTTGTGGTTGAGGGCGGTGCAGTTGCCGTACCAGGCTGTGATACTGCCCGACAGGATGCTCTTGATTGTGCAACTGAAACTTGGGTGACAAGCCAAATTTCTTCAGGCTCCTGAGGTTGAACCATTTCAGTTTGTCTGTGATGTGTACGCCAAGGAGCTTAAAACGTTCCACCTTTTGCACTGCTGTCCCTTCGATGTGGATAGGGGGGTGCTCCCTCTGCTGTTTCCTGAAGTCCACGATCATCTCCTTTGTTTTGTTGATGTTGTGTGAGAGGTTACTGTTCTGATGCCACACTCCAAATGCCCTCACCTCCTCCCTGTAGGCTGTCTAATCATTGTTAGTAATCAAGCCCACTACTCTTGTGTCGTCTGCAAACTTGATGATTGAGTTGGAGGCATGCATGGCCACGCAGTCATGGGTGAACAGGGAGTACAGGAGAGGGCTGAGCACACACCCTTGTGGGGCCCCAGTGTTGAGGGTCAGCGAAGTGGAGATGTTGTTTCCTACCTTCACCACCTGGGGGCGGCCCGTCAGGAAGTCCAGGACCCAGTTGCACAGGTCGGGGTTGAGACCCAGGGCCTCCAGCTTGATGATGAGCTTGGTGGGTACTATGGTGTCGAATGCTGAACTGTAGTCAATGAACAGCATTCTTACAAAGGTATTATTTTTATCCAGATGAGATAGGGCAGTGTGCAGTGTGATGGCAATTGCTTAACCTCTCTGGCTAGGTGGAACGCTTGCGTCCCACCTACTCAACAGCCAGTTGAATCCCGTGGCGCGTTATTCAAATACCTTAGAAATGCTATTACTTCAATTTCTCAAACATATGACTATTTTACAGCATTTTAAAGACAAGACTCTCGTTAATCTATCCACACTGTCCGATTTCAAAAAGCCTTTACAACGAAAGCAAAACATTAGATTATGTCAGCAGAGTACCCAGCCAGAAATAATCAGACACCCATTTTTCAAGCTAGCATATAATGTCACATAAACCCAAACCACAGCTAAATTTTACATTTTTACATTTACATTTAAATCATTTAGCAGATGCTCTTATCCAGAGCAACTTACAAATTGGTGCATTCACCTTATAATATCCAGTGGAACAACCACTTTACAATAGTGCATCTAAATCTTTTGGGGGGGGGGGGGGGGTTAGAAGGATTACTTTATCCTATCCCAGGTATTCCTTAAAGAGGTGGGGTTTCAGGTGTCTCCGGAAGGTGGTGATTGACTCCGCTGTCCTGGCGTCGTGAGGGAGCTTGTTCCACCATTGGGGTGCCAGAGCAGCGAACAGTTTTGACTGGGCTGAGCGGGAACTGTGCTTCCTCAGAGGTAGGGAGGCGAGCAGGCCAGAGGTGGATGAACGCAGTGCCCTTGTTTGGGTGTAGGGCATGATCAGAGCCTGAAGGTACGGAGGTGCCGTTCCCCTCACAGCTCCGTAGGCAAGCACCATGGTCTTGTAGCGGATGCGAGCTTCAACTGGAAGCCAGTGGAGAGAGCGGAGGAGCGGGGTGACGTGAGAGAACTTGGGAAGGTTGAACACCAGACGGGCTGCGGCGTTCTGGATGAGTTGTAGGGGTTAAATGGCACAGGCAGGGAGCCCAACCAACAGCGAGTTGCAGTAATCCAGACGGGAGATGACAAGTGCCTGGATTAGGACCTGCGCTGCTTCCTGTGTGAGGCAGGGTCGTACTCTGCGAATGTTGTAGAGCATGAACCTACAGGATCGGGTCACCGCCTTGATGTTAGTGAAGAACGACAGGGTGTTGTCCAGGGTCACGCCGAGGCTCTTAGCACTCTGGGAGGAGGACACAAGGGAGTTGTCAACCGTGATGGCGAGATCATGGAACGGGCAGTCCTTCCCCGGGAGGAAGAGCAGCTCCGTCTTGCCGAGGTTCAGCTTGAGGTGGTGATCCGTCATCCACACTGATATGTCTGCCAGACATGCAGAGATGCGATTCGCCACCTGGTTGTCAGAAGGGGGAAAGGAGAAGATTAATTGTGTGTCGTCTGCATAGCAATGATAGGAGAGATCATGTGAGGATATGACAGAGCCAAGTGACTTGGTGTATAGCGAGAATAGGAGAGGGCCTAGAACAGAGCCCTGGGGGACACCAGTGGTGAGAGCACGTGGTGCGGAGACAGATTCTCGCCACGCCACCTGGTAGGAGCGACCTGTCAGGTAGGACGCAATCCAAGCGTGGGCCGCGCCGGAGATGCCCAGCTCGGAGAGGGTGGAGAGGAGGATCTGATGGTTCACAGTATCAAAGGCAGCAGATCGGTCTAGAAGGATGAGAGCAGAGGAGAGAGAGTTAGCTTTAGCAGTGCGGAGAGCCTCCGTGACACAGAGAAGAGCAGTCTCAGTTGAATGCCCAGTCTTGAAACCTGACTGATTAGGATCAAGAAGGTCATTCTGAGAGAGATAGCAAGAGAGCTGGCCAAGGACGGCACGTTCAAGAGTTTTGGAGAGAAAAGAAAGAAGGGATACTGGTCTGTAGTTGTTGACATCGGAGGGATCAAGTGTAGGTTTTTTCAGAAGGGGTGCAACTCTCGCTCTCTTGAAGACGGAAGGGACGTAGCCGGCGGTCAAGGATGAGTTGATGAGCGAGGTGAGGTAGGGGAGAAGGTCTCCGGAAATGGTCTGGAGAAGAGAGGAGGGGATAGGGTCAAGTGGGCAGGTTGTTGGGCGGCCGGCCGTCACAAGACGCGAGATTTCATCTGGAGAGAGAGGGGAGAAAGAGGTCAAAGCACAGGGTAGGGCAGTGTGAGCAGGACCAGCGGTGTCGTTTGACTTAGCAAACGAGGATCGGATGTCGTCAACCTTCTTTTCAAAATGGTTGACGAAGTCATCCGCAGAGAGGGAGGAGGGGGGGGAGGGGGAGGAGGATTCAGGAGGGAGGAGAAGGTAGCAAAGAGCTTCCTAGGGTTAGAGGCAGATGCTTGGAATTTAGAGTGGTAGAAAGTGGCTTTAGCAGCAGAGACAGAAGAGGAAAATGTAGAGAGGAGGGAGTGAAAGGATGCCAGGTCCGCAGGGAGGCGAGTTTTCCTCCATTTCCACTCGGCTGCCCGGAGCCCTGTTCTGTGAGCTCGCAGTGAGTCATCGAGCCACGGAGCAGGAGGGGAGGACCGAGCCGGCCTGGAGGATAGGGGACAGAGAAAATCAAAGGATGCAGAGAGGGAGGAGAGGAGGGTTGAGGAGGCAGAATCAGGAGATAGGTTGGAGAAGGTTTGAGCAGAGGGAAGAGATGATAGGATGGAAGAGGAGAGAGTAGCGGGAGAGAGAGAGCGAAGGTTGGGACGGCGCAATACCATCCGAGTAGGGGCAGAGTGAGAAGTGTTGGATGAGAGCGAGAGGGAAAAGGATACAAGGTAGTGGTCGGAGACTTGGAGGAGAGTTGCAATGAGATTAGTGGAAGAACAGCATCTAGTAAAGATGAGGTCAAGCGTATTGCCTGCCTTGTGAGTAGGGGGGGAAGGTGAGAGGGTGAGGTCAAAAGAGGAGAGGAGTGGAAAGAAGGAGGCAGAGAGTAATGAGTCAAAGGTAGACGTGGGGAGGTTAAAGTCACCCAGAACTGTGAGAGGTGAGCCATCCTCAGGAAAGGAACTTATCAAGGCGTCAAGCTCATTGATGAACTCTCCAAGGGAACCTGGAGGGCGATAAATGATAAGGATGTTAAGCTTGAAAGGGCTGGTAACTGT
Source organism: Salmo salar (assembly GCF_965601325.2). NCBI lineage: Eukaryota > Metazoa > Chordata > Actinopteri > Salmoniformes > Salmonidae > Salmo > Salmo salar. Next base: position 3,408,349 of record NC_138308.1, on the reverse strand, counting down.
GACAGCATGGAATTCAAATGAGGAGATAGACAGATGGGTCAGGGGAGAAAGAGAGAATGTCCACTTGGGTGAGATGAGGATTCCAGTGCCACCACCCCGCTGGCTCGATGCTCTAGGGGTATGCGAGAACACGTGGGCAGACGAGGAGAGAGCAGTAGGAGTAGCAGTGTTATCTGTGGTAATCCATGTTTCCGTCAGCGCCAGGAAGTCTAGGGACTGGAGGGTAGCATAGGCTGAGATGAACTCAGCCTTGTTGGCCGCAGACCGGCAGTTCCAGAGGCTGCCGGAGACCTGGGTAACCTCGATAGTTTCAGTACTACACCTTGTCATGATACAAAAGCAACTTTGTAGCTAGCTAACATAACACTAATCACTAGCATTCCCACCGAACACTGCCGGTGAATTTACTAAATTACTCACGATAAACGTTCACAAAAAACATAACAATTATTTTAAGAATTATAGATACAGAACTCCTCTATGCACTCGATATGTCCGATTTTAAAATAGCTTTTCGGTGAAAGCACATTTTGCAATATTCTAAGTAGATAGCCCGGCATCACAGGGCTAGCTATTTAGACACCCAGCAAGTTTAGCATTCACCAAAGTCAGATTTACTATAAGAAAAATGTTATTACCTTTGCTATCTTCGTCAGAATGCACTCCCAGGACTTCTACTTCAATAACAAATGTTGGTTTGGTCCCAAATAATCCATTGTTATATCCAAACAGCGGCGTTTTGTTCGTGCGTTCAAGACACTATCCGAAAGGGTAAATAAGGGTTACGAGCATGGCACATTTCGTGACAAAACATTTCTAAATATTCCATTACCGTACTTCGAAGCATGTCAACCGCTGTTTAAAATACATTTTTATGCCACTTTTCTCGTAAAAAAGCGATAATATTCCGACTGGCAAAGCCTGTTTACATTCAACGAGAGATAAAGTAAAAGCATGGGATCCCCTCGTGCACGAGCCTTAGTCTGACGGCCCTCTGATCGGCCACTTTCCAAACGCGATAATGTGTTTCAGCCTGGGGCTGCCTCGATATCATTCAGCTTTTTCCCGGGCTCTGAGAGCCTATGGGAGCCATAGGAAGTGTCACGTTACAGAAAATATCCTCAGTCTTCAATAAACAGAGACAAGAAGAACAAGATCTTGTCAGAGAGGGCACTTCCTGTAAGGAATCTTCTCAGGTTTTTGCCTGCCATATGAGTTCTGTTATACTCACAGACACCATTCAAACAGTTTTAGAAACTTTAGGGTGTTTTCTATCCAAAGCCAATCATTATATGCATATTGTAGTGACTGGGCAGGAGTAGTAACCATATTAAATCGGGTACGTTTTTTTATCCGGCCGTGTAAATACTGCCCCCTAGCCCTAACAGGTTAATCTGTGAACCTGTTGGGGCGGTATGCAAACTGAAGTGGGTCAAGGGTGGCCGGTATAGTGGCGGTGATATGGTCCTTGACTAGCCTCTCAAAGCACTTCATGATGACAGAAGTGAGTGCTACTGGGCGGTAGTCATTTAGTTCAGTTATCTTTGCCTTCTTGGGTACAGGAACAATGGTAGCCATCTTGAAGCATGTGGGGACAACAGAGTGGGATAGGGAGCGATTAGATATGTCCGTAAACACACCAGCCAGCTGGTCTGCGCATGCTCTGAGGACACGGCTAGGGATTCCGTCTGGGCCAGCAGCCTTGCGAGGGTTAACAAGTTTAACCTCTTATGGCTAGGGGGCAGTATTTTCACGGCTGGATAAAAAACGTACCCGATTTAATCTGGTTATTAATCCTACCCAGTAACTAGAATATGCATATACTTATTATATATGGATAGAAAACACCCTAAAGTTTCTAAAACTGTTTGAATGGTGTCTGTGAGTATAACAGAACTCAAATGGCAGGTCAAAACCTGAGAGATTCCTTTACAGGAAGTGGCCTGTCTGACCATTTCTGGAACTTCTTTGCCATCTCTATCTTTTACTAAGGATCTCTGCTCTAACGTGACACTTCCTACGTCTTCCATAGGGTCTCAGAGCCCGGGAAAACGTTGAACGATATCGAGGCAGGCTCTGGCTGAAACACTTTATCGCTTTTGGCAAGTGGCCACTCAGAGTACTATGGGCTTAGGCGCGTGCCCGCTTCGACCGAATGCTTTGTTTTCCTTTGTCTGTTTATCTAAACGCAGATTCCCGGTCGGAATATTATCGCTTTTTTATGAGAAAAATAGCATAAAAATTGATTTTAAACAGCGGTTGACATGCTTCGAAGTACGGTAATGGAATATTTAGAATTCTTTTGTCACGAATTGCGCCATGCTCGTCACCCTTATTTAGCCTTTAGGATAGTGTCTAGAACGCACGAACAAAACGCCGCTGTTTGGATATAACGCTGGATTATTTTGGACCAAACCAACATTTGTTATTGAAGTAGAAGTCCTGGGAGTGCATTCTGACGAAGACAACAAAGGTAACAACATTTTTCTTATAGTAAATCTGACTTTGATGAGTGCTAAACCTGCTGGGTGTCTAAATAGCTAGCCCTGTGATGCCGGGCTATCTACTGAGAATATTGCAAAATGTGCTTTCACCGAAAAGCTATTTTAAAATCGGACATATCGAGTGCATAGAGGAGTTCTGTATCTATAATTCTTAAAATAATTGTTATGCTTTTTGTGAACGTTTATTGTGAGTAATTTAGTAAATTCACCGGCAGTGTTCGGTGGGAATGCTAGTCACATGCTAGTCACATGCTAATGTAAAAAGCTGGTTTTTGATATAAATATGAACTTGATTGAACAAAACATGCATGTATTGTATAACATAATGTCCTAGGGTTGTCATCTGATGAAGATCATCAAAGGTTAGTGCTACATTTAGCTGTGGTTTGGGTTTATGTGACATTATATGCTAGCTTGAAAAATGGGTGTCTGATTATTTCTGGCTTGGTACTCTGCTGACATAATCTAATGTTTTGCTTTCGCTGTAAAGCCTTTTTGAAATCGGACAGTGTGGTTAGATAAAGGAGAGTCTTGTCTTTAAAATGCTGTGAAATAGTCATACGTTTGAAAAAATGAAGTTTTTGTATTTTTGAGGAATTTGTAATTCGCGCCACGCCTATCATTGGATATTGGAGCAGGTGTTCCGCTAGCGGAACGTCTAGATGTAAGAGGTTAAATGTTTTACTCACATCAGCCACAGAGAAGGAGAGGGGGGGCCGCAGTCTTTGTTAGCGAGCCACGACTGTGGCACTGTATTATCCTCAAAGCGGGCAAAATAGGTGTTTAGTTTGTCTGGAAACGTGACGTCGGTGTCCGTGACATGGCTATTTCCTGCAGACCCTGCCACATACGTCTCGTGTTTCAGCCGTTGAATTGCGACTCCACCTTGTCCTTGTACTAGCATTTTGCTTGTTTGATTGCCTTGCGGAGGAAATAACTACACTGTTTATATTCAGCCATATTTCCAGACCTCTTTCTTTCCATGGTTAACTGCGTTGGATGGCGCTTTCATTTTTTTACGAATGCCCCATCCATCCACAGTTTCTGGTTAGGGTAGGTTTTAAAAGTCACAGTGGGTATCTCCAATGAACTTCTTTATAAACGCACTCACCGAGTCAGCGTATAGGTCAATTTTGTTCTCTGAGGCTGACCGGAACATATTCCAGTCCGCGTGATCAAAACAATCTTGAAGCGTGGCTTCTCATTGGTCAGACCAGCGTTGAATGGTTCTTGTCACTGGTACATCCTGTTTGAGTTTCTGCCTATAAGATGGAACAAACAAGATGGCGTTGTCGGATTTGCCGCAGGGAGGGTTGGGGAGGGCTTTGTATGCATCGCTGAAGTTAGAGTAGCAGTGGTCGAGAGGATTAGCCCTGCATGTCATGCAATCAATATGCTGGTAGAATTTAGGTAGCCTTGTTCTCAAATTTGGCCTTGAAATACATCCACAGGTACACCTCCAATTGACTCAACTTATGTCAAGTAGCTTATCAGAAGCTTCTAAAGCCATGACATCATTTTCTGGAATTTTCCAAGCTGTTTAAAGGCACAGTCAACTTAGTGTATGTTAACTTCTGACCCACTGGAATTGTAAGTGAAATAATCTGTCTGTAAACAATTGTTGGAATAATTACTTGTGTCATGCACAAAGTAGATGTCCTAACCGACTTGCCAAAACTATAGTTTGTTAACAAGAAATGTGTGGAGTGGTTGATAAACGAGTTTTAATGACTCCAACCTAAGTGTATGTAAACTTCCGACTTCAACTGTAGAGTCCAGTGAAGTTCTTTGAAGGCCGTCTTGGTGTTCGCTTGAGGGGGAATGTACACATCGGTGACTATAACTGACAAGAATTCTCTTGGTAGGTAAAATGGACAGCATTTGATTGTAAGGAATTCTAGGTCGGGTGAGCAGAAGGACTTGAGTTCCTGTATGTTGTTGTGATTACACCATGAGTTGTTAATCATAAAGCATGGAGAAGCCCGATGGCTGAACCGATTCTGACAACATATACGAGAGAGCCATGTTTCCATGAAAACAGAGAATGTTACGGTCTCTGATGTGTCTCTGGAAGGTAACAGTTGCTCGAATTTCGTCTACTACCTTGTTGTTAAGAGACTGGACATTGGCGAGTAGTATTCTCGGGAGCGGTGAGCGATGTGCACGTCTATGGAGGCTGACCAGAAGGCCGCTCCGTCTGCCCCTTCTGCGGCACCGTTGTTTTGGGTCGCAAACTGGGATTAGATCCATTGTCCTGGATGGTGGTCCGAACACAGGATCCGCTTCAGGAAAGTCGTATTCCTGGTCGTAATGTTGGTTTAGTTGACGTTGCTCTTATATCCAATAGTTCTTCCCGGCTGTATGTAATAAGACTTAATATTTCCTGGGGTAACAATATAAGAAATAATACATTTTTTAATTCATATTTTTTAATGCATAGTTTCCTAAGAACGTGAAGCAGGGCGACCATCTCTGTCGGCGCCTTTGGAGTACCAACTTAACTCCAAAAATATTCAATAAAATACATTAAATTCCAATCCACATGTATATCTAAATAACCAGACTGTATCTACTGTAACAGAATGGATCTATGTTATTTAAATAACCACTGTTCACAACGTTATTTAATTAAGGCTCATTCAATTATAATTTCATTATGCCTTATGCCTAAGCATTTTTGCTACACCCACAATAACATCTGCTAAATATGTGTATGCGACCAATAAAGTTTGATTCGATTTTTAAAAACTCCGGAGCCCACTGGCCTCACAACGCTTGAGTCTAAATCCACATGTATTTTTCTTGTCTGTGTGTTTAAAAAAAAATACTTTGAAAAGGGCCTTGCAGTCAAGACATTGACAATGAAAAAGTCTCTATTTAATTCCCTGGCTTTTATTTACTGTTTCAGCAACTAAAACACCAAGTAAAAAAGGTTATCACATTACTGAACATGAAGATAATGGTTTATGATTTAAAACATAGAAATTCAAACACAATAATCATCATCATCATATTTAATTTGTAAAATGTATTTCCCACACTAAATGTGCGTAATATATGAAATACATAACATGTATTTTAAAGTAGATGTTTTCAGCAAATACTTAAATAGGGGAGGTCTTGGAAGTCAGCTTACTGTCAGTGCATGGAACCGAACAGTAAGTGTGAAGTTGGAAGTTCACTTCTTAACAGCATCAGGGTTTCCTTTCCCTTTTTTTAAATATTGTTTACTCCAGAAAAGCTACCTCAATGCAGACAAGCTGTCTAGTTGTTTCTTCTTCAATCAGTGTCATTTAAAATCTTTGCATTCAGTTACAGGTTCATTAACTCATGTTGTACAAATTGAATTGTATTACCTGCACAATTTCACAAAGACCAAGAAGTAGTTTGAATGTTCTTCCCAAAGGCTCCAACAAAACTCAAGTGTTTAAGCAATTTTATTCGTGGAGTGCCTTTGTAAAAACTATAAAACAGAAAGCATGTGTTGGAACACCGTAACAACTTATTTTTATAATGCTAAAAGAGGAAAAATACCCCAACAACCAAGATGCACAGTCAGCAAGATGCGCGGTCAAATGATGAAAACATCAGTAGCCAAAACATAATTATAAGCACCATGTGTGCTGGATAAATAAAAAAGCAATAATGGCATAATAATGAATATGTGTCGATATGACAGCAGTTAAAAATAGTAAATTTATAAAAGTCAGATATCATTGCGAATTTGGCTGTTTTCAGACAAATTCTAATTTCTTTGCCATCAAAACGGAGGTAAGGCATGATCAATCTGAAGATATCTCATGACATGCTTTCTCCAAGGAAAGGTTTGACCAGAAGCTCTCCATATACACTCTCTTTCCACCGAATGCTCCACGGACATACAGCATTAAAGTGAACTCTTCCAGCTCATCAACCGACAGATCCGTCGCATTGTCTCCTTGCTCCCTGTGGCCTCAGCCTGTGGCCTCAGGCTGTTGCACTGTTGTGGCTTTTTTGCGCTTAGACCTCAGTGGTGTCGGTTCAGGCTGAGGTTCAGAAAGAAGAATAATCACGAGATGTCATGATTCATTTCTTCCCCACCATCTAAGTAATTTTCATTCAGATCTTGTAGCAGCGCTAACACAGCATGTGCATTCATCTTGGCCTTCTTGCCATTTGTAAATTATGCAGGCTCTCACTGTGTACTCCAAGTAGGCCAGAGTAGACGGCTTGGATTTGGTGGACTGATATAGGGTACATACCATTTTGAGATTATAGTTAGAAAATACCAATACAATAGAATTGTCCACCCTGTTCTTCATTCACAATTGGTGATTACATAATTATGCATTGTTCGTTTACCATCGCTCATCAACTCACCCATTCTCCCCTATAATTTTTTTAAATTTTTTATTTTATTTAACTAGGCAAGTCAGCTAAGAACACATTCTTATGTACAATGATTGAGAGGAACCAGGGACTGTAGTGACACCTCTTGCTCTGAGATGCAGTGCCTTAGACCGCTGCGCCACTCGGGAGCATACTTTACTTCATTTATTTAATCTGTTATATGTGTAAAATTAGTTTCGGTATAGTTTAGGTTAAATTTCAAGGCAATTATCTGGGTGATTATCAACTGGGCACGGGACATACTACTGTTGGGAGAAGGAGTGGAACAGGCCCTAGGAGGTGCAATGGTTCTGTTTGTGATATTAAGATTCTAACAATGGCAGTGTGTTATATAGACTTATTTAGGAAAGTCTAGGAAGGAACGGGGCATAACTTAAAAAATGGCAGAGTAATACTTTTTTTTTAAATCATGCACAGTCACAATGAGTGCTTTAGTGGTTCTAGTGTTCATTTGCACATTGTAGTAAGCTTAAGAGCTATGTCATTATATAACATTTTTACAAAAAGAGGATAGCAGAAGGTAGTTTCACAGTCTTTTTTATCCTCTCTCTCTCTCCCTCCCTCTCTCTTTCTCCCTCTGATATTAGCAAGTTGCGCCTGTCTTGATCTCTGTCTCCCTCTCTCTTTCTCCCTCCGATAATAACAAGTTGCACCTGTCTTGCTCTCTGTCTCCCACTTGCTGCCCGGCAGTTTTAATTTGCTCCCCTGCTTTACTAATTCAATAATAATTAAAGAGCAGTATGTTGCCCCCGGGAGCAACTTATTAAACCCTCCCCCTAAACGCATCTATAATGTCTGTGTGTACTCAGTTCCTCCACCCCTGCTGACTACCAATGCCTGCTTCTCATTACTGATGACACTTTTGCACTTATCCCTCTCTCTCTGACCACTATGTGTGTGTGTGTGTGTGTGGGGGGGGGGGGGGCTCCTCAGAGGAGGAAAGGGAGAACCATCCTCCTCAGTGAATTTCATAAAAATGGTAAAACAAAAGACAATAGTTGAGCAGTTTTCAACAATTTAATTTATTCAAAAATGAAGAAGCGAGAGAGATTTCGTCATTTTTTTTTTCAGTTTCACTGACTTCGCTAGCAAATGCAGCTGGCTAGTTTAGTTACTCAAACACCCGGCTCAAACAGAGGGATCAAATCAAATGTATTTATATAGCCCTTCTTTCATCAGCTGATATCTCAAAGTGCTGTACAGAAACCCAGCCTAAAACCGCAAACAGCAAGTAATGCAGGTGTAGAAGCACGGTGGCTAGGAAAAACTCCCTAGAAAGGCCAAAAACTAGGAAGAAACCTAGAGAGGAACCAGGCTATGAGGGGTGGCCAGTCCTCTTCTGGCTGTGCCAGGTAGAGATTATAACAGAACATGGCCAATATGTTCAAATGTTCATAAATGACCAGCATGGTCAAATAATAATAATCACAGTAGTTGTCGAGGTGCAACAAGTCAGCACCTCAAGAGTACATGTCAGTTGGCTTTTCATACCCGATCATTGAGAGTATCTCTACCGCTCCTGCTGTCTCTAGAGAGTTGAAAACAGCAGGTCTGGGACAGGTAACACGTCCGGTGAACAGGTCAGGGTTCCATAGCAACAGGCAGAACAGTTGAAACTGGAGCAGCAGCACGGCCAGGTGGACTGGGGACAGCAATGAGTCATCATGCCAGGTAGTCCTGAGCCATGGTCCTAGGGCTCATGTCCTCCAAGAGAGAGAAATAAAGAAAGAGAGAAAGAGAGAATTAGAGAGAGCATACTTAAATTCACACAGGACATCGGATAAGACAGGAGAAATACTCCAGATATAACAGACTGACCCTAGCCCCCCGACACATAAACTACTGCAGCATAAATACTGGAGGCTGAGACAGGAGGGGTCAGGAGACACTGTGGCCCCATCCGATGATACCCCCAGACAGGGCCAAACAGGCAGGATATAACCCCACCCACTTTGCCAAAGCACAGCCCCCACACCACTAGATGGATGCTGTGTTATGTTAGCTAATTGATTATCCAACACAACACTGGAACTCTTCCAAGTCAAGATAAGCTTTTGGTTTTATTAATTTATTGCAACCGGGGCCCGCCGGTCTAACTGCATGATTGTAGCGTGTTTACTAACACATTAGTTATATTAGCTATGTTTACTAGGATGTGCCATTGATCTACACGCAATACCCCACAATGTCAAAGTATTTTTTTTTCTAAATGTTTACAAATTAATACAAAATGTAAGCTGAAATGTCTGGATTCAATCAGTATTCATCCCTTTTGTTATGGCAAGCCTAAATATGTTCAGGAGTAAAAATGTGCTTAGTAAGTTGTATGGACTCACTGTGTGCAATAATAGTGGTTAACATGATTTTTAAATCATTATCCCATCTCTCTACCCCACACATACAATTATCTGTAATGTCCCTCAGTCGAGTAGTGCATTTCAGTCAACCACAAACACCAGGGAGGTTTTCCAATACCTCACAAAGAAGGGCACCTTTTGGTAGATGGGTAAAAAATAAGAAAAGCAGACAGTGAATATTCCGCTGAGCATGGTGAAGTTATTAGGTATGCTTTGGATGGTGTACACCCAGTCACTACAAAGATACAGGCTTGAAAATCTATGGCAAGGCTTGAAAATAGCTGTGTAGTGATGATCAACAACCAAACCGAGCTTGAAGAGTTAAAAAAAAAATTGGACAAATATTGTACACTGCAGATATGCAAAGCTCTTAGAGACTTACCCCAAAGACTCATAGCTGTAATAGCTGCCAAAGGTGATTCTAACATGTTTTGACTCAAGGGGTTGAATACTTATCTAATTCATCTTAAAAAAAATTGTAGGTCATGGGGGGGAAAAATACAATTAAATTCATTTTAATCCCAATTTGTAACACAACAAAATGTGGAAAAGTTGAGTGGCGTAAATATTTTGTGAAGGCACTGTAGGTGCTTAATTGTACATCAGGGTTGAGGAGTAGCCTGGTCTCTCCTGTTCTCCTTTTCTCTGTTGATTCATCAGGCCATTACCAGGATGGAGTAGGGGCCTCACCTGGCTCTATATGTGTAAGTCACTAGCTGAGGCAAGGGCCACTCAATGACCAACTGATTTACAAAGAACAAAATGCAGGGGGGAGTTAACTTTGCTTTTCAAGTGGGGTGGGGGAGGTTTCATTGCGGAGGGGGTGTACAGTGGTGTTTTAAGTTAGTAAGGATGTCTCAATGAAGAGCCGTGTATCAAAAGTCAACCTCTCTTTATCTCTCTCTCACTCTCTCTCTATCACGCACACACACACTTCAGAGGCTCTACTTTGCACTAGGTCTGGTAATTGCCATGGACCTCACGACCTTCTCATTATTTGTTTATGTATTTATTTGTTTATCTATCATCAATGATCCAGCCGACCTTATTGTTTTCTGGCAGCCAGTAAGCCAGAATTAGACTAGTCATAGTCAATCCATCTGAAGGACTACCCTATGCTCTGTGTATTTCTTTATTTAGTTTGTGGTCAGAGGAGGGTTGCAGAACAATGGTGGCTGGTGCAGTGCTGTAGGCTAGTAGTGCTCTCTCCTCTATCCCTTGGATTGCCTCCCTCTGTCTCTCTCCCTACCCCTTTCACCTCTTCCAACTCTTTGTCTCTCTCTCGCTCTCTCCATCTCCCCTCCTTTTCTCTCTTCCATCCCTCCTCTCTCTGCCTCACCCTCTCTCTCCTCTTTCCCAACTGCACAAACATGATTATGATGCATAGATAGTCTGTTGGCTCTCTCTCTCCACTCCCTCCTCTCTATCCCTCCTCCCTCCTTCACCCTCTCCTCTCTTGCTCTCTTTCTCCCCCTCTCACTCTCCCCCTTCTCTTTCTCCTCACCCATACATTTTCTTTCCCTCCTTATCTCCATCCTTCTCTCATCGCTCTCTCTCTCCCTCCTCTCTCCCACCTCCACCTCTCTCTGCTCTCTCCCACCTCCACAGACAGGATATTGATGCATAGATTGTCTGTCTGTTGACTTTCTACCCTCCCTCCTCTCTATCCTCCTCCCTCTTTCACCCTATCCCTCTCTCTTTGTCTCTCCCCCTCTCTCTCTCTCCTTCCATCTCTCCCTCCCTCCTCCCCCATTCATTTTTTCCCTCCTTTTTCCCTCCCTCCCCCTCCTCTCATCTCTCTCGCTACTTTCTCTCCCACCTCCACTTCTCTCTCCCACCTCCAAAGACACGATATTGATGCATAGTTATGCATGATAGCATTCAATGCAAAAAAGTTGGTGATAAAGCTGCAATGGGTAAATTGGTAAAAGAGACACAGACAGACAGACACTAAGTGTACTTAACATTAAGAACGCCAGCTCTTTTCATGACAGAGACTGACCAGGTGAATCCAGGTGAAAGCTATGGTCTCTTATTGATGTAATTTGTTAAATCCACTTCAAACAGTGTAAATGAAGGGGAGGAGACAGGTTAAAGAAGGATTTTTAAGCCTTGAGACAATTGACATATTAATTGTGTATGTATGCCATTCAGAGCGTGAATGGGTAAGACAAAATATTTACGTGCCTTTGAACGAGGTATGGTAATAGGTGCCAGGCGCACCGGTCTGTGTCAAAAACTGCAACACTGCTAAGTTTTTCACCCTCAACAGTTTCCTGTGTGTATCAAGAATGGTCCACCACCCAAAGGACATCCAGCCAACTTGACACAACTGTGGGAAGCATTGGAGTCAACATGGGCCACTATCCCTGTGGAACGCTTTCGACACCTAGTAGAGTCCATGCCCTGGCGAATTGAGGCTGTTCTGAGATCAAAAAGGTGTTCCTAATGTTTTGTATACTCAGTGTATGTGCTCGCAGATGAACAGACAGAAAGACATACAGTACCAGTCAAAAGTTTGGACACACCTACTCATTCAAGGATTTTTCTTTATTTTTTACTATTTTCTACATTGTAGAATAACAGTGAATACGTACAGAACTATGAAATAACACATGGAATCATGTCGTAACCAAAAAAGTGTTAAACAAAATTGAATTTACGAACACACCGTTGTATAAACCAGCCTTTAGTCTTGAAATCTTTGATTGTTTAGTACATGGCCTCACATGTGAATCCTTAACATTTTCACACGTACCAACAAACAGGTGTGATCATTTTACAGTGGTCCTTGCAGCGTACGCTCAAACCAGTGTGATTAGAACGCTTTTTTAGAACGTCCAGTTTCAATTGACGCAACAGTCAGCATTTGAGCTGGCTACACTGTTTTCCACAGAAACATTTTGCACAAACACGGTCCTTACAAAGTTATGTCCAGAATGTGAGCAGTTTATTTGTGAATGCAATGTTCAGACATTCACAGAAGTAGCTACAGCGTAACAAAATCATCCAAAGTGGAAATTGTAGGCTATATTTTTCGTAGCGCTAAGGAAAGATTGACGTAACACAAGCTGTCATATTTAGATAACTCTCGGCTGACAGAAACTACAATATGCTATACAATATACAATATACAATTTGCTAATAGCAATTACTATTTGTCATTAGTCACATCATGGGTGAGCTCACCATTAATTGAAATAATTGAGTAAAACACTGTCTAGATATGGAAAGTAATCCAACGATGGGTAGTTTGTCTGTGTTTCCATGTTTGTTTTTTCACATCAACCAAAGATAAGAGGAGACTAGATGAGTTTGGTCTGTTTGCAGTATGCATGTTGAAGGGGATGTGTTGTCTTCCATCATTCACATCCCATCAATCAGTTCTGGAAGTTTACAAAAAAAAATGGTGAACCCTCCCTCACCTCATTTTGTTATAACATCTTTGGTCTGACAGACGTTTACATGAAACCCAGAATACAATTGTATGTCAACCAACATGGCTCCACACATAGCTGGAATAAGCTTAGCTCATCATAAGCAGTACCACCTTCAATCTATGCAAAAATCAGAATGCATGATTTGTCACCAGTACTTGAAAAGATGTGAATAAAACAGTAAATAAATAAATAATTACCAATAAATAATTAATGCCCCCCAACCTTGTAGCATTGAGCCCCTTGTCCACTGATGAAGTCTCAGGTCCCTTTGAAGATGCTGGTGGTGATGGAGCCAGACCGACGGTGTATGAAGTACAGGAGTTCTGTGGTAGCCATTTCACCCCTCCTGGCCCTGCTGTTGCAAAACCCCTTGCCATTTCCCTCTGAGGCAGAGTGCTTCAAGCTGTTTCTGACAGAGGAGCTGGTGGGAAACATAGTAAAGAGACCAATGCCTTGGAGCTATAGGATAGGAGCTACAGGAAAAGAGAGAGCTGTGCCTTGGAGCTACAGGAGAAGAGAGAGCCAGGAGGGAGGGGGAAACTCGCTAAATGGGTGACAACCACAATTCGTGAAATGTATACCTTCCTGGTGACAGTGCTTCTCATAGGTATAGTAAAGAAGAACTCCCTAAGAGAATACTGTTAGGAACTCCCTTCTTTGCCACCCTCTTTTCCCAAGACGGCTTCCTTGTTCTGTTGCGATGCCTGCATTGCTACTGCCAACCTAAATGACCCGTTACACAAAATAAGAAATGTTCTTACCAGCCTGACATCAGCATTTGGTTGGGTCTTTGTGCCATACAAGGACCTATGCATTGATGAGTCCCTGATGTTATGGAATTGTAGGCTGGCGTTCCATCAATATATTCCCACCAAAAACACAGGTTTGGGTTCAAGTTATTTATGTGTGACTTGATTTGTCCGGGACGTTATAGTCTACACAGGGTCCACCGCTGACATTCAACATTATGAGGGGCTTGGGGTGTCCGGGTCCACGGTGACGACCATGCTGGCTCCTCATCTCGGCAAGGGACACACTTTGTATGTCGACAATTGGTACAGCAGTCCCACACTCTTCCAGCATCTGCTCTCCAACAGCACAGGGGCCTGTGCCACAGTCAGGTCTAACAGGAAGGGGATGCCGACATTCGGATGCAAGAAGATGCAGAGAAGGGAGTTGGAGTTCAAGGAGAATGGTCAACAGCTAGCAGTAAAGTGGCATGACCAATGATACGTTCATGTCCTCTCCACTGTCCATACAACAACCATGTTGGCCACAGGGAAGGTGGACCACCTGACAGGAGATAGAAAGTTGAAACCAGACGGTGTGCTTGACTATAACCTCAAAATGGGGGCAGTGGATAAGGCGGACATGACAAACATCTTTGTGGAATGCGCTCGGAAAACTACCAAGCTATTTAAGAATATATTTTTCCATCTGATCGACACTGTTGCCCTAAATGGCCACATAATTCACCACCAACTAACAGGTAAGATGATTACTGAACAAGCAATTTTTTGTAATTGGATGTACAGTTCACATACAAAACACATACAGTTCCATTGTGCAATTATAGTGACAATATCCAGAGGTGTGGACTCGAGTCACAAATATGATGACTTGCAACTCGACTTTGACTTTAACACCAATGACTCGTGAATTAACCTCTATACTCAACAGCCAGTTGAATCCTGTGGTGCATTATTCAAATCATTAGATATGCTATTACTTCAATTTTCAAAAAATATGACTATTTTACACCATTTTAAAGATAAGACTCTCGTTAATCTAACCACACTGTCTGATTTCAAAAAGGCTTTACAACGAAAGCAAAACATTAGATTATGTCAGCAGAGTACCGAGCCAGAAATAATCAGACACCCATTTTTCAAGCTAGCATATAATGTCAGATAAACCCAAACCACAGCTAAATGTAGCACTAACCTTTGATGATCTTCATCAGATGACAACCCTAGGACATTATGTTATACAATACATGCATGTTTTGTTCAATCAAGTTCATATTTATATCAAAAACCAGCTTTTTACATTAGCATGTGACTAGCATGTGACTAGCATTCCCACCGAACACTGCCGGTGAATTTACTAAATTACTCACGATAAACGTTCACAAAAAGCATAACAATTATTTTAAGAATTATAGATACAGAACTCCTCTATGCACTCGATATGTCCGATTTTAAAATAGCTTTTCGGTGAAAGCACATTTTGCAATATTCTCAGTAGATAGCCCGGCATCACAGGGCTAGCTATTTAGACACCCAGCAGGTTTAGCACTCATCAAAGTCAGATTTACTATAAGAAAAATGTTGTTACCTTTGTTGTCTTCGTCAGAATGCACTCCCAGGACTTCTACTTCAATAACAAATGTTGGTTTGGTCCAAAATAATCCAGCGTTATATCCAAACAGCGGCGTTTTGTTCGTGCGTTCTAGACACTATCCTAAAGGCTAAATAAGGGTGACGAGCATGGCGCAATTCGTGACAAAAGAATTCTAAATATTCCATTACCGTACTTCGAAGCATGTCAACCGCTGTTTAAAATCAATTTTTATGCTATTTTTCTCATAAAAAAGCGATAATATTCCGACCGGGAATCTGCGTTTAGATAAACAGACAAAGGAAAACAAAGCATTCGGTCGAAGCGGGCACGCGCCTAAGCCCATAGTACTCTGAGTGGCCACTTGCCAAAAGCGATAAAGTGTTTCAGCCAGAGCCTGCCTCGATATCGTTCAACATTTTCCCGGGCTCTGAGACCCTATGGAAGACGTAGGAAGTGTCACGTTATTGCACAGATCCTGAGTCTTCAATAAAAAGAGCCAAGATGAAACACTACTTCTCAGACAGGCCACTTCCTGCTTGAAATCTTCTCAGGTTTTGGCCTGCCATAGGAGTTCTGTTATACTCACAGACACCATTCAAACAGTTTTAGAAACTTTAGGGTCCAAAGCCAATAAGTATATGCATATTGTAGTTACTGGGCAGGAGTAGTAACCAGATTAAATCGGGTACGTTTTTTATCCAGCCGTGTCAATACTGCCCCCTAGCCCTAACAGGTTAACTTGGACTTGAGCATTTTGACTCGAACTGACTTGATACCCTCCCCAAGCCCAAATATAAAACATTATGTTATCAAAAAAAGTGTGCAGCGCATCAACTCTTCATTTAACCTCCCTGGAGCATCCCACCTAGTCAACAGCCAGTGGAATCGCGTGGCGCCAAATACAAATACCTCATAAATGCTATAAATTCAATTTCTCAAACATATTACTATTTTACACCATTTTAAAGACAAGACTCTCGTTAATCTAACCACACTGTCCAATTTCAAAAAGGCTTTACAGCGAAAGCAAAACATTAGATTATGTCAGGAGAGTACCCTGCCAAAAATAATCACACAGCCATTTTCAAAGCAAGCCTATATGTCACAAAAACCAAAACCACAGCTAAATGCAGCACTAACCTTTGATGATCTTCATCACATGACACTCCTAGGACATTATGTTATACAATACATGCATGTTTTGTTCAATCAAGTTAATATTTATATCAAAAACCAGCTTTTTACATTAGCATGTGATGTTCAGAACTAGCATACCCACCGCAAACTTCCGGTGAATTTACTCAATTACTCACGATTAACGTTCACAAAATACATAACAATTATTTTAAGAATTATAGATACAGAACTCCTTTATGCAATCGCGGTGTCAGATTTTAAAATAGCTTTTCGGCGAAAGCACATTTTGCAATATTCTGAGTAGATAGCCCGGCCATCACGGCTAGCTAATTTGACACCCACCAAGTTTGGCACTCACCAAACTCAGATTTACTATAAGAAAAATTGGATTACCTTTGCTGTTCTTCGTCATAATGCACTCCCAGGACTGCTACTTCAACAACAAATGTTGTTTTGGTTCTAAATAATCCATAGTTATATTGAAATATCTCCGTTTTGTTCGTGCGTTCAGGGAACTATCCGAAGGGTGACGCGCGAGCGCATTTCGTGACAAAAAATTCTAAATATTCCATTACCGTACTTTGAAGCATGTCAAACGCTGTTTAACCTGTTAGGGCTAGGGGGCAGTATTTACACGGCCGGATAAAAAACGTACCCGATTTAATCTGGTTATTACTACTGCCCAGAAACTAGAATATGCATATAATTATTGGCTTTGGATAGAAAACACCCTAAAGTTTCTAAAACTGTTTGAATGGTGTCTGTGAGTATAACAGAACTCATATGGCAGGCAAAAACCTGAGAAGATTCTGTACAGGAAGTGCCCTCTCTGACCATTCCTTGGGCTTCTTGACTCTCTTTATTGAAAACCTAGGATCTTTACTGTAACGTGACACTTCCTACGGCTCCCATAGGCTCTCAAAACCCGGGAAAAAGCTGAATGGTGTCTTTGCAGCCCCTGGCTGAAAAACATTAGCGCCTTTGGTAAGTGGTCTTTCAGAGGACAATGAGACTGAGGCGTGTGCACGAGGCGACCCCATGTTTTTATTTTCTCTCTCTTTGAACTAAAACACGGTTTCCCGGTCAGAATATTATCGCTTTTTTACGAGACAAATGGCATAAAAATTGATTTTAAACAGCGGTTGACATGCTTCGAAGTACGGTAATGGAATATTTAGAATTTTTTTGTCACGAAACGCGTCGGGCGCGTCACCCTCTTTACCCTTTCGGATAGTGTCTTGAACGCACGAACAAAACAGAGGATATTTGAACATAACTATGGATTATTTTGAACCAAACCAACATTTGTTATTGAAGTAGAAGTCCTGGGAGTGCATTCTGACGAAGAACAGCAAAGGTAATAACATTTTTCTTATAGTAAATCTGACTTTGGTGAGGGCTAAACTTGGTGGGTGTCTAAATAGCTAGCCCTGTGATGCCGGGCTATCTACTCAGAATATTGCAAATTGTGCTTTCACCGAAAAGCTATTTTAAAATCGGACATAGCGAGTGCATAAAGGAGTTCTGTATCTATAATTCTTAAAATAATTGTTATGTTTTTTGTGAACGTTTATCGTGAGTAATTTTGTAAATTCACCGGAAGTTTGCGGGAGGGGTATGCTAGTTCTGAACGTCACATGCTAATGTAAAAAGCTGGTTTTTGATATAAATATGAACTTGATTGAACAAAACATGCATGTATTGTATAACATAATGTCCTAGGATTGTCATCTGATGAAGATCATCAAAGGTTAGTGCTGCATTTAGCTGTGGTTTGGGTTTATGTGACATTATATGCTAGCTTGAAAAATGGGTGTCTGATTATTTCTGGCTGGGTACTCTGCTGACATAATCTAATGTTTTGCTTTCGTTGTAAAGCCTTTTTGAAATCGGACAGTGTGGTTAGATTAACGAGAGTCTTGTCTTTAAAATGCTGTAAAATAGTCATATGTTTGAGAAATTGAAGTAATAGCATTTCTAAGGTATTTGAATAACGCGCCACGGGATTACACTGGCTGTTGCGTAGGTGGCACGATTTCGTCCCACCTAGCCCAGAGAGGTTAAAATAAATTTTTATGCGATTTTTCTCGTAAAATAGCGATAATATTCCAACCGGGCGACGTTGTATTCATTCAAAGAGAGAAAGAAAATGCGCATTTCCACTGTTCTCAGCCTGACCAGTAACAAACAGAGCTGCTGTACTTAGCCCAGAGACTGGAGAGACGTCATTCCATTTTCTGGCGCCTTCTGAGAGCCAATGGAAGCCTTAGAAAATGTCACGTTACAGCAGAGATGCTCTATTTTTGATAAAGATGCCAATGAAGGAGAACAAATTGTCAGACAGGGCACTTCCAGTATAGAATCTTCTCAGGTTTTGGCCTGCCATATGAGTTTTGTTATACTCACAGACACCATTCAAACCGTTTTTGAAACTTTAGAGTGTTTTCTATCTAAATCTACTAATTATATGCATATTGTCATTTCTGGGCAAGAGTAGTAACCAGTTTAAATCGGGTATGTTTTTTATCCGGCCGTGCAAATACTGCCCCCTAGCCCCAACAGGATTAACGGATTACAGTTTGAATCGGACAGCAGCCAATCAAATTGTGCCAGCTGAGAAAAAGTTGTGTATGGCAGTGCAGAGGAACGTCGGCGGGTGAGTTCAGATGGAGCCCTTGGAAAGATGATACCCAAAATTATTATTTTCGGATATAAAGACTACGCTGTATCAACAAAAAATGGATTGCAACTTGCAAAACATGCGGGAAGAAAATGACAGACAGAAGCACAACAACTTCCAACTTTGTTCGACATTTGAAGCTGCACAAAGAACGGTACGTCATGGCTAATATAGCTGACAGCTATATAATTTCTAACTTTGCTAGTGTAGCATGTAGGCTAACGTAACGTTAAATCAATGAGCCTCCACACAGTCAGTCAGTGCGGGAATGTGATAATTGCACTCAAGATTGAGCTACAACTGGCTAGGCAGTTGGTAGCCTAAATCCTGACTGATGTTACTGGTGTTCCTAAAACTATTGACATACCTTAGCCTACTGTAACCACACACCGAGAGGGTGTGGGGGTGGGTGGGTGGGTGTGTGTGTGTGTTTAGGTTAGGCGATTGTATACAAGCCTACATGTATACAAGCCTAACTAAGAACAGATATAGCCCTTGGTTCACTCCAGACCTGACTGCCCTTGACCAGCACAAAAACATCCTGTGGCAGACTGCAATAGCATCGAAAAGTCCACGCAATATGCAACTGTTCAGGGAAGTCAGGAACCAATACACACAGTCAGTCAGGAAAGCAAAGGCTAGCTTTTTCAAGCAGAAATTTGCATCCTGTAGCTCTAACTCCAAAATGTTTTGGGACTGTCACATCCTGACTAGTAAAGGGGGTTATTTGTTATTGTAGTTTGGTCAGGGCGTGGCAGGGGGTGTTTGTTTTATGTGTTTCAGGGTTTTTGGTTTATGTTCTATGTTAGTATATTTCTATGTTTGTTCTAGTGTGTCTATTTCTATGTTTAAGTTTCTTGTGTTGACCTTCAATTGGAGGCAGCTGTTCCTCGTTGCCTCTAATTGAAGGTCCTATTTAGTAGGGGTGTTTTTCCATAGGTTTTGTGGGTAGTTGTCTCCATGTATTGTCAGTGAACCTTACAGGACTGTTTTTCGTTGTTTGTTTTGTGTTTTTGTTTTTGTTTTCTTCAATAAAAGAAGATGAGCATACATATACCCACTGCGTTTTGGTCCACTCACTACGACGCGTATGACAGGGACACTGTAAAGTCCATGGAGAGCACCTCCTCCCAGCTGCCCACTGCACTGAGGCTAGGTAACACGGTCACCACCGATAAATTTCAATAAGCATTTCTCAACGGCTGGCCATGCCTTCCTCCTGGCTACTCCAACCCTGGCCAACAGCTCCGCCATCGATAAAAGACAGTACTGTGCAGCCATCTTCATCGACCTGGCCAAGGCTTTCGACTCTGTCAATCACCGTATTCTTATCGGCAGACTCAATAGCCTTGGTATTTCTAATGACTGCCTCGCCTGGTTCCCCAACTACTTTGCAGACAGAGTTCAGTGTGTCAAATCGGAGGGCATGTTGTCCGGACCTCTGGCAGTCTCTATGGGGGTACTACAGGGTTCAATTCTCGGGCCGACTCTTTTCTCTGTATATATCAATGATGTCGCTCTTGCTGCGGGCGATTCCCTGATCCACCTCTACGCAGACGACACCATTCTGTATACTTCTGGCCCTTCCTTGGACACTGTGCTGACAAACCTCCAAACGAGCTTCAATGCCATACAACACTCCTTCCGTGGCCTCCAACTGCTCTTAAACGCTAGTAAAACTACATGCATGCTTTTCAACCATTCACTGCCCGCACCTGCCCACCCGGCTAGCATCACCACCCTGGACGGTTCCGACCTAGAATATGTGGACAACTATAAATACCTAGGTGTCTGGTTAGACTGTAAACTCTCCTTCCAAACTCATATTAAACATCTCCAATCCAAAATCAAATCTAGAATCGGCTTTCTATTTCACAACAAAGCCTCCTTCACTCACGCTGCCAAACTTACCCTCGTAAAACTGACTATCCTACCGATCCTCGACTTCGGCGATGTCATCTACAAAATAGCTTCCATTACTCTACTCAGCAAACTGGATGCAGTCTATCACAGTGCCATCCGTTTTGTTACCAAATCACCTTATACCACCCACCACTGCGACCTGTATGCTCTAGTCGGCTGGCCCTGGCTACATATTCGTCGCCAGACCCACTGGCTCCAGGTCATCTATAAGTCTATGCTAGGTAAAGCTCCGCCTTACCTCAGTTCAGTGGTCACGATAACAACACCCACCCGTAGCACACGTTCCAGCAGGTATATCTCACTGATCATCCCCAAAACCAACACCTCATTTGGCCGCCTTTCCTTCCAGTTCTCTGCTGCCAGTGACTGGAACGATTTGCAAAAATTGCTGAAATTGGAGACTTTTATTTCCCTCACCAACTTTAAACATCAGCTACCTGAGCTGCTAACCGATCGCTGCAGCTGTACATAGTCCATCAGTAAATTGCCCACCCAATCTACCTACCTCATCCCCATACTGTTTTTATTTTATTTACTTTTCTGCTCTTTTGCACACCATTATTTCTACTTGCACATCATTATTGTCACGTTCTGACCAGAAAAGTGGTTATTTGTTATTGTAGTTTGGTCAGGACGTGGCAGGGGGTGTTTGTTTTATGTGGTTCGGGGTTTGTTGGGCTATGTGTTATGTAGAGGGGTGTTTGTTTAGAGTGTTCCGGGGGTTTTGGGTTATGTTCTAGGTTAGTGTATTTCTATGTTAGATCTAGGTTGTTTAGTTCTATGTTTAGTTAATTGGGATTGGCCTTCAATTGGAGGCAGCTGTTCCTGGTTGCCTCTGATTGAAGGTCCTATGTATAGGGGTGTGTTTGTAATGGGAATTGTGGGTAGTTGTCTCCTTGTTTAGTGTCTGAGCACCTGACAGGAATGCTAGTGTCGTTCGTTGTGTTTGTATACGTGTTTTGTTTGTTTTTTCCTTCTTTTAACACATTAAAGAAGATGAGTATACACGTTCCCGCTGCACCTTGGTCCAATCATTACGACACCCGTTACAATCATATGCTCATTTATCACTCCAGTGTTAATCTGCTAAATTGTAATTATTCACTCCTATGGCCTATTTATTGCCTACCTCCTCATGCCTTTTGCACACACTGTATATACACTTTCTTTTTTTTCCTACTGTGTCTTTGACTTGTTTATTGTGTTATTAGCTTGTTTATTGTTTACTCCATGTGTAACTCTGTGTTGTCTGTGTCACAGTGCTTTGCTTTATCTTGGCCAGGTCGCAGTTGTAAATGAGAACTTGTTCTCAACTAGCTTACTTGGTTAAATAAAGGTGAAATATATATATATATACACTGCTCAAAATAATAAAGGGAACACTAAAATAACACATCCTAGATCTGAATGAATTAAATAATCTTATTAAATACTTTTATCTTTACATAGTTCAATGTGCTGACAACAAAATCACACAAAAATAATCAATGGAAATCCAATTTATCAACCCATGGAGGTCTGGATTTGGAGTCACACTCAAAATTAAAGTGGAAAACCACACTACAGGCTGATCCAACTTTGATGTAATGTCCTTAAAACAAGTCAAAATGAGGCTCAGTAGTGTGTGTGGCCTCCACGTGCCTGTATGACCTCCCTACAATGCCTGGGCATGCTCCTGATGAGGTGGCGGATGGTCTCCTGAGGGATCTCCTCCCAGACCTGGACTAAAGCATCCGCCAACTCCTGGACAGTCTGTGGTGCAACGTGACGTTGGTGGATGGAGCGAGAGATGATGTCCCAGATGTGCTCAATTGGATTCAGGTCTGGGGAACGGAAGGGCCAGTCCATAGCATCAATGCCTTCCTCTTGCAGGAACTGCTGACACACTCCAGCCACATGAGGTCTAGCATTGTCTTGCATTAGGAGGAACCCAGGGCCAACCACACCAGCATATGGTCTCAAAAGGGGTCTGAGGATCTCATCTCGGTACCTAATGGCAGTCAGGCTACCTCTGGCGAGCACATGGAGGGCTGTGCGGCCCCCCAAAGAAATGCCACCCCACACCATGACTGACCCACCGCCAAACCGGTCATGCTGGAGGATGTTGCAGGCAGCAGAACGTTCTCCACGGCGTCTCCAGACTGTCACATCTGTCACATGTGCTCAGTGTGAACCTGCTTTCAGAAGAGCACAGGGCGCCAGTGGCGAATTTGCCAATCTTGGTGTTCTCTGGCAAATGCCAAACGTCCTGCACGGTGTTGGGCTGTAAGCACAACCCCCACCTGTGGACGTCCGGCCCTCATACCACCCTCATGGAGTCCGTTTCTGACCGTTTGAGCAGACACATGCACATTTGTGGCCTGCTGGAGGTCATTCTGCAGGCCTCTGGCAGTGCTCCTCCTTGCACAAAGGCGGAGGTAGCCCTCCTGCTGCTGGGTTGTTGCCCTCCTACGGCCTCCTCCACGTCTCCTGATGTACTGGCCTGTCTCCTGGTAGCGCCTCCATGCTCTGGACACTACGCTGACAGACACAGCAAACCTTCTTGCCACAGCTCGCATTGATGTGCCATCCTGGATGAGCTGCACTACCTGAGCCACTTGTGCGGGTTGTAGACTCCGCCTCATGCTACCACTAGAGTGAAAGCACCGCCAGCATTCAAAAGTGACCAAAACATCAGCCAGGAAGCATAGGAACTGAGAAGTGGTCTGTGGTTACCACCTGCAGAACCACTCCTTTATTGGGGGTGTCTTGCTAATTGCCTATAATTTCCACCTGTTGTCTATTCCATTTGCACAACAGCATGTGAAATTTATTGTCAATCAGTGTTGCTTCCTAAGTGGACAGTTTGATTTCACAGAAGTGTGATTGACTTGGAGTTACATTGTGTTGTTTAAGTGTTCCCTTTATTTTTTTTGAGCAGTATATTATAACGTAATAATAGAAATGCACACAGATCAAGTACGCACACATGTCCAAAGTTATCATGTAGTAATGAAAACAATGAAGGAGAAGCGGGCACAAGCCAGAAAATGTGAAAAAGTTTGTGAATGTCCTATTCTGACTGGAGATGCGCAAATGTCTGCGTACTTGATCTGCAGAAACATTTGGGAGTGGCTTGGGGAAGTTTGTTCGGCTTAGTAATGCCTAAAAAAACTGTCCGCTAAAGTGAAATGGCCTACTTTTTTTATGAGGCGGAACACACCTCAATTCAATCTGTTGTTCAAAAATAATTTCAAATTGAGAAGTTGAAACAGCCTAAAAATAAAAGCAGGCTGCGTGCCTTGGTTTGAGGGGTGCGCGGATTAACTGTCCTGTTGCATAGCAATCACATTTTGGTACAGTGAGCGCATTGTGACATCACGTGCATACAAAACTCATGCTGGGGTGACCGGTACAGATATTTGGAACTCACATGTGGAAAGGTTAAAGAGCTGGGTGGGGCTAAAGCTTAATGTGTGAACAATGGTGAATTGGTGTAGACAAAGAAGAGCTCTCCTGTAGGTGTACCAAAACATTCAATTGTCATTTTCTCAAAAGCGAGCTTACAAGTTTATGAACATTCAAAGCAAAATTACTTTCCCATTGTTCCTCAACTGTAGTGTATGATATACCATTTTGTAGCTCTGAGCCTCTACTTTTATCTAATGTAAAAAACTATTCCTAATTTTGCTACATAAAACAGAATTGTCTACATTTTATCAACGCTTTTGCAATATGGTTCCTGGAAAATGTTATGTTTTTGTTTACCAAATATATTTGGTAAACAAAAACATTCTCATGTTACCTCTCATTCACAGGTGTCCACCTCAATAAACCTGGGCATACAGTGGGGGAAAAAAGTATTTGATCCCCTGCTGATTTTGTACGTTTGCCCACTTACAAAGAAATGATCAGTCTATAATTTTAATGGTAGGTTTATTTGAACAGTGAGAGACAGAATAACAACAACAACAAAAAAGAAAAACGCATGTCAAAAATGTTATAAATTGATTTGCATTTTAATGGAGGAAATAAGTATTTGACCCCTCTGCAAAACATGACTTAGTACTTGGTGGCAAAACCCTTGTTGGCAATCACAGAGGTCAGACGTTTCTTGTAGTTGGCCACCAGGTTTGCACACATCTCAGGAGGGATTTTGTCCCACTCCTCTTTGCAGATCTTCTCCAAGTCATTAAAGTTTCGAGGCTGACGTTTGGCAAAACGAATCTTCAGCTCCCTCCACAGATTTTCTATGGGATTAAGATCTGGGGACTGGCTAGGCCACTCCTGGACCTTAATGTGCTTCTTCTTGAGCCACTCCTTTGTTGCCTTGGCCGTGTGTTTTGGGTAATTGTCATGCTGGAATACCCATCCACAACCCATTTTCAATGCCCTGGCTGAGGGAAGGATGTTCTCACCCAAGATTAGACGGTACATGGCCCCGTCCATCGTCCCTTTGATGCGGTGAAGTTATCCTGTCCCCTTAGCAGAAAAACACCCCCAAAGCATAATGTTTCCACCTCCATGTTTGACGGTGGAGATGGTGTTCTTGGGGTCATAGGCAGCATTCCTTCTCCTCCAAACACGGTGAGTTGAGTTGATGCCAAAGAGCTCCATTTTGGTCTCATCTGACCACAACACTTTCACCAGTTGTCCTCTGAATCATTCAGATGTTCATTGGCAAACTTCAGACGGGCATGTATATGTATTCTTGAGCAGGGGGACCTTGCGGGCACTGCAGGATTTCAGTCCTTCACGGCGTAGTGTGTTACCAATTGTTTTCTTGGTGACTATGGTCCCAGCTGCCTTGAGATCATTGACAAGATCCTCCCGTGTAGTTCTGGGCTGATTCCTCACCGTTCTCATGATCATTGCAACCCCACTAGGTGAGATCTTGCATGGAGCCCCAGGCCGAAGGATATTGACAGTTCTTTTGTGTTTCTTCCATTTGCGAATAATCGCACCAAATGTTGTCACCTTCTCACCAAGCTGCTTGGCGATGGTCTTGTAGTCCATTCCAGCCTTGTGTAGGTCTACAATCTTGTCCCTGACATCCTTGGAGAGCTCTTTGGTCTTGGCCATGTTGGAGAGTTTGGAATCTGATTGATTGATTGCTTCTGTGGACAGGTGTCTTTTTTAAAGGTAACAAGCTGCGGTTAGGAGCACTCCCTTTAAGAGTTTGCTCCTAATCTCAGCTCGTTACCTGTATAAAAGACACCTGGGAGTCAGAAATCTTTCTGATTGAGAGGGGGTCAAATACTTATTTCCCTCATTAAAATGCAAATCAATTTGTAACATTTTTAACATGCATTTTTCTGGATATTTTTATTGTTATTCTGTCTCTCACTGTTCAAATAAACCTACCATTAAAATTATAGGCTGATCCTTTCTTTATCAGTGGGCAAACGTACAAAATCGGCAGGGGATCAAATACTTTTTTCCCCCACTGTACCTGGAACTGCCACCACTCTCATTGTCAGTGTAACGAATGCCGTAGCGAGGGGACCAAAACGCAGCGTGTTTAGTGCTCATAATGACTTTTTATTTTGACACAGAACACTAAAGAAAACAACAAAAGCGAAAACGATCAGCTCACAGTTCTGTCAGGTACATAGACTAAACAGAATACAACTACCCACAAACACAGGTGGCAAAAAACCCTACTTAAGTATGATCTCCAATTAGAGACAACGAGGACCAGCTGCCTCTAATTGGAGATCATCCCAAAAAGCCCCAACATAGAAATAGAAAACTAGAACTAAACATAGATATAGAAAACATAGAAAAACACAAAACACCCCCTGTCACGCCCTGACCTACTCTACCATAGAAAATAGCATCTTACTATGGTCAGGACGTGACAGTCGGAGAGTCAGAGAATGCATTCAGCAACATGGCTGCAAGGATGAGGATTCTTGATGGATGCACAGTTATTTGTGTACACTGTGAACCAATAGAGTTTTAATCTTGTTAATAAAATGAAACCTGATTCTGGGACGTCTCAGTGTGCCGTCATTTAGATTAGATTGAACTACACCACAAGTAGAAGCAAGCCTGTAAAATCTGTGGCACACATCTCTTCTGTACGTTGTCAGCACTTGTTGTTCAAATGGAATGCATTGTTCAAATAGAATGCATTGAAACACCTTGTATTGCGATTAAGGAATGCCAACAGAGCTTTTCGGCACATAAATAAAACTTTATTCTTGCTTCTGAAAGTAAACCACAATACAAAGGTGTCTTCTGAGAACAGAGATGTAAACAAGTGTCTATGGAATAAAATGTCAGTGTTGGAGTGTAGTTACAAATATTTCTGAATATGAATATTTATAAATAATAGTACAACAGTGTATGCTATGTACAGACATGTAAACAACAAAAGGGTAAAATATAAAGTGTCAGTTGTAGATGCAATATACATATTTTGGAACAATAGTAAAAGTAGCTTATGAACAGACATGTAAATAACAAAAGTGTCTATGGAATAAAATGAAAGTGTCTAGTGTCTGACTACTCAGATAAATTGTTCATTTCACTGGGGTCCCAATCGTTCGGTCCATGTACTCTTCTTGAAGTCATGCACGAACTCATTCCTCCCAGAGTTTTGGCAAGAGTTCATCCATGAAATCAGCTATAAGTGCCAGGACCCTGTGGAGAGGATGAGAAGACTGGGGAAATTAGGAGTGTCTGGAGAGCAGTGTGCATGGTGAGGAGAGGAGGAAAATGGACAACAGAAGAGAGGAAAGGGGATCAGAGTAAATTCTGAAATTATAATTTTTTATTTACCTCTGGGAAAACCTGGTGGATAAGTGTAGGATGTTCTCCAGGTCTTGAGATATGTCTTCAATCATTTGCAATGCCTTTGCAAGTGATGTGTCAAGGACTGAGTCTGCAGTTCTATTCTCCCTTCTTCTCACACCCCTGCTACTACTACTGCTGCTGCTGTTTGGCACCGGTGAGGAGAAAGCCAGTGGAGTAGGTCTTGGAGGTGGGCTCAGGATAGAGCTTCCCAGGTCCTGCATGGATATTGTTTCTAGTTCTGCACTGCAACTCAGTGCGGGAGATGGGCTGGGGCCCGATCACCAGTCAGTACTGAAGACCGTAATTTATCTAACTAACTATATTTAATTGTTACCTGATTAATTAATCAGGTAACAGTTAACTCATTAGGATCTGGGGCACCATGAGAGCGGATCTTTAATGAGTTACCATCTCCTGAATTAAACTCTAAAAGGTATTTACCTATCACATCTATGGACAGTCAACTTATTAATCATAACCTCGTATCATAACATCATTCTGAACAGTCGTAGCCTCCTTGCACCTGCAAAAACCAGAGGCTTACTTATGATTCAGTACAAATTGGTTTAATTATTAATTTACTAGCTAATTAAATGGGAACACAGGATAAACATACAACACTTTGCATCGGTTATTGACTCAAGACTTAATATGCTGAGAACAGGTCCCCCTGTCGGAATGACAACAACATGGCTGCTTGTTAAGAAGAGAGAGAGAGGGACAGAGACACTTAACATTGGTACATTCAGAAACTACTTTCACTTACAGTAACCATATACTTTGCACACAAACCGCCACTCGCTTTTAGTAAGAAATCATGAATGTTTTTACGTGAAATGCCTGCGTTCACTGGGGATCTCTCAGTGGACAGGGCAGCCATGGAAAGGGGGTTGGGCCTTTTCGTGGCACGCTTGTAAGGCTCTGATTGTCCTAAATGGTTCCAGCAAGTCTGTTGTACTCCTTTGTAGTTGTCCGGTATCCGGTGACGTGTACAGTCCTGAACAGAACTTGACTTTCCTTCCATTCACTCTTGAAATGTTAATGTTAATTTCTTAACCCATCACTTATACAGTTTGCAGGGAAGGGGCGGTTCCGGCAGGCTGACTCGCTCTCTGACCTCACTCAAGGGGCGGTGACTACTCATTGTGCAAAGTTATAAAAACAATTATACTTTGGGCACAACATCCGGTGAAATGCAAGAGCGCCAAATTCAAATTACATAAATAGTAATAATAAACATTCATGAAAATACAAGTGTTATACATCGGTTAAAAGATGAACTTCTTGTTAATCCAGCCGCTTTGTCAGATTTCAAAAAGGCTTTACGGCGAAAGCATACCGTGCAATTATCTGAGGACAGCACCCCGCTTACAAAAGCATACAAACATTTTCCAACCAAGCAGAGGAGTCACGAAAGTCAGAAATAGCAATAAAATAAATCACTTACCTTTGAAGATCTTCATCTGGTTGCAATCACAAGGGTCGCAGCTACATAACAAATGGTCCTTTTGATCGATAAAGTCCTTCTTTATATCCCAAAAACTCTGTTTTGTTGGCGCGTTTTGTTCAGTAATCCACTGGCTCAAAGGCGGTCAAAACATGCAGACGAATACATCCTAATAGTACCGGTAAAGTTCGTCGAAAAATGTCAAACGATGTTTATAACTAATCCTCAGGGTGTCAATTATCTAAATAATCGATAATATTTGAACTGGACAATAGCGTATTCAATAGAAAGGAAAAAGAATGAAGGGCGCACACACAGTCACGCGCGCAAACCAGTACTGCATGATTCCATAGACCCCTGACCAAAAGGTATTTTTCTTCGTCGTTTTTCAGAAAACAAGCCTGAAACCAAGTCTAAAGACTGTTGACATCTAGTGGAAGCCATAGGAACTGCAATCTGGGCCCTAACCACTTATATAGTCAATAGGCTTTCAATGGAAAACCACTCACATCAAAAAAATCCCATTTCCTGGATGGATTTTCCTCTGGTTTTCGCCTGCCATATCAGTTCTGTTATACTCACAGACATTACCTTAACGGTTTTAGAAACATCAGAGTGTTTTCTATCCAAATATACCAATTATATGCATATCCTAGCTTCTGGGCCTGAGTAACATGCAGTTTACTTTGGGCATGCTTGTCATCCAGAAGTCAAAATGCTGCCCCCTATCCCAAAGAAGTAAAGTTTCTCAAATGATCCCCCTCTCTTAACTTCTTGGGGCTATGTGGGACGCTAGCGTGCCACCCGTGGTGCACCCTATCAACAGCAGGTGCATTTCAAGAGCGGCAAATTTGAAACCAAATAAATGTCAAAATTCAAATTTTTCAAACATACAACTATCTTACACCCTTTGAAAGATAAACATCTCCTTAATCTAACCACGTTGTCCGATTTCAAAAAGGTTTTACGGCGAAAGCATAAAGTTAGATTATGTTAGGAGAGTACATTGACAATAGCTGTGTGTAATGTTTTGTCAATTCAAAGACAGGCGTCACCAAAACCATAAAACCAGCTAAAATGATGCACTAACCTTTAACAATCTCCATCAGATGACACTCCTAGGACATTATGTTAGACAATAAATGCATTTTTAGTTCTATCAAGTTCATATTTATATCCAAAAACAGCGGTTTACTATGGCGTTGATGTTCAGGAAATCGTTTCCCTCCAATAACCGGCAGTCAAGTCAGCACCACAAATTAAATAATTAAAATTAGAAAACATTGGTAAAATATTATATTGTCATTTAAAGAATTATAGATTTACATCTCTTGAACGCAATCAACTTGCCAGATTTAAAAATAACCTTACTGGGAAATCACACTTTGCAATAATATGAGCACTGCGCCCAGAAAAATACGCTTTGCTATACAGACAAACGGCCATGTTGGAGAGATCTAAAATCGAAAATACTATGTAAATAATCCATTACCTTTGATTCTCTTCATCAGATGTCACTTCCAGGAATCCCAGGTCCATAACGAATGTAGTTTTGTTCAAAAAAGCTCATCATTTATGTCCAAAAATCTCCGTCTTGTTAGCACATGATCTAAGCCCGCCGGACTTCACTTCATGAACGAGGGGAAAAAATATATTTACGTTCGTTCAAACATGTCAAACGTTGTATAGCATAAATCATTAGGGCCTTTTTTAACCAGAACATGAATAATATTCAAGGTGGACGAATGCATTCTCTTTTATAACGTATTGGAACGAGGGTACCCAACATGAACTCGCGCGCCAGGTGTCTAATGGGCCATCATCGTTCCATGGCTCTTGTTCGGTCAGATCTCCCTCCAGAAGACTCAAAACACTTTGTAAAGGCTGGTGACATCTAGTGGAAGCAATAGGAAGTGCCAAAATATTCCTCAGCCCCTGTGTTTTTCAATGGCATAGGTTTAAAGGTAATACAACACATCAGGTATCCACTTCCTGTCAGAAAATGTCTCAGGGTTTTGCCTGCCAAATGAGTTCTGTTATACTCACAGACACCATTCAAACAGTTTTAGAAACTTTAGAGTGTTTTCTATCCATATATAATAAGTATATGCATATTCTAGTTACTGGGTAGGATTAGTAACCAGATTAAATCGGGTACATTTTTTTATCCAGCCGTGCAAATACTGCCCCCTAGCCCTAACAGAGTGACGGTCAGTCAATACGGAACATTTCAATAATTTTGAAAGTTTCTTCAAGTGCAGTTGCAAAAACCATCAGGCGCTATGATGAAACTGGCTCTCATGAGGACCGCCACAGGAAAGGAAGACACAGAGTTACCTCTGCTGCAGAGGATAAGTTCATTAGAGTTACCAGCCTCAGAAATTGCAGCCCAAATAAATTCTTCACAGAGTTCAAGTAACAGACACATCTCAACATCAGCTGTTCAGAGGAGACTTTGTGAATCAGGCCTTCATGGTCGAGTTGCTGCAAAGAAACCACTACTAAAGAACACCAATAAGATGAAAAGACTTGCTTTTGCCAAGGAACACAAGAAATGGACATTAGACCGGTGGAAATGTGTCATTTGGTCTGGAGTCGTGTCTTTGTGAGACGCGGTGTGGGTTGAACGGATGATCTCCGCATGTGTATTTCCCACCGTAAAGCACGGAGGAGGGGGTGTTATGGTGTGGAGGTGATTTGCTGGGTACACTGTCTGTGATTTATTTAGAATTCAAGGAACACTTAACCAGCATGGCTACCACAGCAATCTGCAGTGATACGCCATCCCATCTGGTTTGGGCTTAGTGGAACTATCATTTGTTTTTCAATAGGACATGACCCAACACAACTCCAGGCTATGTAAGGGCTATTTTACCAAGAAGGAGAGTGATGGAGTGCTGTATCAGATGACCTGGCCTCCAAAATCCCCCGACCTCAACCAAATTGAGATGGTTTGGGGTGAGTTGGACCGCAGAGTGAAGGAAAAGCAGCCAAAAAGTGCTCATCATATGTGATAACTCCTTCAATGCTGTTGGAAAAGCATTCCAGGTGAAGCTGGTTGAGAGAATGCCAAGAGTGTGCAAAGCTGTCATCAAGGCAAAGAGTGGCTATTTGAAGAATCTCAAATATAAAATACATTTTGATTTGTTTAACACTTATTTGGTTCCTACATGATTCCGTATGTGTTATTTCATTGTTTTGATGTCTTCACTATTCTTATACAATGTAGAAAATAGTAAAATTAAGAAAAACCCTTAAATGAGTAGGTGTGTCCAAACTTCAGACTGGTACTGTATGTGGACACCCCTTCAAATTAGTGGATTTGGCTATTTCAGTCACACATGTTGCTGACAGGGGTATACAATCGAGCACACAGCCATGCAATCTCCATAGACAAACATTGTCAGTAGAATGGCCTTACTGAAGACCTAAGTGACTTTCAATGTGGCACCGTCAAAGGATCCCACCTTTCCAAGAAATCACTGCAGAGAACATGGAAACACGTTTTCTGGAGTGTTGAATCACGCTTCACCATCTGGCAGTCCGACAGACAAATCTGGGTTTGGCGGATGCCAGGAGAATGCTACCCGAATCCATAGTGCCAACTGTAATGTTTGGTGGAGTAGGAATAACGGTTTGGGACTGTTTTTCATGGTTCGGGCTAGGCTCCGTAGTTCCAGTGAAGGGAAATATTTACACTACAGCATATAATGACATTTTAGATGATTCTGTGCTTCCAACTTTGTGGCAACAGTTTGGGGAAGGCCCTTTCCTTATTCAGCATGACAATGTCCCCGTGCACAAAGCAAGGTGCATACAGAAATGGCTTGTTGAGATCGGTGTGAAAGAACTTGACTGGCCTGCACAGAGCCCTGACCTCAACCCCATCGAACACCTTTGGGATGAGCCAGGCCTAATCGCCCAACTTCAGTGCCCAACCTCACTAATGCTCTTGTGGCTGAATGGAAGCAAGTCCTGCAGCAATGTTCCAAAATCTAGTGGAAAGCCTTCCCAGAAGAATGGAGGCTGTTATAGCAGTGAAGGGGAAACAAACTCCATATTAATGCCCATGATTTTGAAATGATATGTTCGACGAGTAGGTTTCCACATTCTTATGGTTATGTAGTGTACATTTTCAGAGAGTAGGAAGGCTTTACGTCTGGTAGAGTGATTTCCGCTGTAGAAGCTAATGGAAGTGTCTGGAGGAGTCTGGCCAGGTACCAGGTGAGAGTTGCCGCGGTACCCAGGACTCCGCTGACAGGTGATTGTGAGACGGTGACTCCATGTAAACTATAGCTGACCGCTAGAGGGAACATGAAGGAGCACACTCACACACACGCCTCATACACACATGTGAGCAAGCACACATGCTCACATGTGCACACACACACAAACACACACACCACTGTTTAATGTGGTCTCTTTATTTTGGTATAGTTGGATGTGCATGGTTAATATATTTAGATGGCATTAGTTTTGGGGAAGGTGTGCATTCTCATGTTGTAAGTTTGTGGGTGTGTGGCTGTTTGAATGAGTCCATGTGCATGCACCTGTGTGTGTGTGTGTGTGTGTGTGTGTGTGTGAATGCTGGGCGGCTATGTTGTGTGTTGTTGGGGGGGAAATGGAGCAGCGTACTGGGTACGGGGCAGATCAGCCTCCTGCAGCTGCTTATCAGGCCCAGGTGGGTCACGCCTGATACCTGCCTGAGCCACAGAGAGCAGCTAACCTGGAAATTGATGTTTCACATCACCAACCTGCTACTCTCTGCTCTACTGTCTGCTAGGAGGAACCCTTCTTGGGAGTTTGTTAGTCTATTTGTGTGTGTGTCAGTCTGCTAATGTGTATGTGTTAATCTTTTGGTCTTGTTTTATTTGTATGTCTTTCAGCTGGTGTCTGTTTCTTTGTGAGTTTTGATCTGTGTGTGTGTATATGTCTTTGTTTGTTTGTGTGTTTGTATGTGTCTGCTAATGTAGATGTGTATAATTGTTGGTTTTGTTTATTGCGCTATGTGTATGAGTATGTGAGGGACATTGACAGTATTTGCATGTGTCTGTCTCTCCTTGTGAGTATGTGTCTTTTGGTGTGTGTGTGTGTGTGTGTGTGTGTATCATAGTAGGCTGCTGACGGGAGGACAGCTCATAATTATGCCTGGAACGAAGCAAATGGAATGGCATCAAACACATGAAAACCATGTGTTGGATTTATCTGATACCATTCCACCTATTCCGCTCCAACCATTAACACAAGCCGATCCTCCCCAATTAATATGCCACCAACCTCCTATGGTCTCTATGTGTTAACCAGAGTGTGTGCAGGGAAATATATCTTGATGTCTAACCATATGTGTGCTGAATGGAAGCGTGTGTGGCTTACGCGTTTGTAAGTTATATTCGGAAGTCACCGTGTGTAAGATCAGCATTAGTTGTTTTAGACAGGTGTGCTGAATGAAGACAGGTTATTGTGTTCTTGGTTTGAAAGCTGACATTTGTTCTCATAGCTAGCGGAACATCTAGATGTAAGAGGTTCATGTGATTCTTCTTCAGCCACTCCTTTGTTGCCTTGGCCGTGTGTTTTGGGTCATTGTCATGCTGGAATACCCATCCACGACCCATTTTCAATGCCCTGGCTGAGGGAAGGAGGTTCACACCCAAGATTTGACGGTACATGACCCCGTCCATCGTCCCTTTGATGCGGTGAAGTTGTCCTGTCCCCTTAGCAGAAAAACACCCCCAAAGCATAATGTTTCCACCTCCATGTTTGACGGTGGAGATGGTGTTCTTGGGGTCATAGGCAGCATTCCTCCTCCTCCAAACACGGTGAGTTGAGTTGATGTCAAAGAGCTCCATTTTGGTCTCATCTGACCACAACACTTTCACCAGTTGTCTTCTGAGTCATTCAGATGTTCATTGGCAAACTTCAGACGGCATGTATATGTATTCTTGAGCAGGGGGACCTTGCGGGCGCTGCAGGATTTCAGTCCTTCACGGCGTAGTGTGTTACCAATTGTTTTCTTGGTGACTATGGTCCCAGCTGCCTTGAGATCATGTACAAGATCCTCCCGTGTAGTTCTGGGATGATTCCTCACCATTCTCATGATCATTGCAACTCCACTAGGTGAGATCTTGCATGGAGCCCCAGGCCGAGGGATATTGACAGTTCTTTTGTGTTTCTTCCATTTGCGAATAATCGCACCAAATGTTGTCACCTTCTCACAAAGCTGCTTGGTGATGGTCTTGTAGCCCATTCCAGCCTTGTGTAGGTCTACAATCTTGTCCCTGACATCCTTGGAGAGCTCTTTGGTCTTGGCCATGTCACAAAGTCTGCTGCCTCAGTGTGTATGATGGCAATTTGCATATACTCCAGAATATTATGAAGAGTGATCAGATGAATTGCAATTACTTGCAAAGTCCCTCTTTGCCATGCAAATGAACTGAATCCCCCAAAAACATTTCCACTGCATTTCAGCCCTGCCACAAAAGGACCAGCTGACGTCATGTCAGTGATTCTTTCGTTAACCTCTCTAGGGTACGTGGCACCAAATCGTCCCACCTACGTAACAGCCAGTGGAATCCTGTGGCGCGTTATTCAAATACCTTAGAAATGCTATTACTTCAATTTCTCAAACATATGACTATTTTACATCATTTTAACCTGTTAGGGCTAGGGGGCAGTATTGACACGGCTGGATAAAAAACGTACCCGATTTAATCTGGTTACTACTCCTGCCCAGTAACTAGAATATGCATATAATTATTGGCTTTGGATAGAAAACACCCTAAAGTTTCTAAAACTGTTTGAATTGTGTCTGTGAGTATAACAGAACTCATATGGCAGGCCAAAACCTGAGAAGATTCCATGCAGGAAGTGGCCTGTCTGACAATTTCTTCCCCTTCTTGATTATCTCTATCCATTACAAAGGATCTCTGCTGTTACGTGACACTTCCTACGGCTCACATGGGCTCTCAGAAGGCAGCAAAAAGCTGAATCGTGGCTTTGCAGGCTCTGGCTGAAACAAAGTAGCGCGTTTGGGTAGTCGCTGGTTACAGTACTGTGAGACTCAGGCACGTGCCCGCGTCAACCGAATGCTTTGTTTTCTTTCCTCTGTTTACCTAAACGGAGATTCCCGGTCGGAATATTATCGCTTTTTTACGAGAAAAATGGCATAAAAATGGATTTTAAACAGCGGTTGACATGCTTCGAAGTACGGTAATGGAATATTTAGAATTTTTTGTCACGAATTGCGCCATGCTCGTGACCCTGATTTACCATTTCGGATTGTGTCTGGAACGCACTAACAAAACGCCGCTATTTGGATATAACGATGGATTATTTTGGACCAAACCAACATTTGTTATTGAAGTAGCAGTCCTGGGAGTGCATTCTGACGAAGACAACAAAGGTAATCAAACTTTTGTAATAGTAAATCTGAGTTTGGTCAGGGCTAAACTTGGTGGGTGTCTAAATGTCTAGCCGTGATGGCTGGGCTATCTACTGAGAATATTGCAAAATGTGCTTTCACCGAAAAGCTATTTTAAAATCGAACACCTCGATTGCACAAAGGAGTTCTGTATCTATAATTCTTAAAATAATTGTTATGTTTTTTGTGAACGTTTATCGTGAGTAATTTAGTAAATTGTTAGTAAATTCCCCGGAAGAATATTGACAGTTCTTTTGTGTTTCTTCCATTTGCGAATAATCGCACCAAATGTTGTCACCTTCTCACAAAGCTGCTTGGTGATGGTCTTGTAGCCCATTCCAGCCTTGTGTAGGTCTACAATCTTGTCCCTGACATCCTTGGAGAGCTCTTTGGTCTTGGCCATGTCACAAATGTCACATGCTAATGTAAAAAGCTGTTTTTTGATATAAATATGAACTTGATTGAACAAAACATGCATGTATTGTATAACATAATGTCCTAGGGTTGTCATCTGATGAAGATCATCAAAGGTTAGTGCTGCATTTAGCTGTCTTCTGGGTTTTTGTGACATTATATGCTAGCTTGAAAAATGGGTGTCTGATTATTTCTGGCTTGGTACTCTGCTGACATAATCTAATGTTTTGCTTTCGTTGTAAAGCCTTTTTGAAATCGGACAGTGTGGTTAGATTAACGAGAGTCTTGTCTTTAAATAGCTGTAAAATAGTCATATGTTTGAGAAATTGAAGTAATAGCATTTGAAACGTTTTGAAAATCGCGCCACAGGATTCAACTGGCTGTTACGTAGGTGGGACGAATTCGTCCCGCCTAGCCCAGAGAGGATAACTAAGTGGCTCGGGGAACATAACATCGATATTTTGGGTCCATGGCCAGGAAACTCCCCAGACCTTAATCCCATTGAGAACTTGTGGTCAATCCTCAAGAGGTGGGTGGACAAACAAAAACCCACAAATTCTGACAAACTCCAAGCATTGATTTTGCAAGAATGGGCTGCCATCAGTCAGGATGTGGCCCAGAAGTTAACCTCTTACATCTAGACGTTCCGCTAGCGGAACACCTGCTCCAATATCCAATGATAGGCGTGGCGCGAATTACAAATTCCTCAAAAATACAAAAACTTCCATTATTCAAACATATGACTATTTCACAGCATTTTAAAGACAAGACTCTCCTTTATCTAACCACACTGTCCAATTTCAAAAAGGCTTTACAGCGAAAGCAAAACATTAGATTATGTCAGCAGAGTACCAAGCCAGAAATAATCAGACACCCATTTTTCAAGCTAGCATATAATGTCACAAAAACCCAGAAGACAGCTAAATGCAGCACTAACCTTTGATGATCTTCATCAGATGACAACCCTAGGACATTATGTTATACAATACATGCATGTTTTGTTCAATCAAGTTCATATTTATATCAAAAACCAGCTTTTTACATTAGCATGTGACGTTCAGAACTAGCATACCCCCCGCAAACTTCCGGCGAATTCACTAAGAATTTACTAAATTACTCACGATAAACGTTCACAAAAAGCATAACAATTATTTTAAGAATTATAGATACAGAACTCCTCTATGCACTCGATATGTCCGATTTTAAAATAGCTTTTTGGTGAAAGCACATTTTGCAATATTCTAAGTACATAGCCCAGGCATCACGGGCTAGCTATTTAGACACCTGGCAAGTTTAGCACTCACCAATATCAGGTTTACTATTATAAAAGTTTGATTACCTTTTGTTGTCTTCGTCAGAATGCACTCCCAGGACTGCTACTTCAATAACAAATGTTGGTTTGGTCCAAAATAATCCATTGTTATATCCAAATAGCGGCGTTTTGTTCGTGCGTCCCAGACACTATCTGAAATGGTAAATCAGGGTCGCGCGCATGGCGCAATTCGTGACAAAAAAAATCTAAATATTCCATTACCGTACTTCGAAGCATGTCAACCGCTGTTTAAAATCCATTTTTATGCCATTTTTCTCGTAAAAAAGCGATAATATTCCGACCGGGAATCTCCTTTTAGCTAAACAGAGGAAAGTAAACAAAGCTTTCAGTCGACGCGGGCACGAGCCTGAGTCTCACAGTACTGTAACCAGCCACTACCCAAACGCGCTACTTTTTTTCAGCCAGAGCCTGCAAAGCCACGATTCAGCTTTTTACCGCCTTCTGAGACCCTATGGCAGCCGTAGGAAGTGTCACGGGACAGCTAAGATCCTCACTCTTCAATAAACAGAGACAAGAAGAACGACACCTTGTCAGACAGGCCACTTCCTGCCTGAAACCTTGTCAGGTTTTTGCCTGCCAAATGAGTTCTGTTATACTCACAGACACCATTCAAACAGTTTTAGAAACTTTAGGGTGTTTGCTATCCATATGTAATAAGTATATGCATATTCTAGTTACTGGGTAGGAGTGGTAACCAGATTAAATCGGGTACGTTTTTTATCCAGCCGTGAAAATACTGCCCCCTAGCCATAACAGGTTAATTGACAGCATGCCAGGGCGGATTGCAGAGGTCTTGAAAAAGAAGGGTCAACACTGCAAATATTGACTCTTTGCATCATCTTCATGTAATTGTCAATAAAAGTCTTTGACACTTATGAAATGCTTGTAATTATATTTCAGTATTCCATAGTAACATCTGACAAAAATATCTAAAGACACTGAGGCAGCAGTCTTTTGGCCACGACTATAGACTTGGCGCTCCGGTACCGCTTGCCGTGCTGTAGCAGAGAGAACAGTGTATGACTAGGGTGGCTGGAGTCTTTGACAATTTGTAGGGCCTCCTGGTATAGAGGTCCTGGATGGCAGGAAGCTTGGCCCCAGTGATGTACTGGACCGTACACACTACCCTCTGTAGTGTCTTGCGGTCAGAGGCCGAGCAGTTGCCATACCAGGCAGTGATGCAACCAGTCAAGATGCTCTCGATGATACAGCTGTAGAACCTTTTGAAGATCTGAGGAGTCATGCGAAATCTTTTCAGTCTCCTGAGGGGGAATAGGCTTTGTGATAGTTTGTTGGTGATGTGGACACCAAGGAACTTGAAGCTCTCAACCTGCTCCACTTCAGCATCTGAAAAGGCCTTTTTTTCAGGGGGGGAGCAAAAAAATCTAAACACCTGTTTTTTCTTTGTGTTTATGTTGTTTTTTTTTAATCAAGTTTAGAACAAGGCTGTAACGTAATAAAATGTGGGAAAAGTCAATAGGTTTGAATATCTTTCGAATGCGCTGTTTAACACAAAAAAGTAGAAAATAATATTTTTAAATATATATATATATATACACTGCTCAAAAAAATAAAGGGAACACTTAAACAACACAATGTAACTCCAAGTCAATCACACTTCTGTGAAATCAAACTGTCCACTTAGGAAGCAACACTGATTGACAATAAATTTCACATGCTGTTGTGCAAATGGAATAGACAACAGGTGGAAGTTATAGGCAATTAGCAAGACACCCCCAATAAAGGAGTGGTTCTGCAGGTGGGCACTTCTCAGTTCCTATGCTTCCTGGCTGATGTTTTGGTCACTTTTGAATGCTGGCGGTGCTTTCACTCTAGTGGTAGCATGAGACGGAGTCTACAACCCACACAAGTGGCTCAGGTAGTGCAGCTCATCCAGGATGGCACATCAATGCGAGCTGTGGCAAGAAGGTTTGCTGTGTCTGTCAGCGTAGTGTCCAGAGCATGGAGGCGCTACCAGGAGACAGGCCAGTACATCAGGAGACGTGGAGGAGGCCGTAGGAGGGCACAACCCAGCAGCAGGACCGCTACCTCCGCCTTTGTGCAAGGAGGAGCAGGAGAAGCACTGCCAGAGCCCTGCAAAATGACCTCCAGCAGGCCACAAATGTGCATGTGTCTGCTCAAACGGTCAGAAACAGACTCCATGAGGGTGGTATGAGGGCCCGACGTCCACAGGTGGGGGTTGTGCTTACAGCCCAACACCGTGCAGGACGTTTGGCATTTGCCAGAGAACACCAAAATTGGCAAATTCGCCACTGGCGCCCTGTGCTCTTCACAGATGAAAGCAGGTTCACACTGAGCACGTGACAGACGTGACAGAGTCTGGAGATGCCGTGGAGAACGTTCTGCTGCCTGCAACATCCTCCAGCATGACCGGTTTGGCGGTGGGTCAGTCATGGTGTGGGGTGGCATTTCTTTGGGGGGCCGCACAGCCCTCCATGTGCTCGCCAGAGGTAGCCTGACTGCCATTAGGTACCGAGATGAGATCCTCAGACCCCTTGTGAGACCATATGCTGGTGCGGTTGGCCCTGGGTTCCTCCTAATGCAAGACAATGCTAGACCTCATGTGGCTGGAGTGTGTCAGCAGTTCCTGCAAGAGGAAGGCATTGATGCTATGGACTGGCCCGCCCGTTCCCCAGACCTGAATCCAATTGATCACATCTGGGACATCATGTCTCGCTCCATCCACCAACGCCACGTTGCACCACAGACTGTCCAGGATTTGGCGGATGCTTTAGTCCAGGTCTGGGAGGAGATCCCTCAGGAGACCATCCGCCACCTCATCAGGAGCATTCCCAGGCGTTGTAGGGAGGTCATACAGGCACGTGGAGGCCACACACACTACTGAGCCTCATTTTGACTTGTTTTAAGGACATTACATCAAAGTTGGATCAGCCTGTAGTGTGGTTTTCCACTTTAATTTTGAGTGTGACTCCAAATCCAGACCTCCATGGGTTGATAAATTGGATTTCCATTGATTATTTTTGAGTGATTTTGTTGTCAGCACATTCAACTATGTAAAGAAAAAAGTATTTAATAAGATGATTTCTTTCATTCAGATCTAGGATGTGTTGTTTAAGTGTTCCCTTTATTTTTTTGAGCAGTATATATAGACGTTTGTTCGGATTAGGTTCTGCCTGTTTTTTTTTACATTTCAGAATGGATTGACAATTTTACATTGC
Organism: Salmo salar; assembly: GCF_965601325.2. Taxonomy (NCBI): domain Eukaryota; kingdom Metazoa; phylum Chordata; class Actinopteri; order Salmoniformes; family Salmonidae; genus Salmo; species Salmo salar. Next base: position 3,366,985 of record NC_138308.1, on the reverse strand, counting down.
CTATTGCATGATTGCACATGATGAAGTACCTTTTACCCCAACAGGACACATCTGTTTGATGAGGAAGCTTTTTATAGTGTTCTTCCCTGTAACCTGTTTTTAAATGTAATCGAAAGCAAAAGTAGTCTATTCTATATTAGATTATTAGGTTGAATTATAGCCTAACAGGCACATGGGATTCAGTTCCTTGTTGTGTTTGACTACAGAAAGCAATATTGAATTGATGTGGATGTGTTTGCTGCTTATGTTGTGGACTCCTTTCTAGGGATTCATATTTTCCTGAAAATCTACAAAATTTCAATACGGGGAATAATTCATATTTATCCCGAGAGTCCAGGGAAATAATCGGAAGTGTCCATTTAAAGCCAAGATACAGTAGGTTCTGTCACTCAGGGTTCTCCCAAAATAAGATTGTCTCTGTGCCACATTACCGTCTTGGCTGCACCACTATGTAAAGATTTCACAGCAAGTGAAACTGATATTTAGTAATGATAGAGTAACTTTGATCGCCAATGACATTGTTGTGAATTGTGAAACAGGACGTTGATAAATTCAGAGCTTTATCATGTTCCTCAATTAATTCAGAGCATTTCAACAGTAGGCCTAGGCTATCTTAACACAGAGCACACTCTAGCTTTGGGACACAACATTTTACATTTACATTTAAGTCATTTAGCAGACGCTCTTATCCAGAGCGACTTACAAATTGGAAACCAAACAGACTTGTGAAAGGTAAGTTGCATCCTTTCAAGCGATGTTGAAAAAATAGACCTGAAACTTGACCCTTTTCTATCATAGGCATTTCTGTTTACTTCCGATAGCCTTTGTTTCAGAGAGACACAGCAAGTCAATCTAAATGGAACCCCCATTTACCAATATTCCTTCAACACATTGTACAGGTTTAAAAATGACAATTGATCACTTGGACTGTATATTTTGCAAAATGTACTTAAAAAACAGCAGACACAAAAAAAATATATATAAAATAAAATCTACAAATAAATAAAAATAAAAAATAAAAAAAATACACATATCATTTTGCATATTATGAGGGACTGTGTATTGGTTGGACTCATTCTGGTGGTTGGCGACAGAAAATAACCATACCACAATAAAGCCGGCTTTCCAAAAAAACTTTTCCTGTCAACAAAAGCATATGTATAATCTCAAGGAACTCTATTTACCAGACATAAAGTGAAATGTGTACCTCGCTATCAAATAAACATCTGAATCCAACTTTTGTCCAAACCGCACCATATTCCTGCAGGTGGTAGATTTTGTGGTAGGAAGTATCGTGTGAAGTGTGTGGTCTAATGGCAGCCAGCTGTCTAACTTGGCAGGAATATGGTGTGGTTCGGACAAAAGTTGGATTCTGCCGTTTATTTGATAGGAAGGGGCACATTTCACTATTTGGCAAAGTCGAGTTGATAGTTATACAGATAGCAGATCAGCTCATGAATAACAGGGAGATGAAGAGAGGAAATTGTTTAAATATCAAGGAATCTTAATGGGGACCAATTAAAAAAATATATCCATATCTACTCTCATACCATTTGTTGATCACACATTCTCTACCAAAGCTTTCATATGGGCCACAATACGTGACAGCGCAGAGAAGCGGGGAAAATGTTATAGCGATATTTTGACATGCATACGTGAGACATGCTTTGACAATGCAACCTGTGGATTACAGAATAAAGTTAGGAATTTTCATGCGAGACAGAAGTCAGGATTTTGGGGTTTCAGTGGAATTGGGACGATAGGAAAATAGCCTAGGCCAGTGGTCACCAACCTGTCGATCGTGATAGTTGATCAACAAACATTTCTGTAAAAAAACAAACGATAAAGCCTTGCGTTCCTATTTGTTTTATTCATGTTCATTGATGATAGGTGCACTTGATTCAGCAGCCCTAGTGCCGGGAAGGCAGAGTGTTCCCATTTTGAACCATTTCATGTGTCTGATGGTAGGACTCCGCCTACCGGGCAGGCCCAGAGAGAAAATCCACTGCACCTATAGATCTACTGCTGGCCATTTCATGTGTCTGAAGGTAGGACTCTGCCTACCCGGCAGGCCCAGAGAGAAAATCAAGTGCACTTGTAGGCCTACCGCTGGCCAATAGCTTCGATCAATGTGTCTGCACAGTTTCCTTGTGCCATAGACTGTAAAAAGAAGCCTTGAATTCAAAGCAAAGGAGATATTGTGAGATTTCAGAACTGACTAGAGAGAGACTCAATGAATACAGCAAAGAGCTGCTGTTTTTATGAGTACACTACATGGCCAAAGCATCTCATTCCAATATCATGGCCATTAATACGGAGTTGATCTCCCCTTTACTTCTATAATAACCTCCACACTTTTGGGAAGGCTTTCCACTAGATTTTGGAACATTGCTGCAGGGACTTGCTTCCATTTAGCCACAAGAGCATTAGTGAGGTCGTGCACTGATGTTGGGCGATTAGTTGGCTCGCAGTTGGCGTTCCAATTCATCCCAAAGGTGTTCGATGGGGTTGAGGTCAGGGCTCTGTGCAGACCAGTCAAGTTCTTTCACACCGATCTCAACAAACCATTTCTGTATGCACCTCGCTTTGTGCACGGGGGCATTGTCATGCTGAAACAGGAAAGGGCCTTCCCCAAACAGTTGCCACAAAGTTGGAAGCACAGAATCATCTAAAATGTCATTATATGCTGTAGTGTAAATATATCCCTTCACTGGAACTAAGAAGCCTAGCCCGAACCATGAAAAACAGTCCCTACTGTTATTCCTACTCCACCAAACTTTACAGTTGGCACTATGCATTCGGGCAGGTAGCGTTCTCCTGGCATCTGCCAAACCCAGATTTGTCCGTCAGACTGACAGATGGTGAAGCGTGATTCAACACTCCAGAGAACGCATTTCCACTGCTCCAGAGTCCAATGGCGGCATGCTTTTTCACCTCTCCAGCCGACGCTTGGCATTGCGCATGGTGATCTTAGGCTTCATGTGGCTGCTTGGCCATGGAAACATCTTTCATGAAGCTCCCGACTAACAGTTATTGTGCTGATGTTGCTTCCAGAGGCAGTTTGGAACTCGGTAGTGAGTGTTGCAACCAAGGACAGACAATTTTTACACGCCACGCAGCCGGGATGTTGCTCTTAGACATTTTCACTTCACAACAACATAATTGACAGTGGACCAGGGCAGCTCTAGCAGGGCAGAAATTTGACAAACTGATTTGTTGGAAAGGTGGCATGCTATGACGGTGCCACGTTGAAAGTCACTGAGCTTTTCAGTACGGGCCATTCTACTGGCAAAGTTTGTCTATGGAGATAGCATGGCTGTGTGCTCGATTTTATACACCTGTCAGCAACGTGTGTGGCTTAAATAGCCAAATCCACTAATTTGAAGGGGTGTCCACATACATGTAGTGTAAGTTCATGTTTAAGTTGTTTTTGAGCACTGTCAACCCTATGTTCAACAGTTTTGTAAGCCATTATTATTTGTGCTTGTGTCTTTTTTTTAAATCGAGGAATATTTCACTTTCTCTGGTCATAGGAGTAGCAACATTAATTGGTGCATGAGGCAGAAGTAATGCAGTGTGACTTAAGCTTCACCATCAGCTGAGGTTGAGAATGTACATTTGTTCAGTTACATGCCCAAATGTTCAGCAGACATTGAGCAGTAACAATCCTATTGCAGCATGCATGTACACACACGGACACCTGCCGACCGTAGCCTTACTCCGACTTGTCTGCATTACAGTCATCGGCTGGTCAACTGTTGAGCAAATCTTCTGGCGGCATCAGCTCCTCTCCTCAGAGAGTGACCACTAGAGCCAGCCTAACATTCTTCATCCATCTCTATTTGTCATTCAACTCTCTCTCCCCCCCCCCCTCTCTCTCTCTCTCTCTCTCTCTCTCTCTCTCTCTCTCTCTCTCTCTCTCTCTCTCTCTCCTCTCTCGACTTTATCTCTCCCATCTCTTTCTCTCCCTCTTTGTCTCTCTCTCCGGTCACTGAGGGCAGTCAGTGATAACAGCACCTCAGCGAGACAGTAGTGTGTGTGTGTGTGAGTGTGTGTGTGTGTGTGTGTGTGTGTGTGTGTGTGTGTGTGTGTGTGTGTGTGTGTGTGTGTGTGTGTGTGTGTGTGTGTGTGTGTGTGTGTGTGTGTGTGTGTGTGTGTGTTCGCACATGGGTGTGAGTATGTGTGTGCATGGTTCAGGGTGAGAAAATTTGCAGAAAGAGTGGAACTGTAGAGAAAGAGAGGAGACTGGAGAATAACAGAATAAAACTTGAAGTGGAACTGATGGAGATACAGAGAGATGGAGGGAGAGACTGGCGGAGAGGAGGGAGAAAGGGAGTGATGGCAACAGATGGACGTGATGCTTCAGCAAGCAGCAATGTTTGAAAAAAGGAGAGAGAAAAAGAAAGGAGAGAGAGAGTGCCGGGGAAGCTAGATATGTCATTGTCCGTCTGTCTACATAGATAATGTCCAGCTCTCCATTCTGTTCCGTGAGTGGACTGGCCTGATCAAGCATGCCTATGTCGAGCCGAGTGAACTGGACCCAGCCAGTCTGAACCATGCTAGCATGACTATTGCCCCGCAATAAAGTTCTCAAGTGTGTTGTAGTAGTAGTAGTAGTGGCAGCAGCAGCAGCAGTACCAGTAGCTGCCACAGGTAGCCTAGCGGTTAACACTAGGACTGCTGGGCCTCAAGGGCGACCCCTTAAAGCTAACGAAAGTAATTCTGCCCTGCTAGAGCTGCCCCAGTCAACTGTAAGTGCTCGTATTGTGAAGTGGAAACGTCTAGGAGTGGTAGGCCGGCCACACAATCTCACAGAACGGGACTTCCAAGTCCTGAAGCGGGTAGCGCGTAAAAATCTTCTGTCCTTGGTTGCAACACTCACTACCGAGTTCCAAACCTCCTTTGGAAGCAACATCAGCACAATAACAGTTTGTTTGGGAGCTTCATGAAATGGGTTTCCATGGCAGAGCAGCCGCACACAAGCCTAAGATCACCATGCATAATGCCAAGCGTCAGCCATTGGACTCTGGAACAGTCAAAACGTGTTCTCTGGAATGATGGATTACGCTTCATGTGAACTGTAAAGTTTGGTGGAGGAGGAATAGGGCTGTTTTTAATGGTTGAGGCTAGGCCCCTTAATTCCAGTGAAGGGACATCTTAACGCTACAGCATACAATTACATTTTAGATGATTCTTTGCTTCCAATTTTGTGGCAAAAGTTTGGGGAAGACCCTTTCCTGTTTCAGCATGACAATGTCCTCATGCACAAAGCGAGGTCCACACAGAAAAGTATGTTAAGATCGGTGTGGAAGAACTTAACTGGCCTGCACTTATTGATGTCACTTGTTAAATCCACTTCAATCAGTGTAGATGAAGGGGAAGAGACTGTTTCCCATGTGTATCAAGAATGTTCCACCACCCAAAGGCCATCCAGCCAACTTGACATAATCTCCTGTGGCACCGTGCTGTCATGATGTATTTGATGTAAGCATTTGTAAGCTGATTGTGAATTTGTTGAATAACTACATTAACCATGCTCATTTACTGGACATTTCAAATTACCATGGCAATTATGTATCACAATAGTTATAATAATTTATGCAACATGCAGCAATCGACAGTATACAGTGCCTTCAGAAAGTATTCATAGCCATTGACTTATTCAAGGGGTTAGCTCCATTCCATAAATGTTTTATCCTGAAAACCTCCCCAGTCCTTATCAATTGCAAGCATACCCATAACATGATGCAGCACCACTATGCTTGAAAATATAGAGAGTGGTACTCAGTAATGTGTTGTATTGGTTTTGCTCCAAACATAACACTTTGTATTTGGAACAAGAAGTCAATTGCTTTGACACATTTTTTGCAGTATTACTTTTATTCTGTACAATCTTCCTTTTTTTCACTTTGTCAAATAGGTTAGTATTGTGAAGTAACTACAATGTTGTTGATCCATCCTCAGTTTTCTCCTATCAAAGCCATTAAACTTTGTAATTGTTTTAAAGTCACTGTTGGCCTCATAGTGAAATCGCTGAGCGGTTTCCTTCCTTTCTGGCAACTGAGTTAGGAAACACGCCTGTATCTTTGAAGTGACTGGGTGTATTGATACACAATCCAATGGGTAATTACTAACTTCACCATGCTCCTTGGACTTTGTGGTTGAACCTGTTTTTGAAATTCACTACTCAACTGAGGGACCTTACAGATAATTGTATGTGCGGGCTACAGAGATGTAGTCATTCACAAATCATGTTAAACACTATTATTGCACACAGAGTGAGTCCATACAACTTATTATGTGACTTGTTAAGCAAATATTTACTCCTGAACTTATTTAGGCTTGCCATAACAAATGGGTTGAAAACCTGACTCAATTTGTAAAAATGTTGAAAACCTTAATTCCACTTTGACATTATGGGGTATTATTGTGCCAGTGACCAAAGAATCAAAATTCAATCCATTTTAAATTCAGGCTGTAAAACAACAAAATGTGGAAAAGATCAAGGGATGTGAATACTCTCTGAAGGCACTGTAGATTAGAAGGTACAGTATCAACTGTGCTTATTGTCCAAGCGGGGGGCAAAGCCCGGCCCGCCAGGCACTTCAATACGGCCCACGAGACATAAAAAAAAAAAATATATAATATGAATATATATTTGTTTTACAATTTTTCTTTTTACCCCTTTTTTCTCCCCAATTTCATGGTATCCAATTGGTAGTTACAGTCTTGTCCCATCGCTGCAACTCCCGTACGGACTCATGAGAGGCGAAGGTCAAGAGCCGTGCATCCTTCGAAACACGACCCAGCCAAGCCGCCCTGCTTCTTGACACAATGCCCGCTTAACCCTGAAGCCGTCCGCACCAATGGTGGCACCTGGCGACTCCTGTGGCACCTGGCAACCGTGCCACAGGAGTCGCTAGAGCTCGATGGGACAAGGAAATCTCGGCCTGCAAAAACCGTCCCTAACCCGGACAACGCTGGGCCAATTGTGCACCGCCTCATTGGTCTCCCAGTCACAGCCTGCTGTGACACAGCCTGGGATTGAACCCGGGTCTGTAGTGACACCTCAAGCACTGAGACACAGTGTGTTAGACTCCTGCGCCACTTGGGAGGCCCCCACAAATTGATTTTAACAAACAATTGGTCCCCCAAAAAATGCGGCCCTCCGTTGAATTTCAAAATCCCGATGTGGCCCTCGAGCCAAAGTTTGCACACCCCTGTTATAGTCCATGGCGGGCCCGTATGTACAATCTTCAAAGGCATATCTCATGACCCGCTGCCCTGTTTTCCACAACTCTTAAACTGACCCTCAAATTGTGCTATCAAATAAAGCTATTTACATTTGTCCAGTAAACACTAGGCCTAAAACATAGGCAACAAATGTGACCTGGTACACTGGAGAGGTGTAAATTAGCCTACACTCCCAGCATGGATGTGTTTGCATCGGTGCGAGCTGCAAATTCTAGCTGGTCACTTCACTCAAATCTTTCTATTTTTGGTCAACCATGATTTGGTCAAACAACAGCCTAAAGTGCATTAATATCCTAATTCCTGCAGGAAAGTGTTTGCCCTGCCCCTGTTTCTCCCTGTGCACTCTCAGTAGCCTAGATGGAGAGAAGGAGAGGAATAGAAAAATGCATTCTGATTGCGCAACATTTAAAAATGCAATTGCGCGGGGAAAAAATGGTCTCAATATTCTCCGTTTAAGTACTGTTTGAACCAAAGTATCTTTGATACAGCCTAGGCTATGGAGCACAAGGCAGTGTGCATCTTTCATTCAAGAGACAACATCATTGGGTAGTATGCTGCAATGATTTTTTAAGATATTAAAAACGGTTTGATTTATCAATTACACAGCTAACTAGCAGGACATTTTATTTAGCAATCTAGCTAATCAGTTTTGAGTTTCCACTTCTTCAGATGGGGATTAGCCCCATGATTTGAACGCAAAAATATCTCTATATAACAAAATAAATCAGCATTTCTGTAGCCCTATTTAGACAGTATAGCAACAATAGCCTAATTGTCAACCCAAAAGTGATGCCAATCACTGGTTTAGGTGTTGCACATCAAAATATGTTAATCATGCATTCCTGCTTGGAAATGTTAGATGAAACAACTTACAGTGCGTTCGGAAAGTATTCAGACCCCTTGACTTTTTCCACGTTCTATTACGTTACAGCCTAATTATAAAATGTATTAAATAATTTTTTTACCCTCATCAATCTACACACAATACCCCATAACAAAAACCAGAAACACCTTATTTACATAACTATTCAGACCCTTTGCTATAAGACTCAAAATTGAGCTCAGGTGCATCCTGTTTCCATTAATCATCCTTGAGATGTTTCTACAACTGGATTGGAGTCCACCTGTGGTAAATTCAATTGATTGGACATGAAAGGTATACACCTGTCTATATAAGGTCCCACAGTTGACAGTGCACGTCAGAGCAAAATCCAAGCCATGAGGACGAAAGAATTGACCGTAGAGCTCTGAGAAAGGATTGTGTCAAGGCACAGATCTGGGGAAGGGTGCCAAAAACTTTCTGCAGCATTGAAGGTCGCCAAGAACACAGTGGCCTCCTCCATTCTTAAATGGAAGAAGTTTGGAACCACCAATACTCTTCCTAGAGCTGGCTGCCAACACAAACTGAGCAATCGGGGGAAAGGGGCCATGTTCAGGGAGGTGACCAATAACCTGATGGTCACTCTGACAGAACTTCAGAATTCCTCTGTGGAGATGGGAAAACCTTCCAGAAGGACAACCATCTCTGCAGCACTCTATCAATCTAGCCTTTATGGTAGAGTGGCCAGATGGAAGCCACTCCTCAGTAAAAGGCACTTGTCAGCCCGCTTGGAGTTTCCCAAAAAGGCACCTAAAGGACTCTCAGACCATGAGAAACAATATTATCTGGTATGATGAAACCAAGATTGAATTCTTTGGCCTGAATGCCAAGTGTCATGTCTAGAGGAAACCTGGCACCATCCCTACAGTGAAGCATGGTGGTGGTAGCATCATGCTGTGTGGATGTTTTTCAGCGGAAGGGACTGGGAGACTAGTCAGGATCGAAGGAAAGATGAATGGAGCAAAGTACAGAGAGATCCTTGATGAACACCTGCTCCAGAGCGCTCTGGACCTCAGACTGGGGCAAAGGTTTACCTTCTAACAAGACAACGACCTTAAACACACAGCCAAGATAACGAATGAGTGGTTTCGGAAACAAGTCTCCAAATTTCCTTGAGTGGCCCAGCCAGAGCCCGGACTTGAAGCTGATCGAACATCTCTGGAGAGACCTGAAAAAAGCTTTTTAAAAATGCTCCTCACTGTTCTCAATGCAATTGCGCGGGGAAAAAATTGTCTCAATATTCTCCGTTTAAGTACTGTTTGAACCAAAGTATCTTTGATACAGCCTAGGCTATGGAGCACAAGGCAGTGTGCATCTTTCATTCAAGAGACGACATCATTGGGTAGTATGCTGCAATGATTTTTTAAGATATTAAAAACGGTTTGATTTATCATTTACACAGCTAACTGGCAGGACATTTTATTTAGCAATCTAGCTAATCAGTTTTGAGTTTCCACTTCTTCAGATGGGGATTAGCCCCATGATTTGAACGCAAAAATATCTCTATATAACAAAATAAATCAGCATTTCTGGAGCCCTATTTAGACAGTATAGCAACAATAGCCTAATTGTCAACCCAAAAGTGATGCCAATCACTGGTTTAGGTGTTGCACATCAAAATATGTTAATCATGCATTCCTGCTTGGAAATGTTAGATGAAACAACTTACAGTGTGTTCGGAAAGTATTCAGACCCCTTGACTTTTTCCACGTTCTATTACGTTACAGCCTAATTATAAAATGTAATAAATAATTTTTTTACCCTCATCAATCTACACACAATACCCAGTACCGAGCGGATCAGTTCGTAGCTGGGTTCTTCACCAATCTTCCATACCTTCTCCAGCACACACATGTCGCTCGGTTCTCCAATTCTATGAGTTGGAAGAATTTCCTTTGTCTCTCTATGAAACATGGGGTAGGAGATTCTCCTCAGAGGGTTTTTTACAACCCTGGGTTGGGGGGGAAGGTAGGTTGGGTGATGGTACGAAGGGGAGGGGGTCAACTGTCCTTCCTGTACCCAAAGAGGCCAACGTCATGACATACCCCCCCTGGTGGTTTGGATCTTGTTTATCCTGCAAGTTACAAATCAACATAAAATCATGACCACGTGATGTCCCATTGGTAGATCATCGTTGCAGTCCTCTCTGGTGGTCGAACTTGGTAGGCTCTCTGAAAGCGGAGCCGTCCACCACAAGGATGGGCAGTTGATGTCCGGTTGGTGATCGCCGTTGCGGTCTCCTCAATTGGTGTACCTTGGTAGGTTCCCTGGAAGCTGTAAAGTACCCCAGGAAGGGCCAGGGGATGTCCTGGTTGGTGATCGCCGTTGTGGTTTACCTTGGTAGTCTCTCTGACAGCGGGCATGCCGCCACAAGGATAGGCTGTGGGTGTCCGGATTTGGGGTCGCCGTTCCGGACCCGTCGTCCAGACTGGAAGATCTGGGCAGTAACTTAGGCAGATGTTAACAACGCCCACACACTCATGAAATATATATAATTACATTCATTCCCCAATGAGCGGCATTGTGGCACTAAGTGATGGTTGTATGGGGACTTTGTTTATGGCTCTATCACTTCCTAAGTGTCAAAGGAACTGAACCGAAAAGGAATGAAAGCATAAACAAAACAAAAATATACAAAATATAGTTCACACAAAAAAAATCATCTAATTGGACTGTATTCTATATACGTCCAATGTTCTGGCAAAATTATTATCATGGCATTGTCTCTAATGCCATATCTAGGGTTTTCCTACTTGGTGTGTTGCTTAGGCGCTATCCTAAGTTGATAACTATATGATAAGTCTACAGCTGTAATGCACTAGTTTTGGGCAGTCTACAGGTATGACCTACGGACTTCTGGGAAGAAAACTGGTGAGTGCTGTAGAGTCAAAGGCCTAGAAGTAAATGTTCAACTTTACTAAGGCTGGTATATTGCTTGGGCCCTTAAGTGGTCCTAGCATAAATCCTAATTGGATGTTCCGTTGTGCATGTGTGTTTATGCTTACACAAGCGCGCATGTCAAGGGAAGAAAACCAAGTATCCGGGCAGATTACAACTTGTTCAGAATGAGTCTGACGTAGTCAGGTAATTTTCAGGTCAATGCCTGGAGGTCAGTCAGAATTGGTGTCAAGGGAGTCTGTAGTAGTTTTCTACAAGTCACTGTCTTCCACTATTGTAGTGGCGATAGGTATGAAGTCTATTTCATAGCTATGTTATCCTCGGAGGAGCTAACCTCACGACGGAAGTACTCTTTAAGTATTGGACCAGTCATACGTGGTGTGATCATGGTTCATGACTTCTAATAATTTTACTCCTGAATGGAGGGTCCTATTTATTAGTGACATGTGTGTTAACCATTGGAAGAGTGCACTGGAGATTCCCCTCCACGTTTTGCACTCTGAGTGACTCCTATGTCGCTATTATCAATAGCAATTTAACATGTGAGGTTACTAATCCTCTTACTGAGTGTAGCTGGTATTGGTACTGGTACTCAAGGGGACCAGTTATCCTACCGATTTATTCTGAAATATTATCTACCGGAACACATGATTGGAGCATTTTACTAGTTGTATTGTAGTTGAACCTACGCATGGCAAAGAATGATTATTGTTGCCATTTGTTTTGGAGGTGGACAAGTCCACTGGACTTCCTTTATGACCAGTGTGGTACACCTCAGTACTATCTTAGATGTCTTCTAAGATAATCCCCGTCTAGGGGCCTGTCTGCTCCTCACTGTTCTCATAGGAGAGTTTACAACTAGATTTGATTTATGCTCTGGCGGCCTCGTACGGTGTTGTCCGTAGTCTCGACCCCCCCACCGGCCTCGATGAGGCTCATCATGGGTCTGGGCTACTATTCCCCCCCTTTGTGCCTCAGGACCCCCCCACCAGCGGGTGGTGTTGGTGTCCGATGCGCAAATGAAAAGGTCGGACCCTATGTACGAGTTGTCAGCAGCCGCGTTTTTATGAGAGTGGCTGTAACCTTTCAACCAAATCTCCTGGTGTTTGTGCTTCAAAACGCTCAGTGGCTGTCGAGGCATGTCAGTCACCACCGCGTCCGCGTGTGGCAACCTCTTCATTACCTGTGAACTGAGACGAGGATATCGGTCTATGATATCGCAAAGTGTTTCACAAGTGGGAGTCATCGGGTCAGTTGCTGGACTGACGCCATTAGTGTCATTGTAAGGGGTGACAGTCCCCAACAAAGCGGAAGGTGTATCATCGGAAGCAGAGTATACTCTGCGCATCAATGTTTTTCTTGCTGGGACGGCCGCAGTGCTTGCGGAAGTGTCCAAAGGGAAAGAAAAGTTCATCTCAACTACCGTATTACATGACTGCAAGGAGGAGGGAAGTTGCTTATTCACAGAGACAGCTGGCTCGAAATCATGAAAATAATGGTCAATCAGGTTGGCTGATGGAATGTGTCGAGATATTGTACTATCTCCGTGGATCGGATTTTGTACCAAGAGGTTTCTAAACGTCTTTTTCTCAAGGGGTGCTTTCGACAGATACCCCTCGTGAAGGACTGCGTTGCAGCTAGCGTTAGGGGGAGACGGTGTGGTCAGTGGAGAAGGCACTGTGGCCTGTGACCATACCTGGTTGGTTTTCCAATCCATCAATGGGAGTAACCGATCCATCAAGTCTGCTCCAAGTAGCAGGGTTACAGTTTCGAGGCTGGTAACATACACAGGGTGAACGAGCGATACGTCCTGGAAGTGTAGTTTCAGCATGACTCTCAATGTGAGAGGCGAGGTAGTCTGAGTGACCCCTCGAAGTTTAGTGTCGCATCGTTCCACTTTTAACCAACGTTTAGTTGGCTTCAAAGTCCTTTTGAGATCATCAAACAATGTTTGAGAGATGAGTGATATTGTCGCACCCGAATCAATTAGCGCAGGACAAGCTAAGCAGTCCTCCAGGACTGTTTCCAGGTATGGCCGTTTAGATTCGTGGTTAGTGGACATATTCCCCACAAAGTGGAGTGGTCGTTCGCAACGACGTGATGTGCCATGTCTGTTCAAGATGGAAGCAGATTGACTTTTCTGATTTTGAGTGGGCTTGGCTTTAACGAAGCGTTTGACCTTTTTCTTCGCAACTTTTGTATCAGAGTCTATAGACAGAGCCCGGGGGCTTGTTTCTTGATCAAGCGGGCCCTGGATAGGGTCTTGAATGAGAGCGGGAAAAATTTGAACTTTAACGTCCATGCTATGGGTATTAATTCCTGCGGACCTGGTGTCCGGTAATTCCCCGTCTAGTCCTTGTGACTTATCTTTTACCCTTTTCTCAAATTGTTCTCGCTTAAGTTCTTCCCGTAGTGGGACTTCTGGAGAACATTGGTCTACGTTTTGGTCGTCCTTCAACCCTTTGTTACCCTTGTGCTCTGACACTTTTTGTGGGTTGGGTGCAGGAACGTAGCGAACGGGTCGATTGTAGCGGTAGTCTTGTTGATGGCTACGTACTTTACAGTTATTTCGACCGCGGAGGTTATTGGAATCATGGTTTCGTGGTAGAAACTGTTGTTGTGCGTCATCTCTAGACGCTCCAATACCTGATAATGCACCCTCTAACTGGAGTGAGTGCTCCTGGTTAAACTTCAAAACTGAGTGGTCAGGGCTCTTAGCGTTGTGAGCTTTTGATGCCTCAAAAGCTGTGCTTGCAAGCTTTCTGAGTTGTAAGATAGGCAAGCCAACGTGGGCTGCCGGGCCCAAGTAGGTAATGAAGGTGGGATACATGTTCGACAGAAACATTTGTTTGAATGGTAACAGCTCTTCCATTCCTGTTTCTGTGAGTAGGCCAAAGTAAGCTGAACGAAGCCTATGATAGAAAGCATGTGGGTGTTCGTTCCGAGCTTGTTTGACGGTGTTAGCCAGTGAGCTATCGTGTTTGCGAGTCGCAGAACCACTGAATTCTAATTTCAAAGCTGTGGCAAGTTTAGCATAGTCATTTAGCACGTGTTGCTGTTGTAGACGAATGAACCTCGTCACGTGTCTATTCGACGTTCGCTTCAACAGGTAAACCCTGTCAGAACCCGTAGCGTTCGGGTAGCCACCCAACGCGTCCTCTATGTCAGCTAGGAACGTCTCAGTATCGTTTGGCTGACCTGGAACGGGGTCAAAGGTGGGGAAATTCTTGACGAGTTTGTCAAGGTATTCTGCGCCAAGCGGGCGGAGAGGGTTGGCTTCATCCTGTGGAGAAATTGGGGCCGAAAGGCCAAGAGAAGAAGCCAAGCCTTCTTGTTGTTGGCCAAGAGGCGCCATATTACTCAGTGCCGAAGGGCCAAGAGGAGAAGACTGAGGGACACATGAGGGAGGCAAGGTCTGAAACCTATTGTCTTCACTCCTGTGAGTACAGGGCTCCGGTTGCTTGGATGGGAAGTCGCGCTGTAGAGCGTGACCATTCTGGATTTCCTCCCGATGGTACCTAAGGGTGGAATTCTGCTGCATTGCAGAGTCCACTTGAGCGCTTAGAGTACTGATTTTGGACACGTTAGTGTCACACCTGCTCCTTTCGGTCTCAAACTTATCTGTCATGGTTTGCAGATAGAGGTCTTGAGTACGGAGCGAGAGATTCAGTGATGAGATTTCCTCTGCTTGCTTAGAAATCAATATTTCCAACCTCATCACCTGAGTTCTCTCATCATTCATTTGGTCAGCGACTTCAATAAGTTCTGCTGATTTATCATCCAACTTTGTCATTGTGTTCATTAACTGATCGTCTTTGGTCTGCAGCGCTTTGAGGAGCACCGTGTTATTTTGAGTAACATTCAACAAAACAGCATGCATGTTGTCAAGTTGAGCGCTCCTGTTTGTAGATAACTCTTCAGATTTATCTAGTTTGGCGTGGACATCATTGTATTTAGTTTTGGCTAAATCGAGTTGTTCCTGTAGCATATGATTTTGTTCCTGTAGAAAACGATTTTGTTGAAGAGCTTGTGCTTGTTCATCGTCATATGTTTTTGCAATTACATTTAATTGTTCAGTTTTCGAACGCAGTTCCATAGCTAGCAGAATTTTTCCCTTTTCTGCATTTGTGATTGGTTTCCCGGTTCTCTCCACCTGTCCCTTTATGTCTACCGTTACCTGCTCGTGCTTCAGCTGTGCACTGCGGTATTGGACAGATGGCAATCTCGGATGGCAAGACATCAGAGCTAGACTGGAGAGAACCTTTACGAGGCCTGCGCCCGATGGTTGATTTTGGAAAACATTGTTGTCTGCTTTTCCACTAATGGCATAATTAGGGTTGTTATCGCTGCTGAGGTCAGAGATCAATCCATTTACGGGTGGAGGTTCACTAATTAGCGGGCGAGTGGGAACCACCCCCTCTGGTAGCTTGCACATTATTAGAACATTTGAAAGGAAAAAATTGTTTTTCCTAATTTTCCAAAATTTGGTTTTGGAATGTGGAAAACTGCAAAGACGATTTTAATCTATTTATAGACGTTAATGAACCATCAGTAGTGTACAGTACTGTGGAAGTTGGACGTGAATTAATTTGCAAAAGCAAATTGAATTAATCAATGCCAATGATTAGTCCTACCTGGGTAGGCTATCTGGGTATTAAACTTGAATTACCTGAGAGGTTGCTTCATCCAGGTTAACATGCAAAGTTTAAGTTGTCTCATTTAATTGGAAGGACCTAGAAAGGTATGTTCGACAATTTAACTAAATAAATTGAATGAGACGATAATCCATACAATCTCCATTGATTGGATATCATAAGTGTAAACCGTAGTTCAAATGTTGGGACCCTTCACCACTATACTTTCCCTTAATGGGTTTTACTGATTAATCTATTTATGATATATCAAACCTGTATAGGCTATCTGGGAATTAACTTTCAATTAACCTGAGAGCATTGCTTCATCTAAGTTAAGTTTGGAAAAAGTTAATCATGTCTCATTGTAGACGCCCAATCAATTTTGGATATTATTTGAAAGATCCACTTGAAAAGGTAAATCTGGCAATTTCACTTGTTAGTTAAATTGAATGAGACATGCTCCACGTTTGAATTTCCCCTAGAGATGTACTGGCAATTCTTCACCACCAGGGTGCAGAATGCTGAAATGTAACCTGTTATGGCTAGGGGGCAGTATTTTCACGGCTGGATAAAAAACGTGCCCGATTTAATCTGGTTACCACTCCTACCCAGTAACTAGAATATGCATATACTTATTACATATGGATAGAAAACACCCTAAAGTTTCTAAAACTGTTTAAATGGTGTCTGTGAGTATAACAGAACTCATTTGGCAGGCAAAAACCTGACAAGGTTTCAGGCAGGAAGTGGCCGGTCTGACAAGGTGTCGTTCTTCTTGTCTCTGTTTATTGAAGAGTGAGGATCTTAGCTGTCCCGTGACACTTCCTACGGCTGCCATAGGGTCTCAGAAGGCGGTAAAAAGCTGAATCGTGGCTTTGCAGGCTCTGGCTGAAACAAAGTAGCGTGTTTGGGTAGTGGCTGGTTACAGTACTGTGAGACTCAGGCGCGTGCCCGCGTCGACCGAATGCTTTGTTTTCTTTCCTCTGTTTAGCTAAAAGGAGATTCCCGGTCAGAATATTATCGCTTTTTTACGAGAAAAATGGCATAAAAATGGATTTTAAACAGCGGTTGACATGCTTCGAAGTACGGTAATGGAATATTTAGAATTCTTTTGTCACGAATTGCGCCACGCGCGCGACCCTGATTTACCATTTCAGATAGTGTCTGGGACGCACGAACAAAACGCCGCTATTCGGATATAATGATGGATTATTTTGGACCAAACCAACATTTGTTATTGAAGTAGCAGTCCTGGGAGTGCATTCTGACGAAGACAACAAAAGGTAATGAAACTTTTATAATAGTAAAGCTGATATTGGTGAGTGCTAAACTTGCCGGTGTCTAAATAGCTAGCCCGTGATGCCTGGGCTATGTACTTAGAATATTGCAAAATGTGCTTTCACCAAAAAGCTATTTTAAAATCGGACATATCGAGTGCATAGAGGAGGTCTGTATCTATAATTCTTAAAATAATTGTTATGCTTTTTGTGAACGTTTATCGTGAGTAATTTAGTAAAATGTTAGCGAATTCCCCGGAAGTTTGCGGGGACCTTTGTACTTCCGTTTAACCTCTTACATCTAGACGTTCCGCTAGCGGAACACCTGCTCCATTATCCAATGATGGGCGTGGCGCGAAATACAAACTCCTCTAAAATACAAAAACGTCCATTTTTCAAACATATGACTATTTCACAGCATTTTAAAGATAAGACTCTCCTTTATCTAACCACACTGTCCGATTTCAGAAAGGCTTTACAACGAAAGCAAAACATTAGATTATGTCAGCAGAGTACCCAGCCAGAAATAATCAGACACCCATTTTTCAAGCTAGCATATAATGTCACATAAACCCAAACCACAGCTAAATGCAGCACTAACCTTTGATGATCTTCATCAGATGACAATCTTAGGACATTATGTTATACAATACATGCATGTTTTGTTCAATCAAGTTCATATTTATATAAAAAAACAGCTTTTCACATTAGCATGTGACGTTCAGAACTAGCATACCCCCCGCAAACTTCCGGTGAATTTACTAAATTACTCACGATAAACGTTCACAAAAAACATAACAATTATTTTAAGAATTATAGATACAGAACTCTTCTATGCACTCGCTATGTCCGATTTTAAAATAGCTTTTCGGTGAAAGAACATATTCTAACCTCTATGGGCTAGGTGTGACGCAGGCGTCCCACCCGTGGTGCACTCCATCAACAGCAGGTGCATTTCAAGAGCGGCAAATTTGAATGCAAATAAATGTCAAAATTCAAATTTTTCAAACATACAACTATTTTACACCCTTTGAAAGATAAACATCTCCTTAATCTAACCACGTTTTACGATTTCAAAAAGGTTTTACGGCGAAAGCATAAATTTAGAGTATGTTAGGACAGTACATTTACAAGAGTTGTGTGTAATGTTTTGTCAATTCAAAGACAGGGTCACCAAAACCATAAAACCAGCTAAAATGATGCACTAACCTTTTACAATCTCCATCAGATGACACTCCTAGGACATTATGTTAGACAATGCATGCATTTTTAGTTCTATCAAGTTCATATTTATATCCAAAAACAGCGTTTTACTATGGCATTGATGTTGAGGAAATCGTTTCCCTCCAATAACCGGCAGTCAAGTCAGCATCACAAATTAAATAATTACAATTAGAAAACATTGGTAAAATATTATATTGTCATTTAAAGAATTATAGATTTACATCTCTTGAACGCAATCAACTTGCCAGATTTAAAAATAACCTTACTGGGAAATCACACTTTGCAATAATCTGAGCACTGCGCCCAGAAAAATACGCGTTGCGATACAGACTAGTCGTCATGTTGGGGAGATCTAAAATCGAAAATACTATGTAAATAATCCATTACCTTTGATTCTCTTCATCAGATGTCACTTCCAGGTATCACAGGTCCATAACGAATGTAGTTTTGTTCAAAAAAGCTCATAATTTATGTCCAAAAATCTCCGTCTTGTTAGCACATGATCTAAGCCCGCCGGACTTCACTTCATGAACGAGGGGAAAAAATATATTTACGTTCGTTCAAACATGTCAAACGTTGTATAGCATAAATCATTAGGGCCTTTTTTAACCAGAACATGAATAATATTCAAGGTGGACGAATGCATACTCTTTTATAACGTATTGGAACGAGGCTACCCAACATGAACTCGCGCGCCAGGTGTCTAATGGGCCATCATCGTTCCATGGCTCTTGTTCGGTCAGATCTCCCTCCAGAAGACTCAAAACACTTTGTAAAGGCTGGTGACATCTAGTGGAAGCAATAGGAAGTGCCAAAATATTCCTCAGCCCCTGTGTTTTTCAATGGCATAGGTTTAAAGGTAATACAACACATCAGGTATCCACTTCCTGTCAGAAAATGTCTCAGGGTTTTGCCTGCCAAATGAGTTCTGTTATACTCACAGACACCATTCAAACAGTTTTAGAAACTTTAGAGTGTTTTCTATCCATATATAATAAGTATATGCATATTCTAGTTACTGGGTAGGATTAGTAACCAGATTAAATCGGGTAAAAAAAATTTATCCAGCCGTGCAAATACTGCCCCCTAGCCCTAACAGGCTAAGTAGATAGCCCGGTATCACAGGGCTAGCTATTTAGACACCCACCAAGTTTAGCCCTCACCAAAGTCAGATTTACTATAAGAAAAATGTTATTACCTTTGCTGTTCTTCGTCAGAATGCACTCCCAGGACTTCTACTTCAATAACAAATGTTGGTTTGGTTCAAAATAATCCATAGTTATATCCAAATAGCGGCGTTTTGTTCGTGCGTTCAAGACACTATCCGAAAGGGTAAAGAAGGGTGACGCGCCCGACGCGTTTCGTGACAAATAAATTCTAAATATTCCATTACCGTACTTCGAAGCATGTCAACCGCTGTTTAAAATCAATTTCTATGCCATTTTTCTCGTAAAAAAGCAATAATATTCAGACCGGGAATTTGTGTTTTAGTACAAAGAGAGAGAAAATAAAAACATGGGGTCACCTCGTGCACGCGCCTCAGTCTCATTGTCCTCTGATAGACCACTTACCAAAGGCGCTAATGTTTTTCAGCCAGGGGCTGGAATTACATCATTCAGCTTTTTCCCGGGTTCTGAGAGCCTATAGGAGCCGTAGGAAGTGTCATGTTACAGCAAAGATCCTCAGTTTTCAATAAAGAGAGTCAAGAAGAACAAGAACTTGTCAGACAGGCCACTTCCTGTAAGGAATCTTCTCAGGTTTTTGCCTGCCATATAACTTCTGTTATACTCACAGACACCATTCAAACAGTTTTAGAAACTTTAGGGTGTTTTCTATCCAAAGCCAATAATTATATGCATATTCTAGTTTCTGGGCAGTAGTAATAACCAGATTAAATCGGTACGTTTTTTATCCGGCCGTGTAAATACTGCCCCCTAGCCCTAACAGGTTAAAGTTAACTGCACTTCAGATTGCAGCCCAAATAAATGCTTGACAGAGTTCAAGTAACAGACACATCTCAACATCAACTGTTCAGAGGAGACTGCGTGAATCAGGCAATGGACATTAGACCAGTCTGATGAGTCCAAATTTGAGATTTTTGGTTCCAACCGCTATGTCTTTGTGAGATGCAGAGTAGGTGAACGAATGATCTCCGCATGTGTGGTTCCCACCGTGAAGCATGGAGGTGGTGTAATGGTGTGGGGATACTTTGCTGGTGACACTGTCAGTGATTTATTTAGAATGTATGGCACACTTAACCAGCATGGCTACCACAGCATTCTGCAGCAATACGCCATCCCATTTGGTTTGCGCTTAGTGGGACTATTGTTTGTCTTTCAACAGGACAATGACCCAAAACACACCTCCAGGCTGTGTAAGGGCTTTAGCATGATATCCATGTTAAAGCTACCTTACACTCTTAGAAAAAAAGGTGCTATTTGGAACCTAAAATGATTCTTCGGCTGCCCCCATAGTAGAGAAGCAAGATGGCGCAGACAGAGAGGGTCGCCTCTCTTCTAGTCCTCAGGAAACTATGCAGTTTTTTTGTATTATTTCTTACATTGCTAGGCCAGAAAATCTTAAGTGTTATTACATACAGCCAGGACGAACTATTGGATATCAGAGCGACATCAACTTTTTTTTATTTAACCTTTATTTAACTAGGCTAAATTTTACAATGACGGCTCTACATGAAATCCAAAGTGGTTCTACCTGGAACCAAAAAGGGTTCTGCTATGGGGACAGCAGAAGAACCCTTTTGGAACCCTATTTTCTAATAGTGTAGAGGAGAGAGGGAAAAGGGCAAGGAAAATGTGAGGGTGTGTGTGTGTGTGTGTGTGTGTGTGTGTGTGTGTGTGTGTGTGTGTGTGTGTGTGTGTGTGTGTGTGTGTGTGTGTGTGTGTGTGTGTGTGTGTGTGTGTGTGTGTGTGTGTGTAGTGTTCCATGTTCCATTACCCTGCTGTGATTTAGTCGGGCTCAGGTAATGGCTGGCTCTTACGAGGTCAACACAGGGCCAGCAGAGAGAGAGAAAGAGGGAGAGAAAAAGGGGTTGGACAGAGAGAGAGGTGAGTATGGGATTGAGAGAAGGAAAGAGAGAAAAAAATGTAAAGAAAGAGATGGGTATGAGGGGGAATGACAGAGAGAGAAGGGGAGAGAGAAAACAGAGAAAGAAAGAAAGAAAGAAAGAAAGAAAGAAAGAAAGAAAGAAAGAAAGAAAGAAAGAAAGAAAGAAAGAAAGAAGTGGGTATAGGGGTGGGGGCAGCCCCTGCTCCAACCCAGCCCTGACGGACACGTTGTCGTGTGGACGGGTGGACGGGGTTTGAATGTGTAGCCAGTCTGTTTTGTTTCTGTGACAGCTTAGATCAGCTGCCACTCCAGAGTTCTGACTAGCGTGGAGCCACCTGTCCACTCCTATCTAGGGCTGTTGTGGTGAAAGTATTACCGTCACTCCAGCAGTCATGAGTGATGACCGAAGTCAAATTCCACGTGACCATTGAGTCACATTAATCTCCTACTATGCTGTACATGAATGGCGCTGATGTGTTTGTAGTACCCAAGTCGTTAACGACCGTCAGGTCGCTAATGGCCTGGTACTCAGTGCTCTATTGTCCCTCTAATCACTCTGACAGCAATGCAAATGCAATAAAAATTACATCAAACACTTACAGTTGCTTGCAAAAGTATTCACCCCCCTTGGCATTTTTCCTATTTTGTTGCCTTTCAACCTGGAATTAAAATAGATTTTTGGGGGGTTTGTATCGTTTGATTTACACAACATGCATACCACTTTGAAGATTCAAAATGTTTTTTTTATTGTGAAACAAACAAGAAACAAGAATACAAAAAAAATGAAAACTTAAGTGTGCATAACTATTCACCCCCCCCAAAGTCAATACTTTGTAGAGCCAACTTTTGCAGCAATTACAGCCTCAAGTCTCTTGGGGTATGTCTCTATAAGATTGGCACATCTAGCCACTGGGATTTTTGCCCATTCTTCAAGGCAAAACTGCTCCAGCTCTTTCAAGTTGGATGGGTTCCGCTGGTTTTGGTGAACACCAAACGTGTTTGCTTATTTTTTTTCTTTAAGCAATGGCTTTTTTTCTGGCCACTCTTCCGTAAAGCCCAGCTCTGTGGAGTGTACGGCTTAAAGTGGCCCTATGGACAGATACTCCAATCTCCGCTTTAGAGCTCCTTCAGGGTTATCTTTAGTTTCTTTGTTGCCTCTCTGATTAATGCCCTCCTTGTCTGGTCCTTGAGTTTTGGTGGGCTGCCCTCTCTTGGCAGGTTTGTTGTGGTGCTGTAATCTTTCCACTTTTTTTATAATGGATTTAATTGTGCTCCGTGGGATGTACAAAGTTTCAGATATTTTTTTTATAACCCAACCCTGATCTGTACTTCTCCTCAACTTTGTCCCTGACTTGTTTGGAGAGCTCCTTGGTCTTCATGGTGCTGCTTGCTGGTGGTGCCCCTTGCTTAGTGGTGTTGCAGACTCTGGGGCCTTTCAGCACTGGTTATATATACTGAGATCATGTGACAGATCATTTGACACATAGATTGCACACAGGTGGACTTTATTTAACTAATTATGTGACTTTAGGGGCTTCATAGCAAAGGGGGTTAATACATATGCACACACCACTTTCCCGTTTTCTTTTTAGGATTTTTTTAAACAGGTGATTTTCATTTCACTTCACCAATTCTGACTATTTTGTGTATGTCCATTACATGAAATAAAAATAAAAATCTATTTAAATTACAGGTTGTAATGCAACAAAATAGAACAATTTTAAATATATTTCAATTACAGGTTGTAATGCAACAAAATAGGAAAAATGCATCTCACTGTGATCAACCAATTTAAAGAAAGTTCAACAACAGGTTGAAACTGAGTGGGGAACATGGTCGTTGTGGGTCTTGTTTCAAAACCAAACACATCAAAATGGACAGCCCTTTCTAAGGTGATATTAATTCAAAGCATTTAAGACGTTGCACGTAGAACACCCATACACATATTAGAGCTTATGCATAGGCCTATGAGCCCAAGCCCCCAAAAAAGCCTGAATTAAAACAATGATTGTGCCGTTATACAATACATAGCCGAAAAACCAACCCCATCTTATGCATAGCAGAAACACACTTTTGTAGGCTACATAATTGGTCTAGCCTATACTCCAAAATTAAAGAACCTCTAGTAATCGCCTTTGAGTGTGGACTGTATTATTAACAGAAAAGGGTAAGAGGGATACCACGTCAGTGGCACAACTGAATGCATTCAACCGAAATGTGTCTTCCTCATTTAATCCAACCCCTCTGAATCAGAGAGGTGTGGTGGGCTGCCTTAATCAACTTCCTTGTCATCAGCACCCGGGAAGCAGTTGTTGTGGGTTAACTGCCTTGCTCAAGGACAGAATGGCAGATTTTACCTCCTTACCGGCTCAGGGATTCAAACCAGCGACGTTTCAGTTACTGGCCCAATGCTCTTAACCTCTAGGTTACCTGCATACTGTAACGGCTGTTGAATGGAGTAGACCAAGGTGCAGCGTGGTTAGTGCTCATCATGAAATTTAATGGAAAATGACAACACTTTACAACTAAACAAAAGACAACAGCCAAACAGTTCTGTCAGGTAACAAATGACTAAACAGAAAATAACCACCCACAAAACCCAAAGGAAAACAGGCTGCCTAAGTATGGCTCCCAATCAGCAACAATGATATACAGCTGTCCCTGATTGATAGCCATACCCGGCAGAAACAAAGAAATACCAAACATAGAAAAAAGGACGTAGAATGCCCACCCCAACTCACGCCCTGACCAACCAAAATAGAAACATTAAAGGATCTCTAAGGTCAGGGCGTGACACATACTGGATGGAATGGTTACCTTATGCTATGCTCCATACTTTCTATCCATGAGCCTGGGATAGAACGTAGGCCTATTTGTATTTGATTTTGGTAATTAATAGGCAGTTCTATTTCTTGATGCAGAAACAGCTTTTGATAGACTAGAATGGTCATATCTTTGGTCAGTTTTGGAAACATATGGGACTTGGCTCCAATTTCATTAATATGGGTGGCCCTCTCTTGGCAATGTATCTCAATCACTTGCAGATGCTTTGAAGATCATAGACAATTCAGCTCCATTTCATGTTATACTATAAATCTAACCAAATATGCCCTACTGGCTAGAAGGCCAGCATACCGGAGTCGCCTCTTCACTGTTATCGTTGAGACTGGTGTTTTGCGGGTACTATTTAATGAAGCTGCCAGTTGAGGACTTGTAAGGCATTTGTTTCTCAAACTAGACACTTTAACCTCTTACATCTACACGTTCCGCTAGCGGAACACCTGCTCCAATATCCAATGATAGGCGTGGCGCGAATGACAAATTCCTCAAAAATACAAAAACTTCAATTTTTCAAACATATGACTATTTCACAGCATTTTAAAGACAAGACTCTCCTTTATCTAACCACACTGTCCGATTTCAAAAAGGCTTTACAGCAAAAGCAAAACATTAGATTATGTCAGCAGAGTACCCAGCCAGAAATAATCAGACACCCATTTTTCAAGCTAGCATATAATGTCACAAAAACCCAGAAGACAGCTAAATGCAGCACTAACCTTTGATGATCTTCATCAGATGACACACCTAGGACATTATGTTATACAATACATGCATGTTTTGTTCAATCAAGTTCATATTTATATCAAAAAACAGCTTTTTACATTAGCATGTGACATTCAGAACTAGCATACCCCCCGCAAACTTCCGGGGAATTTACTAACAATTTACTAAATTACTCACGATAAACGTTCACAAAAAGCATAACAATTATTTAAAGAATTATAGATACAGAACTCCTCTATGCACTCGATATGTCCGATTTTAAAATAGCTTTTTGGTGAAAGCACATTTTGCAATATTCTAAGTACATAGCCCAACAATCACGGGCTAGCTATTTAGACACCCGGCAAGTTTAGCCTTCACCAAAATCAGATTTACTATAACAAAAATGTTATTACCTTTGTTGTCTTCGTCAGAATGCACTCCCAGGACTGCTACTTCAATAACAAATGTTGGTTTGGTCCCAAATAATCCATCGTTATATCCGAATAGTGGCGTTTTGTTCGTGCGTTCCAGAAACTATCCGAAATGGTAAATCAGGGTCGCGTGCATGGCGCAATTCGTGACAAAAAAATTCGAAATATTCCATTACCGTACTTCGAAGCATGTCAACCGCTGTTTAAATTACATTTTCATGCAATTTATCTCGTAAAAAAGCGATAATATTCCGACCGGGAATCTCCTTTTCGGCAAACAGAGGAAAAATCACAAAGACGGGGGAGACCAGTGCACGCGCCTAAGCCCACAGTCCCTTGATCGGCCACTTGAGAAAGGCGATAATGTGTTTCAGCCTGGGGTTGGGATGACGACATTCTGTTTTTTCCCGGGCTCCGAGAGCCTATGGAAGACGTAGGAAGTGTCACGTTAGAGCAGAGATCCTTTGTAATTGAATGAGATGGCAAAGAAGTTCAAGAAATGGTCAGACAGGCCACTTCCTGTAAAGGAATCTCTCAGGTTTTGACCTGCCATTTGAGTTCTGTTATACTCACAGACACCATTCAAACAGTTTTAGAAACTTTGGAGTGTTTTCTATCCAAAGCCAATAATTATATGCATATTCTAGTTACTGGGCAGGAGTAGTAACCAGATTAATTCGGGTACGTTTTTTATCCAGCCGTGAAAATACTGCCCCCTAGCCATAACAGGTTAATGTATTTGTCCTCTTGCTCAATTGTGCACCGGGGCCTCCTCTTTCTATTCTGGCTAGAGACAGTTTGCACTGTTCTGTGAATGGCGTAGTATACATCGTTGTTCGATATCTTCAGTTTCTTGGCAATTTCTCTCATGGAATAGCCTTCATTTCTCAGAACAAGAATAGACTGATGAGTTTCAGAAGAAAGGTCTTTGTTTCCAGCCATTTTGAGCCTGTAATCAAACCCACAAATGCTGATGCTCCAGATGCTTAACTAGTCTAAAGAAGGCTAGTTTTTTTGCTTCTTTAACCCCGGGACGGACATCCAGCGAAAAATCCTATAGCCATTAGCATAACGAAATTTAATATTTTATTTTTTCAAATATAGGACTGTCTCATATCGTTTTATAGATACACCTCTCCTGAATCGACCCACGTTGTCCGATTTCAAAAAGGCTTTACAGCAAAAGCAAAACATTAGATTATGTTAGAGGAGTATATCGTAAAAGTAGCCACATAGCCATTTCCGACCAACCACATGCATCACAAATAACCAAAAAACAGCTAAATGCAGCACTAACCTTTTACAAACTTCATCAGATGACACACCTAGGACATCATGTTACACAATGCATGCATTCTTTTGTTCGATAAAGTTCATATTTATATATAAAAACAGCATTTTACATCGGCACGTAACGTTGACTAACTATTTTCCCTCAAATGCATCCGGTGAAACAGTGCTACAATTTACTCAATTACTATTCGAAAACATTTTTAAAATGTAATATTGTCATTCTAAGATTTATAGATGAATATCTCTTGAAAGCACCTGTAATACCAGATTTAAAAATAACTTTACTGGGTAATCACACTTTGCGATAAAAGGGGATGCGATGCTCAGAAAATTACCTAGTAAATACAGGTCTGCGCCATGTTGGAACAATCGCATATCACATCTAGTCTTGTATACTATTGTCAATAATCCCTTACCTTTGGTTGTCTTCATCAGAAAGCACTTCCAGGAATCCCAGGTCCACAACAAATGTATTTTCGTTCGAAAAAGTTCATCCTTTATGTTCCATTAGCTTGTTCTTGTTAGCGCGTCTGAAGGCTGATCCAAATGCCCCGTCGGCCACGGGACAGCTATTTCGACAAAATGCATTTTTTTCCCATTTAGGTTCGTTCAAACATGTCAAACGTTGTATAACATAAATCTTCAGGGCCTGTTTCAACAAGAGAGCCAATAAGATTCGAGGGGGACGATTGTATTGTGTTTCAAAATGTTTCGAAAGGGGAGGGTAGACAGGGTCGCCGGCGTCATAATGGTGATGGCCCTCCTCATGTGACCAATTTCAACAGCGTCTCATTCATTCAGTTTCCACAGTAGAAGGCTCAAATCACTTTGTAAAGACTGGGGACATCTAGTGGAAGCAATAGGAAGTGCTCAATGAACCATAGCTCACGGTGTGATTAATAGGCAAAGATGTGAAGTTGAGTCCACAAATCAGAATTCCACATCCTGTTACGATCGGTCTCGGGGTTTTGACTGCCATATGAGTTCTGTTATACTCACAGACACCATTCAAACAGTTTTAGAAACTTTAGGGTGTTTTCTATCCACAAGTATTAATTATATGCATATCCTAGCTTCTGAGTTTGAGTAGGAGGCCGTTTAAAATGGGCACGAATTTTTTTCAAAAATCGCTTTAGCGCTCCCTATCCTAGGGGAATGCCAAGAGGTTAATCAGGACAAATGTTTTCAGCTATGCTAACATAATTGCAAAAGGGTTTTCTAATGATCAATTAGCCTTTTAAAATGATAAACTTGGATTAGCTAACACAACGTGCCATTGGAACACAGGAGTGATGGTTGCTGATAATGGGCCTCTGTACGCCTATGTAGATATTCCATAAAAAATCTGCCGTTTCCAGCTACAATAGTCATTTACAACATTAACAATGTCTACACTGTATTTCTGATCAATTTGATGTTATTTTAATGGACAGAAAATGTGCTTTTCTTTCAAAAACAAGGACATTTCTAAGTGACCCCAAACTTGTGAACCAGGTTTTCCTCCAAGATTTTGCTTCTGCTTAGCACTATTCCATTCATTTTTATCTTAAAAACTCCCTAGTTTGTGGGTGAGTGATGAGTGGTATTTAGTGTTGGATTTTCCCCAAGCATAACACTTTTTTATTCAGAACATAAAGTTCATTTCTTTGCCATATTATTTGCAGTTTTACTTTAGTGCATTATTGCAAGCAGAATGCATGTTTTGGAATATGTGTATTCTTTACTGGCCTCCTTCTTTTCACTCTGTCATTTAGGTTAGTATTGTGGAGTAACTACAATGTTGTTGCTCCATCCTCAGTTTTCCTGTGTCACAGAGATGAAATCTGTGTTTCAAATTCATTGCTCAACTGAGGGACCTTACAAATAATTCTATGTGCGGGTACAGAGATGACGTCGTCGTTCAAAACCATGTTAACGACTTTTATTGCACACAGAGTGAGTCCATGCAGCTTTTTATGTGACTTGTTAAAAATCTCTTAAGGATTGGACCCTTTTTTTAAAAATTCTCCTAAAATGACATACCCAAATCTAACTGCCTGTAGCTCAGGACCTGAAGCAAGGATATGCATATTCTTGATACCATTTGAAAGGAAACGCTTTGAAGCTTGTGGAAATGTGAACTTAATGTAGGAGAATATAACAAATGATATCTGGTAAAAGATAATACAATCATCTTTGATATGCAAGATAAAGTTCAATATATGCCTTAGGAATCTAGGAGCAATTTGGATTTTGGCCACTAGATGGCAGCAGTGTATGTGCCCGTTTTAGACTGATCCAATGAACCATTGCATTTCTGTTCAAAATGTTGACTGGCCAAATTGGTTGACTGCCTAATTGGTTTACTAATACATGTTCAAGTTCATAGCTGTGCACTTTCTCAAACAATAGCATGGTATTATTTTACTGTAATAGCTACTGTACATTGGACAGTGCAGTTAGATTAACAAGAATTTAACCTCTATGGGCTAGGTGGGACGCAAGCGTCCCACCCATGGTGCACTCCATCAACAGCAGGTGCATTTCAAGAGCGGCAAATTTGAATCCAAATAAATGTCAAAATTCAAATTTTTCAAACATACAACTATTTTACACCCTTTGAAAGATAAACATCTCCTTAATCTAACCACGTTTTACGATTTCAAAAAGGTTTTACGGCGAAAGCATAAATTTAGAGTATGTTAGGACAGTACATTTACAAGAGTTGTGTGTAATGTTTTGTCAATTCAAAGACAGGGTCACCAAAACCATAAAACCAGCTAAAATGATGCACTAACCTTTTACAATCTCCATCAGATGACACTCCTAGGACATTATGTTAGACAATGCATGCATTTTTAGTTCTATCAAGTTCATATTTATATCCAAAAACAGCGTTTTACTATGGCATTGATGTTGAGGAAATCGTTTCCCTCCAATAACCGGCAGTCAAGTCAGCACCACAAATTAAATAATTAAAATTAGAAAACATTGGTAAAATATTATATTGTCATTTAAAGAATTATAGATTTACATCTCTTGAACGCAATCAACTTGCCAGATTTAAAAATAACCTTACTGGGAAATCACACTTTGCAATAATCTGAGCACTGCGCCCAGAAAAATACGCGTTGCGATACAGACTAGCCGTCATGTTGGGGAGATCTAAAATCGAAAATACTATGTAAATAATCCATTACCTTTGATTCTCTTCATCAGATGTCACTTCCAGGTATCACAGGTCCATAACGAATGTAGTTTTGTTCAAAAAAGCTCATCATTTATGTCCAAAAATCTCCGTCTTGTTAGCACATGATCTAAGCCCGACGGACTTCACTTCATGAACGAGGGGAAAAAATATATTTACGTTCGTTCAAACATGTCAAAGGTTGTATAGCATAAATCATTAGGGCCTTTTTTAACCAGAACATGAATAATATTCAAGGTGGACGAATGCATTCTCTTTTATAACGTATTGGAACGAGGGTACCCAACATGAACTCGCGCGCCAGGTGTCTAATGGGCCATCATCGTTCCATGGCTCTTGTTCGGTCAGATCTCCCTCCAGAAGACTCAAAACACTTTGTAAAGGCTGGTGACATCTAGTGGAAGCAATAGGAAGTGCCAAAATATTCCTCAGCCCCTGTGTTTTTCAATGGCATAGGTTTAAAGGTAATACAACACATCAGGTATCCACTTCCTGTCAGAAAATGTCTCAGGGTTTTGCCTGCCAAATGAGTTCTGTTATACTCACAGACACCATTCAAACAGTTTTAGAAACTTTAGGGTGTTTTCTATCCATATATAATAAGTATATGCATATTCTAGTTACTGGGTAGGATTAGTAACCAGATTAAATCGGGTACATTTTTTTATCCAGCCGTGCAAATACTGCCCCCTAGCCCTAACAGTTTAAGCTTTCTGCCCATATCAGATATATGTCCTGGGAAATGTTCTTGTTACTTACAACCTCATGCTAATCACATTAGCCTATGTTAGCTCAACCATCCCGTGGGGGGACACCGATCCTGAACTGATTTAGACTGATTTAGGCTTGCCATACTAAAGGGGTTGAATGGTTCATTGGTTCATTTAGATAAAACAAATTATTAATTTGTAAAGATGTCTATAGTTGGATTTCTTATAAGCTTCTGGGTTAGAGTCCCGCTCCTTGAAAGCGGCAGCTCTACAATTTAGCTCAGTTGCCTGTAATGTTGCCATGTTGCCTGTAATCCATGGTTTCTGGTTGGGGCATGTTCGTACGGTCACTGTGGGGACGACGTCATCGATGCACTTATTGATGAAGCCAGTGACTAATGTGGTGTACTCCTCAATGCCATTGGAAAAATCCCGGAAAATATTCCAGTCTGTGCAAGCAAAACAGTCCTGTAGCTTAGCATCTGCTTCATCTGACCACGTTCTTATTGACCGAGTCACTGGTGCTTCCTGCTTTAATTTTTCCTTGTAAGCAGGATTCATGAGGATAAAAGTATGGTCATATTTGCCAAATGGAGGGCGAGGGAGAGTTTTGCACACGTCTCTGTGTGTGGAGTAAAGGTGGTCTAGAGTTTTTTTCCCTCATTTTTCCCGGCATTTAATATGCCGGTAGAAATGAGGTAAAACGGATTTGAGTTTTCCTGCATTAAAGTCCCCGGCCACTAGGAGCTCTGCCTCTGGATGAGCATATTCCTGTTTGCTTATGGCTGTATACAGCTCATTGGGTGCGGTCTTAGTGCCTGCATCGGTTTGTGGTGGAAGCCAGTGACTGACAGCTACGAAAAATACAGATGAAACCTCTCTTGGCAAATAGTGTGGTCTACAGCTTATCATGAGATACTCTACCTCAGACAGGCAAAACCTTGAGACTTTCTTAGATTATGTGCACCAGCTGTTGTTTACAAATATACATAGACCCTCACCCCTTGTCTTACCAGAGGCCACGGTTCTATCCTGCCGAAAAGGTTTAAAACCCGCCAGCTGTATGGTATTCATGTTGTCGTTCAGCCACGACTCGGTGAAACATAAGATATTAAAAATGTTTGTCCCATTGGTAGGATATATGTGATCATAGTTTGTCTATTTTATTATCGATTGATTGTACATTGGCTAATAGGACCGATGGTAAAGGTAGATTACCCTCATGGCGACAGGTTCTTACAAATCACCCGGACCTTCGTCCTCAATACCTCTGTCTCTTTTTCCTGCGTCCGACTCGTTGAAGAAAAGTATTTCTCCAGTATGGGGTGATTCATTGCTGTCCTGATATCGAGAAGCTTTTTTCGGTCATAAGACACGGTGGCAGAAACATCATGTACAGAATAAGTTACAAATAATGCGAAAAAACATACACAATAGCACAATTGGTTATGGGATCGTAAAACGGCAGCCATCTCCTTCTGTGCCATTCTCTAAATCTAGCATGTAGGACCTGTTTCAAATTATCACTTTTAGGCTCAACATAGCATATTCATATGCGCACTCACTTGGAAATGGGAAAAATATCCTTTCTATTTTATTCAGCCATGTTCAATTATATTATTCTTACAATAAAATCATATAATATCAAATAATGTCATGGGATTTCTAAGCATATCTTGTCTGCTAAATGAACTAGCCTACAGCCTAGGCTGGCATTGGCATGGGACATAGCCAGATAACATAGCCAACAGGCTGACTCAGAACATGCTATTCTGTTCTTCTGAAAAAAAGAATATTCATATGTTTCTTTAGACCTGCCTAAAATAAATAATGGATTTATTATGATGGTGTACAGTATATTAAATGGATTTATGATACTTTTTAAAATGTAGATGTTCCATAGGTGCAAATAAGTGTCTTGTATGTGTGGAGGCCTGGAGATACTAAATGTGTTTATGTTCATTAAAGGTCAATTACTATGAGACCGGCAGTCATTTGTATGACAGTTACCGATTGACCAAATTTCATGACTGCCACAGCCCTACTCCTGTCACTGCTCTTTTAGATCCCCCTCCAACACACACACTGACACACACATTGACACCCGACAAACACTGACACACACACACACACACTCTACCATCTACCCCTGTCTGTCTATCCATGGTGAGACAGTGAAACATGATGAAAAGGAAACGAAAAGCGAGAAAGCAGAGCTTAATTTATTGGTTGGAGGAAGCTGTCTTATCCAAGGAGTGGTCTTGATGGGACTGTGTGTCTTAGTTGGATGCTCCGGCAAGTACACAAGGCCTAAAAATATCTCTTTGTCCTCTCTGGCTGTGTCTGAAAACTTTACAATCCGTCAAATTTGGAAAGTTTTACGTTTTATTGTCACATACAGAAGTACAGAGAAATGTCTTTCTTGCAAGCTCTTTCCCAACAATGCAGTAATCAATATCAGTAGTAAAAATATTATTCTCTATCATAAGTAAAGTAGAACAAAAACACACGAGAAATATAAAATTACAAATAAGTAAGTAAGCTGTAAACCTCCGTCCTTGTAACGGCTGTCTGTAAGAGGGAACCAAGGTGCAGCAGAGGATGTGTTCATCATTAGAATTTTAATACAAAAAAACAAGAGAACACTACAAAATGAACAAAAACGACAGCAAACAGTCCTGTTAGGAAAATACTCTAAACAGAAACAATTACCCACAAAACCCAAAGGAAAAACATGCTCCTTATGTGTGACTCCCAATCAGCACCAACGAGCTTCAGCTGTGCCTGATTGGGAGCCACACACACGGCCCAAAACAAAGAAATACCAAAACATAGAAAAAGGAACATAGAACGCCCACCCAATGTAACACCCTGGCCTAACCAAAATAAAGAACAAAAAACCCCTCTCTATGGCCAGGGCGTTACAGTACCCCCCCCCCCCCAAAGGTGCGGACTCCGGCCGCAAAACCTGACTCTGAAGGGGAGGGTCCGGGTGGGCCTTCTTACGGCGGCGGCTCAGGTGCGGTACGTGGCCTCTGCTCCACCCTTGACGTCGCCCTCTTAGGTGGCGCACCTGGCCGCGCCGAAGGTCTGGTGGGCGACGCTGACTGCGCCCGGCTGGCGGGCGGCGATGGCTGCGCCCGGCTGGCGGGCGACCCTGGTTGCGCCCGGCTGGCGACCGGCGATGGTTGCGCCCGGCTGGCGGGCGACCCTGGTTGCACCCGGCTGGCGGGCGGCGATGGTTGCGCCCGGCTGGCGGGCGACCCTGGTTGCGCCCGGCTGGCGGGCGGCGATGGCTGCGCCCGGCTGGCGGGCGACCCTGGCGGCGCCCGCCTGGCGGGCATCCCTGGCGGCGCCCGGCTGGCGGGCGTCCCTGGCGGCTCCTACGGCACTGACCCAGGATTCACCAGGCTGGGGAGACATGATGGATGCCTGGCCCTGGGCACAGGACTCACCAGGCTGGGGAGACATGACAGAGGCCTGGCCCTAGGCACAGGACTCACCGGGCTGGCGGACGCGTCTGGCCACTCTGGCAGTTCAGGGCAGTCTGGCCACTCTGGCAGTTCAGGGCAGTCTGGCCACTCTGGCAGTTCAGGGCAGTCTGGCCACTCTGGCAGTTCAGGGCAGTCTGGCCACTCTGGCAGTTCAGGGCAGTCTGGCCACTCTGGCAGTTCAGGGCAGTCTGGCCACTCTGGCAGTTCAGGGCAGTCTGGCAGTTCAGGGCAGTCTGGCCGTTCCGGCAGTTCAGGGCAGTCTGGCCGCTCCGGCAGTTCAGGGCAGTCTGGCCGCTCCGGCAGTTCAGGGCAGTCTGGCCGCTCCGGCAGTTCAGGGCAGTCTGGCCGCTCCGGCAGTTCAGGGCAGTCTGGCCGCTCCGGCAGTTCAGGGCAGTCTGGCCGCTCCGGCAGTTCAGGGCAGTCTTACCTCTCTGGCGACTGTTGACTGGCGGGCAGCTCTGACGACTGTTGACTGGCGGGCAGCTCTGACGACTGTTGACTGGCGGGCAGCTCTGACGACTGTTGACTGGCGGGCAGCTCTGACGACTGTTGACTGGCGGGCAGCTCTGACGACTGTTGACTGGCGGGCAGCTCTGGACAGGTGAGACCCACTGGAGGCCTAGTCCTGGGAGGTGGCACAGGACGGACCAGGATGGGGAGACCCACTGGAGGCCTAGTCCTGGGAGGTGGCACAGGATGGACCAGGATGGGGAGACCCACTGGAGGCCTGGTCCTAGGAGGAGGCACAGGATAAACCGGGCTGTGGGGGAGCACTGGAGTTCTGGTACGGACACTCTTTACCCATACTCCAGGCTCCACTTTGGCCCGGCACGGGCGTAGAGCAGGCATTGGGCGAACTGGACCCTCCCAGCGCTCTGGAGACACAGTGCGCAACGCCGGCGCAGGATAACCTGGGCCGAGGAGGCGCACTGGAGACCAGACGCGCTGAGCTGGCACCATCCGCCCTGGCTCGATGCCTGCACTCGCATGGCACTTGCGGGGGGCTGGTATGTAGCGCACCGGGCTTTGAACGCGCACTGGGGACACCGTGCGCTCCACAGCATAACACGGTGTCTTACCAGTACCACGCTGCTTCCGGTAAGCACGGGGAGTTGGCTTAGGTCTACCACCTGACTCCGCCAATCTCCCCGTGTGCCGCCCCCCAAAAAAATTGTGGGGCTGCCTCCCGTGTCCGTTGCGCTCCCTTTCCTCATACCAGCGCCTCTCAGCTCTCGCCGCCTCGATCTCCCACTGCGGGCGGCGATAATCCCCAGCTTGAGCCCATGGTCCTTTCCCGTCCAGGATTTCCTCCCAAGTCCATGACTCCAGATAGCTTCTCTCCTGGTGCCTCTCCTTGTGCTGCTCCTTCCTCTGCTGCTTGGTCCGTTGTTGGTGGGTAATTCTGTAACGGCTGTCTGTAAGAGGGAACCAAGGTGCAGCAGAGGATGTGTTCATCATTAGAATTTTAATACAAAAAAACAAGAGAACACTACAAAATGAACAAAAACGACAGCAAACAGTCCTGTTAGGAAAATACTCTAAACAGAAACAATTACCCACAAAACCCAAAGGAAAAACATGCTCCTTATGTGTGACTCCCAATCAGCACCAACGAGCTTCAGCTGTGCCTGATTGGGAGCCACTCACACGGCCCAAAACAAAGAAATACCAAAACATAGAAAAAGGAACATAGAACGCCCACCCAATGTAACACCCTGGCCTAACCAAAATAAAGAACAAAAAACCCCTCTCTATGGCCAGGGCGTTACAGTCCTTGTTTCCTCCTATTTCTAACCTTCATTTAAAAGCTAATTTTAGGAGAGGATCCAAGGTCCCTCCCCCTGACCAGGGTTAGGGTCAATTCCATTTAAATTCAGTCAATTCAGGAATGCTATGATACATTTTTTTCAGTCTGCTTCCTGAATTGATAGAATTTAAATGGGATTGACCTCAACACTGCCCCGGGCATCCAATTAGCTTTGAGGAGGTGAAGAATTTAGGAAACAAGGACAGTGTAAGCTAGGATTGGACAGCTTGTAACGTTTTAACAAAAAGCCAGTGTATGTTCACAGGAGGCGGTAAGAAGAGATGTGATTGGTTAGTCACATCGTCACTGAGCGGTTGTCATCCCATTCGGGCAGATTAGAAACCAAACCGTACTACTGTCATCCAATCCCCTGTGTCCTCTGCTCACCCCTGAACACATAGAAAAGGAAATACTAGATTGACTAGATTATTTCTATGCCTGTGATAGAAAATAGATGCGCTAATGCACTTATCATTTACAGAAGACAACCTTAAGGCAGTGTTAATATAAACTCAGCAAAAGAATAAACTTCCCTTTTTCAGGACCCTGTCTTTCAAAGATAATTCATAAAAATCCAAATAACTTCACAGATCTTCATTGTAAAGGGTTTAAACACTGTTTCCCATGCTTGTTCAATGAACCTTAAAGAATGAATGAACATGCACCTGTGGAACGGTCGTTAAGATACTAACAGCTTACAGACGGTAGGCAATTAAGGTCACAGTTATGAAAACTTAGGACACTAAAGAGGCCTTTCTACTGACTCTGAAAAACACCAAAAGAAAGATGCCCAGGGTCCCTGCTCATCTGCGTGATTGTGCCTTAGGCATGCTGCAAGGAGGCATGAGGACTGCAGATGTGGACAGGGAAATAAATTGCAATGTCCGTACTGTGAGACGCCTAAGACAGCGCTACAGGGAGACAGGACGGACAGCGGATCGTCCTCGCAGTGGCAGACCACGTGTAACAACACCTGCAGAGGATTGGTACATCCGAACATCACACCTGCGGGAAAGGTACAGGATACAACAACAACTGCCCGAGTTACACCAGGAATGCATAATCCCTCCATCAGTGCTCAGACTGTCCGC
Organism: Salmo salar; assembly: GCF_965601325.2. Lineage (NCBI taxonomy): Eukaryota > Metazoa > Chordata > Actinopteri > Salmoniformes > Salmonidae > Salmo > Salmo salar. Next base: position 3,330,193 of record NC_138308.1, on the reverse strand, counting down.
AATAGGCTGAGAAAGGCTGGACTGAGGGCTTGTAGGCCTTTTGTAAGGCAGGTCCTCACCAGACATCACCGGCAACAATGTCGCCTATGGGCACAAACCCACCGTCGCTGGACCAGACAGGACTGGCAAAAAGTGCTCTTCACTGACGTGTCGTGGTTTTGTCTCACCAGGGGTGATGGTCGGATTCGCGTTTATCGACGAAGGAATGAGCGTTACACCGAGGCCTGTACTCTGGAGCGGGATCGATTTGGAGGTGGAGGGTCTGTCATGGTCTGGGGCGGTGTGTCACAGCATCATCGGACTGAGCTTGTTGTTATTGCAGGCAATCTCAATGCTGTGCATTACAGGGAAGGCATCCTTCTCCCTCATGTGGTACCCTTCCTGCAGGCTCATCATGACATGACCCTCCAGCATGACTATGCCACCAGCCGTACTGCTCGTTCGGTGCGTGATTTCCTGCAAGAAAGGAATGTCAGTGTTCTGCCATGGCTAGCGAAGAGCCCGGAACTCAATCCCATTGAGCACATCTGGGACCTGTTGGATCGGAGGGTGAGGGCTAGGGCCATTCCCCCCAGAAATGTCCAGGAACTTCCAGGTGCCTTGTTGGAAGAGTGGGGTAACATCTCACATCAAGAACTGGCAAATCTGGTGCAGTCCATGAGGAGGAGATGCACTGCATTACTTAATGCAGCTGATGGCCACACCAGATGCTGACTGTTAGTTTTGACCCCCCCTTTATTCAGGGACACATTATTCCATTTCTGTTAGTCACATGTCTGTGGAACTTGTTCAGTTTATGTCTCAGTTGTTGAATCTTGTTATGTTCATACACATTTTTACACATGTTTTGATTGCTGAAAATAAACACAGTTGACAGTGAGAGGACGTTTATTTTTTTGCTGAGTTCATGTGCACACTTGTGTGTGTCTGTCTTTGTCGATGTGCACCTATGGGTGTGTGTGTGCATGCAAACTTTTATTTGTCACCATATGAATGCCCATGAAAAGTGTGTGTTCGTATGTCAGTGAATGTGTGTTTTGTGCTTGTGTGTGTCTGTCTTTGTCTACGTGCACCTACGGGTGTGTGTATTAGAGGTCGATGATTTTTCACCACCGATACCGATTATTGTGGGCCCAAAAAAGCTGATACCGATTAATCGGCCAATTTTTATATATATATTTGTAATAATGACAATTACAGCAATACTGAATGAACAATGAACACTTTTATTTTAAATTAATACATCAATAAAATCAATTTAGTATCAAATAAATAATGAAACATGTTCAATTTGGTTTAAATAATGCAAAAACAAAGTGTTGGAGAAGAAAGTAAAAGTGCAATATGTGCCATGTAAAAAAGCTAACGTTTAAGTTCCTTGCTCAGAACATGAGAACATGTGAAAGATGGTGGTTCCTTTTAACATGAGTTTTCAATATTCCCAAGAAGTTTAGGTTGTAGTTATTGTAGGACTATTTCTCTCTATACCATTTGTATTTCATATACCTTTGACAATTGGATGTTCTAATAGGTACTTTAGTATTGCCAGCCTAATATCGGGAGTTGATAGGCTTGAAGTCATAAACAGCGCAATGCTTGAAGCATTGCGAAGAGCTGATGGCAAACGCAGGAAAGTACAGTTTGAATGAATGCTTACGAGCCCACTGCTGCCTACCACCGCTCAGTAAGACTGCGCTATCAAATCATAGACTTAATTCTAATATAATAACACACATAAATACTAGCATTAAGTCATTAATATGGTCAAATCCAGAAACTATCATTTAAAAAAAAAAACATTTATTCTTTCAGTGAATTTTGTTCCGTATTTTATCTAACGGGTGGCATCCATAAGTCTAAATATTGCTGTTACATTGCACAATCTTCAATGCTATGTCATAATTACATAAAATTATGGTAAATTAGTTCGCAACGAGCCAGGCGGCCCAAACTGTTGCATATACCCTGACTCTGCGTGCAATGAACGCAAGAGAAGTGACACAATTTCCCTAGTTTAACCTCTATGGGCTAGGTGGCACGTCACCATCCCACTCTATTCAACAGCCAGTGGAAGAGTGTGGCGCGAAATAAAAAAAACTCAAATATGCAATAATTTCATTTTTTCAAACATACGACTATTTTACACCATTTTAAAAACAAGACTCTCGTTAATCTAACCACATTGTCCGATTTCAAAAAGGCTTTACAGCGAAAGCAAAACATTAGATTATGTTAGGAGAGTACATAGCCACAAATAATCACACAGCCATTTTCCAAGCAAGCATATATGTCACATAAACCCAAAACACAGCTAAATGAAGCACTAACCTTTGATGATCTTCATCAGATGACACTCCTAAGACATTATGTTATACAATACATGCATGTTTTGTTCAATCAAGTTCATATTTATATCCAAAAACAGCTTTTTACATTGGCATGTGATGTTCAGAACATGCATTCCCACCCAAAACTTCCGGTGAATTTACTAAATTACTCACCATAAACGTTGACAAAATACATAACAATTATTTTAAGAATTATAGGTACAGAACTCCTTTATGCAATTGCTATGTCAGATTTTAAAATAGCTTTTCGGCGAAAGCACATTTTGCAATATTCTGAGTACATAGCTCAGCCAAAAAGGCTAGCTAATTTGACACCCGCCAACTTCGGGGCTCACTAAACTCAGAATTACTATTAGAAAAATTGTATTACCTTTGCTGATCTTCATCAGAATGCACTCCCAGGACTGCTACTTCCACAATAAATTTTGTTTTTGTTCCAAATAATCCATAGTTATGTCCAAATACCTCCGTTTTGTGAGTGCGTTCAGGCCACTATCCAAAGGGTAACACGCGAGCGCATTTCGAGACAAAAAAATTCTAAATGTTCCTTTACCGTACTTAGAAGCATTTCAAACGCTGTTTAAAATCAATTTTTATTGTATATTTCTCGTAAAATAGCGATAATATTCCAACCGGACAATAGTGTTTTCATTCAAAGTGGAAAAGAAAAAACAGCATGGTCGCGGGACCGCGCATCTCCAATATCTTTGTCACCAGGCAGACCACTGACAAACTGTGCTAGTATACTCTGCCCAGAGACAGGAGACGCCTCAATCCACTTTCTGAAGGCTTTAGAGAGCCAATAGAAGCCTTAGAAAGTGCAACGTAACCCCAGAGATACTGTTGTTTCGAAAGGGACTAGAAAGAAGAACAAATTGTCAGACAGGCCACTTCCTGCTTGGAATTTTCTCAGGTTTTTGCCTGCCATATGAGTTCTGTTATACTCACAGACACCATTCAAACAGTTTTAGAAACGTCAGAGTGTTTTCTATCCAAATCTCCTAATTACATGCATATTCCCATTTCTGGGAAAGAGTAGTAACCAGTTTAAATCGGGTTCGTTTTTTATCCGGACGTGAAAATACTACCCCCTAGCCCAGACAGGTTAATATTGCCTGCTAACATGAATTTCTTTTAACTAAATCTGCAGGTTTAAAAAAATATACTACTGTGTATTGATTTTAATTAAGGCATTGATGTTTATGGTTAGGTACATTCGTGCAACGATTGTACTTTTTTCGCAAATAAACTTTTGTTAAATCATCCCCCGTTTGGCGAAGTTGTCTGTCTTTGTTAGGAAGAGAAATGGTCTTCACACAGTTCGCAACGAGCCAGGCGGCCCAAACTGCTGCATATACCCTGACTCTTGCATAGAACGCAAGAGAAGTGACACAATTTCCCTAGTTAAAAAAAATTCATGTTAGCAGGCAATATTAACAAAATATGCAGGTTTAAAAATATATACTTGTGTATTGATTTTAAGAAAGGCGTTGATGCTTATGGTTAGGTACAAATTGGTGCAATGACAGCGCTTTTTTCACGAATGCGCTTGTTAAATCACCCATTTGGTGAAGTTGGCTGTGATTCAATGCTAAATTAATAGGCACCGCATCGATTATATGCAACGCAGGACAAGCTAGATAAACTTGTAATATCATCAACCATGTGTAGTTAACTCGTGATTATGTTAAGATTGATAGTTTTTTATAAGATACGTTTAATGTTAGCTAGCACCTTACCTTGGCTCCATGCTGCACTCACATAACAGGTAGTCAGCCTGCCACACAGTCTACTCATGGAGTGCAATGTAATCGGCCATGATCGGTGTCCAAAAATGCCGATTACCAACTGTTATGAAAACTTGAAATCGGCCCTACTTAATCGGCCATTCCTATTAATCGGTCGACCTCTAGTGTGTATCGGTGAAAAGTTTTGTCAATGTGTTTTTTTACCATACAAATTAGTATGAAAAGTGTGTGTGTTCGTATGTGAGTGAGTGTTTGTTGTGCTTGTGTATGAGGTGACAGGCCTGTTACTTATATGCTGTGTGTTTACGGTCTATGGTGTTTGTGGCTAGGAGTGTGTATTTCTCCTATGTGTAAATGGAGTGAGTGTCCGTATGTAAGTGAGTATGCTGTGTTTGTGTTTGTGTGGTGGTATAACTTGTGTGCTGTGTGTATGGTCTACATTGTGTGACTTTGGGTATGTATTTCTCCAGGAGACTGCGACAGGTGAGAGAAAGGCAGAGGGTGCATTTCTCTTGTCTGTGACAGATTTAGCCATAAATCTGCTAGATTAATCCACACTCTCCCAAGGACTATCATGGTGTGTGTTGTTGAAACACAGGAGTCACTTAGAGCTTGATGCACAGCGCCATCCATCTACTGCTCACTTACCAGCACTGTTATTAATGTCCTGTATACACATACGTGCAAGCACACACAGGATGTCACAGGAAGGCCAAAAAGATCATCAAGGACAACAATAACCCGAGCCACTGCCTGTTCACCGCGAACATCCAAAAGGCGAGGTCAGCACAGGTGCATCAAAGCTGGGACCGAGAGACTGAAAAACAGCTTCTATTTCAAGGCCATCAGACTGTTAAATAGCCATCACTAGCACATAGAGGCTGCTGCATATATAAATAGACTTGAAATCACTGGCCACTTTAATAAATGGAACGCTAGTCACTTTAATAATGTCTACATATCTTGTATTACCCATCTCATATGTCTATACCTTATCCTATACTATTCCACTGTATCTTATTCTATGCCGCTCTGACATTGCTTGTCCATATATTTTTAGATTCTTAATTCCATTCCTTTACTAGATGTATGTGTATTGGGTCAGTGCTAGAAGAACAAGCATTTCGCTACACCCGCAATAACATCTGCTAAACACGTGTATGTGACCAATACAATTTGATTGATTTGATTTGAGGCAGACTGGTAGGTATAGGCAGGCACACAAGCAGATACTCGCACACACGCAGGCTGGCAGGCACACACACACACACACACACACACACACACACACACACACACACACACACACACACACACACACACACACACACACACACACACACACACACACACACACACACACACACACACACAGGAGGAGAGATGGGGGGATGGAATGGAATGGAATGGAGAGAGGAGAGAGGAGGAGAGGTGAGGAAATACAAAGGGAAGAGGTAGGGAGAAGGTAGAGATTGTTTGATGAAAAAACAAAAAGAGAACATAGAGAAAGAAAGAAAGAAAGACTGAAATGGAGAGAAACTGAGAAAGAGGTGCATGCATAATGTAAGAGAATTACCCACAGTAACCCTATCACTCTGCAGGAAATAAATTGAGCAAACAAAGGGAAGTTACATTGATTTTGTGTGTGTGCGTGTGTGCGTGAGTGTGCGTGTAAGCCTGCTTGTGTGTGTATGTGTCCGTTTGTGTTTATAGTGTATACTTAAATGGCACCCAACACAATAATTTGTACCATCGGTCCTTTTGTAGAATGACTGCTTTAACTCCCTCTCTTCTAATTGATCTCCCTGGGGACTGATTTTTCCTGTCTGTTTCAATGGGCCTTTAAACCTCCCACAGGAAATAAATATTCTGCTATCTCCATTGATGCCACACCATTAGAAATGCCTCCCGAACACACACAAACAAAAACAAGACACTCTTTGTATGTAAATTATCAACAAGGCGGCAGTATCCGCCCACCACAATGGATTGTTTGCCATTCCAGGTAATGATCTAGCCAGGTCAATTTCTGTCTGATTGGTTCACCTGAGGTGATGTGTGGTTGTAGGTAGGTATGGTATAAACATATACACAACCCCAGGGTGAAATAGTGATAGAGAATAACTATTTTCAACAAACTTTCATATCATTTCTAAAGGAGGACAAACAGTGTTATTTACTGCGCTGGTGATGAGGTTGGGGGTTGGAGGAGATAGCCAATGTTGAGTCCTCAGGGGTCCGTTAAAGACTAAACCTGAAATTGTGAATTCAGTCTCCCTCCTGAATCTTACTCATAAATTACTTTAAAGGCAATATAGATGACTGGGTCCAAATTAATCAGCTGGGGCAGTGGGGCTGTATACTGCTATTAGGATTCAGGGATGACCCCAAATTATTTTGACTGACCCATAGCCTTTGACCTATTGAATAAGGATGTAGCACCAAGTACTCTGGAAAGAAATTGCTTCTTTTAAAATCATATTCACTTTTAATTACGTTTCACATTGCCACGTAAATTAAATACTTCCAACATTATAGGTTTTGATTGGCCAATGCATGTTAAAGTGAATTTTTCCCCTCTTTTCTCTGTCAAGCCTGTATGGCATTGGGACCTTAGCTGAGAACTCCATTCCCTAAATAGTGACCAGATGGTGCCACGATCGATTTGCTAGTTTTCTTGCAAAACAGGGGGTTTTGCAAGAAACACCATTATCCAATAGACACTTTTTGAAATGACCTCCAAGAAATTCCACAAAGTTGTCAACAGTGACACTCAAATCACAGAGAACAATTAATTATGACCACTTCCTTCCGTTTGAATATTAGAGAAAGGTGCTGTTGATTTTATTAAACACAATATTTTCTGCGTAGGACACTTTCTGCCCCACTCGAACTCTACAAATCTCAACGTATCTCTCTCTCACAGGGCACTTCGGATCCCCAGGTGCATGGGCACCCCCACAGTTGACACACAGTGCTTTCTCTAGCCCAACTGTACACTCCCTCTGACTTTGCCCTCTTGCATTTTTCTCACATTGTGGGATCTCCCTTCTACACACTGCTGCAACATGTCCGAATCCTTGGTACCTAAAGCACTGAAGTAGGTTCGGAACGTAGGTCCTCACAGAATAGCAAATATAACCTAACCTGACCTTATCACGAAGAAACTGTGTCAAAGCTCAACAAGACAGACAGGGTATTCTCAGTCTCGCCATTGCCACCGTGTCTATGTCTCACCAAACGGAGGGCGTCACAAAGGAATATTCCTTTTCATATGATCTACCTCTACACTCAAGGCACCCCACTGATCACCCCTTTTAGCGGCACTCTGCTCCGGAGAGCAAAGCACACAACAGGTTGATCCCCGAGCCGCGTGACTTGAAGCACCCGCTTCCTCTGGGAGGTGGATACACACACAATTGAAGTCCACTTCTCGAAATGCTGCCATCTATTTTACTGGAGGGTGTATTCAATCACAGCTTACTAACAAAATGGATAAAGAAACAAATATTAAGAAAGAAAAGAAAAGAAAAAACAAATCCTCCTATCTAATTCTGTACTATTAAGAATATTAAAAAGAGCCCTACTAACTTCTAACAAACCCTAACCCGTCCCCCAAATATCTTCCAATCCCCCCATCCCCATCCAACCTCAATAACCTTACACATCAATCTTTCCCTCTCTTCCACATACCGGTACTGACAACAATACATCAACACATGCTTCATCAACCATACAAACCATACACCAGGTCTACATCAACTGTATTCTTACAGGGGCCAGATGTGAAAAAGGTTAATTGCAGGGGGACATTCTCCACATACAAACTTTCTGTATAAACTGTATAACAAAAGCTATGCACACCCACCAACAAAGCACTTTTCTTAACCTCTCTAGGGAAGGTGGGACGAAATCGTCCCACCTACGTAACAGCCAGTGGAATCCTGTGGCGCGTTATTCAAATACCTTAGAAATGCTATTACTTCAATTTCTCAAACATATGACTATTTTACACCATTTTAAAGACAAGACTCTCGTTAATCTAACCACACTGTCCGATTTCAAAAAGGCTTTACAACGAAAGCAAAACATTAGATTATGTCAGCAGAGTACCCAGCCATAAATAATCAGACACCCATTTTTCAAGCTAGCATATAATGTCACATAAACCCAAACCACAGCTAAATGCAGCACTAACCTTTGATGATCTTCATCACATGACAATCCTAGGACATTATGTTATACAATACATGCATGTTTTGTTCAATCAAGTTCATATTTAAATCAAAAACCAGCTTTTTACATTAGCATGTGACGTTCAGAACTAGCAAACTTCCGGTGAATTTACTAAATTACTCACGATAAACGTTCACAAAAAACATAACAATTATTTTAAGAATTATAGATACAGAACTCCTCTATGCACTCGCTATGTCCGATTTTAAAATAGCTTTTCGGTGAAAGCACATTTTGCAATATTCTGAGTAGATAGCCTGGCATCACAGGGCTAGCTATTTAGACACCCACCAAGTTTAGCCCTCACCAAAGTCAGATTTACTATAAGAAAAATGTTATTACCTTTGCTGTTCTTCGTCAGAGGACTTCTACTTCAATAACAAATGTTGGTTTGGTTCAAAATAATCCATAGTTATGTTCAAATATCCTCTGTTTGGTTCGTGTGTTCAAGACACTATCCGAAGTGTAAAGAAGGGTGACGCGCCCGACGCGTTTCGTGACAAAAAAAATCTAAATATTCCATTACCGTACTTCGAAGCATGTCAACCGCTGTTTAAAACCTATTTTTATGCAATTTTTCTCGTAAAAAAGCGATAATATTCCGACCGGGAAACCGTGTTTTAGTTCAAAGAGAGAGAAAATAAAAACATGGGGTCGCCTCGTGCACGCGCCTCAGTCTCATTGTACTCTGATAGACCACTTACCAAAGGCGCTAATGTTTTTCAGCCAAGGGCTGCAAAGACATCATTCAGCTTTTTCCCGGGTTCTGAGAGCCTATGGGAGCCGTAGGAAGTGTCACGTTACAGCAAAGATCCTAAGTTTTCAATAAAGACAGTCAAGAAGTACAAGGAATGGTCAGAGAGGGCACTTCCTGTACAGAATCTTCTCAGGTTTTTGCCTGCCATATGAGTTCTGTTATACTCACAGACACCATTCAAACAGTTTTAGAAACTTTAGGGTGTTTTCTATCCAAATCAAACAATTATATGCATATTCTAGTTACTGGGCAGGAGTAGTAACCAGATTAAATCGGGTACGTTTTTTATCCGGCCGTGCAAATACTGCCCCCTAACCCCAACAGTTTAATCAAATGGCCACCTAGACTATTTGCGTTATTAGCTATGCATAGTCACTTTACCCCTACCTACATGTACAAATTACCTCGACTAAACAGTACCCCTGTACATTGACTCGGTACCGGTACCCCCTACTTTTTTTACTTTTTATTTTTTACTTTCGTTTATTTAGTAAATATTTTTCTTAACTCTATTTTCATAAAACTGCATTGTTGATTAAGGGCTTGTAAGTAAGCATTTCACGGTAACACCTGTTGTATTCAGCGCAGGTGACAAATAGATTATGATTTGATATGATCCACAGACTTGGGAATTCCTGATTCAAGGGTTAGTTTTCTGTATTCATGCTCCTCGCCTAACTAGACCAGCTATTTTACAACCCCTTTATTCTAAAGAGCAGAAACAGAGGACAACTATTAGAGAGAGAGATAGACAGAGAGAGAGATTGAGTTACTTACTTTTTACCAGAAGACCAGCATGCACACACACATACCTCTCCAGGGATCTTGTTTGAGATGAGGAAGGAGCTACCTGCAATGGAGTTACCCAGAACGTCATATGCAAATACAACGACTGACTGTTTCCTTGTTGGGATTCAATTGGCACATGTGCATTCACCCTAAATTGCCATCTTAGATAAACAGCAATGATGAAACAGTCAGTGGTTGTATTTGATGAAGATGTATGGATTTCAGCAAACAAAGAACAGAATGCAACAACAGAGGACAAACATAGGTACATGGTAAGGGTTTCAAAATGTATATTTTTGAAGTATTGACGTGTAGCGACTTAAAAGAGTCAGAGGTTAACCTCTATGGGCTAGGTGGGACGCAAGCGTCCCACCCGTGGTGCACTCCATCAACAGCAGGTGCATTTCAAGAGCGGCAAATTTGAATCCAAATAAATGTCAAAATTCAAATTTTTCAAACATACAACTATTTTACACCCTTTGAAAGATAAACATCTCCTTAATCTAACCACGTTTTACGATTTCAAAAAGGTTTTACGGCGAAAGCATAAATTTAGAGTATGTTAGGACAGTACATTTACAAGAGTTGTGTGTAATGTTGTGCCAATTCAAAGACAGGCGTCACCAAAACCATAAAATCAGCAAAAATTATGCACTAACCTTTTACAATCTCCAACAGATGACACTCCTAGGACATTATGTTAGACAATGCATGCATTTTTAGTTCTATCAAGTTCATATTTATATCCAAAAACAGCGTTTTACTGTGGCGTTGATGTTCAGGAAATCGTTTCCCTCCAATAACCGGCATTCAAGTCAGCACCACAAATTAAATAATTAAAATTAGAAAACATTGGTAAAATATTATATTGTCATTTAAAGAATTATAGATTTACATCTCTTGAACGCAATCAACTTGCCAGATTTAAAAATAACCTTACTGGGAAATCACACTTTGCAATAATCTGAGCACTGCGCCCAGAAAAATACGCGTTGCGATACAGACTAGCCGCCATGTTGGGGAGATCTAAAATCGAAAATACTATGTAAATAATCCATTACCTTTGATTCTCTTCATCAGATGTCACTTCCAGGTATCACAAGTCCATAACGAATGTGGTTTTGTTCGAAAAAGCTCATAATTTATGTCCAAAAAGCTCCGTGTTGTTAGCACATGATCTAAGCCCGCCGGATTTCTCTTCATGAACGAGGGGGAAAAAAATATTTACGTTCGTTCAAACATGTCAAACGTTGTATAGCATAAATCATTAGTGCCTTTTTTAACCAGAACATTAATAATATTCAAGGCGGACGATTGCATTCTCTTTTAAAACGTATTGGAACGAGAGTACCCAACATGAACTCGCGCGCCAGAGTCTAATCGGCCACCACCGTTCCAAGGCTCTTGTTCGGTCAGATCTCACAGTATAAGACTCAAAACACTTTGTAAAGACTGGTGACATCTAGTGGAAGCCATAGGAAGTGCTCAACAATTAATAAGCCCCTGTGTGTTTCAATGGCATAGGCTTAAAGGTAATTCAACACATCAGGTATCCACTTCCTGTCAGAATTTGTCTCAGGGTTTTGACTGCCATATGAGTTCTGTTATACTTACAGACACCATTCAAACAGTTTTAGAAAATTCTGAGTGTTTTCAATCCAAACCTGAACAATAATATGCATATTCTAGCTTCTGAGTTGGTGTAGGAGGCAGTTAAAAATGGGCACATATTTTTTTCAAAATTCTCAATACTGCCCCCTAGCCCCAACAGGTTAAAGAAATTTTGCGTTGTCGTTTTTTAAATGCTTGCGTCTCTCGTGCATGCATAGTGCGTTGTCTTGTGCATTCAACTAAATCCATTGGCTTCCTTTCAAACTTACTGAATCGAATTAATGTTAACCTCTCTGGGCTAGCTACTCAACAGCCAGTTGAATCCTGTGGCGCGTTATTCAAATCCTTAGATATGCTATTACTTCAATTTTTCAAAAATATGACTATTTTACACCATTTTAAAGATAAGACTCTCGTTAATCTAACCACACTGTCCAATTTCAAAAAGGCTTTAAAACGAAAGCAAAACATTAGATTATGTCAGCAGAGTACCGAGCCAGAAATAATCAGACACCCATTTTTCAAGCTAGCATATAATGTCACATAAACCCAAACCACAGCTAAATGTAGCACTAACTTTTGATGATCTTCATCAGATGACAACCTTAGGACATTATGTTAAACAATACATGCATGTTTTGTTCAATCAAGTTCATATTTATATCAAAAACCAGCTTTTTACATTAGCATGTGACTAGCATGTGACTAGCATTCCCACCGAACACTGCCGGTGAATTTACTAAATTACTCACGATAAACGTTCACAAAAAGCATAACAATTATTTTAAGAATTATAGATACAGAACTCCTCTATGCACTCGATATGTCCGATTTTAAAATAGCTTTTCGGTGAAAGCACATTTTGCAATATTCTCAGTAGATAGCCCGGCATCACAGGGCTAGCTATTTAGACACCCAGCAGGTTTAGCACTCATCAAAGTCAGATTTACTATAAGAAAAATGTTCTTACCTTTGTTGTCTTCGTCAGAATGCACTCCCAGGACTTCTACTTCAATAACAAATGTTGGTTTGGTCCAAAATAATCCATCGTTATAGCCAAACAGCGGCGTTTTGTTCGTGCGTTCTAGACACTATCCTAAAGGCTAAATAAGGGTGACGAGCATGGCGCAATTCGTGACAAAAGAATTCTAAATATTCCATTACCGTACTTCGAAGCATGTCAACCGCTGTTTAAAATCAATTTTTATGCCATTTTTCTCATAAAAAAGCGATAATATTCCGACCGGGAATCTGCGTTTAGATAAACAGACAAAGGAAAACAAAGCATTCGGTCGAAGCGGGCACGCACCTAAATCCATAGTACTCTGAGTGGCCACTTGCCAAAAGCGATAAAGTGTTTCAGCCAGAGCCTGCCTCGATATCGTTCAATGTTTTCCCAGGCTCTGAGACCCTATGGAAGACGTAGGAAGTTTCACGTTATTGCACAGATCCTGAGTCTTCAATAAAAAGAGCCAAGATGAAACACTACTTCTCAGACAGGCCACTTCCTGCTTGAAATCTTCTCAGGTTTTGGCCTGCCATAGGAGTTCTGTTATACTCACAGACACCATTCAAACAGTTTTAGAAACTTTAGGGTGTTTTCTATCCAAAGCCAATAATTATATGCATATTCTAGTTACTGGGCAGGAGTAGTAACCAGATTAAATCGGGTACGTTTTTTATCCAGCCGTGCAAATACTGCCCCCTATCCCCAACAGGTTAAACCAGACTGATTCATCTTAATCTAATTAGATATACACTACAACCCTTGACTTTTTCCACATTTTGTTACGTTTCAGCCTTTTTCTCGATTAAAAAAAAAAAATCCACACACAATACCTCATAATGACAAAGCAAAAACATACTTTTTTTTGCAAACGTATAAATAAAAAATAACTGAAATACCTTATTTACATAATTATTCAGACCCTTTGCTATGAGACTCGAAATTGAGCTCAGGTGCATCCTGTTTCCATTGATGATCCTTGAGATGTTTTTACAACATGATTCGAGTCCACCTGTGGTAAATTCAATTGATTGAACATGATTTGGAAAGGCACACACTTGTCTATACAAGGTCCCACAGTTGACTCTGCATGTCAGAGCAAAACCCAAGCCATGAGGTTGAAGGAATTGTCCGTGGAGCTCCGAGACAGGATTGTGTCAAGGCACAGATCTGGGGAAGGGTATAAAAACATTTCTGCAGCATTGAAGGTCCCCAAGAACACAGTGGCCTCCATCATTCTTAAATGGAAGACGTTTTGAACCACAAAGACTCTTCCTAGAGCTGGCCGCCTGGCCAAACTGAGCAATCGGGGGAGAAGGGCCTTGGTCAGGGAGAGTTCCTCTGTGGAGATGGAAGAACCTTCCAGAAGGACAACCATCTCTGCAGCACTCCACCAATTAGGCCTTCATGGTAGAGTGGCCAGACGGAAGCCACTCCTCAATAAAAGGCACATGACAGACCACTTGGAGTTTGCCAAAAGGCAGCTAAAGGACTGACCATGAGAAATAAGATTCTCTGGTCTGATGAAACTAAGATTCAACTCTTTAGCCAGAATGCCAAGCATCACGTCTGGAGGAAACCTGTCACCATCGCTACGGTGAAGCATGGGGGTGGCAGCAGCATCATGCTGTGGGAATGTTTTTAGCTGCAGGGACTGGGAGACTAGTCAGGATCGAGAGAAAGATGAACGGAGTATAGTACAGAGAGATCCTTGATGAAAACCTGCTCCAGAGTGCTTAGGATCTCAGACTGGGGCCAAGGTTCACCTTCCAACAGGACAACAACCCTAAGCACACAGCCATGACAACGCAGGAGTGGCTTCAGGACAAGTCTCTGAAAGTCTTTGAGTGGCGCAGCCAGAGCCCGGACTTGAACCCGGTCGAACATGTCTGGGGAGACCTGAAAATGGCTGTGCAGTGACGCTCCCCATCCAACTTGACAGAGCTTGAGAGGATCTGCAGAGAAGAATGGGAGAAACTCCCCAAATACAAGTGTGCCAAGCTTGTAGCGTCATACCCAAGAAGACTTGATGCTGTAATCACTGCAAAATGTGCTTCAACAAAGTACTGAGTAAAGGGTCTGAATACTTATGTAAATGTACTATTTCATTATTTATTTTTCGCAAAATATTATAAAAACCTGTTTTTGCTTTTTCATTATTAGGCATTGTGTGTAGATTGATGAGGGAAAATGTTTTTTTTAATCAATTTTAGAATAAGGCTGTAATGTAACAAATTGTGAAAAAGTCATGTGGGTCTGAAAACTTTCCAAATGCACATTCTGAAGGCACAAAAGTATGTGTACACCGCTTCGAATTAATTGATTTCGCTATTTCAGCCAGACCCGTTTCTGACAGGTGTATAAAATCGAGCACACAGCCATGCAATCTCCATAGCCAAACATTGGCAGGAGAATGTGCTTACTGAAGAGCTCAGTGACTTTCAACATGGCACCATCATAGGATGCCACCTTTCCAACAAATCAGTTTGTCAAATTTCTGCCTTGCTAGAGCTGCCCGGGCAACTGTAAGTGCTGTTATTGTAAAATGGAAATGTCTAGGAGCAACAACAGCTCAACCTTGAAGGGGTAGGCCACACAAGCTCACAGAACGGGAATGCAGAGTGCTGAAGCGCGTAGCACATAAAAATTGTCTGTCCTCGGTTGCAACACTCCAAACTGACTCTTGAAGCAACGTCAGCACAATAACTGTTCATCGGGAAGGTTCATGAAATGCATTTCCATTGCCGAGCAGCCGCACACAAGCCTAAGATCACATGTGCAATGCCAAGCATCGGCTGAAGTGGTGTAAAGTTCGCTGCCATTGGACTCTGGAGCAGTGGAAACGCATTCTCTGCAGTGATGAATCACGCTTCACCACGGTTCTGGCAGTCCGTCATCTGGGTTTGGCAGATGCCAGGAGAACGCTACCTGCCCCAATGCAAAGTGCCTTCTGTAAAGTTTGGAGGAGGAATAATGGTCTGGGGCTGTTTTTCATGGTTAGGCCCTTTAGTTCGAAGGGATATATTTACACTACAGCATACAATGACATTTTACATAATTCTGTGCTTCCAACTTCGTGGTAACAGTTTGGGGAAAGCCCTTTCCTGTTTCAGCATGACAATGCCCCCGTACACAAAGCGAGGTGCATACAGAAATTGTTTGTTGAGATCGATGTGGAAGAACTTGACTGGCCTGCACAGAGCCCTGACCTCAACCCCATCAAACACCTTTGGGATGAATTGGAATGCCGACTGGGAACCAGGCCTAATCGCCCAACATCAGTGCACGACCTCACTAATACTCTTGTGGCTGAACGGAAGCAAGTCCCCTCAACATTGCTCCAACCTCATTTTTTTGAGTGTGGTTGGTATACAGTGTATTATACTACACTACTATACTGAAGGACACAATATTATACTATACTATAGATACTATACATTAGGGTTGTGCCGAGTAGTCGGACATAACGAATATCATAACGGGGACTGGCAATTTTCTATATATGACTATGATTTGAGTATTTATTTGTAAATATCAGCAAAAAAAAAATAATAATAATATTTGGGTGCCAGCAAGCATCTTTCTCATGTCATTCAGTCATGTGAGAGGTTCTGCGTGGTCTAAATTACTCAATTGGTTAGTGGTGGGCAGTATGTTGATCCTGCTGCTCTGATTGGATAGAGTGAAGCTCGCTTCATAATTTCATCCAATCACTTTTTCTTGCATGTTTTCGGTATGATCATTTAGATTGCTGCTGCCTGCTACTATGGTAAATCACTTTTTTTATTTTGTTTTATTTCACCGTTATTTAACCAGGTAGGCCAGTTGAGAACAAGTTCTCATTTACAACTGCGACCTGGCCAAGATAAAGAAAAGCAGTTTGACGCAAACAAGTTACACATGGGATAAAAAAACGTAGTCAGTAACACAATAGAAATATCTAATTACAGTGTGTGCACATGTAGTAAGATTAGGGAGGTAAGGCAATAAATAGGCCATAGTGGCGAAATAATTACAATTTAGCAATTAAGACTGGAGTGATAGATGTGCAGAAGATGAATGTGCAAGTAGAGATACTGGGGTGCAAAGGAGCAAAGAAATAAATAACAATATGGGGATAAGGTAGTTGGGTGGGCTATTTACAGATGGGCTGTGTACAGGTGCAATGATCGGTAAGCTGCTCTGACAGCTGATGCTTAAAGTTAGTGAGGGAGATATAAGACTCCAGCTTCAGTGATTTTTGCAATTTGTTCCAGTCATTGGCAGCAGAGAACTGGAAGGAAAGGCGGCCAAACTAGGAGTTGGCTTTGGGGATGACCAGTGAAATATACCTGCTGGAGCTAGTGCTACGGGTGGGTGCTGCTATGGTGAACAGTGAGCTGAGATAAGGTGGGGCTTTACCTAGCAAAGACTTATAGATGACCTGGAGCCAGTGGGTTTGGTGATGAATATGTAGCGAGGGCCAGCCAACGAGAGCATACAAGTGGCAGTGGTGGGTAGTGTATGGGGCTTTGGTGACAAAATGGATGGCACTGTGATAGACTGCATCCAATTTTCTGAGTAGAGTGTTGGAGGCTATTTTGTAAACGACATCGCCGAAGTCAAGGATCGGTAGGATAGTCCGTTTTTGGAGGGTATGTTTGGCAGCATGAGTGAAGGATGCTTTGTTGAGAAATAGGATGCCAATTCTAGATTTAATTTTGGATTGGAGATGTGCGTCTGGAAGGAGAGTTTACAGTCTAACCAGACAGCTAGATAGTGATGCTAGATGGACGGGCAGGCAGGTGCGGGCAGAGATTGGTTGAAGAGCATGCATTTAGTTTTACTTGCATTTAAGAGCAGTTGGAGGCCACGGAAGGAGAGTTGTATGGCATTGAAGCTCGTCTGGAGGTATTTTTACACAGTGTCCAAAGAAGGGTGAGAAGTATACAAAATGGTGTCGTCTGCGTAGATGTGGATCAAAGAATCACCAGCAGCAAGAGCGACATCATTGATTTATACAGAGAAAAGAGTCAGCCAGAGAATTGAACCCTGTGGCAACCCCATAGACACTGCCAGAGGTCCGGACAACATACCCTCCGATTTGACACACTGAACTCTGTCTGAGAAGTGGTTGGTGAACCAGGCGAGGCAGTCATTTGAGAAACCAAGGCTGTTGAGTCTGCCAATAAGAATGCAGTGATTGACAGAGTCGAAAGCCTTCGCCAGGTCGATGAAGACGGCTGCACAGTATTGTCTTTTACCGATGGCGGTTATGATATCGTTTAGGACCTTGAGCGTGGATGAGGTGCACCCATGACCAGCTCAGAAACCAGATTGCGTAGTGGAGAAGGTACGGTGGGATTCAAAATGGTTGGTGATCTGTTTTTTAACTTGCCTTTTGAATACTTTAGAAAGGCAGGGTTGGATAGATATACAGTTGAAGTCGGAAGTTTACATACATCTTAGACAAATATATTTAAACTCAGTTTCTCATAATTCCTGACATTTAATCCCAGTAAAAATTCCATGTCTTTGGTCAGTTAGGATCAACACTTTATTTTAAGAATGTGAAATGTCAGAATAATAGTAGAGATAATGATTTATTTCAGCTTTTATTACTTTCATCACATTCCCAGTGCGTCAGAAGTTTACATACACTCAATTAGTATTTGGTAGTATTGCCATTAAATTGTTTAACTTGGGTCAAACGTTTCGGGTAGCATTCCACAAGCTTCACACTTTAAGTTGGGTGAATTTTGGCCTATTCCTCCTGACAGAGCTGGTGTAACTGAGTGAGGTTTGTAGGCCTCCTTGCTCATACATGCTTTTTCAGTTCTGCCAACAAAGTTTCTGTAGGATTGAGGTCAGGGCTTTGTGATGGCCACTCCAATACCTTGACTTTGTTTTCCTGAAGCCATTTTGCCAGAACTGTGGAAGAATGCTTGGGGTCATTGTCCATTTGGAAGGCCCATTTGTGACCAAGCTTTAACTTCCTGACTGATGTCTTGAGATGTTGCTTCAATATATCCACATCATTTTCCTGCTTCATGATGCCATTTATTTTGTGAAGCGCACCAGTCCCTCCTGCAGCAAAGCACCCCCATATCATGATGCTGCCACCCCCGTGCTTAACGTTTGGGATAGTGTTCTTCAGATTGCAAGCTTCCCCCTTTTTCCTCCAAACAAAACAATGATCACTATGGCCAAACAGTTCTATTTTTGTTTCATCAGACCAGAGGACATTTCTCCAAAAAGTATGATCTTTGTCCCCATGTGCAGTTGCAAACAGTAGTCTGGCTTTTTTATGGCGGTTTTGGAGCAGTGGCTTCTTCCTTGTTGTGCAGCCTTTCAGGGTATGTCAATATAGGACTCGTTTTACTGTGGATATAGATACTTTTGTACCTGTTTCCTCCAGCATCTTCACAAGGTCCTTGTGTTGTTCTGGGATTGATTTGCACTTTTCGCACCCAAGTACGTTCATCTCTAGGAGACAGAACGCATCTCCTTCCTGGTTGGTATGACGGCTGCGTGGTCCCATGGTGTTTATACTTGCGTACTATTGTTTGTACTGATGAACGTGGTACCTTCAGGCATTTGGAAATGTCTCCCAAGGGTGAACCAGACTTTTGGAGGTCTACAATTTTATTTCTGAGGACTCGGCTGATTTCTTTTGATTTTCCCATGATGTCAAGCAAAGAGGCACTGAGTAGGCCTTGAAATACATCCACAGGTACACCTCCAACTTACTCAAATGATGTCAATTAGCCTATCAGAAGGTTCTAAAGCCATGACATCATTTTCTGGAATTTTCCAAGCTGTTTAAAGGCGCAGTCAACTTAGTGTATGTAAACTTCTGACCCACTGGAATGGTGAAACAGTGAATTATAAGTAAAATAATCTGTCTGTAAACAATTATTGGAAAAATGACTTGTGTCATGCACGAAGTAGATGTCCTAACCGACTTGCCAAACTATAGTTGAACCTCTTACATCTACATGTTCCGCTAACGGAACGCCTCACCAATATCCAATGGTATAGCGTGGCGCGAATTACAAATACCTCAAAAATGCAAAAACTTCAATTTTTCAAACATATGACTATTTTACACCATTTGAAAGACAAGACTCTCCTTTATCTAACCACATTGTCCGATTTCAAAAAGGCTTTACAACGAAAGCAAAACATTAGATTATGTCAGGAGAGTACCCAGCCAGAAATAATCACACACCCATTTTTCAAGCTAGCATATATGTCACAAAAACCAAAACCACAGCTAAATGCAGCACTAACCTTTGATGATCTTCATCAGATGACACTCTTAGGACATTATGTTATACAATACATGCATGTTTTGTTCAATCAGGTTCATATTTATATCAAAAACCAGCTTTTTACATTAGCATGTGACGTTCAGAACTAGCATACCCACCGAAAACTTCCGGTGAATTTACTAAATTACTCACGATAAACGTTAACAAAAAACATAACAATTATTTTAAGAATTATAAATACAGAACTCCTTTATGCAATCGCGGTGTCAGATTTTAAAATAGCTTTTCGGTGAAAGCACAATTTGCAATATTCTGAGTAGATAGCCCGGCCATCACGGCTAGCTATTTTGACACCCACCAAGTTTGGCATTCACCAAACTCAGATTTACTATAAGAAAAATTGGATTACCTTTGCTGTTCTTCGTCAGAATGCACTCCCAGGACTTCTACTTCAACACCCAATGTTGTTTTGGTTCCAAATAATCCATAGTTATATCCAAATAGCTGCGTTTTGTTCTTGCGTTCAAGACACTATCCGAAGGGTGACGCGCCGGCGCATATCATGACAAAACATTTCAAAATATTCCATTACCGTACTTCGAAGCATGTCAAACGCTGTTTAAAATCAATTTTTCTCGTAAAATAGCGATAATATTCCAACCGGGAGAAGTTGTATCCGTTCAAACACTGAAATAAGAAAATGGAGTCTTCACATGCACGCGCGCCCCCGTGTCATTGTTCTCAGAAGGAGCACTCTCCAAAACCCCTGATGTTTTTTGCTCAGAGACTGCAGAGTTATCATTCTACGTTCTGGCGCCTTCTGAGAGCCAATGGGAGCCTTAGAAAATGTCACGTTACAGCAGAGATCCTGTATTTTGGATAAAGAGGCTACAGAAGGCCAAGAAATGGTCAGACAGGGCACTTCCCATATAGAATCTTCTCAGGTTTTAGCCTGCCATATGAGTTCTGTTATACTCACAGACACCATTCAAACAGTTTTAGAAACATTAGGGTGTTTGCTATCCAAATCTACTAATTATATGCATATTCTAGGTTCTGGGCAGGAGTAATAACCAGATTAAATCGGGTATGTTTTTTATCCGGCTGTGAAAATACTGCCCCCTATCCTAAACAGGTTAACAAGAAATTTGTGGAGTGGTTGAAAAACAAGATTTAATGACTCCAACCTAAGTGTATGTAAACTTCCGACTTCAACTGTAGGTCTGTAACAGTTTGGGTTTAGAGTGTCTCCCACTTTGAAGAGGGGGATGACCGCGGCAGCTTTCCAATCTTTAAGGATCTCAGACGATACAAAACAGGTTGATCAGGCTAGCAATGGGGTTGCAACAATTGCTGCAGATCATTTTAGAAAGAGAGGGTCCAGATTCTCTAGCCCAGCTGATTTGTAGGGGTCCATATTTTGCAGCTCTTTCAGAACATCAGCTATCTGGATTTGGGTGAAGGAGAAATGGGGGAGGCTTCAACAAGTTGCTGTGGAGGGTGCAGAGCTGTTGACCGGGGTATGGGTAGCCAGGTGGAAAGCATGGCCAGCCGTATAAAAATGCTTGTTGAAATTCTCGATTATAATAGATTTATCGGTGGTGACAGTGTTTCCTAGCCTCAGTGCAGTGGGCAGCTGGGAGGAGGTGCTCTTATTCTCCATTTACTTTACAGTGTCGCAGAACTTTTTGGAGTTTGTGCTACATGATGCAAATTTCTGTTAGGAAAGCAAAGCCTAGCTTTTTCAAACTGCCTGTGTATATTGGTTCCTAACTTCCCTGAAAAGTTGCATATCGCGGGGGCTATTCGATGCTAATGCAGTATGCCACAGGATGTTTTTGTGCAGTCAAGTCTGGAGTGAACCAAGGGCTATATCTGTTCTTAGTTCTACATTTTTTGAATGGGCATGCTTATTTAAGATGGTGGGGAAAGCACTTTTAAAGAATAACCAGGCATCTTCTACTAACGGAATGAGGTCAATATCCTTCCAGGATACCCGGGCCAGGTCGATTAGAAAGGCCTGCTCACTGAAGTGTTTTAGGGAGCGTTTGACAATGATGAGGGATGATCGTTTGACCGCGGACCCATTATGGACGCAGGCCATGAGGCAGTAATTGCTGAAATCCTGGTTGAATACAGCAGAGGTGTATTTAGAGGGCAAGTTGGTCAGGATGATATCTATGAGGGTGCCCATGGTTACGGATTTAGGGTTGTACCTTGATCATTTGTGTGAGATTGAGGGCATCTAGCTTAGATTGTAGGACGGCCGGGGTGTTAAGCATATCCCAATTCAGGTCACCTGACAGAACAAACTCTGAAGATAAATGGGGGGCAATTAATTCACATATGGTGTCCAGGGCACAGCTGGGGGCCGAGGGGGGTCTATAACAAGCGGCAACAGTGAGAGACTTGTTTCTGGAAAGGTGGATTTTTAAAAACAGAAGCTCAAACTGTTTGGGCACAGACCTGGATAGCATGGCAGAACTCTGCAGACTTTCTCTGCAGTAGATTGCAACTCCACCCCCTTTGGCAGTTCTATCTTGGCGGAAAATGTTGTAGTTGGGATTGAATTTTCTGAATTTTTGGTGGCCTTCCTAAGCCAGGATTCAGACACAGCTAGGACATCAGGGTTGGCGGAGTGTGCTAAAGCAGTGAATTAAACACACTTAGGGTGGGACAAAAAAGCTTTCTAATGCATGTTGAGCGGGACTGAGGGCTCTACTGTGAAATAAAACAATAAGAACTAGCCAAGACAGCAGTAGACAAGACATATTGACATTAGAGAGAGGCATAAAGAAATCACAGGTGTTGATCAGGAGAGCTAAGACAACAACGGTTAAATGGTGATGAATGGGCAGAGCGGGTCAGTTAGGTACATACAGGACCTGAGTTCGAGGCTGGGGCCAACAGGTAAACAAAATTAGGTACTGTGTTATTAAAACAGTCCAGGGGGCATCAGCTGTGTAGCCGAATGATCATAGGGTCAAAAGAGCAGAAATAGGTGAGTCAGGGTGCCGTTCGGTAGTCACTACTACGCTAGGCGAGCAGGGGACACGGCGTGCAGAAAAGCTAGCGGGCTGGGGCTCGTAGATGGTTCTTCGGCGACATCGTAACAGAATAGCCTGTTGAGACCACATTGGGCAATCACGTCGACAGTCCAGTCATGGTTGATCGACAGTAAAGGGCCCAGGCCAATTGGCAAAGGAGGTATTGTAGCCCTAGAATTTGCTGGTATATGGGCCTAGCTTGAGGCTAGATCAAGGCTAGCTGGTGCTTGTTTCGGGACAGAGGCGTTAGCTAACAGTAGCCACTCGTTTGCAGCTAGCTAGCTGCGATGATCCGGTGTAATCATCCAGAGCGGCAGGATTCCGGTGATGTGTAGAGAGAAGCAGTCCTGTGTGCTCTGGGTTGATATCGTGATGTGCAGGCTGGCAGATATTGTCCGAGCTAAGGCTGGCTGGTGACCAAGAAAAAGTTGAAGACCGCTAGCCATGACTAACAAAGACTAGTTGCAGGAAAGTATATTTAGTTGTAGATAGAAAGTGAGATGAAGATATATACGAAAAGACTATTTACGGCTATTTACGCAGGATAAGACATGGGATAAGACAAAGACAAACACACACATCCTACTGCTACGGCATCTTGGAGTGATATAAGGACATTTGGCGAGAACGTTTGCGATCAAGCTATCAATGTGCATAATATATCTATCAAGTGGAGCAAGGTAAAAAAATATGTAAAAGATGAAAGGCTGATACACAATCTGACTGAGGGAAAGCAAATTTGGCTGCCTGCTGAAAATTGAGGACACACAGACGCACCTATACCCCTCTGCACGTTGCTCTTAATCTGCAGTTGTTTTGCAGTGAGAACGTGCAGGAGGTATTTTGCCAACATCTATTTAGGCATATTTAAACACGATTTTGAGTATCAGCCTATCCGACTATCAAGTGTCAATTTATGGATACATTTACGAATACGAATATTCTTTTTGACATTGTTTTAGTACAATATGTATAGTTGTAGTGAATGAATGAAAAGGCATTGGCAGCAGAGTTAGCGGTGCATGCGTTAATACAGAGAGGAAACACACACAGCCCTTCCCTCCGATTATGACACATAGCCAATTATAAACACGTGTGATTTACTGTAAAGTGCATCCGCTTTAAAGGCACACACAAACATTTTGCACGCACATCCAACACAAGCACGCATGCATGTGCAGAAGTATGTCTGAATGCATGCACACTAGCACGCATCCAAACACACTCGCGCACACACACTGTCAATTCTAACAAGCTCTTATGGTCTTACTGCCGAATTAGACGTTTTCCACATTTCTCCAACGTCAAATTTCAAAGTTGCTCCAAGCCTAACATTTTAAAAGTTGCAAGAATAGGTGCCTATCACTGGGATTGAACCTGTGACCCTTGGAGCTGGAGCTCATGAATTAAGCCTATTCACCACCCCCTGTCCACAATGCCCTATCAAAACCCAAGTTTACTTGATGGTACTAGCACTCATCGTTGCCCCTAGAGGCGACATCCTGTATTTAGGCACACAGCTCCCTCATGGCCTCTACCCCTTCCAGATTGCTCAAGATTGAATTCGAAATTGGACGTCTGTCTATGTCCTAAGGACGTCCATTTTTGGTGGTTTTAACCCTATCCCTATCCCAAACCTTAACCCTGAACTTAACCATTCGGAATAATGTCTAAACATAATGTTTTAACCCTATTTAAAACCTTAAGCCTTAATTTAAAATTCGGCGTTTGGAACAACTTCTAAATTTTACGTCTGGAGAAACAGAACGATGCAGAGCAGGAGGACCAATCCAGGGTGTATAAAACACTTACAAATGTGACATTTGGCACAACCTCGAAATTAGATGTTTGGAGAAATGTATATAAACGTCAGAATTTGATGTCAAATTGGTAATCATTGTTATTGGTGCCTTCGCACTTATACCATTTTCGCACTACTAAGCCAAACTTAGCCAAAGCAAGCTGTACTAGCCTGGTTACTGTAGTTGCTAGAATTGTGCTGAAAAGGACAATGGGAAAATAAATGATCAGAACCAGCTCAGTTTGGTTCGGGTCAGGCATTTGTAATGAGGATGCTCTCTCTATGGCCCAATCATGTCTTCTTTAACCCTGTCTGTTTCTACCCTGGTTGGCCTTGTATGATCTCACTCTGCTCTCCTCAGTTTGGCCTGGTTTGGTCTCTCCATAGATAGTGTCAGATTGTTGCAGAGGGCAGGGAGATAGACGAGAGAGAGAAAGAGAGAGAGAGAGAAAGAGATAGATGATTCCCGAGCCCATTGCTCTTGTCCGAGTAGCAGGACTCGAGAGATGGATGAGGGGAACTGTTAATGTGCACTGTATCATTCATAACAGTAATACTGGCATCACTTGCTACTAAATAGAATAATTTGTCAGGGAAAAGGGCTGGGTGCCTCACTGTTACAGATAAGCACCAACAGGTTGCCCTCACTGCACTACACACTTGCGAACACATACACACATGCACACAAACGTGCACAAGTTGACACAAGAATGCACACACACACACACACACACACACACACACACACACACACACACACACACACACACACACACACACACACACACACACACACACACACACACATACACACACACACAGCACTCAAGAGTGCATGTCAACACACATGTACACCCCTGCATGTGCAGTAATACATTCTTAAAACAATGCATACATCGTTTAGCCTACACAAGCACACGAGACCTCCCACTCATGCACACTCTCACTTATACTCACAGCAAAGAACCCTTTACACTTAATGTTCTACACTCAATCACACGCTCTTTCCCTTGGTAGGAGTTAATCTTCCACATTACCGTGGCTAGTAGAGACAGGGTCCTGGTATGAAGGCACCATTTGTTACTCTTCACTCATATGCTGGGACATAACCATGTCTTCCCACATGCAGTGGATATTTATTTTTCAATGGAAGAGAGAGAGAGAGAGCGGAATTGGGTGAGTTAGGTCGTTATTATTGATGAATGTGCAGTAAAATGCTTAATTTGAACCCTCTTCGACCAAATTATAACTCATATTGAAAGCAGAGGAATTTGCATAAATCTCATTAGACACAATGAGAGGGGTTCATAAATCGTTATATTAATTAGTCATTTTTTGCCTCCCTTTCATGAGGAAAATGGGGTGTATTAATAAAAAGAGAGGGGTGTGTGATTGTGGGGCCTAATTGGTCTTTGTGTCAGGTCCTGGAAGTGACGGGCTTTATTTAGTTTTATCTCTAAAGTACTATCTCTAATGGACTACCTGCAGTGGTGGGGAGAGAGGTAGGGAGGTATGGAGATAATACTGCATATTAGTGTTTGTGGGGGGTCATGTGTATGTGTGCCTGTGTGTGTGTGTGCATGTGCCTGCCTGTGTGTGCGTGTGTGTGTTTGCCTGCCTGTGTGTGCATGTGTGTGAGTGTGTGTGCAATGCTGGTTAATACACTACACAGCACCACGTTAATAAATCCTCTTAATGGCCCTTCATGTTCTCCGTGTGGGTCACTCTACCAGACCCTATCTCTCCCCCAGTGGCTCCCTATCTCCACGTTTAACTGTACCATAATGAGCCCCTATCCCCCCACCCCGCCCCACACCCTGATTAGATACCCCCCCACACACACTCTCTCGCACGCATACACACACATCCCGAGGCCCATTCCCTGGACTCTGCCTACCCTGACACATGTCCAGCATGTTGGATTAACCATCCTGTCTGAGAGAGAGAGCGAGAGAGAGAGAGAGAGAGAGAGAGTGAGAGAGAGAGAGAGAGAGAGAGAGAGAGAGAGAGACTCTGTGATGAATGAAGCCTCTGAACCGCTGCAGCTCTCCAATTAAAATCACTCTACCCTCCTAACCTCACGGTGTGTGTGTGAGAGAGTAAGTGTGTTTGTTTTATTTGTGTATGTGTTCTCTCTATGCGGCTATGTGGATATCCTGGATGTGTGTTTATGGGCATGCTGTTGGTGTGCTGTGTGTAAATATTTACATTTTTCCTCCCTATGCCAGTGTTTGAAAGTCCAGGACTTGGAAAAGTTGTCTGTGTTTTTTGTGTGTGTCTGTGTCTGTGTCTGTGTGTGCGTGTCTTTGCTTTAATAAAGCCATTTTCAAACCTCTCCTCATAATTTAACAAAAGTTTGGAGAGATGTATTGATTGTTTTTGATTTGTTATATTAGAGAAATCAGTGTACAGTAGAAAAAGCCAATAAGTGTCTCTCCTTTCTGGGGAGGTTCCCATTGCTTGGAAGTTAGCCACAGTTCGTCTTTTATTTAAAGGGGGAGATCAAGCTGATCCTAACTGTTATAGGCCTATTTCTATTTTGCCTTGTTTATCAAAATTGTTGGAAAAACTCGTCAACAATCAACTGACTGGCTTTGTTGATGTCTATAGTATTCTGGTTTCCGCTCAGGTTATGGATGTGTCACTGCAACCTTAAAGGTTAAAGGTGATTCTAAGCAATATTATGCTGCTACTTTTATTGACTTGGCCAAAGCTTTTGATACGGTAGACCCTTCCAGGAGTATTGGTGTCTCTGAGGGGTCTTTGGCCTGGTTTGCTAACTACCTCTCTCAAAGAGTACAGTGTATAAAGTCAGAAAGTCTGCTTGGCGATGGTCTTGTTGCCCATTCCAGCCTTGTGTAGGTCTACAATCTTGTCCCTGACATCCTTGGAGAGCTCTTTGGTCTTGGCCATGGTGGAGAGTTTGGAATCAATTGATTGATTGCTTCTGTGGACAGGTGTCTTTTTTACAGGTAACAAGCTGCGGTTAGGAGCACTCCCTTTAAGAGTGTGCTCCTAATCTCAGCTCGTTACCTGTATAAAAGACACCTGGGAGACAGAAATCTTTCTGATTGAGAGCGGGTCAAATACTTATTTCCCTCATTGAAATGCAAATCAATTTGTAACATTTCTGACATGCGTTTTTCTGGATATTTTTGTTGTTATTCTGTCTCTCACTGTTCAAATAAACCTACCATTAAAATTATAGACTGATCCTTTCTTTGTCAGTGCCAAACGTACAAAATCAGCAGGGGATCAAATACTTTTTTCCCTCTTCTGTACATCAACAACATAGCTCAGGCAGTAGGAAGCTCTCTTATCCATTTCTATGCAGATGATACAGTCTCAGCTGGCCTTTCCCTGGATTTTGTGCTTAATGCTCTACAACAAAGCTTTCTTAGTGTCCAAGAAGCTTTCTCTACCCTTAACCTTGTTCTGAACACCTCCAAAACAAAGGTCATGTGTCTTGGTAAGAATGCCCCTCGTTCCACAGGCGTTTTTACTACCTCTGAGGGTTTAGAGCTTGAGGAAGTCACCGCATACAAGTACTTGGGAGTATGGCTAGACGGTTCACTGTCCTTCTCTCAGCACATATCAAAGCTGCACGCTAAAGTTAAATCTAGACTTGGTTTCCTCTATCGTAATCGCTCCTCTTTCACCCCAGCTGCCAAACTAACCCTGATTCAGATGACCATCCTACCCATGCTAGATTACGGAGACATAATGTATAGATTGGCAGGTAAGGGTGCTCTCGAGCAGCTAGATGTTCTTTACCTTTCGGCCATCAGATTTGCCACCAATGCTCCTTATAGGAAACTTCACTGCACTCTATACTCCTCTGTAAACTGGTCATCTCTGTATACCCGTCGCAAGACCCACTGTTTGATGCTTATTTATAAAACCCTCTTAGGCCTCGCTCCCCCCATCTGAGATATCTACTGCAGCCCTCATTCTCCACATACAACACCCGTTCTGCCAATCACATTCTGTTAAAGGTCCCCAAAGCACACACATCCCTGGGTCGCTCCTCGATCAGTTCGCTGCAGCTAGCGACTGGAACGAGCTGCAACAAACACTCAAACTGGACATTTTTATCTCAATCTCTTCATTCAAAGACTCAATCATGGACACTTTTACTGACAGTTGTGGCTGCTTTGTATGATGTATTGTTGTCTCTACCCTCTTGACCTTTGTGCTGTTGACTTTGCTCTATAATGTTTGTACCATGTTTTTGTGCTGCTACCATGTTGCTGTCATGTTGGGTTGCTACCATGCCATGTTGTCATGTGTTGCTGCCTTGTTATGTTGTTGTCTTAGGTCTCTCTTTATGTAGTGGTGTGTCTCTCTTATTGTGATGTGTGTTTTGTCCTATATTTATATTGTATTTATTATTTTAATCCCAGGCCTTTTGCCTTCTGGTAGGCCATCTTTGTAAATAAGAATTTGTTCATAAATGACTTGCCTAGTTAAATAAAGGTTAAATAAAAAAATAAAAAAGAATTTTCATGAACGTTATGGTACTGGTATAGAAATAAGTAATACAGCTTACTGCCTTTTTTGTTTCTTGATATGGTAACATTGCATACAAAATGCGGTGGTGTAAAGTCCTTAAGTAAAAATACTTTAAAGTACTACTTAAGTAGTTTTTCAGGGTATGTGTAGTTTGCTTTACTATATATATTTTTTACAACTTTTACTTTACTACATTCCTAAAGAAAATTATGAACTTTTTACCCAAAAGTACTCATTACATTTTGAATGCTTTGTAGGAGAGCAAAATGGTCCAATTCACACACTTATCAAGAGAACATCCCTGGTCATCCTACTGCCTCTGATCTGGCGGACTCACTAAACACACAAGTTTTGTTTGTAAATTATGTCTGAGTATTGGTGTGTGCCACTGGCTATCCGTACATTAAAATAACATGAAAATTGTTCCGCCTGGTTTGCTTAATATAAGGAATTTTAAATAATTTATACTTCTCCTTTTACTTTTGATACTTAAGTAAGCCACTTAAGTATATTTTAGCAATTACATTAACTTTTGATACTTTTGATCGCGCTCTCTCTCTCTGGCACTCGAGGACGCCAGGCTGCCCTTCATTACGCAAACCTGTCAACATCATTACGCGCAGCAGCGCTAATTGGACTCACCTGGACTCCTTTCCTTTGTAGATTGCCCCGTCTATAACTATCGACTCCCCCGTTTGTTTCCTGTGTCAGCATTAATGTCGTTATGTGTCCGTTGATAATTACATTTTCACTCCCTGTACCTGTTTCTTGTCTACCAGCATCAAATCAAATCAAATTTATTTATATAGCCCTTCATACATCAGCTGATATCTCAAAGTGCTGTACAGAAACCCAGCCTAAAACCCCAAACAGCAAGCAATGCATGTGAAAGAAGCACGGTGGCTAGGAAAAACTCCCTAGGAAAAACTCCCTAGAAAGGCCAAAAACCTAGGAAGAAACCTAGAGAGGAACCAGGCTATGAGGGGTGGCCAGTCCTCTTCTGGCTGTGCAGGGTGGATATTATAACAGAACATGGTCAAGATGTTAAAATGTTCATAAATGACCAGCATGGTCAAATAATAATAATCATAGTAGTTGTCGAGGGTGCAACAAGCACGTCCGGTGAACAGGTCAGGGTTCCATAGCCGCAGGCAGAACAGTTGAAACTGGAGCAGCAGCACGGCCAGGTGGACTGGGGACAGCAAGGAGTCATCATACCAGGTAGTCCTGAGGCATGGTCCTAGGGCTCAGGTCCTCCGAGAGAAAGACAGAAAGAGAGAAAGAGAGAATTAGAGAGAGCATATTTAAATTCACACAGGACACCGGATAAGACAAGAGAAATACTCCAGATGTAACAGACTGACCCTAGCCCCCCGACACATAAACTAAAGCAGCATAAATACTGGAGGCTGAGACAAGAGGGATCAGAAGACACTGTGGCCCCATCCGATGATACCCCTGGACAGGGCCAAACAGGCAGGATATAACCCCACCCACTTTGCCAAAGCACAGCCCCCACACCACTAGAGGGATGTCTCCAACCACCAACTTACCGTCCTAAGACAAGGCCGAGTATAGCCCACAACGATCTCCGCCATGGCACAACCCAAGGGGGGGCGCCAACCCAGACAGGAAGACCACGTCAGTGACTCAACCCACTCAAGTGACGCACCCCTCCCATGGACGGCATGGAAGAACACCAGTAAGCCAGTGACTCAGCCCCTGTAAAAGGGTTAGAGGCAGAGAATCCCAGTGGAAAGAGGGGAACCGGCAAGGCAGAGACAGCAAGGGCGGTTCGTTGCTCCAGCCTTTCCGTTCACCTTCACACTCCTGGGCCAGACTATACTTAATCATAGGACCTACTGAAGAGATAAGTCTTCAGTAAAGACTTAACCTCTATGGGCTAGGTGGGACGCTTGCTTCCCACCTACTCAACAGCCAGTTGAATCCTGTGGCGCGTTATTCAAATCCTTAGATATGCTATTACTTCAATTTTTCAAAAATATGACTATTTTACACCATTTTAAAGATAAGACTCTCGTTAATCTAACCACACTGTCCGATTTCAAAAAGGCTTTACAACGAAAGCAAAACATTAGATTATGTCAGCAGAGTACCGAGCCAGAAATAATCAGACACCCATTTTTCAAGCTAGCATATAATGTCACATAAACCCAAACCACAGCTAAATGTAGCACTAACCTTTGATGATCTTCATCAGATGACAACCCTAGGACATTATGTTATACAATACATGCATGTTTTGTTCAATCAAGTTCATATTTATATCAAAAACCAGCTTTTTACATTAGCATGTGACTAGCATGTGACTAGCATTCCCACCGAACACTGCCGGTGAATTTACTAAATTAATCACGATAAACGTTCACAAAAAGCATAACAATTATTTTAAGAATTATAGATACAGAACTCCTCTATGCACTCGATATGTCCGATTTTAAAATAGCTTTTCGGTGAAAGCACATTTTGCAATATTCTCAGTAGATAGCCCGGCATCACAGGGCTAGCTATTTAGACACCCAGCAGGTTTAGCACTCATCAAAGTCAGATTTACTATAAGAAAAATGTTCTTACCTTTGTTGTTTTCATCAGAATGCACTCCCAGGACTTCTACTTCAATAACAAATGTTGGTTTGGTCCAAAATAATCCATCGTTATTTCCAAACAGCGGCGTTTTGTTCGTGCGTTCTAGACACTATCCTAAAGGCTAAATAAGGGTGACGAGCATGGCGCAATTCGTGACAAAAGAATTCTAAATATTCCATTACCGTACTTCGAAGCATGTCAACCGCTGTTTAAAATCAATTTTTATGCCATTTTTCTCATAAAAAAGCGATAATATTCCGACCGGGAATCTGCTTTTAGATAAACAGACAAAGGAAAAGAAACCATTCGGTCGAAGCGGGCACGCGCCTAAGCCCATAGTACTCTGAGTGTCCACTTGCCAAAAGCGATAAAGTGTTTCAGCCAGAGCCTGCCTCGAAATCGTTCAACGTTTTCCCGGGCTCTGAGACCCTATGGAAGACGTTGGAAGTGTCACGTTATTGCACAGATCCTGAGTCTTCAATAAAAAGAGCCAAGATGAAACACTACTTCTCAGACAGGCCACTTCCTGCTTGAAATCTTCTCAGGTTTTGGCCTGCCATAGGAGTTCTGTTATACTCACAGACACCATTCAAACAGTTTTAGAAACTTTAGGGTCTTTTCTATCCAAAGCCAATAATTATATGCATATTCTAGTTACTGGGCAGGAGTAGTAACCAGATTAAATCGGGTACGTTTTTTATCCAGCCGTGCAAATACTGCCCCCTATCCCCAACAGGTTAACCTCTCTGGGCTAGGCGGGACGAATTCGTCCCACCTACGTAACAGCCACTTGCTGCCTGTGGCGCGATTTTCAAAACCTTAAAAATCCTATTACTTCAATTTCTCAAACATATGACTATTTTACAGCTATTTAAAGACAAGACTCTCGTTAATCTAACCACACTGTCCGATTTCAAAAAGGCTTTACAACGAAAGCAAAACATTAGATTATGTCAGCAGAGTACCAAGCCATAAATAATCAGACACCCATTTTTCAAGCCAGCAGATAATGTCACCAAAACCCAGAAGACAGCTAAATGCAGCACTCACCTTTGATTATCTTCATCAGATGACAACCCTAGGACATTATGTTATACAATACATGCATGTTTTGTTCAATCAAGTTCATATTTATATCAAAAACCAGCTTTTTACATTAGCATGTGACGTTCAGAACTAGCATACCCCCCGCAAACTTCCGGGGAATTTACTAACAGTTTGCTAAATTACTCACGATAAACGTTCACAAAAAGCATAACAATTATTTTAAGAATTATAGATACATTACTCCTCTATGCACTCAATATGTCCGATTTTAAAATAGCTTTTCGGATGAAGCACATTTTGCAATATTCTAAGTACATAGCCCGGCATCACAGGGCTAGTTATTTAGACACCCACGCAGTTCAGCCTTCACCAAAATCACATTTCCTATAAGAAAAATGTTCTTACCTTTCTTGTTCTTTGTCAGAATGCAGTCCCAGGACTTCTTCTTCAATAACAAATGTAGGTTTGGTCCCAAATAATCCATCATTATATCCAAACAGCGACGTTTTGTTCGTGAGTTCTAGACACTATCAGAATGGTAATCCACGGTCACGAGCATAGCGCATGGCGTGACAAAAAATGTCTAAATATTCCATTACCGTACTTCGAAGCATGTCAACCGCTGTTTAAAACCAATTTTTATGCCATTTATCTCGTAGAAAAGCGATAATATTCCGACCGGGAATCTGCAATAAACTAAACAGCCGAATTAAAATACTCCACGGGGGCTAATCGCGCACGCGCCTCACTCCATTGTCACCTAATGGGACACTTGAATAAGATGATAATCTGTTTCAGCCTGAGGCTGCCTCGTCAACCTTCATGATTTTCCCGCGTCCTGAGAGCCTATTGGAGCCCTGGGAATTGTCACGTTACAGCTAAGATCCTTACTTTTCAATAAACAGATGCAAGACGCACGACTCCTTGTCAGACAGGCCACTTCCTGCATGAAACCTTGTCAGGTTTTTGCCTGCCATAGGAGTTCTGTTATACTCACAGACACCATTCAAACAGTTTTAGAAACTTTAGGGTGTTTTCTATCCAAACCTGAACAATAATATACATATTCTAGCTTCTGAGTTGGTGTAGGAGGCAGTGGGCACATATTTTTTCCAAAATTCTCAATACTGCCCCCTAGCCCAAACAGGTTAACAGGAAGCCAGTGTAGGGAGGCTAGCACTGGAGTAATATGATCAAATTTTTTGGTTCTAGTCAGGATTCTAGCAGCCGTATTTAGCACTAACTGAAGTTTGTTTAGTGCTTTATCCGGGTAGCCGGAAAGTAGAGCATTGCAGTAGTCCAGCCTAGAAGTAACAAAAGCATGGATTCATTTTTCTGCGTCATTTTTGGACAGAAAGTTTCTGATTTTTGCAATGTTACGTAGATGGAAAAAAGCTGTCCTTGAAACAGTCTTGATATGTTCTTCAAAAGAGAGATCAGGGTCCAGAGTAACGCCGAGGTCCTTCACAGTTTTATTTGAGACGACTGTACAACCATCCAGATTAATTGTCAGATTCAACAGAAGATCTCTTTGTTTCTTGGGACCTAGAACAAGCATCTCTGTTTTGTCCGAGTTTAAAAGTAGAAAGTTTGCAGCCATCCACTTCTTTATGTCTGAAACACAGGCTTCTAGCGAGGGCAATTTTGGGGCTTCACCATGTTTCATTGAAATGTACAGCTGTGTGTCGTCCGCATAGCAGTGAAATTTAACATTATGTTTTCGAATGACATCCCCAAGAGGTAAAATATATAGTGAAAACAATAGTGGTCCTAAAACGGAACCTTGAGGAACACCGAAATTTACAATTGATTTGTCAGAGGACAAACCATTCACAGAGACAAACTGATATCTTTCCGACAGATAAGATCTAAACCAGGCCAGAACTTGTCCATGTAGACCAATTTGGGTTTCCAATCTCTCCAAAAGAATGTGGTGATCGATGGTATCAAAAGCGGCACTAAGATCTAGGAGCATGAGGACAGATGCAGAGCCTCGGTCTGACGTCATTAAAAGGTCATTTACCACCTTCACAAGTGCAGTCTCAGTGCTATGATGGGGTCTAAAACCAGACTGAAGCGTGTCGTATACATTGTTTGTCTTCAGGAAGGCAGTGAGTTGCTGTGCAACAGCTTTTTCTAAAATTTTTGAGAGGAATGGAAGATTCGATATAGGCCGATAGTTTTTTATAATTTCTGGATCAAGAGAGGCTTTTTCAAGAGAGGCTTTATTACTGCCACTTTTAGTGAGCTTGGTACACATCCGGTGGATAGAGAGGCGTTTATTATGTTCAACATAGGAGGGCCAAGCACAGGAAGCAGCTCTTTCAGTAGTTTAGTTGGAATAGGGTCCAGTATGCAGCTTGAGGGTTTGGAGGCCATGATTATTTTCATCATTAGCTGGCTCGATCCTTACATAATGCTGACACCTCTATGCAAAGCATCAGGGAGGGTTTTGGTTTTTGGTCGGGTCGGGGTGCCGTCGCCAATGGAACCGGGGGTGCCTCAGCTAGCTCGTCGTGCTTCCACGCCTTAGCTGGCTCGAGAGGCCTTCTTGCCTCGGTGGGCTTGGGGGGGGGGTGGTGTACTGTCACACTTGCTCCCACTCTCCCTCTCTGGCGCTCAAGGACGCCAGGCTGTCCTTCATTACGCACACCTGTCACCAACACTACGCGCAGCAGCGCTCATTGGACACACCTGGACTCCTTCCCTTTGTTGATTGCCTCATCTACAGTGGCTTGCGAAAGTATTCACCCCCTTGGCATTTTTCCTATTCTGTTACCTTACAACCTGGAATTAAAATAGATTTTTGGGGGGTTTGTATCATTAGATTTACACAACATGCCTACCACTTTGAAGATGCACATTTTTTTTATTATTGTGAAACAAACAAGAAATAAGACTAAAAACTAAAAACTTGAGCGTACGTAACTATTCACCCCCCCCCCCCCCAAAGTCAATACTTTGTAGAGCCACCATTTGCTGCAATTACAGCTGCAAGTCTCTTGTGGTATGTCTCTATAAGCTTGGCACATCGAGCCACTGGGATTTTTTCCCATTCTTCAAGGCACAACTGCTCCAGTTCCTTCAAGTTGGATGGGTTCCGCTGGTGTACAGCAATCTTTAAGTCATACCACAGATTCTCAATTGGATTGAGGTCTGGGCTTTGACTAGGCCATTCCAAGACATTTAAATGTTTCCCCTTTCACCACTCGAGTGATACTTTAGCAGTATGCTTAGGGTCATTGTCCTGTTGGAAGGTGAACCTCTGTCCTAGTCTCAAATCTCTGGAAGACTGAAACAGTTTCCCCTCAAGAATTTCCCTGTATTTAGCGCCATCCATCATTCCTTCAATTCTGACCAATTTCCCAGTCCCTGCCGATGAAAAATCCTCACAGCATGATGCTGCCACCACCATGCTTCACTGTGGGGATGGTGTCTCGGGGTGATGAGAGGTGCTGTGTTTGTGCCAGACATAACGTTTTCCTTTATGGCCAAAAAGCTACATTTTAGTCTCATCTGACCAGAATAGCTTCTTCCATATGTTTGGGAAGTCTCCCACATGCCTTTTGGTGAACACCAAATGTGTTTGCTTATTTTTTTCTTAAGCATGGCTTTTTCTCTGGCCACTCTTCTGTAAAGGCCAGCTCTGTGGAGTGTATGGCTTAAAGTGGTCCTATGGACAGATACTCCAATCTCCACTGTGGAGCTTTGCAGCTCCTTCAGGTTTATCTTTAGACTCTTTGTTGTCTCTCTGATTAATACCCTCCTTGCCTTGTCCATGAGTTTTGGTGGGCGGCCCTCTCTTGGCAGGTTTGTTGTGGTGCCATATCCTTTCAATTTTTTAATAATGGATTTAAATGGTGTGATGTTCAATGTTTCTGATATTTTTTTATAGGTCAACCCTGATCTGTACTTCTCCAAAACTTTGTCCCTGGCCTGATTGGAGAGCTTCCTTGGTCTTCATGGTGCAGCTTGCTTGGTGGTGCACCTTGCATAGTGGTGTTGCAGAATCTGGGGCCTTTCAGAACAGGTGTATACATACTGAGATCATGTGACACTTAAATAAAGTCCACCTGTGTGCAATCTAACTAATTATGTGACTTCTGAAGGTAATTGTTTGCACCAGATCTTTTTTAGGGGCTTCATAGCAAAGGGGGTGAATACCTATGCATGCACTACTGTTCCGTTTTTTTTCTAAATACGTTTTTTTTTTCCTTTCACTTCACCAATTTGGACTATTTTGTGTATGTCCATTACATGAAATCCCAATGAAATCAATTTAAATTACAGGTTGTAATGCATCAAAATAGGAAAAACACCAAGGGGGATGAATACTTTTGCAAGGCACTGTGTAACTGTCTGCTCCCTCATTTGTTCCCTGTGTCAGCATTCATGTCTTTATGTGTCCATTGATAATTAAATGTTCACTCCCTGTACCTGCTTCTCGTCTACCATCGTCGATCCTTACACTTTTACTCAAGTAGTATTTTACTGGGTGGCTTTCACTTTACTTGAGTCATTTTCTATTAAAGTATCTTTCCTTTTACTCAAGTATAACAATTAAGTACTTTTTCCTACACTGCCCGAAATGGCACCCTATTCCCTATTTAGTGGGGAATGGGTGCCAAATTGGGAATATGGTGCCATTTTGGACAAAAATAAAATGTCTTCCTGTGACTGACCTTTGACCACTGTTTCCCCCTGTGTATGTCAGGCACATCAGTGACCCAGCTAGAGGCTCTGGACCCAGAACAGGAGCCACTCATCTTTGGTGTCGTGGGAGAGGAGGCCATGAGGTACTTTGCCGTGGCGAGAGACACAGGAGTGGTGTGGCTACGACAGCCCCTGGACCGCGAGGTTAGAAGACACACACACACTTGCACGAACACATGCAGGTATATACACACACACACACACATTAATGAGAAGAGGAAGAGCGTCAGAAAAGGAGGGATGGCTTAAGGATGGAACAGAGAGAAGTGAGATTTAGAAAGGCTTAGGAAGAGTGTAATGATTAACTCCGCAGTGCTCCCGAGTGGCGCAGTGGTCTAAGACACTGCATCTCAGTGCAAGGGGTGTCATTGCGCTGCCTGGTTCAAATCCAGGCTGCATCACATCTGGCTGTGATTGGGAGACCCATAGGTCAGTGCACAATTGGCCCAGCGTTAACTGGGGTAGGATGTCATTGCAAATAAGAATTTGTTCTCAACTGACTTGCCTAGTTAAATAAAGGTTACATTTACAATCTTAAATTAAGACCAAGAACAACTTGGAAGAAGACACAAATAAAAGAGAGAGAAATGAGTGTATTTGTATGGGCATTGGAGAAGAGGAATTGGCAAGAGTGGGCAACCAAACAAGCTAAGTGTCACTATAGAGACTAAGTAGAGTCGCAATTCAGCGGCTCAAACACGAGACGTATGTGGCAGGGTCTACAGTCAATCACGGATTACACAAAGAAAACCAGCCCCTTCGCGGACATCGATGTCTTGCATCCAGACAAACTAAACAACTTCTTTGCTCGCTTTGAGGACAATACAGTGCCACTGACACGGCCCGCTACCAAAACCTGCGGGCTCTCCTTCACCGCAGCCAACGTGAGTAAAACATTTAAACGTGTTAACCCTCGCAAGGCTGCCGGCCCAGACGGCATCACTAACCGCGTCCTCGGAGCACACCAGCTGGCTGGTGTGTTTACGGACATATTCAATCAATTCCTATCCCAGTCTGCTGCTGAATTGCAACTCTACTTTGTCTCTATAGTGACACTTAGCTTGTTTGATTGCCTTGTGGAGGGAATAGCTACACTGTTTGTATTCGGTTTTGTTTCCGGTCGCCTTGCCATGATTAAAAGTAGCATCAATCCTCAGTTTCTGGTTGGGGAATGTTTCAATAGTCACCATCAGTACAACATCACTGATGCTCTTGCTAATAAACTCACATGCTTCAAGAGGGCCACCATTGTTCATATTCCCAAGAAAGCTAAGGTAACTGAGCTAAACGACTATCGCCCCATAGCACTCACTTCCGTCATCATGAAGTGCTTTGAGTGACTTGTCAAGGATCATATCACCTGGGTCTCGACCCCGCCCTGTGCAACTGGGTCCTGGACTTTCTGACAGGCCGCCCCCAGGTGGTGAGGGTAGGAAACAACATCTCCACCCCGCTGATCCTCAACACTGGGGCCCCATAAGGGTGCGTTCTCAGCCCTCTCCTGTACTCCCTGTTCACCCATGACTGCGTGGCCATGCACACCTCCAACTCAATCATCAAGTTTGCAGATGACACTACAGTGGTAGGCTTGATTACCAACAATGACGAGATGGCCTACAGGGAGGAGGTGAGGGCCCTCGGAGTGTGGTGTCAGGAAAATAACCTCATACTCAACGTCAACAAAACAAAGAAGATGATCATGGACTTCAGGAAACAGCAGAGGGAGCACCCCCCTATCCACATCGACGGGACAGTAGTGGAGAAGGTCAAAGGTTTTAAGTTCCTCAGCAACAACGCCTCTTCAACCTCAGGAGGCTGAAGAAATTTGGTCACCAAAAACACTCACAAACTTTTACAGATGCACAATCGAGAGCATCCTGTCAGGCTGCATCACCGGCTGGTACAGCAACTGCTCCGCCCACAACCGTAAGGCTCTACATAGGGTAGTGAAGTCTGCACAACGCATCACCGGGGGCAAACTACCTGCCCTCCAGGACACCTACACCACCCAATGTCACAGGAAGGCCAAAAAGATCATCAAGGACAACAACCACCCGAGCCACTGCCTGTTCACCCCGTTATCATCCAGAAGGCGAGGTCAGTACAGGTGCATCAAAACTGGGACCGAGAGACTGAAAAACAGCTTCTATCTCAAGGCCATCAGACTGTTAAACAGCCATCACTAACATTGAGTAGCTGCTGCCAACATACTGACTCAAATCTTTAGCCACTTTAATAATAAAAATTGTATGCAAGAAATATATCACTAGTCACTTTAAACAATGCCACTTTATATAATGTTTACATACCCTACATTACTCATCTCATATGTATATACTGTACTCTATACAATCTACTGCATCTTGCCTATGCCGTTCGGCCATCGCTCATCCATATATGTATTTATAAGTACATATTCTTATTCATTCCTTTAAACTTGTGTGTATAAGGTAGTTGTTGTGAATTTTTTTGATTACTTGTTAGATATTACTGCATGGTCAGATCTAGAAGCACAAGCATTTCACTACACTCGCATTAACATCTGCTAGCCATGTGTATGTGACCAATACAATTTGATTTGATTTGATTTGATCACCTTATGTATTGCTGCCCTCCAGTAGCAAAAAGTGACATCCCAAAAAACACTTGCTTTCTGTCAATAACACTAAAACTGAAACTAAATAATATAAAAACGAAATATAAATACTTTAAAATAATATCTTATGCTGAATAAAAACTAGCAAATCTGGTCTGAAAACTAACTGAAACTAAACTGAATTTCAAATAAAAAAATAAAAAATATATAAAAAATATAAAAACACAAAAATACAATAACCTTGACACACAAACAAACACACAACCTCCATCCCTCCCCTCCCTCCCTCCCTCCCTCCCTCCCTCCCTCCCTCCCTCCCTCCCTCCCTCCCTCACATACTCTATGAAGGGATATACTGACTTGTCTCTCTCTCCATCTCTTCCAGACCAAGTCGGAGATGCAGGTGGAGTTCTCTGTGAGTGACAGCCAAGGGGTAAGAGTCAAACCTGCACTATGATCAACGCTGTGACATGCTGTATCACATCCTGTCTGTCAAGCAGCTCACACACTGTATATACAACTCCTGACTAACTCTCCTTAGAGTTATTTACTCTGACACCTTTCTCACATGTTACATTCTAATGCTAAAACACACTGACATTTCAACCTACACAAACATATAGGTCATGGTTAAGACAGTACACTTGTTACGTGCACAGATAGGGGTCTACCTGTGCCCGAGCACCTGTCCCTTTGCCCTCCCTCTTTCCAAGTGCTCTTTTGGGTGGTGGTATTTAGATGCACTATTGTAAAGTGGTTGTTCCACTGGATATCATAAGGTGAATGCACCAATTTGTAAGTCGCTCTGGATAAGAGCGTCTGCTAAATGACTTAAATGTAAATGTAAATGGTATATATATATATTTTATTGTACACAGTTTTTGTTGTTGTGGTTCTGAACCCACTGTCCCCAAGTCGTCATGACGTCATCAAGTTCGCCCACCCCTACCCCATCCGTTGGTCTGCTGTGTACACAGCTCACATGCGCCAGGTTGTGCCTTTTTCCCAGTTTGCCCTGTATGAATTGCATGCGCAAATCCGGTCACCGGTTGAGTGTGTGTAGCAAGCTTCCTAGTTTAAATATCAACCGTACTGCCACAGCAGCATAACATTTGATTAACACTAGATAACACTTACATCATCATCAATATTTGGTCTGTTTGCCTGCACAGCAGCACTTTATAATTTATTTACTTATAGAATCATAGCCGAGAGAAGGGTGCTGGAGGTGCTGCAGAAACCCTGATAAATTGAAATAAATGTGCAAGTTATATAATTACTGCTGTTTGTTCAGAAATCAATTAAATTATTCAGAATAGCTTACTACACAATGAGTAGGCCTATAATTTAGTCACAGAGGATCAATATCTTCTTTAAAAAAGTTGCCTATCTGTGTACTGTGTGTAGCCCAATAACAAGGCATAGACTGCAGTTAGGAAATCTGTCAGTGAACAGCGTGCAGACAAAACAGGTCTTTCACAATATTTAAAATACAATTGCGGGAAAACACAGGTTGGAAAGCAAATGGTTCCTGCTGAAAAGTGAAGACTAATCTTTCTGCTATAGGCTGCAAAAATATTTTAGCATCTTCCAAACAGGCCTATTGAGAGAGGCTTTTGGCATGAGCCGGCGAGTGAGCTGCGCATCACTGGGTGAGTTAGTGAACTAGAAATATTTTTTTGTGCTTTCTTTCTCATATTGTCAATATGTGTGTCTCCACACACTTAAGCCTAGGCTATTGATGGATTCAA
This sequence comes from Salmo salar, assembly GCF_965601325.2. NCBI lineage: Eukaryota > Metazoa > Chordata > Actinopteri > Salmoniformes > Salmonidae > Salmo > Salmo salar. The sequence continues at coordinate 3,288,371 of NC_138308.1, read as the reverse complement.
GACATGGTCGTTTTTAATGTTCTCAGATCATCTGTGCAGTATTTAAAAAGATTCTGCCAAAGTCTCCGGTCTTGTAAAATGATGTAGATTGCATGAAATGTGTTCATAAAAGGACACATTTTTCAGGGACTAGGCTACTAAAAGTGTGCAACATCTGTAAGCACCTCTACTGTACTGCTCTATGCCACTGTGATGATATGCATGCAATCCTTTATTATAAAGGTTTTAAAGAATCTCTTGAAATACATATTAAGCACTGAACACAGGTAGTCTAGACTCCATATAACCAACATATTCTAAAATATCCACACAAGCCATTGTCCAGCTAGCCATATATCATGAGTTAGAAGCTTATGAGTATTAGGCTATATTATGAAGTTATTATTTAAGAGCAGTGAAGATCAATCACAATCAGTAAAAAATGTGTCAAGCTAGCTAACTAGCAGATTTACGTCAAGCCTTAACATCAACGATCAAATCAAATCAAAGTTTATTTGTCACGTGCACTAAATACAACAGGTCACAATCAGTGAAATGCTTACTTACAGGTTCTAACCAATAGTGCAAAAAAGGTATTAGGTGAATAATAGGTAGGTAGGTAAAGAAATAAATCAACAGTAAAAAGACAGGCTATATACAGTAGTGAGGCTATAGAAGTAGCGAGGCTACATACAGACGCCGGTTAGTCAGGCTGATTGAAGTAGTATGTCAATGTAGATATGGTTAAAGTGACTATGCATATATGATGAACAGAGAGTAGCAGTAGCGTAAAAGATGGGTTGGCGGGTGGTGGGTGGTGGGACACAATGCAGATAGCCCGGTTAGCCAATGTGCGGGAGCACTGGTTGGTCGGCCCAATTGAGGTAGTATGTACATGAATGTATAGTTAAAGTGACTATGCATATATGATAAACAGAGAGTAGCAGCAGCGTAAAAAGAGGGGTTGGGGGGGGGCACACAATACAAATAGTCCGGGTAGCCATTTGATTACCTGTTCAGGAGTCTTATGGCTTGGGGGTAAAAACTGTTGAGAAGCCTTTTTGTCCTAGACTTGGCACTCCGGTACCGCTTCCCATGCGGTAGTAGAGAGAACAGTCTATGACTGGGGTGGCTGGGGTCTTCGAGAATTTTTAGGGCCTTCCTCTGACACCGCCTGGTGTAGAGGTCCTGGATGGCAGGCAGCTTAGCCCCAGTGATGTACTGGGCCGTACGCAGTACCCTCTGTAGTGCCTTGCGGTCAGAGGCTGAGCAATTGCCGTACCAGGCAGTGATGCAACCAGTCAGGATGTTCTCAATGTTGCAGCTGTTGAACCTTATGAGGATCTCAGGACCCATGCCAAATCCTTTTAGTTTTCTGAGAGGGAATAGGCTTTGTCCTGCCCTCTTCACGACTGTCTTGGTGTGTTTGGACCATTCCAGTTTGTTGTTGATGTGGACACCAAGTAACTTGAAGCTCTCAAAGTGCTCCACTACAGCCCCGTCGATGAGAATGGGGTCGTGCTCGGTCCTCCTTTTCCTGTAGTCCACAATCATCTCCTTCGTCTAGGTTATGTTGAGGGATAGGTTGTTATTCTGGCACCACCCGGCCAGGTCTCTGACTTCCTCCCTATAGGTTGTCTCGTCGTTGTCGGTGATCAGGCCTATCACTGTTGTGTCGTCTGCAAACTTAATGATGGTGTTGGAGTCATGCCTGGCCATGCAGTCGTGGGTGAACAGGGAGTAGAGGAGGGGACTGACCACGCACCCCTGTGGAGCTCCAGTGTTGAGGATCAGCATGGCAGATGTGTTGCTACCTACCCTCCTGGGTGTGGCCCGTCAGGATGTCCAGGATCCAGTTGCAGAGGGAGGTGTTTAGTCCCAGGATCCTTAGCTTAGTGATGAGCTTTGAGGGTACTATGGTGTTGAACGCTGAGCTGTAGTCAATGAAAAGCATTCTCACATTAGTGTTCCTTTTGTCCAGGTGGGAAAGGGCAGTGTGGAGTGCAATAGAGATTGCATTTTTTGTGGATCTGTTTGGGCGGTATGAAAATTGGAGTGGGTCTAGGGTTTCTGGGATAATGGTGTTGATGTGAGCCATTACCAACCTTTCAAAGCACTTCATGGCTACGGACGTGAGTGCTACGGGTCTGTAGTCATTTAGACAGGTTGCCTTTGTGTTCTTAGGCACAGGGACTATGGTGGTCTGCTTAAAACATGTTGGTATTACAGACTCAATCAGGGACATGTTGAAAATGTCAGTGAAGACACCTGCCAGTTGGTCAGCACATGCCCGGACACACGTCCTGGTAATCTGTTTGGCCCCGCAGCCTTGTGTATGTTGACCTTTTTAAAGGTCTTACTCACGTCGGCTACGGAGAGTGTGATCACACAGTCGTCCGGAACAGCTGATGCTCTCATGCATGCCTCAGTGTTGCTTGCCTCGAAGCAAGCATAGACGTGATTTAGCTCGTCTGGTAGGCTCGTGTTACTGTGCAGCTTGCGGCTGTGCTTCCCTTTGTAGTCTGTAATAGTTTGCAAGCCCTGCCACATAAGACGAGCGTCGGAGCCGGTGTAGTATGATTCAATCTTAGCCCTGTATATTACGCTTTGCCTGTTTGATGGTTCTTGTAAGCTTCCGGGTTAGAGTCCCGCACATTGAAAGCGGCAGCTATACCCTTTTGCTCAGTGCGAATGTTGACTGTAATTCATGATTTCTGGTTGGGGTATGTACGTCCAGTCACTGTGGGGACGACGTCCTCGATGCACTTATTGATAAAGCCAGTGACTGTTGTGGTGTACTCCTCAATGCCATCGGAAGAATACCGGATCATGTTCCAGTCTGTGATAGCAAAACAGTCCTGTAGTTTAAGCATCTGCTTCATCTGACCACTTTTTTATAGACAGAGTCACTGGTGCTTCCTGCTTTAATTTTTGCTTGTAAGCAGGAATCAGGAGGATAGTTGTGGTCGGATTTACCAAATGGAGGGCGAGGGAGAGCTTTGTACACGTCTCTGTGTGTGGAGTACAGGTGATCTAGAATTTTTTTCTCCCTCTGGTTGCACATTTAACATGTTTATGGAAATTTGGTAGAACTGATTAAAGTTTCCCTGCATTCAAGTCTCCGGCCGCTAGGAGTGCCGCCTCTGGGTGAGTGGTTTCCTGTTTGCTTATTTCCTTATACAGCCGACTGAGTGGGGTCTTAGTGCCAGCATCTGTCTGTGGTGGTAAATAAACAGCCCCGAGAAGTATAGCTGAAAACTCTCTAGGCAAGTAGTGTGGCCTGCAATTTATCACAGTCTAGATCAGCATATACCCTATCCTCTATTCCCGATGTCGATCATGTCTTTAGGAGGCATTGTAACTAGCTTGCTTGCAATTTGTGATGTGTTGGAGAAATAAATAGGCCTATAGAAAAAAACTAATACAAATTAAATGCTACTGATGCAGTTTGTATGTTTGAAGATGTTTTATTTTTAGGGGGAGGCCCTGCTGTGCATAGTGTATGTACTGTGTGTGTCTGTGTTTCTCTTTGTCGGTGTGCGTTTGTGTATTAACAAATCAGTACCTCTTGTGCCTTCGCAGGTGGTCAAAGACACAGTAAATATCCAGATAGGAGACGTGAATGACAACTCCCCAACTTTCCATGGCCAGCTGTACACAGTACACATCGCAGAGGTAGGCTACAGTCATGTACAGTATGTGTGTGTGGTAGTGTGATAGTGTGTCTGTGTGTGCGTGTTTGTGTGTATGTCACTTCAAAATCCCTATTGTGCCATGAGATGTTTTATCCATTTTTTAAAGATAATTTTGCTGTTTGCTAGTGTAATTGGAGATGGAAGGGTGTTCCATGCGATCATGGTTCTGTTGCCGTGAATTTGTTTTTGACTTGTGGACTGTGAAGAGACCCCTGATGGCATGTCTTGTGTGGTGTGTATGGATGTCTGAGCTGTATGTTATTTGATTATGTGTAAAATCTGGAATTTTTATCACAGTACGTTATAAAAATAGTTTTTCCACTTTACTAGCGAAATAGTAATTGACATTTTTGGCAATATCAAAACATTTTGTTATAAATAACTCATCAACTCGATGAATGATGGAGATTAATTGGGTTTTCTGCCCATGATATCATTTAACGTACTCCAAAGTATTTTTTTATTGTGTTTTATATCATTTATCTTGGTTTGGCAATATAATTTCTTGTTATTTTTGTCAAGTTTATTCACAACCTTTCTAAACGTACAGTATGTCAAACGATTAGCTGAGCAGCCTGGCTTGTTTGCCGCCTCTTTTGCATAATACATTTTTCAATTCATCATCAATCTAACAGTTTTCACAGTTAATTTCATAACAGGTTCATGCTTGTCGACAATTGTCATGAATTATTTTATAAACACTCCCAGAGCTGCATCTGGGTTCAGTTCCTCATACACATCAGACCAACATGCATTTTCTACATCTTCAACAAAAGAATCATGAGAAAACATTTTGTATGATCTCGTATCATTTACTTTAGGACCTGCCATTTGTACTTTGGCTTTCGTTGTTATTACCACAATGTTATGGTCACTACAGCCATTGTGAACTGATGTTGCTTCGGAGCAAAGCTCTGTAGCATTAGTGAAGATATGATCAATACAAATGGATGTCACAGATCCAACACTATTGGTATGCACTCTAGTTGGTTGAGTGATAACCTTGGTCACATTACAGCCATTCGTCACAGTTAGAAGCTTCCTCTTGAGAGGACAGCTAGTTGCTAACCAGTCAATGTTCAGGTCACCCAGAAAATAGACCTCTCTGTTAACATCACACACAAACACTATCAAGCTTGGCACACATTTTATGCAAATACTGACTGTTAACCTATTGTAGCACCCCAAAAGAAGAGGCTTTAGATGAGGCAGGTGAACTTGCAACCACAACACTTCAACAACATTTGACATAAGATATTCTTTAAGTTTTACAAGATTATGGCTCTGAACATATACAGCAACACCTCCCCCATAGGCATTTGTGTCTTTTCTTTAGACATTTTATCCTTGGATTGTTACTGCTGTGTCCTCAAAGGAATTATCTAATTGAGTTTCAGAGATTGACAGTTTATCTGTATTTGTATTTATTAAAGATCCCCATTACCAAACTTTTTTGATGTACTCATGTTTTAACCTCTCCTATGTAAATGGTAGATTACTGGAAACTCAACAAGAAGGTCTGATTTCATTATTACTGAAACAGGATACAAGTGGTGTACATAAAGATCCAGTCCATTGAAAAAATTGGAGGCCCCTTACACTTCGGTGTTGTGATGCAAAAATTCTAGCAAAATGTATAGCGCATAGAATTAAAAAGCTATTGTCGGATATTATTCATTCTAAACAGGCAGGTTTTTTACATGGACAATACATTGGAGAGAGTATAAAACAAGTAGTGGAAACAATAGAACACTTTGAAAAATCTGGGAAACCAGGCCTGCTTTTCATAGCTGACTTTGAAAATATTTTTGATAAAGTACGACTGAAGTTTATATATAAATGCCTGGAACATTTCAATTTTGGACAATCTCTTATAAAATGGGTTAACGTGATGGATAGTAACCCTAGGTGTAAAATGGTAAATAATGGCTACTTCTCAGAAGGTTTTAAGTTGTCAAGAGGAGTAAAACAAGGTTGTCCACTATGTATTGAAATGTTGGCTATTAAAATCAGATCCAACAATAATTTCAAAGGGTTAGAAATCCAGGGCTTAAAAACAAAGGTGTCATTGTACACTGAGGATTCATGTTTTATTTTAAATCCACAATCATAGAGTATCTAGATGCTTTTTCTAACCTCTTTGGATTACAACGAAATTATGAGAAGTGTACTTAAGTATTACATATTGGATCACGAAAAAAGATTACTTTTACATTACCGTGTAGTTTACCAATACAATTGTCTGATGGTGATTTGGACGAACTCGGTATATATATCACAAAATAAATAAATGATCTCACTCCGATACATTCTTATAGAAAGTTAGCAAAAATCACCCTGATTAACTCTTTAGTCATATCCCAGTTTACCAATTTGCTTATGGTCTTGCCTACACCTAGCAAACCGTTATTTAAAATGTATGAGAAAAAAATATTCCATTTTATTTGGAACGGCAAGCCAGACAAATTTAAACAGGCCTATTTATATAATGACTATGAATTCGGAGGGCAGAAATTCTTAAATATTAAACATTAGACTTCTCACTAAAGGCTTCAGTCATACAAAAGTTATACTTAAATCTGAACTGGTTCTCTAGCAAATTAATAAGAATGTCTCACCCCATGTTCAAGAATGGCCTTTTTCCTTTTATTCAGATTACAACGTCGCACTTTCGGTTATTTGAAAGGAAATAATCTCCCAAATATCGCTATTTTTAAAACAACCATAGAAAGTTGGTTGCAATTTCAATTTAATCCACCCCCAAAAAATAATACAACTAATATTGTGGTTAAACTCAAATATACTAATAGATAAAAAAATAAATATTTTTGGAATAAAAACATGCTATAATCTTTGTAAATTATATCATAAATAGGACTGGTGGAGTTATGTCACACATGCAGCTAACAAAATATATGGAAATGTCTGCTCTACTCACAATTACAACTAACTAATTGCAGCATTACTGCAAAAAATGGAAGAGGAAAGTGGGAAAAAGTAGGGCATTTTTCATGTTGGCCCTGCATTAAAGACCCTAATTGGTTAAAGAAAATTGTAATAAATAAAAAAGTATACCAGTTTCATTTAACCCTTGTGTAGTGTTAACATTCTGTATTCTCCCTTTGTCCTAAGGGTCAAAAATGACCCGCCTTCACTAAACCCCTAAAATAAAGGAGCTTAACCTCTTGGGGCTAGGTGGGACGCTAGCGTGCCACCCGTGGTGCACTCCATCAACAGCAGGTGCATTTCAAGAGCGGCAAATTTGAATCCAAATAAATGTCAAAATTCAAATTTTTCAAAAATACAACTATGTTACACCATTTGAAAGATAAACATCTCCTTAATCTAACCACGTTTTACGATTTCAAAAAGGTTTTACGGCGAAAGCATAAATTTAGAGTATGTTAGGACAGTACATTTACAAGAGTTGTGTGTAATGTTTTGTCAAGTCAAAGACAGGGTCACCAAAACCATAAAACCAGCTAAAATGATACACTAACCTTTTACAATCTCCATCAGATGACACTCCTAGGACATTATGTTAGACAATGCATGCATTTTTAGTTCTATCAAGTTGATATTTATATCCAAAAACAGCGTTTTACTATGGCATTGATGTTGAGGAAATCGTTTCCCTCCAATAACCGGCAGTCAAGTCAGCGTCACAAATTAAATAATTAAAATTAGAAAACATTGGTAAAATATTATATTGTCATTTAAAGAATTATAGATTTACATCTTTTGAACGCAATCAACTTGCCAGATTTAAAAATAACCTTACTGGGAAATCACACTTTGCAATAATCTGAGCACTGTGCCCAGAAAAATACGCGTTGCGATACAGACTAGACGTCATGTTGGGGAGATCTAAAATCGAAAATACTATGTAAATAATCCATTACCTTTGATTCTCTTCATCAGATGTCACTTCCAGGTATCACAGGTCCATAACGAATGTAGTTTTGTTCAAAAAAGCTCATCATTTATGTCCAAAAATCTCCGTCTCGTTAGCACATGATGTAAGCCAGCCGGACTTCTCGTCATGAACGAGGGGAAAAAATATATTTCCGTTCGTTCAAACATGTCAAACGTTGTATAGCATAAATCATTAGGGCCTTTTTTAACCAGAACATGAATAATATTCAAGGTGGACGAATGCATAGTCTTTTATAACGTATTGGAACGAGGGTACCCAACATGAAGTAGCGCGCCAGGTGTCTAATGGGACATCACCGTTCCATGGCTCTTGTTCGGTCAGATCTCCCTCCAGAAGACTCAAAACACTTTGTAAAGGCTGGTGACATCTAGTGGAAGCAATAGGAAGTGCCAAAATATTCCTAAACCCCTGTGTTTTTCAATGGGATAGGTTTAAAGTCAATACAACACATCAGGTATCCACTTCCTGTCAGAAAATGTCTCAGGGTTTTGCCTGCCAAATGAGTTCTGTTATACTCACAGACACCATTCAAACAGTTTTGGAAACTTTAGAGTGTTTTCTATCCATATATAATAAGTATATGCATATTCTAGTTACTGGGTAGGATTAGTAACCAGATTAAATCGGGTACATTTTTTTTATCCAGACGTGCAAATGCTGCCCCCTAGACCCAACAGGTTAATTGAATTTTAACCCCAAAGCTATTTTGTATGAAGAAACAACCTGTCATTCATCACAAACTTTATAATATCTGGGTTTTCCCTCTTCACAGTGCAGAAAGACATTTCATCAGTGGACACCACTCGTTTTTATTACAACACACCTGTCATAATTGTTTTCTTTTCATAAATGTTTTCAGTCTTGAATTTTTTTGGCAACATAGTGATATATTCTTATATACTGTACAATGAAGAATTCAACTACAAAATACTAGTCTTCTCACATTTTTTTAACCATTGCCCCCACCCACAAGGTATACAAACAACAATAAATAGGAATAAAGTAAGATAATAGATACCAAACAAAAATGTGAAGAACAAAATCAATCAACTCTAATTAGCTCATGTAGGACAGTATTCAAGTGTGTGTGCATGGACTTTGCAGATGTATTTCTCACATGTGCAGCACATAGTATTTGTTTGATAGTCCCTCTTTGGGGGGCAGAATTGGCATCTCCTCCTCTTGCCTACCCCAACTGCAGCCTCAGGTGGATCAGGACACGATTCAGCCCCCTGAACAGCTTTCACAAGCGCTGCAGAGGCTGCTGTGTGGGGGAGGCGCTCCCTTCTTTGAATGTGTGGGATTATAAGTGCCTGTCCCAGCTGCTCCAGGAACACTGTCCTCTTGATCCTCTTATCAGGCATCCAGGCAGTGTTGATCTTGTTCCATATCACAAAGGCATTGCATGAGGACACATCAATGATGTTATGGAAGATGACCAGGGGCCAGCGGGCAGTCATCATCCTGCATCTACAAGTTCCAATCACCTTGTCCAGGTTGTCCACGCCTCCTTTGTTGTGGTTGTAGTCCAGGATGATGCTGGCTTCCTGTCCTGACGATCACTAATATCAGCCGTTTTGTGCAGTGTTCTCAGGAGGACCAAATTCTTGTTTCTCTTTGGGAGTTAAGAAACTAGAGTGGTGGTGGGGGTGAAGGCAAACTTTGATGAGAAGTCATCTCTCCCCCTTGTTGCGAGGAGTGCAGGGGGGAGCTCAGGCTTGTTCTTTCTAACTGTGCCAACCATGGTGATCTTCCTTTTCAGGAGCTGGTGGCTGAGTTCAATCAGTAGCTCACATAATCTCAATTTCTCATTGTGTGTGTGTGTGTGTGTGTGTGTGTGTGTGTGTGTGTGTGTGTGTGTGTGTGTGTGTGTGTGTCTTTGTGTTTTTTGTGGAGTGTAAATGATTTTATAACTGCCGGGTCAAAACTGACCCTAAGACAATCGTTGTACCCTGGTGGTGTACAAAGGCGATGTTTCAGTTTTTGTAATGTTGGTGTCACTAGGAAAAGTCATCAAATTTCAAGTTGGAAAAATATAATTTATGGGGTTTTCTCTGCTGTTTAACATAGTGGCGGGTCATTTTTGACCCTTAAGACAACACAAGAGTTAAGGACCAATATAATTACAGCAGTGCCATATAGATTGCAAAATAGTTGGGAAGAGATTTTTGACCTACTGATTCCATGGCACATGGTTTATGAACTAATACGCAAAACGACGCTGGATTCAAAACTTTGAATTCTTGCAACCAATAGAATGTTATATATATATATATATATATATATATATATATATATATATATATATATATATATATATATATATATATATATATATGGGGGATACAACCTTCCCAGCTCTGCAGGTTTTGCTGCGAAGAAACAGAATCATTAGATCATCTGTTATGGTACTGTCCATATGTAGCTTGTTTTTGATCACAGGTCCAGGAATGGCTGAAGAATTGCAACATTTACCTGGAGCTAACTCTGCAGATAGCACTACTAGGTGATCTGAAAAGTCATAGTCAATCGATCAATAATATAATAATATGTTTAGCAAAAATGTATATTTTTATTTACAATTTGTAGAAATTATGAGAACAGAAAGGTTTAGAACATTTATGAAACATCACAGTACAGTGATGTATATAGTATGTATAAGCTGGAAGTAGAAGCCTAAGCATTGTTGTTCACTAGTTTACTCCAATTAGGGGAGGGGTGGTAGGGTTAGAAATTAATAAAGGAAAACATGTTTAAAAAAATGTATATATATATATCTGTATGTATGTATGTATGTATGTATGTATGTATGTATGTATGTATGTATGTATGTATGTATGTATGTATGTATGTATGTATGTATGTATGTATGTATTTATGTGTTTATGTATGTATATATGTGTGTGTATGTATGTACAGAACCAGTCAAAAGTTTGGACACACCTACTCATTGAAGGGTTTTTATTTATTTGTACTATTTTCTACATTGTAGAATAATAGTGAATACATCAAAACAATTCAATAAAACATATGGAATCATGTATTAACCCCAAAATATTTTAACAATTCAAAATATATTTTATATTTGAGATTCTTCAAAATAGCTACCCTTTGCCTTGATGGCAGCTTTCCAGACTCTTGGCATTGGCTTCATGAGATGGTGGCTGCATCATGTTATGGATATGCTTGTAATCGTTAAGGACTAGGGAGCTTTTCAGGATAAAAAATGTATGAAATGGAGCTAAGCACAGACAAAATCCTATAGGAAAACCTGCTTCAGTCTGCCTTCCACCAAACACTGAGAGAAGAATTCACCTTTCAGCAGGACAATGACCTAAAACAGAAGGTGAAATCTATACAGGACTTGCTTACCAAGAAGACAGTGAATGTTCCTTAGTTTTGACTTAAATCTTCTTGAACATCTATGGCAAGACCTGAAAATGGTTGACTAGTGATGACCAACAACCAATTTGACAGAAGTTGAAGAATTTTGAACAGAATAATGGGCAAATGTTGCACAATCGAGGTGTGGAAACCTCTTAGAGACTTACTCAGAAGGACTCACAGCATTAATAGCTGCCAAAAGTGATTATAACATATATTGACTCAGGGGATGAATCAAGATATATTAGCGTAATTTTTATTTATTTTTTACAAAAGTTAGATTTTTTCCTCCACTTTTACTTTACAGAGTATTTTGTGTAGATAGTTTACCAAAAATGACAAATAAATACATTTTATTCCCACTTTGTAACGCAGCAAAATCTGGAAAAAGTGAAGGGGTGTGAATACTTTATGACGGCACTGTATGCTTGATATAAATGTGTTTTTTGTTGTTGGACACATTGTAAATTATAGTAACATTGGAATTGAAACAATCAAAGTCAAAATGTATCACCCCAAATTAATCAAGCCATCTATTGCAATAGTTGGCAAAGGTGAAGCACTTTGTGGTTAGTATGTAGGTTAGTAACTGGGGTGAGAGAACAAGTGCAAGTGAATTCCGTTTTTCTTTCATTCTCTTTACTATCTCTCTTTTTTCCTCACTCTTTCTCTCTCTCTAATCTTGCTCTTTCCCTCTCTCTCTCCTATATCAATTTTTTTCCCCCACTTCTATTCTTAAGAAGAAGTCATTTTTTAAATAGAATTAAATGCAAATGAGAGCCGAGCTAATTATCATATAAACGTCCGTTGCCTAGGGGGCTAGACACTCCGGCTTTATTTATTTATTTTCACATTTTTTTCCCTGCTCTCTATAAAACAGAGACTTTAATCAGTCCAACACTTTGGTCTTATAAAGACATAAGGGAATCAGGAACACTTCGAGGGGGAGAGTGTATGTGTGTGAGAAAGAGTAAGAGGGAGAGAAACAGTAAGAGATGTGTGTATGAAGTGAAGGGAAATAAGCGTGAGTGTATGTACAGTACCAGTCAAAAGTTTGGACACACCTACTCATTCCAGGGTTTTTCTTTATTTTTACTATTTTCTACATTGTATAATAATAGTGAAAACATCAAAACTATGAAATAACAAATATGGAATCATGTAGGAACCAAAAAAGTGTTGAACAAATCAAAATATATTTTATATTTGAGATTCTTCAAAGTAGCCACTCTATGCTTTGATGACAGCTTTGCACACTATTGGCATTCTCTCAACCAGCTTCATGAGGTAGTCACCTGGAATGCATTTCAATTAACAGGTGTGCCTTGATAAAAGTTAAATTGTGAGATTTCTTTCCTTCTTAATGTGTTGGAGCCAATCAGTTGTGTTGTGACAATGTAGGGGTGGTATACAGAAGATTTGGTAAAATACCAAGTCCATGTTATGGTAAGAACAGCTCAAATAAACAAAGGCAAAGGGTGTCTACTTTGAAGAATCTCAAATATAAAATATATTTAGATTTGTTTAACACTTTTTTGGTTACAACATGTTTCCATATGTGTGATTGCTTCCTGCAACACAAACTCAAAAAAGTTCTGGGAGAATAAGAGCACCTCCTCCCAGCTGCCCACTGCAATGAGGATAGGAAACTCTGTCACCACCGATACATCCATTATCATTGAGAATTTCAAGAAGCATTTTTCTATGGCTGGCCATGCTTTCCACCTGGCTACCCCTACCCCTACCCCGGTCAACAGGACTGCACCCCCACAGCAACTCGCCCAAGCCTTCCCCATTTCTCCTTCTCCCAAATCCAGTCAACTGATGTTCTGAAAGAGCTGCAAAATCTGGACCCCTACAAATCTAGACAATCTGGACCCTTTCTTTCTAAAATGATGTGCCGAAATTGTTGCAAACCCTATTACTAGCCTGTTCAACCTCTGTTTTGTGTCGTCTGAGATTCCCAAAGATTGGAAAGCAGCTGCTGTCATCCCCCTCTTCAAAGGGGAGGACACTCTTGACCCAAACTGCTACAGACCTATATCTATCCTACCCTGCCTTTCTAAGGTCTTCGAAAGCCAAGTTAACAAACAGATTACCGATCATTTCGAATCCCATCGTACCTTCTCCACTATGCAATGTTGTTTCAGAGCTGGTCATGGGTGCACATCAGCCACGCTCAAGGTCCTAAACGATATCTTAACCGCCATCAATAAGAAACAATACTGTGCAGCCGTATTCATTGACCTGACCAAGGCTTTCGACTCTGTCAATCACCACATCCTCATCAGCAGACTCGACAGCCTCGGTTTCTCAAATGATTGCCTCGCCTGGTTCACCAACTACTTTTCCGATAAAGTTCAGTGTGTCAAATCGGAGGGCCTGTTGTCTGGGCCTCTGGCAGTCTCTATGGCGGTGCCACAGGGTTCAATTCTTGGGACAACTCTTTTCTCTGTATACATCAATGCTCAATACTCTTGCTGCTGGTGAGTCTCTGATCCACCTCTACGCAGACGACACCATTCTGTATACTTCTGGCCCTTCTTTGGACACTGTGTTAACTACCCTCCAGACGAGCTTCAATGCCATACAACTCTCCTTCCGTAGTCTCCAACTGCTCCTAAATACAAGTGAAACTAAATGCATGCTCTTCAACCAATCGCTGCCTACACCTGCCCGCCAGCCCAGCATCACTACTCTGGACGGATCTGACTTAGAATATGTGGACAACTACAAATACCTAGGTGTCTGGTTAGACTGTAAACTCTCCTTCCAGACTCACATCAAACATCTCCAATCCAAAGTTAAATCTAGAATTGGCTTCCTATTTCGCAACAAAGCATCCTTCACTCATGCTGCCAAACATGCCCTCATAAAACTGACCATCCTACCAATTTTTGACTTCGGTGATGTCATTTACAAAATAGCCTCCAACACCCTACTCAACAAATTGGATGCAGTCTATCACAGTGCCATCCATTTTGTCACCAAAGCCCCATATACTACCCAACACTGCGACCTGTACGCTCTCGTTGGCTGGCCCTCGCTTCATACTCGTCGCCAAACCCACTGGTTCCAGGTCATCTACAAGACCCTGCTAGGTAAAGTCCGCCTTATCTCAGCTCACTGGTGTAACGGCCGTCGTTGAAGAGAGACCAAGGTGCAGCGGAGGATGTGTTCATCTTGAAAGATTTTTAGTGGACCAATGAATACTATACAAAATAAAACAAAAAACGACCAGCAACAGTTCTGTCAGGTTGTAAAACTAAACAGAAAACACTCACCCACAAACCCCAATGGAAAAATAGGCTGCCTATGTATGACTCTCAATCAGCAACAACGATCTACAGCTGTTCCCTACTGAGAGCCATACACGGCCGAAACAACGTAACACACCAACATAGAAAAAGAAACCTAGAATGCCCACCCATGTCACACCCTGGCCTAACCAAAAATAGAGAACAAAAAACCCTCTCTATGGCCAGGGCATTACAGTACCCCCCAAAGGTGCGGACTCCGGCCGCAAAACCTGACTCTAAAGGGGAGGGTCCGGGTGGGCCTTCCTACGGCGGTGGCTCTGGTGCGGGACGTGGACCCCGCTCCACCCTCGGCTTGGCCCACTTAGGTGGCACCCCTGGCTGCGCCGGAGGACTGGCGGGCGACCCTGGCTGCGCCCGGCTGGCGGGCGACCCTGGCTGCGCCCGGCTGGCGGGCGACCCTGGCTGCGCCCGGCTGGCGGGCGTCCCTGGCTGCGCCCGGCTGGCGGGCGACTCTGGCGGCTCCGGACAGGCGGGCGGCTCCGGACAGGCGGGCGGCTCTGGTGGCTCCGGACAGGCGGGCGGCTCTGGTGGCTCCGGACTGGCGGGCGGCTCTGGCGGCTCCGGACTGGCGGGCGGCTTTGGCGGCTCCGGACTGGCGGGCGGCTCTGGCGGCTCTGGCCCAGGATTCCCCAGGCTGGGGAGACATGCAGGAGGCCTGGGTCTGGGCGCAGACACAGGACTCACCAGGCTGGGGAGACCCACTGGAGGCCTGGTCCGAGGAGGCGGCACAGGATAGACCATGATGGGGAGACCCACTGGAGACCTGGTCTGAGGAGGAGGCACAGCATAGACCAGGATGGGGAGACCCACTGGAGGCCTGGTCCGAGGAGGAGGCATAGGATAGACCGGCTGTGGGGGAGCACTGGAGTTCTGGTGCGTAGGCTTGCCACCCCTACTCCAGGCTAAATGCCCACTCTTGCCCGGCACGGGCGTGGCGCAGGCATAGGACGACCTGAGCCCTCCCAGCACCCCGGAGACACAGTGCGCAGAGCCGGCGCAGGATAGCCTGGACCGAAACGACGCACTGGAGACCAGACGCGCTGAGCTGGCACAATCTGCCCTGGCTCGATGCCCACACTCGCATGGCACTTGCGGGGGGCTGGCCTATAGCGCACCGGGCTATGAGCGCGCACTGGAGACACCGTGCGCTTCACAGCATAACATGGTGACTGACCAGTACCACGCTGCTTCCGGTAAGCACGGGGAGTTGGCCCAGAATTCCATCCTGGCTCTGCCACACTCCCCGTGTGCCCCCCCCCAAAACATTTTTTGGGGCTGCCTCTCGTGCCTGTTGCACTCCCTTTCCTCATACCATCGCCTCTCCGCTCTCGCTGCCTCGATCTCCCACTGCGGCCGGCGATACTCCCCAGCTTGAGCCCATGGTCCTGCCCCGTCCAAAATTTCCTCCCAAGTCCAGGAGTCCATAATGCTCCTCTCCTGGTGCTGCTCCTTCCTCCGCTGCTTGTTCCATTGTTGGTGGGTGAATCTGTAATGGCCGTCGTTGAAGAGAGACCAAGGTGCAGCGGAGGATGTGTTCATCTTGAAAGATTTTTAATGGACCAATGAACACTATACAAAATAAACCAAAAAACGACCAGCAACAGTTCTGTCAGGTTGTAAAACTAAACAGAAAACATTCACCCACAAACCCCAAAGGAAAAACAGGCTGCCTATGTATGACTCTCAATCAGCAACAACGATCTACAGCTGTTCCTGATTGAGAGCCATACACGGCCGAAACAACGTAACACACCAACATAGAAAAAGAAACCTAGAACGCCCACCCATGTCACACCCTGGCCTAACCAAAAATAGAGAACAAAAAACCCTCTCTATGGCCAGGGCGTTACAACTGGTCACCATAGCAGCACCCACACTTAGCACGCGCTCCAGCAGGTGTATTTCACTGGTCACCCCCAGGGCCATTTCCTCCTATGGCCGCCTCTCCTTCCAGTTCTCTGCTGCCAATGACTGGAACGAACTACAAAAATCTCTGAAACTGGAAACACTTATCTCCCTCACCAGCTTTAAGCACCAGCTGTCAGAGCAGCTCACAGATCACTGCACCTGTACATAGCCCATCTATAAATAGCCCAAACAATTACCTCATCCCCTACTGTATTTATTTATTTATTTATTTTGCTCCCTTGCACCCCAATATTTCTACTTTGCACATTCACCTACTGCAAATCTACAATTCCAGTGTTTTTTAATTGCTATATTGTATTTACTTCGCCACCGTGGCCTTTTCATTACCTCTACCGCCCTTATCTCACCTCATTTGCTCACATTGTATATAGACTTGTTTTTGTACTGTATTATTGACTGTATGTTTGTTTTACTCCATGTGTAACTCTGTGTTATTGTATGTGTCGAACTGCTTTGCTTTATCTTGGCCAGTTCGCAGTTGTAAATGAGAACTTGTTCTCAACTTGCTTACCTGGTTAAACAAAGGTAAAATAAATAAAAATGAATAAATAAATAAATACATTTCATAGCTTTGACGGTCTTCACTATTATTCTACAATGTAGAAAATAGTAACAATAAAGAAAAACTCTTGAATGAGTAGGTGTGTCTAAACTTTTGACTGTATATATATATATATATATTTCCCCCCAAAAATGTGGGGGATTGGAAGTGATGCAGACAATTACATTGATGGAGCTACAATCTATCTGCAATATTAAAGCTGATCTACCCCCCAATGTTATCCCATGCCACCAATGTTATCCAATGTTATCAAGTTATTAATTTCATGAACCTTATTTCTAAGGCAACATATACTAATATTGGCTATTCTTAGCCTTTCCCTGGGTAGCTTATCTGAGATAGACATAATGTGGAGACCAAAAAAATAGGGCACTTGTTGGTGTGTGTTTGTGATATTGGGCTGAAGCTACTGTGCCGGAAGCTTGGCTCTCTCGCTCCTCCCAGTCTTTTGGGAGGGAGGGTGGACAATGAGCTTGTTGTAGCAGATGTAAGCGATGTCCCCATGTTCTCTGGCAGCTTAAAAGCTGGGATAAGTTATTTCCGCCTCTGGCGCACAGCTTCAGAGAACTCCTCGTTGAGGAAGATGTTGGTTCCTCTCGAGTTCTTGGCTCCTCTCCAATACAGCCATCTTGTCTTTGAACCTTAGTACCTTGACCACTATCGGCCTGGGTCTGTCACCTGGGCTGGTTACAGGTTTTTGCAACCTTTGGGCACGCCCCACCTCAATGTTCCTTTGATCCATCTGCAGCTTTTCGGTGATCGTTTTTATCACTTTATCCTTTGTCCAGGTCTCATGTGGAGACTCTCGTATACCATCCACAACAATGTTATTCCTCATGGATTTTCCTTCTAGATAGTCTGTTTTCCCAGTCATGTGTGATAATTATTCACAGACCGTGCTGATTTTGTGTGGAATTGTTTATTGTCATCTTGCTGCAAGTCTCTTTTAGGACGTCCACCTCTCCCTGGGAGAACTGCAAACTGTTCTTAAGGTCTTGGACCTCTGGTCAGATCATCCATTATTTTGTTTGTTGAGTCCACCAGTATTTGGACAAAGCTCTTGAAGCTCTTTTCCTGTTGCTGTAACAATTGCTTTTAGACATGTTTTTGTTGATTTTAAAGATCACGCACCTCTGATAGTGAAACACTGTCCTCTCCATTACTTCCACCTTCTTTAACTTTGGGAGCCATGATGGTAACAATGTAGGCTAACGCTGGTACTCCACGCAATTCCAACCAGCACAGCTCACAGGGCCGATGGAAACAGCAACAAACAGCAGAGATTTAAACAGCCACTATCCACGGTCACAGCCACAATTGTTTTGTTTCCTTTGAAGTGGGGTCTGTTTGAATAGGCTAAAACGAAGAGCTGGTATGTGTAAAAAAACATGATGACGCCGTGGACTAATTCCATGGATAGCGAACAGAAGATCATACGTTTGAAACTCATTGATGCCGTATCACAATAAACAATAAATGTGTTTGCATTAATTTCTGTGTCCTCTCTGTGTTTGGAGTAAAACCTTTTTTACCCAAAATAAGCAGTGTTTTTAAAAGTCTTATTCAAAAACCTACAAAAAAACCTTTACATTTTATTCTTAGAGGGTTAAGAAAACTTTCAATAATAACCATAAGAAAACGTTCACAAGATTTAGAGAATGTTCTCAGAATGTTATTTAATTACCTTCAAATAACTTATAATTTCCGTTCTCAGAGTGTTAATAAAACCAACCAGGACATTTTTAAAGGAACTCGAGTAAAACGTTCTCAGAAACTACAACCTAAAAACAAATATTCCTAGAACAGTCAGGAATGTTTGCGTTTGTTCTCAGAATGTTTAAAAAACATTACATTTTAATGGTCAGAAAATGTAGGGAAAGAACTGGTTTGGGAATTATCTTCTTTCTCATATTTGGAGAAAGTCAACTTGCCTTCCAAATAGAACAACTCTCCCTGTGTAGTGCTGTCCTAAATCTCTCCCCTACAGCTTGTCTATCTCTGTCTACTACCTCCACCAACTCTCTTCCACCTTTTTTCAGTATCTATCTCGCTCCTCTCTTTCTATCGCTCCTTTCCTCTCCCATTTTCAGTTGCTCTCTTCCCCCTCTCCATCTTTCTCTCTCTCTCTCTTTCTCCCTCTATCCCTCCTCTTTGCCCTCTCCCCAATCTAATTCTTGATATTAAGTAATTGCCAGAGTGGAGTAAAGTGTTGGAGTGTGGAACTTCAAACAGAGGCTAACGTCTATCTGAGCACGCACACACATATATTGTGTTGTGTTTATATTAAGTGCATAGCCTACCCCCAGTCCTCTCCAAATCTTCAAAGCCACTGGAATTTTTCTCCTCTTCATTCCATAAAGTCCAGCAAATAAATTCAGAGAAATAGGAGACTGCTTAGCCTGCCCTGTTTACCTCCTCCTATGAGTGGAGTGAAGGATTCTCTCAGGGTTCTCTCAGGGTTCTCTCGTGGATCTCTCAGGGTTCTACCAGGGATCTCTCTGGGTTGTCTGACGGTTCTATCAGGTTTAAGTTTCAGTTATATCAGCATATATCATGGTTCTCTCAGGGTTCTCTCAGGGTTCCAGTTACTAAGAGCTGCCAATGTTAACCTCTATGGGCTAGGTGGGACGCTAGCGTGCCACCCGTGGTGCACTCCATCAACAGCAGGTGCATTTCAAGAGCGGCAAATTTGAATCCAAATAAATGTCAAAATTCAAATTTTTCAAAAATACAACTATTTTACACCATTTGAAAGATAAACATCTCCTTAATCTAACCACGTTTTACGATTTCAAAAAGGTTTTACGGCGAAAGCATAAATTTAGAGTATGTTAGGACAGTACATTTACAAGAGTTGTGTGTAATGTTTTGTCAAGTCAAAGACAGGGTCACCAAAACCATAAAACCAGCTAAAATGATGCACTAACCTTTTACAATCTCCATCAGATGACACTCCTAGGACATTATGTTAGACAATGCATGCATTTTTAGTTCTATCAAGTTCATATTTATATCCAAAAACAGCGTTTTACTATGGCATTGATGTTGAGGAAATCGTTTCCCTCCAATAACCGGCAGTCAAGTCAGCGTCACAAATTAAATAATTAAAATTAGAAAACATTGGTAAAATATTATATTGTCATTTAAAGAATTATAGATTTACATCTCTTGAACGCAATCAACTTGCCAGATTTAAAAATAACCTTACTGGGAAATCACACTTTGCAATAATCTGAGCACTGCGCCCAGAAAAATACGCGTTGCGATACAGACTAGACGTCATGTTGGGGAGATCTAAAATCGAAAATACTATGTAAATAATCCATTACCTTTGATTCTCTTCATCAGATGTCACTTCCAGGTATCACAGGTCCATAACGAATGTAGTTTTGTTCAAAAAAGCTCATCATTTATGTCCAAAAATCTCCGTCTTGTTAGCACATGATCTAAGCCAGCCGGACTTCTCGTCATGAACGAGGGGAAAAAATATATTTCCGTTCGTTCAAACATGTCAAACGTTGTATAGCATAAATCATTAGGGCCTTTTTTAACCAGAACATGAATAATATTCAAGGTGGACGAATGCATACTCTTTTATAACGTATTGGAACGAGGGTACCCAACATGAACTCGCGCGCCAGGTGTCTAATGGGACATCATCGTTCCATGGCTCTTGTTCGGTCAGATCTCCCTCCAGAAGACTCAAAACACTTTGTAAAGGCTGGTGACATCTAGTGGAAGCAATAGGAAGTGCCAAAATATTCCTCAGCCCCTGTGTTTTTCAATGGGATAGGTTTAAAGTCAATACAACACATCAGATATCCACTTCCTGTCAGAAAATGTCTCAGGGTTTTGCCTGCCAAATGAGTTCTGTTATACTCACAGACACCATTCAAACAGTTTTAGAAACTTTAGAGTGTTTTCTATCCATATATAATAAGTATATGCATATTCTAGTTACTGGGTAGGATTAGTAACCAGATTAAATCGGGTACATTTTTTTTATCCAGACGTGCAAATGCTGCCCCCTAGCCCTAACAGATTAACTGTTCATTTAAACTTTAACCTTATGCAATTACACATTTTAATAGATATAGACCTTTAGGGCAGGCAAGGGAGGTTATCCTTCCTGTAAATACAGCATAGTTTTATTTTGATAATACAAAAGACCAGTCAGGTTGGATGCTGATTGGCTGAAATCGTGTTTCTAAAATTGTGTTATTTCAAGATCAACCATGGTAAATGCCTGTTTACTAAAGTATCACTAAGTGTCCATAACAATATTTCTAATGTCCCTTTTTTTCCTTGGCCAGCCAGGCAATTCATCAAATTATCTTAACATGTTTGATGTACGATGCATGTATGATATAGGCACACAGTATATTACTGGCACCAGCTACAGCTCACAGAATACTCAGAGTGCTAAGTCATGAGAGAAACGAGGAGAAGATAAGGCAGTGAGGGTGTTGTGACTCAATCGTTCCCTGTTCTATCCTGTTTCCTCCACCTGTCCCTTCTTTCCTCCTCCCTCTCATCCTCTTCCTCCTCCGACAACTTTTTGTCCCCCGCATTTTTATGGTCTCCATCTGTGACCTCTGGTGACCACGGGCAAAGCAAACTTTGCAACATCACTCCATCAACCTGTCACTCAACGGACATGCCACAGTAACCAGTCAATCACAGATTACGGCTTTAATTAACAACTCTGAGACAACAAACTAGTTCCTGAAATTGACTGCAGAGAGAAACAGACAGGGGGAGGGACAGAGACAGAGATAGGGAAAGTAACATGGACAGGAGTGGAAAGAGATGGGAGACAGGGAGTGAAAAAGATGGACAGAAATGTGGTATGTGTGAGAGACAGATACAGAGAGAAAGACGGAGAGAAACAATAACAATGTAAGGAATGGGAAAGAGATGGAAGAGAGGGAGTGGAAAAGTGAGATCAAACAGGAATACAGAGAGAGAGAAAAGGGAAACAACTAAATGACATGACAATATGAATAAAGAAAGAAGAAAAGTGATGATGTAAGAGGTATTGAAAGAGAAAGCAAAAGGTGGATGAAGATATTGAAAGGAACTACAGCCAAGTTAGCACAGTGAACAGATCAAGCTGTTACACTGGCTCAATATGATCTGAGGACAGGGAGGGTGTAGTGTATAGACGAGTGGAGTGTGTGTGTGTAATTGAGCAGGTGTAGAGGAGAGGAGTGTGTGTAATTGAGGAGGTGGAGAGGCAAGGAGTGTGTGTGTGTGTGTGTGTGTGTGTGTGTGTGTGTGTGTGTGTGTGTGTGTGTGTGTGTGTGTGTGTGTGTGTGTGTGTGTGTCTGTGCGTGTGTGCATGTGTAATTGTGGGTTAATTTGTGGTGCTATAAAGAGGGTGAAGGGTAGCAGGTGGGCTGCTAGCATTCCCTCTGTCAGCGCTAATGAGCTGGGCAGATTTACAGCAACCAGACATTGTGGAGACAAAGAGATAATGGCTGCATTTCAAATGGCTCCCTATTCTGCATATAGTCTACTTTTGACTAGAGCCCATAGGGTCCTTCCATATGGCTCAGGTGAAAACTTGTGCACTATATAGGGTATTTGGTGCAATTTGGGATGCACCCAGAGACTGTCACCCAAGCACAATGTTTGACTAAAACAACAGATTCCCCATGTGATAGAATGATGGTGATGGTCATTTTGCAGGGGTCCTGCATGTTGAGTAAGGGAAATGTTTTCTTTTTTCTTCACATTTTAGAGTAAGGTGTATCCTGATTAGTTAACTTATTGGTATGAGCTCAAGAAAGGTGATAATACAGTTACTGGCATTCAGCCCTATGATTCTTGATCTAGAGCTAGTATAACACACCTCAAAGTATTTGAAATGTAGTCTGTCTGTCTGTCTGTCTGTCTGTCTGTCTGTCTGTCTGTCTGTCTGTCTGTCTGTCTGTCTGTCTGTCTGTCTGT
This sequence comes from Salmo salar, assembly GCF_965601325.2. Taxonomy (NCBI): domain Eukaryota; kingdom Metazoa; phylum Chordata; class Actinopteri; order Salmoniformes; family Salmonidae; genus Salmo; species Salmo salar. The sequence goes on along the minus strand of NC_138308.1, from coordinate 3,265,613 downwards.
CTGTCTGTCTGTCTGCGTGCATGTGTGTGTGTGTCTGTCTGTGGGTCTGTCTGTGGGTCTGTCTGTGGGTCTGTCTGTCTGTCTGTCTGTCTGTCTGTCTGTCTGTCTGTCTGTCTGTCTGTCTGTCTGTCTGTCTGTCTGTCTGTCTGTCTGTCTGTCTGTCTGTCTGTGTCTGTGGGTCGGTTTGTCTGTCTGTGTGTGTGTGTGTGTGTATGTCTGTCTGTGGGTCGGTCGGTGTGTCTGTCTATCTGTGTGTCTGTCTGTGTTTCTCTCTCTCTCTGTGTGTGTGTGTGTGTGTGTGTGTGTGTGTGTGTGTGTGTGTGTGTGTGTGTGTGTGTGTGTGTGTGTGTGTGTGTGTGTGTGCGTGCGCGGGCTTTTGTGCGTGCGTATGTGTCTTTGTGTATACAGCAACTCAGTGTTTAATAAAAACCAGTCACCCCAGGGAGTCCCAATTCTCCACCCCCCAGCCTCTCGTCCCATGCTCCCTGACCCCTAAACCCTCTCCCACTGCGAGTTAGTCTCTGTGTCATTGAAACGTTGCCATCATCAAATGCCACCACTAATGACTTTGAGACTCGCCAAGTGTGTTTTGTGTCCTGTTGCTCGCCCCAGCTGTACCCTAACCCAATGACACAAACACGCTCTTTCTCCTGCTCTCTTTCTCTCTTCTTTTTTCTTTCCTTTTTTCTTTCCCCAGATACCCCTCTTTCTTTCTTTGAATTCCATTCTCTCCCATTCATGACATATACTGTACATACAGAGAGACAGGCAAGCACGCACACCACACACACACACACACACACACACACACACACACACACACACACAAACCTATACCTTTTCTGTACTGTCACTCTTTCTCCTTACTTTATCTACACCATAACTCGTTCAGTCATCAATTGTTTTTTTATCCTCCAGTAGACAGGCGGTGTAGTAGAATATTGAACATAGATAAGCCAACAGCGATGCCGAGGGAGATAGTACAGCCATGTCTGGCCCTGAAATGCACACTCTTAGAAAAAAAAACCTTCCAAAAGGGTTCTTTGCGGAGGGATAGGGTTCTACCAAGAACTGTTTTACCTAGAACCTTTAAAAACCCAAGAAACATTTTTGGAAGAAAGGGTTCTTTGATGATTCCTTGGAAGGTAAGAAGGATTCTTTTGAAGGCAAGAAGGGTTCTACAAAGAACCCTTCTGAATCTGAATACGTTTTTTAATTATATATTTTTTTCTTATTTTAAATAGTGCCTGAATATTCGTGTTTACCTCAGTGTTTAAACTTCAACATCAATAGTTTGAGTAATCTGATCATTTTAAAACAATAGGTGTGAGAATGTATACTGTACCTACAGTATATGGGAATATTTTTGCATGGTATTCTCTTAGTAATTTTACATATACCGTACTGACATAGTTCATATCATTGCCATGATTTCTGTCTTTCAAATTCGTATTTTATGTGATATTATTAAGCAGAGAGTAGTATAATAGAAGGGAGTGAACCAGCAGTGTATTGCGTGTTACACAGCAAATTGTCCAGTTTTGACTAGTGTTGATTTTTTTTTTTTTTTACTTTCTAGTGTTGATTAAGAAGTTAACTTAACTTAAAGGTGCACTATGCAGAAATAGCTCTAAATTCGAATGCTAAAATTCTAATAGTTCACTTAATTTCAGTTTATGTGACAAAACAAGCAAGTATAGTTTAAATATTCATTATACTATCTAAACCACTATCCTTTCTGTAATATTCATATGTGAATACATACTGAATTATAATTGGATGCATTTTACCGCCGTATCATACTGTGCGGTGATTGGTTGAGACCACCCAGACGGTTAGGTCATGGGCAGTTGATCGTGGTTGGAGATAGGCTAACATGTAGTTGTAACTAGTTAATAAAGAGTTATGTTAAGAAACATCCTGTGGTTCTGCGTTTTATTATTGTGTACAAAGCGTACAAAACAAAACATGGTGTCAGAGTAAATGGTCTTAAAAGATGGATTTTTCTGGAGTTCCTTCACCTCGAATGGACTGGGAGTCTACAAACTTACCCGATGCATGGCGTAAGTACAAACAGCATGTGGAGCTAATGTTCACGGGTCCCCTGAAGGAAAGAGGAGAAGAGGAAAAATGTAGCTACCTGCTCCTCTGGATCGGTGAAAAAGGGAGAGATATTTACAACACATGGACACTTACCGAGGCTGAATCAAAGGTACTGAAAACATACTACGATCGTTTTGAAGCATATGTTGTGCCGAAGACTAATACAATTTTCGCTAGGTACAAATTCCATGAGAAAGTACAGGGAGCTAGCGAGTCTTTTGACCAGTTTGTGACTGAGCTGCGTCTGCTTGTGAAAGACTGTGATTATGCAAACAAGGATGAGATGGTCAGGGACCGTATTGTATTTGGAATACACTCACCGCGAGTGAGAGAGAAACTTTTGAATGTTGGGTCTGAGCTAACGCTGGACAAAGCTATCGACATAGCCAGATCTCACGAGCTAGCACAGGCTCAGATGAAAACCATTTCGCGCCGCAGCACGAGCGCATCACGTGAACAAGCAGTCAGGCAGACATCAAAGCACACCTCCGGTGCCCAGAGAGAGCGTTTCAGAACGGAGAGAGACATAACTCCAAAACAGAGCGACACAGACTCAAAACGCCCCAAAACATGTGGATATTGTGGATACAAAGTGCATGGCGAACAAGGAAATTGCCCAGCTAAAGGCAAACAGTGTACTAAATGTGGTAAATGGAATCACTTTGCAAAAGTGTGCAGAGCTTACCGTGGAAAAACAGTACACACAGTGAGTGAAGATGAAATGTCAATCAAAGAGTCAAATGATGATGAACTGTTTATTGATTCAGTGACACAGAAAAGTCACATATCAGAGACAGAGCAAGCCTTTGCTGACATTGAGATAGGAACACAAGGCACAAAGCTAAAGTTCAAACTAGACACTGGTGCACAAGTAAACATTATTCCTCTGAATAAATACCGCAGCTTGACATCTGAGTGCGAGCTACAGCCCACCATGCGCAGACTGACCGGTTATGGTGGTGAACAGCTCCCAGTAAAAGGCACATGCACTTTCAAATGCAAATACAAAGAAAGTGACATGATGTTGGACTTTTACGTTGTTGACACTAGAGCACCTGCAGTGCTAGGTCTTAAAGCATGTTTAGACATGGACCTCATCAAGCTAGTTTTATCAGTAACAGCACCAGTAGAGACAGAAAATGTACTGGAGGAGTTTGCTGATGTCTTTACAGGAATAGGATTATTCCCAGGAGAATGTACCATTCACCTTGACCCAGACGCAACCCCTGTGGTCTACCCACCGAGAAAGATTCCCCTTGCTCTCCGTGCCTGTCTGAAGAAAGAGTTGGAGAGCATGGAGCAATCTGACATAGTCACCAAGGTTACAGAACCGACTGACTGGGTAAACGCGTTAGTGGTGGTGGAGAAACCACGCACAGGCAAGCTCCGAGTATGCCTCGACCCAAGAGACTTGAACAAGGCTATCAAACGGCCCCATTACCCTTTACCGACGCTAGATGGTATCACGCACAAGCTAGCGGGAGCACACTACTTCAGTGTCATGGACGCTAGATCAGGCTACTGGGCTATCAAGCTCACAGAAGAGTCATCTAAGCTTACAACATTCAACACACCGTTTGGACGCTACAGGTTCCGTCGCCTGCCTTTTGGGATTATCTCAGCCCAAGACGAGTTTCAGCGAAAGATTGACGAAGTATATGAAGGCCTCGACGGAGTTGTGGCAATTGTGGACGACATCCTTGTTTATGGTCGAACCAAAGAGGAGCACGACCGAAACCTCCGCGCGATGCTGCAAAGGTCCCGCGAGAGAGGAGTCCGGCTCAACCCCGAGAAGAGCACAGTCAGCGCTACAGAGGTCAGCTACTTCGGACATCTTCTCACAGCGAATGGAATCAAGCCAGATCCACAGAAGATCTCAGCCATAAAAGAAATGGAGCCACCAAAGAACCGTGCAGAGCTGGAAACAGTGCTTGGCATGGTCAACTACTTAGCCAAGTTCGCACCCAGCCTCTCCAATGCTAATGCACCCCTGCGTCAACTGCTAAAGCAGTCCAGTGAGTTTCTTTGGGACAAGCAACACGACATTGCTTTCCAGAATGTGAAAGACTTGATCACGAGAGAACCAGGACCAATCCTTGCCTACTACGACCCCAACAAAGAGCTCAGACTCCAAGTGGACGCGTCGAAGTATGGACTAGGTGCAGTGCTACTGCAAGAAGGAAAGCCCATCGGCTACGCTTCCAAATCTCTCACAGACTGTGAAATCAACTACGCTCAAATCGAAAAGCTCTATGCCATTCTGTTCGGATGTAAACGTTTCCATCAGTACGTATATGGACGACAAGTCATTGTGGAATCCGACCACAAGCCCCTTGAGTCAATCATGAGGAAACCACTAGCTGCAGCCCCGCCAAGGCTACAGAGAATGATCCTTCAACTACAAAAATACGACTTCACAATCACTCACCGTCCAGGCAAAGACATCCCTGTCGCAGACACACTCTCCAGGAAGTTTCTTACCTACAAGGACAGCAGCCTCAGTGAGGGCATGGACATGCAAGTGCACACTGTGTACAGCAACTTACCAGTTAGTGACACGAAACTGAAGGAGATCCAAGCTGAAACAGACAAGGACTCACAACTCACACAGCTGAGGGAAGTCATACAGGATGGATGGCCTGAGGAGAGGAGAAAATGCCCTCAGAGCGTCTCAGAATTCTGGAACCATCGTGATGAACTATCACAGATCAACGGAATCATTTTCAAAGGAGAGAAAATCATTATTCCTACCAGTCTCAGAGAAGAGATTTTGACAAAGATCCATGCTGGACACATGGGCATGGAAAAGTGCAAACAGAGAGCACGGGACATTTTGTTTTGGCCTGGAATGTGCAAACAAATAGAGGACATTGTTGGTAGATGCACCATCTGTCTTGAAAGACGCCCCTCAAACACCAAAGAGCCAATGTTACCTCACTGTATCCCAGACCGACCCTGGCAGGTTGTGGCAACCGATCTGTTCACCTGGAACAACGAGGACTACATTGTAACAGTGGACTACTACAGCAGATACTTCGAACTCGACAAGCTTCACAGCACCACATCTGCAGCTGTGATACACAAGCTGAAAGCAGCCTTTGCCAGGCATGGCATTGTAGAGACTTTAATATCTGACAATGGGCCCTGTTACAAATCAAATGAGTTTGAATCCTTCACAAAAGCATGGGAGTTCACACATGTCACCACAAGCCCACATTACCCTCAAAGTAATGGCCTTGATGAAAAATCTGTGCAGATTGCTAAATCACTCATGGACAAAGCAAAAGCAGACAAGAGAGACCCCTACCTCAGTCTCCTTGAATACCGCAACACTCCAGTTGACAATTTCAAATCACCAGCCCAGCTGTTGATGAGCCGCAGACTTCGCTCAACCCTTCCCAGCACCAACCAGCAGCTGCAACCTGAGGTCGTCAGCTACAAGGAAATGCATGAAAAACGTGCACAGAGACAACAACAACAAAAGCGATACTACGACAGGTCAGCTAGACCACTGCCACCACTGATCGGCGGAGAGTCAGTTAGAATCCAGGAGCATGGCCTCTGGAAACCAGCAGTCGTCATCCAGCCAGCTGACACTGAACGTTCATATCACGTCCGCACAGCAGAAGGAGCAGTGTACCGCCGCAATCGTCGTCACTTACTGAACACAAAAGAACAACACACTGATGAGATGAACTGTTCCCCTGAAAGAGAACGTGATGGACTAAACACACACACAGCACAACATACACCACACTTACCTGCAACACCACAAGAGCTGTTGACTGACACAGAAGCATGCTCAACATCATATCGCACAAGGTCAGGAAGAGAGGTCAAGCCCAGAGCTGTCCTCGACCTGTGAAATGTCAAAGGGTGTAGGCGGATCGCTGCCCTAAAAGCGTTCCAGACTGTAAACTTGTTATTGAAAGTTCACTTGACATGCTTTGGTATTGTATTTGTTTGAAATGTTAAGATGTCATTTCTACAGTGAAAGCTGAGTTGCTGAGAATCCCTTGTTTGAAAAGTTGGATCATTGTTTCAGAGTCTATGTTGATTCAGTTGGTGTATTATGCAATATAAATGGTTACTTACGTTGAGTTCAAACTACAGAGCATGTATCCAAAAGAAAAGCTTAGAATATGTAAAACATTTGTATTTTGTTTAAAAGAAGGGGGATGTAATATTCATATGTGAATACATACTGAATTATAATTGGATGCATTTTACCGCCGTATCATACTGTGCGGTGATTGGTTGAGACCACCCAGACGGTTAGGTCATGGGCAGTTGATCGTGGTTGGAGATAGGCTAACATGTAGTTGTAACTAGTTAATAAAGAGTTATGTTAAGAAACATCCTGTGGTTCTGCGTTTTATTATTGTGTACAAAGCGTACAAAACAAAACACTTTCCATAACGACAAATATTGTATTTTCAGCTGGTTGAAGCTGGTGTACAAAACCGAAAGTGAAAGATGCAAAAATGTAACTTAAGAACCGGAAGCATAGAAATACCACACATAGAACAGAAATACAGCCTCTTAAACTTGCTTTCAATGACAGATCTATATCTCACATTTCTATGTGAATTTGGTTGGGTCACCCAAAAAGTCATATATTGCAGCTTTAACACTTAGTGGTGTAAAATAACCCCAGTGTTGGTGTTAATAGCCAGAGTTGAGTCTGGTTGTGTCATTTTTACTTTGTGTAGAGTAAAACACTCAAAAACATGTCCATTATATTTCCCATCTTGCTCTATTGCAGGTTGATTTTCAGAAATCTTTGTTTCAAATACCTTTGTTTTTGCATTGATTGATTGATAAATGTTTTTCTATACAAAGGTAAATAACATTTTTTTTTAACAATTCCAATCTGTCAGCAGTTGGACTTATTGAACCCATTAATGAGATGGTTGTTCCAGTTCAGATGATTTAGGTAGTCTCATCATTCTGAATGTAGGTTGTGGGTGATTGAAAGTTCCAATTGTTGGATATTCTCACACTGGCTGGATTCCAATAGGAATTACATATCACTTTGAAAACCAGCATAATGTGCTTCACAGGCCTGATGTGGCCTGTAAAGCAGGAGTTTCCTAACGTCACTGTGTTAGGGTATAACTAGGCCCTCAAATTAGTCCTGCATGGGTCCATTATTTTTAGCTGCAGCCGCTTTGTGCCGGACATGTCAATTCCAAGCCCCATCACGACAGAATTTTCTCCTCAACCAGACACTCGCATATAATTTTTCAGAGAGCCGATCCGTGGCCCACCAAATAACATTCATTTATTTAATTGTTTTTATGACTCCAGAGGAGAAAGCTATTAAGCTATTGCTATTCCCTGCATGAATTTGTCTGCATGTCTATTCAACATCTGGATAAAAGAAAACCATGCCATGAATTAAGAACAATAGGCCTATCTTCTTATTTACACAATGCAATACAGCACATTGAGAACTCTATTCGCTTTGAAAAAGAGCCTTCTAATTAGCCTTATTCTTACCTAATGAAAACATATAGCTGACAACAAAACACACCATAAAATTAAATATTGTTTAGATAATCAAATAGTATAATTTAAACTTAAATAAACAATTGCCAGAATCAAATAGGCTATAGGCTGTAAATATAGCCTACATTTATTTTTTAGTGTGAAATTAGCTACTCAAACTATTACCAGCCACAGAGGTTTAAACTTTATATGGCCTGTGTATGGTTTAAACAAACAACAGTCTGAATTAATGTAATAATTAACTGATAAGTAACTGAATTATCATAAACAAATACATGCTTACACTTTTGCAGGCTGTGTGTCTATCAATCGGGTTGTTGTCCTCCTTATCCACAATGACTCCACAATTCACGAGGATTTCACTCACGCGGCACCTGTTTCCACTATGGTATATTTCACCATCTTAACCTTTCTTCTTATTTCTCTTGTTGCGTTAGTCATTTTTTTGTGTGAGCTAGGAGTCAGGGAAAATAAACTTGACAATGTATTGTTGCATCCCACCGTACCTTCTCCGCTATGCAATCTGGTTTCAGAGCTGGTCATGGGTGCACCTCAGCCACACTCAAAGTCCTAAACGACATCATAACCGCCATCGATAAGAGACATTACTGTGCAGCCGTATTCATCGAACTGGCCAAGGCTTTCGACTCTGTCAATCACCACATTCTTGTTGGCAGACTCGACAGCCTTGGTTTCTCAAATGATTGCCTCGCCTGGTTTTCCAACTACTTCTCTGATAAAGTTCAGTGTGTCAAATCGGAGGGCCTGTTGTCCGGACCTCTGGCAGTCTCTATGGGTGTACCACAGGGTTCAATTCTCGGGCCAACTCTCTTCTCTGTATACATCAATGATGTTGCTCTTGCTGCTGGTGATTCTCTGATCCACCTCTACGCAGATGACACCATTCTGTATACTTCTGGCCCCTCTTTGGACACTGTTAATAACCTGTTGGGGCTACAGGTTAGCAATGAACCCCGAGTCGGGATTGCTAACAAGGCTGGAAATTGAAAACATCAAAAATCTAATAATTTCAATTTCTCAAACAATCAACTATTTTACACAATTTAAAAGATAAACATCTCCTTAATCTAACCACATTGTTCGATTTTCAAAGAGGCTTTACGGCGAAAGCATAAAGTTAGATTATGTTAGGACAGTACATAGCCACAAAAGTACAAACATCCATTTTCAATTCAAGGTCAGGCGTCACCAAAAGCAGAAACCAGCTAGAATTATGCACTAACCTTTGTCAATCTCCATCAGATGACACTCCTAGGACATTATGTTATACAATACATGCATTTTTTGTTCCATCAAGTTCATATTTATATCCAAAAACAGCATTTTACAGTAGCGTGAAATTCAGATTTTTTTCTTCTCTGAAATGCTTCCGGTGAACATAACAAAATTACTATTCGAAAACATTGGTAAATTATAATATTGTCATTCAAAGAATAATATATTATCATCTCGTAATTGCTACCGAATGGCCAGATCTCAAAATAACTTTACTGGGAAATCACATTTTGCAATAAACGGGGTGCTATGCTAAGAACAATAAGCTATGCTATACAGTTAGCATCATCTAATATCGATAATAACATTGTAAATATCCCCTTACCTTTGATTATCTCCATCAGAAGGCACTGCCAGGAATCCCAGGTCCGGAACAAATGTGGTTTCTTTTGACAAAGTTCATAATTTATGTCCAAATAACACCAAGTACTTAGCGTTCATTATGCTCCCACAAAACGTGGTGGGGGGGGGGTGTAAAATCACGCCGAAAAGCTAAAAAAACCTAGTAAATAATCTATTTACGTTCGTTCAAACATGTCAAACGTTGTTTAGCATTAATCTTTTGGTCCATTTTTAACGTTAAACATCAGTAATATTTTCACACAACCTATCCTATGTCTAGATAAACAATGATGACAAACTCACGCTTCTCAGATTTATGCGCAGGCGCAAAAAAATGAAGTGATGACATGTCAACTTCCTTGCATTCTAATTTGCTCTCTGTTTATCATAGACGCTTCAAACAACTTTATAAAGATCGTTGACATCTAGTGGAAGCCGTAGGTGTTGCGAAATGAATCCTTTCTCACTATGGTATCTATAAAACAATGACACTAAATAGTACAGTCACAAAATTCACATTTTTTTGGATCTATTTTTCACAGGTTTTTGCCTGCAATATGAGTTTTGTTATACTTACAGACACCATTCAAACTGTTTTAGAAAATTCAGAGTGTTTTCTATCCGAATGTGTTAATAATATGCATATCCTAGCTTCTGAGTTGGTGTAGGAGGCAGTTAAAAATGGGCACATATTTTTTTCAAAATGTCTCAATACTGCCCCCGAGCCCTAACAGGTTTTAACTAACCTCCAGACGAGCTTCAATGCCATACAACTCTCATTCCATGGCCTCCAACTGCTCTTAAACGCAAGTAAAACTAAATGCATGCTATTCAATCGATCACTGCCCGCACCTGCTCGCCCGTCCAGCATCACTACTCTGGACGGCTCTGACTTAGAATACGTGGACAATTACAAATACCTGGGTGTCTGGTTAGACTGTAAACTCTCCTTCCAGACTCACATTAAGCATCGTCAATCCAAAATTAAATCTAGAATCGGCTTCCTATATCACAACAAAGCATCCTTCACTCATGCTGCCAAACATACCCTCGTAAAACTGACCATCCCACCGATCCTCGACTTCGGCGATGTCATCTATAAAATAGCCTCCAACACTCTACTCAACAAACTGGATGCAGTCTATCACAGTGCCATCCGTTTTGTCACCAAAGCCCCATACACTACCCACCACTGCGACCTGTACACTCTAATTACTTGGACCTCGCTTCATACTCGTCGCCAAACCCACTGGCTACAGATTATCTACAAGTCTCTGCTAGGTAAAGTCCCGCCTTATCTCAGCTCACTGGTCACCATAGCAGCACCCACTCGTAGCACTCGCTCCAGCAGGTATATCTCACTGGTCACACCCAAAACCAATTCCTCCTTTGGTCGTCTTTCCTTCCAGTTCTCTGCTGCCAATGACTGGAACGAACTGCAAAAATCTCTGAAGCTGGAGACTCATATCTCCCTCACTAGCTTTAAGCACCAGCTGTCAGAGCAGCTCACAGATCACTGCACCTGTACATAGCCCATCTGTAAACAGCCCATCTATCTACCTACCTCATCCCCATATTGTATTTATTTATTTATCTTGCTCCTTTGCACCCCAGTATCTCTACTTGCACATTCATCTTCTGCACATCTACCATTCCAGTGTTTAATTGCTATATTGTAATTACTATGCCACCATGGCATATTTATTGCCTTAACTTACCTCATTTGCACTCACTGTATATAGACTTTTTGTTTTCTTTTGTTCTACTGTATTATTGACTGCATGTTTTGTTTATTCCATGTGTAACTCTGTGTTGTTGTATGTGTCGAATTGCTATTCTTTATCTTGGCCAGGTCGCAGTTGCAAATGAGAACTTGTTCTCAACTAGCCTACCTGGTTAAATAAAGGTGAAATAAAAATGAATAAAAAATGACGGAAGGAATCATGAGCTTTGCAGGTGGACAAATTAGGAATGTTTCAACACCACACAAATAGCCTAGTAATGGACAGTTCCCGGCTCCACTCTCACTACGTGACTGCATGGTAGCCTAGGCCTAGGCTATGTCTGCCTCACTGCTCACCTAGCTGAATGGAATTTGCAACACAAAACATTCGCAACACAACAAGCTCCTTGGTTAGTAAAAACTCATATTTGTTTAAACAACGTTTTCGACTCTCAATATAATTGTTCTGAATCACGAGCGGGACAAACCGAAGAACCCTATATGATTCTACTTAGCGCTTTTTTTTCTAGTGCGCTATACAGATGGATTGAATATATTGGCAGACAGACAAGCACTGCTAGATAGGAAACTTTAAGCTATGTTTTTTTTCACAGCTAGATAGCTAAATGTGAGCTTATCTGTTTTCTCTCCTCTCTCCATTCTGTCAGGCAGCAGGTGAAGGCAAATCCCTGCTCAGCCCAGGTATTTCTGTATTTTCTATCAGCTCTATCTTAGTGTCCCTCTCACAGAGCTGATGAGCTAGCTCTCCCATTGACTGCGTTATAGACCAGTCTCTGTTTTAGCTGGGGGTGGACATGCCACACAATAGAAATGGAATGACTAGAATATGTGTACACTCAATATGGCCACCAGAATTTACAGTAAACGTAATCACGGAATGTTGACTTGAATGGGAATGTCCGTTTTAATCATTCTATTTCTATAGGGGACAACCGTTACTGGAACAATAACAGACCATAGAAAGTCAAACAGGATCGAAGCTTGAGAGTGGTCAGGACATCATAACTGTGCAGTATCTATCTAGTGATACTGTACTGACTGCCACAGCATTCATGTGAGCTGATGTTACATTGATGTTGAAATCACATCAGAAGAGGTCAAAGAATGGCAGGACGGTACTGGAGGGTTGGGCTGGGGAATGGAGCGTGGTTGGCAGAGAGGCAGGCAGGCAGACATATAGACGTACGCACGCATGCACACACACGCGTTCATTATGCCTGTGAATGAGATATTTAGAGCTTGTTGTTCTATTGTGCAAAACAACAGAGGACTTGCACTCTTGATGTGCCCTGTGTCACTATAAAGTACACATCAGATTAATCTGATCTAATCCCCTTTTCTCTTTACTTTGTAAAATGTTTATTATTGTAAAATCATAACTTCAAGCCCTAATCATGTATGCCTCTGTGACTCGTATCATATTATCCTGCCATAGGTTATCGTACCCATATCACCTTGTTCATATTAAAGCCATTATTTGCATTTTATCTGACTTATAAGCTAAGATATTATGAAAAAATCCTATTAATTTTTTAATTTGTAAACTCTCCTCATTACTGTTGGCAAAAAGAAAATGGCTGTTTGTACTGTAGTTGTCATAAAATCAAACACTCCCTCTGCATCTACCATAGCATAAACACACACAACCGAGGACTTGACATCAAATCAAATGTTATTGGTCACATGCACATGGTCTTTTAGTATTTCTTATTTTTTTGTATTTCTTATTGTTGTTGCGGGCAAAAATGTTAGTGGCCCCCTTCTTCACGGCAGAGAGAAACATTCAAGTATTAAAGTTCACTGATGCACAACCACTTATGCCAGAGAGAGAGAGAGAGAGAGAGAGAGAGAGAGAGAGAGAGAGAGAGAGAGAGAGAGAGAGAGAGAGAGAGAGAGAGAGAGGAGAGAGAGAGAGAGAGAGATAGAAGGAAGAATAGATGAGCGAGAGAGAGAGAAGGAAGAATAGATGAGCGAGAGAGAGAGAAGGAAGAATAGATGAGCGAGAGAGAGAGGGAGAAGGAAGGAAGAGTAGATGAGAGAGAAGGGAGGAGGAGGGAGGTTGAATGGAAAGCAGTCAATATGATGTAAAATCAAACACTCCCTCCGCATCTACCATAGCATAAACACACACAACCCCCCCCCCCCCCCCCCCCCCCCCCACACACACACACACACACAGGGCAGGACAGGACAGAGAAAATTGACAGGGCTGCTCACAGTGCTTGGAGAGGAAACATTCAATGTTCAAGTGGATGAGAGGGCACATGATATGAGACATGGCTTCAGTTCATGTCAGGAGAGAGTTGAGACTGTTATTGTTATTGGAGTGGTCATCACCCCTTAAACTGGGAACTGGAAGGGACTTAGCTGTAAATACAAATAGCAGATACATTCCATTACAGCAGCGCCATCATAGGTGGTTTGGGCAAAAAGTTTCTCTATAAAGTTAAACTAAGAAATCTCAGAATTCACAAAGTCAAACACAGACTGTGCATCTCGCTCACTTGACACATCAAAGTAGTCCAATAAATATTCCTGAATAAAGTCCTGATCATCCACATACCTGCCAATAACTGTCAACTGTGAGCAGACTGGTGGCACCACAGGTTTTTTTTCTGGGGCCCAGAGTTTTTCCTTGTCTGGAAACCTAACCTGGTAAAACTCTGGACCCTATAGGCTATGACAGTGATTAATCAGTTGTAAAAAGATTTTATATGGGCCATGATGGGACCAGTTTTTCTAATCAGGTCACATGGTTTTACAAAACTCCTGGAAAAACTCCTGGCCCTGGGGAGGATGAAAACCCTGTCAAACTGCAGCAGCTTGTTCATATGAATTATATTTAAACTAGACTAACAGGGGGAGTTTCCTCTACACAGACACAGAGACTAGAACTGATGGACAATAGAACCCACAGGGCTTTCTTTATGCATGTTTGCATCGTGTAGGCCTATGCAAACCAAATGCCTAATTAATAATTAACTCACAGCCTATGTCATCAATATTGTGTTGATTGATTAATTCCAGTTTAAAATATATTGAAAAGTTCTTGGCAGCCTAGCCAGCCCGAGTTGAAATATAAACCACATTTGATCACATCCACATTTTCACCTGATACAACCAAATGGACTATAAATACAAAACTATACCAATTTTTATGGACAGAGCACATAGGCTCGTAGCCTACATGTGATCAGACTGATTGCTAATGTTTAGGTGTAGCCAAGCTGCTGCAACATTTATGTAAAGACTTTTTGCTTGTGTCTGTCGTGAGTGATGATGTGGCTACACCATGATGCTACCCTAGAGGGTGCTGTTGAAACTACTGTAGACCAATGCAAAACAGTTGTTTTTTTATCAAATAAAATATTATTTGTCACATACATGTGTTTAGTAGAAATTATTGTGGTGTAGCGAAATACCTGTGCAGTAATATCTAACAATTCACAACAGTACACTCAAATCTAATGTAAAATAATGGAGTAAAGAAATATACATATTAGGATGAGCAATGTCGGAGTGGCATTGACTAAAATACAGTAGAATAGAATATAGTATATACATATGAAATGAGTAAAGCAGTATGTAAACAGTATTAAAGTGACTAATGTTCCATTATTAAAGTTACCAGTGATTCTATGTCTATTTATATAGGGCAGTAGCCTCTAAGGTGCAGGGTTGAGTAACTGGGTGGTAGCCAGCTAGTGATGGCTATTTAACAGTCTGATGGCCTTGAGATAGAAGCTGGTTTTCATTCTCTCGGTCCCAGCTTTGATGCACCTGTACTGACCTCGCCTTCTGGATGGTAGCAGGGTGAACAGGCCGTGGCAAGGGTGGTTGACGTCCTTGATGATCTTTTTGGCCTTCCTGTGACATCAGGTGCTGTAGGTGTTCTGGAGGGCAGGCAGTGTGCCTCCGGTGATGCATTGGCCAAACCGCACCACCCTCTGGAGAGCCCTGCGGTTGCAGACAGTGCAGTTGTCGTACCAGGCGGTGATACAGCCCGACAGGATGCTCTCAATTGTGCATCTGTAAAAGTGTGTGAGGGTCTTAGGGGACAAGCCTAATTTCTTCACCTCCTGAGGTTGAAGAGACGCTGTTGCGCCTTATTCACCGCAATGTCTATGTAGGTGGACCATTTCAAATCGTCTGTGATGTGTACGCTGAGGAACTTGAAGCTTTTCATCTTCTCCACTGTGGTCCCGTCGATGTGGATAGGGGCGTGCTCTCTCTGCTGTTTCCTGAAGTCCACGATCACCTCCATTATTTTGTTAACATTGAGAGACTGATTATTTTCCTGGCACCACTCCGCCAGGGCCCTCACCTCCTCTCTGTAGGCTGTCTCGTCATTGTTGATAATCAGGCCTACAACTGTTGTGTCATCTGCAAACTTGATTACTGAGTTGGATGAATGCATGGCCATGCAGTCATGGGTGAACAGTGAGTATAGGAGGGGGCTGAGCACACACCATTGTGGGGCCGCTGTGTTGAGGATCAGCAAAGTGGAGGTGTTGTTTCCTACCTTCATCACCTGGGGGCGGCCCGCCAGGAAGTCCATGACCCAGTTGCACAGGGCGGGGTTCAGACCCAGGGCCCGAGCTTAATGATGAGCTTGGAGGTTACTGTGGTGTTGAAGGCTGAGCTATAGTCAATGAACAGCATTCTTACATAGGTATACAGTGAGGGAAGAAAGTATTTGATCCCCTGCTGATTTTGTACGTTTGCCCACTGACAAAGAAATGATCAGTCTATCATTTTAATGGTAGGTTTATTTGAACTGTGAGATACAGAAAAACAACACAAAAATCCAGAAAAACGCATGTCAAAAATGTTATAAATTGATTTGCATTTTAATGTGGGAAATAAGTATTTGACCCCCTCTCAATCAGAAAGATTTCTGGCTCCCAGGTGTCTTTTATACAGGTAACGAGCTGAGATTAGGAGCACACTCTTAACCTCTATAGGCTAGGCGGGACGAATTCGTCCCACCTACGTAACAGCCAGTCTAATCCAGTGGCGCGATTTTTGAATCGTTTGAAATACTATTACTTCAATTTCTCAAACATATGACTATTTTACAGCTATTTAAAGACAAAACTCTCGTTTATCTAACCACACTGTCCGATTTCAAAAAGGCTTTACAACGAAAGCAAAACATTAGATGATGTCAGGAGAGTGCCCAGCCAGAAATAATCAGACACCCATTTTTCAAGCTAGCATATAATGTCACCAAAACCCAAACCACAGCTAAATGCAGCACTAACCTTTTATGATCTTCATCAGATGACACACCTAGGACATTATGTTATACAATACATGCATGTCTGTTCAATCAAGTTCATATTTATATCAAAAAACAGCTTTTTACATTAGCATGTGACGTTCAGAAAAAGCATACCCCCCGCAAACTTCCGGGGAATTTACTAACAGTTTGCTAAATTACTCACGATAAACGTTCACAAAAAGCATAACAATTATTTTAAGAATTATAGATACATTACTCCTCTATGCACTCGATATGTCCGATTTTAAAATAGCTTTTCGGATGAAGCACATTTTGCAATATTCTAAGTACATAGCCCAGCCATCACGGCTAGCTATTTAGACACCCGGCAAGATTAGCCTTCACCATAATAACATTTCCTATAAGAAAAATGTTCTTACCTTTCCTGTTCTTCGTCAGAATACACGCCCAGGACTTCTACTTCAATAACAAATGTAGGTTTGGTCCCAAATAATCCATAGTTATATCCAAATAGCGTCGTTTTGTTCGTGCGTTCTAGACACTATACGAATGGTAATCCACGGTCGTGCGCATGGCGCATGGCGTGACAAAAAATGTCGAAATATTCCATTACCGTACTTCGAAGCATGTCAACCGCTGTTTAAAACCAATTTTTATGCCATTTATCTCGTAGAAAAGCGATAATATTCCGACCGGGAATCTGCAATAAACTAAACAGCCGAATTAAAATACTCCACGGGGGCTAATCGCGCACGCGCCTCATTCCATTGTCACCTAATGAGACACTTGGATAAGGTGATAATCTGTTTCAGCCTGAGGCTTCCTCGTCAACCTTCATGATTTTCCCGGGTCCTGAGAGCCTATTGGAGCCCTGGGAATTGTCACGTTACAGCTAAGATCCTTACTCTTCAATAAACAGATGCAAGACGCACGACTCCTTGTCAAACAGGCCACTTCCTGCATGAAACCTTGTCAGGTTTTTGCCTGCCATAGGAGTTCTGTTATACTCAAAGACACCATTCAAACAGTTTTAAAAACTTTAGGGTGTTTTCTATCCAAACCTGAACAATAATATGCATATTCTAGCTTCTGAGTTGGTGTAGGAGGCAGTTAAAAATGGGCACATATTTCTTCCAAAATTCTCAATACTGCCCCCTAACCCAAACAGGTTAAAGGGAGTGCTCCTAATCTCAGCTTGTTACCTGTATAAAAGACACCTGTCCACAGAAGCAATCAATCAATCAGATTCCAAACTCTCCACCATGGCCAAGACCAAAGAGCTCTCCAAGGATGTCAGGGACAAGATTGTAGACCTACACAAGGCTGGAATGGGCTACAAGACCATCGCCAAGCAGCTTGGTGAGAAGGTGACAACAGTTGGTGTGATTATTCGCAAATGGAAGAAACACAAATGAACTGTCAATCTCCCTCGGCCTGGGGCTCCATGCAAGATCACACCTCGTGGAGTTGCAATGATCATGAGAACGGTGAGGAATCAGCCCAGAACTACACGGGAGGATCTTGTCAATGATCTCAAGGCAGCTGGGACCATAGTCAACAGGAAAGCAATTAGTAACACACTATGCCGTGAAGGACTGAAATCCTGCAGCGCCCGCAAGGTCCCCCTGCTCAAGATAGCACATATACATGTCCGTCTGAAGTTTGCCAGTGAACATCTGAATGATTCAGAGGACAACTGGGTGAAAGTGTTGTGGTCAGATGAGACCAAAATGGAGCTCTTTGGCATCAACTCAACTCGCCCTGTTTGGAGGAGGAGGAATGCTGCCTATGACCCAAAGTACACCATCCCCACCGTCAAACATGGAGGTGGAAACATTATGCTTTGGGGGTGTTTTTCTGCTAATGGGACAGGACAACTTCACCGCATCAAAGGGACGATGGACGGGGCCATGTACCGTCAAATCTTGGGTGAGAACCTCCTTCCCTCAGCCAGGGCACTGAAAATGGGTCATGGATGGATATTCCAGCATGACAATGACCCAAAACACACAGCCAAGGCAACAAAGGAGTGGCTCAAGAAGAAGCACATTAAGGTCCTGGAGTGGCCTAGCCGGTCTCCAGACCTTAATCCCATAGAAAATCTGTGGAGGGAGCTGAAGGTTCGAGTTGCCAAACGTCAGCCTCGAAACTTTAATGACTTGGAGAAGATCTGCAATGAGGAGTGGGACAAAATCCCTCCTGAGATGTGTGCAAACCTGGTGGCCAACTACAAGAAACGTCTGACCTCGGTGAATGCCAACAAGGGTTTTGCCACCAAGTACTAAGTCATATTTTGCAGAGGGGTCAAATACTTATTTCCCTCATTAAAATGCAAATCATTTCATAACATTTTTGACATGCGTTTTTCTGGATTTTTTAAAATCCTTAACTAGCCTCTCAAAGCACTTCATGATGACAGAAGTGAGTGCTACGGGGCGATAGTAATTTCGTTCAGTTACCTTTTCTTTCTTGGGTACAGGAACAATGGTGGAAATCTTGAAGCAAGTGGGGACAGCAGACTGCGATAGAGAGATAGTGAATATATCCGTAAGCACTCCTGCCGGCTGGTCTGCGCATGCTCTGAGGATGCGGCTAGGGATGCCGTCTGGGCCGGCAGCCTTGAGAGGATTAATGTTTAAATGTTGTTTAAATGATGTTTAAATGTCAGGTATTTGTTGACATGAGAATATATTTAGTGAAGTTAAAAAATATATATATGAGTAGGATGGTCCTCCCCTTCTTTCAATAAGGAGACTCCTCTGGTGTAATACCTATTTCATCTTAAAGGGGTTGCCGTAAATTTGACATTAATTTACAAGCATCTCAGTGGCAAGTAACATTCTGTATTTCATATTACAGTGCACCAATTGTAATATAAATACGGTATCAAAGCAAGTACTCGGTAATGACACCAGTGGAGGCTGCTGAGGGGAGAACGACTCATAATAATGGCTGGAACAGAGGAAATGGAATGGCATCAAACACATGGAAAATATGTGTTTGTTGTATTTGATACCATTCCGCCTATTCCACTCCAGACATTAACATGATCCCGTCCTACACAATTAATGTGCCACCAACCTCCTGTGAATGACACATAGTACAATACTGTAAAATAGTAAATGCTATCGTAATCGGAATGAATGGATATGGAGGGGTGTATTTTATTTTTTAATGGAGGGGTGTATTTTACTGTAAGGATTAGTGTAAGCAGGTTGGCTACTTGGTAAAGTGTTTGCACATTACAGCATATTAATGAATATTTTGTGTTTTATATCAGTTGCACTTATAGAGGCCTTAACAAAGGCTTCCAAACAGGGCAAAACAGAGCAAAAGGACATAGTAAAACGCTCCACATTTAAGGTTAAAGACTTGCTCCCACTTCAATATGTCCTATATACATTTTAAATGATGGGGCACTTTAACTACATATGAGATAAATTGGTACAGCAATCTCACTCACAGGTGCAACAAATATTGCCTTTTACAAGGCATGCCTCAAAATATGTTAACGAGCCAGAAAAAACAATCACATGCACCTACTACCCTTTTGACCCATATGTTCTAAATATTGATAACATCCCTTACAGTGTGAGTTATTTTTGCACAAGTTTCGAGAATTCTATGCTGCTTTTCTAGAATTTGATTGTTGCATTTCCCCGCTATACTCTGAGTCAATATTCACGTGGGGAAAATCAACATTCTTTCCCATTGACCCCATTGTAGAAGAGCTTCTTTGTGCATTTTTTGTTGTACAGAAATAACAAAACATGCCAAATAGCTGCTGAGTTGTTCAATGAACATGTAACCAGGTCAGAAATCCCGACCTACAGTTCACAATGCTCCCACGTAAAGAAATTGAGCTTTCAAGAAGAGCCATGTGGCTTCAGGCTATTCGGAGAGTGGGAAATGTCCATGTAGGCTACACGTAGCTGTGTGTATGGAAAACATTTCATCACAGGTAACACATTTAACTTGTTTTAGTAGTCTGTTTGTATCTCCACTCACTACTTGTAGCTGTATAGTCTGTTTGTTTGTGTTGTTGCTCTTAGCTAGCTTAATGTTCCAGACCGGTTGATAGCTAGCTAGCGCTCACTCACGTATGTGGCTGCTAGCACCATCATGAAAAGTGGAATGAGGGAAGCTCTACAGTCAATATTATGTTTTTCTAAGTTGTGAGAGTGCTCGGGAGCAGGCAATGATGAAAAGTAATATCTTTAGACATTTCTTAAATGTAGTTTTGTAATTGACGAAAACAAGCAGGCAACAAGAAAATTGCGTTTGAAAAAGGTAGCTTTTTTTGCTGTAAGCCAAAAGGGTAAAGTAGATCACCACAGGTTGTTTTCCCCACAGGCGGGCAGGGCCGCGACGTTCTATCTAATACCAACTGGGACTATTCTTTGCGCCCCTCACTGTATCAAGACCACATTGTCTTTATATAGGGCTCTATAACACGGTCATTTTTTAACACACAATCTATTCCTATAAAGTAGTAGCAGCGAGTATCTATAGTACTATTGATAATTACTGTATATAATTATTATTATCATCTATATAAAATATATTAATATCTAAAAGAGGCTTTGGTATTAGCCTGTCTGAGGGGATGTGCGTGTGAGACAGGGTGGGAAACCTAAAGTGCTACATCTGGTGTATTTGATACTATAGTGAGAGCGGGGTATGATCGTATTACATATTCCGACCATGGCTAAGGGAAACACTGGCATCCTAAATACGTTTTGTTCATTTTTTAAATGTATTTAAATTATTCTCCCCTGGAAAAAGTAGGCTATAGCGGTGGCTACATTTCATCAACATATTATCACAACTGGACATGTAGCCTACAGACAGCCAGATGCCTGCCTCATCGCCAAGCAAGGAAGATATTTCGCAATCATCAAATGTGGTGAGTATTTTGGCTTGGAGTTGGATAGGTTTAAGCCTGGTCGGGGTGGAGGAGAGAGAGGAGATTGAGAGCAGGGTGGATCAAGTCATGTAAGCAACAAAGTGAGAGTTTGTGCAGTGATCAGATTGAATGGTGTGTGCGTGTAATCAGCGATATTGTATGCGGAGACTGTGGCATGAGTGAGGCGAGGTTGTAGATATAATGGGTTATCATAAACTATGGAGCTAGACAGGATTTTCTAGGTTTATGCTTTGGCACAGGCTGAATGTTATGTGGACCAGTTATCGATCTCCTTCCAAAACGTGCTTACATTTGTATAAACTACAAGTATTACTAACTATATATTCCTTGGAAAAATAGATGTAATGTAACAACTCAAATTGTGATTTTTGTTTACTTTAGTAGTCAGCTGATGAAACTGGTTAGGCTAAAGGTTGTTGGCTACGGAAACAATGATTTTGAAAAGTTTGATTGAAATTGATAAAACATGATTGTGCGAATGCATTACAATGGGTCGTTTTGTGTCTTTTTTTTTCAATTTCCCCACCACACATCAAACACCTCAAGTCACACATTTCAATACATTTTACAATATATATATTTTTTAAATATCAGCATAAAGCGACAATTGCGCCCCACCCCCAAACACATTGTACTTATTGTTCGCCTACCAGTCAGGTCATAGGTCAATCTATTCCTGTATGACACCATAGGCCTACTTTCCACTCAGTAGTGCTTGAGGGTGTGGTACTTGCCAAAGCAAGGAAATGCACACAAGACTGTGTTACAAGGCTAACACATGTACTTGGTCATCTTCTGTTTTGGTCGCCGGGTAGATGATAGACAGACCTTGCAATGCCTCCTTGTGGTTTTCCCCTGAGGGGGATATTGCTTGAGTGACGTCGAGTGAGGCGTACTGGATTGTCAGACAGGCCGGCCCCCAGTGGATGGACGACATGAAGTGTGAGCTGCCGCATCAGATTTATCCTGTACTGCTGGTATGAGATCACCTGTCCTGTGACCTGCCGGTGAACAATATGGCTGTTGAGGAGAGCTATGTCTATTAGGTGGAAAAATAGCTTCTTGTACCAATTGAGGGACTTTCTGGCACACTCAACAAAACGGTTCTTCATGTCCACTTTGTCAACTGCTCCCATTTTTTTGTTGTACTCCCAGACACAGTCTGGCTTTTTTCCTCTCTCCAGTGACACAGTCCAGTTTTCCTGTCTCTGACATTTTGGAGGTGTGCACTGTGGACAGAACATGGACATCCTGGTCGTCCCATTTCACTGCCATTATCTCCCTGGTTTGTAACTCCACCTCCCCCTTGCCCATTTTCTTTTTAAATATTGGCATCCCCTTCCTTTTGGATCTCACAAAAGGTACTGGAAAAGAGTAGGGCTACTGTACCAGCTGCAGCATGGTGGTGATTACCACTGATCCAGATATGTCATGACCCTCACCATGCTTTATATCTTTGGTGGCGCCACAGATTTTACGCCAGGTTCATTCTTCTCTCTTAGTTCATGAGCATACCTGCAAACAAATATGCATATTTAGAAGGCTAAAGGCATTCTGAATTTTGATACATTTGATGAGAGCCTTTACATTTGATAGTGGGCATACCTGTTGGTTTCCTGCACCATACTCTCCACCAATTCCTCATCAAGGAACAGTTTAAAACATTCTGCCTCTGAAGGGGTAGGTAGGGTGCTTTGTACGCCAGACAGTGTGTCATTGAAGTCTATCTCTGGTGGTGTGACAAGATCTCCAGCAGAGGGGCTTCCTCCTCAACTTCACCCTCTTCTCCCTCACTGTCTACAAGATTGGCAGCAGCACTAACATCTTGGGAAGGTGAGGGATACTCATTGACCGGAAGGTTGGGCTGGGCACCATTGTCCTCAGACATCTCACAGTCCAAAAGGTTGGCGGTCGGATATTCCTCATCACTATCTGATTGACCCGCCTCACTCTCATACACAGATTCAAAAGGAAACACCTCACTGATGAGGAGATATGAGAAATATTTCGTCATTCTGATTAAGGATCTGGACATTATCAATCAATCAAATGTATTTTTACATCAGCCGATGTCACAAAGTGCTATACAGAAACCCAGCCTATAACCCCAAACAGCAAGCAATGCTGATGTAGAAGCACGGTGACAAGGAAAAACTCCCTAGAAAGGCAGGAACCTAGGTAGAAACCTAGAGAGGAACCAGGCTCTGAGGGGTGGCCAGTCCTCTTCTGGCTGTGCCCGGTGGAGATTATAACAGTACATGGCCAAGATGTTCAAACATTCATAGATGACCAGCAGGGTCAAATAATAATAATCACAGTGGTTGCAACAGGTCAGCACCTCAGAAGTAAATGTCAGTTGGCTTTTCATTGCCGATCATTCAGAGTTAGAGACAGCTGGTACGGTAGAGAGAGAGAGACAGTCGAAAATAGCAGGTCCGGGACAAGGAAGCACGTCTGGTGAACTGGTCAGGGTTTCATAGCCGCAGGCAGCACAGTTGAAACTGGAGCAGCAGCACGACCAGGTGGACTGCGGACAGCAAGGAGTCATCAGGCAAGGTAGTCCTGAGGCATGGTCCTAGGGCTCAGGTCGTCTGAGAGAAGAGAGAAAGATAGAGTGAATTATAGGGAGCATAGTTAAATTAACACAGGACACCGGATAAGACAGATGAAATACTCCAGATATAACAGACTGACCCTAGCCCCCCGACACATAAACTATTGCAGTAAAAATACTGGCGGCTGAGACCGAAGGGGTCGGGAGACACCTTGGCCGCGTCCGACGATACCCCCGGACAGGGCCAACGAGGCAGGATATAACCCCACCCACTTTGCCAAAGCACAGGTTTGGTGGAGGAACACAGTTCCTTGAGGAACACCGAAATGTCAGTTGATTTGTCAGAGGACAAACCATCCACAGAGACAAACTGATATCTTTCTGACAGATAAGATCTCCATATAGACCAATTTGGGTTTCCAATCTCTCCAAAAGAATGTGGTGATTGATGGTATCACAATCAGCACTAATGTCTAGGAGCATGAGGACAGATGCAGAGCCTTGGTCTGACACCATTAAAAGGTCATTTGCCACCTTCACGTGTGCAGTCTCAGTGATATGATGGGGTCTAAAGCCAGACTGAAGCATTTCGTATACATTGTTTGTCTTCAGGAAGGCAGTGAGTTGCTGCGCAACTGCTTTTTCTAACATTTTTGAGAGGAATGGGAGATTCGATATAGGCCAATAGTTTTTCATATTTTCTGGGTCAAGGCTTGTCTTTTTCAAGTGAGGCTTTATTACTGCCACTTTTAGTGAGTTTGCTACACATCCGGTGGATAGGGAGCCATTAATTATGTTCAACATAGGAGGGCCAAGCACAGGAGGTGGCTCTTTCAGTAGTTTATGTCAAGATATATAGTATAAAAGAGTTTCCCTTGACCCTAGGGCCTGGCAGTGCTGTGCAGACTCAGGACAACTGAGCTTTGAAGAAATATGCTGATTTAAAGAGGAGTCCGTAATTTGCTTTCTAATGATCATGATCTTTCGTCAAAGAAGTTCATGAATTTATCACTGCTGAAGTGAAAGTCATCCTCTCTTGGGGAAGGCTGCTTTTTAGTTAGCTTTGCGACAGTATCAAAAATACATTTTGGATTGTTCTTATTCACCTCAATTAACCTCTCTGGGCTAGGTGGGACGTTAGCGTCCCACTATATTCAACAGCCAGTGGAATCGCGTGGCGCGAAATACAAATACCTCAAAAATGCTATAACTTCAATTTCTCAAACATATGACTATTTTACACCATTTGAAAGATAAGACTCTCGTTAATCCAACCACATTGTCCGATTTCAAAAAGGCTTTACAGCGAAAGCAAAACATTACATTATGTCAGGACAGTACCCAGCCAAAAATAATCACACAGCCATTTTCAAAGCAAGCATATATGTCACAAAAACGCAAACCACAGCTAAATGCAGCACTAACCTTTGATGATCTTCATCAGATGACACTCCTAGGACATTATGTTACACAATACATGCATGTTTTGTTCAATCAAGTTCATATTTATATCAAAAACCAGCTTTTTACATTAGCATGTGATGTTCAGAACTAGCATACCCACCGAAAACTTCCGGTGAATTTACTAAATTACTCATCATAAACGTTGACAAAATACAGTATTTACACGGCCGGATAAAAAACGTCCCCGATTTAATCTGGTTATTACTACTGCCCAGAAACTAGAATATGCATATAATTATTGGCTTTGGATAGAAAAAACCCTAAAGTTTCTAAAACTGTTTGAATGGTGTCTGTGAGTATAACAGAACTCATATGGCAGGCAAAAACCTGAGAAGATTCCTTACAGGAAGTGGCCTGTCTGACAAGTTCTTGTTCATCTTGGCTCTTTTTATTGAAGACTGAGGATCTTTGCTGTAACGTGACACTTCCTACGGCTCCCATAGGCTCTCAGAACCCGGGAAAAAGCTGAATGATATCGAGGCAGCCCCTGACTGAAACACATTATCACCTTTGGCAAGTGGCCGATCAGAAGACAATGGGCTTAGGCGCATGCACGAGTCGACCCCGTGCTTTATTTTCTTTCGTCTTTTTACCTAAACGCAGATTCCCGGTTGGAGTATTATCGCTTTTTTTACGAGAAAAATGGCATAAAAAATGATTTTAAACAGCGGTTGACATGCTTCGAAGTACGGTAATGGAATATTTAGAATTTTTTTGTCACGAAATGCGTCGTGCTCGTCACCCTTCTTTACCCTTTCGGATAGTGTCTTGAACGCACGAACAAAACGCCGCTGTTTGGATATAACTATGGATTATTTGGGACCAAACCAACATTTGTTATTGAAGTAGAAGTCCTGGGAGTGCATTCTGACGAAGAACACCAAAGGTAATCAAACTTTTCTAATAGTAAATCGGAGTTTGGTGAAGGCTAAACTTGCTGGGTGTCTAAATAGCTAGCCCTGTGATGCCGGGCTATCGACTTAGAATATTGTAAAATGTGCTTTCACCGAAAAGTTATTTTAAAATCGGACATATCGAGTGCATAGAGGAGTTCTGTATCTATAATTCTTAAAATAATTGTTATGCTTTTTGTGAACGTTTACCGTGAGTAATTTAGTAAATTTTTTGTAAATTCACCGGAAGTATGCTAGTTCTGAACGTCACATGCTAATGTAAAAAGCTGTTTTTTGATATAAATATGAACTTGATTGAACAAAACATGCATGTATTGTATAACATAATGTCCTAGGGTTGTCATCTGATGAAGATCATCAAAGGTTAGTGCTGCATTTAGCTGTCTTCTGGGTTTTTGTGACATTATATGCTAGCTTGAAAAATGGGTGTCTGATTATTTCTGGCTGGGTACTCTGCTGACATAATCTAATGTTTTGCTTTCGTTGTAAAGCCTTTTTGAAATCGGACAGTGTGGTTAGATTAACGAGAGTCTTGTCTTTAAAATGGTGTAAAATAGTCATATGTTTGAGAAATTGAAGTAATAGCATTTCTAAGGTATTTGAATAACGCGCCACAGGATTCCACTGGCTGTTACGTAGGTGGGATGATTTCGTCCCGCCGACCCTAGAGAGGTTAAGAATTATAGATACAGAACTCCTTTATGCATTCGCTGTGTCAGATTTTAAAATAGCTTTTTGGCGAAAGCACATTTTGCAATATTCTGAGTACATAGCTCAGCCATCACGGCTAACTAATTTGACACCCGCCAGGTTTGGGGCAACCTAAACTCAGAATTACTATTAGAAAAATTGGATTACCTTTGCTGTTCTTCGTCAGAATGCACTCCCAGGACTTCTACTTCAACAACAAAGTTATATCCAAATACCTCCATTTTGTTCGTCCGTTCAGGTCACTATCCAAAGAGTAACGCGCGAGCGCATTTCGTGACAAAAAATGAAAATATGTTCCTTTACCGTACTTAGAAGTATGTCAAACGCTGTTTAAAATCAATTTTTATGCTATTTTTCTCGTAAAGTAGCGATAATATTCAAACCGGACAATGTTGTATTCATTCAAAGAGGGAAAGAAAAAAAATGGCGAGGTCTCGTGAATGCGCATCTCCAGTCTCTCTGTCCCCAGGCAGACCACTGACAAACTCTGCTCCTGTTATCTGCCCGGAGACAGGAGACGCATCAATCCGGTTTCTGAAGGCTTTAGAGAGCCAATGGAAGCCTTAGAAAGTGTCACGTAACAGCACAGATACTGTAATTTCGATAGAGATGCAAGAGAAGGACTACAAATTGTCAGACAGGCCACTTCCTGCTTGGAATCTTCTCAGGTTTTTGCCTGCCATATGTGTTCTGTTATACTCACAGACACCATTCAAACAGTTTTAGAAACTTTAGAGTGTTTCCTATCCAAATCTACTAATAATATGCATATTCTCATTTCTGGGCAAGAGTAGTAACCAGTTTAAATTGGGTACGTTTTTTATCCGGCCGTGAAAATACTGCCCCCTATCCCAGACAGGTTAACTCATATGTGGTTATAGTGCCCCATCAATTTAAAATGTACAGGTTGGAGTGGCAGCAAGTCTTGAACCTTTATTGGTTGAGCATTTTGCCATGTCCTTTTGGTCTATTTTGCCCTGTAGTCACTGCCAGTTTGGAATCCTTTGTCCAATGGAGACATTTTTATCTCAATATCAAATAATTTCTGGGTAACAGTTAAGTACTGCAATGTGATGGTTTACAATTCAAATGTCAATGAGCAATTTGTCAAGCAAGAATTTTGCTATGACTATCTGGGAGTGGTTTGAAAACTGAAAATGAGCTGTTATTGTCAGAGAGTTTTGGAACTCTCTTTCTTATTGGTCTGTTAACTAATTTACTGCATGGGGATGTCACCATGGAAAGCCAAAACTCCCTGCCACCAAAACAGGCTGACATTTCAAGTGGTGTTTTCAAACAGCTATTACGCTAAAAGGGCATAATAGAAATTTTCACAGTTTCACTGTATTATTCCAATCTGATAGTGTGGAAATATATGTAAAATCTAACTTTTGATTGCACTGGGCCTTTAAGAATTCTAGAAGTGCAAGTCATATAAAACACCAAATATTAATTGATATGCTATAAACACATTACCAGCCAACCTGCTTGTACCAATCCCCAATTTCATAAAATGATGTAAAATACTCCATCTCCCCTGAATTACTTTTATGAATTCCTTCATTACGATTATAGTTGCATTTACTTTTTTGCAGTATAATACAGTCAGTTTTACAGTATTGTACTGTGTGTCATTACACAGTACTTGCTTTGATACTGTATTTAGATTACACTGTACTGCAATATGAAATACAGTAACTTACTTGCCAATTAGCTGTCTATAAATTACTGTCACATTTACGGCAACCCCTTTACTTTGTACATTTGGTCTGTTTATGTCCATGGCTGAACTTGCCTCCTATGGAACACACACAAACATAAAATAAGCTCCAACCTTCCATTTTGACTCTCAATGTATTGAGTGTGTGTGTGTGTTTGTGTGTGTGCGCGTGTATGTACTTGTGTACATATGTGCATGCATGTTTTTGTGCACATGTGTGTGTATTGTCATTTGTGTGCATCAGTGACTGTTTCTGTGTTCATTTCAGTCAGTCCCTAAGTAGTCCTTTCAGACAAAAATGTATTTTTGAGTGAATTATGTAAAGCCTACCATCGTTGCACTATAGTAATAGTTTACTGCTCGTACATTGTTTCCAGTCCAGGGGGTTGTCCAAACTGTGTTTGTGTCTGTCCATCACGTATGCTGCCAGTCGTGAAGGTAAAGTATAGACTCAGAAGTGTCTATGTGTGTGTATGTGTGTGTATGTGTGTGTGTGTGTGTGTGTGTGTGTGTGTGTGTGTGTGTGTGTGTGTGTGTGTGTGTGTGTGTGTGTGTGTGTGTGTGTGTGTGTGTGTGTGTGTGTGTGTGTGTGTGTGTATGCTGCCAGTCGTGAAGGTAAATCACCTTCTCACTCTCTTTATCTCCACTGTTTACTTTATTCCACTGAGCATGAAGAGCACCTTGATTTAGGTGTGGCAATGGCGTGTACGTGTGTCGTGTGGGTATGGAAACTCCTCTGTCGATGAGAGAGCAGAGGGATCGCTCAAGATCCACTGCAAAATTTGACGTCCGTCCAGTTAATCAGGTCGTCAGCAGATTACTTCAAAACTGACCACTAGGGACAACGGTGAGCGCTATTACCATCAAGTAATCTTGGGTTTTGCAATGGCGTTGTGGATGGGGAGGGCAGTTGGGTGTAAGCCGCGAGCTCCGGCTCCGAGGGACTCGTCTTCAATCCCAGTGCCAGGCACTCGTTTACATTTTTTTAAATCCCAAACCTTAACCCTTAACTTAACCATGTGGATGTTTATGGAGAAGGGTTTGGACGTCTGATTCTGCAGTGAGATTGTGGGGGCTTGTTGGAGAGAGAGGGGATGGCAAGGGAGATATTCAGTGAGAGAGAGGAAAGATTGAAGGGAGAGAGAAACATCTTGCACTCCCAAAAGCCATTAAAGTTTGATTCACCCCTCTCCTCACTCTTTGAATAAATCAACCTGTCATTCGTCTCTCTCTCTCAGTTTCTTTCAAGTCCACCTCGGCTTCCCCCTTTTTCTCTCTTTTGCTCCCTCGTGCTCTCTCTCTCTCTTTCTCTGTCTGTCAGTTTCTCTCTCTCGTGCTTTCTCCTTCTCTCTCAAACTCACATACATAATTTTGAATTCTGACAAGGTTTGGCTAACACGGAAAGCCATTGTGCAACTTGTCAATCTCTGACGGATGTGGATAGTTTTCTCTCTCTCTGTGTTGTGTTTGTGTGCGTGCGTGCCTGCCTGCCTGCGGGCGTGTGTGCGTCTTCTTCCTTCTTCCTTCCTCTGCACTGTATTTACGAAAAAAATAAGAGATAATATTTTGCAGGCATTTTCCATTCACCCTACAGCAAACCACATCAGTTTCACAAGATGCCCTTTGGTGACAGAAGACATTTGGTGAGCCATGGGTGGTACAAAAGTGGAAGCGGAGAGCGAACTGAAAACTAAAGAGAAATACTGTACTGACCGAAAGAGTCTTTCCCACCATTTCTGGTATTCTGGATGTACAGTTTTTTCTTTCCTTTCTCTATCGGCCTACAATTTTTTTTCATAATTCCTCTCTGTCACCATCCTTAGCTACTGAATGTGTGGTGCTTACCGTGAGTTCCCAATTGAAGTGAAGAGGAAATTCTTGGAGGGCACACTTTTTTATTGATAAAACCAACTTGTTTTAGCCCTTAGCCTTCATCAGAGTTTTTCAGTGAGTTCCCAATTTCCATACCCTCACTCTCTGTCTCTCTGGTCTTGATCACAGTGAATGCTGAATTTCTCGAGGTGTGATTCACCCTTACGTCCTACAATACCAGTACTTGCGTCCTAAATAGAATCCTGATTGGGTATGCGGAAATGGAACGTTTTATAATATATGACATTTCTAAAATGTAGTACACTTTAAATTCCAGGATGTCATACTAATTTCAGCTTTTCCTCTAGTAGAATTCGCAGGACACTATTGAGGAAGAAAAGTGTGAATGTTGACCTGTTTAAAGTTCTTACTCACATCGGCTGCGGAGAGCGTGATAACAGAGTCGTCCGGAACAGCTGGTGATCTCATGCATGTTTCACTGTTATTTGCCTTGAAGCAAGCATTGAATTAGTTTAGCTTGTCTGGTAGGCTCGTGTCACTGGGCAGCTCTCGACTGTGCTTCTCTTTGTAGCCTGTAATGGTTTGCAAGCCCTGCCACATCCGACAAGCATCGCAGCCGGTGTAGTACGATTCGATCTTAGTCCTGTATTGACACTTTGCCTGTTTGATGATTCGTCGGAGGGCATTGTGGGATTTCTTATAAACTTCCAGGTTAGAGTCCCGCTACTTGAAAGCAGCACCTCTAGTCTCTAGTCTTTAGCTCAGTGTGGATATTGCCTGTAATCCATGGCTTCTAATTTGGGTATGTATGTACGGTCAATGTGGGGACGACGTCATCGATGCACATTTTGATGAAGCCAATGACTGATGTGGTGTACAGGTTAATGCCATAGGAAGAATCCCGGAACATATTCCAGTCTGTGCTAGCAAAACAGTCCTGTAGATTAGCATCTGCTTCATCTGACCACTTTGTTATTGACCGAGTCACTGGTGCTTCCTCCTTTAATTTTTGTTTGTAAGCAGGAATCAGGAGGATAGAATTATGGTCAGATATGCCAAATGGAGGGCGAGGGAGAGCTTTGTACACGTCTCTGTGTGTGGAGTAAATGTGGTTTAGAGTTTTTTTTCCCTCTGGTAACACATTTGATATGCTGATAGAAATTGCTAAAACAGATTTAAATTTCCCTGCATTAACTTTCAAAGCAGAATTACTTTCTTATTGTTCCTTAAATGCAGTGTATGATATACCTTTTTGTAGCTCTTAGTCTCTACTTTTATCCAACGTAAAAAAACACCATTTCACATTTTGTTACATAAGACCGAATCCAGGTGGTGAATCACATATTATTTTGTTCTTCTCTACTGGCATTGATGCTTGTTCTGTTTTTCTTTATGTTGACACTATCTGCCGTATTTTTGTTATTGCTACTATGCAAGTAACCATTTCGCTGAACTGTTTACACCTTCTTTAGAGGGAGCTGACAAAGGACCCGATGTCACTCTGACAGAGCTCCAGAGTTCCCTGTGGAGTTGGGAGAACCTTTTAGAAGGACAACCATCTCTGCAGCACTCCACAATTAGGCCTTTATGGTAGAGTGGCCAGATGGAATCCACTCCTCATTAACCTCTATGGGCTAGGTGGGATGCTAGCGTCCCCCCCGTGGTGCACTCCATCAACAGCAGGTGCATTTTAAGAGCGGCAAATTTGAAACCAAATAAATGTCCAAATTCAAATTTTTCAAACATACAACTATCTTACACCCTTTGAAAGATAAACATCTCCTTAATCTAACCACGTTGTCCGATTTCAAAAAGGTTTTACGGCGAAAGCATAAAGTTAGATTATGTTAGGAGAGTACATTGACAATAGCTGTGTGTAATGTTTTGTCAATTCAAAGACAGGGTCACCAAAACCATAAAACCAGCTAAAATGATGCACTAACCTTTTACAATCTCCATCAGATGACACTCCTAGGACATTATGTTAGACAATGCATGCATTTTTAGTTCTATCAAGTTCATATTTATATCCAAAAACAGCGTTTTACGATGGCATTGATGTTGAGGAAATCGTTTCCCTCCAATAACCGGCAGTCAAGTCAGCACCACAAATTAAATAATTAAAATTAGAAAACATTGGTAAAATATTATATTGTCATTTAAAGAATTATAGATTTACATCTCTTGAACGCAATCAACTTGCCAGATTTAAAAATAACCTTACTGGGAAATCACACTTTGCAATAATCTGAGCACTGCGCCCAGAAAAATATGCTTTGCTATACAGACAAACGGCCATGTTGGAGAGATCTAAAATCGAAAATACTATGTAAATAATCCATTACCTTTGATTCTCTTCATAAGATGTCACTTCCCGATATCCCAGGTCCATAACGAATGTAGTTTTGTTCAAAAAAGCTCATAATTTATATCCAAAAAGATCCGTGTTGTTAGCACATGATCTAAGCCAGCCGGACTTCTCGTCATGAACGAGGGGAAAAAATATATTTACGTTCGTTCAAACATGTCAAACGTTGTATAGCATAAATCATTAGTGGCTTTTTTAACCAGAACATGAATAATATTCAAGGTGGACGAATGCATTCTCTTTTATAACGTATTGGAACGAGGGTACCCGTTCCATGGCCATCACCGTTCCATGGCTCTTGTTCGGTCAGATCTCACAGTAAAAGACTCAAAACACTTTGTAAAGGCTGGTGACATCTAGTGGAAGCAATAGGAAGTGCCAAAACATTAATCAACCCCTGTGTGTTTCAATGGCATAGGCTTAAAGGTAATTCAACACATCAGGTATCCACTTCCTGTCAGAAAATGTCTCAGGGTTTTGCCTGCCAAATGAGTTCTGTTATACTCACAGACACCATTCAAACAGTTTTAGAAACTTTAGGGTGTTTTCTATCCATATATAATAAGTATATGCATATTCTAGTTACTGGGTAGGATTAGTAACCAGATTAAATCGGGTACGTTTTTTTATCCAGCCGTGAAAATACTGCCCCCTAGCCCCAACAGGTTAAAAGGCACATGACAGCCCGCATGAGAAACAAGATCTGATGAAACCAAGATTAAACTCTTTGGCCTGAATGCCAAGCGTCACTTCTGGAGTAGACCTGGCACCATTCCTACGGTGAAGCATGGTGGTGGCAGCAACATGCTGTGTGGATGTTTTTCAGCAGCAGGGACTGGAAGACTAGCCAGGATTGAGGGAAAGATGAATGGAGCAAAGTACAGAGAGATAATTTATGAAAACCTGCTCAAGGGCGCTCAGGACCTGAGACTGGGGCAAAGGTTCACCTTCCAACAGGACAACGACCCGAAGCACACAGCCAAAACAACGCAGGAGTGGCTTCGGGACAAGTCTCTGTGTGGCCCAGCCAGAGCCCAGAGTGGCTCCTTGAGTGGCCCAGCCAGAGCCCGAACTTGAACCCGATCGAAACATCTCTTGAGAGACCTGAAAATAGCTTTGCTGCCATGCTCCCCATCCAACCTGACAGAACTTGAGAGGATCTGCAGAGAATGCGAGAAACTCCCCAATTACAGGTGTGTCAAGCTTGTAGCGTCATACCCAAGAAGACTCAATGCTGTAATTGCTGCCAAAGGTGCTTCAACAAAGTACTGAGGAAAGGGTCTGAATACTTATGTAAATGTAATATTAAAGTTTTTATTTTAATACATTTGCAAACTGTTCTTTAAACCTGTTTTTGCTTTGTCATTATGAGGTATTGTGTGTAGATTGATTGTGAAAAAACAAAAAAAACAATTCAATCCATTTTAGAATAAGGCTGCAACGTAACAAAATGTGGAAAAAGTCAAGGGGTCTGAATACTTTCCGAATACATTGTACATGAAAATGCTGTTCATTGACTAGAGCTCAGCGTTCAACACCATTGTGCCCTCCAAGCTCATTACTAAGCTAGGACTCTGAGACTAAACACTTCCCTCTGCAACTGGATCCTGGACTTCCTGACGGGCCAACCCCCAGGTGGTGTGGCTAGGCAACAACACATCCTCCACGCTGACCCCTAAACATGGGGGCCCCTCAGGGGTGTGTGCTTAGTCCCCTCCTGTACTCCCTGTTCACCCACGACTGCGTGATCGTGGACTACAGCAAAATGAGGGCCGAGCACATCCCCATTCACATCGAACGGGCTGTAGTGGAGCGGGTCCAGAGCTTCAAGTTCTTTGGTGTCCAGATCACTAAGGACCTATCATGGTCCAAACACACCAAGACAGTCGTGAAGAGGACACGACAAAACCTGTTCCCCCTCAGGAGGCTGAAAAGATTTTGCAAGGTACCTCAGATCCTCAAAAAGTTTTACAGCTGCACCATTGAGAGCATCCTGACTGGTTGCATCACCGCTTGGTATGGCAACTGCTCAGCATCCGACCACAAGGCGCTACAGAGGGCAATGCGTACGTCCCAGTACATCACTGGGGCCAAGCTTCCTACCATCCAGGACCTCTATACCAAGTGGTTTAGGAAGGCCCTAAAAATTGTCAAAGATTCCAGCCACCCAAGTCATATACTGTTCTCTCTGCTACCGCACAGCAAGCAGTACTGGAGCTCCAAGTCTGGAACCAAAAGGCTCCTTAACAGCTTCTACCCCCAAGCCATAAGACTGATGAACAGTTAATGAAATGGCTACCAGGACTCTTTGCATTGACAGCCTTATTTTATTTTATTATTTATAATATTTTTTTGCACCGACTCTCTTCCACAGACTAGAAGTACATTCACTGGACTCTAACTACGTACTCACACATACTACACTGAAAATGGAACACGCACACACACACATACAAACACACACACACACACATATATACATTCACATTCCTTCACACTCTTCACATATGCTGCTGCTACTCTCTGTTTATTATCTATGCGTAGTTACTTTACCTTTACCTACATGTACATATTTCCTCAATTACCTCGACTAACCCATAGCCCTGCACATTGACTCGATACAGGTACCCCTTATATAAAGCCTCATTATTGTTAGGTTATTGTGTTACTATTTTTCCTTTTGTTTATTTAGCACATTTTTCTTACTTACATTTTTAAAAAGTCTGCATTGTTGGTTAAGGGCTTGTAAATGATCATTTCACAGTAAGATCTACACCTGTTGTATTCGGAGCATGTTACCAAAAATGTTTTATTTGATGTCATGAGTCCTTCAGTTTGATGCATTGTTCAGAAACGTGTTTTAATGTCACTGGTGCAATTGGCACAAATTTTCCCTTTTGTTACAAGGAATATCATAGCCTGTCCCCTTTCTTGTAATCCACATAGATGGTGCCTGAAAGTCTAGTTGGTAATCCCCAGTAGCACATGTGAATCGTAAAGATGATTTGCTGATCTACAGAGGGTGTCTGTTCTTTGTCCCTATAACCTACTTCAGGGGACAGTCATAAAGGGGGAAAAGGAGAGGAGTTATTTATTCTTGTGATAGGGGCATCCTGTAAGCTACTCAGTGACAGGAAGGGCTGCCCCCACCCCCCCCACCACCCTCTTTCACACCATTTATGTGTTCCATGGAACATTTGCTCCTTCATCGTTCATTGCTCTGTCAGTAAGAGAACTTTCTAGGGGCGGCAGGTAGCCTTGTGGTTAGAGTGTTGGGTCAGTAACCAAAAGGTTGCTAGATCGAATCCCTGAGCTGACAAGGTCAAAATCTGTCATTCTGCCCCTGAACAA
The DNA here is from genome assembly GCF_965601325.2 of Salmo salar. NCBI lineage: Eukaryota > Metazoa > Chordata > Actinopteri > Salmoniformes > Salmonidae > Salmo > Salmo salar. Next base: position 3,229,530 of record NC_138308.1, on the reverse strand, counting down.
AGATTTTGTTCTTAACTGGCTTGTCTAGTTAAATAAAGGTAAAAAAAAGAATATAACAGAACTGTAAATCTTTGCCTGGAGGGTGCAAAGACGTCACTTGTGGGCTCTTGTTACAACACTTACATGATGTCTACGTTGATGCTAACTAGCATTTTAGAATCTGAGAGTAAATAGAGCAAAATATATTGACAAAATTGACCTTGTCCAAGAGAAATTTACACGGTTATCTACATGAAACACAGGTCTTGTTTGAAGTGGAAAAATGGATGGTGAAAAAAATATTGGAACCATTTCTGTGTTTGACCCCTACGTTATGGGTATTATGACTCGTCCACTGTGGGGCTGTATAGGCCTGCTTGAAATATTGTTGTTATTTTTTTATAAGACAATCATTGTTTGTGGCAAAGAGCCCTGTCATCCAAAATAAGTCCTCTGGAGGAACAATGAGTTTTTTTGCTGTAAGGAAGTAGCCTTGCCTTCTGTGAGCCAGAACAGTTCATAGGAGTCTATCTCTTGTTTCTGTAGCGTGAGGCAACTTGATGTACAAGTACACCCCCAATTTATCTCCTTAATGCTGAGTGCCAAGCAGAGATTCATTGGGTCCCATTTGTACAGTCTTTGGTATGATTCGGCCGGGATCAAACTCCTAAACTTCCAATCTCAGGGCGGACAGTCTAACCACAATGCCACTGAGTTGGTAGTAGTTTTTCTGTAATGATAACATATTGTGGAGATATCTACCTAACACAGATGGCCTAATGCATCTCAGGTGATCTTCTCATCTTTCAAGCACCAAACATACAAAGGACTGCCACTGATGGTTTCCGACTAGATTGTCTACCAGACTCTTTACAAATGTTTTGTTAAAAAGGACCTGAAATACATTGCTAAGGCTCTTTCGTAGTTCTTGAATTTCACTTAATTTTTTGCATGGGAAAAGTGCTCTAGCGCTCCGATTGTGTCAGGTGCATGAAGCTTTCCCTGGTGAATGTGATACACCTTTAGCCACATTTAGACGTTTAACATTTGCACACAAAAAAACAGAAAACATTTCTACCTCTGTATCAGCAGTTTCACCACTAACCAGAGCAACTCCATGTTGCTCAATTGTTTTTGCTTAGTACCCCCAAAAGGCTAGAGAGAAACAGAGAGAGACAGGTATTCTTATGTGTTTATATCACTTTGTCACTGCCCGTCAGTTTGATTTGATTGATTTAATTTGACATTGTCACTATAACACAGAACATCTAGATCTACTAGCTGCTTCTCCTGTCTGCCCCTCTAATGAAATGGAGGGAACAGAGAGAAATAGAAGGATGGAGGGAACGGGTTAGATTGGGAAAGAGAGGAGAGCACTGAGCCTGGGACTGTAAGGCTGCTAGAGAGTGACTGATGCTGTTGATCATAGCTCATAGTGGCTCTCATACAAAACGTTATACTCTAACTCTACTGTTACATTGTAATATACAACATCTCAGTTGATTGCATACCTTATGTGTCTATCTACTGTAGTTTAGTTTATTAAGATATCCATTAGCCAATCATGGCTAACTTTTTTGTGTTCATAGCCTACTCAAACACACAATAAACTCAATCCATTGTTTCCTTAGTGTTACAGTAGTATAGCTTCATTGTCCTCCTCTTCTCCCCTCACTCTTGTCTTCCCCTCTCCGTCTTCATCCATCCATATCCCCTCTATCTCTCGCTCTCCCCTTCTCTCTCCTTCCCCCTCTTTCTTTCTTTCTTTCTTTCTTTCTTTCTTTCTTTCTTTCTTTCTTTCTTTCTTTCTTTCTTTCTTTCTTTCTTTCTTTCTTTCTTTCTTTCTTTCTTTCTTTCTTTGTTTGTTTGTTTGTTTGTTTGTTAGTATAGCTTCATTGTCCCCTTCATCCCTCACTCTTATTTTACCCCCTCTCTCTCTCCCCCTCTCCATCTCAATCCCTCTCTATATCTATCCTTCTCTCCATGTGTCTACTGCAGAGCTACATGAATTGATTGCAAACGGAGTGTCTGTGGCGCAGGGGAATCAGACACAACGACTACCCCCTTTACTTTTCTCTCTCTCTCACTCTCTCTCTCTCTCTCTCGTCTTCCCCTCTTCTTTTACCCCCTGCTGTAGCACAGACATGTCCTCTGGTCATCTCTTTCTCTCCCACTCTCTCTCAAATCAAATCAAACTTTATTTGTCACGTGGGCCGAATACAAGAAGTGTAAACTTTAGCGTGAAATGCTTACTTACAAGCCCTTAATTAACCAACAGTGCAGTTCTAGAAGAGTTAAGAAAATATTTACCAAGTAGACTAAAATAAAAAATAATAATAAAAAAGTAACACAATAAAAATAACAATAATGAGGTTATATGCAGGGGGCACCGGGACCAAGTCAGTGTGCGGGGGTACAGGTTAGTTGAAGTTATTTGTACTTGTAGGTGGGGGTGAAGTGACTATGCATAGATAATGAACAGCAAGTAGCAGCAGTGTAGAAAAGGGAGGGGGGTGTCAATGTAAATTGTCCGGTGGCGATTTTATTAATTGTTCAGCAGTCTTATGGCTTGGGGGTAGAAGCTGTTGAGGAGCCTCTTGGTCCTAGATTTGGCACTCCGGTACTGCTTGCCATGCGGTACTGGAGCACTGTCGCTTTAACTCTGTTTTCTTGTATAGTAGCCACTTAATATGATCATCTTTCTGTCTCTCTCAACCTCTCATACCCATCTTACTTTCCTCTTTCTAAATATTTCTCTCCACTGCATTTTCTTATAGCGACATTTTAAAATGTTCATATTGCTCTACACGTTCTTTTTTATATTTTATGTATAGTTTAAAAGGTACTCGCAATCAAACAATGAAAAGGAAAAGCCAAGGATGCCCAGATGCAAAACGTTTATTAATTTAATTCATGCTTAAAATAATACAAAAAGATCAAAGTGCAAAGTGCTAAAAAGTGCTAAATCACACACATGCACACACATAGAGACACACAAGGAGACACACAGGTGCATGCATCCACACACACGCACAGCATGTGTGCGTGTGTGTGTCTCTGTCTGAAGTGACATTTGGTGACCGGTGCATGAGAGAACCACATATATCTATAGCTCAAAAGGTACTCACACTCAACCCATGAAAAGGAAAAACCAAGGAAGCTGAGATACAAAAATATACAAAAATATACTTAATTTTATTATTTTTATTCTAGCCCTAGCGAAAACCCTCATATTGCTTTCTACATTACATTTTAGTCATTTAAATAACACTCTTATTCAGAGTGACTGTAAATGTCATTAGGGATTTCTACTGACATGGATCTCAGGGACAGTAATTTGTGCAGGTTATAATTCACACTGCTGTAACTCTATTAGCACTTAGCAGATCACTCTCTAGGTTCTCTCTGTGTGTGTGTGTGTGTGTGTGTGTGTGTGTGGTGTGTGTGTGTGTGTGTGTGTGTGTGTGTGTGTGTGTGTGTGTGTGTGCCTGCATGCGCCTGTGTGTCTCCTTGTGTCTCCTTGTGTGTGCATGTGTGTGTCTCTGTCTGAAGAGACATTCTGTCATCAATCCCATGGCAGGTCACTCTCTAGAATGATGAGGAGCCCAGATAGCTAGCTGGTCCCATGGCTGTTGTGCAGTGATGTAATGCATACAGGTCTGTCTGTCTGTCTGTCTGTCTGTCTGTCTGTCTGTCTGTCTGTCTGTCTGTCTGTCTGTCTGTCTGTCTGTCTGTCTGTCTGTCTGTCTGTCTGTCTGTCTGTCTGTCTGTCTGTCTGTGTGTGTGTGTGTGTGTGTGTGTGTGTGTGCCTGCATGCGCCTGTGTGTCTCCTTGTGTGTGCATGTGTGTGTCTCTGTCTGAAGAGACATTCTGTCATGAATCCCATGGCAGGTCACTCTCTAGAATGATGAGGAGCCCAGATAGCTAGCTGGTCCCATGGCTGTTGTGCAGTGATGTAATGCATACAGGTCTGTCTGTCTGTCTGTCTGTCTGTCTGTCTGTCTGTCTGTCTGTCTGTCTGTCTGTCTGTCTGTCTGTCTGTCTGTCTGTCTGTCTGTCTGTCTGTCTGTCTGTCTGTCTGTCTGTCTGTCTGTCTGTCTGTCTGTCTGTCTGTGTGTGTGTGTGTGTGTGTGGTACCTAAGGACAGGTGACAGGAATGGTGAACACACACACATGCTCCTCTGAGGAATGACCTGTGAACCTCTCCAAGCGATGGAATAATGCATGGGAAATAACAGGCTCTGAGAGTCACAGCACACACCATCACACAGGAGACAGGCATCAGGAGTGTGTGTGAGCAGGGGCGGACTGGGACAATAATTTTTCCCTGTTATTGCGCACCCGGCAATAACCATATACTAGGGGTCAAATCAAATTGTGTGTGTGTGTGTGTGTGGAGATGGGGTTGTGTGTGTGTGTGAGCAGGGGTGGACTGGGACAATAATTTGGCCCTGTTATTGCGCGCACGGCAATAACCATATACTAGGGGTCACATACAAATATTTAGCAGATGGTATTGCGGGTGTAGTGAAATGCTTGTGTTCCTAGCTCCAACAGTGCAGTAGTATCTAGCAGCAATACACACAAATCTAAAAGTAAAAGAATGGAATTAAGAAATATATACATATTGTGATGAACAATGTCGGAGTGGAATTGACTAAAATACAGTACAATACAGTATATCCATATGAAATTAATAAAGCGGTATGTAAACATTATTAAAGTGACTAGTGTTCCATTATTTAAGTGACCAGTGATTCCAAGTCTATGTACATAGGGAATTTAACAGTCTGATGGCCTTGAGATAGAAGCTGTTTCTCGGTCCCAGCTTTGATGCACTAGTACTGACCTCGCCTTTTTTTTTCTCCATTTTTATTTTTTATTTCACCTTTATTTAACCAAGTTCTCATTTACAACTGCCACCTGGCAAAGATAAAGTAAAGCAGTGTGAGAAAAACAACAACACAGAATTACACATGGGATAAAGAAACGTAAGGTCAACAACGCAATGGAAAATCTGTATACAGTGTGTGCAACTGAAGTAAGGAGGTAAGGCAATAACTAGGCCATAGTGGCGAAGTAATTACAATTTAGAAATGAACACTGGAGTGATAGATGTGCAGATGAGGACGTGCAAGTAGAAATACTGGTGTGCAAAAGAGCAGAAAAAAACAAATATGGGGATGACTAGTTGGTTGGATGGGCTATTTACAGATGGGCTATTTACAGATGGGCTGTGTACAGCTGCAGCGATCAGTAAGCTGCTCTGACAGCCGATGCTTGAAGTTAGTGAGGGAGATATAAGTCTCCAACTTCAGTGATTTTTTGCAATTCGTTCCAGTCATTGGCAGCAGCGAACTGGAAGGAAAGGCGGCCAAAGGGGGTGTTGGCTTTGGAGATGACTAGTGAAATAAACCTGCTGGAGCGCGTGCTACAGGTGGGTGTTGCTATGGTGACCAGTGAGCTGAGATAAGGCGGGCCTTTACCTAGCAAAGACTTATAGATGACCTGGAGCCAGTGGGTTTGGCGACGAATATGTAGCGAGGACCAGCCAACAAGAGCATACAGTTCGCAGTGATCGGTGGTATATGGGGATGGGTAGTATATAGTGATTTGGTGACAAAACGGATGGCACTGTGATAGACTGTATACAATTTGCTGAGTAGAGTGTTGGAGGCTATATTGTAAATGACATCGCTGAAGTCAAGGATCGGAAGGATAGTTAGTTTTACGAGGGTATGTTTGTCAGCTTGAGTGAAGGAGGCTTTGTTGCGAAATAGGAAGCCGATTCTAGATTTAACTTTAGATTGGAGATGCTTAATGTGAGTCTGGAAGGAGAGTTTACAGTCTAGCCAGACACCTAGAATATGTGGATAACTGTAAATACCTAAGTCAGAACCATCCAGAGTAGTGATGCTAGGCGGGCGGCTGGGTGCGGGCAGCGATCGGTTGAAGAGCATGCATTTAGTTTTACTAGCGTTCAAGAGCAGTTGGAGGCCACGGAAGGAGTGTTGTATGGCATCAAAGCTCGTTTGGTTTGTTAACCTGTTGGGTCTAGGGGGCAGCATTTGCACGTCTGGATAAAAAAAATGTACCCGATTTAATCTGGTTACTAATCCTACCCAGTAACTAGAATATGCATATACTTATTATATATGGATAGAAAACACTCTAAAGTTTCCAAAACTGTTTGAATGGTGTCTGTGAGTATAACAGAACTCATTTGGCAGGCAAAACCCTGAGACATTTTCTGACAGGAAGTGGATACCTGATGTGTTGTATTGACTTTAAACCTATCCCATTGAAAAACACAGGGGTTTAGGAATATTTTGGCACTTCCTATTGCTTCCACTAGATGTCACCAGCCTTTACAAAGTGTTTTGAGTCTTCTGGAGGGAGATCTGACCGAACAAGAGCCATGGAACGGTGATGTCCCATTAGACACCTGGCGCGCTACTTCATGTTGGGTACCCTCGTTCCAATACGTTATAAAAGGCTATGCATTCGTCCACCTTGAATATTATTCATGTTCTGGTTAAAAAAGGCCCTAATGATTTATGCTATACAACGTTTGACATGTTTGAACGAACGGAAATATATTTTTTCCCCTCGTTCATGACGAGAAGTCCGGCTGGCTTACATCATGTGCTAACGAGACGGAGATTTTTGGACATAAATGATGAGCTTTTTTGAACAAAACTACATTCGTTATGGACCTGTGATACCTGGAAGTGACATCTGATGAAGAGAATCAAAGGTAATGGATTATTTACATAGTATTTTCGATTTTAGATCTCCCCAACATGACGTCTAGTCTGTATCGCAACGCGTATTTTTCTGGGCACAGTGCTCAGATTATTGCAAAGTGTGATTTCCCAGTAAGGTTATTTTTAAATCTGGCAAGTTGATTGCGTTCAAAAGATGTAAATCTATAATTCTTTAAATGACAATATAATATTTTACCAATGTTTTCTAATTTTAATTATTTAATTTGTGACGCTGACTTGACTGCCGGTTATTGGAGGGAAACGATTTCCTCAACATCAATGCCATAGTAAAACGCTGTTTTTGTATATAAATATGAACTTGATAGAACTAAAAATGCATGCATTGTCTAACATAATGTCCTAGGAGTGTCATCTGATGGAGATTGTAAAAGGTTAGTGTATCATTTTAGCTGGTTTTATGGTTTTGGTGACCCTGTCTTTGACTTGACAAAACATTACACACAACTCTTGTAAATGTACTGTCCTAACATACTCTAAATTTATGCTTTCGCCGTAAAACCTTTTTGAAATCGTAAAACGTGGTTAGATTAAGGAGATGTTTATCTTTCAAATGGTGTAACATAGTTGTATTTTTGAAAAATTTGAATTTTGACATTTATTTGGATTCAAATTTGCCGCTCTTGAAATGCACCTGCTGTTGATGGAGTGCACCACGGGTGGCACGCTAGCGTCCCACCTAGCCCCAAGAGGTTAACACAGTGTCCAAAGAAGGGCCAGATGTATAGAGAATGGTGTCGTCTGTGTAGAGGTGGATCAGATAATCACCCGCAGCAAGAGCGACATAATTGATATATACAGAGAAAATAGTCGGCCCTGGAATTGAACCCTGTGGCACCCCTATAGAGACTGCCAGAGGTCCGGACAACAGGCCCCCCGATTTGACACACTGAACTCTATCTGAGAAGTACTTGGTGAACCAGGCGAGGCAGTCATTAGAGAAACCAAGGCTGTTGAGTCAGAGTCAAGAACCTTGGCAAGGTCGATGAAGATGGCTGCACAGTACTGTTTTTTTATTGATGGTGGTTATGATATCGTTTAGGACCTTGAGCGTGGCTGAGGTGCACCCGTGACCAATTCGGAAACCGGATTGCATAGCGGAGAAGGTACGGTGGGATTCGAGGTGGTCAGTGATCTGTTTGTTCACTTGGCTTTCGAAGACTTTAGAAAGGCAGGGCAGGATGGATATAGGTCTGTATCAGTTTGGGTCTAGAGTGTCTCCCCCTTTGAAGAGGGGGATGACCGCGGCCGCTTTCCAATCTTTAGGAATCTTAGACAATATGAAAGAGAGGTTGAACAGACTAGTAAAAGGGGTTGCGACAATGGCGGCAGATAATTTTAGAAAGAGAGGGTCCAGATTGTCTAGCCCAGCTGATTTGTAGGGATGCAATGCGTATTGAAATTCTCGATTACCCTTGGATTTATTAGTGGTGACAGTGTTTCCTTCCTCTAACCAATAATGCAAAAAAGGTGTTAGGTGAACAATAGGTAAGTAAAGAAATAAAACAAAGTAAAAAGACAGGCTATATACAGTAGCGAGGCTATAAAAGTAGCGAGGATACATATAGACACCGGTTAGTCAGGCTGATTGAGGTAGTATGTACATGTAGATATGGTTAAAGTGACTATGCATATATGATGAACAGAGAGTAGCAGTAGTGTAAAAGAGGGGTTGGCGGGTGGTGGGTGGCGGGACACAATGCAGATAGCCCGGTTAGCCAATGTGCGGGAGCACTGGTTGGTCGGCCCAATTGAGGGAGTATGTACATGAATGTATAGCTAAAGTGACTATGCATATATGATAAACAGAGAGTAGCAGCAGCGTAAAAATAGGGGTTGGGGAGGGGGCATAAAATGCAAATAGTCTGGGTAGCCATTTGATTACCTGTTCAGGAGTCTTATGGCTTGGGGGTAAAAACTGTTGACAAGCCTTTTTGTCCTAGACTTGGCACTCCGGTACCGCTTGCCATGCAGTAGTAGAGAGAACAGTCTATGACTGGGGTGGCTGGGGTCTTTGAGAATTTTTAGGGCCTTCCTCTGACACCGCCTGGTGTAGAGGTCCTGGATGGCAGGCAGCTTAGCCCCAGTGATGTACTGGGCCGTATGCACTACCCTCTGTAGTGCCTTGCGGTCAGAGGCTGAGCAATTGCCATACCAGGCAGTGATGCAACCAGTCAGGATACTCTCGATGTTGCAGCTGTAGAACCTTTTGAGGAGCTCAGGACCTGAGGGGGAATTGGCTTTGTCGTGCCCTCTTCACGACTGTCTTGGTGTGTTTGGACCATTCTAGTTTGTTGTTGATGTGGAGATGAGGAACTTAAAGCTCTCAACCTGCTCCACTACAGCCCCGTCGATGAGAATGGTGTCGTGATCAGTCTTCCTTTTCTTGTAGTCCACAATCATCTCCTTAGTCTTGGTTACGTTGAGGGATAGGTTGTTATTCTGGCACCACCCGGCCAGGTCTCTGACCTCCTCCCTATAGGCTGTCTCGTCGTTGTCGGTGATCAGGCCTACCACTGTTGTGTCCTGTGCAAACTTATTGATGGTGTTGGAGTCATGCCTGGCCATGCAGTCGTGGGTGAACAGAGAGTACAGGAGGGGACTGACCACGCACCCCTGTGGAGCTCCAGTGTTGAGGATCAGCGTGGCAGATGTGTTGCTATCTACCCTCACCACCTGGGGGAGGCCCATCAGGAAGTCCAGGATGCAGTTGCAGAGGGAGGTTTTTAGTCCAAGGATCCTTAGCTTAGTGGTGAGCTTTGAGGGTACTATGGTGTTGAAGACTGAGCTGTAGTCAATGAATAGCATTCTCACATAAGTGTTCCTTTTGTCCAGGTGGGAAAGGGCAGTGTGGAGTGCAATAGAGATTACATCATCTGTGGATCTGTTTGGGCAGTATGCAAATTGGAGTTGGTCTAGGGTTTCTGGGATAATGTTGTTGATGTGAGCCATTACCAACCTTTCAAAGCACTTCATGGCTACGGACTTGAGTGCTACGGGTCTATAGTCATTTAGGCAGGTTGCCTTTGTGTTCTTGGGCAAAGGGACTATGGTGGTCTGCTTGAAACATGTTGGTATTACAGACTCAATCGGGGACATGTTGAAAATGTCAGTGAAGACACCTGCCAGTTGGTCAGCACATGCCCGGACACACGTCCTGGTAATCCATTTGGCCCCACAGCCTTGTGTATGTTGACCTTTTTAACCTCTATGGGCTAGGTGGGACGCTGGCGTCCCACCTACTTAACAGCCACTTGCAGCCTGTGGCGCGATTTTCAAAATCTTAAAAATCCTATTACTTCAATTTCTCAAACATATGACTATTTTACAGCTATTTAAAGACAAGACTCTCGTTAATCTAACCACACTGTCCGATTTCAAAAAGGCTTTACAACGAAAGCAAAACATTAGATTATGTCAGCAGAGTACCAAGCCAGAAATAATCAGACACCCATTTTTCAAGCCAGCATATAATGTCACCAAAACCCAGAAGACAGCTAAATGCAGCACTCACCTTTGATGATCTTCATCAGATGACAACCCTAGGACATTATGTTATACAATACATGCATGTTTTGTTCAATCAAGTTCATATTTATATCAAAAACCAGCTTTTTACATTAGCATGTGACGTTCAGAACTAGCATACCCCCCGCAAACTTCCGGGGAATTCGCTAACATTTTACTAAATTACTCACGATAAACGTTCACAAAAAGCATAACAATTATTTTAAGAATTATAGATACATTACTCCTCTATGCACTCGATATGTCCGATTTTAAAATAGCTTTTTGGTGAAAGCACATTTTGCAATATTCTAAGTACATAGCCCAGGCATCACGGGCTCGCTATTTAGACACCTGGCAAGTTTAGCACTCACCATAATCATATTTACTATTATAAAAGTTTGATTACCTTTTGTTGTCTTCGTCAGAATGCACTCCCAGGACGTCTACTTCAATAACAAATGTTGGTTTGGTCCAAAATAATCCATCGTTATATCCGAATAGCGGCGTTTTGTTCGTGCGTTCCAGACACTATCCGAAATGGTAAAGAAGTGTCGCGCGCATGGCGCAATTCGTGACAATAAAATTCTAAATATTCCATTACCGTACTTCGAAGCATGTCAACCGCTGTTTAAAATCTATTTTTACGCCATTTTTCTCGTAGAAAAGCGATAATATTCCGACAGGGAATCTCCTTTTCGGCAAACAGAGGAAAAAATCACAAAGGCGGGGGCGGTCGGGTCACGCGCATAAGGCCAGAGTCCCTTGATCGGCCACTTGAGAAAGGCGATAATGTGTTTCAGCCTGGGGCTGGAATGACGACATTCAGTTTTTTCCCGTGCTCTGAGCGCCTATGGACGACGTGGGAAGTGTCACGTTAGAGCAGAGATCCTTAGTAAAAGATAGAGATGGAAAAGAAGTTCAAGAAATGGTCAGACAGGCCACTTCCTGTAAAGGAATCTCTCAGGTTTTGACCTGCCATTTGAGTTCTGTTATACTCACAGACACCATTCAAACAGTTTTAGAAACTTTAGGGTGTTTCCTATCCATATGTAATAAGTATATGCATATTCTCGTTACTGGGTAGGAGTGGTAACCAGATTAAATCGGGTATGTTTTTTATCCAGCCGTGTCAATACTGCCCCCTAGCCCTAACAGGTTTTAAAGGTCTTACTCACGTCGGCTACGGAGAGTGTGATCACACAGTCGTCCGGAACAGCTGATGCTCTCATGCATGCCTCAGTGTTGCTTGCCTCGAAGCAAGCATAGACGTGATTTAGCTCGTCTGGTAGGCTTGTGTTACTGGGCAGCTTGCTGCTGTGCTTCCCTTTGTAGTCTGTAATAGTTTGCAAGCCCTGCCACGCAGATGCCAGTGCCATGTTTTGATTATCACCTTTAATCATGTTTGCGGAGGACAAGCAGGGCTCAAGCAGATGGACGCATGGTCTCCATCCATGCACATTTTAATAGCCTATGTGTCGCATGCCAATATGATGCAGGGACAGTACACAGTAGCCTAGGCTACCAGAGAGAATTAATGTAAGTTCATACACTTACACTGCACAAAATGATTTTTGTTTCAATGTATATAGGAAGGTGTGATATAATCTTAAGCATGTGGAGTTGTAACTGTATAAAGGGAAGTTAGGAATTGTCAAAGTAGGGCCTGTGCCAAAATAAAAACGGATATTTACATCTTACTACAGTATGTATTCAGATATACCCAGATGTCCTATACACACCCACACACACCGAGTCGTCAAAAGTTTTTTAAAAAAGAAAAAAAGTTGGACACACCTACTCATAAAAGGGGTTTTCTTTATTTTGACATTATTCTACATTATAGAATAATAGTGAAGATATCAAAACTATGAAATAACACATATGGAATCATGTAGAAACCAAAAACAAATCTAAAAACAGTTTATATTGTAGATTCTTCAAAGTAGCCACCCGTTGCCTTGATGACAGCTTTGCACACTCTTGGCATTCTCTCAACCAGCTTCATGAGTTAATCAACTGGAATGCATTTCAATTAACAGGCGTGCCTTGTTAAAAGTTAATTTGTGGAATTTCTTTCCTTCTTAATGCTTTTGAGCTAATCAGTTGTGTTGTGACAATGTCGGTGTGATAGCCCTATTAGGTAAAAGACCATCCATATTATGGCAAGAACAGCTAAAATAAGAAAAGAAAAACGATAGTCCATCATTACTTTAAGTCAATAAGGAAAATTTAAAGAACTTTCAAAGTTTCTTCAAGTGCTGGATGAAGAGCCAAGATGAAACTGGCTCTCATGAGGACCACCACATCAACTGCTAAGAGGACTCTGTGTGAATCAGGCCTTCATGGTCGAATGGATGCAAAGAATCCACTACTAAAGGACACCAATAATAATAAGAGACTTGCTTGGGCCAAGAAACACGAGCAATGGACTTTAGACCGGTGGAAAGCTGTCCTTTGGTCTGATGAGTCCAAATTTGAGATTTTTTGGTTCCAACCCCCATGTCTTTGTGAGACGCAGAGTAGGTGAACGGATGATCTACGCATGTGTGGTTCCCACCGCAAAGCATTGAGGAGGAGTGATGTTGTGGGTGTGCTTTGCTGGTTACATTGTCAATGATTTATTTTCAATTTAAGGCACACTTAATAAGCAGCATGGCCACCACAGCATTCTGCAGCGATACGCCATCCCATCTGGTTTGGGCTTAGTGGGACTATCATTTACTTTTCAACAGGACAATGAATCAACACACCTCCAGGGTGGGTAAGTGGTATTTGACCAATAAGGAGAGTGATGGAGTGCTGCATCAGATGACCTGGCGTCCACAATCACCCGACCTCAACCCAATTAAGATGGCTTGGGATGAGTTGGACCACAGAGTGTAGGAAAAGCAGCCAACAAGTGCTCAGCATATGTGGGAACTCCTTCAAGACTGTTAGAAAAGCATTCCCACTGATTGAGAGAATGCCAAGAGTGTTTAAAGCTGTCATCAAGGCAAATGGTGGCTACTTCAAGGAATCTAAAATATATTTTGGTTACTACATGATTCCATATGTGTTATTTCATAGTTTTCATGTCTTCACTATTATTCTACAATGTAGAAATAGTACAAATAAAGAAAAACCCTTGAATGAGTAGGTGTGTCCAAACTTTTGACTGGTACTGTACGTACATTTGAGAATATAGGTCACCACGTTCACTTGAGAACGTACGTCTCCACATTAACATAATTTACAGGAAGTTCATAGCAGCTGTTAGTTTTTCACTCTCTTTGTCAGAACCTAACAGACAACTGACTATAAGCTCAAACCAAGTTTTTTCACCCACTGGGTCAAAGCTGAAAAGACAAAGACATGATTCTAACAGCAGTATTTATACCCTCCTATTGGGCAGAGTTTCCTTCTTTGCACACCTACTGTAGACAGCCAATACATCTCTGTTGCTAGAAAGGAACTTAGGTGGTGTGTGTGTAATAGAAGTGTTCCTTGTCACTTCATCTTACCTGACCTCGGCCCACATTCATTACTCCTCCCTAATCTACAGCTATCCAAAAAGGGTTCTCCTATGAGGAGAATTTTCTAATAGTGTAGTGTGTACTACTGGCTACTGTAGTCTGATCTGGCAACCCTGTTCAAAGTTTACTGCCAAAGAATGAATAGGCAAATGTGACGGGCTTTTTGACAGCTATGGGGAGGGGAGTGGTTTCGAGACTTCTAGCTATAACTAATATTTTCCTTCTGCTGACTGAATCATTAACACAATGCAGGTTTTTCTCATCACATAAACCTGGGTCCTCTTCAACCCCTGTGTCCAGTAAGTTAGATTTGTTTGCTAGTTAATTAAATTTACAAAGGGATAGCTGACGTTAGCTAACAAGCATGCAATCATTATTTTGCTAGCCAAACAGCTAGCTAGCGTGCATGACTCATATTACATTCCCACCAAATGCAATTTTATTATATTGTATTAGCTATACTGGCATGTTGCTTGACAGGAGAGTCGTTTTGACCATTTGATTCAGAATTTAGTAGATAGCTAGCTAGCTAATTAGCTTAGCTAACCTAGAGAGCCCACCTAAAATGCAGTGACAATCATGGCGTGAACTCCATAATCACGTTAGCTAACTCAATTGTATCTAGTAGACTTGACTCAGATTTTATTTGATAGCCTAATTTAACCCTCCTGTTGTGTTCGTTTCATGTGAATTAATTCTGTGTTCCCGGTCCAAAATGACCGCCCCATTATAGCTGATTATAAATCCATAATAATACATATATTACCACCTATTGTTGTCTTAGATCTTTTTATCAACTTAAGTTATTGTGAACATTACAAGTTTTGAACTTCAATTTGCTCTTTATGGCCTGTAGGCCTCATTGACATGAGCTCATTCAACTCGTTTTTGAGTAAAAAAAGCATAATGTATGGATTATTTCGACTGTAACAAATACTCAGATGAAACATATTGTGCTATTTATCACAGACTACTTTGTGTCAAAGTTTAACAAGGACATTTGTTTTGAAACCATTTCAAATGTTTAAATAGTGGCACTGTGTTCCCGGTCAAAACTGATTGTTATGATTTTATTAGTAAAGGAAGGACATAGGCCCAAAACTACACTTGAAAACTTTACCATATTACAACATTTTTACAAATGTCTTTTTAAACGCGTCTCCCCTCCAAGTTGGTCGTGTTTATCACTATAGTTTCAATTGACTCAGGATTTTATGTCATCAACCCGGAATATGGCGTATCTCGTTGGCCCTGGGGTCATCCTGATAACATTTTCAGCTGACAGCCGACCTCTCCTCTCAGGTGGGGATGAAGACCAAGACAAATTTCCATTCTTTGACCGAAATGTAAAAAAAACCTCAGCAGATCCTCTTCCTCATCACTGGATTGTTCCACATCGGTTGTCTCTTGGTCTGGATCGTATCTTCAACTTCTGACACTTCCTCCTCTAATGCATCTTTACTGTCAGTTTCCTGGCCTCTCTCCTCCTCACCAGTGTCATGATCAAAGATGTGAAGAGCCTCACATACATCAAGAGCCTCACATATAGTATATTGTTTGGTCATTGTGCTGCCACAGATTGAATTGTGAGCAAGGCCTCAAAAAAGCTTTATATACCAGAGCTGCGAGAAAAGTTCTATATATTATTGAAACAATGTTGGGATTGTGTGGTTCCCGGTGTGGTTCCCGTGGGGGAAAGATTCTATTGGGGAAAGGTGTGGTTCCTGTGGGGGAAAGATTCTATTGGGGAAAGGTTCCCGTGGTGGTTGCCATGGAAGCCAAGAAGGGTTGTGAGGTGTGTGTGTGTGTGCGTGCTCAAACACACATGCATGTGGGGGTCTGCGAGAGGAAGTGTGTCCATCTGATGAATGGGCATGTCCCTGAACTCAATTTTATACACTAATTGTAGTCTCACCCATTAATTTCTAATGACCGGTCATTTTTGACCGGGAACACCACAGGTGTACAAAAGTTAAATAAAACACCCAAAATGTTATGAAAATCATCAAAATTTACTTTGTGTGTTCAGATGCCTTGTGTGGACAAAGTCATGGAACTTTATGACAATCAGATTAAATTAACTACATTTTTCAGAGAGAAAACTTGTAAATCAGTCCAATTCGACCGGAACACAACAGGAGGGTTAAGCTAATAATTTCACAGTCTAACAAAATGCCATTTTATTGTATTGTTTATAGCTATAGTGGCAGGTTGCTTGACAGGAGAGTCAACCTTTATAGACAATTTATTTAACATTGCAGGCTGCAGTCCTCACTTTCCTGTGTTGTTAAATATGTTGTTTTCTGATTATTCGTGTTAGGGTTTGATTTCATTACTTTATACACTATATTAATATAGAGTTGGTTCCCCCTTTGCAGCTCTAACAGCCTCCACTCTTCCTGGAGGTTGGATCATTGCTGCTGGGACTTGCTTCCATTCAGCCACAAGCGCATTAGTGAGGTCGGGCACTGATGTTGGGAGATTAGGCCTGGCTTGCAGTCGGCGTTCCAATTCATCCCAAAGGTGTTCGATGGGGTTGAGGTCAGGACTCTGTGCAGGCAAGTCAAGTTCTTCCACACCAATCTCGACAAACCATTAATGTATGGACCTCGCTTTGTGCACAGGGGCATTGCCATGCTGAAACAGGAAAGGGCTTTCGTCAAACTATTGTTACAAAGTTGGAAGCACAGAATCGTCTAGAATGTCCTTGTATGCTGTAGCGTTAAGATCTCCCTTCACTGGAACTAAAGGGCCTAGCCCAAACCATGAAAAACAGCCCCAGACAATTATTCCTCCACCAAACTTTACAGTTGGCACTATGCATTGGGGCAGGTAGTGTTCTCCTGACTTCCGCCAAACCCAGATTCGTCCGTCAGAGTGCCAGATGGTGAAGTGTGATTCATCACTGCAGAGAATGCATTTCCACTGCTCCAGAGTCCAATGGCGGTAAGCTTTAAACCACTCCAGCCGACGCTTGGCATTGTGAATGGTGATCTTAGGCTTGTGTGCAGCTGCTCGGCCATGAAAACCCATTTCATGAAGCTCCCAATGAACAGTTATTGTGCTGACGTTGCTTCCATAGGCAGTTTGGAACTTGGTAGTGAGTGTTGCAATCGTGGACAGACGATTGTTACACACTTCAGCACTCTGCGGACCCATTCTGTGAGCATGTATGGCATACCACTTCGCGGCTGAGCCGTTATTGCTTCTAATCGTTTCCACTTCACAATAACAGCAATTACAGTCGTGGCCAAAAGTTTTGAGAATGACACAAATATTAATTTCCACACAGTTTGCTGCTTCAGTGTCTTTAGATATTTTTGTCAGATGTTACTATGGAATACTGAAGTTTAATTACAAGCATTTCATAAGTGTTAAAGGCTTTTATTGACAATTACCTGATGTTGATGCAAAGAGTCAATATTTGCAGTGTTGACCCTTCTTTTTCAAGACCTCTGCAATCCGCCCTGGCATGCTGTCAATTAACTTCTGGGCCACATCCTGACTGATGACAGCCCATTCTTGCATAATCAATGCTTGGAGTTTGTCAGAATTTGTGGGTTTTTGTTTGTCCACCCGCCTCTTGAGGATTGACCACAAGTTCTCAATGGGATTAAGGTCTGGGGAGTTTCCTAGCCATGGACCCAAAATATCGATGTTTTGTTCACAGAGTCACTTAGTTATCACTTTTTCCTTATGGGAAGGCGCTCCATCATGCTGGAAAAGGCATTGTTCGTCAACAAACTGTTCCTGGATGGTTGGGAGAAGTTGGTCCCGGAGGATGTGTTGGTACCATTCTTTATTCATGGCTGTGTTCTTAGGCAAAATTGTGAATGAGCTCACTCCCTTGGCTGAGAAGCAACCCCACACATGAATGGTCTCAGGATGCTTTACTGTTGGCATGACACAGGACTGATGGTAGCGCTCACCTTGTCTTCTCCGGACAAGCTTTTTTCCGGATGCCCCAAACAATCGGAAAGGTGATTCATCAGAGAAAATGACTTTACCCCAGACCTCAGCAGTCCAATTTGCAGAATATCAGTCTGTCCCTGATGTTTTTCCTGGAGAGAAGTGGCTTCTTTGCTGCCCTTCTTGACACCAGGCCATCCTCCAAAAGTCTTCGCCTCACTGTGCGTGCAGATGCACTCACACCTGCCTGCTGCCGTTCCTGAGCAAGCTCTGTACTGGTGGTGCCCCGATCACGCAGCTGAATCAACTTTAGGAGACGGTCCTGGCACTTGCTGGACTTTCTTTGGTGCCCTGAAGCATTCTTCACAACAATTGAACCCCTCTCCTTGAAGTTCTTGATGATCCAATAAATGGTTGATTTAGGTGCAATCTTACTGGCAGCAATGTCCTTGCCTGTGAAGCCCTTTTTGTGCAAGGCAATGATGACGGCTCGTGTTTCCTTGCAGGTAACCGTGGTTGACTGAGGAAGAACAATGATTCCAAGCACCACCCTCCTTTTGAAGCTTCCAGTCTGTTTTTCGAACTCAATCAGCATGACAGAGTGATCTCCAGCCTTGTCCGCGTCAACACTCACACCTGTGTTAACCTCTATGGGTTAGGTGGGACACTTGCGTCCCACCTACTCAACAGCCAGTGGAATCCCGTGGCGCGTTATTCAAATACCTTAGAAATGCTATTACTTCAATTTCTCAAACATATGACTATTTTACACCATTTTAAAGACAAGACTCTCGTTAACCTGTTATGGCTAGGGGGCAGTATTTTCACGGCTGGATAAAAAACGTACCCGATTTAATCTGGTTACCACTCCTACCCAGTAACTAGAATATGCATGTACTTATTACATATGGATAGAAAACACCCTAAAGTTTCTAAAACTGTTTGAATGGTGTCTGTGAGTATAACAGAACTCCTATGGCTGGCCAAAACCTGAGAAGATTTCAAGCAGGAAGTGGCCTGACTGAGAAGTAGTGTTTCATCTTGGCTCTTTTTATTGAAGACTCAGGATCTGTGCATAACGTGACACTTCCTACGTCGTCCATAGGGTCTCAGAGCCCGGGAAAATGTTGAACGATATCGAGGCAGGCTCTGGCTGAAACACTTTATCGCTTTTGGCAAGTGGCCACTCAGAGTACTATGGGCTTAGGCGCATGCCCGCTTCGACCGAATGGTTTCTTTTCCTTTGTCTGTTTATCTAAACGCAGATTCCCGGTCGGAATATTATCGCTTTTTTATGAGAAAAATGGCATAAAAATTGATTTTAAACAGCGGTTGACATGCTTCGAAGTACGGTAATGGAATATTTAGAATTCTTTTGTCACGAATTGCGCCATGCTCGTAACCCTGATTTAGCCTTTAGGATAGTGTCTTGAACGCACAAACAAAACGCCGCTGTTTGGATATAACGCTGGATTATTTGGGACCAAACCAACATTTGTTATTGAAGTAGAAGTCCTGGGAGTGCATTCTGACGAAGACAACAAAGGTAAGAACATTTTTCTTATAGTAAATCTGACTTTGATGAGTGCTAAACCTGCTGGGTGTCTAAATAGCTAGCCCTGTGATGCCGGGCTATCTACTGAGAATATTGCAAAATGTGCTTTCACCGAAAAGCTATTTTAAAATCAGACATATCGAGTGCATAGAGGAGTTCTGTATCTATAATTCTTAAAATAATTGTTATGCTTTTTGTGAACGTTTATCGTGAGTAATTTAGTAAATTCACCGGCAGTGTTCGGTGGGAATGCTAGTCACATGCTAGTCACATGCTAATGTCAAAAGCTGGTTTTTGATATAAATATGAACTTTATTGAACAAAACATGCATGTATTGTATAACATAATGTCCTAGGGTTGTCATCTGATGAAGATCATCAAAGGTTAGTGCTACATTTAGCTGTGGTTTGGGTTTATGTGACATTATATGCTAGCTTGAAAAATGGGTGTCTGATTATTTCTGGCTCGGTACTCTGCTGACATAATCTAATGTTTTGCTTTCGTTGTAAAGCCTTTTTGAAATCGGACAGTGTGGTTAGATTAACGAGAGTCTTATCTTTAAAATGGTGTAAAATAGTCATATTTTTGAAAAATTGAAGTAATAGCATATCTAAGGATTTGAATAACGCGCCACAGTATTCAACTGGCTGTTGAGTAGGTGGGACGCAAGCGTCCCACCTAGCCCAGAGACGTTAAGAATTATAGATACAGAACTCCTTTATGCACTCGCTATGTCCGATTTTAAAATAGCTTTTCGGTGAAAGCACATTTTGCAATATTCTAAGTAGATAGCCCAGCCATCACAGGCTAGCTATTTTGACACCAACCAAGTGTGGTACTCACCAAACTCCGATTTACTATTAGAAAAGTTTGATTACCTTTGGTGTTCTTCATCAGAATGCACTCCCAGGACTTCTACTTCAATAACAAATGTTGGTTTGGTCCCAAATAATCCATAGTTATATCCAAATAGCGGCGTTTTGTTCGTGCGTTCAAGACATTATCCGAAGGGTAAATAAGGGTCACGCGCCCGACGCATTTCGTGACTAAAAATGTCAAAATATTCCATTACCGTACTTCGAAGCATGTCAACCGCTGTTTAAAATCTATTTTTATGCCATTTTTCTCGTAAAAAAGCGATAATATTCCGACCGGGAGTGGTGGTTTTCGTTCAAAGAGAGAGAAAGTAAACATGGAGTCGACTCGGGCACGCGCGCCCCGTCCCATTGTCCTCAGATCGACCACTATCAAAATGCGCTACTGTTTTTCAGCCATGGGCTGCAAAGCCACGATTCAGCTTTCTGGCGCCTTCTGAGAGCCTATGGGAGCGTTCGAAAATGTCACGTCATGCCAGAGATCCCCTGTTGCTGTTAGAGATGATCAATAAGGCCATGAAATGGTCAGAGAGAGCGCTTCCTGTTTGGAATCTTCTCAGGTTTTGGCCTGCCAAATGAGTTCTGTTATACTCACAGACACCATTCAAACAGTTTTAGAAACTGTAGGGTGTTTTCTATCCAAATCAAACAATTATATGCATATTCTAGTTATTGGGCAGGAGTAGTAACCAGATTAAATCGGGTACGTTTTTATCCGGCCGTGTAAATACTGCCCCCTAGCCCCAACAGGTTAACGAGAGAATCACTGACATGATATTTGTTGGTCTGTGGAAATGTTTTTGGGGGATTCAGTTAATTTGCATGGCAAAGAGGGACTTTGTAATTAATCGCAATTCATCCGATCACTCTTCATAACATTCTGGAGTATATGCAAATTGCCATCATGCAAACTGAGGCAGCAGACTTTGTGAATATGTATATTTGTGTCATTCTCAAAACTTTTGGCCACGACTGTACAGTTGAACGGGGCAGCTCTAGCAGGGCAGAAATTTGACAACTGACTTGTTGGAAAGGTGGCATCCTATGACGGTGCCACGTTTACAGTCACTGAGTTCTTCAGTAAGCACATTCTACTACCAATGTTTGTCTATGGCGATTTTATGGCTGTGTGTTCGATTTTATACACCTGTCAGCAATGGGTGTTGCTGAAATAGTCGAATCCACTCATTTGAAGGGGTGTCCATATACTTTTGTGATATAGTGTATATAGGTGTATTTGATTTCATCCCAACTAGTTATTGCTGTAGTGATAGATAGTTTGCCTATCAGATTCATTTTTATCAGTTAGTGCACCATTCCCTCAACCGCCCCAGCCCCAGCCAAGGATATGAGTCCAGACAGAAATATGAAGAAGACCCGTCCCAAGATCATCTTTATAATGTTGTTGTGGACCTACACGGGCAAGTCCAGGAGCAGTAGACCACAAACACCCAGAGCTTGCAGGACCTGCAAAAAGAGCTGTGGGAGCTCAAAAGTGCTGTGGGGGAGCTGAGAGCCATATCACAGCCAGTTCCTGGCCCTGGGCCCTCAGCTTGGAGGTCAGGAGGAAGATGGAGGACACGGGATGAGTTATTGGTAACAACCTAGCCAACATCACTCTTTATTTGTCTTAATATTGGTGTCTATGAAATATTCTTCTTATATTACTCCTACTTAGACAATAGCATTTCTGTGCAGTTCTCTTGTCATTCACAGACAAGGACTTGCACAATGTTGGGGAGAAGTATAAAGGTGATGAAAGGTGAGAGGAGGGTTAGGCACCCATTCTTTAGTTATTTCGATACATCACACCAATTAGTAGGCCTAATACCATCACACTCAACCCACTTAGGGACAAGCATGGTGTTTTACACTTTGTTAGACTACTTTTGTAGACTACGTTCAGGGTATGTAACCATGTAATGCAGGGGTGTCAAACTCATTTTAACCCAGGGGCCGCATTCGCTCTTTAACAAGGTCCAGAGGGCTGCACTGAAAATGTGTTATATTTCCTTGCCCTCAAAATCTACAAAAAATTGTCCTCAAACCATGGTTTTTGGAATATTCAATGCTCCCTGACTGTCTAGTGATAATTAGTGAGCTGGACAGTCAAGAAACTGTAGAAATATAAGTCCATTATCTTTTCTACACAGTTTCAATTTGGTTTTAGTAATTTTAAAATATATTGAGTTTGTTTTCTACTCAAACCATCAGAGGCCTAAGTTTGAAACCCTTGATGTAAGGTGAGGTGTAACTGGGTTGAGCAAGGTGGTGTTGTTGTGACGTATCGAATGTATGAATGAAATTCAGCCACTATTATCAGACTCACTTGGATAAGAATTATTTGAAATACTGTAGCTGTGCATGATTAAGCTTGCCTGGCCCAATGGAATAGTCCCACAAGTGCAAACCCTGCCCACCCCAACACTCCAGACTGGCTCAATGGACTGCTCAAAGTAGATGATCCCAGGTCTGATACGGTCATGGGAGGAGTTGGATTTCAGTGTCTGAACATAGTGTCTGAAATACATATTTACAAAATGTATTTTCATAATATCCACAGTAAAAACAGTGCACACAATATAGTGGTGAACAAAGTCCTGTTAACCCACCTGAGGTCCAAATTCCAGGAGGCATGGACCGACAAGGAACTGGAAGGTGAGTTTTAACTTTTTTGATGTTTGTCCTCTGTTTAACATCATATAACATCAAACTAAAATCCTC
Organism: Salmo salar; assembly: GCF_965601325.2. Taxonomy (NCBI): domain Eukaryota; kingdom Metazoa; phylum Chordata; class Actinopteri; order Salmoniformes; family Salmonidae; genus Salmo; species Salmo salar. The sequence continues at coordinate 3,206,680 of NC_138308.1, read as the reverse complement.
TTGAATGTCACAGTTTTCATCCACCTTTCATCATTAGCTTCCTAGTCTTGTTCAAATCAATTTGAGATGTTCTTTCATTGACAAAGCTGTATTGTAATCAGAGCGAATTAATGTATATTTTTTCTGTCCTTATTGGGAATTTTCTTTGTCATGACAATAACCACACACTACTTAATTGTCATTTTCATCTCTATGTTTCTCCCTTAAGAGGCAACCAGTGAACGATAGTGGACAGAGAGGGAGGCCTTCAGAATGGGCCTACTGGAGAACAGCCAGAGGGCTAGGAGGAGAGAAAGGGTAAAAAGGAGGCGTCGTCGTCAATGTCAGGTTAGCTTTGTCATGAATCTTAAATTACCACCTAATGCGCTATTCCAGGTGACCTACATTTTAGTCTCGCTGCGTGCAAATGGTTGCGTGCTGCATCATTTACTGTGCAGTCTGCCACCAGATTGCTATGTTATATAAAGGACCAAGCTTAAAATGTCTGTCTACACATTTTGAGTCTACTGCAATCTAGGCCACCTAGAACCCAACCCTCTAACCTTTCACTCTTGTGTAAATCTACGATGATTTGATAAAAGAAAGATGATGAATCTTCCACTTGTCCCATCACCGAGGAAAAAGTAGAGCTATTACAATATTGCTTATACCAGGCCTGTTCAACCCTCCTCCTGGAGGTCCCTGACCCCATCCAGAAACAACCCTTAGCTCCTAACCCCTAGGGACTTTTGGAAGGTCTGGATACAGTAGGTGTAAGCAATATGGTGAAGGTCCCATCTAGCCTGTCGGTGGCAAGCTGGAGCAGCGACCATATTGCCTAATATGTATGGAAAATGTCAGAACTACACAAGCATCTAGGGAGAAGGGATTAGGGGTTGTTTCTGTATGTAGGCCTCCACTGGTAGGTTTTCGCTCTAACACTAGCATACTCAATCACACCAATTAAAATACTCTTATGACGGTTCTCTACTATGAGAGTGAACCAGGCCAACCTGTGAAAATCCTGGTTCCACTTTAATTACCATTACAACAGCCCACTTTGTTCGAGGAACCAACAGGATATTTTCAGCTTTATCAAAAGGACCCTCTAGGACCCTCAAAAGGACCCTCTAGTTCAGCCTGGTTTGGCCTAGTTCTTGTAGTGGACAACTGGCATATGATGTTCACAGTTGTGCAGCGGTAGGGGCTTGACATTTATTTGTGTGGTTTAGGTGTGATGGGCACAATATGTTCTACATGAGCTGTTTTTGATAACTACATATGTACAGGTATTAGCACTTACTGGAGGATAAGCTGTGACAGAGGTTTAGAATTCTGCTTGTGTTACATTTAGCTGCACATATTACTTAAAATGTGTATTTTTAATTCTGTTTTTTTTACAGCCCATATCAGGTTGGTGAGGCACCTCACTCCTGAGGAAAGGGAGCGCTGGGAGGTTGGTCAGGACAACTTGTTGAGCCATGTGGAGTTGGACCCTGACAACCCACAAGGTCTGATCATCCTGAGCTTGGGGCTTCATTGAAAAGAACAGAAGAATAATGCCCCAGAGGAGCCCCCGGCCTCTTTAATTAATAAATATTTAAAAAATTACTAAAAACCCAATGTTTTCATTGTTTAATTATTTCCTTGGACTATACTAATGGTATATTTATTGCAGTGCAATGGCTTATCCTCTTATTGCAGATATCAATACTGTTCTAGTAACTGATTAAGAAATGTCCATTTCATAATAGCCAAGATAACTTCCATCAATCTGTGAAAATGTAATTTTTGTTTGGAATATTGCTTTGGCAGTATAATATTTTAAGATAATATGAAAAATGCTATAGCTATGGAATGTATCATGAGGGTGAGCCAAAACCTCTGGCTTAGGCAGTTTTAGAAAGAACAAGAGTGGATAAAAACATCTGATATAATATTGAGTTGCACGCCTTTTTGCCCTCAGAACAGCTTCAATTCATTGGGGCATGGACTATACAAGGTGTCGAAAGTGTTCCACAGGGATGCTGGCCCATGTTGACTTAAATGCTTCTCACAGTTGTGTCAAGTTGGCTGGTAATGGATCTATCCTCCGAATCGCTAGTTCCATCTCATTTCACAGAAGCTCAATTGGATTGAGTTCTGGTGACTGGGCGGGCCACTGCAGTAAGCTTAATTCAATTTCATGTTCATGGAACCATTCGTGGACAATCTTAGCCTTGTGGCATGGGGCATTGTCCTGCAGAAAAAATAAGATGGATACACTGCTGCCAAGAAGTTATGCACCTGATTGGCAATGATGTTCAGATGTCCTGTGGCATTCAAACGTTGCTCCACTTTTATCAAGTGGCCCAATGTGTGCCATGAAAACACACCCCACACCATCACAACACCACCTGCCTGCAATGTTGACACGTGGCATGATGGATGCATGTACTCATGTGGTTTTCTCCATACACTAGTCCTCCCATCAGCGTGAAACAGCAGGAACTGGGATTCATCAGACCAGGCCATGTTTTTCCAATTCTCCAGTGTCCAGTGTTTTCGTTCCTTAGCCCAATGCAACTGCAGTTCCTTGTTTTTTGCTGAAAGATGTGGAACTCTGTAAGGTCGTTGGCTGCCATACCCCATTCGTGTCAAGGTATAATGAGTTGTGCATTCTTTTATGGGTCTTTGAGCACCAATGTTGTACTTGAATGTCAGTTGACTAACTATAGCCCATCTGTTGCTCTGCACAATTTGTGTCAGCCTCCTTTGTCCTCTTTCATCAATGACCTGTTTTTTAGACTACTGGCCTGGCGTGGGTGTTGGACCATTCTTGATACACACTGGAAACTGTTGAGCATGGAAAACCGAGCAGTGTTGCAGTTCTTTACACACTCAAACCGTTGCGCCTGGCACCTACTATCATATCTCGTTGAAAGGCACTTAAATATTTTGTCTTGCCCACCCTCTGAATGGCAGACATATATATTCCATGTCTCAATTGTCTCAAGGCTTAACTATACTTATTTAACCTATCTCCTCCCCTTCATCTACACTGATTGAAGTGGATGTAAGAGGTGACATCAATAAGGGATTATAGCTTTCACCTGGATTCACCAGGATTCACCTGGTCAGTCAGTCTGTCATTGAAAGAGCATCTGTTCGTAATGTTTTGTACACTCAGTGTATATACTGTGAGCTCCAAAAGTATTGGGACAGTGACCCATTTTTGGTTGTTTTGGCTCTGTACTCCATCATAAACTTTTTGTATGTTTCTAAACACTTCTACATTAATGTGGAAGTTGCCATGATTATGGATAGTCCTGAATGAATTGTGAATGATGAGTGAGAAAATTAGACGCACAAATATCATATCCCGAAGACATGCTAACTCTCACCATTACAATAAAATGGGAGGTTATCATTTTTGGGGGGTGTGATTATTTTGCGTCTACCTTTTTCACTCATCATTATTCACAATTCATTCAGGACTATACGTAATAACGGCAGCATTCACATGAATGAAGAAGTGTTTAGAAACATATTCTATTCTTATTTACAAGAAAAGTGACTCCAAAATGGCACAATACACAATACATTACATTTATTATTTCTATTGGGCACAAAATAATCTGAAACATAACCAAAACAAACAGCAAATGCATCCAACAAGAGTCACATTAAGAAAATGACTGTAAAATTGTTACATCCCTGTGGATTGATGAGGAATTAAAAAATTGAATGGTTGAGAGGGATGAGGCAAAATAAATTGTAAAATAAGTCTGGCTGCACAACCGATTGGCAAACGTACTACAAACTGAGAAATCATGTGACTAAACTGAATTAAAAAAGAAGAAACTACCCTATGAAACAAAGATAAGTGATATAATGATAGTAAAATGATTTGGAGCACCTTAAATAAAATTTGGGGCAAAAATGCAAACTCCGCTCCATCACTCATTGAATCAGATGAATCTGATCATTCATTAAATCATTCATTACAAAACCCACTGATATTGCCAATTACTTTAATGATTTTTTCATTGGCAAGATTAGCAAACTTAGGCATGACATGCCAGCAACAAACGCTGACACTACACATCCAAGTATATCCGACCAAATTATGAAAGACAAGCATTATAATTTAGAATTCTGTAAAGTGAGTGTGGAAGAGGTGAAAAAATGATGGTTGTCTAGCAACAATGACAAGCCACCGGGGTCTGACAACTTGGATGGAAAATTACTGAGTATAATATCTTCAATTTAAGCCTACTAGAGTAGAGTAGGCGTGTGCCCTCAGGCCTGGAGGGAAGCAAAAGTCATTCTGCTACCTTAGAATAGTAAAGCCCCTTTACTGGCTCAAGTAGCCAACCAATCCGCCTGTTGCCCACCATTAATAAACATTTAGAAAAAATGGTGTTGACCAGATACAATGCTATTTTACAGTAAACAAATTGACAACAGATTTTCAGCACGCTTATAGGAAGGACATTCAACAAGCACAGCACTTAAACTGACTGATGATTAGCTGAGAGAAATTGATGATAAAAATATACTGGTGGCTGTTTTGTTACACTTCAGTGCAGCTTTTCACATAATGGATCATAGTCTGCTGCTGGAAACATGTACAGTATGTGTTATGGCTTTACATCCCCTACTATATTGTGAATAAAGAGTTACCTGTCTAACTGGACACAGAGGGTGTTCTTTAATGGAATCCTATCCAACATAATCCAGGAAGGAATTCCCCAGGGCAGCTGTCTGTGTTACTAACGACATGGCATTGAGTAAATCCAGTGTGTCTATGTTAGCGGATGACTCAATACTATACATGTCAGCTACTACAGCAACTGAAATGACTGCAACACTTAACAAAGAGCTGCAGTAAGTTTCAGAATGGGTGGCATTGTACTTGGTTGAAATCATTAACTAAATCAAATCAAAATCAAATCAAATGTATTTATAAAGCCCTTCTTACATCAGCTGATATCTCAAATTGCTGTACAGAAACCCAGCCTAAAACCCCAAACAGCAAGCAATGCAGGTGTAGAAGCACGGTGGCTAGGAAAAACTCCCTAGAAAGGCCAGAACCTAGGAAGAAACCTAGAGAGGAACCAGGCTATGAGGGGTGGCCAGTCCTCTTCTGGCTGTGCCGGGTGGAGATTATAACAGAACATGGCCAAGATGTTCAAATGTTCATAGATGACCAGCAGGGTCAAATAATAATAATCACAGTAGGTGTTGAGGGTGCAACAGGTCAGCACCTCAGGAGTAAATGTCAGTTGGCTTTTCATAGCTGATCATTCAGAGTATCTCTACCGCTCCTGCTGTTTCTAGAGAGTTGAAAACAGCAGGTCTGGGATAGGGAGCACGTCCGGTGAACAGGTCAGGGTTTCATAGACAGAACAGTTGAAACTGGAGCAGCAGCACGGCCAGGTGGACTGCGGACTGCAAGGAGTCATCAGGCAAGGTAGTCCTGAGGCATGGTCCTAGGGCTCAGGTCATCCGAGAGAGAGAGAAAGAAAGAATTAGAGAGAGCATACTTAAATTCACACAGGACACCAGATAAGACAGGAGAAATACTCCAGATATAACAGACTGACCCTAGCCCCCCGATACATAAACTACTGCAGCATAAATACTGGAGGCTGAGAAAGGAGGGGTCGGGAGACACTGTGGCCCCATCCGACGATACCCCCAGACAGGGCCAAACAGGCAGAATATAATCCCACCCACTTTTCCAAAGCACAGCCCCCACACCACTAGAGAGATATCTTCAACCACCAACTTACCATCCTGAGACAAGGGCGAGTATAGCACACAAAGATCTCCGCCCCCAAGGGGGGGCGCCAACCCAGACAGGAAGATCACGTCAGTGACTCAACCCACTCAAGTGAGTTGGGTGCCTCCTAGGGACAGCATGGAATAGCACCAGTAAGCCAGTGACTCAGCCCCTGTGATAGGGTTAGAGGCAGAGAATCCCAGTGGAGAGAGGGGAACCGGCCAGTGCCTATCCGTTCACCTTCACACTCCTGGGCCAGACTACACTCAATCATTGATGATTGAGTTGGAGGCGTGCATGGCCACGCAGTCATGGCTGAACAGGGAGTACAGGAGAGGGCTGAGCACACACCCTTGTGGGGCCCCAGTGTTGAGGATCAGCAAAGTGGAGGTGTTGTTTCCTACCTTCACCAAATGGGGGTCGGCCCATCAGGAAGTCCAGGACCCAATTGCACATGGCGGGTTTGAGACCCAGGGCCTTACATCTAGACGTTCCGCTAGCGGAACACCGCTCCAACATCCAATGATAGGGCATGGCGCGAAATACAAACTCCTCGAAAATCCGAAAACTTCAATTTTTCAAACATATGACTATTTTACACCATTTTAAAGACAAGACTCTCGTTAATCTAACCACACTGTCCGATTTCAAAAAGGCTTTACAACGAAAGCAAAACATTAGATTATGTCAGCAGAGTACCCAGCCAGAAATAATCAGACACCCATTTTTCAAGCTAGCATATAATGTCACAAAAACCCAGAAGACAGCTAAATGCAGCACTAACCTTTGATGATCTTCATCAGATGACAACCCTAGGACATTATGTTATGCAATACATGCATGTTTTGTTCAATCAAGTTCATATTTATATAAAAAAAACTGCTTTTTACATTAGCATGTGACGTTCAGAACTAGCATACCCCCCGCAAACTTCCGGGGAATTTACTAACAATTTACTAAATTACTCACGATAAACGTTCACAAAAAGCATAACAATTATTTTAAGTATTATAGATACAGAACTCCTCTATGCACTCGATATGTCCGATTTTAAAATAGCTTTTTGGTGAAAGCACATTTTGCAATATTCTAAGTAGATAGCCCGGCATCACAGGACTAGCTATTTAGACACCCAGCAAGTTTAGCATTCACCAAACTCCGATTTACTATAAGAAAAATGTTATTACCTTTGTTGTCTTCGTCAGAATGCACTCCCAGGACGTCTACTTCAATAACAAATGTTGGTTTGGTCCCAAATAATCCATTGTTATATCCAAATAGCGACGTTTTGTTCATGCGTTCAAGACACTATCCGAAAGCGTAAATAAGGGTGACGAGCATGGCGCATTTCGTGACAAAAAAATTCTAAATATTCCATTACCGTACTTCGAAGCATGTCAACCGCTGTTTAAAATACATTTTTATGCCATTTTTCTCGTAAAAAAGCGATAATACCGACCGGGAATCTGCATTTAGGTAAACAGACGAAAGAAAATAAAGCATGGGGTCGACTCGGGCACGCGCCTAAGCCCATTGTCCGCTGATAGACCACTTGCCAAACGCCCTAATGTGTTTCAGCCTGGGGCTGCCTCGATATCGTTCAGCTTTTTCCCAGGCTCTGAGAGCCTATGGGAGCCGTAGGAAGTGTCACGTTACAGCTAAGATCCTGACTCTTCAATAAACAGAGACAAGAAGAACGACACCTTGTCAGACAGGCCACTTCCTGCATGAAATCTTCTCAGGTTTTTGCCTGCCATATGAGTTCTGTTATACTCACAGACACCATTCAAACAGTTTTAGAAACTTTAGGGTGTTTTCTATCCAAAGCCAATAATTATATGCATATTCTAGTTACTGGGCAGGAGTAGTAACCAGATTAAATCGGGTACGTTTTTTATCCGGGCGTGTAAATACTGCCCCTAGCCCTAACAGGTTAAACACTGGAAAGGTCGTTGTGCAGTAGATGAATGTGCAAGGTAGCACAGGTGCTCCCAATTACAAAAATATAGGAGCACACAACATTTTGGAGCACCAGAAGAGATTTATTTGTATTATTGATTGAGATATAACCTATATTGGGCCTATATTAATTATTTTAAAGCACATGTCGTGCCCTAGAAATTCATATTTAACCCTGTACAGACATTTGTTTATTATAAAAAAGCTATGAAATTACATAGTCATTTGTGGAATATTAGGATTCTACATTTTGTAAAAGCACTACCTATTGAGATGCATTACACTGAAAACTGTACACTGTCTCTTTAAAAGCGTCAAGTTTGTGGGAGGAAGAGCCGAAGCTAGAGGATTTACTCCGTCCAAAATCTGTCCATGTGACATAAGCCCTTTTTGTATGGAGGTCGATGAGAGAGTGTTGAATTACATGAGGCTTACTTGAGTTTCGTAATGTTTAGGTTGTTACAAATGTACTGATATACTGTAAGTGGATGCATGTGGTATTCTGGCAACTTAGTTGTGCCTGTTGTTCACATGCATATCTACCCTCTCATTGCCTCCTTCCTTCCTCTCATTGCCGCCTGCCTTCCATCTTTTAGTACATGTATTTCCATTGTTAGAGCAGTCACTCGACTATCCTGTCAAAATAATAGATCATCTTTGGTGACGACATGCAAGAGATCAGTCATTCATTCATTGCTATGATCATTGATCTCCTGAAAAAGGCTATCCCATTTCCTTTCTTTCTGTGCCCCCAAATGTTTGTATATACTGGTAAAGTAACAAGGTTGTTAGGTTGTTAATTAGGTAACATGAAGGAACAAGGTTTAAACAAATGCCCGTGAGTGGTTTTGGAATTAACTGTATTATGAACAGGGCTTAAAACAAACTTTTTTGTCCACCTGCCACTGTTGCAAGTACATGAAGGAATCTACCAGCCACTCAGAATTTAAACCAGCCAATACATGTATCGCTATAATTACACCAAAAACCACAACAACAAAAAACTTGATCAGTTTTGTTTTGCAATAGTTTCAGATATTTTCCAAAATCGCACTTTTTAAAACAACTAAATTGTTCACAACAATGCTTAAACCACACCAGGAAACCACTATTGAGGTCTGATTTTAAAAATATATAATTTGGAGGGTATAGTTTCTGTACCACATGCACGTTAGCAGAGTTGTCAAAACAACTGACCATCCGATTGATACAAATCATCATGATATCATTCCGCCAGGTAAGCCTACTTCGGAATGTTTTATGGGAAAACCTTTAGTAATGACTGTTTCTGCATGGCTAACTGGCTACACAAAGTGGTAGACACAGTCATTTCCATGCCACCCGTAACTTCTTCAGAAAGTTGCAAGAAGTGTTCAGAAAGTTGCTAGAAATAGCCTACAAATCACTGATGCATTCTTGAATATTCTTGAATATTCTTTACAGGTGGGCTTTGGATTAAACAAATATGAACTCAGTTTTTTCTCTATGGCACTCAAAAACAACTGTAGGCTACAGTGAAGCCTAATCTGTTTAATCAAATTCTATGGGAAAGCCATCCACAGGTTCTGGATGAAGTGAACGGAGCGGCCATGAATTTTGATCTCCTTTCCCCCCGTTCCTTCAGAATGTTGACTTTGGTCTGGTAGTTCCACAGCTTAAAGATTACCATGCGAGGGTATTTAGCATTCTTCTGTTTCACGCCAATCCAAAGTCATCGCTCCAGATCCTCTGGTGATACATCCACGCCAAGCTCCTCTGACATCAGCTTGATCCCGTAGATGGAAAAGTTTCCTTTTTCCTCGTCTTCCGGTATGGACAATATTCTCATGTTGTTTTGTCTCATTCTGTTTTCTTGCTGGTCCACTTTATCCTGTTTGTTCACGCGCCTGCCCTGTATATGCATATCTGACATGATAGATTGCAAAATGTTGTTTATTTTGGTGAGCATTGAGAGCATTTTAGCTGTTTTCCTGGATATCATTTAGCTGTTTGTTGCTCTCATTTGCATCTCCAAGTTGTACTTTGTCTTTTCCTCTTGTTGGGTTCAAGTCGCAGCGTCGCTTTAACCACAGATTGTTTCGCTGTTGTATATACTGTAATTGACCACTCACTTTCTCTAGGTTGCTTGGGGATATATTAATATATTGATTTCAGAGGCTTAATTTAAACTATGTTGTCTGGCTTCTACATACAGTGAGGGAAAAAAGTATTTGATCCCCTGCTGATTTTGTACGTTTGCCCACTGACAAAGAAATGATCAGTCTATAATTTTAATGGTAGATTTATTTGAACAGTGAGAGACAGAATAACAACAAAAATATCCAGAAAAACGCATGTCAAACATGTTATAAATTGATTTGCATTTTACATTTTAAAACAGTTCCTCATCAAACTACACACAATACCTCATAATGACAAAGTGAAAACATGTTTGTTTTTTTGCAAATGGAAAACAAATAAAATAAAATACCTTATTTACATAAGTACTCAGACCCTTTGCAATGAGACTCGAAATTGAGCTCAGCTGCATCCTGTTTTCTTTGATCGTCCTTGAGATGTTTCTACCTGTGGTAAATTCAATTGATTGGACATGATTTGGAAGGCACAAACCTGTCTATAGAAGGTCCCACAGTTGACGGTGCATGTCAGAGCAAAAACCAAGCCATGATCTATAAGGAGTTGTCCATAGAGATCCAAGATAGGATTGTGTTGAGGCACAGATCTAGGGAAGGGTATCAAAATGTTTCTGCAGTGTTGAAGATCCCCAAGAACACAGTAGCCTCCCTCATTCTTAAATGGAAGAAGTTTGGAACCACCAAGACTCTTCCTAGAGCTGACTGCCCGGCCAAACAGAGTAATCGGGGGAGAAAGGCCTTGATCACTGAGGTCACCAAGACCCCAATGGTCACTGTGACCAAGCTCCAGAGTTCCTCTGTGGAGATGGATGAACCTTCCAGAAGGACAACCATCTCTATAGCACTCCACCAATCAGGACTTTATGGTAGAGTGGCCAGACTGAAGCCACTCCTCAGTAAAAGGCATATGACAGTCCACTTGGAGTTTGTCAAAAGGCACCTAAAGGACTCTCAGACCATGAGAAACAAGATTCTCTGGTCTGATGAAACCAACATTGAAATCTTTGGCCTGAATGCCAAGTGTCACGTCCGGAGGAAACCTGGCACCATCCCTCCGGTGAAGCATGGTGGTGGCAGCATCATGCTGTGGGGATGTTTTTCAGTGGCAGGGACTTAGAGACTAGTCAGGATTGAGGGAAAGATGAACGGAGCAAAGTACAGAGAGGTACTTGATGAAACCTTCTCCAGAGCGCTCAGGTCCTCAGACTGGGGAAAAGGTTCACCTTCCAACAGGACAACGACCCTAAGCACACAGCCAAGACAACGAAGAAGTGTCTGTGGGACAAGACTCTGAATGTCCTTGAGTGGCCCAGCAAGAGCCCGGACTTGAACCTGATCGAACATCTCTGGAGAGACCTGAGAATAGCTGTGCAGCAAAACTCCACATTTAACCTGACAGAGCTTGCAAAGATGAATGGGAGCAACTCCCAAATACAGGTTTGTCAAGCTTGTAATGTCATTCCAAAAAGGACTCAAGGCTGTAATCGCTGCCAAAAGTGCTTCAACAAAGTACTGAGTAAAGGGTCTGAATACTTATGTAAATATGATATTTCAGTGTTTATTTTATTTTATATTTTAGCAAAAATGTCTAAAAACCTGTTTTTGCTTTCTCATTATTGGTTATTGTGTATAGCTTGATTATGAATTTTTTTTTATTTCAATCTATGTTAGAACTAGGCTGTAATGTAACAAAATGTGGAAAAAGTCAAGGGGTCTGAATACTAATGGAAGTTTAAGGACTATTAATTTATCCTCCTTTCTCCTCCACTCTCCCAAATTGGCACCATTGAGTTCAGGTTGTTGGATATAAGAACATCCTTCGTTTGTTAAGAAAACTACTTAAGAGTGACAAGGAGTGCATATTTTTTTCATTCATATCTGTCTGTGATTGAGAGAGAGTATATACTGAACAAAAATTTTAAAGCAGAAATGTTTCATATGCTCAAGAAGCATATTGTTTTCAAATGTTGTGCTCAAATTTGTTTACATCCCTGTTAGTCAGCATTTCTCCTTTGCCAAGATAATCTATCCACCTGACAGGTGTGGCATATCAAGAAACTGATTAAACAGCATTATCATTACACAGGTGCACCTTGTGCTGGGGACAATAAAAGGCCACTCTGAAATGTAATGTTCATTTCTCTACCATAAGCAATGTCGTTTTAGAGAATTTGGCAGTACGTCTAACCGGCCTCACACCTGCAGGATCATTTGCACAACCAAATAATTTCTGCACAAACTGTCATAAACCGTCTCGGGGTAGCTCACCTGCTTGCTCATTGTCCTCACCAGGGTCTTGATCTGACTGTAGTTCGGCGTCTTAACTGACTTCAGTGGGCAAATGCTTACCTTCGATGGCCACTGGCAAGCTGGAGAAGTGTGGTCTTCACGGATTAATCAACTGTACTAGGCAGATTGGGAGACAGGTTTGCTGATGTCAACGATGTGAATAGAGTGCCCCATGATCCCGGTGGGGTTATGGTATGAGCAGGTATAAGCTATGGACAACGAACACGATTGCATTTTATTTTTGGCAATTTGAGTGCATGATGAGATCCTGAGGCCCATTGTCGTGCCATTCATCCGTCGCCATCACCTAATGTTTCAGCATGATAATGCACGGCCCCATGGCGCAAAGACCTAGAAGCTGAAAATGTCCCAGTTTTTCCATGGCCTGCATACTCACCAGACATGTCACCAATTGAGCATGATTGGGATGCTCTGGATTGACGTGTATGACAGTCTGTTCCAATTCCCGCCAATATCCAGCATTTTCACAGAGTCATTGAAGAGGAGTGGGACAACATTCCACAGGCCACAATCAACAGCCTGATCAACTCTATGCAAAGGAGATGTGCCACGCTGCATGAGGCAAATGGTGGTCACAACAGATACTGACTGGTTTTCTGATCTGTGCCCCTACCTTTTTTTAAGGTATCTGTAACCAACAGATACATACAGTATCTGTATTCCCAGTCATGTTAAATCCAAAGATTAGGGCCTAATTAATTCATTTCAATTGACTGATTTACTTATATGAACTGTAACCCAGTAAAAACTTAGAAATTGTTGCATGTTGCGTTTATATTTTTGTTCAGTGTACATGCATTCTAATGGTTCATTCAAGGACCCCTGCCCTCCTCTAATCTACTCTCATCTCCTCTCCTGGACACATATACTGTATACAAATCTGAAAAAATAAGTATAATGCGTCCCACCTACTCAACAGCCAGTGGAATCGCGTGGCACGAAATACAAATACCTCATAAATACTATAACTTCAATTTCTCAAACATATGACTATTTAACACCATTTTAAAGACAAGACTCTCATTAATCTAACCACACTGTCCGATTTCAAAAAGGCTTTACAGCGAAAGCAAAACATTAGATTATGTCAGAAGAGTACCCTGCCAAAAATAATCACACAGCCATTTTCAAAGCAAGCATATATGTCACAAAAACCAAAACCACAGTTAAATGCAGCACTAACCTTTGATGATCTTCATCAGATGACACTCCTAGGACATTATGTTATACAATACATGCATGTTTTGTTCAATCAAGTTCATATTTATATCAAAAAACAGCTTTTACATTAGCATGTGATGTTCAGAACTAGCATACCCGCCGCAAACTTCCGGTGAATTTACTGAATTACTCACGATTAACGTTCACAAAATACATAACAATTATTTTAACCTGTTAGGGCTAGGGGGCAGTATTGACACGGCTGGATAAAAAACGTACCCGATTTAATCTGGTTACTACTCCTGCCCAGTAACTAGAATATGCATATAATTATTGGCTTTGGATAGAAAACACCCTAAAGTTTCTAAAACTGTTTGAATGGTGTCTGTGAGTATAACAGAACTCATATGGCAGGCAAAAACCTGAGAAGATTTCATGCAGGAAGTGGCCTGTCTGACAAGGTGTCGTTCTTCTTGTCTCTGTTTATTGAAGAGTGAGGATCTTAGCTGTCCCGTGACACTTCCTACGGCTGCCATAGGTTCTCAGAAGGCGGCAAAATGCTGAATCGTGGCTTTCCAGGCTCTGGCTGAAACAAAGTAGCGCGTTTGGGTAGTGGCTGGTTAAAGTACTGTGAGACTCAGGCTCGTGCCCGCGTCGACCGAAAGCTTTGTTTTCTTTCCTCTGTTTAGCTAAATGGACATTCCCGGTCGGAATATTATCGCTTTTTTAAGAGAAAAATGGCATAAAAATGGATTTTAAACAGCGGTTGACATGCTTCGAAGTACGGTAATGGAATATTTAGATTTTTTTTGTCGCGAATTGCGCCATGCGCACGACCCTGATTTACCATTTCGGATAGTGTCTGGGACGCACGAACAAAACGCCGCTATTCGGATATAACGATGGATTATTTTGGACCAAACCAACATTTGTTATTGAAGTAGCAGTCCTGGGAGTGCATTCTGACGAAGACAACAAAAGGTAATCAAACTTTTGTAATAGTAAATCTGATATTGGTGAGTGCTAAACTTGCCGGGTGTCTAAATAGCTAGCCCGTGATGGCTGGGCTATGTACTTAGAATATTGCAAAATGTGCTTTCACCAAAAAGTTATTTTAAAATCGGACATATCGAGTGCATAGAGGAGTTCTGTATCTATAATTCTTAAAATAATTGTTATGCTTTTTGTGAACGTTTATCGTGAGTAATTTAGTAAATTGTTAGTGAATTCGCCGGAAGTTTGCGGGGGGCATGCTAGTTCTGAACGTCACATGCTAATGTAAAAAGCTGGTTTTTGATATAAATATGAACTTGATTGAACAAAACATGCATGTATTGTATAACATAATGTCCTAGGGTTGTCATCTGATGAAGATCATCAAAGGTTAGTGCTGCATTTAGCTGTCTTCTGGGTTTTTGTAACATTATATGCTAGCTTGAAAAATGGTTGTCTGATTATTTCTGGCTTGGTACTCTGCTGACATAATCTAATGTTTTGCTTTCGTTGTAAAGCCTTTTTGAAATCGGACAGTGTGGTTAGATTAACGAGAGTCTTTAAATAGCTGTAAAATAGTCATATGTTTTAGAAATTGAAGTAATAGCATTTCAAAGGTTTTGAAAATCGCGCCACAGGATTCAACTGGCTGTTACGTAGGTGGGACGAATTCGTCCCGCCTGCCCCAGAGAGGTTAAGAATTGTAGATACAGAACTCCTTTATGCAATCGCGGTGTCAGATTTTAAAATAGCTTTTCGGCGAAAGCACATTTTTGCAATATTCTGAGTAGATAGCCCGGCCATCATGGCTAGCTAATTTGACACCCACCAAGTTTGGCCCTCACCAAACTCAGATTTACTATAAGAAAAATTGGATTACCTTTGCTGTTCTTCATCAGAATGCACTCCCAGGACTTCTACTTCAACAACAAATGTTGTTTTTGTTCGAAATAATCCATAGTTATATCCAAATACCTCCGTTTTGTTCGTGCATTCAGGTCAGTATCCGAAGGGTGATGCGCGAGCGCATTTCGTGACAAAAAAATTCAAAATATTTGATTACCGTACTTCGAAGCATGTCAAACGCTGTTTAAAATCAATTTTTATGTGATTTTTCTCGTAAAATAGCAATAATATTCCAACCGGGCGACGTTGTATTCATTCAAAGAGAGAAAGAAAAACATGGAGAATTCACCTGAACGCGCATCTCCAGTGTCATTGTTCCCTGCCTGACCACTCACAAAATCTCCTGCTGTTTTTCGCCCAGAGACTGGAGAGACGTCATTCCACTTTCTGGCGCCTTCTGAGAGCCAATGGAAGCCTTAGAAAATGTCACATTACAGCAGAGATGCTGTATTTCCGATAGAGATGCCCAAGAAGGAGAACAAATTGTCAGACAGGGCACTTCCTGTATGGAGTCTTCTCAGGTTTTGGCTTGCCATATGAGTTCTGTTATACTCACAGACACCATTCAAACAGTTTTAGAAACTTTAGAGTGTCTTCTACCCAAATCTACTAATTATATGCATATTCTCGTTTCTGGGCAAGAGTAGTAACCAGTTTAAATCGGATACGTTTTTTATCCGGCTGTGCAAATACTGCCCCCTAGCCCTAACAGGTTTTAAAGTATTAATTCTTAAAGTTTCCATAGATTTCCAAAATGGTCTGTTATGATAGTATCTGAATATTCCTGTAATTTTGGTAAATTACAGGGAGGTTTGCAACTAATCTTATTCATAATGATCTAAAATACAAAGCTGATCCTAAATCAGCACTCCAACTCTGAGACTTGTGAGAGCAGTAAGTGATTTTCGACATGAGCTATACATGCATACAGCCTGCATAAGATGACTCTAATGAGGGGAAATTGGTTGACGAAGCTCATGATTGAGAAAATATCTCTCTCCGCCGCGTACCTACACAGATCTCTCACTACCTTTCTCACAGCAGCAATTACACATGGCACACACAGACACTCCTTTGTGGCCTCTCCCTCACACCAGCACTCACACATGGCACACACACAAACAAAAACACACGCACACCTATTTCCCTTCACTTCATACACACATATCTCACTGCTTCTCTCTCACACAGACACATACATACAGTTCTAGTCAAAGTTTTGGACACACCTACACATTTTTCTTTATTTTCACAATGTTCTATATTGTAGAATAATAGTGAAGACATCACAACTATGAAACAGCACATATGAATCAAGTAGTAACACACTCTTGGCATTCTCTCAACGAGGTTCCCCTGGAATGCTTTTCCAACAGTCTTGAAGGAGTTCCCACTTATGCTGAGCACTTCTTGGCTGCTTTTCCTTCACTCTCCGGTCCAACTCATCCCAAATTATCTCAATTGGGTTGAGGTCAGGTGATTGTGGATGTCAGATCATCTGATGCAGCAATCCATCGCTCTCTTTCTTGGTCAAATAGCCCTTACACAGCCTGGGTGTGTGTTGTGTCATTGTCCTGTTAAAAAGCAAATGATAGTACCACTAAGCGCAAACCAGATGGGATGGCGTATAGCTACAGAATGCTTTGGTGGCCATGCTGGTTAAGTGTGCCTTGAATTCTAAATAAATCATTGAGCAAAGCACCCCCACACCATCCCACCTCTTCCTCCATGCTTCTAATGTCCATTGCTCGTGTTTCTTGGCTCAAGCAAGTCTCTTCTTCTTATTGGTGTCCTATAGTAGTGGTTTCTTTGCAGCAATTCGACCATAAAGGCTAGATTCACGCAGTCTCCTCTGAACAGTTGATGTTGAGATGTGTGTGTTACTTGAACTCTGTGAAGCATTTATTTGGGCTGCAATTCCTTCGGCTGGTAACTCTAATGAACGTATCCTCTGCAGCAAAGGTAACTCTGGGTCTTCCTTTCCTGTGGTAGTCCTCATGAGAGCGAGTTTCATCGTAGCGCTTGAAGGTTTTTGCGACTGCGCTTGAAGAAACGTTCAAAGTTCTTGACATTTTCCGGATTGACTGACCTTCATGTCTTAAAGTAATGATGGACTGTCATTTCTCTTTGCTTATATGAGCTGTTCTTGCCAAAATACAATATGGATTTGGTATTTTACCAAATAGGGATGTATTCTGTATAGCACCCATACCTTGTCACAACACAACTGATTGGCTCGAATGCATTAAGAAGGAAAGAAATTCCACAAATTAACTTTTAACAACGTACACCTGTTAATTGAAATGCATTCCAGGTGACTACCTCATGAAGCTGGTTGAGAGAATGCCAATAGTGTGCAAAGCTGTCATCAAAGCATAGGGTGGCTACTTTGAAGAATCTCAAATATAAAATATATTTTGATTTGTTTAACACTTTTTTGGTTCCTACATGATTCCATATGTGTTATTTCATAGTTTTGTTGTTTTCACTATTATTATACAATGTAGAAAATAGTAAAAATAAAGAGAAACCCTGGAATGAGTA
This sequence comes from Salmo salar, assembly GCF_965601325.2. Classification (NCBI taxonomy): domain Eukaryota; kingdom Metazoa; phylum Chordata; class Actinopteri; order Salmoniformes; family Salmonidae; genus Salmo; species Salmo salar. The sequence goes on along the minus strand of NC_138308.1, from coordinate 3,188,926 downwards.
GGTGTGTCCAAACTTTTGACTGGTACTATACATACACTCACGCCTATTTCCCTTCACTTCATACACACATCTCTTACTGTTTCTCTCCCTCTTACTCTTTCTCCCCCTCGAAGTGTCCCTGATTCCCTTATGTCTTTATAAGTCCAAAGTGTTGGACTGATTAAAGTCTCTGTTTTATAGAGAGCAGGGAAAAATTTGAGAAAATAAATAAATAAAGCCAGAGTGTCTAGCCCCCTAGGCAACGGACGTTTATATGATAATTAGCTCGGCTCTCATTTGCATTTAATTCTATTTAAAAAATGACTTCTACTTAAGAATAGAAGTGGGGAAAAAAATAGATATAGGAGAGAGAGAGGGAAAGGGCAAGATGAGAGAGAGAGAAAGAGTGAGGAAAAAAGAGAGATAGTAAAGAGAATGAAAGAAAAACGGAAATCACTTGCGCTTGTTCTGTCACCCCAGTTACTAACCAACATACTGTAGTGCTTCACCTTTGCCAACTATTGCAATAGATGGCTTGATTAATTTGGGGTGATACATTTTGACTTTGATTGTTTCAATTCCAATGTTACTATAATTTCCAATGTGTCCAACAACAAAAAACACATTTATATCAAGCATACAGTGCCGTCAAGTATTTACACCCCTTCACTTTTTCCAGATTTTGTTGCGTTACAAAGTGGGAATAAGATGTATTTATTTGTCATTTTTGGTAAACTATCTACACAAAATACTCTGTAAAGTCAAAGTGGAGGAAAAAATCTAACTTTTGTAAAAAATAAATAAAAATTACACTATGATGCAGCCACCACCATGATTGAACATATATGGAGAGTGGTACTCAGTAATGTGTTGTATTGGATTTGCCCCAAACACTTTGTATTCAGGACAAAAGGGTAATTGCTTTGCTTTTTTGCAGTATTACTTTAGTGACTTGTTGCAAACAGGATGAGTGTTTTCGAAATGTTTTATTCTGTACAGGCTAACAATTAAGTTAGTATTGTGGAGTAACTACAATGTTGTTGATCCATCCTCAGTTTTCTCCTATCACAGCGATTAAACTCTGTAACTGTTTTAAAGTCGACATTGGCCTCATGGTGAAATCCCTGAGCGGTGTTCTTCCTCTCCGGCAACTGAGTTAGGAAGGATGCCTGTATCTTTGTAGTGACTGGGTGTATTGATACACCATCCAAAGTGTTATTAGTAACTTCACCATGCTCAAAGGGATATTCAATGTTTTTTTACCCATCTTCCAAAAGGTGCCCTTCTTTGCGAGGTATTGGAAAACCTCCTTGGTCTTTGTGGTTGAACCTGTGTTTGAAATTCACTGCTCGACTGAAGGACCTTACATGTATCTGTATGTGTGGGCTACAGAGATCAGGTAGTCATTCAAATAGCATGTTAATCTATTATTACACACAGCGGGGGTCCATGCAACTTATTATGTGACTTGTTAAGCAAATGTTTACTCCTGAACTTATTTAGGCTTCCCAAAACAAAGGGGTTGAACACTTATTTACTCAAGACATATCAGCTTTTCATTATTAATTCATTTGACATTATGGGGGCCAATGTAGGCCAATTTACTCCATTTTTGATTCAGGTTGTAACACAACAAAATGTGGAAAATGTCAAGGGATGTGAATCCTTTCTGAAGGCACTGTAGCTGATCAATATGAACTTAATTCCGTAACAGCATAATTAAGCATCACATTATAAGCTGTCAGTATTTGTGAGAATGTATTTAAACGGAACCTAGAATTGAAATATAAGCTCTTTATTAACGTTCCCCAGACATTGGCAATAACGTTGCCACAGCATTATCTATGTGTGAGCAAACATCAGTCTTTGCCTATGATTTCTCCATCTCTCCTTGTCTGTAACAATAACCTCCGTCTCCACTCTCTAGCCCCCTCTCCTTAGAGTCTCTGACACAGAATAAGAGTCATAAGTTTAAACAGCAGCAGGGCCATTCGGCTGGCCCGTCCTTGTCCTCTTCCTGTGGGATCAACCCTGAGCCACAGGCCTGTCTTTTTCTCTCTTTCCCATTCCCTAAAGAGTGACTGGACTTGATTACCTTTACACTTAAATAAACAGGAGAGGCTCTTAGAAAGCAGCCAGCCATGAGGAGGATGAGACAGGCAGCAGGTGGGAGGGGGTTGATGAGGAGATAAACATGCAGACTGTTTATCCCTCTCTGCTGATAGAAACCCACCTCACAGATAGGCCGATGTACTTCGCACACACACACACACACACACACACACACACACACACACTCTAGCATACAACCATAAAAACATGCCTCTGTGCACACACACGATTATGCACACACACACACAAGCACATGCACACATATGCAAATGAGAATAAGTGTACGAGCATACGTGTACACACGCACACACAAACACACACACACACAAACATGCAAGCACACACACACAGCATCATGGACTCATGCTTTCTGTCTCACTCGTTCTCTCTCTCTCTCACACACACAAAAACACACCACAGATGTCCTTGTCTTTCAAGAGTGGCTCCCCTTGCTGTCAGTCGGTGTGGAATCATTTTCCTCAGCTGAGTGCCTCTCTAGAAAATCGGCCATCGCTCAGCCTGGCCAGAGCATGGACAAAGGGGAGATGGAGAAAGAAGAGGGGAATAAAAAGAGTGTCGTCTGAAGTGGAATATGTATGTGTGCAAGTGAGTGTTTGTGTTTGTATGCAGGCATGCATGCATTTGCAAATTATTATGTATAATTTCCATATCTTTCACTGAGAGTGGACATTTTTAGGTGCGGTAGGATAAACTAAAAATAAGGGTAAGCTGCCTGGCTCACTAGCCAAGGAGAGGAAACAATGAAAAGACAGCCTAGCGGATGTCATTAATTTATTAGAGGCTCGAGGGAAGACGTAGCACTACACTAACATGCAAACTGTCCAACTGACCAGTCAACCCATCGATTTTACGCTAAGATCGATTGCAGTGCATTGTTATGCATTTCCAAAATGCCCAATACTACAGTTCTAGTCTACTCTGAGCAAAGGCTAAGAAATAGTCTAAGACTAAGAAATATGTGGAAGCCTGAAAACCCCTCGTTCTATCTCTTTTTTCTCTCTTTAGCTGACACTTGTGGGCTAGCTTCCATTAGTCTCCTAAAGACAGGGTGGAACCCTCTTTCACTTCATTTAACATCCCTCTCTTTCTCATTCTCTCACGTCTCTCCTCCCCTCACTCTGGCCATCAGCTCCAAGATACAAGGAGAGAGTGGAGGGAGGAGAGAGAGGAGGAACATGAGCAAAAAGAAAAGAGTAAATTAAATATAAAAATGGAAGATTATTGAAAATTGGATCCCAGGAAATTTAGCTGTAGTGTGAATGTGAATGCCATGCTTGCTCCCTTTTCTCTTCTCTCTCTCATTCTCCTGCTTCCTCCCTTCTTCTCTCTCTTCTTTCCTGCACTTTTTGTCTATTTGATTTATCTGCTGCTCCCGTTTGGTCAACCTCTATTAGAAGGTCGGGGAACCAGTGGCTGTCTGAGACACAGGTTCAGATTTGAGGTTGCAGATACTGAGTGTGTCTGTTTTACCCGACACACACACACACACACACACACACACACACACACACACACACACACACACACACACACACACACACACACACACACACACACACACACACACACACACACACACACACACACACACACACACGAAGGCACACACACATGTGTGTATCTGCAACCTCAAATCTGAACCTGTGTGTATCTGCAACCTCAAATCTGAACCTGTGTCTCAGACAGCCACTGGTCCCCTGACCTTCTAATAGAGGTTGACCAACGGGAGCAGCAGATAAATCAAACAGACAAAAGGTGCATGAATAATCTTCCATGTTTTTTATTTAATTTACTCTTTCATTTCTGTTCCTTTTCCGCCACACACACACACACGCCAACTTCATTCAGCCTCCATACAGAGAAGTAATTTCTTAGCAATTTCTAAATGTATGGTTAGAGCCCTGCGGATAATGGACATTTAGACGTATTTCAATAACATGCTGAATTATTGATCAGCTCATTTCAGAGGTAAAACATGTCTGATTGTCTCGCTTCAGTGATTAATGGACAATTATTTATATATGCACTAGATGGCAGACAGGGGGCGATGTTTTCAATCCACCACAACTCCATGTTGGCACTCCCCCAACATATCAAATATATTTTGGAAGCTATGGAAATGCATTTACGGATGTCTACATTTGTTTTTGGCACGTTTATTCTATTACAGACACCTTAATGCATACTTTTAAATTGTATTATGTGAGCTAAGCTTAAAAAATGTAATATATAAAAACATTTAAAGTATAATTTTTTGAAAGTACTAATGTTACTGTCCCCACTACAACAGCAAAATACTTAAATTAATGTAATTTTGTCCTTGAAACATTTAAATGAAATACTGTAAAATTTCATTCATTCCTATTTTCTGAGGAGTGCCAATATGGCCGACCAGTGACGTCAAAGCCTCTCCATGACCAAAACATAGAAAGTGCAATCCAGGGTTAATATACACTATTGTTAATGGAAGGGTTCCTGGGGTAGCTGCATCTGTTTCAGGATCTCAGGCAGAAACTGGAGGGTGAAACTCTTACAGTAAATCTTCCTAATCAGTACTGTACCTGTATCTCAACTGCCAATACAGTACATCACCTCTTATTAACTAGTGTAACCAGGTTTGTAGTTCTGCCGCAGCGTGGACATGAGCGTGGGAGTGCTGTTCCCTCACTTGTTTCAATTTGAGAATACAAGAAGCTGGTCAAAATATTTCTGGAAAATGTATTCTGATAAATTGTAAATAAATTATATTTAATTACCCCAAAAATTCCATGAAAAACAATATAAACAAAATAAATATGTATAGCAGCCTAGACGTAACCAACTCGCTGAGTGCGTTGCCGAACTACAGCAACAAGTGGCTAAAGTAGGGTGTGTTTTGGGAACATGCTGGTAGGCGAGCTCTTTCTTGGTCCAACGCGCTCTGCACTCACTTTGAGCGGGCTAAATCCGACTTAACAAGAACAGCCACAGACAGAAAACTCTCTGTTTGTTGTGGGCTTGGCGCAAAACACATTTAATAAACTTGCCCTGCCCGAGTGTAGCCAGTCTTACAAGATCACATAGGCCGAATGATTAATTTGTATTTTACATAAAATAACCTAATATAATAGCATATAGCATAGTAGTAGGCCTATATTAGTGTTACACCAAATAAAACCTCCTCAGTCATTTCTTATGAGCTTTTAGGATGCACGCTAAATATGAATAGTCACATTTATTTTCTAATGCAGCCAAAATTCAACAGCGCGCACCACTAGGCAGGATATAACCTATCCTATGACTGAAATAAAAAACAAGAAAGGCTAACCTCTATGGGATCAGTGTCCCGTAGGCTAATGTGATTAGCATAAGGTTGTACGTAACAAAAATATGTTCCAGGACATAGACAAATCTGATATGGGCAGAAAGCTTAAATTCTTGTTAATCTAACTGCACTGTCCAATTTACAGTAGCTATTACAGTGAAATAATACCATGCTATTGTTTGAGGAGAGTGCACAGTTATGAACTTGAAAATGTGTTAATGAACCAATTAGGCATATTTGGGCAGTCTTGATACAACATTTTGAACAGAAATGCAATGGTTCATTGAATCAGTGTAAAACTTTGCACATACACTGCTGTCAAAATGGCCAAAATCTAAATTGCGCCTAACCTGCAATATTACATTTTGGCCTTTCTCTTGCATTTCAAACATGAAAGAAAAAAACGAATATTCATGTTTTTTTTCTTTGTATTCACTTTTACTAGATCTAATGTTTTGTATTCTCCTACATTAATTTCACATTTCCACAAACTTCGAAGTGTTTCCTTTCAACTGGTATCAAGAATATGCATATCCTTGCTTCAGGTCCTGAGCTACAGGCAGTTAGATTTGGGTATGACATTTTAGGCAAAATGTTAAAAAAAAGGGTCTGATCCTTAAACCCTCTGCTCTAATTCACTCACAAAACAGTAATTAAAGAATAGCTCAATGCAGATTACCATGAAACTGATTGAGATCAAATGATTTGCATGCAGATGCAGTTTGGAGTTTGGACATTTCACAGGAACATTTTTAAGAACTATCATTCATGATAGTGATGATGGTTTGTTTTGAAATAGGTACAGTGATGGAAAAAAGTATTTGATCCCCTGCTGATTTTGTACGTTTGCCCACTGACAAAGAAATGATCAGTCTATAATTTTATGGTAGGTTTATTTGAACAGTGAGAGACAGAATAACAACAACAAAACCCAGAAAAACGCACGTCAAAAATGTTACAAATTGATTTGCATTTTAATGAGGGAAATAAGTATTTGACCCCCTCTCAATCAGAAAGATTTCTGGCTCCCAGGTGTCTTTTATACAGGTAACGAGCTGAGATTAGGAGCACACTCTTAAAGGGAGTGCTCCTAATCTCAGCTTGTTACCTGTATAAAAGACACCTGTCCACAGAAGCAATCAATCAATCAGATTCCAAACTCTCCACCATGGCCAAGACCAAAGAGCTCTCCAAGGATGTCAGGGACAAGATTGTAGACCTACACAAGGCTGGAATGGGCTACAAGACCATCGCCAAGCAGCTTGGTGAGAAGGTGACAACAGTTGGTGCGATTATTCACAAATGGAAGAAACACAAAAGAACTGTCAATCTCCCTCGGCCTGGGGCTCCATGCAAGATCTCACCTCGTGGAGTTGCAATGATCATGAGAACGGTGAGGAATCAGCCCAGAACTACACGGGAGGATCTTGTCAATGATCTCAAGGCAGCTGGGACCATAGTCACCAAGAAAACAATTGGTAACACACTACGCCGTGAAGGACTGAAATCCTGCAGTGCCCGCAAGTTCCCCCTGCTCAAGAAAGCACATATACATGCCCGTCTGAAGTTTGCCAATGAACATCTGAATAATTCAGAGGACAACTGGGTGAAAGTGTTGTGGTCATATGCGACCAAAATGGAGCTCTTTGGCATCAACTCAACTCGCCGTGTTTGGAGGAGGAGGAATGCTGCCTATGACCCCAAGAACACCAACCCCACCATCAAACATGGAGGTGGAAACATTATGCTTTGGGGGTGTTTTTCTGCTAAGGGGACAGGACAATGTCACTGCATCAAAGGGATGATGGACGAGGCCATGTATTGTCAAGTCTTGGGTGAGAACCTCCTTCTCTCAGCTAGGGCATTGAAAATGGGTCGTGGATGGGTATTCCAGCATGACAATGACCCAAAACACACAGCCAAGGCAACAAAGGAGTGGCTCAAGAAGAAGCACATTAAAAGCTAGTAACGCACGCCAAGGATAGGGGGCGCTACAGCGAATTTTGAAAGAAATACGTGCCCATTTTAAACGGCCTCCTACTCAAACTCAGAAACTAGGATATGCATATAATTAGTAGATGTGGATAGAAAACACCCTAAAGTTTCTAAAACTGTTTGAATGGTGTCTGTGAGTATAACAGAACTCATATGGCAGTCAAAACCCCGAGACAGACCCTATCAGGAAGTGGATGTATGATTTTGCGGACTCACCTTCAGCACTTTGCCTATAAAACAAAAGGTGTGGTAGGATTCATTGAGCACTTCCTATGGCTTCCACTAGATGTCCCCAGTCTTTACAAAGTGGTTTGAGTCTTCTACAGTACAAACTGACCAAATGAGAGGCTGTTGATCTTGGTCACAGGGGGAGGGCCATTACCATTATGACGCGGGTGCCCCTGGCTACCCTCCCCTTTCGAAACGTTTAGAAAGACAATGCAACCGTCCCCCTTGAATATTATTGAAGCTCTGGTTGAAAAAGGCCCTAAAGATTTATGTTATACAACGTTTGACATGTTTGAACAAACTTAAATATATATTTTTTGCACATTCGTGAGGACATGTCTCGCGCGCTTCATACATTATGAGCAGCCTTCGGAACGCGCTAACAAGAAGAAGCTATTTGGGACCTAAATTATTAACTTTTTCGAACAAAACTACATTTGTTGTGGACCTGGGAATTCCTGGAAGTGCCTTCTGATGAAGATAATCAAAGGTAAGGGAATATTTACAATAGTATACAAGAGTAGATTTGATATTAGATTGTTCCAAGATGGCGCCAACCTGTCGCCTAGCCTATTTTTCTGAGCATTAGCATCCCCTTTTATTGCAAAGTGTGATTTCCCAGTAAAGTTATTTTTAAATCTGGCAATGCGGGTGCATTCACGAGATGCTAATCTATAATTCTTTGAATGACAATATTACATTTAAAAAATGTTTTCGAATAGTAATTTAGTAAATAGTAGTAAATAGTAAATAGTTTCTCAACGTCACGCGCCGATGTAAAATGCTGTTTATATATATAAATATGAACTTTATCGAACAAAAGAATGCATGTATTGTGTAACATGATGTCCTAGGAGTGTCATCTGATGAAGATTGTCAAAGGTTAGTGCTGCATTTAGCTGTGTTTTGGTTATTTGTGACGCATGTGGTTGGTCGGAAAATGGCTATGTGGCTACTTTGACGATACACTCCTCTAACATAATCTAATGTTTTGCTTTTGCTGTAAAGCCTTTTTGAAATCGGACAACGTGGTTCGATTCAGGAGAGGTGTATCTATAAAACGGTATAAAATAGTCCTATGTTTGAAAAAAAAAAAAAATGTTGTTATGGTTCGGTTATGAATATGGCGATATGATTTTTCGCTGGATGTTGATCCTGCCTGCGGGACGAGCGCTCTAAGAAGTTTTTTAAGGTCCTGGAGTGGCCTAGCCAGTCTCCAGACCTTAATCCCATAGAAAATCTGTCTAGGGAGCTGAAGGTTCTAGTTGCCAAACGTCAGCCTCGAAACCTTAATGACTTGGAGAAGATCTGCAAAGACGAGTGGGACAAATTCCCTCCTGAGATGTGTTCAAACCTGGTGGCCAACTACAAGATAACGTCTGACCTCTGTGATTGCCAACAAGGGTTTTGCCACCAAGCGCTAAGTCATGTTTTGCAGAGGGGTCAAATACTTATTTCCCTCATTAAAATGCAAATCATTTTATAACATTTTTGACATGCGTTTTTCTGGATATTTTTGTTGTTATTCTGTCTATCACTGTTCAAATAAATCTACCATTAAAATTATAGACTGATCATTTCTTTGTCAGTGGGCAAACGTACAAAATCAGCAGGGAATCAAATACTTTTTTCCCTCACTGTATGGATTGGTGTTTGAGGGTATTAAAATTTGAAAATTTTCTTAAGACATTATGTGTGGGCATTGGCAGACGTTGGATGTTTTTATACATATTCTATAATGATATTCAACAGGCTACATCTGTCAGTACAAACGTTGATTGAGAAATGATTGTCGTAAAAAAATAACACTACACCACTGCTTGTAACCACTTATAACCTCATATAACCTAGTACAACTAGTACCTCAACAGTGACCAATTAGCTCTAACAGCCTTAACAAGTGTATTTTTGTATTAAGAAACAATGCATACAGATTTTAATCTTTGTTGCATACAGCATGTAACCTCTCAGTTAACAATGAAGGCTCCAGCCATTTCCTTTTAGCCTGACCCTTCATTCTCACCTCCTCACCTCCCCTGTCTTTTATCTCACTTCCTTCCTTCAAACCCAATAATATCTTGAGTAGTGAGACAAACTGTACTCTGAAAGAGAAGGAAGGAGGGAGTTTGAGAATGAAAGAAGGAGTGTGAGGGAACTGGCACAATCACAGCCCCGCTGGCTAGAAAAGTGGAGAGCAGCGGAGAGCATGAGAAGAGGATGAGGTGAGAGGTGAGCCCCCTTCGATAACATAGGTGTAATCATGGTTCCATTATGTGAGAGCAGTTGGACCTCTGTACCTCTGTACCTGCGCCCCGTGGGACACCCCAGCTCAAAGCCCATTCAGCCCCTTTAGCCCCTTTTTACACCCCATGTCCAGACACCGCCCACAGAAATGACAACTTTTTAACATTCTGCACATGCATAAAAGAACATTACGTCAAATGAGCGAGTGACTGCAACTTGACATGTGTTCAGTGATCTGTATACTTTGAATATCAGACATTTAGTTTTTCATGAATGGAATGAAATGCTGTGTCTAATTGTCTGTGAGTGCTCTTGGAGAGTAGATGACTTACGATGTAGCTGGCTTACAATGTTATTCTTTATAATAATAGTTTGTTAATAAAGCAGTTTTTTATGTACAGTGCATTCTGAAAGTATTCAGACCCCTTGACTTTTTCCACATTTTGTTACTTTACAACCTTACTCTAAAATTGATTAAATACTTTTTTTATTCATCAATCTACATACAATACATCATAATGACAAAGCAAAAACAGATTTTTAGAAATGTTTGCACAATTCAAAAAAACTCAAGGACATTCAGAGACTTGTCCTGAAACCCCTCCAGCATTGTCTTGGTTGTGTGCTTAGGGTCATTGTGCTGATGGAAGTTGAACCCCTTCGCCCCAGTCTGAGGTCCTGAGCGCAGGTTTTCATCAAGAATTTCTCGGTTCTTTTCTCTGTTCATCTTTCCCTCGAGCCTGACTAGTCTCCCAGCCCCTGCCGCTGAAAAACATCCCCACAGCATGATGCTGCCACCACGTGCTTCACCGTAGGGATGGTGCCAGTTTTCCTCCAGACGTGACGCTTGACATTCAGGCCAAAAAGCTCAATCTTGGTTTCATCAGACCAGAGAATCTTGTTTCTCATGGTCTGAGAGTCCTTTAGGTGTGTTTTGGCAAGCTCCAAGCAGGCTGTCATGTGCCTTATACTGAGGAGTGGCTTCCGTCTGGCCACTCTACCATGAAGGCTTAATTGGTGGAGGGCTGCAGAGATGGTTGTCCTTCTGGAAGGTTCTCCCATCTCCACATAGGTACTCTGGAGCTCTGTCAGAGTGACCATCGGGTTCTTGATCACCTTCCTGACCAAGGAACTTGTCCCCCGATTGCTCAGTTTGGCCGGGACGGCCAGCTCTAAGAAGAGTCTTGGTGGTTTCAAACTTCTTCCATTTAAGAATGATGGAGGACACTGTGTTCTTGGGGACCTTCAATGCTGCATACATGTTATGGTACCCTTCCTCAGATCCGTGCCTCAACACAATCTTGTCTTGGAGCTCTACAGATAATTCATTTGACCTCATTACTTGGTTTTTACTCTGACATGCACTGTCAACTGTAGGACCTTATATAGACCTTTCCAAAGCATGTCCAATCAATTGAATTTACCACAGGTGGACTCCAATAAAGTTGTAGTAACATCTCAAAGATGATAAATAGAAATAGGATGCATCGTAGCTCAATTTCGAGTCTCATAGCAAAGGGCCTAAATACTTATGTAAAAATTATATAAAACGTAATAGAACTTGCATATCACTATCACAGGAGGATCAGAATCGAATTTCTCTGATTTGAAATACACAATTCTAACAGTTAATCCAATCTGATTGTCGAAATCTGATAACCTCTATGGGCTAGGCGGGACGAATTCGTCCCACCTACGTAACAGCCACTTGAAGCCTGTGGCGCGATTTTCAAAACCTTAAAAATCCTATTACTTCAATTTCTCAAACATATGACTATTTTACAGCTATTTAAAGACAAGACTCTCGTTAATCTAACCACACTGTCCGATTTCAAAAAGGCTTTACAACGAAAGCAAAACATTAGATTATGTCAGCAGAGTACCAAGCCAGAAATAATCAGACACCCATTTTTCAAGCTAGCATATAATGTCACAAAAACCCAGAAGACAGCTAAATGCAGAACTCACCTTAGAAGATCTTCATCAGATGACAACCCTAGGACATTATGTTATACAATACATGCATGTTTTGTTCAATCAAGTTCATATTTATATCAAAAACCAGCTTTTTACATTAGCATGTGACGTTCAGAACTAGCAAACTTCCGGGGAATTCGCTAACATTTTACTAAATTACTCACGATAAACGTTCACAAAAAGCATAACAATTATTTTAAGAATTATAGATACAGACCTCCTCTATGCACTCGATATGTCCGATTTTAAAATAGCTTTTTGGTGAAAGCACATTTTGCAATATTCTAAGTACATAGCCCAGGCATCACGAGCTAGCTATTTAGACACCCGGCAAGTTTAGCACTCACCATAATCATATTTACTATTATAAAAGTTTGATTACCTTTTGTTGTCTTCGTCAGAATGCACTCCCAGGACTGCTACTTCAATAACAAATGTTGGTTTGGTCCAAAATAATCCATCGTTATATCCGAATAGCGGCGTTTTGTTCGTGCGTTCCAGACACTATCCGAAATGGTAAAGAAGGGTCGCGTGCATGGGGCAATTCGTGACAAAAAAATTCTAAATATTCCATTACCGTACTTCGAAGCATGTCAACCGCTGTTTAAAATCAATTTTTACGCCATTTTTCTCGTAGAAAAGCGATAATATTCCGACAGGGAATCTCCTTTTCGGCAAACAGAGGAAAAAATCACAAAGGCGGGGGCGGTCGGGTCACGCGCCTAAGCCCAGAGTCCCTTGATCGGCCACTTGAGAAAGGCGATAATGTGTTTCAGCCTGGGGCTGGGATGACGACATTCAGGTTTTTCCCGGGCTCTGAGCGCCTATGGACGACGTAGGAAGTGTCACGTTAGAGCAGAGATCCTTAGTAAAAGATAGAGATGGAAAAGAAGTTCAAGAAATGGTCAGACAGGCCACTTCCTGTAAAGGAATCTCTCAGGTTTTGACCTGCCATTTGAGTTCTGTTATACTCACAGACACCATTCAAACAGTTTTAGAAACTTTAGGGTGTTTTCTATCCATATGTAATAAGTATATGCATATTCTATTTGTAAGTCGCTCTGGATAAGAGCGTCTGCTAAATGACTTAAATGTAAATGTAAATGTTCTAGTTACTGGGTAGGAGTGGTAACCAGATTAAATCGGGTATGTTTTTTATCCAGCCGTGTCAATACTGCCCCCTAGCCCTAACAGGATAAAAAAGTTTAGAAAACTGGATCCAGAGGACTACTCTGTATTACTTTGCTTAGAAAATAAAGGAATTATCTTGATCACAACAATTCACACTCACTTTTTCACAGGCTATTCATGCTGCTGAAATCCTTAACCTAATTACAGAGAAGTGCAAATTAATATGTAAATCATAAAGACAAATACCAAAGTTCTTCAGTCAGACTTTGCTCCCACCCCAATGGACACTCCACCACCCTCCCTGGGTCAGAATGAAGACATGAAGATAGAATTCTCCTCTTTATAAGTGTTTGGGGAAAAAGTAGGTCTCACGCTTCCAGATCTAGAAGGACTAAGGACTAAGGTTGAAGCTAGGGAGAGAGGCTTGCTTCTCTTAGTGGTTAGGGATCCAGAGAGGCTGGTTTCTCCAGTTCTAAGATGTGGCCTGGGTGACCCCAAAGCACCTTCAGAACTCCCCTATGCTCCCCTGCCGTGCTGCTTCACCCGGCCCCAGCTCCACAGAAGAGCAGGGGGTTCAGTTCCTAGGAGGACACTGGGGGAGAGAATGGGAAACTGGAGGAGAGTTGAAGGCTGGGGGATGAGAGCCCTATTATACATCATACAGCAGCCAGGCCAGTTAAAAGAGAAGGGAGAGTCCCTTCTGCATTCTGGATTTATCATGGCTATTAGAGGCAGGGATAGCTCCTTTGGTGTGTGCTTATTGCTCATATCGCTCTTCTCTCAATCAACATTCAACCCGCTCCCCCCTCCTCTTCATTTCTCTGTTCACTTTTACTCTCTCTCCCTCTCTCTCTCACTCTCTCTTGCTCTCTCTCTCTCTCTTTCTCTCTCTCTCTCTCTTTCTCTTTATGTCGGATCTCTCACTCTCCACTTTCTCTTCCTCCTTCCACATCTCTCTGTTCCTCATGTTTTTCAACTATCTTCCTCTCTTTTCCTCTCTGTCTCCATCTCCCCCCTCTTTCTCTCTCTCTCTCTCTTTTTCTCTCCCTAACCCCTCTCTCTCTCTTTCTTTCTCTCTCTGTCTACTTTCAGGAGTGGAGCATGATTCCTGTGGTGCCTCTTCAAATAAGACAATAAATAAGACAAGACTCCATCTGTGTATCTCCATCTCTCTCCCCTTCATCCCTCTCCCTCCATCCCCTTTATTCTCTGCTATCTTTCTCCCTTATAACATGTCACTCCCAATTTATTTCAAAACCAGGCAAACGATCACTACTCACTACACTAATTTGATGATTATGGAAGATTGACACAATAGCCATACCGTCCATTTATAAAAAAGTTGTCTGACAGTATGATTCAACTAGCAGATTGTGCTAGACAGTTTAGCGGTCTGGAGCCATATCAAGCGTCTCAGAGTAAGATTTTTAGTTTTTATTGGCGGGGTTGAGACCCAGGGCCTCAAGCTTAATGATGAGCCTGGAGTGTACTATGATGTTGAATGCTGAGCTATAGTCAATGAACAGCATTATTACATAGGTTTTCCTCTTGTCGAGATGGGATAGGGCAGTGTGCAGTGTGATGGCGATTGCATAGTCTATGGAAATTGAAGTGGGTCTAGGGTGACAGGTAAGGTAGAGGTGATGTGATCCTTGACTAGTCGCTCAAAGCACTTCATGATGACAGAAGTGAGTGTTACTGGGCGATAGTCATTTAGTTCAGTTACCTTTGCCTTCTTGGGTACAGGAACAATGGTGGCCATCTTGAAGCATGTGGGGACAGCAGACTGCGATAGGAAGAGATTGAATATGTCCATAGACATACCAGCCAGCTGGTCTGCGCATGCTCTGAGGACGAGGCTTGGGATACCGTCTGGGCACGGCCAGCTGGACTGGGGACAGCTGGACTGGGGACAGCAAGGAGTCATCAGGCCAGGTAGTCCTGAGGCATGGTCCTAGGGCTCAGGTCCTCCGAGAGAGAGAGAGAGAGAGAGAGAGAGAAAGAGAGAGAGAGAGAGAGAGAGAGAGAGAGAGAGAGAGAGAGAAAAAGAGAGAGAATTAGAGAGAGTATACTTAAATTCACACAGGACACCGGATAAGACAGGAGAAATACTCCAGATATAACAGACTGACCCTAGCCCCCCGACATATGAAGTATTGCAGCATACATACTGAAGGCTGAGACTGGAGGGTTCGGGAGACACTGTGGCCCCGTCCAACGATACCCCCGGACAGGGCCAAACAGGTACTATATGTCAACTCATACACCTTGTACCATGGAATCGGTACATCAGAAATCTCTTCCCAACTATTTTCAATCTGTATGGCACAGTTGTCAACATCCTGGTCCTCAAATGAAACTGGTATACTTTCCTATTTATGTTATTTTTATTCCTCTGCCAGTTTTGATTCTTTATATTGGGCAGACAGACCAGTTCTCTACCTCCTCCTGAGTTCAGCCATAATATTTGTTGTAATATTTGTTCTATCTTTTCAGGGGGATGAAATTGAAATTGTAACCAGCTCTGCAATGCTTGTTTGAAAAAGGCCATTTTGAAACAATGGATGAGCTTTTCTTAGTAATCTACTTGAGAACCATTTAGGGTTCAAGTAAAACATTTGAATAAGAAATGCTTTTAGAGAGAGGTTTAGTGCTTTGATATTTAATAATCTCAACCCACCCAATTCATATTCATTATATAGATAGGCACGCTTTATTTTGTCTGGTTTAGCATCCCAGATAAAGCAAAATATTCTTTGCTCATATGATTTGAAAAACAAATCATCAGGAGTAGGCAGCACCATAAGTAAGTGAGTAAACTGAGATATGACTAAGGAGTTAATCAGGGCCATTTTCCCATAAATAGACACGTATTTACCTCTCTATGATTGCAGTATTTTGTCTATTTTTACAAGTTTACTATTGAAATTCATTGTGGAGAGCTTATTTATATATTTGGTGATATGAATACCAAGTATGTCTACTTCACCATCAGCCCATTTTATAGGTAAACTGCAGGGTAATGTAAAAGTAGGATTTTTTAAAGATCCAATGCATAATATTGTACACTTATCATAATTAGGTTTTAGTCCAGAGAGTACAGAAATGTTATCTAGATCTTCAATGAGACATTGCAGGGATCTAGCTTGCGGACTTAATTTAAAACTTGAGTCATCGGCATACATGGACACCTTTGTTTTTAATCCTTGGATTTCTACTCCTATAATGTCGTTATTGGATCTGATTTTAATAGCTAGCATTTCGATGGCCATAACGAATAGATATGCTGACAGCAAACACCCTTGTTTTTCTCCTCTTGACAATTCAAAACTCTCTGAGAAGTAGCTGTTATTTAGTATTTTACACCTGGGGTTGCTATACATTATTTTTACCCATTTCATAAGAGAATCACAGAAATTGAAAAAATCCAAGCATTTATAAATAAAATCCAGTCTTACTTTATTAAATGCCTTTTCAAAATTCACTATAATTATCAGTCCTTGCTTCTTAGATGTTTCATGATGCTCTATTATTTCTAGTAGTTGTCGTATATTATCTCCAATGTATTGTCCATGTAAAAACCTGTCTGAACAGGATGAACAATACTTGGTAAAATCTTTTTAATTCTGAGTGCTATGCATTTTGCCAGTTTTTTTGCATCACAACATTGAAGTGTAAGGGGCCTCCAGCTTTTTAGATAGACTAGGTCTTTATATTTGCCATCTGGGTCTTGTTTTAATAATAGAGAAATCAGACCTTCCTGCTGAGTACCTGACAGACTACCATTTCTGTACGAGTAGTTGAAACAATCTAACAATGGAGCTTTTAGTATATCAAAAAGGCTTGATATACCTCTACTGGTATGCCATTAAGCCCTGGGGTTTATCAAGACTGAAAGGATTTAATAGCCTCAAACTTTCTTCCTCCGTAATTTGGCATTCGCACTGATCTTTCTGTACATTTGTTAATTTTACATTTTTTATATTATTTGGAAAGAATTCCGTACCATAATCTTCATTCAATGGGAGAAGATGGGACGGAAAAGAGAACATCTGCCTAAAATAATTAGCTTCCTCTTTTAAAATATTATTTGGAGAATCATAGATGACTCCGTCTTCAGTAACGAGTTTCTGCAAATTATTTTTGTTAGCGTTCCTGTATTGGAGATTCCGGAAGAATTTTGTGCATTTTTCTCCATATTCCATCCAGTTTGCTTTATTTTTGCAATAGGTTACATTAGATCGTTCTTGAATAAGTTCCTGAGTTCTTTTTGTTTTTCCTCTTAACTTATTTTGTGTCTCTGTAGTATTGTTTTTATTGCTATCTACCTGTACTATTAGATTTGGATTTCCCTTGCTAGTCTTGTCTCTTTAGCCAGGAACAGTTTTTTTTTATTATTGATGAATATTGAATTGAATGACCTCTGAAGGTACGTTTAAAGGTATCGCAAACAATAAGGGGATTTGCTGAACCTATATTATACTGTAAAGATTCAGTTATAGATTTTTTTGTCTTAGTTAAAAATACGTTGTCCTCCAGTAAACTTTGATTAAATTTCCAATATCCCTGTCCATGTGGAAAATCTATAAGAGTTATGTGAATGCCAATTAGATGATGATCCGGTCATATTCTGTCTTCTATTAAAACTTTTTTAACCTTTGATGCAAGAGAGACAGAGACAAGAAAGTAGTCAAGACGACTAGCTTGATTAAGCCTCCTCCATGTATATCTCACTAGGTCGGGGTTTTTTAGTCTCCAAATATCCACTATTTCAAATGTGTGCATAATATTTGTGATTTCCTTAAGGGCACGGTGATAATAGTTGTTAGAGTGATTACCTTTACGGTCTATTGATGTACTTAACACCATATAGATGAATGAGTCAAATCTCTTTTTCGTCCACTTTCATATTCAGAAAGATCCACCTTCCTTGCAAATCATTCCTGACTATTTGCACATTCAGATCAAAATTTTTGTTAATTAATATCATCACACCTTTTGAGTTCCTTTGTCCATGACAGAAAATTATTTCACCACCCCATTCTTTTTTCCATGCAACTTCATCCAAGGATGTAGAGTGAGTTTCCTGTAAACAGTATATGTTATATTCCTTTTTTAGCCATGTAAAGACTACTCTTTTTTTAATAATCTGCTAAACCGTTACAATTATAACTGGTTATACTTATTTCACCCCTTACCATATCTAGACACTATTCTCAGTCTAAATTGATCATAATTAGTGCTTGTAAAGTTACTGCCATCAGAGGTATTATGATGGTCAAAATTAGAGCTTTCAAATGTCTGATATTTAGATTTCAAGAAATAGGTTCTAACAATATTTGTTTTATTCCCTTGCCTGTTTGCCTCTGAGCCAATGCCACAGATGTTCAAAAATCGAGACAAGATATTATGTGTTTAGTAAATCTGAGTAGGTTGATGTGTATGATATTGGATGTGACTTAGTGAGAGTGTGTACGATGTCAGTATAAGAGTAAGACTATAATGTGTGCTGTCCAAATAAATAATAACTCTGCCAATTTGCATAGCCTTAATATTCATGATGATAATTGTAATCCATATTGTATCACTGTCATAGTTGCATCATAATTACCTTTAACATCATTGAAAACACATCGCAGCATTTCCATAGCAATTTACGTTTAACATGATCATGAAAGAGACCTTTCATTACTCTAGAGACGGCTTCACTACAGTACAAATGTATTCTGTACAATATGTTATTATTCCCCAATGCCCCTATTCTGATATCTTTCCCTTGCATGTTGTAAACATATATACACTTGTAGACAAATACATTTAAAAAATTGACAAACTAGAAACATATTAAATTATAAAACAATTCTTGACAATAGAGAGAGAGAGTGAGAAAAGAGAAGAGAAAAGAGAGAAATAGAGAGTAAGATCAGGTGTGTGTGTGTGTATGTATAAGTCCGTATGTGTAAGTGTAACAGTGTAGGTTCCGTCAATCTCTTCGCCCCAACCCGGGCTCGAACCAGGGACCCTTGCACACATCAACAACTGACACCCCACGAAGCATCGTTACCCATCACGCCACAAAAGCCACGGCCCTTGCAACGCAAGGGGAAACCCTACTTCAAGTCTCAGAGCGAGTGACGTCACTGATTGAAATGCTATTAGCCCGCACCACCACTAACTAGCCATTTCACATCGGTTACACTCACCCCCCCTTTGACCTCCTCCTTTTCCGCAGCAACCAATGATCCGGGTCAACAGCATCAATGTAACAGTGTAGGTTCCGTCCCTCTCTTCGCCCCAACCCGGGCTCGAACCAGGGACCCTTGCACACATCAACAACTGACATCCCACGAAGCATCGTTACCAATCGCGCCACAAAAGCCACGGCCCTTGCAACGCAAGGGGAACAACCACTTCAGGTCTCAGAGCGAGTGACGTCACTGATTGAAACGCTATTAGCGCGCACCACCGCTAACTAACTAGCCATTTCACATCGGTTACATAAGCAAGCATGTAATTGAGTACGTGTGTGTTCATATCCACTTCATAGTGTTCAGATATTTTTACAGTTCCCATACTTTCTTTTTTTCATAACCTGAAGTCTCTGTAGAATTTAGTACAGCCATGGTGTTATGGAGCTGTCTCGGAATAGCTGTCCATCTATAAAGAGTTTGTCCACAATGAGAAAGGCACGCTTAACCCTTTTGCCTCTGTTGCCTTTGTACCGGACACAGCCTCTTACGACGTTCGTTTATCTCCCGTGGAAATTGGTAATTGAGACCGAATTTGGTCCCTTTAAGCTCCCATCCCCTGCTTTTGATCAGCTCCTTTTGTTGGTAGTGTTCAAATTTTGTGATGATCGGTCAGGGACCCTTGGTCTTGTCGTTCCGAGCTCCAAGTCTGTGTACTCGGTGGAAAGCCACCTTGTTTACAGTCTCTATAGGAAGTTTCAAGGCGGATTGCATGAATTCTCTGATCGCGCCCTCTGGATTATTGGAAGCGTTCTCAGGAAAGCCTGAAAAAATGTTTTACACATGCTACGACTTTGTATGTCTAGTAGCGTCTCCTTCATCACCTTGTTTTCCCTGAGTAGACAATCCATGTTGAAATCGGGAATTTTTACCTTGGCTTTGAGTGCCTTGTTCTCTGCTTGGAGTGTGAGAATTTCACTCTGGATCAACTCCAAACTCCCCCTCAGCCCTGCTAGCTCCTCACACAACTTTTCCAGTGTTGCATGGATTCCAGCCAGAGCACTAGCCTCTACTTCTGTAGATGAATCTGTTTTCTTTGTTGTGTCCGGTAAAGTTATTTTGTGAGGTAGTCTGATATTTCCATGATGGATTATGTTGTAGAAGTTTTAATCTAGAATCAGTTTTGTATTTTAGATCACAAGGAATAAGGCTACATGAACAGGGGGAAATTGAGCAGTCATTGTGTGGTGTCTTTATCGATAAGTGGTTGGACACATTCATGGGCTAATGAAAGCAGAAGAATTTACTGTGCTGCTCTTTGCGCCCAGTTGCCCCCATTGACTCCTAATCGGTGGCACCGAGAGCCAATCAATGCTCTGATGGAGAGGCCATTGATCCCCATTGTAAGATTAATAAAACACAGGCCAACCCCTCTCTCTCTATCTCTATCTCTCTCTCTCTCTGCCCTTATCTCTTTATGTCAGATCTCTCACTCTCCCTCTCTCTTCCTCCTTTCACCTCTCTGTTTCTCACTTTTCTCTCCTATCTTCCTCTCTTTCTCTCTCTGTCACCTTCTCCCTCCCCCCACTCTCTCTCCTCCCCATCTCTCTTTCTCTCTCTCTTTCTTTCCCTAACCCTCCCTCTCTCTTTCTCTCTCTCTGTGTCTCCTCAGGAGAGGAGGGTGATTTCAGCAGTGCCTCTTCAAGTAAGAGAAAACTCTGTCTGCGTCTCTCCATCTCGCCCCCCTTCATCCCTCTTTTTCCATCCCTTTTATCCTCCGCTACCTTTCACCTTTTTAACATGTCGCTCCCGAACAAAAATACCCAATTTATTTAAAAACCGGGCAAACGATCCCTACTTACTACACTAATTCGATGATTATGGAAGATTGATCCAATAGCCCAACCGTCCTTCTATAAAAAGTTGTCTGATATTATGATTCAACTAGCAGATTGTGTTGGACAGTTTAGAGGTCTTGAGCTATATCAAGCGTCTCAGAGTAGGAGTGCTAATCTAGAATCAGTGTAGTATTTTAGATCACAATGAATAAGGCTACATGGACAGGGGGGATTGATCAGTCATTGTCTGGTATCTTTATGGATAAGTGATTGGACAGACTCATGGGCTAATAAAAGCAGAAGGATTCACTGCGCTGCTCTTTGCGCCCAGTTGCCCCCATTTACTAATCGGCGGCACCAAGAGCCAATCAATGCTCTGATGGGGAAACCATTGTAAGATTCAAACACAAGCCAACCAGTAGAAAAACAATGTCTCAGATAGTGGATAGACTCTCGGAGTACCCTACAAAAAAAAATATGTTATTAGGACGTCCTCGGAGCGTCTCAAAATGGTTGCCTAGTCGTCAGGACTTTGTGTCTCCTGGAGGTTTTGTCTAGTTCCCTGTTTGTTACAGGGACATCCCAAAGGACATTTCCAGGAGGGTCTCAGTGCGTTGGGTCATGGTCCCCTGGATTTTTTTCCTTCTAGTTCCTGGTTTGTTCCAGGGACACGCTTTAAGATGATTTATGATGTTCACAAGGCATTGTTTTACCAGTCATCAACCCATACAGTGAGGGGAAAAAATATTTGATTTTGTATGTTTGTCCACTGACAAAGAAATGATCAGTCTATAATTTTAATGCTAGGTTTATTTGAACAGTGAGAGACAGAATAACAACAAAAAAATCCAGAAAAACTATTTGACCCATCTGCAAAACATGACTTAGTACTTGGTGGAAAAACCCTTGTTGGCAATCACAGAGGTCAGACATTTCTTGTAGTTGGCCACCAGGTTTGCACACATCTCAGGAGGGATTTTGTCCCACTCCTCTTTGCAGATCTTCTCCAAGTCATTAAGGTTTCGAGGCGGACGTTTGGCAACTCGAACCTTCAGCTCCCTCCACAGGTTTTCTATGGGATTAAGGTCTGGAGACTGGCTAGGCCACTCCAGGACCTTAATGTGCTTCTTCTTGAGCCACTCCTTTGTTGCCTTAGCCGTGTGTTTTGGGTCATTGTCATGCTGGAATACACATCCATGACCCATTTTCAATGCCCTGGCTGAGGGAAGGAGGTTCTCACCCAAGATTTGACGGTACATGGCCCCGTCCATTGTCCCTTTGATGCAGTGAAGTTGTCCTGTCCCCTTAGCAGAAAAACACCCCCAAAGCATAATGTTTCCACCTCCATGTTTGACGGTGGGGATGGTGTTCTTGGGGTCATAGGCAGCATTCCTCCTCCTCCAAACACGGTGAGTTGAGTTGATGCCAAAGAGTTGAGTTGATGCCAACAACACTTTCACCCAGTTGTCCTCTGAATCATTCAGATGTTCACTGGCAAACTTCAGACGGGCATGTATATGTGCTTTCTTGAGCAGGGGGACCTTGCGGGCACTGCAGGATTTCAGTCCTTCACGGCGTAGTGTGTTACCAATTGTTTTCTTGGTGACTATGGTCCCAGCTGCATTGAGATCATTGACAAGATCCTCCCATGTAGTTCTGGGCTGATTCCTCACCGTTCTCATGATCATTGCAACTCCACGAGGTGAGATCTTGCATGGAGCCCCAGGCCGAGGGAGATTGACAGTTCTTTTGTGTTTCTTCCATTTGCGAATAATCACACCAACTGTTGTCACCTTCTCACCAAGCTGCTTGGCGATGGTCTTGTAGCCCATTCCAGCCTTGTGTAGATCTACAATCTTGTCCCTGACATCCTTGGAGAGCTCTTTGGTCTCGGCCATGGTAGAGAATTTGGAATCTGATTGATTGATTGCTTCTGTGGACAGATGTTTTTTATACAGGTATCACACTGAGATTAGCAGCACTCCCTTTAAGAGTGTCCTCCTAATCTCAGCTCGTTACCTGTATAAAAGACACCTGGGAGACAGAAATCGTTCTGATTGAGAGGGGGTCAAATACTTATTTCCCTCATTAAAATGCAAATCAATTTATAAAATTGCTGATATTTTTGTTGTTGTTATTCTGTCTCTCACTGTTCAAATAAACCTACCATTAAAATTATAGACTGATAATTCCTTTGTCAGTGGGCAAACGTACAAAATCAGCAGGGGATCAAATACTTTTTTCCCTCACTGTAGTGTGATGGTCACAATTAAGCTTTCTCTAGGAGACTTTTGTCTAGTTCCCGGGACGTCAGTGAGGACCAGGTCAGCATGTTTTCAGGATGTTCTCAGGACATTCAGTGTTCCAGTCATCAGGACGTTGTCTGATGGTCGTAAGGGAATGTTGTTCCCCCCCCAAAATCTGTTTAACCACCCAGCTGGCCATGCCCACCCTCGTTTCATTACACATCACCCTGTATTACTGTTACCGAGCCCATTGATTTGCGCAGTGGTCTAAGGCACTCCACCTCAGTGCTGAAGGTGTCACTACAGACGCCTTGGTTCAATTCCAGGCTGTATTACAACCGGCCATGATTGGGAGTCCCATAGCTTGGTGCAAAATTGGCCCAGTGTGGTTCGGGTTTGGCCAGTGTAGGCCGTCATTGTAAATAAGAATTTGTTCTTAACTGACTTGCCTAGTTAAATAAAAACAAAAAATGCTTTCCAAATACAGTGTTGTCATGACTTTACCTACATTATTCTGATCACTGTAATTATTTAATCCACTAACTATGTTTAATTGCTACTCGATTCAATTAATCATGTAACAATTAACTCATTAGGATTTGGGGCACCACGGAATAAGTTGTTTAAATGAGTTACCATCTCCCTAATTAAACCCTAAAAGATATATCATTTATATATCGATAACTGTCACTTATTAATCATTACCTCATATCAGTCTCATAATCTGAACGGAGACTGTGGTAGAGAGGGAGTGGTAGAGAGAGAGAGCGAGAGAGAGACAAAGAGAACACTTATCGTACATTTGGAAACTATGCTCACAGTAATGATTTACTTTGCACACGAACCACTGCCCGTCTGGAGTAAGAAGTCATAAATGTATTTACGTGTTTGAATGCCGTCGTTCGTCATCTATCTCTATTCAAACCAAGTCTACTTGAAAGTGGGTTTTGCCTGTGTCTTCAATCAGCTCACTTGTAAGGCTCTGATTGTCCACCCTAGGTCACAATGTCCTTCTTCTTAGTTGTCCAGTCCCCAATGGTGTCGTTTGTCAGAACTTGTTCTTAGCTCGTGTGGATAGTCAGAGTTTGAACCACTTTACACGCACAGCTGCAGCCTGGCAATAGTCTAGTCTGGTGAGTTTATCTTCTTCTGACAAGTTCTTACCATTTCAAACGTCTGGACCACGGTCTCACGTCCTTTTGGTCTGATGTTAATTTATCTTCCAAGCCTCTATGCACTCTGCTTAAAAGGGGCATTCCATCATCTTTACACGATCTCTGAGCTCCCTCAGGGCATGGCTACTTACTGGTGCAAAGTATCATCAAAACAATGATCTTGTTAGAAAACTAAAATAATAATCCTATCTTAACAAAAATACTCGAATAATTTTCATATTTCCTACACTACATAAAGGATGAAAACCTTATATATACAGTTTGTATACTTTTCAAGGTACAATATTTTTGTTATACCATTTTTATACAATTTTTAATGACATTACAAAATAGACATTCGTTTTCCATAGACCATCTCTCATCATTCCCCATGAATATTGTACCAATGTTCAGTTTTTCGACGTTAGAGTTTTTGGGTGGCAAAAGTCATCTGGAGACAAAGAACATTTCAATCATCAATACTGAAGAGCCCTCCACTGCATACAATTTATGACCGGTTGTGAACTGTCAAAAACCCCCACATCAATCCCTCCTGCAGGTGAGAGGGGTCTGGTTGAAGTTGATCCATTGGAAACTTGATCTTTGGATCCTCACAGGAGAGTCATGACAGTGTTTTCATTTTGCATACATGACATTAGACTGCATTGTACATGATCATTTATGCAGTAATTATTCTTAAACATGTCCTCACCTGGGATTTGAACTGACAACCTTTTCTTTAGTAGCATTACAATCATCCTGCTCTGCCACCATGTCCTTGTCAATGACTAATTTCTTCTATATTCCCAACATCTAAGGGTCAGACACACTGAGAAATATGACTGCCGATAGGTACTTAGCACCTCTGCCCAGAGAGTCGTCAGTTAACTTTTTGTTGTTCACATAGCCCAGTTTATCCACTGATTAAATACTTCAGACCACAAGGTGGAAGTAGCTTGTTTGTCCCTCCTGCAGGTGAGAGGGACAAACTATCTCCTGCTGTAGATAGCTAAGTGAACATTGTCATCCTTAACAAAAAAAATGTTTCTTCAAGCACAAAACTCCTTAGCTAGAATTAAAAGACGTAAAGAATTTCTCTGAAAAGCTTAATTGTTTTAGATAGAACAATTCTGATGAAAAGTGGGTGGATTACACTGGTAAAAGTGCCCTAGTTTTTATATTTTTCTTGTCACTCCTGTCAGCTCTCCCGCGTGGAGGTCCGGGCTCTCTGATTGGCTTAAAGTTGTTGGCCACTGCCGAGCATTGCGATTCTACAAGTAGAAACGTCAGGTTTGTCAGAACCAGGTCGGTACACAACAGGTACGTCATTTGTTCAAGCAAGTGAAGGAACGGCTTCCTACTGTGCTAATTACCTTTCAGGCATCAGATTTATCGTGATTCTGACCTCTAAAAGTTGCTCTCAGCTCTTTTATAATATCCATTCCATTTTAGCTGAACAGCGTCCCACTTTAAACATCCATCCCATTTCACCACTTTAAAGATTTGGGAGACCTGGGACAATCACACAATGTCCTAACAACTGGAAAAACAAATGTTCTGAGAATGTGTTGAAAAAGTTCTGACATGGTCCCTAATCACATCCTGGTACCTTACAGGGAACTAAACAAAAGTTCCCCAGAGAACATTACCTTAGGACCATCACACAACAACATGATGACTAGTAAAAATGAATGTCCTGAAAACGTTCTGAAAAAACTCCTCAATGATGTCCTGGTAATTTACAGAGAACTAGACAAAGGTTCCCATCAGAACTTTCCGTGAGAACCGTAATGCAACGTTCTGATGACTGGTCAAATAAATGTCCTTAGAACGTCTTGAAGAAGTCCTGAAATGGACACCAATGGTCATCAAGATTAAATTAAATAAAAACAGGGAACTAATTTACAGGGAACTAGATAAAAGTTCCCTAGAGAAAGTACCAATGTGACCACCATGTGATGTCCTGAGAACGTCCTAAAAACCTTGATGATGTCATCAGAACGTATGGGGAACTAGACAAACGCCTCTTGGGGACCATGACACAACATCCTGAGAAAATAAGTACCTGTAAGGAACATCCAGGCAGGGTCGTTGAATGTCCTGAGGAGAACGTTCTGTCAGAGCCAAACAGGGACGTTCCCTAATGGTCATTCAAAGACCTTATTGTAACGTTCTGTCGGTAGCAAACCTTTTCTACAGCACAGGCCAGTATGCCGTGTTTCTATTGGACTCAGACAATGATCGTGTGGAATCTCTCTCGTAGCGGATTTCAAACAGCAAGAAAAGTGCAGAGCGACGACCAAAAAGTAGGCCATACTAGTCTTTTGGTCGGGATGATTTGGTGTTGTCTGGCGTTCACAAGTAAAGTAAATCGGATGTTGTTGACCCTGCCATACTGTGCAACTCAAAAGCTCCCATTTTTCGTAAGAACGACCTAAAGATCACGAAAAATCAATGGCGACACGTGAATCATGCCAGTATAGTTCCAAACTGGCACTGTGGGGGCTTGGCATTAAGTGAACCACAGTTTTAGCAATCAGCTTGTACTCTTTTACTTGTTTTGATGGGGGGGGGGGTCAGCAGGGTCAATGGGTTCCGGGGTCATCACCCTTCTAGGTGTGTCCAGGGGCATTCCCCCCCCCGGGATATTTGTTTAAAAGAAACAACTGAGAAATGGTTGTTTCTGGTAAATTTTACAGGGAAAATACATCCAAAACGTTCCTGGTAATTTGGTCAAAATATAAATACCAACAATTTCTATATTACTTTAAACTGTTGCTCTAGCTCTAACTGTTCAGAAAGTCACCACCAAACCCCTGCTTTATCTAAATGCAAATGTCATAACCCATTATTTGTGTACCCTTCACCACGCTTGTTATGCCCGCTGAGAGAATTGTTTTGTAGAACAACTGTGGGAAAGTCCATTCTGGTGACTTTTACACCAAAATTAATGAAATAAAAGGATGCTGACTCCATCTAAAATATAATTTTGCATTTCAAAAATGTATCTAACAACATATTGGTCCATATTATCAGACTGGTGTGTTATTTAGCAATGTGCAGTATCGCCTGCAGCATAGTGGATATAAATTAGTAGGCTGAAGCATGGGGTTTCCCATCTGTATTTGTGCTAATCAATAGCTATATATCAGTGCTTCCCAAACTTTTTCAGTCATGGCCATTCTTGATAAACATGGGAAACTGTTGAGCGTGAAAAACCCAGCAGTGTTGGTGTTCTTGACACACTCAAACCGGTGCGCCTGGCACCACATACCATACCCTGTTCAAAGGCACTTAAATATTTTGTCTTGCCCATTCATCCTCTGAATGGCACACGTACACAATCCATGTCTCAATTGTTTCAAGGCTTAAAAGGTGTTCTCCCCTTCATACAAACTAATTGAAGTGACATCAATAAGGGATCATAGCTTTTACCTGGATCCACCTGGTCAGTCTGTCATGGAAAAAACAGGTGTTCTTAATGTTTTGTCCACAGGTCTCACAAAGAAGATTGATGTGCTCACAAAACTTTGAGACTGTGAGGGACTATGGTACATGTATAGCTAGGTAACCCATAGGTAACCTATAGGCAACACATAACACATGGTCACTTGAACTAATCAGTCCTAGTCAAGCTACTTAAACCTACCTGAGGCACATTTCTACAGCAGATGTTTTCCTCAGCTGGCATGATTTAGCAGTGGCCACCACAATAACAGAAATATTATCAAGTAGCAGATCACAGCAATTAATTAAGTAATATCCATGTATTCTAAACAGTCGCTTTGAAATACACTTAGCTACCTAGCTAAGAAGCTCATATCAAACCACTGTCATAATCGCCAGATTTAGACTGATGGCTATGTTGCCATTATCTAGCAACTATCAATTAAATGTATTCATTAAGTCCTTTTTATATCAACCAATGTCACAAAGTGCTGTACAGAAACCCAGCCTAAAACCCAAAACAGCAAGCAATGCAGATGTAGAAGCATGGTGGCTAGGAAAAACTTCCTAGAAAGGCCAGAACATCGGAAGAAACCTAGAGAAGAACCAGTCCTCTTCTGGCTGTGCCGGGTGGAGATTATAACAGAACATGGCCAAGATGTTCAAACGTTCATAGATGACCAACAGGGTCAGATAATAATAATCACAATGGTTGTAGAGGGTGCAACAGGAGAGCACCTCAGGAGTAAATGTCAGTTGGCTTTTCATAGCCGATCATTCAGAGTTAAAGACAGCAGGTGCAGTGGAGAGAAAGTCCAAAACAGCAGGTCCGAGACAAGGTAGCACGTCCTGTGAACAGGTCAGGGTTCCACAGCCGCAGGCAGAACAGTTGAAACTGGAGCAGCAGCCTGACCAGGTGGACTGGGGACAGCAAGGAGTCATCAGACCAGGTAGTCCTGAGGCATGGTCCTAGGGCTCAGGTCCTCTGAAAGAAGAGAGAGAGAGAAAGAGACAAAAAGAGAGAAAGGAGAGAGAATTAGAGGGAGCATACTTCAATTCACAAAGGACGAGACATTCACACGGATGAGACAGGAGAAATACTCCAGATATAACATGCTGAGACAGCCCCCGACACATAAAATATTGCAGCATAAATACTGGAAGCTGTGAAAGGAGGGGTCGGGAGACACTGTGGCCCCATCCGACGATACCCCCAGACAGGGCGAAACAGGCAGGATATAACCCCATCCACTTTGCCAAAACACAGCCCCCACGCCACTAGAGGGATATGTTCAACCACCAATTTACTACCCAGAGACAAGGCTGAGTATAGCCCACAAAGATCTCCCCACGGCACGAACCCGAGGAGGGCGCCAACCCGGACAGGGAGATCACGTCAGTGACTCAACCCACTCAAGTGACGCATGGAAGAGCACCAGTAAGCCAGTGACTCAGCCCCTGTAATAGGGTTTGAGGCAGATAATCCCAGTGGAGAGAGGGGAACTGGCCATGCAGAGACAGCAAGGGCGGTTCGTCGCTCAGGTGCCTTTCCGTTCACCTTCATACCCTTCAAATACAACAACTGTAGACTTTACTGTGAAATGCTTACGTTGGTGTTCCTTTTGTCCAGGTGGGAAAGGGCAGTGTGGAGTGCGATTGAGATTGCGTCATCTGTGGATCTGTTGGGGTGGTATGAGAATTGGAGTGGGTCTAGAGTGTCCGGAAGAATGCTTTCAAAGCATTAGGTATTAGGTATTTCAGACTCGGTCAGGGAGAGGTTGAAAATGTCAGTGAAGACAATTGACAGTTGGTCCATGCATGCTTTGAGTACACGTCCTGGTAATCCGTCTGGCCCAGCGGCTTTGTGAATGTTGACCTGTTTAACCTCTCTAGGGTGTGTGGGACGCTACCGTCCCACCTGGCCAACATCCGGTGAAATTGCAGTGCCAAATTCAAAAACAGAAATACTCATAATAAAAATTCATAAAACATACAAATGTTATACATCGGTTTAAAGATTAACTTCTTGTTAATCCAACCGCGGTGTCAGATTTCAAAAAGGCATTACGGCGAAATCATACCATGTGATTATCTGAGGACAGCGCCCAGCACACAAAACATTACATACAGTTACCAGCCAAGTAGATTAGTCAAAAAAGTCAGAAATAGCAATACAATTAATCACTTACCTTTGATGATCTTCGTATGGTTGCACTCACAAGACTCCCCGTTACACAATTAATGTTTGTTTTGTTGGATAAATCCTCTTGAGGATACAATCCCGATAACGGGATTGGCTGGACAACAACCAGTGAGATAGCACGGCGCGATATTCAAAACAAAATAATCTCAAAATTAAAATTCAAGTATTATACAGCATTTTAAAGATACTCTACTCGTTAACCTCTCAGCCAGTTGAATCCTGTGGCGCGTTATTCAAATCCTTAGGTATGCTATTACTTCAATTTTTCAAAAATATGACTATTTTACACCATTTTAAAGATAAGACTCTCGTTAATCTAACCTCACTGTCCGATTTCAAAAAGGCTTTACAATGAAAGCAAAACATTAGATTATGTCAGCAGAGTACCGAGCCAGAAATAATCAGACACCCATTTTTCAAGCTAGCATATAATGTCACATAAACCCAGAAGCACAGCTAAATGTAGCACTAACTTTTGATGATCTTCATCAGATGACAACCCTAGGACATTATGTTATACAATACATGCATGTTTTGTTCAATCAAGTTCATATTTATATCAAAAACCAGCTTTTTACATTAGCATGTGACGTTCAGAACTAGCAAACATACCGAAAACTTCCAGTGAATTTACTCAATTACGCACGATAAACGTTCACAAAAAACATAACAATTATTTTAAGAATTATAGATACAGAAGTCCTTTATGCAATCGCGGTGTCAGATTTTAAAATAGCTTTTCGGCAAAAGCACATTTTGCAATATTCTGAGTAGATAGCCCGGCCATCACAGGCTAGCTATTTTGACACCCACCAAGTTTGGTACTCACCAAACTCAGATTTCCTATAATAAAAATTGGATTACCTTTGCTGTTCTTCGTCAGAATGCACTCCCAGGACTTCTACTTCATCCACAAATGTTGTTTTGGTTCAAAATAATCCATAGTTATGTTCAAATATCCTCTGTTTTGTTCTTGCGTTCAAGACACTATCCGAACGGTAAAATGGCCTCTTCACGTGCACGCGCGCCCCCGTGTCATTGTTCTCAGATCGACCACTATCCAAATGCGCTACTGTTTTTCAGCCTGGGACTGCAAAGTCATCATTCAACGTTCTGGCGCCTTCTGAGAGCCTATGGGAGCCTTAGAAAGTGTCACGTTACAGCAGAGATCCTCTGTTTTCAATAAAGAGAGTGTAGAAGGCCAAGAAATGGTCAGAGAGGGCACTTCCTGTACAGAATCTTCTCAGGTTTTGGCCTGCCATATGAGTTCTGTTATACTCACAGACACCATTCAAACAGTTTTAGAAACTTTAGGGTGTTTTCTATCCAAATCAAACAATTATATGCATATTCTAGTTTCTGGGCAGTAGTAATAACCAGATTAAATCGGGTACGTTTTTATCCGGATGTGAAAATACTGCCCCCTACCCTAGAGAGGTTAAAGAATTAAAGATAATCTACTCCTTTATGCAACCACTTTGTCAGATTTCAAAATAACGTTACGGAAAAAGCACATTGTTCAATATTCTGAGTACAGAACTTAGCCTTCAATGCTAAGCTATACAGTTAGCCTACAACCACGGCGTCGACAAATCTCTAACAATATGTTCGAAATATTTACTTACCTTTGCTGATCTTTAGCGGAATGCACTTGGATGGGCACCCACTTCCACAAGAAATGTTAATTTGTTCTGCAAAGTCCATAATTTATGTCCAAATACGTCCGTTTTGTTGACCCATCCAGAACACCTTACAATGCCATGTGGCGTGGACGCAAATGTTCAAAGTTCCATTACCGTTTGTAGAAACACGTCAAACGATGTTTACAATCAATCCTTTAGGGTATTTTTTTACGTAAAATTGCGATAATTTTACAACCGGGCAATAGCTAGTCATCCCAGAAGAAAATATAAAAACGATGACGTCACGTGCACACGCATCATAAGACACCTCTCCTCAAACTGGCCAATGATTGACTGAGCCAAAATGATCTGCCCGGTAACAGCTGACGGTTGAAACCAGTTCATAAAGATTGTTGACAGCCAATGGAAGAGTTAGGAGGTGTAACGTAAATCCTATGTCACTGTAGTTTTTCAAGGGATTCAAAACAAAAACTACATTTCTAAATTCTCCCACTTCCTGATTCAATTTTTCTCAGGTTTTTTGCCTGCCATATGAGT
Source organism: Salmo salar (assembly GCF_965601325.2). Classification (NCBI taxonomy): domain Eukaryota; kingdom Metazoa; phylum Chordata; class Actinopteri; order Salmoniformes; family Salmonidae; genus Salmo; species Salmo salar. The sequence continues at coordinate 3,156,679 of NC_138308.1, read as the reverse complement.
TCTGTTATACTCACAGACACCATTCAAACAATTTTAGAAACTTCAGAGTGTTTTCTATTCAAATCTACTAATAGTATGCATATTCTATTTTCTGGGCCAGAGTAGTAACCTGTTTAAATTGGGTACGTTTTTCATCCGGCCGTGAAAATACTGCCCCTAGCCCCTAGAGGATAAAGTCCCTCTTTATATCCAAAACACTCCGGCAGTCACAACAGACAGATGAAATTCCAAATACTACTGGTAAAGTTCGTAGAAACATGTCAAACGATGTTTATAATTAATCCTCAGGTTGTTTTAAGCCTAAATAATTGATAATATTTCAACTGGACAATAGTGTCGTCAATATAAAAGAAAAACAAGAATGGCGTGCTCTCGGTCACGCACAGCAACAGCTCTGGGGACATCCCACTATCCACTCACTCAAAGTGGGCATTCTCCCTAATTTTTCAGAATAAAAGCCTGAAACAATGTCTAAAGACTGTTCACAACTAGTGGAAGCCATAGGGAACGGAATCTGGGTCGTATCCCTTTAAATGGTGGAAAGGATTTCATTGGAAAAACAGCCATTTGAAAATAATGGCACTTCCTGGATGGATTATCCTCAGGTTTTCGCCTGCCATATCAGTTATGTTATACTCACAGACATTATTTTAACAGTTTTGGGAACTTTAGAGGGTTTTCTATCCAAATCTACCAATTATATGCATATCCTAGCTTCTGGGCCTGAGTAGCAGGCAGTTTACTTTTGGCACGCTTTTCATCCAGAGGTGAAAATAGTGCCCCCTACCCTAGTGAGGTTAACGGTTTTGTTCACATCGGCTACCGAGAGCGTTATCACACAGTCATCCAGAACAGCTGGTGCTCTCATGCATGCTTCAGTGTTGCTTTCCTCGAAGCGAGCATAAAATGCATTTAGCTCGTCTGGTAGGCTCGCGTCACAGGGCAGCTTGCGTCTGGGTTTCCCTTTGTAGTCCGTAATAGTTTTCAAGCCCTACCACATCCGACGAGCGTCAGAGCCGTTGCAGTAGGATTCAATCTTAATCCTGTGTTGACGCTTTGCTTGTTTGATGATTCGTCGGAGGGCATATCAGGATTTCTTATAAGCGTCTGGATTAGTCTACCACTCCTTGAAAGCGGCAGCTCTAGCCTTTTGTTCGATGTGGATGCTGCCTGTAATCCATGGCTTCTGGTTAGGATATGTGCGTACAGTCACTGTGGGGACGTCATCATCGATGCACTTATTGATGAAGCCGATGACTTAGGTGGTGTATTCCTCAATGCCATTGGATGAATCCCGGAACATATTCCAGTCTGTGCTAGCAAAACAGTCCTGTAGTGTAGCATCTGCGTCATCTGACCACTTCTGTATTAAGAGTGCTTCCTGCTTTAGTTTTTGCTTGTAAGCAGGAATCAGGAGGATATAATTATGGTCAGATTTGCCAAATGGAGGGCTTTGTATGCATCTCTGTGTGTGGAGTAAAGGTGGTCTATGATTTTTTTTCCCTCTGGTTGCACATGTGACATGCTGGTAAAAACTGATTTAGTGCTTTATCCAGGTAGCCGGAAAGTAGAGCGTTGCAAGTAGTCTAATCTAGAAGTGACAAAAGCGTGTATTAATTTTTCTGCATAATTTTTGGACAGAAAGTTTCAGATTTTTGCAATGTTACGAAGATGGAAAAAAGCTGTCCTTGAAATTTTCTTGATATGTTTGTCAAAAGAGAGATCAAGGTCCAGAGTAACGCCGAGGTCTTTCACAGTTTTATTTGAGATGACTGTACAACTATGAAGATTAGTTGTCAGATCCAACAGAAGAACTCTTTGTTTCTTGGGACCTAGAACTAGCATCTCTGTTTTGTCCGAGTTTAAAAGTAAAACATTTTCCACCATCCACTTCCTTATGTCTGTAACACAGGCTTCCAGGGAGGGCAATTTTGGGGCTTCACCATGTTTCTTCTAAATGTACAGCTGTGTATCGTCCGCATAGCAGTAAAAGTTAACATTATGTTTCCGAATGACATCACCAAGAGGTAAAATATATAGTGAAAACAATAGTGGACCTAAAACGTAACCTTGAGGATCACCGAAATGTACAGTTGATTTGTCAGAAGACAAACCATCCACAGAGACAAACTGATATCTTTCCGACAAATAAGATCTAAACCAGGCCAGAACTTGTCCGTGTAGACCAATTTGGGTTTCCAGTCCCTCCAAAAGAATGTGGTGATCGATGGTATCAAAAGCAGCACTAAGGTCAAGGTGCACGAGGACAGATGCAGAGACTTGGTCTGACGACCATTAAAGGTAATTTACCACCTTCAAGAGTGCAGTATCACTGCTATGATGGGGTCTAAAACCAGACTGAAGCGTTTCGTATACATTGTTTGTCTTCAGGAAGGCAGTGAGATGCTGCGCAACAGCTTTTTCCATTTTTTGGGAAAATAAGCAGCATAAACAAATGGTTAAGGCTCCGGTTTATGTTTATAGGTAACAATTATATACAGGCTTTGTCAGAACTTTCAGTGTCGTGCCAGCTGGAGATACATATAGCAAGTTAATATTAGCTAACTATAACATTACACAGGGTTGGATAGGTTACTTTCTAAATGTAATCCGTTACAGTTCCTAGATACCTGTCCAAAATTGTAATCAGTAACATAACTTTTGGATTACCCGAACTCAGCAACGTAATCTGATTACATTCTGTTACTTTTAGATTACTTTCTACTTAAGAGGCATTAGAAGAAGACAAAAATGTATGTTACCAATTGAATGACATCTATTGCAGGATAAATCAATGTTACAGTTTACATAGCTGGCCATATATGGATGTTACATTTTACTTTATGGATTGGATGTGTAGGCTTCTTCTAACCAATCACTTTCTACTACATATAACAATATGATTAAATTCTATATTTACATTAAAAACCAAAGTCTATCAGAGTTCCAGTCATTCCAATAAATGTTATACCCCTTGATCTTCGTGTATAGGACTTGGAAATATGGACGTATAGATTAACCAAATTGTTTTACCTGAGCATCACCCCAAAACTAAGGACTAAATTAGCCAGCCTTACTCTGTTGTTTATGATTTTGTTGTAATGGAGGACTGATTGGGCTCATTGATTTGAGTTTAAAAATAAATGCTGTGCTCATGGAATGGCATGCTTTGAGCACTACTGAAGAAACAAGCCCCACTTGTGTTCCATTGGCTCGGATACGTACTGTGCAGCTGTTGCAAGAGGGCATTTTTCATTGGCTGTCCACTGGCTTCAAAAACAATGATTGAGAGGCAGCTTAAACTTCTTGAATTCAACCATTATTCGGTTCAAATACACATTTAGATTTGTGAACAGCCATCCACAACAACCACAATCTGTAATTTGTATTTAACTAGGCAAGTCAGTTGAGAACAAATTCTTATTTACAATGACGGCCTACCCTGGCCAAACCCTAACCCGGACGACAATGGGCCAATTGCGCGCCGCCCTATGGGACTCCCAATCACAGCCGGTTGTGATACAGCCTGGAATTGAACCAGGGTCTGTAGTGACACCTCTAGCATTGAGATGCAGTGCCTTATACCTCTGTGCCACTCAGGAGGCGCAAATAGTGAAATCAGAGAGCAGCAGTGTGATTCACATCAATGCGATATGTTGATATCAATAGTAAGTGATATCCGTATCGCCGTAGACTAAAGTACTGCTGTCATCTTTGCCTCCAAACATTTATTCAAGTTGGATAATCGTTGGATGCCGACAGCAGTTGCACCATTGGAAGACATTTGAACTGTAGCCTACAAAAGCCTATTCCTGCTCTTTTCCCCCGATCCATCAAACACATTTCGTGTGTCATCATAGTGGTCTCTGACTTGTGGTCAAACTCACTCAGGTGGAACAAAACTTAAACTTGCATCTTTTTTCAAATCTGATTTGAATGTCATTGAGAAAACAGAGAAGTGGCAAAGATTTGTTTTCGCAAACATCCTTTCTGAATTTAAAAGTAATTCTCGAAGTAATCATCTAGTTTTTCAAAAGTATCTGTAATCTGATTACAATATTTTTGCTGGTAACGTAACGGATTACAGTTAACGTTTTTTGTAATCCGTTACTCCCCAACCGTGACGTTACATACTGTTCAAACACTTTGCGGGTCAAAGGTGGTTGAACTTATTTTTCTGAACTGAAATCTTCTTGTTGCCAGAAGCCAATGGCTCGAGCATATTTGGTTGGCTCTGTTGGAATTCACTCTCCAGATCTTCCAAGGGAAGTGAATCTTCCTCGAGAATATCAGACACAAAGCGGCTCTTGCTGGCAGAGACCACTTTGTAGCCCATTGTTCCTCCGGTGATGTGTGTTTGCTGTTGACAAAACTAGTATAAGCACAGATAGAACAATGAGCCAGATATTTCACAGGCTGTATAAATATGAAGCATCCGGTTGGCGTTTCCACTCACTACCAAATATGGTTTGAGAGGAAGCCCAGTGGCCGGCAGTGGGAGAAGATGGAGTGAGATGAATTTGGCTGAAATTCTGCACATTTTCTCATCGATGAAACATTTGATCTCCATAAAAAAAATTGTTTCCTAAACTATAATCTGTAAGAAACATAGTGGAGTGCATTTTGTGGACTTTACCCTTTGCTAAAGCTTCAAAAAATGGTGTTGTTTAGGAGTGCAATGCGAATTCAGTTATTGCAAACGGGCGCTTTATAGAGTAGCCATTCCCTAACGGAAATATGCAAATAAATGTAGAACACGCCAATAGGATCTCACGAGCTCGTGCTTAGCTGTGCCCACCTCCTTGCTTGTTCTGCCCACTATGATTGATTTGCTCCCATTGGAGACAACAGGCAATGGTCTATCTTGGGTTAGTTATACAAATCTTTGGTATAAGCCAGGACACGTACATGCCCACCTTTGCAATGTAATACCTGCCCTTGACCTTATGCCTGTCCATATGTGAAGGTGCAAGTAAATTACGTGATAAACGAGGTGAAAAAGAGGCTTAAGGCAGTCTAGTCATGTTGCTATCTGACTAGTTATAAAATCTGTTGATGTGTAAAGGGATCTGTAAGATATGGCGATTCGTTGTTGTATTTGCTTTGTGAAGGTGTTTTATGATTCTCCTTGTATGGAGGGTGGCTTTAGTAATTCACATGATTGATTGACCCTGCGGATTCGATGTCCGATGACACCCCCCCTCCACTGCCACCATTCTTATTTTCTTTCTCTCTTCTCTCTCTCTCTCTCTCTCTCTCTCTCTCTCTCTCTCTCTCTCTCTCTCTCTCTCTCTCTCTCTCTCTCTCTCTCTCTCTCTCTCTCTCTCTCTCTCTCTCCATCCCTCTCTCTGGGTGGCAGGCACCTTAATCCAGTGAGACAGACCTACTGATGCATGCCTGTCTTTCTGCAAGAGGACAGGAGGGAGCGATGTAGGAGTTAGAGAGAGAGCGAGAGAGAGGGTGTAGGTGTAGGAAAAAGAGAGGAAATCTGAGCGAAAGAGACATGGAGGGTAAGATAGAGTGATAGGCAGAGTGATGTCAGGAGATGTAGACATGGGGAGCTAGTCAGCTTCTCTTACCTGTGTTATGCTGTTGTGTTCCCTGGGCAATGGCCCTTGGCCTCCCAGCATACCCCTGTAGTACAACTGATAGGGGCTGAGGAGCACTCACACACACCACACACCCTCTCCTTTGTTCCGTGGGAGGTGCAGCAGACAGACTGTTGCAGCAGACCACACTTTCCTGCCAGTGTCACTTTACATTTGGCTTACGATCCCCCCCACACACACACACATTTGATCACTCTCTACCACTCCTGGCCAGGTGTGTGCGCGCACGTATCTACGCGTGTATATGTGGCTTTCTTTGTTTCTATTGTGTTTGGGAGTTTGGATATTTTTGCAAAAAATGGCTCTCAAAGTAATAGCGTCCATTTTATGGGCTCTTGACCAATTGTCCTCTTTTGGGTATTCTTTTTGCGCTGATCTTAACTTTTTTTGTACATAATGTTTCCATCATAATTTCCTATGATGGAAAAGACCTTCTGGACATCATAACAGCTATCACTAACCTTGATTTGGACGAGGACTTCTATGAGTCAGAGGCGAAAGACATATTTCTTATCCCGGACCAGGCCCAAATCCCCGACCCTCGAAGGAGGAGACGGCTCTATAGAGGCTGGTGGCATGCCTGACGAGAATACATCGGAGCGTGGATGAATCGCCTCTACACTCTGTTCTATTGGAGAACGTGCAATCACTGCAGAATAAACTGGATGAGCTTCTTTCGAGACTATCCTATCAACGTGATCTAAAGAACAAGGACATGGTAAATATAAATCTAGCTGTTTTTTCTGAACATCAGCAGGACAGAACGGTGGCATCAGGGAAACTCAGCGGAGGGGGCTGTGTGCCTTTTTGTTAACTACAGCTGGTGTGCGATCTTTAATATTAAGGAAGTCTCAAGGTTCTGCTCGCTTGAGTTAGAATACCTCATGATAAGCTGTAGACCATACTATTTACCAAGAGAGTAAATAGTATGGATGATGATAAAGCCTACAGGGAGGAGGTCAGAGACCTGGCCTCAACGTCAACAAGACAAAGGAGCTGATCATGGGCTATTGGAAATGGAGGGCCAAGGACCACCCCATCCACATCGATGAGGCTGTAGTGGAGCAGGCTGAGAGCTTCCTCAGTATCCACATTACTAAGGAATTATCATGGTCCACACACACCAATGCAGTCATGAAGAGGACACAACATTGCCTCTTCTCCCTCAGATTCATCATGGGCCCTCAAATCCTCAAAAAGTTATACAGCTGCGCCATTGAAAGCATCTTGACTGGCTGCATCACCGCTTGGCATGGCAACTGCTTGGCATCTGACCACGATGTGCTACAGAGGGTAGTGTACTCAGCCCAGTACATCGCTGTGGCCGAGCTCCTTGCCATCCAGGACCTCTATACCAGACGGTGTCAGAGGAAAACATTGTCAAAGTCTCCACCCAAGTTATAGACTGACCATCTCCTTTGCATCGACAAGGGAGCTCCCCCCTCTCAACCTCTAACGAATGGGAAAGATTGGCAACATCTAACTTATGGTGCTGATCTCTCCCATCATTTGGAGTTGAGGAAATGAGTCTTGGGTCTACACACTGAATTGTGTGAGACATGGACTCATCTTGACATTAGATCGCTGTTGAGCTTTAAAAAATTATTATTTTGGGGCTCCCGAGTGGTGCAGCGGTCTAAGGTATTAAAGCTCAGTGCTTGAGGCATCACTACAGACACCCTGGTTCGATTCCAGGCTGTATCACAGCGGACATTATTCGGAGTCCCATAGGGTGGCGCACAATTGGCCCAGCGTCGTCCGGGTTTCGCCGGTGTAGGCCGTCATAGTAAATAAGAATTTGTTCTTAACTGACTTGCCTAGTTAAATAAAGTTGAAATAACATATATATTTTTTTTTATCATACTGGGCTCTGTTATTTTCTAAGACACTTCTGTGTAGTTCTAAAATGTGAGGAATCAGTTGTTGTGAATTGTAATCGTATTTCATTATTTCCCCAGTTTCTACTTTGTTTAATTCTCATTGGTCAGATCTTGTTAATTAGTTGAGAAGAAAAAGGACATAGTTGAGTTGGTGCTTGGCTGCAAATGTGGCCAATTCATCATTAAATCTGCACAACAGTAATCTGTCTCAATTCAGTGTTTCTACATAGAGTCATCCATCCATCTTTTGAAGAACCCTTCATACTACAGAACTATGACTTTATGCCAATCTGTGTGCCTGTCTCTCCCTGGGTTCCAGAACACTCCAGTGGGCACCTCAGTGTACCAGGTGAATGCCACAGACCCAGACCAAGGCACAGGGGGAAGTGTGCTCTTCTCCTTCCAGCCCCCTTCTCCCTTTTTCTCCATCGATGGAGCCCGTGGTACGGTCACTGTCACCAGGGCTTTGGACTACGAGACCACCTCGGCCTACCAGCTCACTGTCAATGCCACGGTGAGGGAACACACAAAGTACAGATAAGATTTCACACAAAGTTTTTTTTTAAATAAAGTAACAAGGCAGGATGGTGTTCAGTAGGGCACAGTGTAGCATAATGTTTTAAAAATGAAAAGGAGCAAGTCCAGGTAATCCCTCCCTGTTTCAGTCTGTTTTCTTCCTAGTGAACATGACCAAGGTGTGACCATGCTTGTGTTTGTCTGCTCTCTCCATCAGGACCAGGATAAGAAGCGGCCTCTATCCAGTCTGTCTAACTTGGCAATCACCATCACTGATGTCCAGGACATGGACCCCATCTTCACCAACCTGCCCTACAGCACCAACATAGAGGAGGACGCCCCACTGGTCAGTAATACTCCGCCTCTCATCCCCCCTTTCTCTACTTCTCCATCTCCTCCCCCACCTTTTCTCCTTACCTGCCCTAAGGCACCAACACAGAGGACTCCTCCATGCCGGTGAGTAACACTCTGTCTCATCTCCCCCCTGTCTCTGAACACCATCCAGTTTTGATTTCTAGTTGCCATATATTTTTCAACAGGGCTGTGATGTTTCACAAAAGTTCTGAAACGTTCTATTCTCATAGTTTCTACAGATTGTAAATTAAAGATACGTTTTTTTTGCTAAGAGTATTATGTTATTGATTGATTGACTATGACTTTTCAGATAACTCTGCAAATAGCACTGCTGGGTAAACTCCAGGTAAATGTAACAATTCTTCAGCCATTCCTGCGACCAAAAACAAGCTACATATGGACAGTATCAAAATAAATAATCTAATGATTCTGTCTCTGAGTTTTGAATCCGGCGTCATCTTGTTTATCAGTTCATAAACCATGTGCCTTGAAAACCAGCTATTTTGCAATCTGTATGGCTGTCAATTTTTTGGTCCTTAAATGAAACTGGTATACTTTTTTGTTTATCACAATTTTCTTTAGATGATTTTGGTCTTTAATGCAGGGGCGACAGACAAGTTCCTCACTTTCTCCCCCTTCCTTTTGCCTAATAATTAGTATAAATAATTAGCATCAATGATTATATTTCAGTTTAACCATAATATTTGTTGTAGTATGTGTACTGTCTTGTCTGGTGGATTAAATTGAACTTGCAACCAACTTTCTATGGCTTGTTTTAAAAATAGCGATATTTTAGATATTTTATTTCATTTTTAAATAACCAATAGTGAGAGTTTGTAATCTGAATAAAGGGAAAAAGGCCATTCTTGAACACGTGGTGAGCCATTCTTACTAATCTGATAGAGAACCAGTTCTGATTTAGGTATAGCTTTTGTATGACTTTAGTGAGAGGTCTAATGCTTTAATATTTAATAATTTCTGCCCTCCGAATTCATATTAAATACATAAATAGGCCCGTTTAATTTTGTCTGGCTTGCCATTCCAAATAAAAAACAAGTTGTTAGGTGTAGGCAAGACCATAAGCAAGTAGGTAAACTGGGATATGACTAAAGAGTTAATCAGGGTGATTTTTCCACAAATAGACAGGTATTTTCCTTTCCATGGTAGGAAGATCTTATCTATTTTTGCTAACTTTCTATTAAAATGTACTAGTAATATCATTTATTTCTTTCGGGATATGAGTCCAGAGTATGTCCACTTCACTGTCAGACAATATTATTGGTAAACTACACAGTCATTTTTTAATGAACCAACACATAATATGATTATCATGATTTATCATGATTTTTTTGTAATCCAGAGAGGTTAGAAAATGTATCTAGATCCTCTATGATCCAAATTGTGGATTTAAATGAAAACATGAATCATCAGCATACAATGACACATTTGTTTTGAAGCCTTGGATTTCTAGCCCCTTGATATTATTGTTGGATCTGATTTTAATAGCTAACATTTCGATAATAAACAGCCATAATAAACAGATACAATGCTTTCAGAAAGTATTCAGACCCCTTGACTTTTTCCTCATTTTGTTACGTTACAGCCTTTTACAACCTACAGATTTTTGCAGTTTAAAAAAAAATGTTTGATTGGAGTCCACCTGTGGTAAATTTAATTGATTGGACATGATTTGGAAAGGCACACACATGTCCATCATTCTTAAATAGAAGACGTTTGGGACCACCAAGACTCTTCCTAGGGCTTGTTGCTCTGCCAAACTGAGCAATCGGGGGAGAAGGCCTTAGCCAGGGAGGTGACCAAGAACCTGATGGTCACTCTGACAGAGCTCCAGAGTTCCTTTGTGGAGATGGGAGAACCTTCCAGAAGGGCAACCATCTCTGCAGCACTCCACCAATCAGGCTTTTATGCTAGAGTGGCCAGACGGAAGCCACTCCTCTGTAAAAGGCACATGACATCTCGCTTGGAGTTTTCCAAAAGGGACTTAAAAGACTCTCAGACCATGAAAAACAAGATTCTCTGGTCTGATAAAACCAAGATTGAACTATTTGGCCTGAATGCCAAGTGTCAAGTCTGGAGGAAAACTGACACCATCCCTACGGTGAAGTACGTGGTGGCAGCATCATGCTGTGGGGATCCTTTTCAGAGGTAGGGACTGGGAGAATAGTCAGGATAGAGGGAAAGACGAACAGAGCAAAGCGCAGAGAGATCCTTGATGAAAACTTGCTCCAGAGCGCTCAGGACCTCAGACTGGGGCGAAGGGTGACCTTCCAACAGGACAACGACTCTATGCTCACAGACAAGACAGTGCAGGAATGGCTTCGGGACAAGTCTCTGAATGTCCTTGAGTGGCCCAGCCAGGGGCTGGTCTTGAACCCGATCTAACATCTCTGGAGAAACCTGAAAATAGCTGTGCAGCGATGCTCCCTGTCCAACCTGACAGAGCTGGAGAGGATCTGCAGAGAAGACTTCGAGAAACTCCCCAAATACAGGTGTGCCAAGCTTAAGTGTCATACCCACGAAGACTCGAGGCTGTAATCTGTGCCAATGGTGCTTCAACAAAGCACTGAGTAAAGGGTCTGAATACTTATGTAAATGTTAGATTTCCGTTTTTATTTTAATATCTTTAAAAACATTTCTAAAATCATGTTTTTGAGTTGACATCATGGGGTATTGTGTGTAGATTGATGAGGATTTTTTTAATCCATTTTGGAATAATGCTGTAACGTAACAAAATTTGGAAAAAGTTAAGGCCTGAATACTTTCCAAATGCACTGTAAATTCCAGTCATACATTATAAAAAGCCTTTTCTAAGTCAGCTATGAAGACCAGGCCTAGTTAGTCAGGTTTTTCATAGTGTTCTATGTTTCCAGTACTTGTCTAATATTTTCACCAATGTATCGTCCATGTAAAAAACCTGTCTGATTAGGATGAATAATATCCGACAATACCTTTTTAATTCTATGTGCTATGCATTTTGATAGAATTTTTGTGTCACAACACTGAAGTGTAAGGGGCCTCCAATTTGTTTATGGACTGGATCTGTAAGGGTCGACGCTGGAGACAAGAAGCAGGTACAGGGAGTGAACATTTAATAACCACGGACAGGAACAGACTATGGACAGCGTCTGGACAGGGGAAACGGAAACGACAATAATGCAGACACTGGGATGAAACAGAGGAAACAGACAGACAGAGGGAAGGCAATCAAAACATGAAGGAGTCCAGGTGAGTCCAATGAGCGCTGATGCGCGTAATGATGGTGACAGGTGCGCGTAATGGAAGGCAGCGGGCGCCCTCGAGCGCCAGAGAGGGAGAGCGGGAGCAGGCGTGACAGGATCTTTATATTTACCACCTCGGTCCTGTTTCGGTAATATTGAAATCAAACCTTCTTGTTGAATATATGATAATCTACAATTTGAATAGGAGTGGTTAAAACATGCTAATATTTGTCTTCTGAGTACATCAAAAAAGGATTGATATACCTCAACTGGTATGCCATGCAGCCCTGGAGTTTTCCTGGACTTAAAGGCTTTAATTGCATCAAGAAGTTCCTCCTCTGTAATTTGGCCTTCACATGAGTCTTTTTGTACAGCTGTTAATTTAACAATATTATTCTTAATTTTAAATGTTATTGTTTTTGTTGTCGTTTTTACGCCCTTTTCTCCCCAATTTCGTGATTGCGATCTTCTCTCATCGCTGCAACTCCCTAATGGGCTCAGGAGAGGCGAAGGTCGAATCATGCATCCTCCGAAACATGACCCGCCTAACCGCTTTTCTTAACACAGTTAACACCTGCCCGCTTAACCCAGAAGCCAGCTGCACCAATGTGTCGGAGGAAACACCGTTCAACTAACGCCCTATGGGACTCCAGGCTGTATTGATGCCGCAAGACTGCAATGCAGTGCCTTAGACCGCTGCACCACTAGGGAGGCAAATTTGACATTATTAATAGAAAAAAATCCTTACAATTAACTTCGGTTAGTGGAGATAGAGGAAACTGAAACGAAAACATATGCTTGATAAGGAACCGTCTAAAATGACATACCTAAATCTAACTGCCGGTAGCTCAGGCCCTGAAGCAAGAATATGCATTTTCTTGATACCATTTGAAAGGAAATACTTAGAAGTTTGTGGAAATGTGAATAGGAGAATATAACACCTTAGATCTTATGTATTTTTGTACCATCATCTTTGAAATGCAAGGCCATAATGTATTATTCCAGCCCAGTTGCAATTTAGATTTTGGCCGCTAGATGGCAGCAGTGTATGTGCAAAGTTTTAGACTGATCCAGTGAACCATTGCATTTCTGTTAAAATTGTTGTATCAATACTGCCCACATGTGCCTAATTGGTTTATTAATAACTTTTCAAGTTCAAAACTATGCACTCTCCTCAAACAATAGCATGGTATTCGTTCACTGTAATAGCTACTGCAGATTGGACAGTGCAGTTAGATTAACAAGAATTTAAGCTTTCTGCCAATATCAGATATGTCTATGTCCTGGGAAGTTTCTTGTAACTTACAACCTCATGCTAATCGCATTAGCCTACGTTAGCTCAACCATCCCGTGGACGGGACACCGATCCTGTTAAAGTTCTTTGCTTCCTTTTTAAAAATATTGTTTGGTGAATCATTTTTGGAAGCATTTTTATGTTGAAGATAAAAAAAAATGGAAAAATGAATTTTCCCCAATATTCCATACAGTTTGCTTCATTTTATAATATACTGCTCAAAAAAATAAAGGGAACACTTAAACAACACAATGTAACTCCAAGTCAATCACACTTCTGTGAAATCAAACTGTCCACTTAGGAAGCAACACTGATTGACAATAAATTTCACATGCTGTTGTGCAAATGGAATAGACAACAGGTGGAAATTATAGGCAATTAGCAAGACACCCCCAATAAAGGAGTGGTTCTGCAGGTGGTAACCACAGACAACTTCTCAGTTCCAATGCTTCCTGGCTGATGTTTTGGTCACTTCTGAATGCTGGCGGTGCTCTCACTCTTGTGGTAGCATGAGACGGAGTCTACAACCCACACAAGTGGCTCAGGTAGTGCAGCTCATCCAGGATGGCACATCAATGCGAGCTGTGGCAGAAAGGTTTGCGGTGTCTGTCAGCGTAGTGTCCAGAGCATGGAGGCGCTACCAGGAGACAGGCCAGTACATCAGGAGATGTGGAGGAGGCCGTAGGAGGGCAACAACCCAGCAGCAGGACCGCTACCTCCGCCTTTGTGCAAGGAGGAGCAGGAGGAGCACTGCCAGAGCCCTGCAAAATGACCTCCAGCAGGCCACAAATGTGCATGTATCTGCTCAAACGGTCAGAAACAGACTCCATGAGGGTGGTATGAGGGCCCGACGTCCACAGGTGGGGGTTGTGCTTACAGCCCAACACCGTGCAGGACGTTTGGCATTTGCCAGAGAACACCAAGATTGGCAAATTCGCCACTGGCGCCCTGTGCTCTTCACAGATGAAAGCAGGTTCACACTGAGCATGTGACAGACGTGACAGAGTCTGGAGACGCCGTGGAGAACGTTCTGCTGCCTGCAACATCCTCCAGAATGACCGGTTTGGCGGTGGGTCAGTCATGGTGTGGGGTGGCATTTCTTTGGGGGGCCGCACAGCCCTCCATGTGCTCGCCAGAGGTAGCCTGACTGCCATTAGGTACCGAGATGAGATCCTCAGACCCCTTGTGAGACCATATGCTGGTGCAATTGGCCCTGGGTTCCTCCTAATGCAAGACAATGCTAGACCTCATGTGGCTGGAGTGTGTCAGCAGTTCCTGCAAGAGGAAGGCATTGATGCTATGGACTGGCCCGCCCGTTCCCCAGACCTGAATCCAATTGAGCACATCTGGGACATCATGTCTCGCTCCATCCACCAACACCATGTTGCACCACAGACTGTCCAGGAGTTGGCGGATGCTTTAGTCCAGGTCTGGGAGGAGATCCCTCAGGAGACCATCTGCCACCTCGTCAGGAGCATGCACAGGCGTTGTAGGGAGGTCATACAGGCATGTGGAGGCCACACACACTACTGAGCCTCATTTTGACTTGTTTTAAGGACATTACATCAAAGTTGGATCAGCCTGTAGTGTGGTTTTCCAATTTCATTTTCAGTGTGACTCCAAATCCAGGCCTCCATGGGTTGATAAATTGGATTTCCATTGATTATTTTTGTGTGAATTCGTTGTCAGCACATTCAACTATGTAAAGAAAAAAGTATTTAATAAGATTATTTAATTCATTCAGATCTAGGATGTGTTATTTTAGTGTTCCCTTTATTTTTTTGAGCAGTATATATTACTCTTGATCTTTCTTGAACAAGTTATTTTTGTTCTTCCCCTAACTTATTCTGTGCCTCTTTGGTACAGTTTTTATTGCTACCTATCAATACTGTTAGGCCCTCTATTTCATTTGTTAATATGAACTCTTTTGACCTAAATTTCTTTTGTTTGAAGATGAGTTTTGAATTGTTGGCCTCTAAAGGCACATTTCAATTTACATTTTAGTCATTTAGCAGACACTCTTATCCAGAGCGACTTACAGTAGTGAATGCATACATTTCATACATTTTTTTTAACGTACTGGTCCGTCGTGGGAATCGAACCCACAACCCTGGCGTTGCAAACACCATGCTCTACCAACTGAGCCACTCTGGACACGTTTAAAGGTGTTCCCTTTATTTTACTTAACCATCTCCTCCTCTGCCTCTCCTTTTCCTCTTATCTGTCCATCAGTGAGATTGTTAGCAGGAGACTGAGGTTAGACTGAGTCAATTTGGGAGACCGATATCTCTCTTTCTCTCTCACTCTCTCGCTCACTCTCTCTCGCTCTCTTTATTTTCGTCTCTCTCTCTCGCTCTGTCTCTCTTCGTCTCTCTCTCGCTCTGTCTCTCTCTCTCGCTCTGTCTCTCTTCGTCCGTCTGTCCGTCCCTCCCTCCCTCCCCCAGGTCCCCACAGATGCATTAGGTAAGGGGTGAATGCAATTGCAGCGTGAGATTTACATTGTGCTTTCTCCATTGTGAGGCCTCTATCAAAGGTCATCCAGGCCAGGATTTATCTCTGAGACCCACAGGATATCCGAGCCACAAATTTACTCACCATGTCACCACCCCATATGCCCAGACTGCCGGGCTAGAAAGGGAGGGGCAGTGCGTGTCTCCTCTCTCATTCAGAGGGAAGAGGAAACATGGGGCTCACAGAGTATCTTGTCTTCATGGAGAGCTACTGGATAGGTTTGGCTTTTGCTCCAGCCCTACACTAACACACCTGATTCAGCTAATGTAGGTCCTGAGGAGTAGCTGATTAGTAGAATCAGGCATGTTAGAATAAAGTTGGAACAAAATCCTGCACACCCAGTCTGTCCCCTCTGTTACAGTACTCCCTCTCACTCCCCTCCTCTCTGTGTCCGTCCGTCCGTCCGTCCGTCTGTGTGTATCCATCTTGACTGTGCTCATGATGCTTAGAGTTTTACTAAATGGGGTCTCTTTTCTGGTTCACATTAATGGTTGTTCACTAGTACATGACGTTTCTCACTGCCTCCCTCTTTTCCCTCTCTAACTGCACTACCCAGTTCTTCTCTCTTACCCTCTCTTACTCGATCCCTCCCCCTCTCTCTGTCCCATCCTTCACTACCTTCCTCCCTCTGTACCTTCTCTAAGTGCTCTCCCCTGTACCTCTCTCTTCTCCATCTCCCTCTTTGTCCTCTCTCTGTCTTCCTCCCTCCTATGTTCCCTCAACTCCTCTCTCTGTCCCCCTCTTCCCCTATCTGTCCCCTCTCTCTGTCCCTCTCTCGTTCCCTCCATCACTTCTTCTATCTGCCCCCTCTCAGTCCCCTATCTCATGCCCTCTCTTATTCCCTCCCTCACTCCGTCTACTCCCTTACTCCCTCCCTCTCTCTGTCCCCCCGCTAACTGAACTATCCTGTCTCTCTCTCTCTTACCCTCTCTTACTCCCACACTCTGTTCCCTCCCTCACTCCCTATCTTTTACTCACTCCTTCACTCGCCCTTCTTCCCATCTCCCTCACTCCTTTTCTCTGTCCCCTTCCCAACTGTGCTGCTTTGGTCCCCTCTCTCTTTCTCCCCTCTTCCTCCATCTGTTCTCTCTGTCCCCTCTCTATGTCCCATCTCTCTGTATGCCCCCTGAATTCCTCCCTCTCTCTGTCCCCTCTAACTGCACTACCCTGTCTGTCCCTCTATCTGACCCTGTATTACTCCCCCCTCCATCATTCCATCCCCTCCCTCTCTCCCTATTTCTCTCCCATCTCTACCTGCCATATCCTGTCCCTCTCACTATCCCCCTCTCCCCACCGCTCCCCTCTCTGCCCATTCACTCTCTCTTTCTCTATCCCTCTTTCCTACTCCCTTGCTCTGTCCCATCTCTAAATGCACTGCCCACCCCCGGCCCCCTTCCTGTCCTCCCTCCCTCTCCCTCACTCCTTACCTCACTAACTCCCTCTGTCCCTCTCTTTGTCCCCTCCCCACACCACACAACTCCATCCCTCTCCTAGTACCCTCTATGCGGTGCAGTAGTGAAATGTCAAGTGCTACATTTGCATGCATATTAACGGTGTGTGACGGAGGCGAAGCCTGGTGTCTCCCAGACTCTCCGATTCATCAGCTGTCACAGCGAAGGTCAGGGGGAGAGAAAGAGAGAGGGAGGAAGAGATAGAGGGAAGAGATGAGGGAGAGAGAGAAGAGGGAGAAAAAAGGTAGAGGAAAGAGGAGAGAGGGAGAAGGAAAGAAAAGAGGGAGGGGGAGAAAGGGAGAAAGAGGGGGAGGGAGAGAAAGGAAGAGAGAGGGAGAGAGAGAGAAGGAAGGGAGAAGGGGGGCAGAGGGAACATGGGGCTCACAGAGTATCTTGTCTTCATGGAGAGCTACTAGATGGGTTTGGCTTTTGCTCCAGCCCTACACTAACACACCTGATTCAGCTAATGTAGGTCCTGAGGAGTAGCTGATTAGTAGAATCAGGCATGTTAGAATAAAGTTGGAACAAAATCCTCCACACCCAGTAGCTCTCTCCTCTCTCTCTCTCTCTCTCTCACCACACACACACACACACACACACACACACACACACACACACACACACACACACACACACACACACACACACACACACACACACACACACACACACACAGAGAGAGACATATAGGCATACACATGCACACACACACACACAGCCATCCAACCACCCACCCACCCACACTTGTCCCTCTGTGGCCTGATAGTGATGTGATGTGATGAACTGGATAACAAAAGCACTTAGCTACAGCGCCACTGAAACACAGACAGACATCCACTATGCTGTACATGCAATATGCTTACACACACAGTCCTGCCCTAACATCATATTCTAACTGGCATCTGTCATTTTCAGTTTGCTAGTTGTTATGTCTCGTGAGTTTCATAACCCTGTCTTTATAGCAATTCAATAATGATGAGACGGTGGACAGGAATCAGTTCAACCAATTATCTAGAACGTGCTCAACATTTAGAAACCCTATGATGCTCTGCGGCACAACCCCAATACATCATCTCATCCGCTCCCACTTTATTTGTCCCCATTTTGAACAACAGTCCTGGAAGGGGACCATGAGCCCCTAGGTGATGACTTCTGGGTCAGGGTGTCACCCAGTAACAGTTTTGGTCCACTCAAATAAAATAAAAGTCACAACTGTTGGTTCTGTCGGTGTTGGTTTATTCATCAGTAACTGATCTGTGTGCTGTCTCCAGATAACGTCCTCTGCAGTAACAACATAGTAGTTACATAGGTGTTACTATACATGGTAATAAGGTTGTTACGCTATCAGTTATTACACAGTTGGAACAAGGAATGTGTGATTACACATCCACTTGCTGAATGTGTAATTACTGATGTTATTATATGTTTTCTTGTCCCAGTATGTAAGTAATGTTTTGTAATTACATGTTTGAAAGTCACCTGTGAATTAGCATGTTAAGCGGGATCGATATGACGACAGCCAGTGAAAGTGCAGGGCGGATAATTCAAAACAACAAAAATCTCATAATTGAAATTCCTACAACATACAAGTATTATACACCATTTTAAAGCTTTACTTCTTGTTAATCCAGCCACAGTGTCTGATTTCAAAAAGGCTTTACGGCGAAAGCAAACCATATGATTATGTTAGGTCAGCGCCTACACACACAAAAACACAGCCATTTTCCACCCAAAGAGAGGAGTCACAAAAAGCAGAAAGAGAGGGAAAATGAATCACTAACCTTTGATGATCTTCATCAGATGACACTCATATGACTTCATGTTACACAATACATGTATGTTTTGTTCGATAAAGTTCATATTTATATCCAAAAGTCTCAGTTTACATTGGCGCGTTATGTTCAGTAATCTTTTGCCTCCAAAAACATCCGGTGATTTTGCAGAGAGCCACATCAATTTACAGAAATACTCATCATAAATGTTCATGAAAATACAAGTGTTATACATGGAACTTTAGATAAACTTCTCCTTAATGCAACCTCTGTGTCAGATTTCAAAAAAGCTTTACCGAAAAAGCAATAATCTGAGTACGGCGCACAGACACAAAATATCTGCCATGTTGGAGTCAACAATAGTCAGAAATAGCATTATAAATATTCACTTACCTTTGATGAACTTCATCAGAATGCACTCCCAGGAATCCCAGGTCCACAATAAATGTTTGTTTTGTTCAATAAAGTCCATCCTTTATGTCCAAATACCTCCTTTTTGTTCGCGCCTTCAGTTCACAAATCCAAATTCAGGATGCGCATGTCAGACGAAAACTCAAAAATGTCCATTACAGTTCGTAGAAGCATGTCAAACGATGTATAGAATCAATCTTTAGGATGTTTTTATCGTAAATCCACAATAAAGTTTCAACCGGAGAAATCCTTTGCCTTCAGAAATGCAATGGAACTGAGGCACCTCTCACGTGAGCGCGCATGCCTGAGGCTCATGCCCTGCTGGCAGTGTTCTGACTCCAGTAGCTCTTATTCATCCCCACTTCACAGTAGAAGCCTCAAACAAGGTTCTAAAGACTGTTGACATCGAGGGGAAGCCTTAGGAAGTGCAACATGACCCGGCAGACACTGTAGTTTGAATAGGGAATTAATTGAAGTGCTACAGACCACTTCCTGTTTGGATTTCTTCTCAGATTTTTGCCTGCCATATGAGTTCTGTTATACTCACAGACATCATTCAAACAGTTTTAGAAACTTCAGAGTGTATTCTATCCAAATCTACTAATAATATGCATATCTTAGTTTCTGGGAGTGAGTATCAGGCAGTTTACTCTGGGCACGTCAGTCATCCAAGCTACTCAATACTGCCACCATCCATAAGAAGTTAATAACTCTAACCAAAATCTGACGTTGTGTATGGTGTCCATATTAGGACGCTCTCAGTCTCAGTAAGAATTGCATCATTGTCCGTAGGACTTAAGTCATTCTCAGTAAGAGTTGAGTCATTGTCAGTAGGAGTTGAGTCAATCTCAGTAGGATTTGAGTCTGCAGGAGTTGAGTCAGTGTTCGTAGGATTTAAGTCAATCTCAGTAAGAGTTGAATCATTGTCAGAATCAAAATTAAATCTAATTTTATCAAATGTTATTTGTCACATGCGGTGAATACAACTACAATGGGTGTGGAGGGATGTAGACAGCCGTGAAGTCTATTTACTGAAATAAATAGACAGAGGTGCTAGAAAACATTAGTTAGATAGCTATCTAGTTACTTAGCTAGCTGAGCAGCGAGCTAAGCCATCCATCATAACTTCTGTATTCAAAAGTGAAATAGATTACATAGAGAATTTATCCACTCTCCTCTGTCAACATTGTTATCTTGTGAACAAGATTCATTAATAGTTTATAATGCATTTACAAATGTTTAAATAACTGTTAATAATGTAATTACAAACCCTTTATAAACCCTTTACAAATGGAACCATATTGTTAAGTGTTACCAGTGGGCTAGATCTCAGAAAGAGTTGAATCATTGTCAGTAGGTTAACCTGTTGGGGCTCGGGGGCAGTATTGAGACATTTTGAAAAAAATATGTGCCCATTTTTAACTGCCTCCTACACCAACTCAGAAGCTAGGATATGCATATTATTAACACATTCGGATAGAAAACACTCTGAATTTTCTAAAACAGTTTGAATGGTGTCTGTAAGTATAACAAAACTCATATTGCAGGCAAAAACCTGTGAAAAATAGATTTTAAAAAAATGTGAATTTTGTGACTGTACTATTTAGTGTCATTGTTTTATAGATACCATAGTGAGAAAGGATTCATTTCGCAACACCTACGGCTTCCACTAGATGTCAACGATCTTTATAAAGTTGTTTGAAGCGTCTATGATAAACAGAGAGCAAATTAGAATCCAAGGAAGTTGACATGTCATCACTTCATTTTTTTGCGCCTGCGCATAAATCTGAGAAGCGTGAGTTTGTCATCATTGTTTATCTAGACATAGGATAGGTTGTGTGAAAATATTACTGATGTTTAACGTTAAAAATGGACCAAAAGATTAATGCTAAACAACATTTGACATGTTTGAACGAACATAAATAGATTATTTACTAGGTTTTTTTAGCTTTTCGGCGTGATTTTACACTCCCCCCACCACGTTTTGTGGGAGCATAATGAACGCTAAGTACTTGGTGTTATTTGGACATAAATTATTAACTTTGTCAAAAGAAACCACATTTGTTCCGGACCTGGGATGCCTTCCGGACCTGGGATGCGTGCCTTCTGATGGAGATAATAAAAGGTAAGGGGATATTTACAATGTTATTATCGATTTTAGATGATGCTAACTGTATAGCATAGCTTATTGTTCTTAGCATAACACCCCGTTTATTGCAAAATGCGATTTCCCAGTATTTTGAGATCTGGCCATTCGGTAGCAATTACGAGATGATAATATATTATTCTTTGAATGACAATATTATAATTTATCAATGTTTTCAAATAGTAATTTTGTTATGTTCACCGGAAGCATTTCAGAGATGAAAAAAATCTGAATTTCACGCTACTGTAAAATGCTGTTTTTGGATATAAATATGAACTTGATGGAACAAAAAATGCATGTATTGTATAACATAATGTCCTAGGAGTGTCATCTGATGGAGATTGACAAAGGTTAGTACATAATTCTAGCTGGTTTCTGCTTTTGGTGACGCCTGACCTTGAATTGAAAATGGATGTTTGTACTTTTGTGGCTATGTACTGTCCTAACATAATCTAACTTTATGCTTTTGCCGTAAAGCCTCTTTGAAAATCGAACAATGTGGTTAGATTAAGGAGATGTTTATCTTTTAAATTGTGTAAAATAGTTGATTGTTTGAGAAATTGAAATTATTAGATTTTTGATGTTTTGAATTTCCAGCCTTGTTAGCAATCCCGACTCGGGGTTCATTGCTAACCTGTAGCCCCAACAGGTTTTAAGCTAATGTCAGGGGGAGTTGAGTCAGTAGAAGTTGAGTAGATATTAGTACGAGTTGAGTCATTGTCAGTAGGATTTTAGTTGATCTCAGTAAGAGTTGAGGCATTCTCAGTAGAAATTCAGTCAGTGTCATTAGGAGTTGAGTCAGCCTCAGTAGGTGTTGCATCAGGCTCAGTAGGAATTTCCTCATAGACTCTCCTAGATCCATTTAATTTTACCTCCTATCCTAGATCCATTAATTAACCCTTTACTTGCTTCCTTCCCTGCTTTCCTACATCCCTTTCCTCCTATACTAATTCTTTCCTTTCCTCCTTCTCTTCTCTCCCCTCTTTTGCTTCCCTATTTGCCTTTCGTCCTATCATTTCCCACTTTCCTAGCATCCTTAACCTAAATCCCTTTCCTTATTTCCTTTCATTTCCTAGCTTTTCCTTTCCTCATTTCCTTTCTGAGCTTTTTTCCTCTTAACCTTTCTAAGCTTCCTTTCATTCCTCATTTCCTAGTTCCCCTTCATCCTTTCCTAGATTCCTATCCTCCTTTCCTAGCTTCCTATCCTCCTTTCCTAGCTTCCTGTCCTCCTTTCCTAGCTTCCTTTCCTAAATCCCTTATGCAAGGTGAGTTCACATGTATGTGGTAGGAATTCACCAGCACCGGTAGATGTCAAACAGTAGTGGACTTTAAAGCTGAAATCGGCAGTTGAAACAATAACAAAGTGTTTCGCCACCTCCTTTTCGGTAAAAAGGAGGGATGGGACTGGAGAAATGTTATCACTTTCAAATTCATAGACAGAGCAATGGGTGCAAGGGCTGACTATCTATGATATCAAAATGATAGTTTTAACCATGTTTTGAAGCTATATAGCATGTGTACATTTCCTTAGTTTACAAATAGTGGAGTAAAACAAGCTTATATTTCAGGTTCTGATGGGGTATGAGAGTTGAACTTAGCTCATGAGGCATTTATAAGTTATATTCTTCAAGAATCAATAGGTAAGTATTATAGTGACCCTTTCTATATGAGCCATGTTACAATTCCCACCAAGTGAGTTAACACTATTTGAGTGATCCATAGGGTGTTTGTCTTTAGAATAACTTTTATCCAAAGTGACTTACATTAGTGAGTACATGCTATACATTTTCATACTGGTCCACTGTGGGAATTGAACCCACAACACTGGTCTCGTAAGCACCGTGCTCTACCAACTGACCTACACGTGATCTTTCACACCAGCGACCCTGTCTTGCTTCCCTGCCCAGCCGTTCACTACATTGGTGTCAGAAGTGGGATGGCGGCTATGGGGCTATAGGAACGCATGGCCCGCGACGTGTGAGGTGGCTGAGTAGTCAAAGCAGGGGGAGGTGCCCGATCGGAGGGGGCAGTGTAGCAATCCTCGCTATATGAGCCACACTACATTTCTCACCAATTGGGTTGACTCTATTGGTGCAATGCATAGAGTGTTTAGCTTTCACGCCAGCGACCTCTGATGGGGTATGAGAGTTGAACTTAGCTCATGACGCATTTATAAGTTATATTCTTCAAAATTCAATAGGTAAGTATTATAGTGACCCTCTCTATATGAGCCATGTTACAATTCCCACCAAGTGTTACACCCTCATATTTGAGGGTGAGTGGTCCCTGCAGCGTACCATCGCAAATACCTGTCTTGGATTAGAACCATAGCAACAGAACGTCTAGCTTCATTGCTATGATGCAACAAATGTGTCTATATAGCATTTGTTGTCAGAAAAACAGCTAAACTATATTTTGTACTAATGTAAAATAAAGGTCTTCCCACAGCCAAACTCATTCCATAAACCAGTCTATATAACAGAAAACAAAACAGAAATTAGCGACTTAACAGCTAGACTTGTTTACAATGTACCACATCTTTGGTGAGTACCTCGGAGAAATGTAATATTGTTTAAAAAAGAGATACGTGTCAGTGGGCTAACAGCGGCTAAATTCTTTATGCACGCAGCCATGTTTGTTTAATTTGACAAATGAAAACTCCCTTATCACAGAATGCCTTTCACTGTAAAATGCAAATCAACTTACTTTATAATATTACAAATCTTTCATGTGCTTATTAAAGTGTATAGAAGAACTAGAGCACATGACTTGACAAGTTGTTTGCAGTATTTGTCAAATTACAAAGAAAATAAAAGGTTATCACCTCACAGATGATCACCTCTCAAACAAGCCTATTGCCAAGCCTAGCTGTAGCGCAAAAACTAACCAGGGCTTCCAGATTTGGATGAAACCATATTTGTAGGGTGAGGGACTTTATTTCATTGGTGGGGGGGGTTTCAAGTCTATGGGGGGGAAGAAATGGTGGAAAATATTGTGGGGGGTATATGATGGAGGAAATATTACTATGTTGGGGGCTGTACAGAAACCTAGCCATTTTAGGCTGGGTTTCAGTGCAGGTGTACAAGCACGGTGGCTAGGAAAAAGTCCCTCGAAAGGCCAGAGCCTAGGAAGAAACCTAGAGAGGAACCAGGCTATGAGGGGTGGCCAGTCCTCTTCTGGCTGTGCTGGGTGGAGATTATAACAGAACATGGCCAAGATGTTCAAATGTAGAAGACCAGCATGGTCAAATAATAATAATCACAGTGGTTGTAGAGTGCAACAGGTCAGCACCTCAGGAGTAAATGTCAGTTGGCTTTTCATAGTCGATCATTCAGAGTATCTCTACCAATCCTGCTGTCTCTAGGGAGTTGAAAACAGTAGGTCTGGGACAAGTTAGCACGTCCGGTGAACAGGTCAGGGTTCCATAGCCGCAGGAAGAACAGTTGAAACTGGAGCAGCAGCACAACCAGATGGAATGGGGACAGCAAGGAGTCATCAGGCCAGGTAGTCCTGAGGCATGGTCCTAGGGCTCAGGTCCTCTGAAAGAGAGAGAGAAAACAAGAAAGAGTGAGAGAGAGAGAGAGAGAGAGAGCATACTTAAATTCACACGGGACACCGGATAAGACAGGACAAATTCTCCCGATATAACAGACTGACCCTAGCCCCCCGACACAAACTATTGCCACATAAATACTGGAGGCTGAGAAAGGAGGGGTCGGGAGACACTGTGGCCCTGTCCGACAATACCCCCGGACAGGGCCAAACAGGCAGGATATAACCCCACCCACTTTTCCAAAGCACAGCCCCCACACCACTGGAGGGATACCTTCAACCACCAACTTACTATCCTGAGACAAGGCCGAGTATAGCCCACGAAGAACTCCCCCACGGCACAAACCCGAGGGGGGGTGCCAACCTGGACAGGAAGATCACGTCAGTGACTCAACCCACTCAAGTGGTGCAGCACTCCTAAGGACGGCATGGAAGAGCACCAGTAAGCAAGTGACTCAGTCCCTGTAATAGGTTTTGAGGCAGAGAATCCCAGTGGAGAGAGGGGAACCGGCCAGGCAGAGACAGCAAGGGCGGTTTGTGGCTCCAATGCCTTTCCGTTCACCTTCACACTCCTGGGCCAGACTACACTCAATCATAGGACCTACTGAAGAGATGTGTCTTCAATAAAGACTTAAAAGGTCATTAACGAGTCTGCGTCTCTCACATGGATAGGCAGACTATTCCATAAAAATTTAGCTCTATAAGAGAAAGCCCTACCTTCAGCTGTTTGCTTAGAAATTTAAGGGACAGTAAGGGGGCCTGTGTCTTGTGACCATAGCGTACATGTAGGTATGTTCGGCAGGACCAAATCGGAAAGATAGGTAGGAGCAAGCCCATGTAATTCTTTGTAGGTTAGCAGTAAAACCTTGAAATCAGCCCTAACCACCTGTTGAATAATTTCAATTTCTCAAACATTTCAGACTATTTTACACCATTTTAAAGATACACTTCTCCTTAATCCAACCACATTGTTGGCTATACAGCGAAAAGAAAAACATTAGAATATGTTAGGAGAGTACATAGACAAAAATAACCACACAGCCATTTTCCAAGCAAGGATATATGTCACAAAAACCCAAAACACAGCTAAATGAAGCACTAACATTTGACGATCTTCATCAGATGACACTCCTAGGACATCATGTTACACAATACATGTATGTTTTGTTCGATAAAGTTCATATTTATATCCAAAACAGCATTTTACATTGGCACGTGATGTTCAGAAAATGTATTCCCACCAAAAACTTCCGGTGAATTTACAAAAATACTCATCATAAACGTTGACAAAATACATAACAAATATTTTAAGAATTATAGATATGTTTGAGAAATAGAAATTATTGGATTTTTGAGGTTTTTGTATTTCGCGCCACGCTGTTCCATTGGATAATGGCTAGCGGAACGTCTGTTCTCAAGAGGTTTTAAAGAGGAGTCCGTAATTTGCTTTCTAATGATCATGATCTTTCGTCAAAGAAGTTCATGAATTTTTCACTGCTGAAGTGAAAGCCATCCTCTCTTTGGGAATGCCGCTTTTTAGTTAGCTTTGTGACAGTATCAAAAATAAATGTTGGATTGTTCTTGTTTTCCTCAATTAAGTTGGAAAAATAAGACGATTGAGCAGCAGTGAGGGATTTTCAATACTGCAAGGTACTGTCTTTTCAAGCAGACTTCCAGGTTGGTGTAGCACCTTTTCCGTTCCAATTTTCTGGAAGCTTGCTTCAGAGCTCGGGTATTTTCTGTATACCAGGGAGCTAGTTTCTTATGACAAATGTTTTTTGTTTTTAGGAGTGCGACTGCATCTAGGGTATTACGCTAAGCAAGGTTAAATTGAGTTCCTCAGTTAGGTGGTTAACTGAGTTTTGTACTCTGACATCCTTGGGTAGGTGGAGGGAGTCTGGAAGGGCATCTAGGAATCTTTGGATTGTCCGAGAATTTGTATCACGGCTTTTGATTATCCTTGGTTGGGGTTTGAGCAGATTATTTGTTGCGATTGCAAACATAATAAAATGGTGGTCCGATAGTCCAGGATTATGAGGAAAAACATAAAGATCAACAACATTTATTCCACGGGACAAAACTAGGTCCAGAATATGACTGTGGCAGTGAGTAGGTCCGGAGACATGTTGGACAAAACCCACTGAGTCGATGATGGCTCCGAAAGCCTTTTGGAGTGGGTCTGTGGACTTTTCCATGTGAATATTAACCTCTATGGGCTAGGTGGGACGCTTGCGAATTCGTCCCACCTACGTAACAGCCACTTGCAGCCTGTGGCGCGATTTTCAAAACCTTAAAAATCCTATTACTTCAATTTCTCAAACATATGACTATTTTACAGCTATTTAAAGACAAGACTCTCGTTAATCTAACCACACTGTCCGATTTCAAAAAGGCTTTACAACGAAAGCAAAACATTAGATTATGTCAGCAGAGTACCAAGCCAGAAATAATCAGACACCCATTTTTCAAGCCAGCATATAATGTCACCAAAACCCAGAAGACAGCTAAATGCAGCACTCACCTTTGATGATCTTCATCAGATGACACACCTAGGACATTATGTTATACAATACATGCATGTTTTGTTCAATCAAGTTCATATTTATATCAAAAACCAGCTTTTTACATTAGCATGTGACGTTCAGAACTAGCATACCCCCCGCAAACTTCCGGGGAATTCGCTAACATTTTACTAAATTACTCACGATAAACGTTCACAAAAAGCATAACAATTATTTTAAGAATTATAGATACAGACCTCCTCTATGCACTCGATATGTCCGATTTTAAAATAACTTTTTGGTGAAAGCACATTTTGCAATATTCTAAGTACATAGCCCAGGCATCACGGGCTCGCTATTTAGACACCCGGCAAGTTTAGCACTCACCATAATCATATTTACTATTATAAAAGTTTGATTACCTTTTGTTGTCTTCGTCAGAATGCACTCCCAGGTCTGCTACTTCAATAACAAATGTTGGTTTGGTCCAAAATAATCCATCGTTATATCCGAATAGCGGCGTTTTGTTCGTGCGTTCCAGACACTATCCGAAATGGTAAAGAAGTGTCGCGCGCATGGCGCAATTCGTGACAATAAAATTCTAAATATTCCATTACCGTACTTCGAAGCGTGTCAACCGCTGTTTAAAATCAATTATTACGCCATTTTTCTCGTAGAAAAGCGATAATATTCCGACAGGGAATCTCCTTTTCGGCAAACCGAGGAAAAAATCACAAAGGCGGGGGCGGTCGGGTCACGCGTATAAGCCCAGAGTCCCTTGATCGGCCACTTGAGAAAGGCGATAATGTGTTTCAGCCTGGGGCTGGAATGACGACATTCTGTTTTTTCCCGGGCTCTGAGCGCCTATGGAAGACGTGGGAAGTGTCACGTTAGAGCAGAGATCCTTAGTAAAAGATAGAGATGGAAAAGAAGTTCAAGAAATGGTCAGACAGGCCACTTCCTGTAAAGGAATCTCTCAGGTTTTGACCTGCCATTTGAGTTCTGTTATATTCACAGACACCATTCAAACAGTTTTAGAAACTTTAGGGTGTTTTCTATCCATATGTAATAAGTATATGCATATTCTAGTTACTGGGTAGGAGTGGTAACCAGATTAAATCGGGTATGTTTTTTATCCAGCCGTGTCAATACTGCCCCCTAGCCCTAACAGGTTAACTTCTATGAGCTAGGTGGGACGTTAGCGTCCCACTCTATTCAACAGCCAGTGGAATCGTGTGGTGCGAAATACAAATACCTCAAAAATGCAATATTTCAATATTTCAAACATACGACTATTTTACACAATTTGAAAGATAAGACTCTCGCTAGTCTAACCACATTGTCCGATTTCAAAAAGGCTTTACAGCGAAAGCAAAACATTATAGATTATGTTAGGAGAGTACATAGACACAAATAACCACACAGCCATTTTTCAAGCAAGCATATATGTCACAAAAACCCAAACCACAGCTAAATGCAGCACTAACCTTTGATGATCTTCATCAGATGACACTCCTAGGACATTATGTTATACAATACATGCATGTTTTGTTCAATCAAGTTCATATTTATGTCAAAAAACAGCTTTTTACATTAGCATGTGATGTTCAGAACTAGCATACCCACCCAAAACTTCCGGTGAATTTACTAAATTACTCATGATAAACGTTGACAAAATACATAACAATTATTTTAAGAATTATAGATACAGAACTCCTTTATGCAATCGCTATGTCAGATTTTGCAATATTCTGAGTACATAGCTCAGCCATCACGGCTAGCTAATTTGACACCCGCCAAGTTCGGGGCAACCTAAACTCAGAATTAGAATTAGAAAAATTTGATTACCTTTGCTGTTCTTCGTCAGAATGCACTCCCAGGACTGCTACTTCCACAACAAATGTTGTTTTTGTTCCAAATAATTCATAGTTCTGTTCAAATACCCCCGTTTTGTTCGTGCGTTCAGGTCACTCTCCAAAGGGTAACCCGTCAGCGCATTTCGAGACAATTTTTTTTCCATTACCGTACTTAGAAGCATGTCAAACGCTGTTTAAAATCAATTTTTATGGTATTTTTCTCGTAAAATAGCGATAATATTCCAACCGGACAATACTGTATTCATTCAAAGAGGAAAAGAATAAATGGCGAGGTCTCGTGAATGCACATTTCCATTCCCTTTGTCCTCAGGCAAACCACTGACAAACTGAGTTACTATACTTTGCCCAGAGACAGGAGACGCCACAATCCGCTTTCTGGCGGCTTTAGAGAGCCAATGGAAGCCTTAGAAAGTGCAACATAACCCCACGGATACTGTAGTTTCGATAGACAAGCAAAAGGAGAACTACAAAATCGCAGACAGGCCACTTCCTACTTGGAATCTTCTCAGGTGTTTGCCTGCCATATGAGTTATGTTATACTCACAGACACCATTCAAACAGTTTTAGAAACTTTAAAGTGTTTTCTATCCAAATCTACTAATATAATGCATATTCTCGTTTCTGGGCAAGAGTAGTAACCAGTTTAAATCTGGTATGTTTTTTATCAGGCGTGAAAATACTGCCCCCTATCCCAGACAGGTTAAAGTCACCAAAAATGTGAATATTATCTGCCATGACTACTACTACAGGGTCCGATAGGAATTCAGGAAACTCATTGAGGAATGCTGTATATGGCACAGGAGGCCTGTAAACATTAGCAATAAAAAGTGATTGAGTAGGCTGCATAGATTTCATGACTAGAAGCTCAAAAGACGAAAATGCAGTCATTTGTTTTTGTAAATTGAAATTTGCTATCGTAAATGTTAGCAACACCTCTACCTTTGCAAGATGCGCTGGGAATATGGTCACTAGTGTAACCAGGAGGTGAGGCCTCATTTAATGGGGAGAACCGGTTGAAAGTTTCTGTCGGCTGAATGAGCGACACCGGTTGAGCATTCCTACAGCATTTCCCTCCAGAAGCCATGAGAAAATTGTCCCGGCTGCGGGGACTGTGCGAGGGGATTTATACTACTATCTGTACTTTTTGGTGGCATAGACGGTGGTTTCATCCTTTCCTACACTTAAATTACCCTTGCCTAACGATTGCGTCTGAACTTGGGCTTGCAGCACAGCTATCCTTGCCATAAGGCAATCGTTCTCCTGTATTTTATGAGTACAGCGACTGCAATTAGAAGGCATAATGTTAATGTTACTACTTAGATTCGGCTGGTGGAGGACCTGCCGAACCACGTCCAGATAAAGCGTCCGGAGTGAAAAAGTTGAGCGAAGGAAAAAATGAAAAATAAAAACCATAAAGTTGGCAGGTAGCAAAATAAGGTTAGCAACAAACTGCACAGTAGCACGTCTACCAATTGTGACCAGAAATTATATCAGATTAACAGGCCTTGTTGGTTTATAGGAGAAGGAGAAGTAAAATCTGTGTGGGGGGATATTTATTTAGCTACCGTCTGTTCAGAAGAGAAACACGCTGTAACGGCTTGTCTGTTGTGTGGCGGAAAGAAGCGCAGGAAGCAGCGAACACTGTGTGGTAATTTTAATAAACCACAAGCACAAAATTAAAGGTTTCCCAACGACAGGGAAAATACACTCGACAAGCACAGTCGAACAAAACGCAGTCGACACACAGAAAGACAATCCCGCACAATAGGGAGCGGGCCAGCTGAACTAAATAGCCCTCTTAATGACTAACTCAGGGCAGGTGAGAAAACATAAAAAAAGGGAAAAAACAAAAAGGGAATCGGTGGTAGCTAATAGGCCGGTGACGACGACCGCCGAGCGCCACCCGAGCAGGAGGGGGCGCCACCGTCGGTAGGAATCGTGACACACGCTTAGCTAGCTAATAAGTGGCTACCTGGTCTTCCTCTTTGTTGAAACGTTTGCGCCGGTACGCCAAAGACACTGCTGCTGCATGCAGATTCCTCAAAATCCAAATGACGCAACACTAACTTAGATTTAACAAAATCTGTTATCAGCATCAGTAAAAGCTATGTCAATGGGAGTTTAGTGCTCCCTGTAAGAAAATATCTGCATGACATAGTTGGGCTTCACCCCCAACCTCCCATCCCATTCCCCTAACCCCACCTAGCCAATGTGTCTCTATCCCACCACCCCCACCCCCCACTCACGGAAACCATGTTTCCCAGCTGAGACTGACAAAAGTGTGAATAAAAGTTGCGTCAGCAGGAGTAGTCAGTCTCAGCAGAAGTAGAGTCAGTGGGAGTTGAATTGAATTTTTATTGAATTTAAATGATTTATGGTTATTTAAAATATGAGAATATAATATAATGATAATAATATTCAATCAATCTATTGGTGTATCTGTCTGTCTGTCTTGTAATCAAACAAAAAAGTTCCATCCTGCTGAATGCACCCCTGGTTTGTTTTTCAGGCGGGTGGTCACGTGTATTTGTTTATCAGAGGACCACTGGTTTTTGACCAGTAGGGGGGCAGGGACAGTAGAGGAAGCAAAGCTGGTTGCAGCACAGTGACACAGGTTACATTTACACACATTTCCTTCGAACATATGAAGAGTAATAATTATATTATGATTAAACTTCCACCTTTCAGAGACAGCTGTGGTTACTGTTAGATGCTGAAAGTATCCAAGAGAATAATACTATTTGCTGAAATAAAGACTACATTTTTAGAAATGCATCCAGCTGCAGTGCCGCAGTGCCGCATGGTATATCACTAAAACCTGCATGTCACAAAAAAACTGGCCTCTCATTAAAAGGGGTATCTGGAGTTGCTACATAATTGTTTTTACATATAAATTCATGATATTGTAGCGAACAGTGGGGCAGGGAAGCAAACCTGGGTCGCTGGAGTGAAAGGAAAACCCATACACATCACACCAATAGGGTAACTGACTTGGTGGAAATAGTAGTGTGGCTCATATAGTGCGGATTGCTACACTGCGAATGAGAAGGCACGTCGCCATGCTTTGACTACTCAGTCCTTTCGCACATCTCGGGCTGCACGTTTCAATGGCCCCACAGCCACCACCCCACTTCTGACATCAATGTAGTGAAAGGCGGGGCAGGGAAGCGATAAAAGTGTTGCTGGTTTGAAAGATCCTGTGTAGCTCAGTTGGTAGAGCATGGCGCTTGCAAAACCAGGGCTGTGGGTTTCAATTCCCACGGGGGAGCAGTATGAAAATGTTTATTAGGTAAACCTATCTACTGCTGGGTCAGACCCCCCTTTGCCTCCAGAACAGCCTGAATTCAGGGCATGGAAACATTGCTCAATTGGTTTCAAGGGACCTAACGAGTGCCAGGAAAACATTCCCCACACCACTGCCACCAAGTGCACCACTGCCATGATGCATTAATCAATAACGCAGCTAAACTAACTCAACTATGGTGTTTAAAGTGGCTCACAGACAGAACCCATCTCTATGTCTACAGTGGAATCTTGTCTTTCTCTCTCTCTTTAGCTCCGCTTCCTCTGTCATGGCGTCTTCAAGCTCACCCATTATGCAGCCGAACCTCACTTCATGTGAGAAACGTGAACCCACAGAGGAGAGACATGACAATCTTTACCGCTGCATGTGCTGTAAGGAGTATTGTGTGACCAGACTAACGCTGTCCCAACACCCCCGCCTGGTGTATCTTGATGTACACTCAATCTCAAGAATTCAGCCCACCAAACAATATTTTGAAAGAGGAAGTAAAGTACATTAAGACTCGTTTTTCAACCACTCCACAAATGTCTTGGTAAAACACTATAGTTTTGTCAAGTCGGTTAGGACATCTACTTTGTGCATAACACAAGTAATTTTTTCAACAATTGTTTACAGACAGATTATTTCACTTATAATTCTCTGTATCACAATTCCAGTGGGTCAGAGGTTTACATACACTAAGTTGACTGTACCTTTAAACAGCTTGGAAAATTCCAGAAAATTATGTCATGTCTTTAGAAGCTTCTGATAGGCAAATTGACATCATTTGAGTCAATTGGAGGTGTACCTGTGGATGTATTTCAAGGCCTACCTTCAAACTCAGTGCCTCTTTGCTTGACATCATGGGAAAATCAAAAGAAATCAGCCAAGACCTCAAAAAAAGCTGTAGACCTCCACAAGTCTGGTTCATCCTTGGGAGCAATTTCCAAATGCCTGAAGGTACCACGTTCATCTGTACAAACAATAGTACGCAAGTATAAACACCTTGGGACCATGCGTTCTGTCTCCTAGAGATGAACGTACTTTGGTGCGAAAAGTGCAAATCAATCCCAGAACAACAGCAAAGGACCTTGTTAAGATGCTGGAGGAAAAAGGTACAAAAGTATCAATATCCACAGTAAAACGAGGCCTATATCGCCATAACCTGACAGGTTGCTCAGCAAGGAAGAAGCCACTGCTCTAAAACTGCCATAAAAAAGCCAGACTATGGTTTGCAACTGCACATGGGAACAAAGATCATACTTTTTGGAGAAATGTCCTCTGGTCTGATGAAATAAAAATAGAACTGTTTGGCCATAATGACCATCGTTATGTTTGGAGGAAAAAGGGGGAAGCTTGCAAGCTGAAGAACACCATCCCAACCGTGAAGCATGGGGGTGGCAGCATCATGTTGTAGGAGTGCTTTGCTTCAGGAGGGACTGGTGCACTTCACAAAATAGATGTCATTATGAGGAAAGAAAATTATGTGGATATATTGAAGCAACTTCCTGACTGATGTCTTGAGATGTTAAAGCTTGGTCACAAATGGGTCTTCCAAATGGACAATGAGCCCAAGCATACTTCCAAAGTTGTGGCAAAATGGCTTCAGGACAACAAAGTCAAGGTATTGGAGTGGCCATCACAAAGCCCTGACCTCAATCCTGTAGAAAATGTGTGGGCAGAACTGAAAAGCGTGTGCATGCAAGGAGTCCTACAAACCTGACTCAGTTACACCAGCTCTGTCAGGAGGAATGGGCCAAAATTCACCCAACTTATTGTGGGAGCTTGTGGAAGGCTACTCGAAACATTTGACCCAAGTTAAACAATTTAAAGGCAATGCTAC
This sequence comes from Salmo salar, assembly GCF_965601325.2. Lineage (NCBI taxonomy): Eukaryota > Metazoa > Chordata > Actinopteri > Salmoniformes > Salmonidae > Salmo > Salmo salar. The sequence continues at coordinate 3,122,440 of NC_138308.1, read as the reverse complement.
CAAATACTAATTGAGTGTATGTAAACTTCTGACCCAGTGGGAATGTCATGAAATAAATAAAAGCTGAAATAAATTATTCTCTCTACTATTATTCTGACATTTCACATTCTTAAAATAAAGTGGTGATCCTAACTGACCTAAAACAGGGATTTCTTTCTAGGATTAAATGGCAGGAATTGTGAAAAACTGAGTTTAAATGTATTTCGCTAAGGTGCATGTAAACTTCCGACTTCAACTTTATCAAGGGGCTATAAATCCAGTGCTTAAAAACGAAGATGTCATTGTAAACTGACAATTCATGATGTCTTTTAAATCTACAATGTGGATCCCTGCACAGCCTTCGGAATCTAGATAATTGTTCTAATCTCTCTGGATTGATACCAAATTATGATAAATGCACCATATTGCGTATTGGATCTCTAAAAAAATACAACTTTTACATTACCATGTAGTTTACCATTAAAATGGTCCGACGGTGAAGTGGACATACTCAATATTTATATCCTGAAAGAAAGAAATGATCCCCCTACAATACATTTTAAAGAAAGTTAGCCAAATTAGATACAATTTTGCTATCGTGGAAAGGACAATACCTATTTGTGGAAAAAGCACCCTGATTAATTCTTTTGTCATTTCTCAGTTTTCTTAAAATTACTTATGGCCCTGCCTACACCTAAAGACTTGTTTTTTTTAAATATATGAGCAATTTATTTATTTGGAACGGCAAGCCAGACAAATTTAACAGGCCTATTTATAAAATGAATATGATTTTGGAATGCAGATATGATTAAATATTAAAGCACTGGACCTCTCACTAAAGGCTTCAGTCATACAAAAACTATACTTAAATTCAAACAGATTCTATGGCAGATTAGTAAGAATGGCTCACCCGGTGTTCAAGAATTGCCTTTTTCGCTTCATTCAGAACACAACTTCTCACTTTCAGTTATTTGAAAATTAAATAATATCCCAAATAGCGCTATTAAAACAAGCAATAGAAAACTGGTTGTAATTTCAGTTTAATCCTCCAGAAAAGACAACAAATAGTATAACAAATATTATGGTTAAACGAACATATACTAATTAATGGAAAAATATCATAAATAGAACTGGTGGAGTTATGTCACACATGTAGTTAACAAAACTATATGGAAATGTCTGCTCTATCCAAAAAAACGATCAACTGATTGCAGCATTACCACAAAAATGTTGGAGGCAAATGGAAAGGGGAGAAGGTAAGGAACTTTTCTACCGGCCCTGCATTAAAGACCAAGATTGGCTAAAGAAAATTGTGAAAAATAAAAAAGTATACCAGTTTCATTTAAGGACCAAAAAATTGACAGCTCCACCATACAGGTTGAAAAATAGTTGGGAGGAGATCTTCGATGTACTGATTCCATGGCACATTGTTTATGAACTGATACACAAAATGATGCCAGATTCAACAGAGTTTTTAAATGTAAATGATTATACAAAATTATTGCAACCAATAGAATGTTATATGGGGGACACAACCATTTGGCTGTGAAGAGACAGAATCATTTGATCACTTGTTTTGGTACTGCCCATATGTAGATTGTTTTAGATCACAGGTTCAGGAATTGTTGAAAAATTACAACATTTACTTGGAGCTAACTCTGCAAACAGCACTGCTGGGTGATTTGAAACATCACGGTCAATCAATCAATAATATAATAATACTCTTTGCAAAGGTGTTTAACTTTAATTTGCAATCTGATAAACTATGATAATATAAAGTTTTAGAACTTTTGTGAAACATCACAACACAGTGGAAAACTATATGACAGCTAGAAATCAAAACTAGATGGTCTTCAGAGATAGATGGGAGGGGTTGAGGGTAGCTGAAGGCTGAGACTAAAAACAAACAAAGATAACTAATGTAAAATATACTGTTCGTGAAATGTATGTAGTATTTATAAGCTGGAAGTGGAACCCTAAGTATTGTTGTCCATTAGTGTACTCCGATTAGGGGAGGTGTGGTAGAGTTAGGGGAAAATAGGTCGATTTTGGGGAACTTTTGACCCCCAGCTAAGCCCATGAAAATGTTGTCTATGTGTTAGCAGATAACACAGGCTTAACTGACTTTAAAGTCTCCACATTCACATTCTCCACATTTTGATTCCACCATTCTTCTTAAGGAGCGGTACGATGGGTGTCGCTCATTCACTCACGCTGACCAGCTCCAGTACTTTGTTCTTGACTAAACTTTTTGTGTGATAGCATAAGTTATAGGTCGCGCTTTCAGAAACTTTGGTTTGCTATCTGGTATAATGCTAAGCTTCACTATAATGTATTTCATGCTACCTAGCTCTCCATTAAAGACTTCTCCATGTTTATTTAAGATTACGGCAGGCCTGTGTCTCCATGTGCCAGTCTACCCATTGAAGGCCAGTCCAGTGTGATTTTCTCTAGCCACGAATGTCCCAGTAGTGATGGATAGTCTCCTTTTATTACGTAGAGTGGCAGCTTTTCAGTTTGTCCATTTAACTGTGACCTCAGTGATGCCTACATCGTATTACTTGGCCTGTCTGACTGTAGAAGGGTGTATAGTAAATGCAATGTATTTGACCACATTACACACAAAAAATGTAGACAAGCTAGTTCGATGTGACCCTTTTTACCACAGGCTCCTCCTGATGAACTCAACTGCTGAGCCTCTTTAGCAGCTAGTTCCATGGACACACTGACTTCAATAGCGTTTGCCAAGGTCAGATTACTTTCAGTCAAGTCTCTTTTTTGTAATTTCACTCCGTAGCCCACATACTAGTCTGTCTCTAATGGTGTCATTTAAAACATCATTAAACTCACTGTGCTCAGACAGTTTAATTAATGCAGTAGCAAACAAGACATTGTCACTGATTTTCCCTCTTCTTGATTTCTTTTGTCGAACCTAAACCTTTCATCAATAACTAGTGGTTTTGTTGAAAAGTGTCCTTTCAGTATTTCCACAATCTCCCCATACGTCTTATCTGGCCTGTCTGGCTGTAGCAGGCTGCACAAAGAAATGTAGGCACAATTCTGCCCTCATCAATGTCATTTGCAAGAGCAAAATATTCTAATCATTCTGTATATGAGCTCTACTTCTCAATACTTTCATCAAACTGTCTAATATTTTCAAAAAATCCAGACATTAAGTTTTTCAATTAGCGCCTGATTCTCACTCTCAAAATTGTCCTCAACCACGGCAACGTTATGTTCTGCTGCAGCAATATTTTCCTCAATCACGTGATCTTCATTCACGTCACTCACTGGCATTTCATCTTCAAGTTTGCTCACTTAGCAGTTTTTAATTCCAAAGTTCCTCTTCACAGCTGAATAAATGGCCTTTCCTTTCCTCTTCCTTTCCTCCTCCCTTTTTAATCACATTGTTTTCCCGCTCCAAAGTCTGTCTCGTATCCTTTTCTGCAGTCCATGACAATGCTAAATCTCTCTCTTAGCTAGCTCAACTACGCACTTGCCTCTGCTAGCAATAGACTGTGCTAACATTAGCCTACACTGTACCAAGGAAAATAACAGTTTTAAACTTAAGAAAAAAAACGACTTCTTCCGGACAGAAGAGTCACCGAAGGTTCAGACTTACTTGTCACCAATCTTTTGTTATGGTAGGTTTCCTAACCACGTCTTATAACAATTCAATAATGGTGAGACTGGAGACAGGAATCAGCCATTCATTATGAACATGCTCATCTCAATGCATAGAACCCTCACACCCCCAATACACCACACTAGTGTTGACTGTGATAAGCTGCGGGGCTATATTGCTTGAGTGGGTGTCAACTGTCCTCAAGGCCGCTGATATTTACACGTAAAAGGATGTCAAACATGTAGCCCTGTCATAGGTCATTTCTCAAATGCCATCCCTTTCTTTCTTTTCTCTTTCTTTCTTTCTTTCTTTCTTTCTTTCTTTCTTTCTTTCTTTCTTTCTTTCTTTCTTTCTTTCTTTATTTCTTTCTTTCTTTCTTTCTTTCTTTCTTTCTTTCTTTCGTTCTTTCTTTTTTCTTTCTCTCTCCATCCCTCTCGTGTTCTCTCTTTCTTTCTCCCTCTGTCTCTTTCTCCCGCTCCCTCCATCCCTCTCTTTCGCTTTTTCTCCATCCCTCCCTGTCTCTCTCTCTCTCTCCTTCCATCTCTTTCTGTCTCTCTGTTTCCGCTAACCAAACTGCCATCTGTACAAAACGTTGATGACGGGTTGAGAGAGAAAAGGCTTTGTCAAAGAACAGCATAGGGCCTGAGTTTGTGGCTGTTGTTTTGGATTTCTGTTGTCAGAAATGACATTTAAACCTTTTCTGGGACAAACACAATTTGGCTGTCAAACCACTGAGCTGAAATGGTAGAAGTGGGAGTATATTTTGGGAGGGGGAGGAGGGAAGGTAGTATTGTACAGGGATAAGGGATGAAGACACAGAGGAGAGGGGGAATATGTTTGAGCTGAGAGGGAGTGAGTAATAGAGAGAGAGGGAAGGAGGGAGGAGGGTGAGGGGAGTTTAAATGCCGGTTGATTGAACATATTGTGTGGACAGCAGGAGAATATTGCTCATATTACTTCAGCTCTCCCTCCCTCTTTCTCTCTCGCTCACTCTCCTCTCACAGTGTCTCTCTCCCTGTCTCTCTCTCTCTGTCTCTCTGGTAGTGATCGCTCCCCTCTAAAAGAGCTGTAATTGATTCTGCTGTAATTGGTCAATGACAGGAGATGCTTTGGCAGAAGTGGAGCATAAACACGCCTCAGACACAATTTGTGGGATCAATGGGAGGTAGATAGGAAAGGAGGGAGGGAGAGCGGGATGGAGACAAGAGAGGGGGGGTGTTCTCTGGTCAGCTTGGAAGAGGTAGCGAGAGAGAGGGAAAGGGAGAGAGAGGGATGGAGAGAAAGGGAGACTTTTAAGTACCGCCACCGTGTCTGATTGAGGCGCGGAGGCCGAGAAAGCTCTGCGGATCAAAGACTTTTCAAATCGCTTTTTTTTCTGAACCCTCTCTCTTTATCGTTCTCTACATTTTTTTTCATGACTTGCAGCCTTATCTGCTCAGCTGTAGAGTTTTGAAACAACAGGAGAGAAATAAGGCCAATGCAATAAGGCCGGGTCCATTTGTGCTTTGTGAGGATGTTAGTTATTTTGTGGCAGCAGACATTTTCTTGTTTTCTAAGTGCGCAATGGCTCAGGGATATTGGCGATAAATGGTTAATTAGTGGGGGGGTGGGGGGTGGGGAGGTTGTGTGTCTATGTGTCTGTATGCGTACTGAGTTTCTCAGTGTGGCAGTGTTCTAAACATCTTTCTTCTGTATGTTTGTGTGTGTGTGTATGCATGTGTTCATGCCTGTCTGTATGCCTGTGTGTTTGTGTGTGTGTGTCCACAGGGCTATGAGGTGCGCAAGATAAAAGCCATTGACCAAGATCTGGGGAGACCGAGGGGCATTGGCTACACCATCATCTCAGGTCTGTCAGACACAATCAATCAGTTAATCAATCCCCATCACACACATACACTCAAAATCAATCACTATGATGATGAAAATCTTACAGAATACAACACAAGGCTAATCCAAACACATAACAATCAATGCTTTCATATAATAATGCAATAGAATAATATAATAGTCTGTAAACTATCAATCTCTGTTCAGTGCAACTGTGCAGAACATTAAATATATAAATAAGACTAAATATTAATATGATCAATCAAGATCATACTGTACATCAGGGAGTTTGGCTACCATGTCTCCTCCACCTGGGTTGTGTTCAGTTGGACACTGTAGCAAAACATTTTGCAACGGACACTGCAAATAACACTTTTTTGGGGGACAAATGTTTATACCTCCATGTTTAACTCTGTTTAAACCCCACAAGTTATGTTACAATACCTCACTACAGTTAGACAGACAGAAACATAATGTCCTGTAAACCAACATACAGGAGTTGGGGGGGGGGGGGGGGGGCAGTGAGGGTGTTTGTTTGTGTGTGTGCGTGTGTGTTGGGGACGTCCTCTGTGATGTGCTCCATCTCTTTGTATCCCACAAAATACAGACACTTCAAACAGAACTTTCTTCAACTCCCTTCCATGTACTGTACAGTATGTACTGCAGCTGAATATGAAAGGTCGTAAGGAAAGGATGAGGATAATTTCCACCAGTCTGTATTGTGCTGATATGCTAAGAGACCTACTTTATGTTTTGTTGTTGTATGACTCAAACCGAGTCATGTGGGGTTTGGTGGCTGGGTCCGGTTCTTTAATCTCTTAGACCACAATGGAAGGAGAAGAGAGAGGGAGAGAGAGGTGTGGGTGTGGCAGGGAGACCCCAACATGGTTTGTTCTGTACAGACTCGTTGTGCAATTATTAGGCCTACAAGAACAGGATAAAGCAGCACAATCTGATGAGTAAAGTATTTTGCAACTTGCAACCTCCACACATGCAACAAATGAAGCCCATCATTACACTCATAAACAATTATGTTTGTTTATGAGCTCTTATCCAGAGCGGCTGCATACATTTCATACATTTTTTTTCTCCGTACTGGTCCCCCGTGGGAATCGAACCCACAATCCTGGCGTTGCAAACACCATGGTCTACCAACTGATCCACACGGGACAATTCAACTAATGAGAAAAAACTGAGGATACATATCGTACAATAAATTAATAGAAATATAGAGAGGAATAGATAGAAAGTCATGCAGAGAATTGAGCTCACTTGTATGCAAACCGTTTTTTTTGCCAACGTTTACTTAGAGTAGTCATATTCAATAGGAGTTGCACATTCATAAATTCCTCCGTTATTTTGCGATCTGGCACACCCAGACGAGAGTGCTCTGAAATCGTTGTAGATAGCCAGAGTGAATTTACGAAAACACCCAAATATTGTTAGCCATCTAGGTGTCCCCATGATACAGTCTACTCAATGGGGAGAGCATGAACAGCAACAACACCCGGACAGTGTCCTCTTTAGCTGTCACAACCCTGTGACAAAGGCTGTGTGATTTGGTGCACTCGGCTCTCAGCTGCACGACATACATCCGTGTCCGTATGACCTCTCAACAACATTGTTCCATAATGTTACAGTATTAGCTAAACCTGTTCACTTTACTAGTAGTATGCCAAGAAAGGAAAATGTTGTGAGTCTGTTAAAATAATGTGTGGTATTGTGTAGGCTATAGCTGTCAGGGATTCCTAGGAGTGGTGGTTGGAGTCAGGCGCAGAGAACAGAGGGTAAGTATAACGTCTTTCATTTCTCCGGCACAAAACGGTCACGCCAAAACAGAGGGTAGACCAGCCCAAAAACACAGGGTAAAACAGTCCGGAGAAAAAATAAGGTGCCAGCCAGCACATCCCACAACAAACAGTGAAATAATCCCGCACAAACCTGGGCGGGCCTAACAGGCTTAAATAAACACAAATCAAGAAACAAAACAGGGAACAGGTGCAACCAATAAGACTGAACAAACAGAAAAGGAAAAAGGGATCAGCGGCGGCTAGTAGACCGGCGACGACGACCGCCTTCGGTGGGATTCGTGACAGTACCCCCCCCCCCCCCCCCGACACGCGGCTCCCGCAGCGCACCGCCACCGGCCTAGAGGGCGACCCGGAGGACGAGGCGCAGGACGATCCGTATGGAGGCGGTGGAAGTCCCTCAGAAGTGAAGGGTCCAAAATGTCCTTCACCGGTACCCAGCATCTCTCCTTCGGGCCGTACCCCTCCCAGTCCACGAGGTACTGTAGGCCCCCCACCCGGCGTCTGGAGTCCAGAATGGCGCGTATAGTATACACCGGGGACCCCCAATGTCCAGAGGGGTGGAGGGACCTCCGGCACCTCACCTTCCTGCAGGGGACCAGCCACCACCGGCCTGAGGAGAGACACATGAAATGAGGGGTTAATACGGTAGTAAAAATGAAGATGTAACCGGTAACACACCTCGTTTATCCTCCTCAGGACTTTAAACGGCCCCACACACTGCGGCCCCAGCTTCCGGCAGGGCAGGCGGAGAGCCAGACCCGGTCCCCTGGTGCAAACACAGGAGCCTCACTGCGGTGCTGGTCAGCGCTCCTCTTCTGCCATCCACTCGCTTTCCTTAACATCTCTAGGGTAGGTGGCACCAAATCGTCCCACCTACGTAACAGCCAGTGGAATCCTGTGGCGCGTTATTCAAATACCTTAGAAATGCTATTACTTCAATTTCTCAAACATATGACTATTTTACAGCATTTTAAAGACAAGACTCTCGTTAATCTAACCACACTGTCCGATTTCAAAAAGGCTTTACAACGAAAGCAAAACATTAGATTATGTCAGCAGAGTAGCCAGCCAGAAATAATCAGACACCCATTTTTCAAGCTAGCATATAATGTCACAAAAACCCAGAAGACAGCTAAATGCAGCACTAACCTTTGATGATCTTCATCAGATGACACACCTAGGACATTATGTTATACAATTCATGCATGTTTTGTTCAATCAAGTTCATATTTATATCAAAAAACAGCTTTTCACATTAGCATGTGACGTTCAGAACTAGCATACCCCCCGCAAACTTCTGGCGAATTGACTAACAATTTACTAAATTACTCACGATAAACGTTTACAAAAAGCATAACAATTATTTTAAGATTTATAGATACAGAACTCCTCTATGCACTCGATATGTCCGATTTTAAAATAGCTTTTTGGTGAAAGCACATTTTGCAATATTCTAAGTAGATAGCCCGGCATCACAGGGCTAGCTATTTAGACACCCAGCAAGTTTAGCCTTCACCAAACTCCGATTTACTATTAGAAAAGTTTGATTACCTTTGTTGTCTTCGTCAGAATGCACTCCCAGGACTTCTATTTCAATAACAAATGTTGGTTTGGTCCCAAATAATCCATAGTTATGTTCAAACATTTGTTCGTGCGTTCAAGACACTATCCGAATGGTAAATAAGGGTTACGAGCATGGCGCATTTCGTGACAAAAGATTTGTAAATATTTCATTACCGTACTTCGAAGCATGTCAACAGCTGTTTAAAATACATTTTTATGTAATTTTTCTCGTAAAAAAGCGATAATATTCCGACCGGGAATCTGCAAATAGGTAAACAGACGAAAGAAAATAAAGCATGGGGTCGACTCGGGCACGCGCCTAAGCCCATTGTCCTCTCATCGGCCACTTGTCAAAAGCGATAATGTGTTTCAGCCTGGGGCTGCCTCGACATCGTTCAGCTTTTTCCCGGGCTCTGAGAGCCTATGTGAGCCGTAGGAAGTGTCACGTTACAGCAAAGATCCTCAGTCTTCAATAAACAGAGGCAAGAAGAACAACAACTTGTCAGACAGGCCACTTCCTGCATGGAATCTTCTCAGGTTTTTGCCTGCCATATGAGTTCTGTTATACTCACAGACACCATTCAAACAGTTTTAGAAACTTTAGGGTGTTTTCTATCCAAAGCCAATAATTATATGCATATTCTAGTTACTGGGCAGGAGTAGTAACCAGATTAAATCGGGTACGTTTTTTATCCGGCCGTGTAAATACTGCCCCCTAGCCCTAACAGGTTAATGATTCCTGGATGGCTCTCCAAGTGTCCTTCGAGCTCTGTACCCTCTCCTCCACTGCAGGAGCCTCGGTCTGGCTCTGGTGCCATGGAGCCAGGACCGTCTGGTAGCCCAACACGCACTGGAACGGTGATAAGTTAGTAGAAGAGTGACGGAGGGAGTTTTGGGCTACCTCTGCCCATGGGACGTACCTCACCCATTCCCTGGGCCGTCCCGGCAATACGACTGCAGAAACCTACCTACATCTTGGTTCACTATCTCCACCTGTCCATTACTCTCGGGGTGGAAACCTGAGTTCAGGCTGACCGAGACCCCCAGCCGTTCCATGAAAGCCCTCCAAACTCTGGACGTGAACTGGGGATCCCAATCAGAAACGATGTTCTTGGGCACCCCGTAGTGCCGGAAGACATGGGTAAACAGGGCCTCCGCAGTCTGTAGAGCTGTAGGGAGACCGGGCAATGGGATGAGACGGCAGGACTTAGAAAACCGATCCACAACGACCAGGATCATGGTGTTCCCCTGAGATGGGGGGAGGTCGGTGAGAAAGTCCACAGACAAGTGCGACCACGGCCACTGTGGAACAGGGAGGGGCTGTAATTTCCCTCTAGGCAGGTGTCAAGGAGCCTTGCTCTGAGTGCACACTGAGCAGGAGGAGACATAAAGCCTCATGTCCTTAGCCAACATGGGCCACAAGTTCTTTCCCCTGGGCCACCGCACTGTCCTCTCGATCCCAGGGTGACCCAAAGAGGGAAGTGTATGGGCCCATCGAATCAATCGATCGATCACGGACACCAAGCGGCACGTACTGAGCACCTGCTGGACACTGAGAGGGTGCAGGTTCCAACCGTAACGCCCGCTCGATCTCCGCGTCCACCTCCCACACTACCAGTGCTACCAAGCATGAGCTGGGAGGATGGGAGTTGGATCGATGGCCCGCTCCTCGGTGTCATATAGGTGGGACAGCGCATCGGCCTTCGTGTTAACCTGTTGAGGACAGACGTTCCGCCTGCGGAACCCCTAGCCAACAGCCAATGGCATCGCACGGCGCGAAATACAAAACCAACTAAAATACCACAATTCAATTTTCTCAAACAATCAACTATTTTACACCATTTTAAAGATAAGACTCTCGTTAATCTAACCACATTGTCCGATTTCAAAAAGGCTTTACAGCGAAAGCAAAACATTGGATTATGTTAGGAGAGTACATAGACACAAATAATGACACAGCCATTTTCCAAGCAAGCATATATGTGACATAAACCCAAACCACAACTAAATGCAGCACTAACCTTTGATGATCTTCATCAGATGACACTCCTAGGACATTATGTTATACAATACATGCATGTTTTGTTCAATCAAGTTCATATTTATATCAAAAACCAGCTTTTTACATTAGCATGTGATGTTCAGAACTAGCATACCCACGGAAAACTTCCGGTGAATTTACTAAATTACTAATGATAAACGTTGACAAAATACATAACAATTATTTTAAGAATTATAGATACAGAACTCCTTTATGCAATCGCTATGTCCGATTTTAAAATAGCTTTTCGGCGAAAGCACATTTTGCAATATTCTGAGTACATAGCTCGGCTATCACAGGCCAGCTAATTTGACACCCACCAAGTTTGGGGCTCACTAAACTCAGAATTACCATTAGAAAAATTGGATTACATTTGCTTTTTTTATTTCAGAATGCACTTCCAGGACTTCTACTTCAACAACAAATGTTGTTTTGGTTCCAAATAATCCATAGTTATATCCAAATACTTCCGTTTTGTTCGTGCGTTCAGGTCACTATACGAAGGGTAACGCACGAGCGCATTTGGTGACAAAAAATGTCAAAATATTCCATTACCATACTTAGAAGCATGTCAAACGCTGTTTAAAATCAATTTTTATGCTATTTTTCTCGTAAAATAGCGATAATAATCCAACCGGGCAACGTTGTATTCATTCAAAGGCTGAATGAAAAAAAATTGAGAAGTCTCGTGAATGTGCATCTCAGTCTCACTGTCCCCAGGCTGCCCACTTACAAACTCTGCTGTTGTACTTTGCCCAGAGACAGGAGACACCCCATTCCACTTTCTGGTGGCTTTAGAGAGCCAATGGAAGCCTTAGAAAGTGTCACATTACAGCACAGATAATGTAATGTCGATAGAGATGCAACAGAAGGACAACAAATTGTCAGACATGGCACTTCCTGTATGGAATCTTCCCAGGTTTTGGCCTGCCATATGAGTTCTGTTATACTCACAGACACCATTCAAACAGTTTTAGAAACTTTAGAGTGTTTTCTATCCAAATATACACATATTCTAGGTTCTGGGCAGGAGTAGTAACCAGATTAAATCGGGTACGTTTTTTATCCGGCCGTGAAAATACTGCACCCTATCCCAAAAAAGTTAACATTACATTTACATTACATTTAAGTCATTTAGCAGACGCTCTTATCCAGAGCGACTTACAAATAGGTGCATTCACCTTATGATATCCAGTGGAACAACCACTTTACAATAGTGCATCTAAATCTTTTAAGGGGGGGGGGGGGTTAGAAGGATTACTTTATCCTATCCTAGGTATTCCTTAAAGAGGTGGGGTTTCAGGTGTCTCCGGAAGGTGGTGATTGACTCCGCTGTCCTGGCGTCGTGAGGGAGCTTGTTCCACCATTGGGGTGCCAGAGCAGCGAACAGTTTTGACTGGGCTGAGCGGGAACTGTGCTTCCTCAGAGGTAGGGGGGCCAGCAGTCCAGAGGTGGATGAACGCAGTGCCCTTGTTTGGGTGTAGGGCTTGATCAGAGCCTGAAGGTATGGAGGTGCCGTTCCCTTCACAGCTCTGTAGGCAATCACCATGGTCTTGTAGCGGATGCGAGCTTCAAATGGAAGCCAGTGGAGAGAGCGGAGGAGCGGGGTGACGTGAGAGAATTTGGGAAGGTTGAACACCAGACGGGCTGCGGCGTTCTGGATGAGTTGTAGGGGTTTAATGGCACAGGCAGGGAGCCCAGCCAACAGCGAGTTGCAGTAATCCAGACGGGAGATGACAAGTGCCTGGATTAGGACCTGCGCCGCTTCCTGTGTGAGGCAGGGTCGTACTCTGCGAATGTTGTAGAGCATGAACCTACAGGATCGGGTCACCGCCTTGATGTTAGTGGAGAACGACAGGGTGTTGTCCAGGATCACGCCAAGGTTCTTAGCACTCTGGGAGGAGGACACAAGGGAGTTGTCAACCGTGATGGCGAGATCATGGAACGGGCAGTCCTTCCCCGGGAGGAAGAGCAGCTCCGTCTTGCCGAGGTTCAGCTTGAGCTGGTGATCCGTCATCCACACTGATATGTCTGACAGACATGCAGAGATGCGATTCGCCGCCTGGTTATCAGAAGGGGGAAAGGAGAAGATTAATTGTGTGTCGTCTGCATAGCAATGATAGGAGAGACCATGTGAGGATATGACAGAGCCAAGTGACTTGGTGTATAGCGAGAATAGGAGAGGGCCTAGAACAGAGAACTGGACACCAGTGGTGAGAGCGCATGGTGCGGAGACAGATTCTCGCCACGCCACCTGGTAGGAGCGACCTGTCAGGTAGGACGCAATCCAAGCGTGGGCCGCGCCGGAGATGCCCAACTCGGAGAGGGTGGAGAGGAGGATCTGATGGTTCACAGTATCAAAGGCAGCAGATAGGTCTAGAAGGATGAGAGCAGAGGAGAGAGAGTTAGCTTTAGCAGTGCGGAGAGCCTCCGTGACACAGAGAAGAGCAGTCTCAGTTGAATGCCCAGTCTTGAAACCTGACTGATTAGGATCAAAAAGGTAATTCTGAGAGAGATAGCAGGAGAGCTGGCCAAGGACGGCACGTTCAAGAGTTTTGGAGAGAAAAGAAAGAAGGGATACTGGTCTGTAGTTGTTGACATCGGAGGGATCGAGTGTAGGTTTTTTCAGAAGGGGTGCAACTCTCGCTCTCTTGAAGACAGAAGGGACGTAGCCAGCGGTCAAGGATGAGTTGATGAGCGAGGTGAGGAAGGGGAGAAGGTCTCCGGAAATGGTCTGGAGAAGAGAGGAGGGGATAGGGTCAAGGGGGCAGGTTGTTGGGCGGCCGGCCGTCACAAGACGCGAGATTTCATCTGGAGAGAGAGGGGAGAAAGAGGTCAAAGCACAGGGTAGGGCAGTGTGAGCAGGACCAGCGGTGTCGTTTGACTTAGCAAACGAGGATCGGATATCGTCAACCTTCTTTTCAAAATGGTTGACGAAGTCATCCGCAGAGAGGGAGGAGGGGGGGGGGGAAGAGGATTCAGGAGGGAGGAGAAGGTAGCAAAGAGCTTCCTCGGGTTAGAGGCAGATGCTTGGAATTTAGAGTGGTAGAAAGTGGCTTTAGCAGCAGAGACAGAAGAGGAGAATGTAGAGAGGAGGGAGTGAAAGGATGCCAGGTCCGCAGGGAGGCGAGTTTTCCTCCATTTCCGCTCGGCTGCCCGGAGCCCTGTTCTGTGAGCTCGTAGTGAGTCGTCGAGCCACGGAGCAGGAGGGGAGGACCGAGCCGGCCTGGAGGATAGGGGACAGAGAAAATCAAAGGATGCAGAAAGGGAGGAGAGGAGGGTTGAGGAGGCAGAATCAGGAGATAGGTTGGAGAAGGTTTGACCAGAGGGAAGAGATGATAGGATGGAAGAGGAGAGAGTAGCGGGAGAGAGAGAGCGAAGGTTGGGACGGCGCAATACCATCCGAGTAGGGGCAGAGTGAGAAGTGTTGGATGAGAGCAAGAGGGAAAAGGATACAAGGTAGTGGTCGGAGATTTGGAGGGGAGTTGCAATGAAACCTGTTAACCTGTTGGGGATAGGGGGCAGTATTTGCACGGCCGGATAAAAAACATACCCGATTTAATCTGGTTACTACTCCGGCCCAGTAACTAGAATATGCATATAATTATTGGCTTTGGATAGAAAACACCCTAAAGTTTCTAAAACTGTTGAATGGTGTCTGTGAGTATAACAGAGAACTCATATGGCAGGCAAAAACCTGAGAAGATTCCTTACAGGAAGTGGCCTGTCTGACCATTCCTTGAGCTTCTTGACTCTGTTTATTGAAGACTGAGGATCTTTGCTGTAACGTGACACTTCCTACGGCTCCCATAGGCTCTCAGAAGGTGGGAAAAAACTGAATGATGTAATTCCAGCCCCAGGCTGAAACACATTAGCGCTTTTGGCAAGTGCTCTATCAGAGGACATTGGGCTGAGGCGCATGCACGAGTCGACCCCATGTTTTTATTTTCTTTCGCCTTTGAACCTAAACACAGATTCCCGGTCAGAATATTATTGCTTTTTTTACGAGAAAAATGGCATAAAAATAGATTTTAAACAGCGGTTGACATGCTTCGAAGTATGGTAATGGAATATTTAGAATTTTTTTGTCACGAAATGCGTCGTGCTCATCACCCTTCTTAACCATTCGGATAGTGTCTTGAACGCACGAACAAAACGCCGCTATTTGGATATAACTATGGATTATTTGGGACCAAACCAACATTTGTTATTGAAGTAGAAGTCCTGGGAGTGCATTCTGACAAAGAACACCAAAGGTAATAAAAATGTTCTTATAGTAAATCTGACTGGTGAGTGCTAAACTTGCTGGGTGTCTAAATAGCTAGCCCTGTGATGCCGGGCTATCTACTTAGAATATTGCAAAATGTGCTTTCACCGAAAAGCTATTTTAAAATCGGACATATCGAGTGCATAGAGGAGTTCTGTATCTTTCATTCTTAAAATAATTGTTATGCTTTTTGTGAACGTTTATCGTGAGTAATTTAGTAAATTTTTTGTAAATTCACCGGAAGTTTGCGGTGGGTATGCTAGTTCTGAACGTCACATGCTAATGTAAAAGCTGGTTTTTGATATAAATATGAACTTGATTGAACAAAACATGCATTTATTGTATAACATAATGTCCCAGGTGTGTCATCTGATGAAGATCATCAAAGGTTAGTGCTGCATTTAGCTGTGGTTTAGGTTTTTGTGACAATATATGCTAGCTTGAAAAAAGGGTGTCTGATTATTTCTGGCTGGGTACTCTACTGACATAATCTAATGTTTTGCTTTCGTTGTAAAGCCTTTTTGAAATCGGACTGTGTGGTTAGATTAACCTGTTATGGCTAGGGGGCAGTATTTTCACGGCTGGATAAAAAACGTACCCGATTTAATCTGGTTACTACTCCTGCCCAGTAACTAGAATATGCATATAATTATTGCCTTTGGATAGAAAACACTCCAAAGTTTCTAAAACTGTTTGAATGGTGTCTGTGAGTATAACAGAACTCAAATGGCAGGTCAAAACCTGAGAGATTCCTTTACAGGAAGTGGCCTGTCTGACCATTTCTTGAACTTCTTTGCCATCTCTATCTTTTACAAAGGATCTCTGCTCTAACGTGACACTTCCTACGTTTTCCATGGGCGCTCAGAGCCCGGGAAAAACCTGAATGTCGTCATCCCAGCCCCAGGCTGAAACACATTATCGCCTTTCTCAAGTGGCCGATCAAGGGACTGTGGGCTTAGGCGCGTGCCCTGGCCCTGGCCGCCCCCGTCTTTGTGATTTTTCCTCTGTTTGCCGAAAAGGAGATTCCCGGTCGGAATATTATCGCTTTTTTACGAGATAAATTGCATAAAAATTGATTTTAAACAGCGGTTGACATGCTTCGAAGTACGGTAATGGAATATTTAGAATTTTTTTGTCACGAATTGCGCCATGCGCGAGACCCTGATTTACCATTTCGGATAGTTTCTGGAACGCACCAACAAAACACCGCTATTCGGATATAACGATGGATTATTTGGGACCAAACCAACATTTGTTATTGAAGTAGCAGTCCTGGGAGTGCATTCTGACGAAGACAACAAAGGTAATAACATTTTTGTTATAGTAAATCTGATTTTGGTGAAGGCTAAACTTGCTGGGTGTCTAAATAGCTAGCCAGTGATGGCTGGGCTATGTACTTAGAATATTGCAAAATGTGCTTTCACCAAAAAGCTATTTTAAAATCGGACATATCGAGTGCATAGAGGAGTTCTGTATCTATAATTCTTAAAATAATTGTTATGCTTTTTGTGAACGTTTATCGTGAGTAATTTAGTAAATTGTTAGTAAATTCCCCGGAAGTTTGCGGGGGGTATGCTAGTTCTGAACGTCACATGCTAATGTAAAAAGCTGTTTTTTGATATAAATATGAACTTGATTGAACAAAACATGCATGTATTGTATAACATAATGTCCTAGGTGTGTCATCTGATGAAGATCATCAAAGGTTAGTGCTGCATTTAGCTGTCTTCTGGGTTTTTGTGACATTATATGCTAGCTTGAAAAATGGGTGTCTGATTATTTCTGCCTGGGTACTCTGCTGACATAATCTAATGTTTTGTTTTCGCTGTAAAGCCTTTTTGAAATCGGACAGTGTGGTTAGATAAAGGAGAGTCTTGTCTTTAAAATGCTGTGAAATAGTCATATGTTTGAAAAATTGAAGTTTTTGTATTTTTGAGGAATTTGTAATTCGCGCCACGCCTATCATTGGATATTGGAGCAGGTGTTCCGCTAGCGGAACGTCTAGATGTAAGAGGTTAACGAGAGTCTTGTCTTTAAAATGGTGTAAAATAGTCATATTTTTGAGAAATTGAAGTAATAGCATTTCTAAGGTATTTGAATAACGCGCAACAGGATTCCACTGGCTGTTACGTAGGTGGGACGATTTCGTCCCGCCGACCCTAGAGAGGTTAAGGGAGCCTGGCCGATAGGATATCGTAAAACGAAATCGGGTAAAGAACATGGCCCACCTGGCCTGACGCGGATGCAGTCTCCTAGCTGCCCGGATGTACTCCAGATTACGGTGGTCAGTCCAGATGAGGAAAGGGTGCTTAGCCCCCACAAGCCAGTGTCTCCACACTTTCAGAGCTTTGACTACAGCTAACAACTCCCGGTCCCCCACATCATAGTTCTGCTCCGCCGGACTGAGCTTCCTTGAAAAGAAAGCGCAAGGGCGGAGTTTTGGTGGCGTGCCCAAGCACTGTGATAGCACGGCTCCCACCCCAGTCTCGGACTTTTCCACCTCCACTATGAATGCCAAAGAGGGGTCTGGATGAGCCAGCACGGGAGCGTCGGTAAACAGCTCCTTCAGATGACTGAAAGCTCTGTTCGCCTCTGCTGACCAGCGCAAGCGCGACGGTCACCCCTTCAGCAGTGAGGTAATGGGAGCAACCACCTGACCAAAGCCCCGGATAAACCTCCGGTAGTAATTGGCAAACCCTAAGAACCGCTGCACCTCCTTTATCGTGGTCGGAGTCGGCCAATTACGCACGGCCTTAACGCGGTCACACTCCATCACCACCCCCGAGGTGGAAATGCGATAACCCAGGAAGGAAACGTCTCGTTTGGAAAACACACATTTCTCAGCCTTAACGTACAGGTCATGCTCCAGCAGTCGCCCAAGCACGTTGCTCACCAGGGATACATGCGTGGCGCGTGTGGCGGAATAGATCAGGATGTCATCAATATACACCACCACACCCTGCCCGTGCAGGTCCCTGAGAATCTCATCTACAAAGGCTTGAAAAATGGCTGGAGCATTCTTTAACGTCTTGACGGTCTCGTCCCGTAAGCGGGACGGACATCCAGCGAAAAACTCCTATCGACATTAGCATAACGAAATGTAATATTTATTTTTTTCAAATGTTAGGACTATGTCATATCATTTTATAGATACACCTCTCCTGAATCGAACCACGTTGTCCGATTTCAAAAAGGCTTTACAGCAAAAGCAAAACATTAGATTATGTTAGAGGAGTATATCGTAAAAGTAGCCACATTGCCATTTTCCGACCAACCACATGCATCACAAATAACCAAAAAACAGCTAAATGCAGCACTAACCTTTTACAAACTTCATCAGATGACACACCTAGGACATCATGTTACACAATGCATGCATTCTTTTGTTCGATAAAGTTCATATTTATATATAAAAACAGCATTTTACATCGGCGCGTAACGTTGACTAACTATTTTCCCTCAAATGCATCCGGTGAAACAGTGCTACAATTTACTCAATTACTATTCGAAAACATTTTTAAAATGTAATATTGTCATTCTAAGATTTATAGATGAATATCTCTTGAAAGCACCTGTAATGCCAGATTTAAAAATAACTTTACTGGGTAATCACATATTGCGATAAAAGGGGATGCGATAAATTACCTACTAATACAGGTCAGCGCCATCTTGGAACAATCGCATATCACATCTAGTCTTGTATACTATTGTCAATAATCCCTTACCTTTGGTTGTCTTCATCAGAAAGCACTTCCAGGAATTCCCAGGTCCACAACAAATGTATTTTCGTTTGAAAAAATTACTCCTTTATGTTCCAAGAGCTTGTTCTTGTTAGCGCGTCTGAAGGCTGATCCAAATGCTCCGTCGGCCGCGGGACAGCTATTTCGAGAAAATGCATTTTTTGTCCATTTAGTTTCGTTCAAACATGTCAAACGTTGTATAACATAAATCTTCAGGGCCTTTTTCAACAAGAGAGCCAATAAGATTCAAGGAGGACGATTGCATTGTCTTTCAAAACGTTTCGAAAGGGGAGGGAAGCCAGGGCCGCCGGCGTCATAATGGTGATGGCCCTCCTCATGTGACCAATTTCAACAGCGTCTCATTCATTCAGTTTTCACAGTAGGAGACTCAAACCACTTTGTAAAGACTGGGGACATCTAGTGGAAGCAATAGGAAGTGCTCAATGAACCATTTCTCACTGTGTGAATTACAGGCAAAGATGTGAAGTTGAGTCCACAATTCAGAATTCCACATCCTGTTACGATCAGTTTCGGGGTTTTGACTGCCATATGCGTTCTGTTATACTCACAGACACCATTCAAACAGTTTTAGAAACTTTAGGGTGTTTTCTATCCACAAGTATTAATTATATGCATATCCTAGCTTCTGAGTTTGAGTAGGAGGCCGTTTAAAATGGGCACAATTTTTTTTCAAAAATCGCTGTAGCGCCCCTTATCCTAGGGGAACGCCAAGAGGTTAACCCATACGGCATGACGAGGTACTCATAGTGGCCCGATGTGGTACTAAACGCGGTTTTCCACTTGTCTCCCCCCCGAATACGCACCAGATTGTACGCGCTCCTGAGGTCCAGTTTCGTGAAAAAACGCGCTCCGTGAAATGATTCCACCGCTGTAGCAATGAGAGGTAGCGGGTAACTAAACCCCACTGTGATGGAATTTAGACCTCGATAATCAATGCACGGACGCAGACCTCCCTCCTTTTTCTTCACGAAAAAGAAACTCGAGGAGACGGGTGACATGGAGGGCCGAATGTACCCCTGTCTCAGCGATTCCGTGACATATGTCTCCATAGCCAGCGTCTCCTCTTGTGACAATGGGTACACGTGACTCCTGGGAAGTGCAGCGTTTACCTGGAGGTTTATCGCGCAATCCCCTCGTCGATGAGGTGGTAATCGGGTTGCCCTCTTTTTACAGAAGGCGATAGCCAAATCGGCATATTCAGAGGGAATGCGCACAGTGGAAACCTGGTCTGGACTGTCCACTGTCGTCGCACCGATGGAAACTCCTATGCACCTGCCTGAACACTCCTCTGACCACCCTCTGAGAGCCCCCTGTCTCCATGAAATATCAGGATTGTGATTGGCCAGCCAGGGAATCTCCAGCACCACCGGAAACGCAGGCAAATCAATGAGGAAGAGACTAATTCGTTCCCCATGATCCCCCTGCGTTACCATGTCCAGTGGAACCGTGGCCTCCCTGACCAGCCCTGACCCTAATGGTCGGCTATCTAAGGAGTGCACGGGGAAAGGTTGGTCCAACGACACCAGGGGAATCCCTAGCCTTAATGCGAGCCCACGATCCATAAAGTTTCCAGCTGCAACTGAATCGACTAGCGCCTTATGCTGAAAAGAGGGAGAAAACTCAGGAAAAAATATTAGCACAAACATATGGCCAACAGGGAGCTCTGGGTGAGGCTGGTGCTTACTCACCTGGGGTGAACGAGGAGTGCTCTGCCTGCCATCCTGACTCCCAGACAAGCTCCTCCAGCACCGGTCGGCAGTGTGTCCTCTCCTACCACACCGGGTACAGGAGGAGCCTCCTCCTCTGGTCCCCCTCGATGCGGCCCCCCCTAGCTCCATGGGGATGGGAGATGGAGGGCCTGGAGGTGGAACCAACAGGGCCCGTTCTGGACGCCCGCGGGCAGCCAGCAGATTGTCCAGACGGATGGACATGTCGATGAGTTCGTCGAGGGCGAGGGTAGCGTCCCGACAGGCTAGCTCCCGGCGGATGTCCTCCCAGAGGCTACAACGATAATGGTCCATCAGGGCCCTATCATTCCACCCCGCCCCAGCAGCCAAGGTCCGGAACTCCAGAGCAAAGTTCTGTGTGCTCCTCGTCTCCTGCCGCAGGTTGAACAGCCGTTCACCCGCCGCCTGGCCTTCTGGTGGGTGGTCGAACACGGCCCGGAACCGGAGGGTGAACTCTGGGTAGTGATCCCTCGCCGAGTCTGGGCCATACCACACTGCGTTGGCCCACTCCAGGGCTCGACCCGTTAAGCAGGAGATGAGGACGCTCACGCTCTCCTCTCCCGAGGGAGTCGGACGAATGGTAGCCAGGTACAACTCTAGCTGTAGCAGGAACCCCTGGCACCCAGCCGCCGCTCCATCGTACTCCCTGGGGAGAGCCAGACGTAGGGCCCCGGATCTGGATGCCGGAGGAGGGGTAGTAGGTGAGGGGGGAAGAGGAGCTGGAGATGAGGTAGGGAGGCCACTCCTCTCCCATCGGTCCATGCTCTCCATCATCTGAACCATGGCTGAACCAGTCCGGTGGAGAATGGTTGTGTGATGAAGGACACGTTCCTCCATCGATGGGAGAGGAGGCACGGCTGCTCCTGCTGACTCCATAAAAGTGGTGCGGGATTCTGTCAGGGATTCCTAGGAGTGGTGGTTGGAGTCAGGCACAGAGAGCGAAGGGTAAGTATAACGTCTTTTATTTCTCCGGCACAAAACGGTCACGCCAAAACAGAGGGCACGTAAAAAGGTAGACCAGCCCAAAAACATAGGGCAAAACAGTCCGGAGAGAAAATAAGGCGCCAGCCAGCACATCCCACAACAAACAGTGAAATAATCCCGTACAAACCTGGGCGGCCTAACAGGCTTAAATAAACACAAATCAAGAAACAAAACAGGGAACAGGTGCAACCAATAAGACCGAACAAACAGAAAAGGATGACTGGCGAGCGCCGCCCGAACAGGCAGGGGAGCCACCTTCGGTGGGATTCGTGACAATAGCAATGTTTTATTAGTTAGCTAGGGTTTGAAATAGGTGTATCAAGCTGTCTTATTTGTGTTTGTTCAATGCCTCAATTGATTTTATAAACTATATTGGATATATGGCTGTACAGATACCTGGTTCAAATCAACCCAAGACGATGAACCCTGAAGATTGGACAAAATGCATGATAAGGTGGCCCAGAGGAAACTAGCTGTTCTCAACCCCTACATTGCCCAATTCTTCCAACAGCTCACTAAGTTTGATTGAAGACCTCTAGTGAGGTAGGTACACACACACACACACACACACACACACACACACACACACACACACACACACACACACACCCCAGCTTAATATGTCCCTTGTCACTTATCTTTTTACCTACAGAGTAACAGCCCTGGTGTTCTCTGGCTACTATTATATATATATTTTTTTTATTCTTGTCCTAGGGGTGAGAAGAGGTGACCCAGAACTGAGGAGGATTGTTTCTGAGCCCCATGAGGAACACCTTAAGCTGCGTTGACTTCTCTCTCCTGGATGCTCTCCTACCCAAACTGTCCTGTTGTGTGTTTCACTGCCTTTAAACCCCCTTTCCCTGAATAGAGTTGCCCCTGATCATAGATCTAGGATTATACCCAATCCTAATTTTAACTCCATCTTCATCTCTCTCTTTGTCTCTCTCTCTCTCTCTCTCTCTCACCCACATCCCACACACAGAGGCACACAATATAGTTTTTAAAGGAGTGTTGTAATCATGCTCTTATTTTGTTAGATATGTGTTAATTAACGGTTGTTACTTCTATTGTCAATTATGTTGTTCATTTGTTGTTAATGTTGTTACCAATTTGAATAAATGTATTTTATGTACAAATGTATTGTTTTTCTTACATTTAGATTTCGAGGATAATTTTACTGTAAATTTACAGCAGGGATGCTGTCATATGTTTTACAGTATTAAAAAGTCATGAATTAGATAGTGTGTCTAGTCCCTGTGGTAGAGGGAAATCATAAATTATAGTGCTGTACTAAGCCCTTATGGAGCTGGAGCCTGTAGGCTTGATCAAGTCACTATCAGTTAAATAGATCATGGATAGTGAAGGATGATGATGCAGCGACTGGATAATAAGGTAGGAGGATGAGGCGGGGAGGTGGGAGGATGATGCAATTTGGTGTGTGGTGTGTGTATATTTGTGTATGTGTGTTTCCACATGTTCGTGTGCTTGCGTGCACATAAGTGTGTGTGTGTGCCTGTGTGCTTTTGTAAGACTTCTACGTCTCATATCCTCGAGTGTCCTCAGAGGGTGTGACTTAGTCATGTGGGACTCGTCTCATTAGTTCAGTAATTAAGATAAACAAGGATTTAATTGCAGAGATGATTTATGTTAATGATCTGGAGACCTGTATCAGGATATCCTCCCTCTCCCTCTCTCTCTCCATCAGAGGGGTAATCTGGGATTTGACGCATAGAGTAGATTGTGACGCTCTGTGAGCTCTGGATCTGTTGTTGATCGGTGTGTGTGTGTGCGTGTGTGCATGAGTGTGTGTTTGGGGGGGTTGGGCTAAGAAAGAGGTTGGGTGTGTTCGAGCAGTAAGGGTAACGAAGCCGACTGTAGACGAAAGTCGGCGATTGATGTCGGGAATGTGCATCTGCGACAGATGACTGTGGTGGTTTTCAAACAGCAAGGCTCAGATCAACATGCACG
This sequence comes from Salmo salar, assembly GCF_965601325.2. Classification (NCBI taxonomy): domain Eukaryota; kingdom Metazoa; phylum Chordata; class Actinopteri; order Salmoniformes; family Salmonidae; genus Salmo; species Salmo salar. The sequence continues at coordinate 3,098,887 of NC_138308.1, read as the reverse complement.
TGTCAAAATAGCTGCTATTGTTAATAAAAGTTTTCTCTGTAAATGTCTAAATACATTTCTCGAAACCCCCATATCACACACTCGCAAACTAAAAACATAACGTGTGTACTATTAATTGGTAGGAGAGAGGTCTCAAATATCACTTTAATTTGGATCCCCTGTAGCTTTAGAATCGCGGCAAAGTTGGTTCCTGTTTCAATCACGTCTTTGGTCACGTTCTCTTGGGCCAACCAAAAACTCCCTAATGATTGGTTGACAAATAGTGCCTCCCACAATGCAGGTGATGGCTGCATGGTGCAGTTGGTGATAAGCAACTGCAGCGACTTGAAGGAGACTTCATCAAAAACGGCATGACCTTTGATCAAATAGTTTCTGTAAAGTTCACGCAGTCGACAATTTTCTTCGTCCATGGTGCCTTTTCATGGCATGTTGTATTTTTGGGTGGAGAATTAAAACTCTCTATTACGTATACCTGTGCCTGTCTCCAATCATTTATACACCCTGACAATTAACAGTGTTAAACAGTGTTAAATAATACTATTATGTGAAAACAATATTTTTTTGTGAACAAAAAGCCAGACTACGGTTTGCAACTGCACATGGGGACAAAGATCGTACTTTTTGGAGAAATGTTTGGAGGAAAAAGGGTAATGCTTGCAAACCGAAGAACACCATCCCAACTGTGAAGTACAGGGGTGACACCATAATTTTTTGGGGGTGCTTTGCTGCAGGAGGGGCCGGTGCACTTCACAAAATCGATGGCATGAAGAGACTGGAAAATGATGTGGATATATTGAAGCAACATCTCAAGACATCAGTCAGGAAGTTAAAGCTTGCAAATGAGTCTTCCAAATGGACAATGACCCCAAGCATACTTCCAAAGTTGTGGCAAAATGGCTTATGGAAAACAAAGTCAAGGTATTGGAGTGGCCATCACAAAGCCCTTGACCTTAATCCCATAGAAATTTTGTGGGCAGAACTGAAAAAGCATATGCGAGCAAGGAGGCCTACAAATCTGATTCAGTTACACCAGCTCTGTAGGGAGGAATGGGCCAAAATTCACCCAACTTATTGTGGGAAGCTTGTGGAAGGCTACTCGAAATGTTTGACCCAAGTTAAAAAAATGTAAGGCAATGCTACCAAATACTAACTGAGTGTATGTAAACTTCTGACCCACTGGGAATGTGATGAAAGAAATAAAAGTTGAAATAAATCATTCTCTCAACTATTATTCTAACATTTCACATTCTTAAACTAAAGTGGTGATCCTAACTGACCGGAGACAGGTAATTTTTACTAGGATTAAATGTCAGGAATTGTGAAAAACTGAGTTTAAATGTTTTTGGCTAAGGTGTATGTAAACTTCCGACTTCAACTGTACATACCCCAACCTGAAGTCATGAATTACAGGCAACATTTGCACTGAGCTAAAGGGTAGAGCTGCCGCTTTCAAGGAGCAGGACTCTGATCCGGAGGCTTATAAGAAATCCCGCTATGCCCTCAGGCGAATCATCAAACAGGCAAAGGGTCGATACAGGACTAAGATCGAATCGAACTACACCGGCTCCGACTCTCATCGGATGTGGCAGGGCTTGCAAACTATTACAGACTACAAAGGGAAGCACAGCCGAGAGCTGCCCGGTGACACAAGCCTACCAGACAACTAAATAACATCTATTCTCACTTCTAGGCAAGTAACACTGAAACACACATCAGAGCACCAGCTGTTCCGGATGACCGTGTGATCTCGCTCTCCGCAGCTGATGTGAGTAAGACCTTTAAACAGGTCAACATTCACAAGGCCGCTGGGCCAGACGGATTACCTGGACGTGTACTCTGAGCATGCGCTGACCAACTGGCAAGTGTCTTCACTGACATGTTCAACCTCTCCCTGTCTGAGTCTGAAAAACCAACATGTTTCAAGGAGACCACCATAGTCCCTGTGCCCAAGAACACAAAGGCAACCTGCCTAAAGTACTACCGACCCATAGCACTCATGTTTATAGCCATGAAATGCTTTGAAAGGCTGGTCATGGCTCACATCAACAACATTATCCCAGGAACCCTAGACCCACTCCAATTTGAATACTGCCCAAACAGATCCACAGATGATGCAATCTCTATTGCACTCCACATTGCCCTTTCCCACCTGGACAAAAGGAACACTTATGTAAGAATGCTATTTATTGACTACAGCTCAGCATTCAACACCATGGTACCCTCAAAGCTCATCACTAAGCTAAGGATCCTGGGACTAAACACCTCCCTCTGCAACTGGATCCTAGACTTCCTGAGCTGCCCCCAGGTGGTGAGGGTAGGTAGCAACACATCTACCACGCTGATCCTCAACGCTGGAGCTCCCCAAGGGTGTGTGCTCAGTCCCCTCCTGTACTCCCTGTTCACCCACGACTGCATGGCCAGGCACGACTCTAACACCATCATTAAGTTTGCAGACGACACAACAGTGGTAGGCCTGATCACCAACCATGACGAGACAGCCTGTAGAGAGGAGGTCAGAGACCTGGCCGGGTAGTGCCAGAATAACAATCTCTCTCTCAATGTAACCAAGACTAAGGACATGATTGTGGACTACAGGAAAAGGAAGACCGAGCACGCCCCCATTCTCATCGACGGGGTTGTAGTGGAGCAGGTTGAGAGCTTCAAATTCCTTGGTGTCCACATCAACAACAAACTAGAATGGTCCAAACACACCAAGACAGTTGTGAAGAGGGTACGACAAAACCTATTCCCCCTCAGGAGACTGAAAAGATTTGGCATGGGTCCTGAGATCCTTAAAATATTTTACAGCTGCACCATCGAGAGCATCCTGCCTGGTTGCATCACTCCCTGGTATGACAACTGCTCTGCCTCCGACCGCAAGGCACTACAGAGGGTAGTGCATACGGCCTAGTACATCACCAAGGCCAAGCTTCCTGCCCTCCAGGACCTCTAAACCAGGCTGTGTCAGAGGAAGGCCCTAAAAATCGTCAAAGACTCCATCCACCCTAGTCATAGACTGTTCTCTCTGCTACTGCATGGCAAGCGATAACGGAGCGCCAAGTCTAGGTCCAAGAGGCTTCTAAACAGCTTCTACCCACAAGCCTTCCTCTGACACCGCCTGGTGGAGAGGTCCTGAATGGCAGGCAGCCAGTGATGCACTGAGCCGTACGCACTACCCTCTGTAGTGCTTGCGGTCAGAGGCCAAGCAATTGCCGTACCAGGCAGTGATGCAACCAGTCAGGATGCTCTCAATGTTGCAGCTGTTGAACCTTTTGAGGATCTCAGGACCCATGCCAAATCTTTTTAGTTTCCTGTGGGGGAATAGGTTTTGTCGTGCCCTCTTCACAACTATCTTGGTGTGCTTGGACCATGTTAGTTTGTTGTTGATGTGGACGCCAAGGGACTTGAATCTCTCAACCTGCTCCACTACAAGCCCGTCGATGAGAATGGTGGTGTGCTCAGTCCTCTTTTTCCTGTAGTCCACAATCATCTCCTTTGTCTTGATCATGTTGAGGGAGAGGTTGTTGTCCTTGCACCACATGGTCAGGTCTCTGACCTTCTCCCTATAGGCTGTCTCATCGTTGTCATTGATCAGGCCTAGCACTGTTGAGAGCGTGATCACACAGTCATCCGGAACGGTTGATGCTCTGATGCATGTTTCAGTGTTATTTGCCTCTAAGCAAGCATAGAAGTTATTTAGTAAATATTTAGTAAATCGTCTGGTAGGCTCGTGTCAGTGGGCAGCTCTCGGCTATGCTTCCCTTTGTAGTCTGTAATGTTTTGCAAGCCCTGCCACATCCGACGAGAGTTGGAGCCGGTGTGGTACGATTTGATCTTAGTCCTGTATTGAAGCTTCGCCTGTTTGATGGTTCGTTGGAGGGCATAAGGGGATTTCTTGTAAGCTTCTGGGTTAGGTTCACGCTCCTTGAAAGCGGCAGCTCTACCCTTTAGCTCAGTGCGAATGTTGCCTGTAATCCATGGCTTCTGGTTGGGGTATGTACTGTACGTACAGTCACTGTGGGGACGATGTCCTTATTGCACTTATTGATAAAGCCAGCGGTTTATGTTGTGTACTCCACAATTACCACTTTTTACTACCAAAAAAGAACAGGTGGGAACTTATATGAAAAGAGATTAAATATCAATGTTATCTGAAGTAAGTGCGAGGTCCTCTATTACAAAGAATTTAAAATGTTTATGAACAAAAGTGGACACTCCTCCTCCAACTCTTAATGTTCTACAGTGGTGAACAGTATTATAAGGAAACATGTCATAAAGCATGGTTGTCTCTTCAGTCAACCATGTTTCTAAAAGGGCAACAATGGAAAATAGATGACTGAGAGAAGACAGATAATGAACAAGGTGGTCATGCTTTTCAGGAAGACTGCGAACGTTCAAATGAAAGGTAGAAAATAAGCTTCTCTTGGAATTGGATAAACTGCTATACAGGTTGTTAAATTGCTTAACATTATATGATAGACTTATTTCTAGGAAATTTCAGGAAATTTGAAGCTGGATCAACACATTGTGTGTATTGTTTTTTATTATTTTATTGCTTGGTATTACTGTACTGTTGGAGCTAGAAACACAAGCATTTTGCTGCACCTGCGATAACATCTGCAAATCTGTGTATGCTACTGTCACATCCTGACCAGTGAAAAGGGTCATTTGCCACAGTAGAATGGTCAGGGCGTGGTAGGGGGGTTGTTTTGTGTGTTTTGGGTTTTTTTGGTTCAAGGGGAATTTGTTCTAGTTTTAATTTTCTATGCTTCGTTTTCCATGTTTGGCCGAGTATGGTTTCCAATCAGAGGCAGGTGTCTTTCGTTGTCTCTGATTGGAAGCCATACTTAGGCAGCCTGTTTTCCTTTGGGTTTTGTGGGTGGTTGCTTTCTGTTTAGTTTGTTAGTGGACCTGACACAACTGTTTGGCTGTCGTTTGTTTTTTTCTTGTGAAGTGTTTTCATTCAAAATAAAAGATGAGCACTCAACACGCTGCGCCTTGGTCTGTTCACTATGACGCCTGTGACAGAACCACCCACCAAAAGAAGACCAAGCAGTGTGGGAGGAGGTACGTGGAGTCATGGACCTAGGAGGAAATCCTGGATGGGGCAGGACCGTGGACAAGGCCGGGAGAGTATCGCCGCCCGCCGGAGGAGATAGAGGCAGCGAAGGCGGAACGGCATTACTGGGAGGAACAGCTGGAACGGCAAGAGGATAAAAATTTTTTGGGGGGGGGCATACGGGTAGTTTGGCTAGGTCAGGGGGAAAGGGCACTGTGGAGCGGGCGTGCAGAGGGGCGAGAAATGCATTACGATGTGATGTGCACTATCTTGCCCATCCGCACGCACAGTCCGGTGCGGTCGGTACGGGCTCCGCAGCGTTGCCATGCGAGAGTTGGCCGGCAGCCAGGAAGAAGTGCGCCGGCTCAACGCTTCTGGCCTCCAGTGAGTCTCCTCGGCCCAGTTTATCTTGCGCCTGCTCTACGCACGGCAGCTCTCATGCCCCAGCACAGCCCAGTTCGCCCTGTGCCAGAGCTCCGCCCGTGCCGGGCTACAATGACCATCCAGCCAGGACGGGGTGTGCCAGCCCTGAGCTCCAGACCTCCGGTGCGCCTCCACGGCCCAGTGTGGCTTGTGTGCATGCTCTGCGCACCCAGTCTTCTGTGCGTCTCCCCAGTCTGATGAGCCCGGTTCCAGCTCCCCGTAGGAAGCCTCCAGGAATGATCAACGGTCCGAAGCCTCCAGCGATAATCCATGGCATGAAGCCTACAGTGATGATCCATGACCCGGAGCCTGTAGGGTTAATCCATGGCACGAAGCCTCCAGTGATGATCCATGGCCCGGAGCCTGTAGGGATGATCCATGGCACGAAGCCTCCAGTGATGATCCATGGCCTGGAGCCTGTAGCGATGATCCATGGCACGAAGCCTCCAGTGATAAGCCATGGCACGGAGCCTCCAGTAATGATCCATGGCGCGGAACCAGTGGTGATGATCCATGACACAGAGCTTGCAGCAAAGGTCTCCAGTCCGGAACCTACAAAGACGCTCTCCAGTCCGGAGCCTCCAGCGACGCTCTCCAGTCCGGAGCCTCCAGCGACGCTCTCCAGTCCGGAGCCTCCAGCGACGCTCTCCAGTCCGGAGCCTCCAGCGACGCTCTCCAGTCCGGAGCCTCCAGCGACGTTCTCCAGTCCGGAGCCTCCAGCGATGCTCCTCAGTCCGGAGCCTCCAGCGACGCTCTCCAGTCCGGAGCCTCCAGCGACGCTCTCCAGTCCGGAGCCTCCAGCGACGCTCTCCAGTCCGGAGCCTCCAGCGACGCTCTCCAGTCCGGAGCCTCCAGCGACGCTCTCCAGTCCGGAGCCTCCAGCGATGCTCCTCAGTCCGGAGCCTCCAGCTACGCTCCTCAGCCCGGAGCCTCCAGCTACGCTCCTCAGCCCGGAGCCTCCAGTGAAGCTCCTCAAGCCCGGGGCCTTCAGCGATGCTACTCAGCCCGGGGCCTCCAGCGAAGCCCCTCAGCCCGGGGCCTCCAGCGACGCCCCTCAGCCCGGGGCCTCCAGCGACGCCCCTCAGCCCGGGGGCCTCCAGCGACGGTCTGCAGCCCAGAGTCTTCAGCGACGGTCTGCAGCCCAGAGACTTCAGCGACGGTCTGCAGCCCAGAGACTTCAGCGACGGTCTGCAGCCCAGAGTCTTCAGCGACGGTCTGCAGCTCAGAGCCTTCGGAGACGGTATGCAGCCCAGAGCCTCCGGCGGTGGTCGGCAGTGCAGAACGGGGGGCTACACCTGGAGCCAGAGCCACTTCCGTAGCTGGGGGATTGGCGGAAGGGCTTTGGGTGTAGCACAGGAACCGTTGTAGACGGTGGCCACCCTCCCTTCCCTCCCTTTAGGTTTGGGGTTGTTTTTGTGGGGTTTTGTTTGGGGTGCAGCCGGGGTCTGCACCTTCGGTGGGGGGTACTGTCACGTCATGACCAGTGAAAAGTGTCATTTGCCATAGCAGAATGGTCAGGGCGTGGCAGGGGGGTTGTTTTGTGTGTTTTGGGGTTTTTTGGTTCAAGGGGAATTTGTTCTAGTTTTAAAATAAAAGATGAGCACTCAACACGCTGCGCCTTGGTCTATTCACTACGACGCCTGTGACAGAACCACCCACCAAAAGAAGACCAAGCAGTGTGGGAGGAGGTACGTGGAGTCATGGACCTAGGAGGAAATCCTGGATGGGCAGGACCGTGGACAAGGCCGGGAGAGTATCGCCGCCCGCTGGAGGAGATAGAGGCAGCGAAGGCGGAACGGCATTACTGGGAGGGACAGCTGGAACGGCAAGAGGATAAAAAAATTGGGGGGGGGGGCATACGGGTAGTTTGGCTAGGTCAGGGGGAAAGGGCACTGTGGAGCGGGCGTGCAGAGGGGCGAGAAATGCATTACGATGTGATGTGCACTATCTTGCCCATCCGCACGCACAGTCCGGTGCGGTCGGTACGGGCTCCGCAGCGTTGCCATGCGAGAGTTGGCCGGCAGCCAGGAAGAAGTGCGCCGGCTCAACGCTTCTGGCCTCCAGTGAGTCTCCTCGGCCCAGTTTATCTTGCGCCTGCTCTACGCACGGCAGCTCTCATGCCCCAGCACAGCCCAGTTCGCCCTGTGCCAGAGCTCCGCCCGTGCCGGGCTACAATGACCATCCAGCCAGGACGGGGTGTGCCAGCCCTGAGCTCCAGACCTCCGGTGCGCCTCCACGGCCCAGTGTGGCTTGTGCATGCTCTGCGCACCCAGTCTTCTGTGCGTCTCCCCAGTCTGATGAGCCCGGTTCCAGCTCCCCGTAGGAAGCCTCCAGGAATGATCAACGGTCAGAAGCCTCCAGCGATAATCCATGGCATGAAGCCTACAGTGATGATCCATGGCCCGGAGCCTGTAGGGTTAATCCATGGCACGAAGCCTCCAGTGATGATCCATGGCCCGGAGCCTGTAGGGATGATCCATGGCACGAAGCCTCCAGTGATGATCCATGGCCTGGAGCCTGTAGTGATGATCCATGGCACGAAGCCTCCAGTGATAAGCCATGGCACGGAGCCTCCAGTAATGATCCATGGCACAAAGCATCCAGTGATGATCCATGGCGCGGAACCAGTGGTGATGATCCATGACACAGAGCTTGCAGCAAAGGTCTCCAGTCCGGATCCTACAAAGACGCTCTCCAGTCCGGAGCCTCCAGCGACGCTCTCCAGTCCGGAGCCTCCAGCGACGCTCTCCAGTCCGGAGCCTCCAGCGACGCTCTCCAGTCCGGACCTCCAGCGACGCTCTCCAGTCCGGAGCCTCCAGCAATGCTCCTCAGTCCGGAGCCTCCAGCTACGCTCCTCAGCCCGGAGCCTCCAGTGAAGCTCCTCAGCCCGGAGCCTCCAGTGAAGCTCCTCAAGCCCGGGGCCTTCAGCGATGCTACTCAGCCCGGGGCCTCCAGCGAAGCCCCTCAGCCCGGGGCCTCCAGCGACGCCCCTCAGCCCGGGGCCTCCAGCGACGCCCCTCAGCCCGGGGGCCTCCAGCGACGGTCTGCAGCCCAGAGTCTTCAGCGACGGTCTGCAGCCCAGAGACTTCAGCGACGGTCTGCAGCCCAGAGTCTTCAGCGACGGTCTGCAGCTCAGAGCCTTCGGAGACGGTATGCAGCCCAGAGCCTCCGGCGGTGGTCGGCAGTGCAGAACGGGGGGCTACGCCTGGAGCCAGAGCCACTTCCGTAGCTGGGGGATTGGCGGAAGGGCTTGGGGTGTAGCACAGGAACCGTTGTAGACGGTGGCCACCCTCCCTTCCCTCCCTTTAGGTTTGGGGTTGTTTTTGTGGGGTTTTGTTTGGGTGCAGCCGGGGTCTGCACCTTCGGTGGGGGGTACTGTCACGTCATGACCAGTGAAAAGTGTCATTTGCCATAGCAGAATGGTCAGGGCGTGGCGGGGGGGTTGTTTTGTGTGTTTTGGGGTTTTTTGGTTCAAGGGGAATTTGTTCTAGTTTTAATTTTCTATGTTTCATTTTCCAGGTTTGGCCGAGTATGGTTTCCAATCAGAGGCAGGTGTCTTTCGTTGTCTCTGATTGGAAGCCATACTTAGGCAGCCTGTTTTCCTTTGGGTTTTGTGGGTGGTTGCTTTCTGTTTAGTTTGTTAGTGGACCTGACAGAACTGTTTGGCTGTCGTTTGTTTTTTTCTTGTGAAGTGTTTTCATTCAAAATAAAAGATGAGCACTCAACACGCTGCACCTTTGTCTGTTCATTACGACGCCTGTGACAGCTACCAATAAACTGTGATTTAGTTTGATACTGTTTTTATTTAGGTACCAGAACTTTCACCCTGACTCTTATGGAAAGTACAGCACACATTACCCCAGCCCCTAGTCCTGGAATCAGTCCCCCCTGGCCCCTCTTGTCCCTCAAATCCTATGTCCCAGACCCAGAAAGACAGACAGACAGACATGCATGACAGACACACAGACACACATCCATGATCAAACAGGCTTGGTCAGGGGGATGCACAGTACAGTGAGGGAAAAAAGTATTTGATCCCCTGCTGATTTTGTACGTTTGCCCACTGACAAAGAAATGATCAGTCTATAATTTTAATGGTAGGTTTATATGAACAGTGAGAGACAGAATAACAACAAAAAAATCCAGAAAAGCGCATGTCAAAAATGTTATAAAATGATTTGGGACTCCCATTTTCTTATACTGTATGAATAAGTTAATCCGAGGCTAGAGGCAGATAAAATGCAAATGTGTCTTTGCATATAGCATCTGTAGCCAAAGGCAAGCAGGTGTGTGACCCAGTGACCGCAGACTGAGGGGTGGAACTGAACCTTTCACCTCTTCCCTTCTGGCCTGCCGCCCAAACAGCCAGCCTGTCCCCCCTCAGAGTGTGTGTGTGTGCGTGAGTGTGTGTGCATGTGTGTTTTTGTGTGTGTGTTTGTATGCATGTTTGTAGGAGACAGACAATGGTAGATTGGGGGGGGGGGGGGGGGGGGGCTGCTGGCCTTGTCGTACACCTGCCCCAGCACACATGTCAGCCAGGTACAGCCACAACAGTTCCCCCCTGGACGCACAGATAAACAAGAAAAGACGATTATTTCCCACCATCCTCCTTCTCTCATCTCCACACGTATCTCTATCCCTCAGTGTGACTAGATACTCTGATTCCCTTTTCTTCAGGCTTGGGTCTGTAACTCTGTATCAGCTGCAAGCTGTAACATTGGCTAAGGCTAATACCTGCTTATTTTAAAGGGAGCTCTGAAGTCTGCCTGGGGGATTTCTGTAGGTTTTTCAGTTGGCCACTTTGGGGCTAACAGTGCTCAGACTGGATGCTTCATGTAATCTCTCTGAGGAGAGTATGTGTAGTTCACTGGGGGTCCATCCCAAAGGGCACCCTATTTCCTATTTAGTGCACCTCTTTTGACCAGGGCCCATAGAGTGCCATTTGGTACACAGATTAATATAAGCCCTGTTATGACTCCATTCAACTATGAATAAAATAATAAATGTGCCTTCCATCTCTATCTAATATAATAGCTGTACAGATATTATACATATTATGTTACAGTAATAGAGGACCCATACTTATCAGTTAGTCTGTCTGTTAGAAGGTCATATACACACTACATAATAAATACAATGTCTTGGGACTGTCACCAATGCACACACTATCATCAATGCATATGCCTATCAATACTGTAAGTGTGAGTGTGTGTTACTTTTTCATCTGTTATTTAATTCAGCAGCAGCTTGAAAAACAAAGGACAAATCTGTTTGAAATCCAGACATATGTTGGTTCAAAGTCTTACAATCCACTACATGCTCCTTTCAAAGCTGGAATCCTACACTCAGAGAAAGTAAAAAGACTACAAGAATCAAAGACGGAAATACAAGTTGAAATGTAGAACAGAGAAATTAGGTTTGAGATACTATTCCACTATAACTTTAAAAAATACTTTCTCAAGATTACAAGAAAGGGGTCAACCAAATGGATCAAGTTGGGGAGGAAAGGAAAACAATTCCAGTTGAGTAATCTTCTGTAGAGTGGCTTGCGAACAGACAGATGTGACTCTAACTTGTGCTGTTAACACACTCCCAAATGGCCCCCTTTTCCCTGGTCAAAAGTAGTGCCCTATATAGGTAGTGCCAAAAGTAGTGCCATTTCGGACGCTACTCTCTACTTATCTCCTTTCTTATCCACATTGTTATTACTGTGTCATCTTGATTATTTCTTTCTCTGGCTATTTTTTTCCCACTAACTTTCTAAAATAAATGTTAAATAAACCGACTCATCATAGTAGCCTAGCCCATAGGCCTATATGTTTTGATAAGGTTTGTATCACCTAAAGTGGCCAAATATCTTCTTAAAATTGTGCACATTAATCCACTTTACAAGGGGTGTAGAGACTAACTGGCATACAGAAGCAGTTTCAAGTTTGGGGAAGATCATTTTCACCATAAAAATGCACCTTTATAATAAAGACATAACATGCTTAATTGCATTTGCAGTCATTTTTGATAATGGTGTTTTCCTGCTAATGGAAAATTCGTGCTCATAGCCTACTGTCATGTGCGCATTGCTGCGCTTATAATGTGAAGAAATAGCCTAATAGTTTAGTTAAGCTAAACGTTCTGATCTGTTGCGTCAGCCACATTGCGTAAAAAGTTTTTTTGATGCTAGTGGTTGTATTCATTTGGGATCTATCGCATCCCACAAATGTTTGGAAAATGTATTTCTTGCACAGAATAGAATAGGTTGACTTTTGTACTATGGGGGAGAGTAGATTGACATAGGCTAGTGCTTTTGCTGTTCGTTAGGCCTGCTCATCTTGTTGGCTGATGAAAAGTAAATGTGGACAGTTATCCCGATATCTTCAATATGCAACTCGGAATTAGATAAGGACGAGGTGCGCAGTTGCGTCCTCGATGTGTCTGTTTTCACTTGTAGCCTGTGAGAAAGACCGGATAATGCCACGGAATTTTAAGCAAATCTTTTTTGCTAAATGAACTAGTGTAAAGCCAATTTGCATTGCCAGGTCAGGACCTCACATAAGGACAACTCAGAGTATGCTATTCTGTTCTTCTGAAATATACTACATTTCCTTCATATCATGCTTCTTTAGACCTGTCTAAAATAATTAATGGATTTATTATGAAGGTGTAGACTATATTACCTGAATCTATTAGACTTTTTAAAATGTAGTTGTTCCAATGTCTGCATAAATGGCTTGTAGGCTATGTATGGAAGCCAGGAGATGCTAAATGTATCTATGTTAATTAACGGTCACTTACCGTGAGACCGACAGTTATTTGCTTGACTGTCACAGCCCTAGTCAGAACCTTGTTAAAACATTGTGAAAACATCTCTCCTTGGCTTAGTCAAAGTGATTAAAATGTGAGAACTCTTGCTGCATGCTGTCCTCCAAAGCTCATTGCTGTGAGAGTCATTGGTTACGCCCTGAATCATACAAGATTCCATAGTGCTCAACTTTTGTGTGTGACAAAGTGGTGCACTAAATAGGGAATACGGTGTAATTTGGGACGCAAAATAGTGTTATTGTTCCCTATTCCCTATTCGCACCCTATTCCCTACCTTGCCACACACTTGATTGAACTCACCAGATTTGTATTTTTCCTGTTCTCAAAGCACAATCCCCCCCCAAAAAAGAATTACACATGTACAGTATGTTCTCCACTTTTGTGATTCAATGCACTGTCTCCTATTTCTCTCGCTCTCTCTTTCTCTTGCTCATAACAAACAGATGTTGAGAATTTTAATAGCTTGTCTACAGCACATATCAAGTCAATGAGACTTGCTTACTATATGTAACAGTAACATAGCCTACTATATGGATATGTTACAGTATCGCAATCCTACCTATTAACCCCTATGTCAGTTCTATCCAAATAGGGATTTAACATGAGACCCAACCAAGGCTGTAGTATTGGTAATCGGCAACAAGATCACTGGTGTATTCCAACAATTCCACTACAAATAATCACACACTAACTTTCCTATTTGCATGTGAAAACGGGAAATGTACACACCAGCGTGTGTGTGTGTGTTTGGTTTTACCATCCTTGTGGAGACCAGAAGTTCTCACAAGGATAGTAAAACAAGGAAATTGCGGAAAGGTGGGGACATTTCACTGGTCCCCACAAGGAAAAAGGCTATTTTAGTCTTAGGAGTAAGGTTTAGGGTTAGGGTTACAATTAGAGTTAGGGTTACAATTAGGGTTAGGGGTTAGGTTTAGAGTTAGGAATTAGGTTTAAGAGGATTTCTGTTTCTGCTGGTATTAAACCTTGGTTTGCACTGGCCTATTGCAACTTCTTGCTCAGTCTGCATATGTATATGGCAAGTCAGTCTGGTATGGAGAGGGTGGGGGAACATGGGGCGGTTGTTTGCCTGAGGCATCAATGGAGGGCGAGAGCTCAGAGGGGTCACCTGCGACAGTTCAATGAGAGGAAGACGAGGGTTGATTAAGTGGTGAGTGTAAACAAGTAGAACAAATAACAGTAATAAAGAATGCAAGCTGGATCAATAAATGAATAGATAAATAATTGAATAAGTAAATAATATAGTAAGTAATGAAAAATCACACCAGGGGATAAAGCGATTAAGGACTATGTTAAGGACTAGTGCTATGTTAAAGTTCTTAATATAAGAAATGAAATAAATATAATTTAAAAAAAACTATAGACAGAACAAGACAGGGCAAATAAATACATAATTTCATCCTGAACTTCTTTGTGTCGGTGGCCCCTCTGACTCTCCTAATTGGGCCCCCACTGAACACTAAATTAGTGTGTGTGTGGTGTGTGTGTGTGTGTGTGTGTGTGTGTGTGTGTGCGTGCGTGCGTGCGTGCGTGTGTGTGTGTGTAGCATGCTTCTTGAGAAACAATGCATTTCTTATTTTCCAGTCCACTACAGTTGGTAATGTGAGAGCTTCATAGTATCAACACCTGTCAATTTGCTCCAGAGCCCACACACTCTGACACACATTGATATACACACACACACACACACACACACACACACACACACACACACACACACACACACACACACACACACACACACACACACACACACACACACACACACACACACACACACACACACACACACACACTTTCCATTCCACATGCAAATAGAAAGTAAGTGTGTAATTGGGAGTTGGAATACATCAGGTGTGTGTGAACATGTTTTTAGGGGGATGTGTGTGTGTGTCTGTGTCTGTTTGTGCGCTTGTGAATAGGTAGCATTCTGTGCGTGTGTGTGTATGTGAGTCTGTGTGTAAGTGCGCTTGTGAATGAGCAGCATTCTGTGTGTATGTGTGAGTGCCTGTCTGCCAGCCTGCATACGTGCCTGTCTGCAATTGTGTGTGTGTGTCTGCCTGTGTCTGTGTCTGTGTGTGTGTGTGTGTGTGTGTGTGTGTGTGTGTGTGTGCGTGTGCGTGTGTGTGCCTGCCTGCCTGCCTGCCTGCCTGCCTGCCTGCCTGCCTGCCTGCCTGCCTACATGTGACACTGCCTCTTCCCCCTCCAGAGGTCCAATCTCAATATCATTGCGAATGGGAGAAGAGGAGCCTCTTTTTGTCACAACAGCAATTAGAATATAAATATATATTTTCTTAATGAGACCCAGGAGGCAATCTGTATAATTTCAATCTGTCTCTTTGGCCAACCTTTGCAGGCTGCGGAGCCGCAGAGAAAGGCATCTGCGAAACCTGAGGCAGTCAAAGTCAAAACCCTCTCTACACGGTGCTGCACACCCAGCTAATCTGCCTTCCACCGAGAGAGATGGCCACTTGCTAACCCCAACCCCTACCCTGAAATATCGATATTGGTGCCCACCACTAATCTCGGTTTACTCTCCCACCCCCAGCACATACGCTTTCTCTCTGCTGTGACTTCATTTTGAGTAGGGTGACTGACTATAGACTCTAGCAGTCCCAGTCCCTCTCTCCCTCCTCTCCCGCTTCTCACTCCACCTCTTGCCCTCAATCCAGCGTAATTACCCACAGGGCAAACCGCCTCCTCCTCCTTCTCGCAGACTGCCTCTTCTCCCCAGCAAACCGGGAACATTCCTAGAACATTAGCTAAGATTTCCCTTATGTTGTAGTTTGGGTTTTACCTGATATTAGGATAACATTTAGGATAATAACATTTTCAAATTTTTTTTTTTTTATGAAATATCTTTGAAATGTTCTCCTAACATTCACAAAAATGTTGTGCAGAATATCTGTAATAACCACCACAGAACATTCCCCAAAATTTCTCATTAGGTTTCCAAGTAATGTAATAATACAATGTACCAGTAATGTTTTCCCAGCAAACCAAAATTGATTCTGTGAAAGTTCCCAGAACATTCATTAGGTTGCGGCAAATGTTCTCATAACACAAATACAGTCCAGTCGTGCTGACGATTATGCAATGTTTGTATAAAACATCTGCCTGATGTTGCAAGAATGTTCCAAGAACACATTTGTCTGTTCTTTAAATGTTTAATTAGATTTTGGGAATAGTCTGGTGGGAACATTGTGGGGACATCATAAAATATATGTTCCCAAAACCCCAAAAACTGTCCAGTTGTGCAGGTGATTCACAAATGTTATACCCCCAAGACATGCTAACCTCTCACCTTTACGACTGTAACTAAGGCTGGAAAGTCAATACAATCAAACTAGCAAGGGCAATGATCACAAGTCAGTCATAACGTTGCTAATGGACTAGTGCAGACACAAGGCCTGCAGGCTGAATAGGACACAAGTGAGCATAAATGAGTCAACAGTCAACAGAGGCATCTACTTTATGAACATCATGCAAAGGAGAAACATGTAGGCCTATTACAGCAACATTTGAGCAGTAGCCTAGACTAGCTACTCAGCTACAATACATTTTGAGTTTACCAGACAGCAATGCTGTATTCAACCGCACCATTGATCCATGCAGTGCAAAAAAATATAAACATCTTTGAAGTTGAAATGTTGCAACAAACCTCTACCTACGTTTTTGTTATTTGGAGTTAAATACTTTTTGAATAGGGTCACAGCATATTACGCACATCTGCAAGCACAGCAGCAAAGGATGGTCAAATATTATTTATCTCTTCATTTGTTGTAATATGTCAAAATTAGATATCCAGCATCAGTTGAAGTCGGACGTTTACATACACCTTAGCCAACTACATTTAAACTCAGTTTTTCACAATTCCTGACATTTAATCCAAGTAAAAATTCAATGTTTTACGTCAGTTAGGATCACCAATTTATTTTAAGAATGTGAAGTGTCAGAATAACAGTAGAGAGAATGATTTATTTCAGCTTTACATTATTTTATCACATTCCTAATGGGTCAGACACTCAATTAGAATTTGGTAGTCATTGCCTTTAAATTATTTAACTTCGGTCAAACGTTTTGAGTAGCCTTCCACAAGCTTCCCACAATAAGTTGGGTGAATTTTGGCCCATTCCTCCTGACAGAGCTGGTGTAACTGAGTCAGGTTTGTAGGCTTCCTTGCTTGCACATGCTTTTTCAGTTCTGCCCACAAATTTTCCATAGGATTGAGGTCGGGGCTTTGTGACGGCCACTCCAATACCTTGACTTTGTTGTCCTTAAGCCATTTGCCACAACTTTGGAAGAATGCTTGGGGTCATTGTCCATTTGGAAGACCTATTTGCGACCAAGCTTTAACTTCCTGACTGATGTCTTGAGAAGTTGCTTCAATATATCCACATAATTTTCCAGTCTCATGATGCCATCTATTTTGTGAAGTGCACCTGTCCCTCCTGCAGCAAAGCACCCCCACAACATGATGCTGCCACCCCCGTGATTCACGGTTGGGATGGTGTTCTTCGGCTTGCAAGCCTCCCCCTTTTTCCTCCAAACATAACAATGGTCATTATGGCCAAACAATTCTATTTGTGTTTCATCAGACCAGAGGAGATTTCTCAAAATCTTTGTCCCCATGTGTATTTGCAAACCGTAGGCTGGCTTTTTTATGGCAGTTTTGGAGCAGTGGCTTCTTTCTTGCTGAGCGGCCTTTCAGGCTATGTCGATATAGGACTCGTTTGACTGTGGATATAGATACATTTGTACCTGTTTCCTCCAGCATCTTCACAAGGTCCTTTGCTGTTGTTCTGGGATTGATTGGCACTTTTCGCAGCAAAGTACGTTCATCTCTAGGAGACAGAACGCGTCTCCATCCTGAGCGGCATGATGGCTGCCTGGTCCCATGGTGTTAATACTTGCGTACTATTGTTTGTACAGATGAGCGTAGTACCTTCAGGCTTTTGGAAATTGCTCCCAAGGATGAACCAGACTTGTGGAGGCCTACAATTGTTTTTCTGAGGTCTTGGCTGATTTCTTTTTATTTTCCCATGATGTCAAGCAAAGATGCACTGAGTTTGAAGGTAGACCTTGAAATACATTGTCACGACTTCCGCCGAAGTTGGTCTCTCTCCTTGTTCGGGCGGCGTTCGGCCATCGAAGTCACCGACCTTCTAGCCATCGCTGACCCACTTTTAAGTTTCCATTGGTTTTGTCTTGTCTTCCATCACACCTGGTTCCAATTCCATCAATTACATGTTGTGTATTTAACCCTCTGTTCCCCCTCATGTCCTTGTCGGTAATTGTTACTTGTAGTGCTTATGCACGGTATGCTGGTATTTACCTTTTTTACCCATTTATTGTATTGTTCTGTTGATGGTGGTTTATGGATATTAATCGACGCCGTTGTAAATCAGTTTTCTCTCTTCTGCGCCTGACGTCTCAGCCGCCAGTACGCATTGCACTACAGAATTACCGACCGAACTATGGAGTCAGCAGGAGCAGGTAACCCGGGTATCGGGGTGGAGGAGCATGTCCGGGAGCACGCAGCAATGCTCCACCATCTTGGCACTGCCATGGACCGCGTTGTCCAGACAATGGACCGCTGGGAGCGACATGGAGTTCTTCCAGCGCCTCCACCAGCACAACCGGGGTCTCCCCTGAGCGCCCCTCTTCCTCCTGGTCCCAGTGGGATTCGTCTCTCCCTGCTCCAGGAATACGACGGAAAGGCTGCGAACTGCCAGGGGTTCTTTTTACAACTGGACCTATACCTGGCCACCGTCCACCCGGCTCCGTCGGGCCGTGAGAGGTGTCCACCCTCGTCTCGTGCCTCACTAGGAAAGCCCTGGAGTGTGCCAACACCGTGTGGAGAGAAGGAGATGCGGCATTGGACCAGTTTGAGGAGTTCACCCGCCGTTTCCGGGCAGTCTTCGACCACCTGCCCGAGGGTAGAGCGACGGGTGAACGCCTCTTCCATCTGAGGCAGGAAACGAGGAGCGCCCAGGAGTTTGCCCTGGAGTTTAGGACCCTGGCTGCCAGCGCGGGATGGAACGACAGGGCCCTGATCGACCATTACCTCTGCAGTCTGCGCAAGGACGTCCGTCGGGACCTGGCCTGCAGAGACACCACCCTCACGTGTGACCAGCTGGTGGAACTGGTGGCTGCTGGCTACCCGCGGACGTTCAGATTGGGTCTGGTGGTTCCATCCTCCTGCACCCCTCTCCAATACCATGGAGCTGGGAGGGGCGGTGCACAGGGAGACCGGAGGGGGTTCCAGCTCGTGCACCATCTGTGGCCGCAGAGGTCACACTGCCGGTCGGTGCCGGGTTGATTCCTCTGGGGATCGAGGCAGCAGGCAGGGCGCTCTGGCGTCACCCCAGGTGAGCCGGCACCATTCTCACCCAGAGCCCTCTGTTGCACATTTGTTTGTGTGTGTCACTTTCCCTGAATTTTCCCCGCATTCCCAGCATAAGGCGCTCATCGATTCAGGCGCGGCTGGGAATTTTATTGATAGAGCGTTAGCCCATAGTTTAGGGATCCCCATTGTTCCCGTGGCTGTGCCCTTCCACTTTCACGCCTTAGATAGTCGACCATTAGGGTCAGGGTTGATTAGGGAGGTCACTGCTCCTTTGGGCATGGTGACGCAGGGGGGTCACAAGGAGAGAATGAGTCTCTTCCTTATTGACTCTCTTTCATTTCCCGTGGTGCTGGGCCTACCCTGGTTAGCTTGTCATAACCCCACTGTTTCTTGGCCACAGAGTGCTCTCATGGGGTGGTCGCGAGAGTGCTCAGGTAGGTGTTTAGAGGTTTCCGTTGGTGCTACTATGGTGGAGAGTCCAGACCAGGTCTCCACCGTGCGCATTCCCCCTGAATATGCCAATTTGGCTTTCGCCTTCTCCAAAAAGAAGGTGAATCAATTACCACCCCATCGATGAGTCGATTGTGCGATAAATCTCATGGTAGACGCTGCACTTCCCAGGAGTCACGTGTATCCCCTCTCACAGGCGGAGACAGAGGCTATGGAAACATATGTCTCCGAATCCTTGCGTCAGGGTTACATTCGGTCCTCCACTTCACTCGCCTCCTTGAGTTTCTTTTTTGTAAAAAAGGAGGGAGGTCTGCGCCCATGTATTGACTATCGGAGTCTGAATCAGATCACTGTGAGGTATAGTTGCACGCTACCGCTCATAGCCACAGCGATTGAGTCAATGCACGGGGCGCGCTTCTTCACCAAACTAGATCTCGCGCTTACAACCTGGTGCGTATCCGGGAGGGAGATGAGTGGAAGACGGCTTTGAGTACTACCTCAGGGCACTATGAGTACCTCTTCATGCCGTACGGGTTGATGAATGTGCCATCACTCTTCCAAGCCTTTGTAGATGAGATTTTCAGGGACCTGCACGGGCAGGGAGTAGTAATGTATATTGATGACATTTTGATATACTCTGCTACATGCGCCGAGCATGTGTCCCTGGTGCGCAGGGTGCTTGGTCGCCTGTTGGAGCATGACCTGTACGTCAAGCTGAGAAATGCCTGTTCTTCCAACAGTCCGTCTCCTTCCTGGGGTATCGCATTTCCACCTCAGGGGTGGAGATGGAGAGTGACTGCATTTCAGCCATGTGTAATTGGCCGACTCCCACCACGGTCAAGGAGGTGCAGCGGTTCTTAGGGTTTGCCAACTACTACCGGAGGTTTATCCGGGGTTTTGGTCAGGTAGCGGCTCCCATTACCTCACTGCTGAAGGGGCGCCCGGTACACTTGCAGTGGTCAGCTGAGGCGGACAGGGCTTTTAGTCAGCCTAGGGCTCTGTTTACCTCGGCTCCCATGCTGGCCCATCCGGATCCCTCTTTGGCGTTCATAGTGGAGGTGGACGAGTCCGAGGCTGGGATAGGAGCCGTGCTCTCTCAGCGCTCGGGTACGCCACCGAAGCTCCGCCCCTGTGCCTTCTTCTCAAAGAAGCTCAGCCCGGCGGAGCAAAACTATGACGTGAGGGACCGGGAGCTGTTGGCTGTCATCAAGGCCTTGAAGGCATGGAGACATTGGCTTGAGGGGGCTAAACACCCTTTTCTCATCTGGACTGACCACCGCAATCTGGAGTACATCCGGGCAGCGAGGAGACTGAACCCTCGCCAGGCAAGGTGGGCCATGTTTTTCACCCGTTTTGTGTTTACCCTTTCCTACAGACCAGGCTCCCAGATCATGAAGGCAGACGCATTGTCCCGGCTGTATGACACAGAGGAGCAGCCCATGGATCCCACTCCCATACTCCCCACCTCCTGCCTGGTGGCGTCAGTAGTGTGGGAGCTGGACACGGACATTGAGCAGGCGTTACTTGCAGAGCCCGCTCCCGTCCAGTGTCCCGCTGGGCGTCTGTACGTCCCGTCTACTGTTCGTGACCGGTTGATCTATTGGGCCCACACGTCACCCTCCTCTGGTCATCCTGGGATCGGTCGGACAGTGCGCTGATTGAGTGGGAGGTACTGGTGGCCTACCTTGGCTAAGGACGTGAGGGTTTATGTTTCCTCCTGCTCGGTGTGCGCCCAGATTAAGGCTCATAAGCACCAGCCCAGAGGTAAGCTACACCCCTTACCCGTTCCACAGCAGCCTTGGTCGCACCTGTCGGTGGATTTTCTGACTGATCTTCCACCCTCACAGGGTAACACCTCGATCTTGGTCGTTGTGGATCATTTCTCTAAGTCCTGTCGTCTCCTCCCGCTGCCCGGTCTTCCTACAGCCCTACAACCTGCGGAGGCCTTGTTTACACACGTCTTCCAGCACTAAGGGGTGCCTGAGGATATAGTGTCTGATCGGGATCCCCAGTTCACGTCTAGGGTCTGGAAGGTGTTCATGGAACGTCTGGGGGTCTCAATCAGCCTTACTTCAGGGTTTCGCCCCGAGAGTAATGGGCAGGTGGAGAGAGTGAACCAGGATGTGAGCCGGTTTCTGCGGTCCTATTGCCAGGACCGGCCGGGGGAGTGGGCGGCATTCTTACCCTGGGCCGAGATGGCACAGAACTCACTTCGCCACTCCTCCACTAACCTCTCTCCCTTCCAGTGCGTGCTGGGGTACCAGCCGGTTCTAGCGCCTTGGCATCAGAGTCAGATCGAGGTTCTTGTGGTGGACGACTGGTTCAGGCGCGCGGAGGAGACATGGGAAGCTGTCCATGTTCACCTTCAGCAGGCCGTGACACGCCAAAAGGTGAACGCAGATCGCCACTGCAGTGAGGCCCCGGTGTTCGCACCGGGGGACCGGGTCTGTCTCTCAAACCGAAACCTGCCCCTCTGCCAGCCCTGCCGGAAGCTGGGTCCGCGGTTTGTGGGGCCATTTAAAGTCCTGAGGAGAGTGAACGAGGTTTGTTATAGGTTACAGCCTCCACCCGATTACCGTATTAACCCCTCGTTCCATGTGTCTCTCCTCAGGCCGGTGGTGGCTGGCCCGCTCCAGGAGTCTGAGATGCGGGAGGTTCCTCCGCCCCCTCTAGACATCGGGGGGGCCCCGGTGTACTCTGTTCGCTCCATACTGGATTCGAGGATTTGGGCGAGGGGCCTTCAGTATCTCGTGGAGTGGGAGGGGTACGGTCCGGAGGAGAGGTGCTGGGTTCTGGTCGAGGATGTATTGGACCCTTTAATGCTGCAGGAGTTCCACCGTCTTCGCCCGGATCGCCCTGCGCCTCGCCCTCCGGGTCGTCCCCGAGGCCGGTGCCTTTAAACAGCTTGGAATTTCCCAAGCTGTTTAAAGGCACAGTCAACTTAGTGTGTGTAAACTTCTGATCCACTGGAATTGTGATACAGTGAATTATGAGTGAAATAATCTGTCTGTAAACAATTGTTGGAAAAATTACTTGTGTCATGCACAAATTAGATGTCCTAACCAACTTGCCAAAACTATAGTTTGTTAACCTCTTGGGGCTAGGTGGGACGCTAGCGTGCCACCCGTGGTGCACTCCATCAACAGCAGGTGCATTTCAAGAGCGGCAAATTTGAATCCAAATAAATGTCAAAATTCAAATTTTTCAAAAATACAACTATTTTACACCATTTGAAAGATAAACATCTCCTTAATCTAACCACGTTTTACGATTTCAAAAAGGTTTTACGGCGAAAGCATACATTTAGAGTATGTTAGGACAGTACATTTACAAGAGTTGTGTGTAATGTTTTGTCAAGTCAAAGACAGGGTCACCAAAACCATAAAACCAGCTAAAATGATGCACTAACCTTTTACAATCTCCATCAGATGACACTCCTAGGACATTATGTTAGACAATGCATGCATTTTTAGTTCTATCAAGTTCATATTTATATCCAAAAACAGCGTTTTACTATGGCATTGATGTTGAGGAAATCGTTTCCCTCCAATAACCGGCAGTCAAGTCAGCGTCACAAATTAAATAATTAAAATTAGAAAACATTGGTAAAATATTATATTGTCATTTAAAGAATTATAGATTTACATCTCTTGAACTCAATCAACTTGCCAGATTTAAAAATAACCTTACTGGGAAATCACACTTTGCAATAATCTGAGCACTGCGCCCAGAAAAATACGCGTTGCGATACAGACTAGACGTCATGTTGGGGAGATCTAAAATCGAAAATACTATGTAAATAATCCATTACCTTTGATTCTCTTCATCAGATGTCACTTCCAGGTATCACAGGTCCATAACGAATGTAGTTTTGTTCAAAAAAGCTCATCATTTATGTCCAAAAATCTCCGTCTCGTTAGCACATGATGTAAGCCAGCCGGACTTCTCGTCATGAACGAGGGGAAAAAATATATTTCCGTTCGTTCAAACATGTCAAACGTTGTATAGCATAAATCATTAGGGCCTTTTTTAACCAGAAGATGAATAATATTCAAGGTGGACGAATGCATACTCTTTTATAACGTATTGGAACGAGGGTACCCAACATGAACACGCGCGCCAGGTGTCTAATGGGACATCATCGTTCCATGGCTCTTGTTCGGTCAGATCTCCCTCCAGAAGACTCAAAACACTTTGTAAAGGCTGGTGACATCTAGTGGAAGCAATAGGAAGTGCCAAAATATTCCTAAGCCCCTGTGTTTTTCAATGGGATAGGTTTAAAGTCAATACAACACATCAGGTATCCACTTCCTGTCAGAAAATGTCTCAGGGTTTTGCCTGCCAAATGAGTTCTGTTATACTCACAGACACCATTCAAACAGTTTTAGAAACTTTAGAGTGTTTTCTATCCATATATAATAAGTATATGCATATTCTAGTTACTGGGTAGGATTAGTAACCAGATTAAATCGGGTACATTTTTTTTATCCAGACGTGCAAATGCTGCCCCCTAGACCCAACAGGTTAACAAGAAATTTGTGGAGTGGTTGAAAGACAAGTATTAAAATCTCCCACCTAAGTAAGTGTCTGTAAACTTCCGACTTCAACCTTATGTACATAATTGGACATTATAAAAGGCCATATTTTTTCTAATAAAACAATGGCCCGTTTGGGTCGCAGTTGCAAGTTTTTTTGTAAAAACAATAAGGCTATGTCTGGCCCGAGAATTTGTTGTGTTTATTTAACCTCTATGGGCTAGGCGGGACAAATTCGTCCCACCTACGTAACAGCCACTTGAAGCCTGTGGCGCGATTTTCAAAACCTTAAAAATCCTATTACTTCAATTTCTCAAACATATGACTATTTTACAGCCATTTAAAGACAAGACTCTCGTTAATCTAACCACACTGTCCGATTTCAAAAAGGCTTTACAACGAAAGCAAAACATTAGATTATGTCAGCAGAGTACCAAGCCAGAAATAATCAGACACCCATTTTTCAAGCTAGCATATAATCTCACAAAAACCCAGAAGACAGCTAAATGCAGCACTCACCTTTGATGATCTTCATCAGATGACAACCCTAGGACATTATGTTATCCTGTTAGGGCTAGGGGGCAGCATTGACACGGCTGGATAAAAAACATACCCGATTTAATCTGGTTACCACTCCTACTCAGTAACTAGAATATGCATATACTTATTACATATGGATAGAAAACACCCTAAATTTTCTAAAACTGTTTGAATGGTGTCTGTGAGTATAACAGAACTCAAATGGCAGGTCAAAACCTGAGAGATTCCTTTACAGGAAGTGGCCTGTCTGACCATTTCTGGAACTTCTTTGCCATCTCTATCATTTACTAAGGATCTCTGCTCTAACGTGACACTTCCCACGTCGTCCATAGGCTCTCATAGCCCGGGAAAAAAGAGAATGTCGTCATTCCAGCCCCAGGCTGAAACACATTATCGCCTTTCTCAAGTGGCCCATCAAGAGACACTAGCTTATGCGCGTGACCCCGACCGCCCCCGCCTTTGGGATTTTTTCCTCTGTTTGCCGAAAAGGAGATTCCCTGTCGGAATTTTACCGCTTTTCTACGAGAAAAATGACGTAAAAATTGATTTTAAACAGCGGTTGACATGCTTCGACGTACGGCAATTGAATACTTTGAATTTTATTGTCAGGAATTGCGCCAAGCGCGCGACACTTCTTTACTATTTCGGATAGTGTCTGGAACGCACGAACAAAACGCCGCTATTCGGATATAACGATGGATTATTTTGGACCAAACCAACATTTGTTATTGAAGTAGACGTCCTGGGTGTGCATTCTGACGAAGACAAC
This sequence comes from Salmo salar, assembly GCF_965601325.2. NCBI lineage: Eukaryota > Metazoa > Chordata > Actinopteri > Salmoniformes > Salmonidae > Salmo > Salmo salar. The sequence continues at coordinate 3,073,928 of NC_138308.1, read as the reverse complement.
AAAAGGTAATGACATTTTTATAATAGTAAATATGATTATGGTGAGTGCTAAACTTGCCGGGTGTCTAAATAGCGAGCCCGTGATGCCTGGGCTATATACTTAGAATATTGCAAAATGTGCTTTCACCAAAAAGCTATTTTAAAATCGGACATATCGAGTGCATAGAGGAGGTCTGTATCTATAATTCTTAAAATAATTGTTATGCTTTTTGTGAACGTTTATCGTGAGTAATTTAGTAAAATGTTAGCGAATTCCCCGTAAGTTTGCGGGGGGTATGCTAGTTCTGAACGTCACATGCTAATGTAAAAAGCTGGTTTTTGATATAAATATGAACTTGATTGAACAAAACATGCATGTATTGTATAACATAATGTCCTAGGGTTGTCATCTGATGAAGATCATCAAAGGTGAGTGCTGCATTTAGCTGTCTTCTGGGTTTTGGTGACATTATATGCTGGCTTGAAAAATGGGTGTCTGATTATTTCTGGCTTGGTACTCTGCTGACATAATCTAATGTTTTGCTTTCGTTGTAAAGCCTTTTTGAAATCGGACAGTGTGGTTAGATTAACGAGAGTCTTATCTTTAAATGGCTGTAAAATAGTCATATGTTTGAGAAATTGAAGTAATAGGATTTTGAAGATTTTGAAAATCGCGCCACAGGCTGGCAGTGGATGTCACGTAGGTGGGACGAATTCGTCCCGCCGGTCCCATAGAGGTTAAACAATACATGCATGTTTTGTTCAATCAAGTTCATATTTATATCAAAAACCAGCTTTTTACATTAGCATGTGACGTTCAGAACTAGCATACCCCCCGCAAACTTCCGGGGAATTCGCTAACATTTGACTAAATTACTCACGATAAACGTTCACAAAAAGCATAACAATTATTTTAAGAATTATAGATACAGACCTCCTCTATGCACTCGATATGTCCGATTTTAAAATAGCTTTTTGGTGAAAGCACATTTTGCAATATTCTAAGTACATAGCCCAGGCATCACGGGCTAGCTATTTAGACACCCGGCAAGTTTAGCACTCACCATAATCATATTTACTATTATAAAAGTTTGATTACCTTTTGTTGTCTTCGTCAGAATGCACTCCCAGGACTGCTACTTCAATAACAAATGTTGGTTTGGTCCAAAATAATCCATCGTTATATCCGAATAGCGGCGTTTTGTTCGTGCGTTCCAGACGCTATCCGAAATGGTAAAGAAGGGTCGAGCGCATGGCGCAATTCGTGCCAAGAAAATTCTAAATATTCCATTACCGTACTTCAAAGCATGTCAACCGCTGTTTAAAATCAATTTTTACGCCATTTTTCTTGTAGAAAAGCGATAATATTCCGACAGGGAATCTCCTTTTCGGCAAACAGAGGAAAAAAATCACAAAGGCGGGGGCGGTCGGGTCACGCGCCTAAGCCCAGAGTCCCTTGATCGGCCACTTGAGAAAGGCGATAATGTGTTTCAGCCTGGGGCTGGGATGACGACATTCAGGTTTTTCCCGGGCTCTGAGCGCCTATGGACGACGTAGGAAGTGTCACGTTAGAGCAGAGATCCTTAGTAAAACATAGAGATGGAAAAGAAGTTCAAGAAATGGTCAGACAGGCCACTTCCTGTAAAGGAATCTCTCAGGTTTTGACCTGCCATTTGAGTTCTGTTATACTCACAGACACCATTCAAACAGTTTTAGAAACGTTAGCGTGTTTTCTATCCATATGTAATAAGTATATGCATATTCTAGTTACTGGGTAGGAGTGGTAACCAGATTAAATCGGGTATGTTTTTTATCCAGCCGTGTCAATACTGCCCCCTAGCCCTAACAGGTTAACATGGCCCGTGCGCTGATTGAATTTGACATCTCTGGTCTAGCTTATCTATTTGTGTAGCTAGCTATGTATTTAGCAAGCTAAAAACACCAAGCCTAACATGACTGACATTTTCCCCTCATATCTTTTTTTCGGTGGTTACAGCTAGAGATGCATGTGTAATTTGGTTAGCTAGCAAGAAATGTGAATCGTATTTCTAGCTAGCTATACTGAACTTGAATGACTGTTATCCACAGTTAGCATATCTTTTTAAATCCTTAACAATAAAGCACATTCATCCGCTTTACAAATGGTGTAGCCTACCTGGCATATTAAAAAAGCAACTGCATGTAACGTCCATTTGCTATTCGAGTGCAGGCGGTGGATTGTTTTGGGGGGAGACACTGGGCCTCACAAACCTGCTTCCAAAGGGGCAGATCCCGGGTGGACAGCCATATCTTCTGCCCAAGACAATACCGGAAAGCCAGGGTCTGGTGGCGGTCCACTTGTCGTCGATACCTGGAAGTGGTCTTGAGAAGGGCCGACCGGGCTCTCTTCCAGGTACGACAACAGTGGCGGACAAACATCTGGGCTGAAGGTATGCCGACCTCTTCCTCTTGCTCAGGGAAGAGCGGGAGCTGATGATAACCAAAGGGTGAGAGACCCGTGGCAGAGCAAGGAAGGGTGTTGTGGGTGTATTCGACCCACACCAGTTGCTGACTCCAGGTGGTGGGGTTGACGGAGACCAGGCAGCGAAGAGTCGTCTCCAGGTCTTGGTTGGCTCGCTCTGACTGGCCGTTGGACTGGGGGTGGAACCCGGAGGACAGGCGGGCCGACGACCCAATAAGTGTGCGGAACACATGCCGGACCTGGGACGAGAACTGAGGACCCTGGTCGGAGACCATGTCCACTGGGAGTCTGTGGATCCGGAGTACGTGCTGCACCATGAGCTGGGCCGTCACTTTGGCAGAGGGTAGCTTGTGGAGAGGAATGAAGTGGGTGGCTTTGGAAAACCGGTCCACTACTGCGGTGTAGCCATCAGACGGGGGGAGACCCGTGACAAGGTCTAGGGATATGTGAAACCAGGGATGGTGAGGGACAGGCAGAGGTTGAAGAGACCAGCCGGAGCTTGTCGAGGAGTCTTGTTCTGAGAACAGATCATGCATGCGGCAACTAACACGGGGGCATCAGGAACCATGGTAGTTCACCAAAGGCGCTGTTGCACAAAGGCCAAGGTCCGACAGGAGTCCAGGTAGCAGGCAAGCTTGGAGGAGTGGGCCGGATCCAGGACAGAGGAGCGGACCGCATCAGGAACAAACATCCAGTTATCTGGGCTCCCCTGGGGCTCGGCTGGGAACTCTGTACCTCACGAACATGCTTCCCTATTCCCCAGCTGAGTGCCGTTGCCAGGCACGAAGTGGGAAGGATGGTCTTGGGATCCGGGGTACTAGTCCAGGGGCTATAGCGGTGTGACAGCACATCCGGCTTGACATTCTTGGATCCCGGTTGGTATGAGAGGGAGAAGTTGAACCAGGTGAAAAGCAAAGCCCACCTAGCTTGCCTGGAATTGAGAAGCTTGGCGATGCGGAGATATCCAGGTTCTTGTGGTCGGTCCACACAAGCTCACGATTCCCCACATTGTAGTTACTCTCCGTGGAGTTGAGGCGATGGGAGAAGAAGGCACAGGGATGTAACTTGAGGTCCAGGGCAGACCGCTGGGACAGGACAGCCCCCACTCCGACATCCGAAGCATCGGCCTCCACCACAAACTGGCGGGACAGGTCAGGATGAACCAAGATGTGAGCTGTGGTGAAACAGTGTTTGAGATCCCGGAATGCCCGGTCAGCAGCTGGGGACCATGTGAACCGAACATTGGGAGAGGTGAGTGCAGACAGGGGGGAAGCCAGGGTGCTGTAACCCTGGATAAATCGAATATAAAAGTTGGCGAATCCCAGGAAACGTTGCAGCTGCTGCCTGGATGTAGGCTGGGGCCAATCCACCAGCGCTCTCACCTTCCCAGGATCCATCTATACACTCCCTGCAGCGATGATGTAACCCAGGAAGTGGATGGTGGAGTAATGGAATTCACACTTCTCTGCTTTCACAAAAAGCTGGTTCTCCAGGAGGCGTTGGAGAATCTGTCGGACGTGTTCTTGGGCGGAGCAGGAGAAGACAAGGATGTCGTTGAGGTAGATGAAGACAAACTTGTTCAACATGTCGCAGGGAACATCATTAAACAAAGCCTGGAACACAGCTGCTAGAATTGGTCAGGCCAAATGGCATGATCAGATACTCGTAGTGACCGCTGGCCGCGTTGAAGGCAGTCTCCACTCGTCCCCTTCCCGTATCCAACCAGGTGGTAGGCATTCCGTAGTTCCTGCTTGGAGAACACTGTGGCCCCCTGGAGCAGCTCGAAGGCCGAGGAGATGAGTGGTAGCGGGTAGCGGTTCTTCACCGTGATGTAGTTGATCCACAGGCACAGGGTTTTGTCCTTCTTCTCCACAAAAAAGAACCCTGTGCCGGTGGGGGAGGCATACGGATACACCCTGCAGCTAAGGAGTCCTCAATATAGGTCTCAATAGCCTTGGTTTCTGGTCCCGACAGAGAATACAGTCCTCCCCGGGGTGGAATGGTGACTTGCAGAAGGTCAATCCCGCAGTCATAGGGTCGGTGTGGCGGAGGGGAAGTGGCCATGCAGAACGAGACACATAGAGAGAACAAATGATTTCATATGGCGAACCCCTAAATCCCCAAAATGAGGATTTGATACAAAATGTCCACTTGAGAGAAAGTGGGAATGGTCCGTGGACACTTAAGGGACGGGTATGACTAGTGTGTTTCATTTGGTGACCTCAGAGAGGACAGTAAACAGATAAAGCTATATCTCTGAATATGTACATTTCTCAATTATGGGGTTTGCATCTAATTCTTGTATAACAATGAGTAAAGATGAAACTATTTGTGAAATGATGTAAGGTGATGTTAAACCTCTCTGGGACATGTGGGACGCGTTGCCAACAGCCAGTGAAATAGCAGGGCGGAAAATTCAAAACAACAAAAATCTCATAATTCAAATTCTCAAATATACAACTATTATATCCCATTTTAACCTCCCTGGGCAAGGTGGAACGTTTGCAAAAAACAGCTTTTTACATTAGCATGTGATGTTCAGAACTAGCATACCCACCGCAAACCTCCGGTGAATTTACTAAATTACTCACGATAAACGTTCACAAAAAACATAACAATTATTTTAAGAATTATAGATACAGTACTCCTCTATGCACTTGATATGTCCGATTTTAAAATAGCTTTTCGGTGAAAGCACATTTTACAATATTCTCAGTAGATAGCCCGGCATCACAGGGCTAGCTATTTAGACACCCAGCAAGTTTAGCCTTCACCAAACTCCGATTTACTATTAGAAAAGTTTGATTACCTTTGATGTTCTTCGTCAGAATGCACTCCCAGGACTTCTCCTTCAATAACAAATATTGGTTTGGTCCAAAATAATCCATAGTTATGTTCCAACAGCGGCGTTTTGTTCGTGCGTTCAAGACACTATCCGAATGGTAAATAAGGGTCATGCGCATGGCGCATTTCGTGACAAAAGATTTCTAAATATTTCATTACCGTACTTCGAAGCATGTCAACCGCTGTTTAAAATCATAAAAAAAGCGATAATATTCCGACCGGGAGTCGTTGAATCCGTTCAGAGACGATAGAATAAAAACATGGTGTCGTCTCGTGCACGAGCATGAAGCCCTTTGTCCGCTGATAGACCACTTAGCAAAAGCGCTCGTGTGTTTCAGCCAGGGCTTGTAATTACGTCATTCAGCTTTTTCCCGGCTCTGAGATCCCATGGGAGCCATAGGAAGTGTCACGTAACAGCAGAGATCCTTTGTAATGGATAGAGATAATCAAGAAGGGCAAGAAATGGTCAGACAGGGTACTTCCTGAACAGAATCTTCTCATGTTTTGGCCTGCCAAATGAGTTATGTTATACTCACAGACACCATTCAAACAGTTTTAGAAACTTTGGAGTGTTTTCTATCCAAAGCTAATAATTATATGCATATTCTAGTTTCTGGGCAGGAGTAATAATCAGATTAAATCGGGTACGTTTTTTATCCGGCCGTGAAAATACTGCCCCCTATCCATAACAGTTTAATAAGAAAACGAATTGATCAGATATAAAAATATCTGAAGAGTTATATTAGGAAAATTATAACTTTGTAATCTGAAGAATTTCCTTGGTGCCCCAACTTCCTAGTTAATTACATTTACATGATTAGTTTAATCACGTAATAATAATTACAGAGAATTGATTTGATAAAATAACAGTCTTTACTTTAATGATGCCAAAGACACGACTGCGGGAATGGCGGAGAAGTCCGGTGCAAATTCCGAGCCCCCAGGCAATGAGCATGTGCAGAACGGGCTCCAGCCTATGATGGCACCAGCAGACCAGTCAACAAGTGGATTGTGACACTGGAGACAAGAGAATCCCAATACCACGGGAACCTGAGGAGACTTAATGAGCAGGAATTGGATCGTCTCGCTGTTGTTCCCTGACACACGTAGGTTGATGGGGGTGGTATTGTGGGTGACCCGGCCTATAGAGCGTCCGTCCAGCACTCTAACGTCCATGGGAATGGAGAGGGGCTGAGTGGCGATGCCCAGCTCAGATGCCAGGGTAGCGTCCATAAAGCTCTCATCGGCCCCAGAGACGATGAGTACACGGAGAGATTCCGATTGGTTCCCAGAGCAAAATAACATGAAAAGGGGTGCGAGTAAGGGGATAGGAAAAGTTCTCCATATGGCCCATCAGAGTACTCGCTCCTACCAGTGAGCCTGGTATTTTTTGGACAGGTAGAGACGAAATACTGGCAACTCTTTGTGTGAAGCCTGTATAGCTGTTTGGTTGGAGACAGCCTAGCTCTGCCTAGTTGCATTTGCTCGGGAAGAGGTGAATCGGCAGACTTCGGGGAAACTTGGGTAGCCTTGGGTCCTCTCGGCAACAGAGCTGTCAGGGACTTTCGGGATGCCTCAGAGGCAAGTTGGAATCCTTGGGCAGGCAAGTGAAATCGAATCTCATCTCCTTCCTTCGTTCCCGTAGTCGCCCATCAATCCAAATGGTCAAGGCGATGAGTGAGTCGAGATCCGTCGGTAGTTCCCGGATTATAAGCTCATTCTTTACTTCCCCTGTAACTCAGGAACATGTCGAACAGCGTTTCCGGGTTCCAGTCACTGTCAGCTGCCAATGTGCGGAAATCCACCACATAGTCTGCCACACTGCGGGAGTCTCGCCGAAGCTGGAGTAACTTCCGGGCAGCCTCTCTCCAGGACAATGGAGCATCGGAAACTACCTCCACCACAAACTCCCCCAGACGGAAGCATACGGCCTACTGTTGTTCCCATACTTCCGTAGCCTAGGCAAGAGCCCTCCTGGACATTGTGTGATGAGGTACACTATCTTAGAGCAGTCCGAGGGGAAGGAGGAGGGCTGAAGCTTGATGATGAGGGAACGCTGAGTGAGAAACGCCGAAAGGTGCCCAAATCTCCATTGAAGCGTTCAGGGGGAGGTAAGCAGGGTTCCCAGGAAACCGGGGAAGCTGGGGAGGCAGCCTTGCTAACAGCCAGGTTACTGAGGGGCTGTGAGGTTACCGTCATGAGAGGCTGCCTAACAGACAACCCATGGAATTGGTCCAGCAATGTGTTCAACGCTCGGTCATGCCATTCGGCCAAGGTCTGGAACCCTTCCACGAGACCATGAAGCAACTCCTTGTCCCTTTCAATGGTGGCTCCTTGTGAGGAGATGGCGTTGCGGAGCTTGTCCGAATCTACTAGGTCAGTCATGGTCAGTTCGTATGATCACATTTTAGGGAAGACCCAGATGCAGACAATGTCGAAGTAACAAAAGTTTTTTACTAGAACAACAGGTCAAGGGCAGGCAGAAGTCAGTAATCCAGATCGGAGTCCAAAAGGTACAGAAACAGCAGGCAGTCTCAGGGTCAGGGCAGGCAGATGTCAATAATCCAGTGTGATGTGACAAGGTACAGAATGGCAGGCAGGCTCAGGGTTAGGGCAGGCAGAATGGTCAGATCCGAGAAAACTAGAGACAGACAGGAGCAAGGAGAAAAATGCTGGCACGCTTGACGAACAAAATGAACTGGCAACAGACAAACAGAGAACACAGGTATATATTCACTGGGGACAATGGGCAAGGTGGGCGACACATGGTGGGGGGTGGAGACAAGCACAAAGAAAGGTGAAATAGATCAGGATGTGACACAAGTGCTTGTCAAATTGTGAATGAGAGACTGATGAAATGTGTGCAGCCTGCGCTAGAAACAGAGCAGAGTACTTCCCTTTCATGCAACTTTTTGAAATCAAAATTCGTTGCATCCTGCCGCCTTAGAATGTATTAGAAATCTAAACATATAGCCTAATGTTTGTATCACAACTAAAGTTGCATAAATAACTCTAAATTAAACATATAGGAGGACCTGTTTCTTTGGTAAACACTCAACACAGAATAGCCACAGATGCGTACTCCCTCAAATAGTTTGGGGGAAAATATCCTTTCTATTTTACTCAGCTATGTTCAATTTAATTGTTCTTACTATTCAATAATGTCATTGGAATTATAAGCAAATATTGCATGCTATATGAACTACTGTAGCCCACAGCCATATGGCATAGCCAGATCAGGGCCTAACGTAAGGAAGACTAAAAATATGCTATTCTGATTTTCTGACATAGGCTACATTTTCTTCATAATCATAAGGTTTCTTGAGACCTGTCTAAAATAAATAATGGATTTATTGTGATGGTGTAGGCCTGGGGTACTCAGCTCTTTCCGAAGTCTGGAGCCTGCTGGTTTTATGTTCTACCAGATCATTAATTGCACACACCTGGTGTCACAGGTCTAGATCCATCCCTGAATAGAGGGGAACAATGGAAAAATGCTGCAGATCTGGCTTCAAGGTCTAGAATTGAGTTTGAAATGTGTAAGCTATATTAAATGGATTTTTCAACTTTTTAATATGTAGATGTTCCAACGGTCCGCATCAGTGGCTTGTAGGCTATGCATAGAAGACGGAGATGCTGAATGTGTTGATGTTAATTAATAGTCAATTACCATGAGACCAGCAGTTATTTCAATGACAATCACCGGCTGACAAAATCTCATGACCGCTACAGACCTTAGTCGGAGAGATGAGGATCACTGACTCTCTCTCCCCTTCTTCTCTCTCTCTCTCTCTCTCTCTTTCTCTCCTCCCCCTCTCTCAACCTCTAATACCCCCCCCCCTCTCTTCCATCCTTTCCCTCTCTCCCCCTCTCCTCTCATCCCTCCAGGCAATACCAACAGTATCTTTGCTCTGGACTACATCAGTGGCTCTCTGACGGTAAATGGACAGCTGGACAGAGAGAATCCCCTCTACTCATCCGGATTCACTTTCACCGTCAAGGTCTGTCTGTTTGTGTTTAGGCCTGGGAGTGATGAGAGACCTAAACTGAACATATAGCTACACCACCACTCTACATTTTCTTTAGTTGTAAACCTTCCCAGTCACATACAGTACGCACATTTTGAATTAAGACATCCTGTATGCTGGTACAGTATAGAATACATCATCAGTACTTAATTCAAGGCATTGGGATGTGAGGTATAATCTTCCAGGTGTGCATTTTCACACCCCACCCTAAGGCTTATTATGACAGGGCCCTGCTGAGATCCTCATATTTAGAGAACAGTTAGACTTCCTTGGGAGCAACCTGGGAGGATGAAGGAATGGAAGATGTTCTTAATGTTGATGGAGTCCTGCCAGGCCAATGCTTTGGAGATTATTTGCTCCTTCTCTCCCTCTTCATCTTTGTCTTTCTGAGCCAGATGTAGATTCCGAATATCCCTCCACTGAGCCGTGAGAAGTCTCTCTCACTCTCCCTCTCTTTCTCTCTCAATTCGGTGCATTCTTTCCTTCTCACCCCTGGTGAGTCTTTCCTTCTCACCCCTGGCTTCTTCATCTCCTTACTTACACTTCTCTGCTTCCTCTCCTCCTCTCCTCACCAAATGGTTCCCACAGTTTGAGAGAGGGGGCATGAAATTAATTTTAGTGTGGCAATGGGAGAGGGGGAAGAGGTGGAGAGATGTTTGGTTAAAAGACAGTTTTCTCAGAGTGAATCTTGATGACTGCTTTCTACCAGAACCTTTAGTCTGGTTTAGACACACAAATAGGTGTGTGTGTGCGTGTGTGAGAGTTGCACGTTGAGAGTGTGTGTATGAGTGTGTACACTCTTAGAAAAAAAGGTGCTAACTAAAACCATAAAGGGTTATTCGACTTATCCCTGTAGAAGTACCCTTTACATTGTTCCAGGTAGAAACAGCGAACCGTTTAGAACCATTTATCTAAGAGCATTAGTATAATAATGCAAACAGGGAATTCCATCACATCTTATTTGATAATATACCCCTCCCACCTCAATCGTTATTCTTGATTGAAATCAACCATTACAGCGAACTAGGAGAAAATTCATAGACCAAAATAAAAATGTATTTTTGTAGATTTGTACATTTATGTAAGTTTATAATATGGTGATTTTCCTTCCCTTTTCTATGGTGTCTGTAGTAATAAAACAATTTTCCCAACTTTAGTCCAGCTTAGATAGTGGTTGCATCCAAAAGGGCACCCTATTCTCTTTATAGTGCATTACTTTTGACCAGGGCCCATACGGCACTATAAGGAATAGGGTGCCATTTGGGATACAAACAGTTTTGAGTGTGTGGAGCTCAGCATTCAACACCATAGTCCGCTCCAAGCTCATCACCAAGCTCAGGACCCTGGGGCTGAACACCTCCCTCTGCAATTGGATCCTGGACTCCTGACGGGCCGCCGCCAGGGATGAGGGTAGGCAACAACACATCCCCTCAGTGGTGTGTGCTTAGTCCCCTCCTGTACTCCCTGTTCAACCATGACTGCGTGGCCGCGCACGACTCCAACACCATCATCAAGTTTGCTGACAACACGACTGTGATAGAACTTGTCGTGACGTCACTATCATTAATGTGATTAACCTCTATGGGCTAGGTGGGACGCTCGCTTACCGAGCCAGAAATAATCAGACACCCATTTTTCAAGCTAGCATATAATGTCACATAAACCTAAACCACAGCTAAATGTAGCACTAACCTTTGATGATCTTCATCAGATGACAACCCTAGGACATTATGTTATACAATACATGCATGTTTTGTTCAATCAAGTTCATATTTATATCAAAAAACAGCTTTTTACATTAGCAGGTGACTAGCATGTGACTAGTATTCCCACCGAACACTTCCGGTGAATTTACTAAATTACTCACGATAAACGTTCACAAAAAACATAACAATTATTTTAAGAATTATAGATACAGAACTCCTCTATGCACTCGATATGTCCGAATTTAAAATAGCTTTTCGGTGAAAGCACATTTTGCAATATTCTAAGTAGATAGCCCGGCATCACATGGCTAGCTATTTAGACACCCAGCAAGTTTAGCATTCACCAAAGTCAGATTTACTCTAAGAAAAATGTTATTACCTTTGCTGTCTTCGTCAGAATGCACTCCCAGGACTTCTACTTCAACAACAAATGTTGGTTTGGTCCCAAATAATCCATAGTTATGTTCAAACAGCGGCGTTTTGTTTGTGCGTTCAAGACACTATCCGAAGGGTAAATAAGGGTTACGAGCATTGCGCATTTCGTGCCAAAAAATATCTAAATATTCCATTACCGTACTTCGAAGCATGTCAACCGCTGTTTAACCTGTTAGGGCTAGGGGGCAGTATTTGCACGGCTGGATAAAAAAATGTACCCGATTTAATCTGGTTACTAATCCTACCCAATAACTAGAATATGCATATACTTATTATATATGGATAGAAAACACTCTAAAGTTTCTAAAACTGTTTGAATGGTGTCTGTGAGTATAACAAAACTCATTTGGCAGGCAAAACCCTGAGACATTTTCTGACTGGAAGTGGATACCTGATGTGTTGTATTACCTTTAAACCTATCCCATTGAAAAACACAGGGGCTGAGGAATATTTTGGCACTTCCTATTGCTTCCACTAGATGTCACCAGCCTTTACAAAGTGTTTTGAGTCTTCTGGAGGGAGATCTGACCGAACAAGAGCCATGGAACGATGATGTCCCATTAGACACCTGGCGCGCGAGTTCATGTTGGGTACCCTCGTTCCAATACGTTATAAAAGAGTATGCATTCGTCCACCTTGAATATTATTAATGTTCTGGTTAAAAAAGGCCCTAATGATTTATGCTATACAACGTTTGACATGTTTGAACGAACGTAAATATATAAAAAACCAGCTTTTTACATTAGCATGTGACGTTCAGAACTAGCATACCCCCCGCAAACTTCCGGGGAATTCGCTAACATTTTACTAAATTACTCACGATAAACGTTCACAAAAAGCATAACAATTATTTGAAGAATTATAGATACAGACCTCCTCTATGCACTCGATATGTCCGATTTTAAAATAGCTTTTTGGTGAAAGCACATTTTGCAATATTCTAAGTACATAGCCCAGGCATCACGGGCTCGCTATTTAGACACCCGGCAAGTTTAGCACTCACCATAATCATATTTACTATTATAAAAGTTTGATTACCTTTTGTTTGCTTCGTCAGAATACACACCCAGGACTGCTACTTCAATAACAAATGTTGGTTTGGTCCAAAATAATCCATCGTTATATCCGAATAGCGGCGTTTTGTTCGTGCGTTCCAGACACTATCCGAAATAGTAAAGAAGTGTCGCGCGCATGGCGCAATTCGTGACAATAAAATTCTAAGTATTCCATTACCGTACTTCGAAGCATGTCAACCGCTGTTTAAAATCAATTTTTACGACATTTTTCTCGTAGAAAAGCGATAATATTCCGACAGGGAATCTCCTTTTCGGCAAACAGAGGAAAAAATCCCAAAGGCGGGGGCGGTCGGGGTCACGCGCATAAGCCAGTGTCCCTTGATCGGCCACTTGAGAAAGGCGATAATGTGTTTCAGCCTGGGGCTGGAATGACGACATTCTGTTTTTTCCCGGGCTCTGAGCGCCTATGGACGACGTGGGAAGTGTCACGTTAGAGCAGAGATCCTTAGTAAATGATAGAGATGGAGAAGAAGTTCAACAAATGGTCAGACAGGCCACTTCCTGTAAAGGAATCTCTCAGGTTTTGACCTGCCATTTGAGTTCTGTTATACTCACAGACACCATTCAAACAGTTTTAGAAAATTTAGGGTGTTTTCTATCCATATGTAATAAGTATATGCATATTCTAGTTACTGGGTAGGAGTGGTAACCAGATTAAATCGGGTATGTTTTTTATCCAGCCGTGTCAATACTGCCCCCTAGCCCTAACAGGTTAAAGGGTTCTCCTATGGGGACAGCCAAAGAAACCTTTAAGATTTTGGATAGCACCTTTTTTTCTAAGAGTGTACTGGAGTGGGTCGAGAGATTCAAGCCTCTCGGTGTCCACATCACTAAGGTATTAACATGATTCACAAACAGTTGTGAAGAGGGCACGACAGCGCCTCTTCCCCCTCAGGAGGCTAAAAAGATTTGGCATGGGCCCTCAGTTCTACAGCTGCACCATTGAGAGCGTCTTGGCTGGCTGCATTATCGCTTCGCAAGGCAACTGCAAGACACCTACAGAGGGTGGTGAGTACGGCCCACTACTTCACTGGGGCCGAGCTTCCTGCCATACAGGATCTCTATATCAGTTGGTGTCAGAAGAAGGCCCAAAAAAGTGTCAAAGACTCCAGCCACCCAAGGCAAGCATGGCAAGCAATACCAGTGCACCAAGTCTGGAACCAACACGACCCACTCCTAAGCCATAAGACTAAACTAGACCGCTAAATAGCTCATCAAATGACTACCTGGACTACCTTCATTGAGTCTTCTTTATACTATCTCTGTTGCAATGACTCTATGCCCACACTGTGGACTCTACCCACACACTCAAACATACTTACAAAGACAGCCCAACACTCACATAAATTTTTTTGCACTAACTATCCTGCAATGACTCTACCTACACACACGTACACTGACACAACATCACACACACACACACACACACACACACACACACACACACACACACACACACACACACACACACACACACACACACACACACACACACACACACACATACACACACACACACACACACACTACATACTCCCACACACATAACATGCAGCACAAATGCATACTGATGCCACACACACACAATACACGCACACACTTTCACAGTCACCACATACAATGCTGCTACTGTCTCTTATCGATCCTTTTGCCGAGTCATTTTTCCCCTACCTACAGTATATATGCATAACTACCTCAATTAACTCGTACCCCGGCGCACATGACAAATCAACTTTGGTTTGATTTGATCGACTTGGTACTGGTTCTCCCTGTATATATATTGTTATTTACTGTGTATTTATCGCTTGTGTCACTATTTATATTTATTGGAAGAGGATGTCACACGCCTCTAAACGACACAAAACCCTGATTACCCACAAGGCACCACTTTTGTCTGAACCATTCCTATTGCCTGCGACATCGCTCCGTCACTTTTACAATAAAAGACAAAACCCTTTTCTATTTCCCCTCTCTCACCTCTTTTCATCTCCCCGCTCCTCCCATTATCGACAGAGAGAGCAAAAGAAAGAGAGAAAAAAAAGGGAAAAAAAGAGAGGGAGAGAGTAATGGGACTATTTTCTCTTAAATCTCATTGTGTGTTTGATGTGTATCTACAGTGAACTCTTTGCGCCCCCACTTAGAGATGCTTTCTATGATTGCTTTGAGTCACTCTGCCCACCCCCCGATCCAATAAAGGTACAGCTGTAAATACCTGGAGGAGATTGGTTACATCCCAAATGGGACCCTATCCCTATAAAGAGCCTTATGGGCCCTGGTCAAAAGTAGTAGACTATTTATACATTTTAATTTAACCTTTAGTTAACTAGGCAAGTCAGTTAACCTCTACGTGATCGGTGTCCCTCCACGTTGAGCTAAAGTGCGCTAATGTGATTACCATGACATTATAAGTAACAAGAACATTTCCCAGGACACAGACATGTCCTATATGGGTATTTTTAATATTTTTAATCTAATCTAACTGTTCAATTTACAGTAGCTATCACAGTGAAACAATACCATGCTATTGTTTGAGGAGAGTGCACACCAACAAAAAACTTTTATCACGGCAGCTGGTTTGATACATTCACCTCTGAAGGTAAAAATAATGTACTTACATTCAGTAATCTTGCTCTGATTTGTCATCCTGAGGATCCCAGAGATAAAATTTAGCATAGTTTTGTTTTATAAAATACATTTTTATATTCAAATGTAGGAACTGGGTTCTTCAGTTTTAACCCCTGCTGTGTCTGGCTCCACACCCACCCCGCCCAGCCATCTAGATGTGTGAAAGTTAGTGTATAAGCTAATGATCCATCATATATGACATTCCTGGAAGTGTGTAAATTTAAATTTGTATTGCCATATCATTTTTGTATTTACTTTATGTATCATTTCACCAATTCGGCACATTTGGGCAGACTTGATACAAAATATTGTCCAGTATTGAAATGCTTCACTGGATCAATCTGAAACTTTACACACACATCTAAATTGCACCTAAACTGCAATGATACATTATGGCCTTTCTCTTGCATTTCAAAGATGATGAAAAAAAATGAAAAATTAATACGCATGTTTTTTTGTATGTACTATCTTTTACCAAATCTAATGGGTTATTTTCTCCTACATTAATTTTACACTTACACAAACTTCAAAGTGTTTCCTTTCAAATAGTATCAAGAATATGCATATCCTTGCTTCAGGTCCTGAGCTACAGGCAGTTAGATTTGGGTGTGTAATTTTAGGCGAAAATTTAAAAGAATGGTCCGATCCTTTTAAGAACAAATTCTTATTTACAATGACTGCCTACTCCGGCCAAACCTGGACGACGCTGGGCAAATTGTGAACCGCCCTATGGGACTCCCAATCACGACCGCTAGGGACACCTCTAGCACTGAGATGCAGTGCCTTTACCACTGCGCCACTCGGAAGCCCAGTGTAAGGAATAGGGTGCCATTTGGACGCATTCATTGAGTGCTTACTGCTTTCACTCCACCAGAACAATTTCAGCTCCAATATGACACCTCTCTCGCTTTCTCATTCGCTCTCTTGTTCACACTGGAAATGAATTGCACTTATTCGCCTGTCTTCTCTGCCCGTCTTCCTCCCATACTCCCCCTGTGTCTCTCTCTCTCTCCGCGCTCTCTCTCTCTCTCTTTCTCTCTCTCTCTCTCTCCCACGTTTCTCCCCTCCATTCCTCCCTCAGGGCACAGAGTTGAACGATGACCGTACACCGTCAGATGCCTCGGTGATGACCACCTTCACCATCCTGCTGATTGACAAGAATGACAACGCGCCCAAGTTCAACAGCTCCGAGTACCGTGTGCACATCACCGAGCTGGCCCAGGTGGGCTTTGCCCTGCCTCTCTTCATACAGGCTGAAGACAAGGATGAGGTGGGTTACCATCACCATGCATGCATGCCTGTAACAATAAATGTCAACAAATGGTAACAAACGGTAATAAACAGTAACACTTTATTTGACACGGTTGAAAGTTCCTGGGATCAGGACAGAATAAGCAGGAAATCCAGAATCCTCCAACCAGGATATCTGGTAAACCTGAGAATTTTGGGAACTTTAATGGAATCTTGCAATCCTAGCTGTTGCATTGGCTCAGTACAGCAGTCTAGATTCAGATGTAGTGTATTTCAGCAGTAGTGAGTAGTTGCAGAGGAGACATTGTGCTGTGCTGAGTGAGTGTGTCAGCCCAGTGGGAAAGCAGCCCTGTTCAACAGCATCCTCTTTAGTTTTCCATCATGTGTCCGCCACTTCCCATTAGCTCTATCTAACATCCCACCACGCTGACACACAGACACACATACACATGCGCTCATAAACAGACACACAGACAATCTTCTTACACACACACTTGCTCGGTCACTCACAGCAGCCCAAGACTAGGAGCCCCATTCGACTAGACTACAATTTAATTTGCTTTGGAAGATATGGGATAGAGCATCAAATTATACCTAACGAGGAAAATCAATCACCACGGGTTGAGATAAGCCGAAAGCTAGTCAACTCTGATTGATTCCAGCACCACAGCCGCCAGGATGAAATTTGATAGATAACTGCAAGTCAAGTGGAGAGAGAACGAGAAGGAGGGAGAGAAGGAGGAGAAGAAGGAGGTAGAGGGGTTGGGAAAGAGGGAAGAAGGTGTAGAGAAAGTAGCATAACTAATGGAGTACTGGCAGGAAGTTAAGTGAATAGGGCAGTCATACAGACAGAGGGAAGCTAAGATGGAGAGAGAGAAGAAGAAAGAGAGAAAGGGGTGAGGATAGAGAGAGAGAGGCTGAGGGAGAGATAGAGAGAGTTAGATAGTGAGAGGCAGAGAGAGAGAGTGAGAGAGAGAGATGCAGAGAGAGACAGAGAGAAAGAGAGAGACATAGAGTATGTGTCTGATGGAGAGATAGTGGCCTATTTAGCAGCAGGTTTGTTTATTCATGCCATGGAGTGTGTTTGCTCTTGTCAGCATGGCGATGGATAGGAGTGCTGGGAGCTCCTCCACCAGGTGGTTACGGGCACACCTGGCAGATGATAAGAGGGGTGCAGCTCTCAGACTGCGCCCTATCCCCTATTCAACCCTCTGTCCCCAGAGGCTGTCAGAGTGTCAGAGAATGTGTGTGTGTGCGCATGTGTGTGCGTTTGTGTGCGCATGTGCAGAAGTTGGCAGAGGAAATGTACTAAAAATAACACACATGTGCATGGCATTTAAAAAAAATACAGAATGTTGCCATCTGACTCTCCTCAATTCCTCCCAGGCAAAAGCATGCCTCTATCAATACAAGCAGTGCCCCTGTGAATTCTCCATAATAGATGCCTTTAGGTATATTTCCATTCTTCTCTCTATGTAAGCTGGGTGGGATCAAGGACTGTCACATAGCTACAGTAGATGGATTTCAACCAGATCTACAGCGGAGAATGAATCAGAATGCAGCCCCAACTGGGCCATCCCTATTCAACCCCCAGCTTAACTACACTCCCTACCTGTCCATCACTAGTGCTGAGTACCTAATTGCACCATAGTCCCTATATAGAGCATTACTTTTGACCGGGGCCCATACACACTCAGAAACAAATTGTGCTATGTGTACTGAACAAAAATATAAACGCAACATGCAACAGTTCATATAAAGACATCAGTCAGTTGAAATAACTAGGCCCATATCTATGGATTTCATATGACTGGGCAGGGGTGCAGCCATGGGGAGCCAGGCCCAGCCAATCAGAAGGAGTTTTTCCCCACAAAAGACCCCCCACCCCCTTCAGACGATCCCACACGTGAAGAAGCCATTAAAACCCTTTTTGGTTATAAGTAAGCACCCTTTTAAGGATTTGAGACTGACAAAAAAGCTCACACATGAGTAAGAGACAAATGGGAGTATGATGTTCCCTACTGAAATCTCTATTTTATTACAGCGAGGTTTAAGGTTGTTTACTTCATGTATATGTTAGTGATGGGAAAACGATGATTTCTGAAGCCTTTGGGGCTTTCACCAAATTGTGTCGAAAAATGGTTAATTCCTCAGCGCTTTTAACACAGTGAACACTAGTCAGGTTGATGGATTATCTTGGCAAAGCAGAAATGCTCACTAACAGGAATGTAAACACATTTTGACCGACCGGCTCAAATCGGTCTTATATAGCAAAATGTTTGATTTGTTTTTTTTACATTGGATAAAAGTAGACTCAGAGCTACAACATGGTATATCAAACACCGCATTTTTTAGGAACAATGGGAAAGTAATTCTGCTTTGAAAGTTGATAAACTTGTAAACTCACTTTTGAGAAAAGGGCCTTTGAATGTTTTGGTACCTACTGCAGAGCTCTCCTTTGTCTACACCCATTCAGCATTGTTCACACCCTCTTAAGCCAGCCCCACCCATCTCTTTAAGGATTCACATGTGAGGTCATGTGCTAAACATAGAAGTAACAATTAAGACTAAAAGTGGTAAAAGTAGTAGCCTACAATAAGGACAAATTCCAGGTAAACAGAAAGTTCCAGATAAAAATATTTTATAAATATTAGATGACGCTTACCCAGACACACTTGTCTAAATTGATGGGTCATGTGAAATAAATGCTGTAACCCCCAGCCACATCCAGTGGTGGAAAAAGTACTAAATTGTCATACTTGAGTAAAAGTAAAGATACCTTAATAGAAAATGACTCAAGTAAAAATAAAAGTCACCCAGTAAAATACTACTTGAGTAAAAGTCTAAAAGTATTTGATTTAAAAATACTTAACTATCAAAAGTAAATGGAATTGCTAAAATGTACTTAAAACCTGTTGGGGATAGGGGGCAGTATTTGCACGGCCGGATAAAAAACGTACCCGATTTAAACTGTTTACTACTCTTGCCCAGAAACGAGAATATGCATATAATTGGTATATTTGGATAGAAAAGACTCTAAAGTTTCTAAAACTGTTTGAATGGTGTCTGTGAGTATAACAGAACTCATATGGCAGTCAAAACCCTGAGACAAATCCTAACAGGAAGTGGAAATCTGATGTGTGGAATCACTTCAAACCTTTGCCATTGAAACACACAGTGAGTTAGGATTCATTTTTCACTTCCCAAGGCTTCCACTAGATGTCAACAGTCTTTACAAAGGGGTTTGAGTGTTCTCCTGTAAAAACTGACCGAACGAGAGGCCTGGAAAGTTGGTCATAGGCGGATGGCCATGTCTACTATGGCGCGCATGCGTGTGGGGACCCTTTCTTTACGAAACGTTTTATAAGACAATGCAATCGTCCGCCTTGAATATTATTGAAGTTCTGATTGAAAAAGGCCCTAAAGACTTATTCTATAAAACGTTTGACATGTTTGAATGAACGTAAATATTTTTTTTTTGCTCTTTCGTGGCGACAAGTCCCGCGGGCTTTGGTACATTTTGACTAGCCTACAGAACGTGCCAACAAGAAGGAGCTATTGGGACATAAATTATTAACTTTTTCGAACAAAACTACATTTGTTGTGGACCTGGGATTCCTGGAAGTGCCTTCTGATGAAGATAATCAAAGGTAAGTGAATATTTACAATAGTATATTTGATTTTAGATGGTTCCAAGATGGCGCTAACATGTATCGCCTAGCCTATTTTTCTTAGCATAGCACCTTGTTTATTGCAAAGTGTGATTTCCCAGTAAAGTTATTTTGAAATCTGGCAATGCGGTTGCATTCACGAGATGTTAATCTATAATTCTTTGAATGACAATATTATAATTTACCAATGTTTTCGAATAGTAATTTTGTAAATTGTAGCGCTGATTCACCAGCAGCATTTGAGGGAAAATGTTTTCTGAATTTCACCGCCACTGTAAAATGCTGTTTTTGGATATAAATATGAACTTGACAGAACAAAAAATGCATGTATTGTCTAACATAATGTCCTAGGAGTGTCATCTGATGAAGATTGTCAAAGGTTAGTGCATCATTTTAGCTGGTTTTCTGCTTTTGGTGACGCCTGTCTTTGCATTGACAAAACATTACACACAGCTATTTTCAATGTACTGTCCTAACATAATCTAACTTTATGCTTTCACCATAAAGCCTTTTTGAAATCGGACAACGTGGTTAGATTAAGGAGATGTTTATCTTTCAAAGGGTGTAAGATAGTTGATTGTTTGAGAATTTAAATTATTCGATTTATTCTGTTTTGAATTTCGTGCATTGTATCTTGTCAAGCAATCCCGTTAACGGGATCCGAACGGGAAGGGGTATCCCCAACAAGTTTTAAGTATCAAAAGTAAAATTAGAAATAATTTCAAATAGCATATATTAAACCAGACGGCACAATTACATTTTTTTTGTTATTGACAGGGTCTGCCAGGGGCACACTCAGACATAATTTACAAACTGTCACGTCCTGACCAGTAATAGGGGTTATTTGTTATTGTAGTTTGGTCAGGACGTAGCAGGGGGTATTTGTTTTATGTGGTTCGGGGGTTATGTGTATGTAGAGGGGTGTTGTATTTATGTGTTCCAGGGTTTTTGGTGTATGTTCTTGCTTTGGTATTCTAGGATCCTAGGTTGTGTATTTCTATGTTGGCCTGGTGTGGCTCTCAATCAGGAACAGCTGTACATCGTTGTTTCTGATTGAGAGTCATACTTAGGGAGCTTGTTTCACCTGTCCCTTTGTGGGTAGTTGTATTCTGTTTTGTGTTCTTCACCTGACGGAACTGTCAGTGTCATTTTCATATTGTATACGTGTTTTGTTTCACCTTCTTCAATAATTAAAAAGAAGATGAGTATACATTTTCCTGTTGCGTCTTGGTCCTCCACACACGACACCCATTACACAAACAAAGCATTTGTGTTTAGTGAGTCTGCCAGATCAGATGCAGTAGGGATGTTCTCTTGATAAGTGTGGGAATTTTACAATTTTCCTGTCAAATGTAACGAGTACTTTTGGGTGTCAGGGAAAATGTATGGAGTAAAAAGTACTTTATTTCGGAATGTAGTGAAGTAAAAGTTGGCAAAAAATATAAATAGTAAAGTAAAGTACAGATACCCCCAAAAATACTTAAATAGTGCTTTCAAGTATTTTTACTGAAGCACTTTACACCACTGGCCATATCTTGCTAAGTGGATGGGTCTCTACAGAAGGTGTAAATTGTACAGCCAAATTATTTCTTTCATAGCAGCAATATCAGAGAGTGTCAATATAAATAAAATAATATACAGTATGTACAAGAATAATATCAATAATGATATCCGTGATAGACAAGGTAGTTAGTTATATGCATACAATCAGGGGTAAAGTGGCTGAGCAGCAGGATTAAAAGAATAGTAGCAGCAACGGCGTATGGCGTGTGTGTTTAGGAGAGAGTCATTTGAATAGAGGCTCTGCAGATAGTGCTGATGACTGGTCCGTCCGAACCACACATGAACAAGGGAATCTATATTCGGAGAGCCTGTTTCTGTGCTGCGCTTGACTTTAGTGAAGTGCATGGGATGTCCTCTTCGTTGCAAAACTCCCTGATTTTCTCAAAAACATAAGTTTGTCTAGCTGTATCCAGTCAAGGTGGTGCTTGTACAGGCAGACCATCTATTGGAGGAAGGATGTCAGCGTTGCGCAGCAGCTGAAACCTGGTCCTGACTGAGTCCAAACGCTCCTTGGTGACAACAACACCAGGCCCCAGAGCATCGAAGCAGTAAAACAGGAAATAACCACAAATAAATAAACACATTACAACCTTGCACAACAACAATTCACTTCTCAAGTGTAGATAAGAAGAATAACCTCATACAATGCAATTAAAATCCTATTCACCTGAAGTGATGGTACTGCTTGTTCTGTGGCAGTGGCCTGAAGTACGGAGTCAGGTGTTGCTGCCAGCCATAGTTTTCCACCAGCACCATTCCATCCTCCAGTCCAACCAGCTGTGGGATGTTGACCCCTGTCACAGTGCTGTCCTTCACAACACCAGCCATCTCAGACAAATTGTTCACTCTGGTCTTTCTGAAAGGCTGCTTGATGAGGCCGAAGCACCAGCCGGGGCAAACTTGATGTGGCCTTTGATCAGGAAGTGAAGGTCGAGACTGTGGTGGAGCTTGTGCATTGTCCACCAGGCACAAAACCAGAGCACAAACTTGTTCTTGTTTGGGCCACTGCAGTTATTAAAATGCAGGTCCACACAGGTTTCTCCAACTCCGTAGTTGGTGAAGAAATGGTGCATGTAGTTTATGACTGCGCTGCTGCCTTTGCTGGATGACATGCCTTCATCAATCAAGTAGTTGACTTGTTGTGGTATTCCTTCACAGCAGACACAAAACGAGCCACACTTGCGAGGAGCTAAAAAAGTAGATGGGACCTGGCTGCACAGGGTCAAAAGGATAGTGCACCTGCTAACAACAAAAGAACATTAAGATACGTTACAATGAATTGTCTCACCCCTGTCAATCTTTACACAGCTCAGTGAAAGTTATTTGCCTGCCTCCCATATATATGCCTCAACTGTGTGTATATATATATATATGAATTCCTATATATATATATATATATATATATATATATATATATGAATATATATATATATATATATATGAATTCCGGAACTCCAATTTGAGCAGCAGCAGCTGAAAAATGAGCTCCTACAAATATTGAAATTTACATGGTTTTTAGAGTGAAGTACATCGGAAAAAAGCAAAAGAAAACTGCAAGACTGAATAGGAGAAAAAACAAGCAACAAACAAAGAAGATAGGCTTTTGAAAAATAACAATTTTTCATAAAATTGTAGTTATCTTAGCTAGCTGAATTGTTTACCAGTTGCTAAGCAGTTGCTAGGGACTCTTTTGGAAGAAGCTAGCTAGCTAACGAAGAACAACAAAGAATATCTAGTTAACAGAAGAAAAGAAAGAGAAAATCAGGACAGAAGAAAAAGGATATCAAAGTGAAACAGTTCTCTAAAGACACGAGACAATAATACAAGAAACAACACTTCTGTAGCTTGTCAACTATGTGTCTGTCTATCCCTGTTCTCTCCTCTCTGCACAGGCCATACAAATGCTTCACACCGCATGGCCGCTGCCACTCTAACCTGGTGGTCCCAGTGCGCACGACCCACGTGGAGTTCCAGGTCTCCGGCAGCCTCTGGAACTGCCGGTCTGCAGCCAACAAGGCTGAGTTCATCTCAGCCTATGCTACCCTCCAGTCCCTAGACTTCCTGGCGCTGACGGAAACATGGATTACCACAGATAACACTGCTACTCCCACTGCTCTCTCTTCGTCTGCCCACGTGTTCTCGCATACCCCTAGAGCATCGAGCCAGCGGGGTGGTGGCACTGGAATCCTCATCTCTCCCAAGTGGACATTCTCTCTTTCTCCCCTGACCCATCTGTCTATCTCCTCATTTGAATTCCATGCTGTCACAGTTACCAGCCCTTTCAAGCTTAACATCCTTATCATTTATCGCCCTCCAGGTTCCCTTGGAGAGTTCATCAATGAGCTTGACGCCTTGATAAGTTCCTTTCCTGAGGATGGCTCACCTCTCACAGTTCTGGGTGACTTTAACCTGTTGGGTCTAGGGGGCAGCATTTGCACGTCTGGATAAAAAAAATGTACCCGATTTAATCTGGTTACTAATCCTACCCAGTAACTAGAATATGCATATACTTATTATATATGGATAGAAAACACTCTAAAGTTTCCAAAACTGTTTGAATGGTGTCTGTGAGTATAACAGAACTCATTTGGCAGGCAAAACCCTGAGACATTTTCTGACAGGAAGTGGATACCTGATGTGTTGTATTGACTTTAAACCTATCCCATTGAAAAACACAGGGGTTTAGGAATATTTTGGCACTTCCTATTGCTTCCACTAGATGTCATCAGCCTTTACAAAGTGTTTTGAGTCTTCTGGAGGGAGATCTGACCGAACAAGAGCCATGGAACGATGATGTCCCATTAGACACCTGGCGCGCGAGTTCATGTTGGGTACCCTCGTTCCAATACGTTATAAAAGAGTATGCATTCGTCCACCTTGAATATTATTCATGTTCTGGTTAAAAAAGGCCCTAATGATTTATGCTATACAACGTTTGACATGTTTGAACGAACGGAAATATATTTTTTCCCCTCGTTCATGACGAGAAGTCCGGCTGGCTTACATCATGTGCTAACGAGACGGAGATTTTTGGACATAAATGATGAGCTTTTTTGAACAAAACTACATTCGTTATGGACCTGTGATACCTGGAAGTGACATCTGATGAAGAGAATCAAAGGTAATGGATTATTTACATAGTATTTTCGATTTTAGATCTCCCCAACATGACGTCTAGTCTGTATCGCAACGCGTATTTTTCTGGGCGCAGTGCTCAGATTATTGCAAAGTGTGATTTCCCAGTAAGGTTATTTTTAAATCTGGCAAGTTGATTGCGTTCAAGAGATGTAAATCTATAATTCTTTAAATGACAATATAATATTTTACCAATGTTTTCTAATTTTAATTATTTAATTTGTTACGCTGACTTGACTGCCGGTTATTGGAGGGAAACGATTTCCTCAACATCAATGCCATAGTAAAACGCTGTTTTTGGATATAAATATGAACTTGATAGAACTAAAAATGCATGCATTGTCTAACATAATGTCCTAGGAGTGTCATCTGATGGAGATTGTAAAAGGTTAGTGCATCATTTTAGCTGGTTTTATGGTTTTGGTGACCCTGTCTTTGACTTGACAAAACATTACACACAACTCTTGTAAATGTACTGTCCTAACATACTCTAAATTTATGCTTTCGCCGTAAAACCTTTTTGAAATCGTAAAACGTGGTTAGATTAAGGAGATGTTTATCTTTCAAATGGTGTAAAATAGTTGTATTTTTGAAAAATTTGAATTTTGACATTTATTTGGATTCAAATTTGCCGCTCTTGAAATGCACCTGCTGTTGATGGAGTGCACCACGGGTGGCACGCTAGCGTCCCACCTAGCCCCAAGAGGTTAACCTCCCCACGTCTACCTTTGACTCATTCCTCTCTGCCTCCTTCTTTCCACTCCTCTCCTCTTTTGACCTCACCCTCTCACCTTCCCCCCCTACTCACAAGGCAGGCAATACGCTTGACCTCATCTTTACTAGATGCTGTTCTTCCACTAATCTCATTGCAACTCCCCTCCAAATCTCCGACCACTACCTTGTATCCTTTTCCCTCTTGCTCTCATCCAACACTTCTCACTCTGCCCCTACTCGGATGGTATTCCGCCGTCCCAACCTTTGCTCTCTCTCTCCCGCTACTCTCTCCTCTTCCATCCTATCATCTCTTCCCTCTGCTCAAACCTTCTCCAACCTATCTCCTGATTTTGCCTCCTCAACCCTCCTCTCCTCCCTTTCTGCATCCTTTGATTTTCTCTGTCCCCTATCCTCCAGGCCGGCTCGGTCCTCCCCTCCTGCTCCGTGGCTCGACGACTCACTACGAGCTCACAGAACAGGGCTCCGGGCAGCCGAGCGGAAATGGAGGAAAACTCGCCTCCCTGCGGACCTGGCATCCTTTCACTCCCTCCTCTCTACATTCTCCTCTTCTGTCTCTGCTGCTAAAGCCACTTTCTACCACTCTAAATTCCAAGCATCTGCCTCTAACCCTAGGAAGCTCTTTGCTACCTTCTCCTCCCTCCTGAATCCTCCCCCCCCCCCCCCCCTCCTCCCTCTCTGCGGATGACTTCGTCAACCATTTTGAAAAGAAGGTTGACGATATCCGATCCTCGTTTGCTAAGTCAAACGACACCGCTGGTCCTGCTCACACTGCCCTACCCTGTGCTTTGACCTCTTTCTCCCCTCTCTCTCCAGATGAAATCTCGCGTCTTGTGACGGCCGGCCGCCCAACAACCTGCCCACTTGACCCTATCCCCTCCTCTCTTCTCCAAACCATTTCCGGAGACCTTCTCCCCTTCCTCACCTCGCTCATCAACTCATCCTTGACCGCTGGCTACGTCCCTTCCATCTTCAAGAGAGCGAGAGTTGCACCCCTTCTGAAAAAACCTACACTCGATCCCTCCGATGTCAACAACTACAGACCAGTATCCCTTCTTTCTTTTCTCTCCAAAACTCTTGAACGTGCCGTCCTTGGCCAGCTCTCCTGCTATCTCTCTCAGAATGACCTTTTTGATCCTAATCAGTCAGGTTTCAAGACTGGGCATTCAACTGAGACTGCTCTTCTCTGTGTCACGGAGGCTCTCCGCACTGCTAAAGCTAACTCTCTCTCCTCTGCTCTCATCCTTCTAGACCTATCTGCTGCCTTTGATACTGTGAACCATCAGATCCTCCTCTCCACCCTCTCCGAGTTGGGCATCTCCGGCGCGGCCCACGCTTGGATTGCGTCCTACCTGACAGGTCGCTCCTACCAGGTGGCGTGGCGAGAATCTGTCTCCGCACCATGCGCTCTCACCACTGGTGTCCCCCAGGGCTCTGTTCTAGGCCCTCTCCTATTCTCGCTATACACCAAGTCACTTGGCTCTGTCATATCCTCACATGGTCTCTCCTATCATTGCTATGCAGATGACACACAATTAATCTTCTCCTTTCCCCCTTCTGATAACCAGGCGGCGAATCGCATCTCTGCATGTCTGTCAGACATATCAGTGTGGATGACGGATCACCAGCTCAAGCTGAACCTCGGCAAGACGGAGCTGCTCTTCCTCCCGGGGAAGGACTGCCCGTTCCATGATCTCGCCATCACGGTTGACAACTCCCTTGTCCCCTCCTCCCAGAGTGCTAAGAACCTTTGCGTGATCCTGGACAACACCCTGTCGTTCTCCACTAACATCAAGGCGGTGACCCGATCCTGTAGGTTCATGCTCTACAACATTCGCAGAGTACGACCCTGCCTCACACAGGAAGCGGCGCAGGTCCTAATCCAGGCACTTGTCATCTCCCGTCTGGATTACTGCAACTCGATGTTGGCTGGGCTCCCTGCCTGTGCCATTAAACCCCTACAACTCACCCAGAACGCAGCAGCCCGTCTGGTGTTCAACCTTCCCAAGTTCTCTCACGTCACCCCGCTCCTCCGCTCTCTCCACTGGCTTCCAGTTGAAGCTCGCATCCGCTACAAGACCATGGTGATTGCCTACGGAGCTGTGAAGGGAACGGCACCTCCATACCTTCAGGCTCTGATCAGGCCCTACACCCAAACAAGGGCACTGCGTTCATCCACCTCTGGCCTGCTGGCCCCCCTACCTCTGAGGAAGCACAGTTCCCGCTCAGCCCAGTCAAAACTGTTCGCTGCTCTGGCACCCCAATGGTGGAACATGCTCCCTCACGACGCCAGGACAGCGGAGTCAATCACCACCTTCCAGAGACACCTGAAACCCCACCTCTTTAAGGAATACCTAGGATAGGATAAAGTAATCCTTCTAACCCCCCCCTTAAAAGATTTAGATGCACTATTGTAAAGTGGTTGTTCCACTGGATATCATAAGGTGAATGCACCAATTTGTAAGTCGCTCTGGATAAGAGCGTCTGCTAAATGACTTAAATGTAAATGTAAATATATATATATATATATATATATATATATATATATATATATATATATATATACACACAGTTGAAGTTGGAAGTTTACATACACCTCAGCAAAATACATTTAAACTCAGTTTTTCACAGTTCCTGACATTTAATCCTAGTAAAAATTCCCTGTCTTAGGTCAGTTAGGATCACCACTTTATTTTAAGAATAGGACATGTCAGAATAATAGTAGAGAGAATTATTTATTTCAGCTTTTATTTATTTCATCACATTCCCAGTGGGTCAGAAGTATACATACACTCAATTAGTATTTGGAAGCATTGCCTTTAAATTGTTTAACTTTGGTCAAACGTTTCGGGTAGCCTTCCACAAGCTTCCCACAATAAGTTGGGTGAATTTTGGCCTATTCCTCCTGACAGAGCTGGTGTAACCGAGTCAGGTTTGTAGGCCTCCTTGCTCGCACATACTTTTTCAGTTCTGCCCACAAATATTCTATGGGATTGAGGTCAGGGCTATGTGATGGCCACTCCAATACCTTGACTTTGTTGTCCTTAATAAGCTAGCGGGACACCTGTCGACAACATCCGGTGAAATTGGAGGGCGCACAATTCAATAAATAATTGTAATATTAAACATTTATAAACATACAAGTGTCTTATATAGTTTAAAAGCTGAACATCTTGTTAATCTAACTGCATTGTCCAATTTACAATAGGCTTTACAGCGAAAGCATACCATGCGATTGTTTGAGGACGGAGCCCCACATCAACTTATTTTTCAACCAGCAAAGGCTTCATAAAATCACAAATAGCTATTTAATAAATCACTTACTATTCCTCTGTTTGCAATCCCAAGGGTCCAAGCTACAACATGAAAGGTCGTTTTGTTAGATAAATCCTTATTTATATTCCAAAAGGTCAGTTTAGTTGGCGCCATCGATTTCAGTAATCCACTCGTTCAACATACATTTACATTTAACATTTAAGTCATTTAGCAGACGCTCTTATCCAGAGCGACTTACAAATTGGTGCATTCACCTTTATGATATCTAGTGGAACAACCACTTTACAATAGTGCATCTAAATCTTAACCTATCTGGGCTTAACCTCTCTCAACAGCCAGTTGAATCCCGTGGCGCGTTATTCAAATACCTTAGAAATGCTATTACTTCAATTTCTCAAACATATGACTATTTTAAACCATTTTAAAGACAAGACTCTCGTTAATCTAACCACACTGTCCGATTTCAAAAAGGCTTTACAACGAAAGCAAAACATTAGATTATGTCAGCAGAGTACCCAGCCATAAATAATCAGACACCCATTTTTCAAGCTAGCATATAATGTCACATAAACCCAAACCACAGCTAAATGCAGCACTAACCTTTGATGATCTTCATCAGATGACAATCTTAGGACATTATGTTATACAATACATGCATGTCTGTTCAATCAAGTTCATATTTATATCAAAAACCAGCTTTTTACATTAGCAGGTGACTAGCATGTGACTAGCATTCCCACCGAACACTTCCGGTGAATTTACTAAATTACTCACGATAAACGTTCACAAAAAACATAACAATTATTTTAAGAATTATAGATACAGAACTCCTATATGCACTCGCTATGTCCGATTTTAAAATAGCTTTTCGGTGAAAGCACATTTTGCAATATTCTAAGTAGATAGCCCGGCATCACAGGGCTAGCTATTTAGACACCCAGCAAGTTTAGCACTCACCAAAGTCAGATTTACTATAAGAAAAATGTTATTACCTTTGCTGTTCTTCGTCAGAATGCACTCCCAGGACTTCTACTTCAATAACAAATGTTGGTTTGGTCCCAAATAATCCATTGTTATATCCAAATAGCGGCGTTTTGTTCGTGCG
This sequence comes from Salmo salar, assembly GCF_965601325.2. NCBI lineage: Eukaryota > Metazoa > Chordata > Actinopteri > Salmoniformes > Salmonidae > Salmo > Salmo salar. The sequence goes on along the minus strand of NC_138308.1, from coordinate 3,044,042 downwards.
TTCAAGACACTATCCGAAAGGGTAAATAAGGGTTACGAGCACGACGCATTTCGTGACAAAAAATGTCTAAATATTCCATTACCGTACTTCGAAGCATGTCATCCGCTGTTTAAAATCAATTTTTATGCCATTTTTCTCGTAAAAAAGCGATAATATTCCGACCGGGAAATCGTTTTTTAATACAAAGAGAGCGAAAGTAAAAGCATGGGATCTCCTCATGCACGAGCCTCAGTCTGATGGCCCTCTGATAGAGCACTTGCCAAAAGCGCTAATGTGTTTCAGCCTGGGGCTAGAATTACATCATTCAGCTTTTTCCCGGGTTCTGAGAGCCTATGGGAGCCGTAGGAAGTGTCACGTTACAGCAAAGATCCTAAATGTTCAATAAACAGAGGCAAGAAGCCCAAGGAATGGTCAGAGAGGGTACTTCCTGTTTGGAATCTTCTCAGGTTTTTTCCTGCCATATGAGTTCTGTTATACTCACAGACACCATTCAAACAGTTTTAGAAACTTTAGGGTGATTTCTATCCAAAGCTAATAATTATATGCATATTCTAGTTTCTGTGCAGGAGTAGTAACCAGATTAAATCGGGTACGTTTTTTATCCAGCCGTGCAAATACTGCCCCCTATCCCCAACAGGTTAAACATGCAGACAAAGGAGTCCAAAAAGCTACCGCTAAACTTTGTTCAAACAAGTAAAACTACATTTCTATTTAATCCTCAGGTACCCTAAAATGTAAATAAACTATAATATTTCATACGGAAAGAAGTATGTTCAATAGGAAAGTAAAATTAGCAGAAACCCCTCCTCTTCATCGCGCGCCGACAGAGTGATTTTCCACTTGGACTCTTTGAACCAAAACTCAAAATTATTCCTCTTTTTTGAAGAAACAAGGCTGAAACCATGAACAAAGACTGTTGACATCTAGTGGAAGCCATAGGAATTGCAATCTGGGAGCTGGAATTACATAGGACCGATAGCTTTCCATTATAAGAGCATGTTTGGTTTTTCTTTGGATTTTCGCCTGACATATCAATTTTTCTCATACATTATTTTTACATTTCTACAAAATTCAAGTGTTTTCTATAACACTCCAAAATATTCCATAACCCTAAAGATCTTTATTTATTAAATGCATTTAAGTTATTTATTAAATGCATTTAAGTTATTTATTAAATGCATTTAAGTTATTTATTAAATGCATTTAAGTTATTTATTAAATGCATTTAAGTTATGGGCACATTAGTTTTTACTTTGGGCACATGAGGAAATTCAGAAAAATGGACCCTATCCCTAAGAAGATTTATAAAATTTTGCCACAACTTTGGAAGTATGCTTGGAGTCATTGTCCATTTGGAAGACCCATTTCCAACCAAGCTGTAACTTCCTCACTGATGTCTTGAGATGTTGCTTCAATATATCCACATAATTTTCCTTTCTCATGTTGCCATCTATTTTGTAAAGTGCACCAGTCCCTCCTGCAGCAAAGCACCCCCACAACATGATGGTGCCACCCCCATGCTTCATGGTTGGGATGGTGTTCTTCGGCTTGCAAGCCTCCCCCTTTTTCCTCCAAACATAACAATGGTCATTATGGCCAAACAGTTCTATTTTTGTTTCATCAGACGAGAGGACATTTATCCAAAAAGTACGATCTTTGTCCCCATGTACAGTTGCAAACCGTAGTCTGGCTTTTTTTTTGCGGTTTTAGAGCAATAGCTTCTTTCAGGTTATGTCGATATAGGACTCGTTTTACTGTGGATATAGATACTTTTGTACCTGTTTCCTCCAGCATCTTCACAAGGTCCTTTGCTGTTGTTCTGGGATTGATTTGCACTTTTCGCACCAAAGTACGTTCATCTCTAGGAGACAGAATGTGTCTCCTACCTGAGCGGTATGACAGCTGCGTGGTCCCATGGGGTTTATACTTGCGTACTATTGTTTGTACAGATGAACGTGGTACCTTCAGGCATTTGGAAATTGCTCCCGTGGATGAACCAGACTTGTCTACAATTATTTTTCTGAGGTCTTGGCTGATTTCTTTTGATTTTCCCATGATGTCAAGCAAAGAGGCACTGAGTTTGAAGATAGGCCTTGAAATACATCCACAGGTACACCTCCAATTGACTCAAAGTATGCCAATTAGCCTATCAGAAGCTTCTAAAGCATGACATAATTTTCTGGCATTTCCCAAGCTGTTTAAAGGCACAGTCATCTTAGTGTATGTAAACTTCTGACCCACTGGAATTGTGATACAGTGTATTGTAAGTGAAATAATCTGTCTGTAAATGATTGTTGGAAAAATTACTTGTGTCATGCACAAAGTAGATGTCCTAACTGACTTGCCAAAAATATAGTTTGTGAACAAGAAACTTGTGGAGTGGTTGAAAAATGAGTTTTAATGACTTCAACCTAAGTGTATGTAAACTTCCGACTTCAACTGTATGTGCTGCCAAAAAATAACACGAATCGTCGATGTCTGAAAGAAACTCATCATCGAAGAAAGCACTGGCATAATGGTGAAATCAGTTGGATTTTGCATTTTGAAACACGTTTCAAAAAAGCATGTGATTAAACGAAGATATCATTGATCACATGTTAATCTAACCTTGAAATGAGCATCGGTATATTTTGTCAGATCAGTAGTGCTTTGAAAACTGCATCGGCTCTCCGGTATCCAACGTCCCATCACTTGTGTATATATACCGTAGTCTACTTAACTTGATAGTAAGTTATTGTCACAGTCGTCAAAATGAGTAGACCAAGGTGTAGCGTGGAATAGGTTCATCTTGAATTTAATGAAAGAATGAACACTTACAAATAAACAAAAATGACAGCAGACAGTTCCGTCAGGTACTCACAACTAAACGGAAAACAACTACCCACAAACCCCAAAGGAAAACAGGCTGCCTAAGTATGGCTTCCAATCAGAGAAATACAAAAACAAAGTAGACATACAACACATAGAATGCCCACCCCATGTCACACCCTGACCTAACCAAACAGAGAAAAAAAACGACTCTCTCAGGTCAGGGCGTGACAGTTAGATTACATTTTAAAATGGAGGTGTAGTTATCGCTACTAAAACCTAAATGAATTAAATTATACATAGTAAGTTATTCAAAGTAAATGTGGTGTTAATTAGGATAACTCTACATTTAAAGTTGACATAACTAAGTTGCTATTGATTTAACTAGAAATAGTAAGTTAAACTGACAAATGGTGAAGTTAACTATATTGTATTAGTCAAAGTAAATTTGGTGTGAGTTAGTATAACTTCACATTTAAACTTCACATAGCTTGAAATATGTTGCACAACTTTATGACTGGAAATAATATGTTGAAACAACAACAAAGAATTACGGTGTAGGTCACTATGTAGGGACTAGGGTGCCATTTGGAGTGCGACCTAGATTAACACACACACCCACACACACACACACACACACACACACACAGCATACACAGGTTAACACAACAAAGACACTACCTCACTCCACAATAATGCACATGCACATGAATGCATGTACAAACACCTACACATAAAAATGCATGCACTGATTCGTATGCTCAACACATAACAAAAAAGATCTGAATAGTAAAATCCAGTACAGACTGATGAAAGGTTGAATGTTGAAGATTGGCTCATTGTAATGTCTGGAATTGAATGAATGGAACAATATCAACTACATGCAAATTAAAGTGCTGTATTCATAAATATTTCTCCCACTACCAGCCTCCACTGGTAACAATACATAGCAATCAAGGCAGAGCTGACATTGACAGATGCATTACTAGATGCACTACTAACCCACACGTGGTGAGGGAGAGAGTCAGAGATGTTCCATTTTTACAAGTGGGTGACACAAGTGGTAGTTACAGAGCTCTTTCTTCATCACTCTTCTCCATTTGAATCTAAAACTTTCCGCTCAAAACTCGTCAGTAAACTTTGTGATAGCCACATCTGACAGGACCTTGGTATGAGAGCTTCTGGTAAGATAGAGAGGCAAATGAATAGGCAATTACGTTTATGGGCAGTTTGAGGTGACATCCCTGCATATTGAATATTTTTTTAAATAGCCAGTCATCAGCCACAATGGTTCTCTGCGAGATGAAAAACAAAACAAAAACATAAGGCCATTTTAACCGCCAAACATGATGCCCTCCACCATCGATCCACTGTCTGAGTCCTAAATGGCCCCCTATTCCCTATAAAGTGAATACCTTGGTAAAATAAAATATTTGGTTGTGCGAAAGGAGGGATTTGAGCTAAGGGATGCTGTGAATAATGTGACACTCATCTTGAAGGAGCCAATAATGGTGTGAAATGGTGAGTCAAAATGTAAAAAGTGAGCTTTATGAGTTTGTGTTTGATAAGTGTTATTTGTATTTGATAAAATATAACACAGTTGTAAATAACATGATAGACTTTTTTGTGTATCAGAGAAATTACATTTTGTTGTGTCATGTTGCATGTTCTTCATGTTACGCCAGCCTTTGTTTTCTCTTCATCTCTGACAAAAATGATGTCACTGGATCATTTGTACACGCACTAAACCAACATGACCAGGACTAAATCTGAAACCTCTCTATTGAAAGTTAAATTCCAATTAAGATGACATCTGCAGCTTTTACCTTGAATGTGATCTCCGCGAACATGGTAACATTGCCTTTAAAAGCTGCATTGTCTACAAGCGTGATCTGAGTGAATCCCAGCCTAAGTGTAGCCAGAGCGATTTAGATAGTCATGCTTGTCAACATGGCTCCTTAAACATCCTCATCTCCTCCACAGCACACATTATCCTCTCATTGTGTCATTCTGCTTTCATCAAACACACACACACACACACACACGCACACACACAGTCAGACGGTCCGCAAACATACATCACACACACACACACACACACACACACACACACACACACACACACACACACACACACACACACACACACACACACACACACACACACACACACACACATACACATACACACACACACACACACACACACACAATTATAATTTAAACGCATGGCTTCAATGAGCTGCCATTGGTGGTGTAATCATCACTTTAGTAGAAGTGACGGCAGCTGTAGCAGCGGCAGCTTTGTGGGCAGTGCATGGAGATTTGCTCTATTCTGTACTCAAACGCCCAATTACAATTTACATAATGTTAAGCAATATGGTGGAGTGACCTTTATGTGGGAGAGATAAAGAGAGGACGATTCAGATGAGGATACGAGATTATGAACTCCAATAGGGATCTGGTCAAAAGTAGTGCACTATGTACTGAATAGGGTGCCATATGGGGGCGCAACTCGTTGCTCGCCGATAGTCGTCAGACAGATGTTTGGGTCTATTGAGTGGGGTCTAATCTTCACTTGTTTATTTTTTCAGGGGTTGATTTTTTTCCCTCCGTTGTTTGTTCTCTCTTGTCTTTTTCCGCGAAAAAGAGAACCCTCCAGGTTAAATGTTTATTGAACTGTTCTCTCTGCGGATCAATCATTCTCCCGCTGTCGTCATGAGCCATTTCGCTGGCAAATGGATTCCCGCAGAAATAGAAAAGGGGTCTTTATAATTGGCTGCGGGTGGTGAGACACAGTTCATAACCATTCCACATGCTCTCAGTGGTTTGTGTTGTGGGTGTGTGGGTAGGGTGGTGGGGGGGATGTACATGTATTTGTGTGTGTGTGGTGGCTGGTGGTTTCCAGTCTGGGGAAGTTAGAGCTGCCACTCTGAGATACGATCTAACCTCTGACCCTGCATCTCAAAGACAGAGATAAGAGAGAAAAGAGATAGATTACAGGTAGAGGGGTGGGTGTACATACTGAGATATATAGAGGGAGGGATGAGAGAGGATAGAGGAACGAGATGTAGAGATAATAAGAAAATACATGTGCTTGGATGGAGCCAATAATTGGTGAATACATGCGTGTGCCTGGCATCAATTGAGCTCCCCCATTTCTCAATGTTTTGAAAAGGTTTGTGCTCAGTCAAAATAAAGTCTTACATTTTCTGACTCTCACACTCCAGTAATGATGGTTTTGTCTTGTACATGCTAGTAGTGCGAACACCAGGGGTGAGAACAATAGGGCCTAAGCCGATTAACTGCGTGGTGGACTTAACAAACAAAAAAATGTGCCGCTTAGTTCATAGAAGCTCAGTTACATGGGTAACCTTCGATGTCCACTATTGGCGTTTGGGAAAAACTGAGAGGTTTCTGGTTACTTCTTAAAAATTTGACTCTAGTGTTTGTATGGTTGGAGCTATTAGCTATTATTACCCCATTCCTGAAAGCTAAGACTCTCAGAAACACATACATGCATTATTTTTCCCTCAAAGACCTTGACAAGTTATGCAGGACAAGTTGTTGCTACAAACACAATTATTACCTGGTGTTCTTTCTTTCTTTCAAATCCCTACATGATGCAAATTAAAATTGTTACACCTTTCCAATATTTAAGTCATTTGAGATTTTTCATATTAGCCTAATGGACATAAACTTGGTTGTAGGAATGGTTAAAAAGGCCATAAAATTACAAACATTTCTATTGGTCAATATTGCTAAGAAAATGTCAGATATTGGTATTGGTCCAGAAATTACACATCGGTGCATCCCTAATTTATTTGTTGTATACCAGATGCAAAGTATGTAGACATTATAATGGACCTATATACATTTTCTGGCCCGCAAATTGATTTAACAAACAAATCTGTCCCCCCAAAAATCTGTGTGGCCCTTAAGCCAAAATTATTGCCAACCCCTGGTGTACGTGCTTGTAGTGTGTACATGCTAGTAGTGTGTAGCAGTGTTGAAGTACTCGAGTCCGGTCTCGAGACCACATATTGCATGTCTCGGTCTTGTCTCGGTGTCAGATACATTTGTACTCGGTCTCGGACAGTGAGGACATGTCATTTCTTCCCGAGACCAGCGGAGTAAAAAGCTAATAATTATCAGCTTCCATTCAGTCAGTGCATAAAACCACTTCGCCAGGCCAAATATATGCACTCCTTGAAACATTAATATCGTAACAGCCTTTATATCTATTATAGACATGTTTGCACAGTGGGGAACCTATAGGCCTTTAGTGTGTAACAGGTTTGTGATTCTAAAAGGACAGCAACTGAAATACCAGCACACTCATGTAGGAGAGTGTACTTTTTGTAAAACACAAAGGGCAAGTGGTGTAGTGGAGGGTATACGCAGGTATATACTGTTTACTTACTTTTTTTTCAGTCGGCATTGCTTATACTCAGTTCTTAATCCCTACTAGTGCATATCAAAGTAGTGTAGTGGAGGAATACGACTTATCAATTCAGTAGTACAATAGAGAAATCATGCACAAAGTAGCCAAAGTAGCCTAAACAATTGCAAACCAGCTCTCAACTGGTTTTCGCATGGAGCAGCTCACAGAAGAATGACATCTGTAGCCAGTAGGGTAGGAAAGACGTTTCAGCTTATATATCATATATATCATAAATGCTAACTAAGTATGCAAACCAGGTATTGAAAAAGTTTAGTCCGAAGTGTTGGTTAGTAGGCTATTTGTGATGCCAATTGTCATCATGGCTGTTTGCGTCAGGGGCGTAGACATGGATGGGCCTGGGTGGACAGAGGCCCACCCACTGGGGAGCCAGGCCCTGACAGGCCCACCCAATCAGACTGATGTGGTTTAAGCATTATTGTGGACTTTTTTATTTTTTATATTAAAAGAAAGTGTGATTTTGAGAATGCAAATCTGAAAAATCTATAGGAAAACTCAAACTATAGGAAAACATAGGATTTGTTTACACAGGGTGCCTTTCCGTTTGGAAACTTTTTGGCAAAATTAGAATATACCCACTTTTCCAGGCACCACTACACCACTGGTTAGGGTCATTGGAAAGACCATGGTCTTGAATTGACTTGGTCTCACCCCCCCTTTGGTCTGGGTCTTGACTCGGACTCGATTTGCTCCAGTCTTGGTCTTGAATCGGTCTTGCTTTAGATGGTCTCAAAACACAACACTGGTGTGTAAGAGTACATGCTAGTGTGTGTATCTGTAAAAGTACATATGCTGAATGTATGATACTGCTAAGTATCTGGATCTTGATTGATTAACAAATAGTAATTACTTTTTGCTACATATGTTGTTGCCATAGTACTATTTTAATACTTTTATGATTCAGATATCTAATGACATGATCTTGTGCTTGTGAGTCATCACCAGGACTGCATACCTCCTTTTTGTTGTTGAAAAGAACAATTCACTTTAATCAACATTTCAGTTTTCACTTCAATGTAAATATGCCGGAGTAGCAAAAGAGCTAATTTCCATCCATAGTCCGTAATGCAGTCCCACATCTCATACTGCAGCTTTTATTATCATCCATTTGAATATTTAACCAATATCTAACTCTCTCTTCCTTGTGACCCCTATCCCTCCCTCTCTCCATCCCTCCATCCTCTCCTCTAGGGAGTGAATAGTATGTTTCAGGTGTTCCTAACGGGGAACAACTCGGATCACTTCACCATCTCCCCCACGGCGGTGCAGGGCCGGGCTGACATCAGGATGAGGGTGGCCGTGCCTCTGGACTACGAGAACATTCGCTCCTACAGCTTCTCTGTGAGTTCAATCTGCACGCACACACACACACACAGACACACACACACACACACACATACACACAAACGTACAAACAAACGCATGCACACAAACACACACCCACACAAAAACTTGTTTACAGCACATTCTTTTCTCCGTTACAAACACACTATCAGTAAAATGTACTTTAACAAGAACAAGTCATCTACCATATGGAGCACAGTGAGCAAAGACACTATGGGCAGGTTTCTAGGACCCAGATTTAAGGAGCGATTGGTACATCCATTTTTTTACTTTTAAATGTATTATATACACTGAGTGTAAAAAACATTTGGAACACTTGCTCTTTCCTTGACATAGACTATCCAGGTGACAGCTATAATCTCTTATTGATGTCACCTGTTAAATCCACTTCAATCAGTGTATATGAAGGATTTTTAAGCCTTGAGACGGTTGAGACATGGATTGTGTATGTGTGCCATTTAGAGGGTGAATGGGAAAGACAAAAGATTTAAGTGCCATTGAACGGGGTATGGTAGTAGGTGCCAGGCACACCGGTTGAGTGTGTCAAGAACTACAACGCTGCTGGATTTTCACGCCCATCAGTCAATTTAGTATGCCTACTCCTGGACTAAAACACACTTTGAATTAACATTCTCCATTTGGCATGCTTTTTAGAAAATAAATAGGATTCATCTTTGTTCCTGGAAACTGACCTATAGTGTTTTTTCAGTGATTTGAACTGCAACTGTAAGTTTATGTTTCGGTCCACATATCCTAAGAACCAAAGCATGATAGAGCTATAAAGACAGTAATGGTATATAGTCACATTAGGTGAAACACGTACTATCCAATCACTGAAAATGTACTGTATGTTTTGGTTCTATTCTCATGTGATCATTAGATTGTCCTTATAAACACAATAACTCAATACAAATTAAGAATAATGCTGCCAGATTTTAGCTCTGCAACAATGTCTCTAATCTGAAAGTTGTTTTATTTGTTTGGTCTGACAAACATAATAGAAGGCTCTGTCTAGCTCAGGCTTTAAAACTCATTTAAAAGTCAGCACTCAGAGCGGCAGACTTGTTTGAGCATTTAAATTGACATTGTGTTAATTCAAATTACCCACCACTATTTGTGGTTGTTTGGGGTTGCTTGTGGTTGGGTGTGGTTGTTTGGGGGTGTTTTTGGTTGCTTGTGGTTGTTTGGGGGTGTTTTCAGTTGTTTGGGGTTAGGAATTTTTTTTGTCAGCAAGTGATTGTCAAGGAAATAACTGTTGGTCTCAGTAATTAACAATAACACGTTCAGCATCTCCTGGCTTCCACACACAACCTACAATCCACTGATGCAGATCTTAATAACATCTACATTTTTAAAAGTCTAATAAATCCATGTAATATATTATTTATTTTAGACCGATCTAAAGCATGATATGGAGAAAATGTTGTCTATTTCAGAAGAACAGAATAGCATACTCTGAGTTGTCCATATGTTAGGACCTGACCTGGCTATGCCAAATGTCTGCGGGCTACACTAGTTCAATTAGCAGACAAGATTTGCTTAGAATTCCATTCCATTATTTTATAGTATGAAGAATACAATTGAACAAAGCTGAATAAAATAGAAAGGATATTTTCTCCAAAAGATTTGAGGGAGTGCGCACATGCAAATATTCTGTTTAGTGCACTTAAAGAAACAGGTATTCCTATACGCTTAATTTAGAGTTACTTATGTAACTTTAGTTGTTCTACAAACGTTGGGCTATATGTGTTGATGTTTAATACATTGTAAGGCTGTATGAGGATGATGATTTTAAAAAAGTTGCTTGAAAGGCATAAGCTTTGCTTAGTTTTTTGCGCTGGCTGTACACCCTACATCATTCACTCATTCACCTATAATTTCACTGCGGCATCCCCTTTGTGTGGCCATAATGCACCCTAAAAAAGAATCCATGCCTTTTGAGGCCAGTATTACGTTATCGGGTCTTTCTCACGGGATACAAGTGAAGACCGACACATCGGGGACGCAACTGCGTGTGTCCTTATCATATTCTGAGGTGCATATTGAAGATATTGGAAAAACTGTCCACATTTACTTTTTGTCAGCCAACAATATGAGTAGGCCTAACGAACAACAAAAGCGCTAGCCAATGTCAATCTGCTATCCCCAATAGTACACATGTCGACCTATTCTATAAATATACAAATATAATAAATATTCCAAACATGGTCTGGGACAGTTGTGGGATATGATAGATCCTAAATTAATAAAACCACTAGCATCAAAAAACATTTTTTACGTGATGTGTCTGACGCAACAGATCAGAACTTTTAGCTGAAAATGCTGATAAACTATTAGGCTGTTTATTCACATTATAAGCGCAAATGTTCCATTAGCGGAAAATGCCATTATCTGCAAATGCAATTGTGCATGTAATGTTTTTATTATAAAGGTGCATTTTTATGGTGAAAATGATCTTCCCCAAACTTGATACTCACGCGCTTCTTATGTATGCCAGTTAGGCTCTACACCCCTTGTAAAGCAGATTAATGTGCTTAATTTTAAGAAGTTATTTGGCTACTTTAGTTGTGATACAAACCTTATTAAAACATATAGGCGTATGGGCTAGGCTACATGAGGTGCGACTATGATTAGAAAAAGTCGCAAAAAAAGGCATTGTTTCTTATGCTGGGCATCATTCACAAGTGATAATATATATTTCGCAAGTGATAGGCTAATATTGTCATATACTTGAAGAATACCTGACTATACTTGATTTAATTAGTTAACAAGTTTGGTAGGCTACTAATGACCATCAGCAGCATCAGAGCTTGGAGAAGCCTAAACGGTCACGTGGAATTTGACTGCCTTCATGACTCGTGACCGCCGGTGTGGCGGAAATACGGTCACCGCAACAGCCCTATTTCGGGTACTTGTTTGTGGTTGTTTCGGGATGTTTGGGGTAACAGTTTTTGGTTGTTTGGGGTTGTGTGTGGTTGTTTGTGGTTGCTTGGGGTACCTGTTTATAGTTTGGGATACCTGTTTGTGGTTATTCACAGTTGTTTGGGGTTGTTTGTGGTTGTTTGGGGTACCTGTTTATGGTTGTTTGGTGTACCTGTTTGGGGTTGTTTGGAGTGATTAGTTCACTGCAGCATACTGTAGATTATGGTGCATTGCGGGAAAATTTGGTAGGCGGGGGAAGAATTGCTGTATTTGAAATGGTACTGTAATTCCATACCACAGAATGCAGTACCATAACGTATTTTTGGAGTGCCAAAAACTATTTGACCACTAGTGGGTGCATGGTATTGTTGTTTCTGTTCCATATTTTAAGGCTTGCCTTGTAAGAGGTTATATTTGTTACACCCATTAGTGAGTGCTGTACCAATATAACTGGTTTGTGGTAGTAGTGCCCCATCATTTTAAAATGTATAGGGGACAAATTTGAGTGGCAGCAAGTCCAGCAATTTCTTGACTACTAGAATGGCCATGACGGTCATTTTGACCGTAGATATTTCAATTCTGTAAATACTCCATAATAAAAATTTATTGCAAAATGTATTAATTTGTTATATTAAGTAGGTCATAGAAACCCCAGGACACCAAATGTAAATCGTAATCAGTCAGAAAATGTATTGATTGACCCATAAGTGCAAACTGTAAGTATTAAAATAAGATAGGCCTACTGTATTTTATGACTGTAAGACATCATTTGATTTGAAATTAATATGATTTTCTTTTGTTGTTTTGTGAGTTAAAATATTAAAAGATGAAACCGTTTTGTTCCATGTTTTATGTCAGGCCTCCTGAGTGCTGCAGCCGTCTAAGGCACTCCATCTCAGTGCTAGAGGCATCACTACAGACCCGGGTTCGATCCTGGGCTGTATCACAACCGGCCGTGATCGGGAGTCCCATAGGGCGGCGCACAATTGGCCCAGAGTCGTCTGGGTTAGGGGGAGGTTTGGCCATGGGGGATTTACTTGGCTCATTGCGCTCTTGTGACTCCTTGTGGCAGGCCGGGAGCCTGCAGGCTGACCTCGGTTGTCAGGTGAACAGTGTTTACTCAATATTGGTGCAGCTGGCTTCCGGGTTAAGTGGGCAGGTGTTAATAAGCGCGGTTTGGCAGCTCATGTTTCCGAGGACGCATGACTCAACCTTCGCCTCCCGAGACCATTGGGGAGTTGCAGCAATGAGACAAGATCGAAATTGGGGAGGAAAAGGGGGTAAAATACAAAAATGTCATGTCACTGTTACAACACTTGTCAAATGTAAATGACCCATCGAAACTACACCTAAACTATGTCCAATTTTTTTTTGCATACACTATATATGTACACGTATGTGGACACCCCTTCAAATTTGTGGATTCGGCTATTTCAGCCATACCCGTTGCTGACAGGTGTATAAAATCGAGCACACCGCCATGCAATCTCCATAGAAAACATTGGCAATAGAATGGCCTTACTGAATAGCTCAGTGACTTTCAATGTGCCGCCTTTCCAACAAGTCAGTTTGTCAAATGTCTGTCCTGCTAGTCAACTGTAAGCGCTGTTATTGTGAAGTGGAATCGTCTAGGAGCAACAACGGCTCAGCTGCGAAGTGGTAGGCCACACAAGCTCACAGAACGGGACTGCTGAAGCGCGTAGCACGTACAAATCGTCTGTCCTCAGTTGCAACACTCACTACCGAGATCCAAACTACCTCTGGAAGCAGCATCAGTACAATAACTGTTTGTCGGGAACCATGGCTGAGCAGCCGCACACAAGCCTAAGGTCACCATGCGCAATGCCAAGCATCAGCTGGAGTGGTGTAAAGTTTGCCAACATTGGACTCTGGAAACACGTTCTCTGGAGTGATGAATCACGCTTCACCATCTGGCACTCTGACAGACAAATCTTGGTTTAGCGGATGCCAGGAGAACGCTACATGCCCCAATGCATAGTGCCAACTGTACAGTTTGGTGGAGGAGGACTAATAGTCTAGGGCTGTTGTTCATGGTTCAGGCAAGGCCCCTTAGTTCCAGTGAAAGGATATATTAGCTCTACAGCATGCAATGAAATTCGAGACGATTCTGTGCTTCCAACTTTGTGGCAACAGTTTAGGGAAGCCCCTTTCCTGTTTCAGCATGACAATGCCCCCGTGCAGAAAGCGAGGTCCATGCAGAAATTATTTGTCGAGATCGGTGTGGAAGAACTTGACTGGCCTGCACAGAGCCCTGACATCAACCCCATTGAACACCTTTGGGATGAATTGGAATGCCAACTGTGAACCAGGCCTAATCGCCCGACATTGGTGCCCGACCTCACTAATGCTCATGGCTGAATGGAAGCAAGTTTCTGCAGCAATGTTCCAACATCTAGTGGAAAGCCTTCCCAGAAGAGAGGATGGTGTTATAACAGCAAAGGGGGGACCAACTCCATATTAATGCCCATGATTTTGGAATGAGATGTTCGACGAGCAGGTGTCCACACTTTGTCATGTAGTGTATAATAATAGATGAATTTGGCAAGATGGAATTGGCAATCCTCTGATATAATGAATTGTCAAATTGTAAATAAAGAGACTGATGAACAGTGCAGCTTGTGAACGGAGAACATACATTTTTAACAAACATTTTCCAATCCTCATACCATCATGTGCAGTCCAGACGTTTTGATTCCTATATACCACCGGAATGACCAGAGCCTAAGCATTTTAACACACATACATATGCCAAACAACTCTACAAAATTAGCTGATCGGCTTTGTTTTGATTATTGTAGGTGTAGTTCAATATGAAATACAGTAACTTACTTGCCATAGGCTGCCTGTAAGTTATTGTCAAATTCACGGCAACCTCTTTAAAGTGAAGGTGTCAACAGGGCATTTTTACTTTTTGACCTTCTATTATGTCACCACGTTCTCCCTATACCCTATGTGTTCATTTAAGTACTAGAGTCTCTCCCCTCTCTCTTTTCAGCTATTTGCCAATGAGTCTATGTCAGACCATGTGGGTTTTGCTCGTATCTACATTGACCTGATCAATGAGAATGACAACCGGCCCATCTTCAGTAAACCTCTGTACAACATCAGTCTGCCTGAGAACACACCCAGAGGCACCTCCCTGCTACGCATCCAGGTAAGGTTATCACTGCAACATGCTATAAAACACTGTAACACACACAGCTTGTCACTGGATCACACTGTAGCATGCTGTGGTATGGTGTATGTTGTGCTGTAACACCCCTTGCCTAGGTAATCTCGTTACGATCTCCCCGAAGTATGGTTTACCCTGTTGGAGCAGTAGTTAGCTGGGAGACCCAGGTTCAAGAACATCAAAGGGCATTGCACTGCCCCTTTTGCTGCATGTACCAATTGCTCTATGGTATACTGTAGCTACCTAAAACCATGTAATTCTGATATTAACACACGGTGGCCAACCAATATCCTCACCATGTTGATACAATCCAAACATTCTGATCAGGATCAGACACTCATCCTCAGTGTGTGTGTGTGTGTGTGTGTGTGTGTGTGTGTGTGTGTGTGTGTGTGTGTGTGTGTGTGTGTGTGTGTGTGTGTGTGTGTGTGTGTGTTATTCTTCCTGTGTGTGGGAGTTAGCGTGTGTGTGTGGGCAGGCATGTGTGCATGTGTGTGTATCCTAGTACCGCCCTGCCTTTATTACTCTCTACGTTTAATCCATACCAAGACCAGAGGTCACGATCATCTATATAATCTGACCTAGCAGTTTGACCATAGCCCATAGGGCTCTAGTCAAAAGTAGTGCACCAGATAGTGAATAGAGTGCCATTTGGGAAGCACTCCCAGTTATCTGCACATAGTCCCCATAATAACTGGATTACCATTAATTACGATGACAGTACTCTCAGACGTACACACACACACACTTCAACTCTAACCTGCTCCAGTAGATACAAGAAGCGCAAAAAGCACACAGTGGAAAATCCATACTGTTTATAGACTGTGTGCTCATGAAATGGAAATTGCGACACACCCAGGCAATCTAATACCCAATAAGTCTTCTTGATGACGTTCGCTGTGCGCAGGCACACACACACACGCACACACACACACACACACACACACACACACACACACACACACACACACACACACACACACACACACAATATCCTCAACATGTTGATACAATCCAAACATTCTGATCAGGATCAGATATGGCCTCCAGGTGAATGACCCTCACTGACACTCATCCTCAGTGTGTGTGTGTGTGTGTTATTCTTCCTGTGTGTGGGAGTGAGCGTGTGTGTGTGGGCAGGCATGTGTGCATGTGTGTGTATCCTAGTACCGCCCTGCCTTTATTACTCTCTACGTTTAATCCATACCAAGACCAGAGGTCACGATCATCTATATAATCTGACCTAGCAGTTTGACCATAGTCCATAGGGCTCTAGTCAAAGGTAGTGCACCAGATAGGGAATAGAGTGCCATTTGGGAAGCACTCCCAGTTATCTGCACATAGTCCCCATAATAACTGGATTACCATTAATTACAATGACAGTACTCTCAGACTTACACACACACACTTAGACTCTAAACTGCTCCAGTAGATACAAGAAGCGCAAAAAGCGTACGGTGGAAAATCCATACTGTTTATAGACTGTGTGCTCATGAAATGGAAATTGCGACACACCCAGGCTGTGCGCAGACACACACACACACACACACACACACACACACACACACACACACACACACACACACACACACACACACAAAGCAAGTCAGACAGACACTCACATCGGACACATACACTCACACACACATCGAGGACACACACATACACACACAAAAACACTCACGCCGGACACACTGCTGCACACAGCTGTCCTGACTAATCTCTCATGCTTCCATGTAGCCTCAGTACAGTATGTCTGGTAACATTTTATAATAACTATCATGAATTAACATCAATAAACATGTATAAACTATTAAAAGATGTATTTGTAAACAGGTATAAACATTTATTAACAAGCATTTAAATCATGTATAATTATTTGTAAAGCATATAGACATTCACAAGCATTTGTATAGGTTCATTAATGAACGTTATTATAAAGTGTTACTGTATGTCTTTCGCTCTGTCTGCTCTATCTGCTATATCACCATGTCTCTTATCATCCTCCCCATTCTTTCTCCCCTTCATGTTTCCTCTCCCTCTCTCCCTCTTTCTCTCTCATCCCTCTCTTTCTGAGGCTGTTGTACTGTAGTGTCTAGCCAGTAAAGCCCAATTATTTTGCAGTTATTTCACACACAGCACTTCAGCACTTCCAAGCTCATCACCACTGTCGTGACATTGTATCATTAATGTGACGACTGCTATTCATTGAATAATTAACTGTGTTTATAATTAACTCAGTAACCTGGAGCACCATGGGAAAAGTTTGTTTGAGTTACCGTTTCCCAAATTAACTCAAAGAATATCAGAATATCGATTTCATAGCAGTCGCTAATTAATTAATTTCCAGTCGCTAATTAATTAATTCATTTCAGTCTCATTCTGAACGTCGCATAATTCGTAAATCTACACAAACCCGGGTCTCACTAAATCATTCCGTACCACACCAATTGAGTTGATTATTTATTTACTAACAAGCTAAAGGATAATATAAGGTAAACATACACAAACAGTCTAGGTTATTGGTTAGAACTTCATACAATGGCAAACAGATCCCTAGCGGACCAACACAATATGACACATGTTACACAAGATGTGGATTTAGAGAGAGGAGAGTGCACAAGAGAAAAGCACATTTGTAAACTATGTTTAGTTTAGTTTAACACGTTGCCCCAAACTGCCGCTCTTATGTGTCAGAATTGTAATGAATGTATTTACTTGTTGAAAATCTCTGTTGGGTATCTCTTCGTGGACCGAGTTCCGCTTAGGAGATTTAGCCAACGATTTTAGATGGCCGCGTTTCCTTCATCACCGGGTGTAAGTCTCTGATTATCCACACGATGTCAGTGTCCTTTCTCTTGGTAGTCTGTTCTCTTGCACTCGTTCTGTGAGAGTGGACTTCTGAGGAGGATAATCAACCATGTCGACGCTCCCAGCTTGGGCAGGAGGGCCGTGCAGACAACCGACGACTGAAAGAGAATAACCGGTTGGTTCTTCTTGCCTTGATTGTTAAGAGGTTCCTTTGTCCTTTTCCTTGTGTTGCGTTTGGAATCACGACTATCCTTAGACCTTGCCTGCAGCAGACGGTCAACTTAGTCTGGATGTAAATTCTTCTTGGCATGCTCTCTGGGTTCCCTGGGGCGTAGCTCGTTACAAAGGCAAGGTATCAGGACTTTACTCTGATCTAGTTTAGACTAAATTCACATTTCATCTTTACAAAACATTCTCTTTGATCTGGATATTTTCTACACAATGCACAGTATGTAAACATCATGTACATATTATGAAAACTGTTCAAGTTAATGTTTTCGTTATAACGTCGTCATTTAACTTTCAATAACATAACAAAAACAACATTCATTTTCATATTCCATCAATCATTGTTACCACCATTTTGGCTGATGAAATATACTGCTCAAAAAAATAAAGGGAACACTAAAATAACATGTCCTAGATCTGAATGAATTAAATAATCTTATTAAATACTTTTTTCTTTACATAGTTGAATGTGCTGACAACAAAATCACACAAAAATAATCAATGGAAATCCAATTTATCAACCCATGGAGGTCTGGATTTGGAGTCATACTCAAAATTAAAGTGGAAAACCACACTACAGGCTGATCCGACTTTGATGTAATGTCCTTAACCTCTTGGGGCTAGGTGGGACGCTAGCGTGCCACCCGTGGTGCACTCCATCAACAGCAGGTGCATTTCAAGAGCGGCAAATTTGAATCCAAATAAATGTCAAAATTCAAATTTTTCAAAAATACAACTATGTTACACCATTTGAAAGATAAACATCTCCTTAATCTAACCACGTTTTACGATTTCAAAAAGGTTTTACGGCGAAAGCATAAATTTAGAGTATGTTAGGACAGTACATTTACAAGAGTTGTGTGTAATGTTTTGTCAAGTCAAAGACAGGGTCACCAAAACCATAAAACCAGCTAAAATGATGCACTAACCTTTTACAATCTCCATCAGATGACACTCCTAGGACATTATGTTAGACAATGCATGCATTTTTAGTTCTATCAAGTTCATATTTATATCCAAAAACAGCGTTTTACTATGGCATTGATGTTGAGGAAATCGTTTCCCTCCAATAACCGGCAGTCAAGTCAGCGTAACAAATTAAATAATTAAAATTAGAAAACATTGGTAAAATATTATATTGTCATTTAAAGAATTATAGATTTACATCTCTTGAACGCAATCAACTTGCCAGATTTAAAAATAACCTTACTGGGAAATCACACTTTGCAATAATCTGAGCACTGCGCCCAGAAAAATACGCGTTGCGATACAGACTAGACGTCATGTTGGGGAGATCTAAAATCGAAAATACTATGTAAATAATCCATTACCTTTGATTCTCTTCATCAGATGTCACTTCCAGGTATCACAGGTCCATAACGAATGTAGTTTTGTTCAAAAAAGCTCATCATTTATGTCCAAAAATCTCCGTCTCGTTAGCACATGATGTAAGCCAGCCGGACTTCTCGTCATGAACGAGGGGAAAAAATATATTTCCGTTCGTTCAAACATGTCAAACGTTGTATAGCATAAATCATTAGGGCCTTTTTTAACCAGAACATGAATAATATTCAAGGTGGACGAATGCATACTCTTTTATAACGTATTGGAACGAGGGTACCCAACATGAACTCGCGCGCAAGGTGTCTAATGGGCCATCATCGTTCCATGGCTCTTGTTCGGTCAGATCTCCCTCCAGAAGACTCAAAACACTTTGTAAAGGCTGGTGACATCTAGTGGAAGCAATAGGAAGTGCCAAAATATTCCTAAACCCCTGTGTTTTTCAATGGGATAGGTTTAAAGTCAATACAACACATCAGGTATCCACTTCCTGTCAGAAAATGTCTCAGGGTTTTGCCTGCCAAATGAGTTCTGTTATACTCACAGACACCATTCAAACAGTTTTGGAAACTTTAGAGTGTTTTCTATCCATATATAATAAGTATATGCATATTCTAGTTACTGGGTAGGATTAGTAACCAGATTAAATCGGGTACATTTTTTTTATCCAGACGTGCAAATGCTGCCCCCTAGACCCAACAGGTTAAAACAAGTCAAAATGAGGCTCAGTAGTGTGTGTGGCCTCCACGTGCCTGTATGACCTCCCTACAACGCCTGGGCATGCTCCTGATGAGGTGGCGGATGTTCTCCTGAGGGATCTCCTCCCAGACCTGGACTAAAGCATCCACCAACTGCTGGACAATCTGTGGTGCAACGTGGCGTTGGTGGATGGAGCGAGACATGATGTCCCAGACGTGCTCAATTGGATTCAGGTCTGGGGAACGGGCGGGCCAGTCCATAGCATCAATGCCTTCCTCTTGCAGGAACTGCTGACACACTCCAGCCACATGAGGTCTAGCATTGTCTTGCATTAGGAGGAACCCAGGGCCAACCGCACCAGCATATGGTCTCACAAGGGGTCTGAGGATCTCATCTCGGTACCTAAAAGCAGTCAGGCTACCTCTGGCGAGCACATGGAGGGCTGTGCGGCCCCCCAAAGAAATGCCACCCAACACCATGACTGACCCACCGCCAAACCGGTCATGCTGGAGGATGTTGCAGGCAGCAGAACGTTCTCCACGGCGTTTCCAGACTCTGTCACGTCTGTCACATGTGCTCAGTGTGAACCTGCTTTCATCTGTGAAGAGCACAGGGCGCCAGTGGCGAATTTGCCAATCTTGGTGTTCTCTGGCAAATGCCAAACGTCCTGCATGGTGTTGGGCTGTAAGCACAACCCCCACCTGTGGACGTCGGGCCCTCATACCACCCTCATGGAGTTTGAGCAGACACATGCACATTTGTGGCCTGCTGGAGGTCATTTTGCAGGGCTCTGGCAGTGCTCCTCCTGCTCCTCCTTGCACAAAGGCGGAGGTAGTGGTACTGCTGCTGGGTTGTTGCCCTCCTACGGCCTCCTCCACGTCTCCTGATGTACTGGCCTGTCTCCTGGTAGCGCCTCCATGCTCTGGACACTACGCTGACAGACACAGCAAACCTTCTTGCCACAGCTCACATTGATGTGCCATCCTGGATGAGCTGCACTACCTGAGCCACTTGTGTGGGTTGTAGAATCCGTCTCATGCTACCACTAGAGTGAAAGCACCGCCAGCATTCAAAAGTGACCAAAACATCAGCCAGGAAGCATAGGAACTGAGAAGTGGTCTGTGGTCACCACCTGCAGAACCACTCCTTTATTGGGGGTGTCTTGCTAATTGCCTATAATTTCCACCTGTTGTCTATTCCATTTGCACAACAGCATGTGAAATTTATTGTCAATCAGTGTTGCTTCCTAAGTGGACAGTTTGATTTCACAGAAGTGTGATTGACTTGGAGTTACATTGTGTTATTTAAGTGTTCCCTTTATTTTTTTGAGCGGTGTATATTGTCCCAAAGTCCATTAATTGCATGTTACAGTTCTGAGGTAGATTCTCCATAAGGCCCACACAAAGACATTCCAGTCCCAAACATTAACAGGACCAAGGATTCTTAAGATTTACAATGGGCGTGAGGTGTCATAACCCCCCCCCCCCCCATCAATCCCTCTATACATCTCCCCAACTGCGGGATCCTCACAGGTCAGTCATGACACCACTCACTAGTTTCAGAACGTCTGTATACACACTATACTGCATGTCATGACTTGGTGTGTGTGTATGGTCGTTTCTGTCAGTGTATCCTGTGCCTTGTGCACTCTAGTTTGGGGTACATAATTTGAAAGCCAACCACTAGACCTTTCCACTATTATAGTACCACAGTTGTGTACTTCACTCTATGCGGTCAACAGCTGCTGTCCTCTGCGAACACAGACACACATAAAAACACTCACTGAGTGACCGGCCATCTCCTCTGACTAAACAGATGTTTCCCCACTCCTCCAGCCTCTGTCCATAAATACCTGTTAGAGCCGGGGTGGCTTTATGACTGACACACCCACAAACACACACACAGTCCTGTGTCACACTGCCTTATCCCTCACCACCATCTCTCAAGGTCAGCACACGGACAGAGCAGAGAATTATCACGCTAGAGCCTGACAGAGAGTCATCACACACACCTCACAAGTGTGTGTGCCTGTGTGCAAGTGAATGTGCGCGTGTGTACATACATGAAAGTGTTTGTCTGTGTGCATGCACACGTGTCCCTTCTTGTGCTTTTGTGTGTACTTGTGTGCTATGTGTGAATAAATGCCCGTGAATTAATTTCAATGAGTTAATGTACATGTTGGTATGTGTATGTGGCTCTGCGCTCTGTTTCTGTTCATAGTTATGAACTAACCAGAGTCCTATTTAATATGGGGAAGATATTGCTATTTGTTGGATATGCTCAGCCCTGATCAAACAAATGTATGACATCTTACTATCCTGTGTGTGCACAGAAATGTATTAATGATGCTTTACTAATTCCTTAGATTAATACGAAGACACATTATTCTTCTAAATATTCTGCGTAAAGATAAGCAATTTTACAGCACACCAAAAGTCGAGTTTATAAATTGTATCATCATTAATAAACATTCTGAAATTGTAGATAACTATTATAAATCAGCCACAGTTGCTATAAGGGATATTCAATGTGATAAAATGGGACTGACAGTACATGCTATATAAATCCTCTTAGCACTTCAGAGTGCCACTGTTAAATGTGAACAGACTTTTTAGGCAGTCATTGCCACACCAAGAACTCAGTGAACTAAGTCACAGACAGGGTGTGAACTGCACCAGATGGCAGGCAAATGCCATTTCAGCACCACACGCCTGGACAGATACTCTAACTCCTCCAGCTCACTGGAAAGCTCAGGGTCGTGTTCATTGGGGCACATAAAGTAAAAGGTTAAAAACTGTTTGTTATGGAAAACAAAAATAATTCTTTCATATTGGACAATTTCAGATAGTACCTCCCTGTTTCGGACTATTTTCTTCTGTTTTGTGTCTACTGAACATGATCCAGCACTCTACCTGTGTGAGTCAGGTGTAAGTCAGTATGACAGTACTTGAAGGCTTATGTTAGTTAGTTAGTCAGCCAGCCAGCCAGCCAGCCAGCCAGCCCATCTGTCCATCCATCCGTCTGTTGGTCCGTTTGTTTGTTTGTTAATTCGTTAGTTTGTCTGTTTGTTTGTCCGCTCATTCATTTGTTTTTATGAGTCAGTTAGTCAGCTAGCTAGCTCATTCGTTCATTCATTCAATTAACAGAATTATTGCCCTACATTTTATGGCCATGCCTCTAGTCTACAAGCAACCAGAGTGTTGTGCATTCCAGAGTTTAGTATGTGAGGTGGGTCTTTATGGGGAGGTAGGGCAAAGTAGATATGCATATTTAAATTTGCATAACTATAAATAATTATAAGTATGTTAAGGTCATTTCCCAGTGGTTTCAAACAGTACCAAACGAGCACCCGAAATCTAATTGAAATGCTTTTTTAGGTTAATATTTATGATTCAACTGATTATGGTTTATATACGTACAAGCCCCACCTTCCCACACACGCACACAAAAATGCACACGCACGCACAAACTCTCTCTCTGACACGCACGCACACGCAAATATATGCACACACACAAGCAAACAAACGGAGAGCAGCCCAGACCACAGACTGTTTCATATTTATCAGCTGCAGTGTTACTTATCATTATAAATATTTATTTTGATTTACTCTCTGTCCAGGTCTCTCTCTCCATCACACTCTTTCTCACCCTGGAGTGTTTAGACTCCGGCATCTCCTCATATCAGTAAAATTGCACTTTGTTTTCTCCCCTCCTAGGGTTTGAGTGTGTTTGTATTCTTTCATTTCTTATTCATAGCCTCCAATCGTATTTTCAGTCTCTCACTTTCCTTTAGCCGTTGTAACACTAATGGATTTTGGGTTCTGTCAATGTGTGTGAGAAAAAGAGTGTGTGTGGTGGGTGCTTGGTAAATATTTATTCACAATAGCCATTTTCTTCTCACTCCTATTCTCCATTCCTTCAGTCTTTTACCCTTCCTTCTCACATTTGAAGTCTTGTTGTATGTGTTTGGGAAATATAAGATCTGACATGACTTAAAATAAAATAACTTGCGCACTGCACTTGTCAGTATCGCTTACCACCTTTTTATTTAAGCATATTTATTGTCCTCACTATAAGGGTACAAGGCGAGACCCAGATGCAGACACGGGAGGCAGATGGTTCGAGTCCCTGATATTTATTATAATCCAAGGGTAGGCAAGAGAATGGTCGTGGACAGGCAAAAGATCAAAACCAGGTCAGAGTCCAGGACGTACAGAGTGGCAGGCAGGCTCGAGGTCAGGGCAGCCAGAAAGGTCCGGCATGCAGGTTCAGAGTCAGGGCAGGCAAGGGTAAAAACCGGGAGGACTAGCAAAAGTGAATAAGATAAGAAAAAGCAGGAGCACGGGAAAAACACACTGGTTGACTTGACAAGACGAACTGGCACAGAGAGACAGGAAACACAGGGATAAATACACCGGGGAAAATAAGTGACACCTGGGGGGGTGGAGACAATCACAAGGACAGGTGAAACAGATCAGGGTGTGACACTCACAGCCCTTTGTCAGAGCGTTTGTGATATTAGAATTCTTCATCCTTTTGTGTAGACATCGCTCCATAGCTAATCTAGGATCAGCACACCTATTCTGATACGCTTTGTGAATACGGGCCCTGATTCTTTAACACTAGAAAGATAGAAGAGCATCATAATGACACAAAACAAATCCCCCTCATCCTTGACCTTTCTTAAATAAGTCTATATAACACATTGTCATTGTTAGAATCTTAATATCATGAAAATAACTGGAGTTATAACCAGTTTTAAGAGTGCATGTAATTTTCTGAATGGTTTTCCCCCATTGCCCCTCTTTCTCCCAAAAGTTAAAGGTGCCATGCCCAGTTGATAATTACCTTGATAATTGCCTCAAAACTAACTTAACCTCTATGGGCTAGGTGGGACGCTTGCGTACCACCTACTCAACAGCCAGTTGAATCCTGTGGCGCGTTATTCAAATACCTTAGATATGATATTACTTCAATTTTTCAAAAATATGACTATTTTACACCATTATAAAGATAAGACTCTCGTTAATCTAACCACACTGTCCGATTTCAAAAAGGCTTTACAACGAAAGCAAAACATTAGATTATGTCAGCAGAGTACCGAGCCAGAAATAATCAGACACCCATTTTTCAAGCTAGCATATAATGTCACATAAACCCAAACCACAGCTAAATGTATCACTAACCTTTGATGATCTTCATCAGATGACAACCCTAGGACATTATGTTATACAATACATGCATGTTTTGTTCAATCAAGTTCATATTTATATCAAAAACCAGCTTTTTACATTAGCATGTGACTAGCATGTGACTAGCATTCCCACCGGACACTGCGGTGAATTTACTAAATTACTCACGATAAACGTTCACAAAAAGCATAACAATTATTTTAAGAATTATAGATACAGAACTCCTCTATGCACTCGATATGTCCGATTTTAAAATAGCTTTTCGGTGAAAGCACATTTTGCAATATTCTCAGTAGATAGCCCGGCATCACAGGGCTAGCTATTTAGACACCCAGCAGGTTTAGCACTCATCAAAGTCAGATTTACTATAAGAAAAATGTTATTACCTTGGTTGTCTTCATCAGAATGCACTCCCAGGACTTCTACTTCAATAACAAATGTTGGTTTGGTCCAAAATAATCCATCGTTATATCCAAACAGCGGCGTTATGTTCGTGCGTTCTAGACACTATCCTAAAGGGTAAATAAGGGTGACGAGCATGGCGCAATTTGTGACAAAAGAATTCTAAATATTCCATTACCGTACTTCGAAGCATGTCAACCGCTGTTTAAAATCAATTTTTATGCCATTTTTCTCATAAAAAAGCGATAATATTCCGACAGGGAATCTGTGTTTAGATAAACAGACAAAGGAAAAGAAATCATTTGGTCGAAGCGGGCACGCGCCTAAGCCCATAGTACTCTGAGTGGCCACTTGCCAAAAGCGATAAAGTGTTTCAGCCAGAGCCTGCCTCGATATTGTTCAACTTTTTCCCGGGCTCTGAGACCCTATGGAAGACGTAGGAAGTGTCACGTTATTGCACAGATCCTGAGTCTTCAATAAAAAGAGCCAAGATGAAACACTACTTCTCAGACAGGCCACTTCCTGCTTGAAATCTTCTCAGGTTTTGGCCTGCCATAGGAGTTCTGTTTTACTCACAGACACCATTCAAACAGTTTTAGAAACTTTAGGGTGTTTTCTATCCAAAGCCAATAATTATATGCATATTCTAGTTACTGGGCAGGAGTAGTAACCAGATTAAATCGGGTACGTTTTTTATCCAGCCATGCCAATACTGCCCCCTAGCCCTAACAGGATAAACTATACTGAAACTAATGTCATACACATAACAAAAGATTAAATAAATGCTGTAAAGTGTGATGGGGGAGAAAGTGTAAGAATGGGTGAGTTGATGAGCGAGGGGAAGTAAACGATGCAAAGAAAACAGATTTCAAAAAAGCTTTACGGCAAAAGCACACCATGCGATAATCTGAGTGCAGCGCTCAGACACCAAAACAAGCCATACAGATACCTGCCATGTTGTGGAGTCAACAAAAGTCAGAAATAGCATTATACATTTTCACTTACCTTTGATGATTTTCATTGGAATGCACTCCCAGGAACCCCAGTTCCATAATAAATGTTCGTTTTGTTTCGATAAAGTCCATATTTATGTCCAAATACCTCCTTTTTGTTCGCGCGTTCAGTTCACTATTCCAAATGTTGAAAGCGCATGCACTAAGTCCAGACGAAAAGTCAAAAAAGTTGCATTACAGTTTGTAGAAACATGTCAAATGATGTGTAGAATCAATCTTTAGGATGTTTTTTCATACATTTTCAATAATATTCCAACCGGACAATTCCTTCGTCTTCAGAAATGAAAAGGAACTCAGCTCGCACTCACGGCCACGCACATGATTGAGGTCATGCCATTTTTCCAGACACCTGATTCCAATAGCTCTTATTCTCTCCCCATTCACAGTAGAAGCCTGAAACAACATGCTAAAGACTGTTGACATCTAGTGGAAGCCTTAGGAAGTGCAATATGATCCCACAGACACTGTATATTGGATAGGCAATCACTTGAAAATCTACAAACCTCAGATTTCCCACTTCCTGGTTGGATATTTCTCTGGTTTTTGCCTGCCATATGAGATCTGTTATACTCACAGACATCATTCAAACAGTTTTAGAAACTTCAGAGTGTTTTCTATCCAAATCTACTAATATGCATATCCTACCTTCTGGGCCTGAGTAGCAGGCAGTTTACTCTGGGCACCTTATTCATCCAAGCTACTCAATACTGCCCCCAGATCCCAAATAAGTTATCGGCTGCTATCTGAATAGGTCTATCGGACAATTTTCTTGGGCCACTATAAATATTTTGCCAATTGGATTGGTTCCCTTTATCACATGGAACCCCACTAATCTACCGACGGAAACGCACGAGGTGGCTAAAAGCAGACCATCTTCTGCCAGCTTGCTACCCATGGCCCGGCTAGCTGTCTGAATCGCCGTGACCCCAACCAACCTCACTACTCACTGGACCCTTATGATCACTTGGCTAAGCATGCCTCTCCTTAATGTCAATATGCCTTGTCCATTGCTGTTCTGGTTAGTGTTTATTGGCTTATTTCACTGTAGAGCCTCTAGCCCTGCTCATTATACCTTATCCAACCTTTCAGTTCCACCACCCACACATGCGATGACATCACCTGGTTTCAATTATGTTTCTAGAGACAATATCTCTCTCATCATCACTCAATGCCTAGGTTTACCTCCACTGTATTCACATCCTACCATACCTTTGTCTGTACATTATACCTTGAAGCTATTTTATCGCCCCCAGAAACCTGCTCCTTTTACTCTCTGTTCTGGACGTCCTAGATGACCAATTCTCATAGCTTTTAGCCGTACCCTTATCCTACTCCTCCTCTGCTCCTCTGGCGATGTAGAGGTGAATCCAGGCCCTGCAGTGCCTAGCTCCACTCCTATTCCCCAGGCGCTCTCTTTTGATGACTTCTGTAACCTTAATAGCCTTGGTTTCATGCTTGTTAACCTCTCTGGGCTAGGCGGGACGAATTCGTCCCACCTACGCAACAGCCAGTTGAATCCCGTGGCGCGATTTTCAAATACCTTAGAAATGCTATTGCTTCAATTTCTCAAACATATGACTATTTTACAGCATTTTAAAGACAAGACTCTCGTTAATCTAACCACACTGTCCGATTTCAAAAAGGCTTTACAACGAAAGCAAAACATTAGATTATGTCAGCAGAGTACACAGCCAGAAATAATCAGACACCCATTTTTCAAGCTAGCATATAATGTCACATAAACCCAGAAGACAGCTAAATGCAGCACTAACCTTTGATGATCTTCATCAGATGACAATCCTAGGACATTATGTTATACAATACATGCATGTTTTGTTCAATCAAGTTCATATTTATATCAAAAAACAGCTTTTAACATTAGCATGTGACGTTCAGAACTAGCATACCCCCCGCAAACTTCTGGGGAATTTACTAACATTTTACTAAATTACTCACGATAAACGTTCACAAAAAACATAACAATTATTTTAAGAATTATAGATACAGAACTTCTTTGTGCAATCGAGGTGTCCGATTTAAAAATAGCTTTTCGGTGAAAGCACATTTTGCAATATTCTCAGTAGATAGCCCAGCCATCACGGCTAGCCATTTAGACACCGACCAAGTTTAGCCCTGACCAAAGTCAGATTTACAATTACAAAAGTTTGATTACCTTTGTTGTCTTCGTCAGAATGCACTCCCAGGACTGCTACTTCAATAACAAATGTTGGTTTGGTCCAAAATAATCCATCGTTATATCCCAATAGCGGCATTTTGTTCGTGCGTTCCAGACACTATCCGAAATGGTAAATCAGGGTTACGAGCATGGCGCAATTCGTGACAAAAAAAATCTAAATATTCCATTACCGTACTTCGAAGCATGTCAACCGCTGTTTAAAATCAATTTTTATGCCATTTTTCTCGTAAAAAAGCGATAATATTCCGACCGGGAATCTCCGTTTAGGTAAACAGAGGAAAGAAAACAAAGCTTTCGGTCGACGCGGGCACGAGCCTGAGTCTCACAGTACTGTAACCAGCCACTACCCAAACGCGCTACTTTTTTTCAGCCAGAGCCTGCAAAGCCACGATTCAGCTTTTTGCCGCCTTCTGAGAGCCCATGTGAGCCATGGCATCCGACAGGAGACGCGTCCAACTATGAATGATGTCCATGGGTAAGATAGTCTAGCTTGCTACATTTTCAGATATTGTATGTTTCTAATTTTGACAGAAAGAGACATTTGCTTGGCTAGCTATAGACTAATGTTAGCTAGCTAACATTGAACCTGGTTGGTTAGCTACTATACCTGCAGATTAATGTAGGTTAGTAATGTCATGAGTTGGGATTATGGTTCATTGTTTACCTAACTAGCTAGCTAACATTAGCTGGCTGGCTCGCTAACGTCATGTGTATGACATTATTTGTATCTCAGAGCCATTTGCTTAGCTATAGCCTAATTTTAGCTAGCTAACATTGAACATGGTTGGTTAGCTACTGTACCTGCAGATTCATGTAGGTTAGTAATGTCATGAGTTGGGATTATGGTTCATTATTTTAGCAAAAGATTCCACTATGCAAATTCAGTCTGGCCATATACTTCGATTTCAGAGCACTCTTGTCTGAGTGTGCCAGAGAGCGCAGAATAACTGAGGAATTTGCGAATGCTCAATACTGGTTGAATAAGGCCGGTGTCTGTAAACGTCAGCAAAAAAGCATAATTAAACTGTTGCTAGCAGCAAAGTTAGTCACCAACGTTCTAGATAACATGAAAACAGCCTAACCAGCTCTGCTAGGGCGAGTAATACGGTCAGAGTGGGGTGTTCTCTCATTATGTGTCTGGAAGTAGCTAGCAAGCTAGCCTCTCTAGGGGAGGTGGGACGAAATCGTCCCATACTATTCAACAGCCAGTGACAAATCAGAGCGCCAAATTTAAAACCACAAAATGTCATAATTCAAAGTTCTCAAACATAAGACTATTTTACACCATTGTATAGATACACTTCTTCTGAATGGAACCACGTTGTCCGATTTCCAAAAGGTTTTACAGTAAAAACAAAACATTAGATTATGTCAGAGTACATAGACACAAATAATCACACAGCCATTTTCCAAGCAAGCATATATGTCACATAAACCCAAACCACAGCTAAATGCAGCACTAACCTTTGATGATCTTTATCAGATGACACTCCTAGGACATTATGTTATACAATACATGCATGTTTTGTTCAATCAAGTTCATATTTATATCAAAAACCAGCTTTTTACATTAGCATGTGATGTCCAGAACTAGCATACCCACCGAAAACTTCCGGTGAATTTACTAAATTACTCACGATTAACGTTCACAAAATACATAACAATTATTTTAAGAATTATAGATACAGAACTCCTTTATGCAATCGCGGTGTCAGATTTTAAAATAGCTTTTCGGCGAAAGCACATTTTGCAATATTCTGAGTACATAGCCCGGCCATCACGGCTAGGTAATTTGACACCCACCAAGTTTGGCCCTCACCAAACTCAGATTTAATATAAGAAAAATTGGATTACATTTGCTGTTCTTCGTCAGAATGCACTCCCAGGACTTCTACTTCAACAACAAATGTTGTTTTGGTTCCAAATAATCCAGAGTTATATCCAAATACTGCCGTTTTGTTCATGCGTTCCGGTAACTATCCAAACGGTGACGCGCGAGCCCATTTCGTAACAAAAAAATGCAAAATATTCCATTACCGTACTTCGAAGCATGTCAAACGCTGTTTAAAATCAATTTTTATGCTATTTTTCTCGTAAAATAGCGATAATATTCCAACCGGGCGACGTTGTATCCATTCAAAGGCTGAAAGAAAAAAATTGAGAATTCTCATGAACGCGCATCTCCAGTGTCACTGTTCCCAGCCTGACCACTCACAAAGTCTCCTGCTGTTCTTCGCCCAGAGACAGGAGATACATCATTCCACTTTCTGGTGCCTTCTGAGAGCCAATGGAAGCCTTAGAAAATGTCACGTTACAGCAGATGCTGTATTTTCGATAGAGATGCAACAGAAGGATAACAAATTGTCAGACAGGGCACTTCCTGTATGGAATCTTCTCAGGTTTTGACCTGCCATATGAGTTCTGTTATACTCACAGACACCATTCAAACAGTTTTAGAAACTTTAGAGTGTTTTCTATCCAAATCTACTAATTATATGCATATTCTCATGTCTGGACAAGAGTAGTAACCAGTTTAAATCGGGTACGTTTTTTATCCGGCCGTGCAAATACTGCCTCCTAGCCCCAACAGGCTAGCCAATGTTAGCCAGTTAACTTGGGTGCGTGGCTACCATTGTGAGGTCAAAACGTTCGGATCAACCCTAATTATCGACCAGAGCGTCAGGTGTGAGCTCTGAATTTAGGAACGGACGATCTGACAGCACAGTTGCAGTCACCAACGCTCTGGATAACATAACAGCCTAACCAGCTCTGCTAGGGAGAGTAATGTTCAGTGAGCTGTTCTCTCTCACTTAGATGTCTGGAATTAGCTAGCAAGTTAACTTTGGTGCTTGACTGCTGTTGTTAGTACATTCGGATCAACCCTTAAAGATATGGGTGGGGCTAAAGCATAAGAGAGTGTGAACAGTGCTGAATGGGTGTAGACAAAGATGGGCTCTCCAATAGTAGTACCAAAACATTGAAAGGTGATTTTCTCAAAAGTGAGTTTACAAGTTTATCAACTTTGAAAGCAAAATTACTTTCCCAATGTTACTCAACTGTAGTGTATGATATATCTCTAATTTATCCAATGTAAAAAAACTAAATTAAAACATTTTCTACATAAGACTGATTTGAGCCGGTCGGTCACACACAATATATACCCACATTTTCTCCAACACACCGGCCCCTAAAACACACCAACCAACAATTACCCGAAGCATAACGAAAGGAGCCAATGAGGTAAAATGTGAATGTGAATCTTCAATCTTCTGTGGGTCAGATTTCTTCACAAGTCCCTCTCTACCCTCTTGGAGTAGACAGATCTTGGTAACAGGTCTGTCCAGTTCTCCTGTTTTGGTTTTCAGTCTCACATACCAGACGCTGATTGTCAGGGTAGGTTTCCAATAACTTTCCCATCAGCCACGACCCTCTTGGAGCAGTAGGATCCATGATGATGACTAGGTCTCCCACGGAAAATCAAATCTTCCACTTCTGTCATTCTTGTAACAATGGTAGATACTCCTTCACCCATTGTTTCCAGAATAGATTAGCGAAGTAATGAACTTCTCTCCACCTTCTCCTGTTGTAGAGATCAATGTCTTGAAACAGTCCAGAAGCAGTCATTCAGAATTGCCTCCGCTACACACAAAATGGTATGGAAGACCTCATCATCCACAGTTGGTTGTTGTAGAATAGATTAGAACTTCAGCTGGCCCAAAGCAGTCAACCCCCACATTTGTGAAAGGAGGTAGCTCAGGAACAGTCCTTTGTTGTGGCTAATCTGCCATCTTCAGTTTTCCAATCTTCCCTTGGTGACGGTGACAGAGTTGGCACTCATGATCCAATACACATTTAGAAGTGTAGATAGCATGTGGTTCCTTCCAGCATGTCACAGCTGCTGGTGTTGTGATGCTGTAGGATGAATTTTGATACATGTTGATCCTTTGACAGTTTAACTGGGTGCTTCACCTCTTCAGGCATGGCCACCTTACTGACTCTGCATCCCACTCTTAACATGCCATCTTCCAGCACAGGAGCCAGTTTCACGATATCATTGGCACAATGAGGCCAGGCGTATCTTGTTTTAAGACAGATTTCCCTCACTGAGACAAATGTCCTTCACTAAGAAAGATTTCCCTCACTAAGACAGATTTCCCTCACTAAGATCCTCTCATTGTCTTACGTCAGATAGCGAGTCGATTCCCCCTGCACTGATCTGGCTCATATCTCACAAAAAGTAATGGGATAGCATGCATTTCGCTACACCCACAATAACATCTGCTAAACACGTGTATGTGACCAATACAATTTAATTTGATTTGATTTAGCTTGAAAGTAGTCAGGATTCAATGTATTATTTAAAGAACTCCATTTCATGCTCAAAATATGTTGCATTAATCTAAGCTAGAACAATACGTCTGTAAATAATGTTGATGTTTTTTGGTGATGAAGTCTTAGTTGCAAAATTTCACATCTAGCTAAGGAGTTGCGTGATTCAATTAACAGTATATCTGAAGTTTGAGAATGTGCACAAATGCTAGCTTAAATTTGTCCAACATACATTAGCTAGCTTGCTAGCTGAGCAAGTCACACTTCATATGAAACAATGGTGCTAACCAATCAGCCAACTACCTAGTGCTGCATACACAATGCTAAATGATTCAAACAAAAGCTAGCTAGCTAACATTATTATGAGTTTGCATGAAGCAGCTGTTCTGCTGCAAATCATTGCACATTATATTCACAGGAGGTAGCCACTGTTTTGTTTTCATTCCCTCACAACTGTAAGTTATTAAATCACTGATATAATGTGTGTAGTGAGTTAGCTACCTAGCTATTCTGCCTATTTCATATAGATTTAATAAGAGAGCATTGATATAAAAATGTGTAACCATGTTTTCATTGTTGAATGGTGGATGATCAGGAATTGTAACATTTTTGGATGAGTTCCACGTCCAAAAAGACAGATTGGTTGATCATACTGAGAGCTGAATTACAATATACATAATACCTCTCAGCCTGTGTATACAGTGGATCACAAATATATAGGATGTAGACAATATAAACTCAGCAAAAAAGAAACATCCCTTTTTCAGGACCCGGTCTTTCAAAGATAATTTGTAAAGATCGAAATAACTTCACAGATCTTCATTGTAAAGGGTTTAAGAATTGACTGAATGACAGATGGTTGAGTTGCGTGATTTTCACTATGTGCGTTTTATATAACAATAGCTCTAGGCTGTTTTTAACCACTTCCGGTTGTCACAGGAAGCTCTTGCTCCACACACGTTGTCTTTGGGGTAGACATAAACAGAATCCCGAATATGAAGTCTCTACCTTAAGAATTGACTGAATGACAGATGGTTGAGTTGCGTGATTTTCACTATTTGCTTGTTGGCCATATGACAATAGCTCTTGGGTGTTTTTAACGACTTCCGGTTGTCACAGGAAGTTCTTACTCAACACACGTTGTCTTTGGGGTAGACATAAACATAATCATGAATATAAAGTCTCTACCTTAAGAATTGACTGAATGACAGATGGTTGAGTTGCGTGATTTTCACTATGTGCGTTTTATATGACAATAGCTCTAGGCTGTTTTTAACCACTTCCGGTTGTCACAGGAAGCTCTTGCTCCACACACGTTGTCTTTGGGGTAGACATAAACAGGATCCTGAATATGAAGTCTCTACCTTAAGAATTGACTGAATGACAGATGGTTGAGTTGCGTGATTTTCACTATCTGCTTGTTGGCCATATGACAATAGCTCTTGGGTGTTTTTAACAACTTCCGGTTGTCAGAGGAAGTTCTTACTCAACACACGTTGTCTTTGGGGTAGACATAAACAGAATCCTGAATATGAAGTCTCTACCTTAAGAATTGACTGAATGACAGATGGTTGAGTTGCGTGATTTTCACTATGTGCGTTTTATATAACAATAGCTCTAGGCTGTTTTTAACCACTTCCGGTTGTCACAGGAAGCTCTTGCTCCACAC
This sequence comes from Salmo salar, assembly GCF_965601325.2. Taxonomy (NCBI): domain Eukaryota; kingdom Metazoa; phylum Chordata; class Actinopteri; order Salmoniformes; family Salmonidae; genus Salmo; species Salmo salar. The sequence continues at coordinate 3,009,432 of NC_138308.1, read as the reverse complement.
ACGTTGTCTTTGGGGTAGACATAAACAGAATCCCGAATATGAAGTCTCTACCTTAAGAATTGACTGAATGACAGATGGTTGAGTTGCGTGATTTTCACTATTTGCTTGTTGGCCATATGACAATAGCTCTTGGGTGTTTTTAACGACTTCCGGTTGTCACAGGAAGTTCTTACTCAACACACGTTGTCTTTGGGGTAGACATAAACATAATCATGAATATAAAGTCTCTACCTTAAGAATTGACTGAATGACAGATGGTTGAGTTGCGTGATTTTCACTATGTGCGTTTTATATGACAATAGCTCTAGGCTGTTTTTAACCACTTCCGGTTGTCACAGGAAGCTCTTGCTCCACACACGTTGTCTTTGGGGTAGACATAAACAGGATCCTGAATATGAAGTCTCTACCTTAAGAATTGACTGAATGACAGATGGTTGAGTTGCGTGATTTTCACTATCTGCTTGTTGGCCATATGACAATAGCTCTTGGGTGTTTTTAACGACTTCCGGTTGTCACAGGAAGTTCTTACTCAACACACGTTGTCTTTGGGGTAGACATTAACAGAATCCTGAATATGAAGTCTCTACCTTAAGAATTGACTGAATAACAGATGGTTGAGTTGCGTGATTTTCACTATCTGCTGGTTGGCCATATGACAATAGCTCTTGGGTGTTTTTAACAACTTCCGGTTGTCAGAGGAAGTTCTTACTCAACACACGTTGTCTTTGGGGTAGACATAAACAGAATCCTGAATATGAAGTCTCTACCTTAAGAATTGACTGAATGACAGATGGTTGAGTTGCGTGATTTTCACTATGTGCGTTTTATATAACAATAGCTCTAGGCTGTTTTTAACCACTTCCGGTTGTCACAGGAAGCTCTTGCTCCACACACGTTGTCTTTGGGGTAGACATAAACAGAATCCCGAATATGAAGTCTCTACCGTAAGAATTGACTGAATGACAGATGGTTGAGTTGCATGATTTTCACTATGTGCGTTTTCTATGACAATAGCTCTAGGCTGTTTTTAACCACTTCCGGTTGTCACAGGAAGCTCTTGCTCCACACACGTTGTCTTTGGGGTAGACATAAACAGGATCCTGAATATGAAGTCTCTACCTTAAGAATTGACTGAATGATAGATGGTTGAGTTGCGTGATTTTCACTATCTGCTTGTTGGCCATATGACAATAGCTCTTGGTTGTTTTTAACAACTTCCGGTTGTCAGAGGAAGTTCTTACTCAACACACGTTGTCTTTGGGGTAGACATAAACAGAATCCTGAATATGAAGTCTCTACCTTAAGAATTGACTGAATGACAGATGGTTGAGTTGCGTGATTTTCACTATGTGCGTTTTATATAACAATAGCTCTAGGCTGTTTTTAACCACTTCCGGTTGTCACAGGAAGCTCTTGCTCCATACACGTTGTCTTTGGGGTAGACATAAACAGAATCCCGAATATGAAGTCTCTACCTTAAGAATTAACTGAATGACAGATGGTTGAGTTGCGTGATTTTCACTATCTGCTTGTTGGCCATATGACAATAGCTCTTGGGTGTTTTTAACGACTTCCGGTTGTCACAGGAAGTTCTTACTCAACACACGTTGTCTTTTGGGTAGACATAAACATAATCATGAATATAAAGTCTCTACCTTAAGAATTGACTGAATGACAGATGGTTGAGTTGCGTGATTTTCACTATGTGCGTTTTATATGACAATAGCTCTAGGCTGTTTTTAACCACTTCCGGTTGTCACAGGAAGCTCTTGCTCCACACACGTTGTCTTTGGGGTAGACATAAACAGGATCCTGAATATGAAGTCTCTACCTTAAGAATTGACTGAATGACAGATGGTTGAGTTGCTTGATTTTCACTATCTGCTTGTTGGCCATATGACAATAGCTCTTGGGTGTTTTTAACAACTTCCGGTTGTCACAGGAAGGTCTTGCTCAACACACGTTGCCTTTGGGGTAGACATAAACAGAATCCTGAATATGAAGTCTCTACCTTAAGAATTGACTGAATGACAGATGGTTGAGTTGCGTGATTTTCACTATGTGCGTTTTATATGACAATAGCTCTAGGCTGTTTTTAACCACTTCCGGTTGTCACAGGAAGCTCTTGCTCCACACACGTTGTCCTTCGGGTATACATAAACAGAATCCTGAATATGAAGTCTCTACCTTAAGAATTGACTGAATAACAGATGGTTGAGTTGCGTGATTTTCACTATCTGATGGTTGGCCATATGACAATAGCTCTTGGGTGTTTTTAACAACTTCCGGTTGTCAGAGGAAGTTCTTACTAAACACACGTTGTCTTTGGGGTAGACATAAACAGAATCCTGAATATGAAGTCTCTACCTTAAGAATTGACTGAATGACAGATGGTTGAGTTGCGTGATTTTCACTATCTGCTTGTTGGCCATATGACAATAGCTCTTGGGTGTTTTTAACAACTTCCGGTTGTCACAGGAAGCTCTTGCTCAACACACGTTGTCTTTGGGGTAGACATAAACAGAATCCTGAATATGAAGTCTCTACCTTAAGAATTGACTGAATGACAGATGGTTGAGTTGCATGATTTTCACTATGTGCGTTTTATATGACAATAGCTCTAGGCTGTTTTTATCCACTTCCGTTTGTCACAGGAAGCTCTTGCTCCACACACGTTGTCTTTGGGGTAGACATAAACAGAATCCCGAATATGAAGTCTCTACCTTAAGAATTGACTGAATAACAGATGGTTGAGTTGCGTGATTTTCACTATCTGCTTGTTGGCCATATGAATATAGCTCTTGGGTGTTTTTAACGACTTTCGGTTGTCACAGGAAGTTCTTACTCAACACACGTTGTCTTTGGGGTAGACATTAACAGAATCCTGAATATGAAGTCTCTACCTTAAGAATTGACTGAATGACAGATGGTTGAGTTGCATGATTTTCACTATGTGCGTTTTATATGACAATAGCTCTAGGCTGTTTTTATCCACTTCCGGTTGTCACAGGAAGCTCTTGCTCCACAAACGTTGTCTTTGGGGTAGACATAAACAGAATCCTGAATATGAAGTCTCTACCTTAAGAATTGACTGAATAACAGATGGTTGAGTTGCGTGATTTTCACAATCTGCTGGTTGGCAATATGACAATAGCTCTTGGGTGTTTTTAACAACTTCCGGTTGTCACAGGAAGGTCTTGCTCCACACACGTTGTCTTTGGGGTAGACATAAACAGAATCCCGAATATGAAGTCTCTACCTTAAGAATTGACTGAATGACAGATGGTTGAGTTGCGTGATTTTCACTATCTGCTTGTTGGCCATATGACAATAGCTCTTGGGTGTTTTTAACGACTTCCGGTTGTCACAGGAAGTTCTTACTCAACACACGTTGTCTTTGGGGTAGACATAAACATAATCATGAATATAAAGTCTCTACCTTAAGAATTGACTGAATGACAGATGGTTGAGTTGCGTGATTTTCACTATGTGCGTTTTATATAACAATAGCTCTAGGCTGTTTTTAACCACTTCCGGTTGTCACAGGAAGCTCTTGCTCCATACACGTTGTCTTTGGGGTAGACATAAACAGAATCCCGAATATGAAGTCTCTACCTTAAGAATTAACTGAATGACAGATGGTTGAGTTGCGTGATTTTCACTATCTGCTTGTTGGCCATATGACAATAGCTCTTGGGTGTTTTTAACGACTTCCGGTTGTCACAGGAAGTTCTTACTCAACACACGTTGTCTTTGGGGTAGACATAAACATAATCATGAATATAAAGTCTCTACCTTAAGAATTGACTGAATGACAGATGGTTGAGTTGCGTGATTTTCACTATGTGCGTTTTATATGACAATAGCTCTAGGCTGTTTTTAACCACTTCCGGTTGTCACAGGAAGCTCTTGCTCCACACACGTTGTCTTTGGGGTAGACATAAACAGGATCCTGAATATGAAGTCTCTACCTTAAGAATTGACTGAATGACAGATGGTTGAGTTGCTTGATTTTCACTATCTGCTTGTTGGCCATATGACAATAGCTCTTGGGTGTTTTTAACAACTTCCGGTTGTCACAGGAAGGTCTTGCTCAACACACGTTGCCTTTGGGGTAGACATAAACAGAATCCTGAATATGAAGTCTCTACCTTAAGAATTGACTGAATGACAGATGGTTGAGTTGCGTGATTTTCACTATGTGCGTTTTATATGACAATAGCTCTAGGCTGTTTTTAACCACTTCCGGTTGTCACAGGAAGCTCTTGCTCCACACACGTTGTCCTTCGGGTATACATAAACAGAATCCTGAATATGAAGTCTCTACCTTAAGAATTGACTGAATAACAGATGGTTGAGTTGCGTGATTTTCACTATCTGATGGTTGGCCATATGACAATAGCTCTTGGGTGTTTTTAACAACTTCCGGTTGTCAGAGGAAGTTCTTACTAAACACACGTTGTCTTTGGGGTAGACATAAACAGAATCCTGAATATGAAGTCTCTACCTTAAGAATTGACTGAATGACAGATGGTTGAGTTGCGTGATTTTCACTATCTGCTTGTTGGCCATATGACAATAGCTCTTGGGTGTTTTTAACAACTTCCGGTTGTCACAGGAAGCTCTTGCTCAACACACGTTGTCTTTGGGGTAGACATAAACAGAATCCTGAATATGAAGTCTCTACCTTAAGAATTGACTGAATGACAGATGGTTGAGTTGCATGATTTTCACTATGTGCGTTTTATATGACAATAGCTCTAGGCTGTTTTTATCCACTTCCGTTTGTCACAGGAAGCTCTTGCTCCACACACGTTGTCTTTGGGGTAGACATAAACAGAATCCCGAATATGAAGTCTCTACCTTAAGAATTGACTGAATAACAGATGGTTGAGTTGCGTGATTTTCACTATCTGCTTGTTGGCCATATGAATATAGCTCTTGGGTGTTTTTAACGACTTTCGGTTGTCACAGGAAGTTCTTACTCAACACACGTTGTCTTTGGGGTAGACATTAACAGAATCCTGAATATGAAGTCTCTACCTTAAGAATTGACTGAATGACAGATGGTTGAGTTGCATGATTTTCACTATGTGCGTTTTATATGACAATAGCTCTAGGCTGTTTTTATCCACTTCCGGTTGTCACAGGAAGCTCTTGCTCCACAAACGTTGTCTTTGGGGTAGACATAAACAGAATCCTGAATATGAAGTCTCTACCTTAAGAATTGACTGAATAACAGATGGTTGAGTTGCGTGATTTTCACAATCTGCTGGTTGGCAATATGACAATAGCTCTTGGGTGTTTTTAACAACTTCCGGTTGTCACAGGAAGCTCTTGCTCCACACACGTTGTCTTTGGGGTAGACATAAACAGAATCCCGAATATGAAGTCTCTACCTTAAGAATTGACTGAATGACAGATGGTTGAGTTGCGTGATTTTCACTATCTGCTTGTTGGCCATATGACAATAGCTCTTGGGTGTTTTTAACGACTTCCGGTTGTCACAGGAAGTTCTTACTCAACACACGTTGTCTTTGGGGTAGACATAAACATAATCATGAATATAAAGTCTCTACCTTAAGAATTGACTGAATGACAGATGGTTGAGTTGCGTGATTTTCACTATGTGCGTTTTATATGACAATAGCTCTAGGCTGTTTTTAACCACTTCCGGTTGTCACAGGAAGCTCTTGCTCCACACACGTTGTCTTTGGGGTAGACATAAACAGGATCCTGAATATGAAGTCTCTACCTTAAGAATTGACTGAATGACAGATGGTTGAGTTGCGTGATTTTCACTATCTGCTTGTTGGCCATATGACAATAGCTCTTGGTTGTTTTTAACAACTTCCGGTTGTCAGAGGAAGTTCTTACTCAACACACGTTGTCTTTGGGGTAGACATAAACAGAATCCTGAATATGAAGTCTCTACCTTAAGAATTGACTGAATGACAGATGGTTGAGTTGCGTGATTTTCACTATGTGCGTTTTATATAACAATAGCTCTAGGCTGTTTTTAACCACTTCCGGTTGTCACAGGAAGCTCTTGCTCCATACACGTTGTCTTTGGGGTAGACATTAACAGAATCCTGAATATGAAGTCTCTACCTTAAGAATTGACTGAATAACAGATGGTTGAGTTGCGTGATTTTCACTATCTGATGGTTGGCCATATGACAATAGCTCTTGGGTGTTTTTAACAACTTCCGGTTGTCACAGGAAGTTCTTACTCAACACACGTTGTCTTTGGGGTAGACATAAACAGAATCCTGAATATGAAGTCTCTACCTTAAGAATTGACTGAATGACAGATGGTTGAGTTGCGTGATTTTCACTATGTGCGTTTTATATAACAATAGCTCTAGGCTGTTTTTAACCACTTCCGGTTGTCACAGGAAGCTCCTGCTCCACACACGTTGTCTTTGGGGTAGACATAAACAGAATCCTGATTATGAAGTCTCTACCTTAAGAATTGACTGAATAACAGATATTTGAGTTGCGTGATTTTCACTATCTGATGGTTGGCCATATGACAATAGCTCTTGGGTGTTTTTAACAACTTCCGGTTGTCAGAGGAAGTTCTTACTCAACACACGTTGCCTTTGGGGTAGACATAAACAGAATCCTGAATATGAAGTCTCTACCTTAAGAATTGACTGAATGACAGATGGTTGAGTTGCGTGCTTTTCACTATGTGCGTTTTATATGACAATAGCTCTAGGCTGTTTTTTACCACTTCCGGTTGTCACAGGAAGCTCTTTCTCCACACACGTTGTCAGACAGGGCACTTCCTGTATGGAATCTTCTCAGGTTTTGGCCTGACATATGAGTTCTGTTATACTCACAGACACCATTCAAACAGTTTTAGAAACTTTAGAGTGTTTTCTATGCATATCTACTAATTATAAGCATATTCTCGTTTCTGGGCAAGAGTAGTAACCAGTTTAAATCGGGTATGTTTTTTTATCCGGCCGTGCAAATACTGCCCCCGAGCCCCAACAGGTTAAACACCTTATTGTAACACATAAACTGTGTCATATTTGACGGAGCTAACATGGAGGCACGAGACAGTACACATGGTCCCATGTGAGAGAGAACACCATCTCTCTGGCCAGGTTTTATTGTTTTGAGCATCAATCTCAGGTCTGTAAATCAAGTGTGATAACCCCAGTGGGATTTTCTGATCATTCTTTAACAACAGAGGTAGTGTTCACTAACCCTGTAAAACCCGAAAGCACATACTGGAATATTAATAGAACTTTATTGAGTTATGCTCACTTCAGGACATGTTTTAGTTTTTTTCTGGGAGAGGTGGAGGTCTCAAATGGCCAGTTTTGTATCCCTTTAACAGTGGTGGGACATAGGAAAAATCCAGATTCAACAATTCTGTAATCAGTACACAACGAATGTCACCAGAGACATTACCAGATCAATGAACGTGTTATTCTGAAATAGTGGAACTCCTGATGTTGGTTGAGATGACAGGAGATTGAGGCCATACTCAGGCCCTCAAGAAAAAAAATGTGCTATGCACTGTATTAAAAGGCATGGAAATTGGAAGGGCACCAGGCATTGACGGGGTTCCTGTTGTCGTAGCATTGACTATCATTAAATGTGAATATTTAATTTATCAAATCAATTCTCTATCTGTAATTTAATTACAAGATTAAACTAATCATGTAACTTTAATTAACTAGGAAGTCGGGGCACAATGGGAAAATGTTTAAAGAGTTTCTATTTCCCAAATATAACTTCAGATATTTTCATCTTATCGATTACAGTCACTTATTAATGTATTATTACCTCATCAGTCATATTCTGAATTTCACAAATCCTTGGATATCTGCATGAACCGTAGAATAGCTCATGAATCAGCGATATACACATTGGCTTAGTTATTTATTTACTAACTAACTTAATCAACCACAGAATTACTTTTAAACACACACAATAGGTCATACATTGGTTACTAACAAGATACAAATTTAAGGCCCTAGTGGACGAAACCGATATGACGGCTTGGTATACAAAGGAAAGGGTTAGGGACAGTTCAAGAGCGGGAAACTCAGAGTGGACACACTGTAATACAGTTCATGACTACAGTCATGTAAATGTTAATACTTTGAACATTAACAGCTGCTCATTTGAAAAGAAATATCAATTTACACACTAGTGTTTGATTTTGTTGTCCCTCTCTGATCGCTGGTCCGTCTGCTGGATAATAGTTCATCAGAGAGTCTCTGGTTGCGTTCCCCAGAAATCCCAAGGTCTTTTGTGGTTGTAGTTGTTATTACGGATACTTCAGAGTACCATTCGGAAATGTTCTTAGATCGGATGCATTTAGGATATTCCTCCTATTCGTCTCTCAGCCTATGCTGATAATGTAGTTATTTTAGTGAAAAATTAAGTAGAGGTGGATAGTTTGAGTCTCATGGTTGAGCGGTTTAGGGCAATATCCTCTGCAAAGGTAAATTGGGAAAGAAGTTGTGATTTACAGATTGGAAAATGGTCTAGAGGGATCATGGCTTTGCCACGGGGGGCTGGAATGGTGTAAGGGAGGTTTTAAGTATCTTGGAGTGTACATATGGGATGAGGGGACAATGGAAAAAATTGGAATGGGGTGCTTGAAATGGTGGAAGGGGGGATGAGGAGATGGTGTTGGTTATTTCGTATGTCATACAGGGGCACTGTCATGTCCTGACCATAGTAAGTTGTTATTTTCTATGGTAGAGTAGGTCAGGGTGTGACAGGGGGTGTTTGTCTGTTTTTTGTATTTCTAAGTTCAGTTTCTAGTTTTGTATTTCTAGGTTGGTTTTTGTTTGGCATGACCTCCAATTAGAGGCAGCCAGTTGTCGTTGTCTCTAATTGGAGGTCATATTTAAGTTGATGTTTGTCCCACTTGTTTGTGTGGGTGATTATATCTTTTGAGTAGTGTGTTTTCCTCTCTGCGTCATGGTTTGTTGTTTTTGTATATTCAAGTATTTAAGTGTATTGCATTCAGTTTCACGTTTAATAAATATGTGGAACTATGAACACGCAGCATTTTGGTCCGCTCCTTCGAACAGCCGTGACAGGCACACTGTTATTGTTAACCCTCCTACTATGTTGCGGGTCAATTTGACCCATTTCAATGTTTGAGTTATCTCAAACACTCTCTTTTTTTCCGTAAATTAAATGACTTTTCCTCATTTAGGGTTATGAACCTAACTTCAAAATGTGGACACACTGATGTGTTTTGGAATATTTGTGTAGATTTTGTATACAAACATGATGTTGTGGGTCATTTTGACCTGGAGGCTTTCATGTGTATAGAAGTGGCAGTAATAAAGCCTCTCTTGAAAAAGCCAAACCTTGACCCAGAAAATATAAAAAATAATCGGCCAATATCGAATCTCCCATTCCTCTCAAAAATGTTAGTAAAAGCTGTTGCACAACAACTCACTGCCATCCTGAAGACAAACAATGTATACGAAACGCTTCAGTCTGGTTTTAGACCCCATCATAGCACTGAGACTGCATTTGTGAAGGTGGTAAATGACCTTTTAAATGGCGTCAGACCGAGGCTCTGCATCTGTCCTCGTGCTCCTAGACCTTAGTGCTGCTTTTGATACCATCGATCACCACATTCTTTTGGAGAGATTGGAAACCTAAATTGGTCTACATGGACAATTTCAGGCCTGGTTTAGATCTTATCTATCGGAAAGATGTCAGTATGTCTCTGTAGACGGTTTGTCCTCTGACAAATCAACTGTACATTTTGGTGTTCTTCAATGCTTTGTTTTAGGACCACTATTGTTTTCACTATATATTTTACCTCTTGGTGATGTCATTCGGAAACATAATGTTAATTTTCACTGCTATGCGGACGACACACAGCTGTACATTTCAATGAAACATGGTGAAGCCCAAAATTGCCCTCCCTGGAAGCCAGTGTTTCAGATATAAGGAAGTGGATGGCTGCAAATGTTCTACTATTAAACTCGGACAAAACAGAGATGCTAGTTCAAGGTCCCAAGAGACAAAGATATCTTCTGTTGAATCTGACAATTAATCTTGATGGTTGTACAGTCGTCTCAAATAAAACTGTGAAGGACCTCAGCATTACTCTGGACCCTAACCTCTCTTTTGGCTAACATATCAAGACTGTTTCAAGGACAGCTTTTTTTCCATCTACATAACATTGCAAAAATCAGAAACTTTCTGTCCAAAAATTATGCAGAAAAATGTATCCATGTTTATGTCACTTCTAGGTTAGACTACTGCAATGCTCTACTTTCCCGGCTACCCAGATAAAGCACTAAATAAACTTCAGTTAGTGCTAAACACAACTGCTAGAATCTTAACTATAACCAAAAAATGTGATTATATTACTCCAGTGCTAGCCTCTCTACACTGGCTTCCTGTTAAGGATAGGGTTTACTGCTAAACTACAAAGCGTTACATGGGCTTGCTCCTACCTATCTTTCCGATTTGGTCCTGCCGTACATATGTACACGTACGCTACGGTCACAAGACGCAGGCCTCCTTATGGTCACTAGAATTTCTAAGCAAACAGCTGGAGGCAGGGCTTTCTCTTATAGAGCTCCATCTTTATGGAATGGTCTGCCTATCCATGTGAGAGACACAGACTCGGTCTCGACCTTTAAGTCTTTATTGAAGACCCATCTCTTCAGTAGGTCCCATGATTGAGTGTAGTCTGGCCCAGGAGTGTGAAGTTGAATGGAAAGGCACTTGTCACATCCTGATCAGTATAAGGGGTTATTGGTTATTGTAGTTTGGTCAGGACGTGGCAGGGGGTATTTGTTTTATGTGGTTCGGTGTTTAACCTCTCTAGGCTAGGCGGGACGAATTCGTCCCACCTACGTAACAGCCACTGCAAGCCTGTGGCGCGATGTTCAAAACGTTAAAAATCCTATTACTTCAATTTCTCAAACATATGACTATTTTACAGCCATTTAAAGACAAGACTCTCGTTAATCTAACCACACTGTCCGATTTCAAAAAGGCTTTACAACGAAAGCAAAACATTAGATTATGTCAGCAGAGTACCAAGCCAGAAATAATCAGACACCCATTTTTCAAGCTAGCATATAATGTCACAAAAACCCAGAAGACAGCTAAATGCAGCACTAACCTTTGATGATCTTCATCAGATGACACAACTAGGACATTATGTTATACAATACATGCATGTTTTGTTCAATCAAGTTCATATTTATATCAAAAAACAGCTTTTTACATTAGCATGTGACGTTCAGAACTAGCATACTTCCGGGGAATTTGCTAACAATTTACTAAATTACTCACGATAAACGTTCACAAAAAGCATAACAATTATTTTAAGAATTATAGATACGGAACTCCTCTATTTTGTTCATGCGTTCCAAGACACTATCCGAAATGGTAAATCAGGGTCGCGAGCATGGCGCAATTCGTGACAAAAGATTTCTAAATATTCCATTACCGTACTTCGAAGCATGTCAACCGCTGTTTAAAATTCATTTTTATGCCATTTTTCTCGTAAAAAAGCGATAATATTCCGACCGGGAATCTCCGTTTAGCTAAACAGAGGAAAGAAAATAAAGCTTTCGGTCGACGCGGGCACGAGCCTGAGTCTCACAGTACTGTAACCAGCCACTACCCAAACGCGCTACTTTGTTTCAGCCAGAGCCTGCAAAGCCACGATTCAGCATTTTGCCGCCTTCTGAGAGTCCATGTGAGCCGTAGAAAGTGTCACGTAAGAGCAGAGATCCCCTGTAATAGATAGAGATAATCAACAAGGCCAAGAAATGGTCAGACAGGGTACTTCCTGTACAGAATCTTCTCAGGTTTTGGCCTGCCAAATGAGTTCTGTTATACTCACAGACACCATTCAAACAGTTTTAGAAACTTTGGAGTGTTTTCTATCCAAAGCTAATAATTATATGCATATTCTAGTTTCTGGGCAGGAGTACTAATCAGATTAAATCGGGTACGTTTTTTATCCGTCAGTGAAAATACTGCCCCCTAGCCATAACAGGTTAAAATGCTGTGAAATAGTCATATGTTTGAAAAATTGAAGTTTTTGTATTTTTGAGGAATTTGTAATTCGCGCCACGCCTATCATTGGATATTGGAGCAGGTGTTCCGCTAGCGGAACGTCTAGATGTAAGAGGTTTTAAGATGAGCACTCAACCCGCTGCGCCTTGGTCCATTACGTACGACGACCGTTACAGCACTAGAGCAATGAACCGCCCTTGCTGTCTCTGCCTGGCAGGTTCCCCTCCCCTACCACTGGGATTCTCTGCCTCAAACCCTATTACACGGGCTGAATCACTGGCTTACTGGTGCTCTTCCATGCCATCCCTAGAAGGGGTGCGCCACTTGAGTGGGTTGAGTCACTGACGTGATCTTCCTGTCTGGGTTGAGAGTACAGTGAGAGTACAGGCCTCGGTGTAACACTCATTCCTTCGACGATAAACGCGAATCAGACCATCACCCCCGGTGAGACAAAACCTGCTACTCGTCAGTGAAGAGCACTTTTTGCCAGTCCTGTCTGGTCCAGCGATGGTGGGTTTGTGCCAATAGGCGACGTTGTTGCCGGTGATGTCTGGTGAGGACCTGCCTTACAACAGCCTACAAGCCCTTAGTCCAGCCTCTCTCAGCCTATTGCGGACAGTCTGAGCACTGTTGGAGGGATTGTGTGTTCCTGGTGTAACTCAGGCAGTTGTTGTTGCCATTCTGTACCTGTCCCACAGGTGAGAGGTTCAGATGTACCGATCCTGTGCAGGTGTTGTTACATGTGGTCTGACTCTGCGAGGATGATCAGCTGTCCGTCCTGTCTCCCTGTAGTGCTGTCTTAGGCATCTCACAGTACGGACATTGCAATTTATTGCCCTGGCCACATCTGCAGTCCTCATGCCTCCTTGCAGCATGCCTAAGGCCTGTTCACACAGATGAGCAGGGACGCTGGACATCTTTCTTTTGGTGTTTTTCAGAGTCAGAAGAAAGGCCTCTTTAGTGTCCTAGGATTTCATAACTGTGACTTTAATTGCCTACCGTCTGTAATCTGTTAGTGTCTTAACGACCGTTCCACAGGTGCATGTTCATTAATTGTTTATGGTTCATTGAACAAGCATGGGAAACAGTGTTTAAACCCTTTACAATGAAGATCTATGAAGTAATTTGTATTTTTACAAATTATCTTTGAAAGACAGGGTCCTGAAAAAGGGACGTGTTTGACCAAATACAATGCTATTTTTCTGTAAACAAATTAACAATGGACTTTCAGCATGCTTATAGAGAAGGGCAGTCAACATGTTCTGCACTGACACAAATGACTGATGATTGTTTGAAAGAATTTGATAAGAAAATTGTGGGAGCTGTACTGTTAGATTTCAGTGGAGCCTTTGATATTATTGACCATAACCTGTTGTTGAAAAAACTTACATGTTATGGCTTTTCAACCTCTGCCATTTCGTGGATTCAGAGCTATTTATCTAATAGAACTCAATAGGGTTTTCTTCAATGGAAGCTTCTCTAATGTCAAACATGTAACGTGTGGTGTACCACAGGGCAGCTCTCTAGGCCCTCTACACTTTTCTATTTTACCAATGACCTGCCACTGGCATTAAACAAAGCATGTGTGTCCATGTATACTGATGATTCAACCATATACGCATCAGCAACCACGGCTAATGAAGTCACTGAAACCCTTAACAAAGAGTTGCAGTCTGTTTTGGAATGGGTGGCCAGTAATAAACTGGTCCTGAACATCTCTAAAACTAAGAGCACTGTATTTGGTACAAATCATTCCTTAAGTTCTCGACCTCAGCTGATTCTGGTAATGAATGGTGTGGCTGTTGAACAAGTTGAGGAGACTAAATGACTTGGCGTTATCTTAGATTGTAAACTGTCATGGTCAAAACATATAGATTCAACAGTTGTAAAGATGAGGAGGGGTCTGGCCGTAATAAAGAGATGCTCTGCTTTTTTGATACCACAGTCCAAAATGCAAGTTCTGCAGGCTCTAGTTTTGTCTAATCTTGATTATTGTCCAGTCGTGTGGTCCAGTGCTGCAAGGAAAGACCTAGTTAAGATGCAGCTGGCCCAGAACAGAGTGACACGTTCTACTCTCATTGTCATCAGAGGGAAGATATAAATACTATGCATGCCAGTCTCACTTCTTCTTTTTATAAGAAACAATGTGTTGAAAATCCCAAATTGTTTGCATAGTCAATTTACACACAGCTCTGACACACTGTAGTGGTCTGGGTGTAGCTGGTGCAGAGGAGTCAGGCGCAGGACAGCAGAGATGAGTAACACAAGTAACTTTACTCAAATATTCCAATAACATGTCATAATACCGAGCCCACAATAACGGACCAAACATACATAAAACAATCACGCACAAAACCATGGGGAAAACAGAGTGTTAACCTGTTGGGTCTAGGGGGCAGCATTTGCACGTCTGGATAAAAAAAATGTACCCGATTTAATCTGGTTACTAATCCTACCCAGTAACTAGAATATGCATATACTTATTATATATGGATAGAAAACACTCTAAAGTTTCCAAAACTGTTTGAATGGTGTCTGTGAGTATAACAGAACTCATTTGGCAGGCAAAACCCTGAGACATTTTCTGACAGGAAGTGGATACCTGATGTGTTGTATTGACTTTAAACCTATCCCATTGAAAAACACAGGGGTTTAGGAATATTTTGGCACTTCCTATTGCTTCCACTAGATGTCACCAGCCTTTACAAAGTGTTTTGAGTCTTCTGGAGGGAGATCTGACCGAACAAGAGCCATGGAACGGTGATGTCCCATTAGACACCTGGCGCGCTACTTCATGTTGGGTACCCTCGTTCCAATACGTTATAAAAGACTATGCATTCGTCCACCTTGAATATTATTCATGTTCTGGTTAAAAAAGGCCCTAATGATTTATGCTATACAACGTTTGACATGTTTGAACGAACGGAAATATATTTTTTCCCCTCGTTCATGACGAGAAGTCCGGCTGGCTTACATCATGTGCTAACGAGACGGAGATTTTTGGACATAAATGATGAGCTTTTTTGAACAAAACTACATTCGTTATGGACCTGTGATACCTGGAAGTGACATCTGATGAAGAGAATCAAAGGTAATGGATTATTTACATAGTATTTTCGATTTTAGATCTCCCCAACATGACGTCTAGTCTGTATCGCAACGCGTATTTTTCTGGGCACAGTGCTCAGATTATTGCAAAGTGTGATTTCCCAGTAAGGTTATTTTTAAATCTGGCAAGTTGATTGCGTTCAAAAGATGTAAATCTATAATTCTTTAAATGACAATATAATATTTTACCAATGTTTTCTAATTTTAATTATTTAATTTGTGACGCTGACTTGACTGCCGGTTATTGGAGGGAAACAATTTCCTCAACATCAATGCCATAGTAAAACGCTGTTTTTGGATATAAATATCAACTTGATAGAACTAAAAATGCATGCATTGTCTAACATAATGTCCTAGGAGTGTCATCTGATGGAGATTGTAAAAGGTTAGTGTATCATTTTAGCTGGTTTTATGGTTTTGGTGACCCTGTCTTTGACTTGACAAAACATTACACACAACTCTTGTAAATGTACTGTCCTAACATACTCTAAATTTATGCTTTCGCCGTAAAACCTTTTTGAAATCGTAAAACGTGGTTAGATTAAGGAGATGTTTATCTTTCAAATGGTGTAACATAGTTGTATTTTTGAAAAATTTGAATTTTGACATTTATTTGGATTCAAATTTGCCGCTCTTGAAATGCACCTGCTGTTGATGGAGTGCACCACGGGTGGCACGCTAGCGTCCCACCTAGCCCCAAGAGGTTAAATAATGAACATGTAATTGGGGAATTGAAACCAGGTGTGTAAAACAAAGACAAAACAAATGGAAAATGAAAAGTGGATCGGCGATGGCTAGAAGGCCGGTGACATCGACCGCCAAATTCCGCCCGAACAAGGAGAGGGACCGACTTCGGTGGAAGTCATGACAAACACACTTATCCCACCAGACGTGCCACCATGGGTCTTCCTCACAGTCCCCAAATCTAGAACACATTCAAGAAAGCGTACAGTATTATATAGAGCCGTTATTGCATGAAACTCTGTTCCATCGCATATTGCTCAAATAAACAGCAAACCTTTTTAAAAAAACAGATAAAGCAACACCTCACGGCACACATCTCCCCTATTTGACCTAGATAGTTTGTGTGTACTCATTGATATGTAGGCTACTTGTGCCTTTAAAAAAATGCATGTAGTCCTGTCCTTGAGCTGTTCTTGTCTATTGATGTTCTGTATTATGTCGTTCTGTACTATGTTTCATGTTTTGTGTGGACCCCAGGAAGAGTAGCTGCTGCTTTTACAAAAGCTCATGGGGATCCTAATAAAATACAAACAAGTGTGTTGTCTGCTGGAGTAACCTCTGGTGTATGGAGCAAGCTTGGATTGTACAACTGCAGCTGTTCCACATTTCTCCAAGATTCTGGTGAAGGGCAAAATCATCACCCTTAAACAGTTAATGGCCACAGCTGGGCCCACCTTAATTGATGGAGGATGGGTGGAGTCAGAAAGAAAGGCGCTATTCATGGATTTGAGAGGGTTGAAAGAGGTGTGTTTGGATGAGGTGAATGGGAAAGACTTATATAGGGGGTGTGTCAAGGTTTGAAAAGACACTCCTTGGAGGATATAAACTTGGCATTGGTGACAAGGTAAAGCCAGCATGGAGAGCATTGTACAAGCCACCAATACAAAAGGGCACTGGTGACATGCAATGCAGGGTTTTGCATGGCATCATTGCAGTTAATGCTTTTGTATCTATTATTAACTCAGATGTTGGAGATGGTTTTACTTTTTGTAACATAAGATAACACATTTTCACTGTTTTATGGAGTGTGAGAGGATAACGCCTCTCTTTGAAGTCTTTGTTTACAGCTCTAGGGGAGATTTTCAATGACACTATTTTTATTTTTGGGTTTCAATATAGTAAGCAACTGAAAAGAAAATGTCAACTGTTAAATTTGATTTTGGGACAAGCTAACAAGTCATTTTTTTTACTAGGAAACAACATAGACATGGGATATGGGCAGGATGTAAGATGTGTTTTTAAAGGATTAGTCGAAGCGAAAATAAAAGTGGATTTTGAGTTCTCGGCTGTAAAAAATCTCCCATTGTTTGAGGAAAAGTGGGCTTATGAAGAAGCGGTTTGTTTTGTGGAGGGGGGAAAAAAATGTGTTGATGAAATGAGTTGAATGTATACGTATGGTTTTTTATTTTATTTTATTTATTTTTATTTCCAAATGACACATTTGTATTATTTTCTGAAAAGGCACAGTGTGCCATTGTTTGTGTTGATAATTAAGTATAAAACAAAGGTTTTATAAAAACTCTAAACTTTCTCGCTCTATCACTCTCTGTATCTCTCTCTCCCTCCCTCTCTCCCTTCTCCATAGTAATGTGGCCTGGTTGGGCTGATGGATCATGGCTGGAGAGGCTTTTGTAATGTAGTTCCAGTTGAGCGGCTGTATAGTCTGTTTAGAGGGCCATACCAGTGTGTGTCTCCACCCTTCTCTGTCAAGCCTGCTGTTAGCCACCGGCTGCATCCCAAATTCCACCCTATTACCTATATAGTGCATGACGAAAGCCCTATGGGCCCTGTTCAAAAGTTGTGCACTATACATGATATAGATTGTCATTTGGGACTCAGCCACTGTGATTCAATGATGCCCCAATGGTGACCTCATCATGGAGACCTGGCTGTGTGGGGAAGGGAACCTGGACATGTGTTTGTGAGGTGTGTGTGTGTGCGTGCGCCTGTGTATGCGTTCGTGTGTTCCTTTTATTAATTTCCACACAGATGGCACAACGGCTGGTGCTATCAATGCTTAAAAAAGAACAACTTTTCAAAATCACACCATGCTGTTTAGCCAAGGCCTATAATTTCACCATAATGCTCTTAAAAATCAGCATCATGGACAGTGGATCAATGTGTCTCTATAATGCCCAAATGACCCTTTCTTTGTTGTCATGCACGCTCAGAGCATATCAAACTTCAACTTAGATGTTTAAAAGGGGGGGAAGAAGAGATGGAGGGAAAGAAGGAGAGGGCGAGAGAGAGAGAGAGAGAGAGAGAGAGAGAGAGAGAGGGTGTGAGAGACAGCGATAGATAGAGGTGTTTGGGGACCAGTCAGGTTCTCATAACCGTGAGCTTTCATCTGTCCCATCTCTCTGACCCTATCGGTTGGTGTCACTCAAACACTTTTGTCTCTCTCACTCTCTCCCTCTCTCTTCCTTTTTCATATTCCTCCTCCCTCCTTCCTTCTTTATCTCTCCCTTCCTCTTCCTTTCATATCTTCTCCTCACTTTCCATCCCAACTCTGCCCCTCCCTCAATCTCTTCCCACCTTCCCCCTTTCCTTATCTCTGTCTGCACACTCTTTCCCCTTGAAGTCTTCCCTCTCTCCTTCCCTCCTTTCCTCATTCCCTCTCTCCCGAGGTGAGTGACAGGCCCATAAGTATTCCAATGATAGCACTGGGGGGTGTTAGCGTGACAGGCGTCGCCGCGGTGACAGGGGCTGCACTCTGCCAGAGAGTTAATACTGCAGGCTCGGCGCTGCGGCCTACTCTCGCTGTGACGACAGAGAGAGAGAGAGAAATAATCAATAGCCATTCTTCCCTCCCTCCCTCCATCCCTTCTTCCCCACTTTTTCCTTCACTGCCTCCCTCTTTTTTTCTTGACCTTCTCATCATTCACTCAGTCAACTCACTCTCCATGCCAAACAATCACCTGACAAGCGCAGGCGCTGTTACTTTGCCAAGAGCAATTAACTTTAGACACAGTCCCAAAGACAATTGAGGGGGAAATTAGTTTGTTAAGGGGTGGGAAGGAGATGGCATCTCAGATTGTGGCCTGGTGGGTTTGACTATAGATTATAGGAGGCTGTGCTGGTGTTTTTGAGTAGTGTAAAGGCCATATAGCATAGCATCATGTAGCATAACTTACTCTTCCTTAAGTAAGGGGAACTGTGAGGAAAGTCAAAGTTATATGGGACATGAGTCCATACAACCAGATATCGTACATGATGCTAGTCCCATGAGGTTGCACTGTCTGACGTAAGACATTGTACAGACAGAAATTGTATCCATACACCACTAACTAGAGACCCACAAAACCATATGAACACAGTGCAAACGGAGGCCCCTCTCTCTCCGAGTGAGCGTGGGTACACACAGGACCGGTTGAGTACAATGTTAAAAGTCTCCCCAACACTTAGAGCAGGGAAGTAAGGCTGCGTCCCAAATGGCATCTTTTCCTTATATAGTGGACTACTTTTGACCAGGGCACTATGGGCCCTGGTCAAAAGTAGTGCACTATGAAGGGAATAGGATGCCATTTGGGACCTAATCTAAGAGTATTAAAATCAGCGACACAGCATCTTGACCAAATCCAAACTAAGCTCTTTAGGAGTGGCTGCACAGAGAGCCTAGTGCAGCTTCTGATTGCCAATATAAACTGTGAGCCTCATAGTCCTCAGGCAGTAACTACAAAAGAGAAATTAGTTCTCAGTTGACCAGTCCGGTTAAATTATGTGTTTCTTCCCATCAGAGTCAGCAAACAGGCATATATGCAAAGAGTGTGTGGAGTTGAGTGTGTGTGTGTGTGCGTGTGTGCGTGTGTGTATGTGTGTGTGTGAGGTGCATACATCTAAGTGATTGTGTTTGCACTTTTCCTCCACACAAATCCACCTATGTGCTTAGTTGATCCACCCCTCAAAGATTCAAACATCTTAAGCCAGACCCACCAACAGAATCTCCAGTCACCATTCCTCTAACTCTAAAGTCTGCACTCTCCAACCAATGACAGAGCATAAAATCCTCTTTCCTTTGTGTAGATAGGTTTCCAAACGTTTGGGAGTGAAAGCTTCCACTCAGTGATGACAGAGAGGTAGATAGGAACACAGATTATAAGGCCATACCATCTCAGGTCAGAGGAGGGGTGATGCAGCGCCAAGCTTTTGTATCTTAAGAATTTAAATTGACCGGCTCCTAAAATTGCTTTTCTGACATGGCTCTGAGGAAAGGGAGGCGTGGAAAGGGAAACCAATTACGCTCTGTCAGGCCTGCTATCAAGCAGACACGACCCTCAGTCCAAACACAGACAACCCCCTCTCTCCTCCTTCTGCAACACAGCTAAACACCTCCACACACACAGCAACACACACAAACACATACACACACCATCACATCAGCAATATGGTGTCAATAGCTTCACAAACACACCAATACAAACATACACATGCATGGGAGCACACAAACACACACTGTACAGACATACAGGGGCGTCATGCACCACAAAAATCTGAGGGCACATAGCTTGGCCCCCAATCCTGAAGTTGGAGAATTTAGCATTTTAGAATTTAGCATTATATTTAAAAAAATCTGTTTTATTTTCTGCATATCTAAGCATACCTTTCCTTAGCTATGCATAGTCACTTCGCCCCCACCTACATGTACAGATTACCTCAACTAGCCTGTATTCCTGCACACTGACTCGGTGCCCCCTGTATATAGCCTCATTATTGTTATTCTTATTGTGTTACTTTTTATTATTACTTTTTATTTGAGCCTTCTTGGTGAAGATTTTATTCTTCTTGAACTGGTTAAGGGCTTGTAAGTAAGCATTTCACGGTAAAGTCTACACTTGTTGTATTTGGCGCATGTGGCAAATAAAGTTTGATTTAATTTTTGATTGTTTTTCATCCAAATTGTCAGCATCTGTGCTGTAACGTGACACTTTCTAAGGCTCCCATTGGCTCTCTAAAGCCGCCAGAAAGTGTAATGGAGTGTCTACTGTCTCTGGGCGAAGAACAGCAGGAGAATTTGTGAGTGGTCAGCCTGGGGACAGTGACACTAGAGATGCGCATTCATGAGAATTCTCCATTTTGGCTTGTCATTGTTGATAGACAACAATCATTTTCTCACTTTACGGAATTCAAAATTACAATGCTTGTCTTTCATAATTTGGTCAGATATACTTGGATGTGTAGTGTAAGCTTTTGTTGCTGGCATGTCATGCCTAATTTAGCAAATCTTGAAAATTTAAGAAAAACATTCAAGTAGTTGGTAATATCAATGGGTTTTGTGATGAATGAGCTCTCTTTTTTTACACCTTTATTTAACTAGGCAAGTCAGTTAAGAACAAATTCTTATTTTCAATGGTGGCCTAGGAACAATGGGTTAACTGCCTTATTCAGGGGCAGAACGACAGATCTTTACCTTGTCAGCTCGAGATTTGATCTTGCAACCTTTCAGCTACTAGTCCAATGCTCTAACCACTAGGCTACCTGCCGCCCCAATGGAGTTGAGCTTGCCTTTTTGCCCAAAATGTAATTTAGGTGCTCCAAAGCTTTTTACTATCATTCTTTACATCATTTATCTTTGTTTCATAGTGCAGTTTCTTGACTGAGCAAGGACGTCTGCGATCTTGTCGTCCCATCCACAGTTGATTCTACAAAGATCCTGAACAATCTTCTTTGGCTTCAGAGCTAATGTGGCTATAAATCCCACAGTGTCATTGATGGAGTTTGCCATAGACAGTATTGCTCTTCTGGTGGTTGCTGCTTCATAACAGTCTTGAAGAAAATGGCGTCAATTTCGACATTCCACTGAACTCTGAGAGCTCATTCCACTTAGAGGTATTTTCGGTCAATATCGAACTCATTCACTTCCTTGGCCTTCTCTTCGTCAGGAATTGAAGCCAGATCGGAATTACTGTTGCTCATCCCCTTTGTGAGTTTGAATACACCGGTAGCACACACAGTTCTTAGTTTCCTAAGTCAGGGAAATGGCTTGCATCTCATTGGGTACAGACCTAAGACAGTCATCCACATAAAAGTACTTACGGATAGTGTTCAGGACGTCCTCACTGAAATTACCCTCATTGTCATCAGTAGTTTTCTTGTGGGCGCATTTCGCACAGCTGGGTGAGGAGACTGCACCAAATAGATGGGCTACCATCCTGAACTCTATCAGTGGTTGCCCGATGTCACCATCGAGCCACTACAAGAAGCGCAGGAAGTCAACATCGTGTTCTGGCACCTTGACTTGGTAGAACATACATTCGTTATCCGCCATTAATGCAACTGGTTCGTGATGGAATCTAAGTATGACCCCCAGCCAAGTGTCCGTAAGGTCAGGAACTTGCAGTATCTATGTGTTGAGTGAAGTGCCTTGGAATGATGCAGCACAGTCGAATACCACCCAGATCTTCCATTTATTTTGTGGTATACCCTGTTGTGGGGTATGTACCACACACTTCCGTCATTTCTGTGCATCTGATCATGTGGCACCCTCTTGGCATGCCTTTTCTCCAGGATGTCACTCATAAAGCCCTTGAAGTCAACAAAGAATGCCTTGTCCCTCCGAAATCTCTTAACCTGTTAGGGCGTTGGGGGCAGCATTTGCACGTCTGGATAAAAAAAATGTACCCGATTTAATCTGGTTACTAATCCTACCCAGTAACTAGAATATGCATATACTTATTATATATGGATAGAAAACACTCTAAAGTTTCTAAAACTGTTTGAATGGTGTCTGTGAGTATAACAGAACTCATTTGGCAGGCAAAACCCTGAGACATTTTCTGACAGGAAGTGGATACCTGATGTGTTGTATTACCTTTAAACCTATCCCATTGAAAAACACAGGGGCTGAGGAATATTTTGGCACTTCCTATTGCTTCCACTAGATGTCACCAGCCTTTACAAAGTGTTTTGAGTCTTCTGGAGGGAGATCTGACCGAACAAGAGCCATGGAACGATGATGTCCCATTAGACACCTGGCGAGCGAGTTCATGTTGGGTACCCTCGTTCCAATACGTTATAAAAGAGTATGCATTCGTCCACCTTGAATATTATTCATGTTCTGGTTAAAAAAGGCCCTAATGATTTATGCTATACAACGTTTGACATGTTTGAACGAACGTAAATATATTTTTTCCCCTCGTTCATGACGAGAAGTCCGGCTGGCTTAGATCATGTGCTAACAAGACGGAGATTTTTGGACATAAATGATGAGCTTTTTTGAACAAAACTACATTCGTTATGGACCTGTGATACCTGGAAGTGACATCTGATGAAGAGAATCAAAGGTAATGGATTATTTACATAGTATTTTCGATTTTAGATCTCCCCAACATGACGTCTAGTCTGTATCGCAACGCGTATTTTTCTGGGCGCAGTGCTCAGATTATTGCAAAGTGTGATTTCCCAGTAAGGTTATTTTTAAATCTGGCAAGTTGATTGCGTTCAAGAGATGTAAATCTATAATTCTTTAAATGACAATATAATATTTTACCAATGTTTTCTAATTTTAATTATTTAATTTGTGACGCTGACTTGACTGCCGGTTATTGGAGGGAAACGATTTCCTCAACATCAATGCCATAGTAAAACGCTGTTTTTGGATATAAATATGAACTTGATAGAACTAAAAATGCATGCATTGTCTAACATAATGTCCTAGGAGTGTCATCTGATGGAGATTGTAAAAGGTTAGTGCATCATTTTAGCTGGTTTTATGGTTTTGGTGACCCTGTCTTTGAATTGACAAAACATTACACACAACTCTTGTAAATGTACTGTCCTAACATACTCTAAATTTATGCTTTCGCCGTAAAACCTTTTTGAAATCGTAAAACGTGGTTAGATTAAGGGGATGTTTATCTTTCAAAGGGTGTAAAATAGTTGTATGTTTGAAAAATTTGAATTTTGACATTTATTTGGATTCAAATTTGCCGCTCTTGAAATGCACCTGCTGTTGATGGAGTGCACCACGGGTGGCACGCTAGCGTCCCACCTAGCCCATAGAGGTTAATGAGGTTCATTGCTCGCTGCTCCGCCATTTTTTGGTTGCTTTGCAGATTTACGTCCTCTTTGCAAAATGGCGGTCGAAGTTGAACTTGTTATGGATAGGGGGCAGTATTTTCACGGCCGGATAAAAAACGTACCCGATATAATCTGATTATTACTCCTGCCCAGAAACTAGAATATGCATATAATTCGTAGATTTGGATAGAAAACACTCTAAAGTTTCTAAAACTGTTTGAATGGTGTCTGTGAGTATAACTGAACTCATGTGGCAGGCCAAAACCTGAGAAGATTCCATACAGGAAGTGCCCTGTCTGACAAGTTCTTATCCTTCTGTTGCATCTCCATCGAAAATACAGCATCTGTGCTGTAACGTGACACTTTCTAAGGCTCCCATTGGCTTTCTAAAGCCGCCAGAAAGTGTAATGGGGTGTCTGCTGTCTCTGGGCGAAGAACAGCAGGAAAATTTGTGAGAGGTCAGCCTGGGGACAGTGCGCATTCATGAGATGCGCATTCATGAGAATTCTCAATTTTTTTCTTTCACCCTTTGAATGAATACATCGTCGCCCGGTTGGAATATTATTGCTATTTTACGAGAACAATAGCCTAAAAAATGTATTTTAAATGCGTTTGACATGCTTCTAAGTACGGTAATGGAATATTTTGACATTTTTTGTCATGAAATGTGCTCGCGCGTCACCCTTCGGATAGTGACCCGAACGCACGAACAAAACGGAGCCATTTGAATATAACTATGGATTAATTGGAACCAAAACAGCATTTGTTGTTGAAGTAGAAGTCCTGGGAGTGCATTCTGACGAAGAACAGCAAAGGTAATCCAATTTTTCGAATAGTAATTCTGAGTTTATGTTGTCCCAAACTTGGTGGGTGTCAAAATAGCTAGCCGTGATGGACGAGCTATGTACTCAGAATATTGCAAAATGTGCTTTCGCCGAAAAACTATTTTAAAATCTGACACCGCGATTGCGTAAAGGAGTTCTGTATCTATAATTCTTAAAATAATTGTTATGTATTCTGTGAATGTTTATCATGTGTAATTTATTAAATTCACCGGAAGTTTGCGGTGGGTATGCTAGTTCTGAACATCACATGCTAATGTAACAAGTTGTTTTTTTATATAAATATGAACTTGATTGAACAAAACATGCATGTATTGTATAACATAATGTCCTAGGAGTGTCATCTGATGAAGATCATCAAAGGTTAGTGCTGAATTTAGCTGTGGTTTTGGTTTTTGTGACATATATGCTTGCTTTGAAAATGGCTGTGTGATTATTTTTGGCAGGGTACTCTCCTGACATAATCTCATGTTTTGCTTTCGCTGTAAAGCCTTTTTGAAATCGGACAATGTGGTTAGATTAACGAGAGTCTTGTCTTTAAAATGGTGTAAAATAGTCATATGTTTGAGAAATTGAAGTTATAGCATTTTTGAGGTATTTCACGCCACGCGATTCCACCGGCTGTTGACTAGGGTGGGACACTTGCGTCCCACCTAGCCCAGGGAAGTTAGCAATTGAGATCCTGTTAAAGGTCATGCATTGTCAATCCTGTTCATCAATGGGCGAGCTACTGCTCAGTGGACCATTAATAACCTCTTACATCTAGACGTTCCGCTAGCGGGACACCTGCTCCAATATCCAATGATAGGCGTGGCGCGAATGACAAATTCCTCAAAAATCCAAAAACTTCAATTTTTCAAACATATGACTATTTCACAGCATTTTAAAGACAAGACTCTCCTTTATCTAACCACACTGTCCGATTTCAAAAAGGCTTTACAGCGAAAGCAAAACATTAGATTATGTCAGCAGAGTACCAAGCCAGAAATAATCAGACACCCATTTTTCAAGCTAGCATATAATGTCACAAAAAACAAAACCACAGCTAAATGCAGCACTAACCTTTGATGATCTTCATCAGATGAGAACCCTAGGACATTATGTTATACAATGCATGCATGTTTTGTTCAATCAAGTTCATATTTATATCAAAAACCAGCTTTTTACATTAGCATGTGACGTTCAGAACTAGCATACCCCCCGCAAACATCCGGTGAATTTACTAAATTACTCACGATAAACGTTCACAAAAAACATAACAATTATTTTAAGAATTATAGATACAGAACTCCTCTATTCACTCGATATGTCCGATTTTAAAATAGCTTTTTGGTGAAAGCACATTTTGCAATATTCTCAGTAGATAGCCCAGCCATCACGGCTAGCTATTTAGACACCCACCAAGTTTAGCCCTGATCAAACTCCGATTTACTATTACAAAAGTTTCATTACCTTTGTTTTCTTCGTCAGAATGCACTCCCAGGACTGCTACTTCAATAACAAATGTTGGTTTGGTCCAAAATAATCCATCGTTATATCCGAATAGCGGCGTTTTGTTCGTGCGTTCCAGACACTATCCGAAATGGTAAAGAAGGGTCGTGCGCATGGCGCAATTCGTGACAAAAAAAATCTAAATATTCCATTACCGTACTTCGAAGCATGTCAACCGCTGTTTATAATCCATTTTTATGCCATTTTTCTCGTAGAAAAGCGATAATATTCCGACAGGGAATTTCCTTTTCGGCAAACAGAGGAAAAAAATCACAAAGACGGGGGAGGCCAGGTCACGCGCCTAAGCCCATAGTCCCTTGATCGGCCACTTGAGAAAGGCGATAATGTGTTTCAGCCTGGAGCTGGGATGACGACATTCAGGTTTTTCCCGGGCTCTGAGCGCCTATGGACGACGTAGGAAGTGTCACGTTAGAGCAGAGACCCTTAGTAAAAGATAGAGATGGCAAAGAAGTTCCAGAAATGGTCAGACAGGCCACTTCCTGTAAAGGAATCTCTCAGGTTTTGACCTGCCATTTGAGTTCTGTTATACTCACAGACACCATTCAAACAGTTTTAGAAACTTTAGGGTGTTTTCTATCCATATATAATAAGTATATGCATATTCTAGTTACTGGGTAGGATTAGTAAACAGTTTAAATCGGGTACGTTTTTTATCCAGCCGTGAAAATACTGCCCCCTAGCCATAAGAGGTTAAAACCTCTTACATCTAGACGTTCCGCTAGTGGAACACCACTCCAATATCCAATGATAGGGCGTGGCGCGAAATACAAACTCCTCGAAAATCCGAAAACTTCCATTTTTCAAACATATGACTATTTTACACCATTTTAAAGACAAGACTCTCCTTTATCTAACCACACTGTCCGATTTCAAAAAGGCTTTACAACGAAAGCAAAACATTAGATTATGTCAGCAGAGTACCCAGCCAGAAATAATCAGACACCCATTTTTCAAGCTAGCATATAATGTCACAAAAACCAAAACCACAGCTAAATGCAGCACTAACCTTTGTTGATCTTCATCAGATGACACTCCTAGGACATTATGTTATACAATACATGCATGTTTTGTTCAATCAAGTTCATATTTATATCAAAAACCAGCTTTTTACATTAGCATGTGACGTTCAGAACTAGCATTCCCACCGAACACTTCCGGTGAATTTACTAAATTACCCACGAAAAACGTTCACAAAAAATATAACAATTATTTTAAGAATTATAGATACAGAACTCCTTTACGCAATCGCGGTGCCCGATTTCTTTATAGCTTTTCGGTGAAAGCACATTTTGCAATATTCTGTGTAGATAGCCCGGCCATCACAGGCTAGCTATTTTGACACCCACCAAGTTTGGTACTCACCAAACTCAGATTTACTATAAGAAAAATGTGATTACCTTTGCTGTTCTTTGTCAGAATGCACTCCCAGGACTTCTACTTCAATAACAAATGTTGGTTTGGTTCCAAGTAATCCATAGTTATATCCAAATAGCGGCGTTTTGTTCGTGCGTTCAAGACACTATCCGAAGGGTGACGCGCCGGCGCATATCGTGACAAAAAAATTCAAAATATTCCATTACCGTACTTCGAAGCATGTCAAACGCTGTTTAAAATCAATTTTTATGCGATTTTTCTCATAAAATAGCGATAATATTCCGACCGGGAGTCGTTGTTTTCGTTCAAAGACTGAAAAAGTAAAATGGACTCTTCACGTGCACGTGCTGCCCGTCTCATTGTTCTCAGATCGACCACTTACCAAATGCGCTACTGTTTTTCAGCCAGTAACTGCAGAGTCATCATTCAATGTTCTTGCGCCTTCTGAGAGCCTATGGGAGCCTTAGAAAGTGTCACGTTACAGCAGAGATCCTCTGTTTTGGATAGAGATGACAAAGAAGGCCAAGAAATGGTCAGACAGGGTACTTCCTGTACAGAATCTTCTCAGGTTTTGGCCTGCCATTTGAGTTCTGTTATACTCACAGACACCATTCAAACAGTTTTAGAAACTTTGGAGTGTTCTCTATCCAAAGCTACTAATTATATGCATATTCTAGTTTCTGGGCAGGAGTAATAACCAGATTAAATCGGGTATGTTTTTTATCCGGCCGTGAAAATACTGCCCCCTATCCATAACAAGTTAATGTAGGTCTAAGCCCTTAGATTACAATATCTACTCAACTAACACATGGAATTATTTTAAGATGGTCATGCAATGGACATTTAGCCAGTTGATTTTGAATTTTAGGACCCCTGTAGGTAAAAATATCAAACATAAATAAATATATTTGATGAAACGTTGAATTTGTCTTTTACTATTATAGCTTGCTTTGTTTTTTGCCCTAGCACTACACAGCTGAATCAAATAATCAAAGATTGATGATGAGTTGGTGACTTGAAGCAGCTGTGTAGTGTTAGGGAAAAAAACGAAATGTGCACCCAGGTCAGGACCCAGGACCGAATTTGGAAAACCCTGCAATAGCCCATAGAAACACATTGGATAACACATTTGTACATGGTAAAACAGAGTGTCTGTCCTAAATATGATAGAAAACTCAGGGGTAAAAAAATAATAATTTTAGACCCATGTTGTCACATTATCCGTGACCCCCTATGCACTTTTGCTATTTTTGGGTTACCTTCTGAAGCTTGTGTGCGTTGTAGAGCAGAACATTTTCATGTTCATAATAGTTGCCCCTTTCGATATTGGTGACATATTCGTTTTTAGCTCCAACGGTTCGATCGGTCCAACGGTTCGTTCTGGATAGTCAGTTTTGTGAGAAGACCTCTTCGAAATGAGGACGTTCACGACAGAGTTCTGACAGCTGCCGTAAAGCTTGTGGATGTTGAAGAGAAAATTACTGTAGTGTTTTTGAAAGTCTCATCTTTCGATGGTGATGACTTATCAGTATGTAGCTCAAACGATTTGGGTTTAACAGACAATTTCATTAGTATTTTCCTGTCCGTATCCATGTGTAGAAAATGATCGCTTTCACAAGCCCTATGTTACGGAATAGGTATATACTACAGTATATCGTCGGAAACAGGGGATTGAGCTGCAGCCCTACAAGAAACGATAAGTCTCTACCATAAACACAAATTCAATATTCAAAATGACATAAATTGACTCTAGCCACCCATCCAAGATGTGTTTTGACCATATAGGGCCCATTTCTGTCACTATTAAGGATCTTCCATGGTTCCATTGCTTTGGGGACATTGATCCCGATCAACATTCCGACATCCGCTTCAATAGTGGTCAGATGAACATCCTTCAGATATAGCCACTTCCTCTTGACTGGGTATATTCTCCTTGCCAACTGGTATTGAGCTCTGGGTAAACACTTCTGGCAACGTTGAACTCTCAAGGCTGCTCACCTCCAGTCCATCCAGTTTTGTAAGTGCTTTGCATATCAGGTTTCAGGTATGACCCAGATGTTCCGCCCCCTCCAGCCAGTGCCTCCACTCCTCCAACGCCATCTTCACCACAAGAAGCTCACGATTCCCCACATCATAGTTCCCCTCCGTGGCGTGGAGGCAGTGAGAGAAGAAGGCTCAGGGATGTAACTTGAGGTCCAGGGCAGACCGCTGGGACAGGACAGCCCCCACTCTGAAATCCAAAGCATTGGCCACCACCAGGAACTGGCGGGACGGGTCAGTATGAACCAAGATGGGAGCTGTGGTGAAGCGGTGTTTGAGATCCCGGATCGCCCGGTAAGCAGCTAGGGACCACGTGAATGGAACTTTTGGAGATGTGAGTGCAGACAGGGGGGAAGCAAGGGTGCTGTAGCCCCGGATAAAGCGGCGATAAAAGCATGGTAAATCCCAGGAAACGTTGCAGCTGTACTCTGGACATAGGCTGGGGCCAATCCACCACCGCTCTCACCTTCCTGTGATCCATCTGTACACCCACTGCAGCGATGATGTAACCCAGAAAGGGGATGGTGCATCGATTGAATTCGCACTTCTCTGCTTTTACTAAAAGCTGGTTATACAGGAGGCATTGGAGAACCTGTCGGACGTGGAGCACGTGTTCTTGGGTGGAGCGGGAGAAGAACAGCGACGTCATCGAGGTAGACAGAGACGAACCAAATGGCATGACCAGATACTCGTAGTGACCGCTGGCCGTGTTGAAGTCAGTCTTCCACTCATCCCCTTCCCGTGTCCGCACCAGGTGGTAGGTGTTCTGTAGGTCCATCTTGGAGAACACGGTGGCCCCCTGGAGCTCCAAGGCCGAGGAGATGAGTGGTAGCCGGTAGCGGTTCTTCACCGTGATGTCAATGAGACCCCAGTAGTTGATGAACGGGCACAGGGTTTTGTCCTTCTTCTCCACAAAGAAGAACCCTGCGCCAGCGGGGGAGGCAGAAGGATGGATGAACCCTGCAGCTAGGGAGTCCTCAATGTAGGTCTCCATAGCCTTGGTCTCCATACCCAACAGAGAGTTCAGTCTTCCCACTGGGCAGAGTGGTGCCTGGGTGAAGGTCTAACCCGCAGTCATATGGTCAGTGCGGCGGCAGCTTACTGAACACCTCCTGGAGGTCCTAGTTCTACGCTGGAATGGCAGAGAGGTCCAGGGCAACTTCCAAGCCCCCAGGAAGATGTCCCGGGGAAGGCTGCGCTGACTTCAGGCAATGGGCGTGGCAGAACGGGCTCCAGCCCATGATGGCACCGGTAGACCAGTCAATGAGAGGATTGTGTCACTGAAGCCAGGAGAATCCCAATACCACGGGGACCTGAGAAGACTTAACCTCTATGGGCTAGGTGGGACGCTAGCGTGCCACCCGTGGTGCACTCCATCAACAGCAGGTGCATTTCAAGAGCGGCAAATTTGAATCCAAATAAATGTCAAAATTCACATTTTTCAAACATACAACTATTTTACACCCTTTGAAAGATAAACATCTCCTTAATCTAACCACGTTTTACGATTTCAAAAAGGTTTTACGGCGAAAGCATAAATTTAGAGTATGTTAGGACAGCACATTTACAAGAGTTGTGTGTAATGTTTTGTCAAGTCAAAGACAGGGTCACCAAAACCATTAAACCAGCTAAAATGATGCACTAACCTTTTACAATCTCCATCAGATGACACTCCTAGGACATTATGTTAGACAATGCATGCATTTTTAGTTCTATCAAGTTCATATTTATATCCAAAAACAGCGTTTTACTATGGCATTGATGTTGAGGAAATCGTTTCCCTCCAATAACCGGCAGTCAAGTCAGCGTCACAAATTAAATAATTAAAATTAGAAAACATTGGTAAAATATTATATTGTCATTTAAAGAATTATAGATTTACATCTCTTGAACGCAATCAACTTGCCAGATTTAAAAATAACCTTACTGGGAAATCACACTTTGCAATAATCTGAGCATTGCGCCGAAAAAAATACGCGTTGCGATACAGACTAGACGTCATGTTGGGGAGATCTAAAATCGAAAATACTATGTAAATAATCCATTACCTTTGATTCTCTTCATCAGATGTCACTTCCAGGTATCACAGGTCCATAACGAATGTAGTTTTGTTCAAAAAAGCTCATCATTTATGTCCAAAAATCTCCGTCTTGTTAGCACATGATCTAAGCCAGCCGGACTTCTCGTCATGAACGAGGGGAAAAAATATATTTACGTTCGTTCAAACATGTCAAACGTTGTATAGCATAAATCATTAGGGCCTTTTTTAACCAGAACATGAATAATATTCAAGGTGGACGAATGCATACTCTTTTATAACATATTGGAACGAGGGTACCCAACATGAACTCGCGCGCCAGGTGTCTAATGGGACATCATCGTTCCATGGCTCTTGTTCGGTCAGATCTCCCTCCAGAAGACTCAAAACACTTTGTAAAGGCTGGTGACATCTAGTGGAAGCAATAGGAAGTGCCAAAATATTCCTCAGCCCCTGTGTTTTTCAATGGGATAGGTTTAAAGGTAATACAACACATCAGGTATCCACTTCCTGTCAGAAAATGTCTCAGGGTTTTGCCTGCCAAATGAGTTCTGTTATACTCACAGACACCATTCAAACAGTTTTAGAAACTTTAGAGTGTTTTCTATCCATATATAATAAGTATATGCATATTCTAGTTACTGGGTAGGATTAGTAACCAGATTAAATCGGGTACATTTTTTTTATCCAGACGTGCAAATGCTGCCCCCTAGCCCTAACAGGTTAATGAGCAGGTACTGGATCGTCTTGCTGTGGTTCCCTGACACATATAGGTTGGTGGGGTGGTATTGTGGGTGACCCGGCCTATAGAGCGCCCGTCCAGTGCTCTAACATTCATGGGAATGGAGAAGGGCTGAGTGGGGATATCCAGCTCAGAAGCCAGGGTAGCGTCCATAAACCTCTCATCGGCCCCAGAGTCGAGGAGTACCTGCAGAGATTTCAACTGGCTCCACCACAGCAACATGGCATGAAAAGGGATGTGAGTAAGGGGAGATGAAATGTTATCCATATGGCCCACCAGAGTACTCGCTCCTACCAGTGAGCCTGGTCTTTTAGTGGACAGTTAGATACAAAATGACCAGTAGTCCCGCAATACAGGTACCTCTTAGTATGAAGCCTGTTTAGCTGTTGACAGCCTAGCTCTGCCTAGTTGCATGGGCTCGGGAAGAGGTGAATCGGTAGTCTTCAGAGGCTCTTGGGGGAACTCATCCTTCCTTCGATACTCCGTGTAGGAACATTTTGAATAGAGCTTCTGGGTTCAAAGCACTCTCAACTGCCAATGTGCGGAAATCCACCACGTAGTCTGCTACACTACGGGAGTCTTGACGTAGCTGGAATAGGTTGCGAGCTGCCTCTCTCCCGGACAACGGAGAATCAAACACCTTCCGAACCTCCTCCACACCTCCTCCAGACTTAGGCAGACGGTGGATTGTTGCTCCCACACAACTGTGGCCCAGGCGAGTGCCCTCCCAGACATCATCGTTATGATGTATGCTATCCTCGAGCGGTCCGAGGGGAAACGAAGAAGGCTGCAGCTCGAAAATGAGGGAGCACTGTTAGAGAAAAGCCCAGCAGGTTCCGGAATCTCCAGCATAGCGCTCCGGGGGAGGTAAGCAGGGTTCTCGGGACACTGGGGTAGGCTGGGAGATTAAGTGTGTGACCCACTGCCCAGTGGGGAATCTGCGGGAATTGCTCCAGCAAGGTATCGAACGCCTGGTCATGGCATTCTCTCAGGGTATGGAGTCCCTCCATAAGACCTTGAAGTAACTATTTGTGTCTTCCATGGATGGCTCCTTGCAGGGAGACAGCATTGTGGAGCTGGTCTGAGTCTGCTGGGTCAGTCATGGCCAGTTCGTACTATAAGGTTTCAGGTATGACCCAGATACAGACAGTGTCAAAGAAACAGAAGAGATATTTCTAGTACAGGCAGAGTTCAGTAATCCAGAGAGGGTGAAAAAAGGTTCAGAACAGCAGGCAGTCTCAGCGTCAGGGCAGGCAGGGGTCAATAATCCAGTGAGGTGGGGCTAGGTATAGAACAGCAGGCAGGGTCAGGGCAGGCAGAACGGTCAAAACCGGGAAGGACTAGAAAACAGGAGAAAGAACAGACAGGAGCAGGGGAACAAACGCTGCTAGGTTTCACGAAACAAAACTAACTGGCAACATACAAACAGAGAACACAGGTATAAATACACAGGGGATAATGGGGAAGATGGGTGACACCTGGAGGGGGGTGGAGACAAGCACAAAGAAAGGTGAAGTAGATCAGGGTTTCTCTTGACCCATTGTCTTGAGTAGAATCTTAGTTATCTTGCTTCTGGTATCCAACTTTTTGGTACAAAAGGTTGCAGAACTTCCTGAGTACACGATTGCATACGTTTGGATTATTTTGGTGCTCTTGGCTACCTTGATCTGAGCAGGGAAGATTGCCAGTTTGCGATCTGTGGTGCCGGCCCCCAGTATATCCCCAAGTGTGAGAAGGAACCGTGGTTCTGGCAACATAAGTATCCTCACTCTTAGATGCTGCACTGCCTGCTTTCTCTGACAAGATTGACAAGTAATACGCTTTTTACACATTTTACTCAATTGTCCTTTAGTTTGACATGCGTAATAAATTCCTTTCCCCCTCAGGAATTAAATCATCTCCTTATGGGGTTTCAGTACCATCTTGCAGCAGGATTCCACATAATGGTCTATAGCAAAGGAAAAGCACTGCTGTAACTGTGGTAGCAAAACTGCAGATTTTGCCTCTGGACATGATGCTTGGGCTCACTCACCCTAGTCTTAGGAACACTCATATTGGGTGTAGGGTCTTGAATATCTCCAAAAATAGGGTCCAGTGCCACTCTGGCAAGTCAACCAGCTCTTTGACCTCTTTGTTCGAGATGGTCACATGCAGTGGACCTCCATTTCTCTCGAAGCTTAAACGGCAGCTTGGAGATTACTGATATCATATTTGAGGGGTTGTCTAACTCTTACATGTACTGGATAGCTTGCATAGTGTTGCAGCAACAATGAGCAGGCCTGCATTGCTGCCCCATCTTCAGGTTTGATAACAGCCCAAACTAGGGCCTTCATCCTAGGGCTTTCTTCATCACCAAAATTTTACTTCAGCAGCCGCTTTGCATCATTGTATCTTCTTCTTGGGTCCATATGCTGGCAGCTACATACCAGGTCTCTTGGTTGGCCAGTGGTGAATTGCTCCAGAAACATAGCCTGTATAGGCTGCTTTGGACTCAATCCCATTTTCGACAGCAGTGATGAATGACTGGTACTGCAATGGAATTGCTCCAAACACAGGGATATCTCTGGCAGGTAGTAAAGACAATTTTTTCTGGTGCAAAACAAGCTCTGTCATTTTTGATGTTTTTATTTAACATTTATTTAACTAGGCAAGTCAGTTAATAAGAACACATTCTTATTTTACAATGATAGCCTACCCCGGCCAAACCCTCCCCTAACCTGGATGATGCTGTGCGAATTGCGCGGTGCCCTATGGGACTCCCGATCACGGCTGATTGTGATACAGCCTGGGATCAAACCAGGGTTTGTAGTGACACCTCTAGCCCTCTCACAGTGATATGCAGTGAGCACTGAGATGCAGTGCCTTAGACCGCTGCGCCACTCGGAGCCCAATAATTGCATTTTGCATTTCAGTTACCCTCAGAACACTGATCAATGCATTCTGAATGGTGTTGCCATTTTCAATCAACATTGTTGTCCAATGCTGCTGAGGCAAAGAAAGGCTAAAATACTCAAATGAAGAGAAGAGTTAAAATAAACTCAGCAAAAAAAATAAACCTTCTCTCAATGTCAACTGCGTTTATTTTCAGCAAACTTAACATGTGTAAATATTTGTATGAACATAACAAGATTCAACAACTGAGACATAAACTGAACAAGTTCCACAGACATGTGACTAACAGAAATGGAACAATGAGTCCCTGAACAAAGGGGGGTCAAAATCAAAAGTAATAGTCAGTATCTGGTGTGGCCACCAGCTGCATTAAGTACTGCAGTGCATCTCCTCCTCATGGACTGCATCAGGTTTGCCAGTTCTTGCTGTGAGATGTTACCCCACTCTTCCACCAAGGCGCCTGCAAGTTCCCGGACATTTCTGGGGGGAATGGCCCTAGCCCTCACCCTCCAATCCAACAGGTCCCAGACGTGCCTCTTACGACACCAATCCCGTTAGCGGGATTGAGTTTGACAACAGCCAGTGAAAATATCAGAGCGCCATTTTCAAAACCACAAATCTAATAATTTCTATTTCTCAAACATAGGACTATTTTACACCATTTTATAGATACACTTCTCCTGAATCGAACCACGTTGTCCGATTTCAAAAAGGCTTTACAGCAAAAGCAAAACATTAGATTATGTTAGGAGAGTACATCGACACAAATAACCACACAGCCATTTTCCAAGCAACTAGCATGCATCACAAATACCCAAAACACAGCTAAATGCAGCACTAACCTTTGACGATCTTCATCAGATGACACTCCTAGGACATCATGTTACACAATACATGCATTTTTTGTTCGATAAAGTTAATATTTATATATAAAAACAGCATTTTACATCGGCGCATGACGTTCAGAAAATATTTTCCCTCAAATAATTGAGGGAAATTTACAAAAATACAATTTACAAAAATACTTGTCATAAACATTGATAAAATATTAAACTGTCATTCAAAGAATTATAGATGAACATCTCCTTTATGCAAACGCTATGAAAGATTTCAAAAAAGCTTCACGAGGAAAGCATTCTTTGCAATAATCTGAGTACTGAGCTCAGAAAAATACACTAGGCTATACAGATAGCCACCAACTTGGAGTCATCTAAAATCATAAATTGCATTATAAATATTCCCTTACCTTTGATGATCTTCATCAGAAGGCACTTCCAGGAATCCCAGGTCCACAACAAATGTTGTTTTGTTCGATAAAGTTCATAATTTATGTCCAAATAACTCCTTGTTGTTCGCGCGTTCAGTTCAGCTACACCAAATGTAGCGGACAATGTCACGATGAAAAGTAAAAAAAAGTCGTATTTACGTTCGTTCAAACATGTCAAACATTGTAAAATATCAATCTTTAGGGAATTTAGAACGTGAAGATTCAGTAATATTTCAACCGGACGGTTCCTGTGTCTTGAAAAACGTTTTGGAATGGAGGATCCACCCTTGTGAACGCGCACCAATGAAGTGATGTCATTCCCTGGCTCACCAACTTCCCCACCTTCTCATTCGGTCTCTGTTCATCGTAGACGCCTCAAA
This sequence comes from Salmo salar, assembly GCF_965601325.2. Taxonomy (NCBI): domain Eukaryota; kingdom Metazoa; phylum Chordata; class Actinopteri; order Salmoniformes; family Salmonidae; genus Salmo; species Salmo salar. The sequence goes on along the minus strand of NC_138308.1, from coordinate 2,972,435 downwards.
CAACTTTGTAAAGACTGTTGACATCTAGTGGAAGCCTTAGGAACTGCACAATTATTACTACGTCACTGTGTATTCAATAGGAAACGACTTGAAGAGAGCCCATGCATCCAGATTTCCACTTCCTGGTAGGATTTCTCTTAGGCTTTTGCTTGCCATATGAGTTCTGTTATACTCACAGACACCATTCAAACGGTTTTAGAAACTTCAGAGTGGTTTCTATCCAAATCTACTAATAATATGTATATCCTAGCCTCTGAGTTTGAGTAGGAGGCAGTTTAATATGGGCACATATTTTTTCCGAAATTGTCAATACTGCCCCCTATCCTTAAAGAGCTGTAAGAGGTTTTAATGTGATTGAGATCCGGGCTCTTCGCTGGCCATGGCAGAATACTGACATTCCTGTCTTGTAGGAAATCACGCACAGAATGAGCAGTTCATGTTAGGATGAGCCTGCAGGAAGGGTACCACATGAGGGAGGACGCCTTCCCTGTAACGCACAGCATTGAGATTGCCTGCAATGACAACAAGCTCAGTCCAATGATGCTGTGACACACTGCCCCAGACCATGATGGACCCTCCACCTCCAAATCGATCCCGCTCCAGAGTACAGGCCTCAGTGTAACGCTCATTCCTTCGACGACAAAAGCGAATCCGACCATCACCCCTGGTGAGACAAATCCGCGACTCGTCAGTGAAGAGCACTTTTTGCCAGTCCTGTCTGGTCCAGCAACGGTGGGTTTGTGCTCATAGGCGACGTTGTTGCCGGTGATGTCTGGTGAGGACCTGCCTTACAACATGCCTACAAACCCTCAGTCCAGCCTCTCTAAGCCTATTGTGGACATTCTGAGCACTGATGGAGTAATTGTGCATTCCTGGTGTAACTCAGGCAGTTGTTGTTTCCATCCTGTACCTGTCCCACAGGTGTGAGGTTCGGATGTACCAAACCTGTGCAGCTGTTGTTACACGTGGACTGCCACTACGAGGACGATCAGCTGTCCGTCCTGTCTCCCTGTAGTGCTGTTTTAGGCGTCTCACAGTACGGACATTGCAATTTATTGCTCTAGCCACATCTGCAGTCCTCATGCCTCCTTGCAGCATATCTAAGGCATGTTCACTCAGATGAGCAGGGACACTGGGCATCTTTATTTTGGTGTTTTTCAGAGTCAGTAGAAAGGCCTCTTTAGTGTCCTACGTTTTCATAACTCAAATTAAATGAAATGTATTTATATAGCCCTTCTTACATCAGCTGATATATCAAAGTGCTGTACAGAAACCCAGCCTAAAACCCCAAACAGCAAGCAATGCAGGTGTAGAAGCACGTGGCTAGGAAAAACTCCATAGAAAGGCCAAAACCTAGGAAGAATAACTGTGACCTTAATTGCCTACCGTCTGTAAGCTGTTAGTGTTTTAAAAACAGCCTAGAGCTATTGTCATATAAAACGCACATAGTGAAAATCATGCAACTCAACCATCTGTCATTCAGTCAATTCTTAAGGTAGAGACTTCATATTCAGGATTCTGTATATGCCTACCCCAAAGACAACGTGTCTATTCTTTTTGCAAAAAAAACTAAAACACACACACACAATTTGGCCATAGGTACATAGTGTGGGGCTTATAGGCTTATACCACCTTCAATAGTTATTTTCGTTCAAACGATTCAAGAACCGTCAGACCTAGAGCTCCGAAATTTTAGAAACCTGTTCTAGAGCTCAAGTCGATAGTGCACGGTGATTTATGTGGCTCTAGAAGGTTCTCAGACCGAGAAACCGCCTCGTGCATTTGCAATATGTTCAATTCATTTTGAATATCATGGACATGGCGACATGTAGAAATGTCCCAGAGTCGCAAGACTAGGTGCATTGAAACCGCCTCGGCCAATAGAGACGGACCCCAATGTCTCTGTCTGATAGCTCATTCAGGGACCCCGTAGTAACGCCCTGAAAAAGTGGATTTTCAGCACCAATTAAGGCCATTGCTCGGGCACCGAATGACCTATCGGGCCGAAACTTGGGATTCGGGGTCGCCTCACATAGGCCTACACATTTTGTCAGAGCTGGACCCGCAGCTATAACGTAACTATGTGTTTTATGTTTTTTTATGGTTAAAATTGAAAGCACTGTGAATTATGGGCCTTCTCTGACATATGTGATAGTTGGCTTCTATACGAGTTGGAAAACGTGGATTTGGTGTCAGATGGTATCAGTTTGGTGTCAGAATGACATCTAATTGACTGATGGACGCTGTCTGCTGGGTGACGAGCAATGGAGAGGAACCACAGTCACTGCCCGGCCATCCCGAGTTCATCGGGCCAGTCAATTATGCATTTCTGCAGTATTTTTGAGCATGCCTAAATTCGTGATGCTAAATGCCCATTGAATCATATTGCAAACGTAACGCGCAATATTGAAAATGTAACGTGCATTTGCAATATGATTCAACAGCAAAAAATATCACCAAAGTTGACATGATGAAATCAACACAATGAGCGATAGAGAGGAACCACAGTCACTGCACGGCCATCCCCAGTTCATTGGGACAGTCAATTATGCATTTCTGCAGTGTTTGTGAGCATGCCAAATTCGTGATGTTGAGGCCCATTGAAACATTTTGCAAATGCGCATCCGTGCACATGGTGACCCAAAATGGGTTACCAAGATTAATTTTTTAGAAGGGTTTTAAATGCCTTTAGGGGGGTGCAAGGGGTCCACGGTTGGGTAGGGAGCACCTTCCATCAGTGCCCATCCAATATGGGGCGCCCCTAGTCATTTTGGACATTTTTCAAAAAATACGCAAAAAAACGACAGTCCCACTTCTCTCATGTCACCATAGAGCCATGGAGAGGAACCACGGTCACTGTCCGGCCATACCGAGATCATCGGGACAGTCAATTATGCATTTCTGCAGTATTTTTGAGCATGCCTAAATTCGTGATGCTAAATGCCCATTGAATCATATTGCAAACGTAATGCGCTATATTGCAAACGTAAACGCGCATTTGCAATATGATTCAACAGCAAAAAATATCACCAAAGTTGACATGATGAAATCAACACAACGAGCGATGGAGAGGAACCACAGTCACTGCACGGCCATCCCGAGATCATTGGGCCAGTCAATTATGCATTCTGAGCATGTCAAATTCGTAAACAAAAATGTTTAAAGCAACAGAGTCCCACTTCTCCCTCATCATACATGACAAGTAGACTGTCTGCATTGATTCATGGCTTAACATAGGGCTATATATCATTTGGGCAGTATAAATGCCATTTGGACTATGGTTCACTGACTTTTGGGTTTGGAAACCGACTTCCTATGATCGTACATGGCAAACGGACAAACATCCTGATTTGGCACCTTCAATACTTTCATACACGTATAATTGACAAAAAAAGAATTGGACATTTCATTTGCACATTTCTAATGGCATTTGGCAAAAAAAGAAACAAATATGTCACTTTTGACTTCCTATGAAATCATATTCCAAATGCACAAATCATATGCCTTATGCACAAGCAAATATGTCACTTTTGACTTCCTATGAAATCATATTCCAAATGTACAAAACATATGCATTATGCACAAGCAAATATGTCACTTTTAACTTCCTATGAAATCATATTCCAAATGCACAAAACATATGCCTTTATGCACAAGCAAAAACAACCCAAAAAAGTATGTCAATAAAAAACGTCATTAGCATGTTCATACAGCTGTTATACATGTGTAATTGACATAACAATCGAAAAAAAAAATCGAAAAACGGTCCAGAAACCACTTTTTAAGGGGTTGAAAAGTTTTCAAAAAATATGTCATTTTTTCCAAATTTGACTCTTGGGTCTTGAATTGTGTTACATTTGCAATATGAAAATTCACTGCGGAGAGCTCTAGCCATCTATTGGATATTTGCTGTGATTTGGCACATTCAATACTTTCATAATTGACAAAAAAAAGCATTGGACATGTCATTTTGCAAAAAAAAAGAAAAAAAAAAGCCACTTTTTTCCTATGAAATCATATTCAAAATGCACAAAACATATGCCTTGTGCACAAGCAAAAGCAACCAAAAAAAACGACGCAATAAAAAACGTCAATAGCATGTTCATACAGCTCTTATACATGTGTAATTGACATAACAATCGAAAAAAAATCGAAAAACGGTCCAGAAACCACTTTTTTAAGGGTTGATAAGTTTTCCAAAAAAATATCATATTATCAAAATCTGACCCTTGGGTGTAGACTTGGGTATCATTTGCTGTATGAAAATCCACGGTGGAGCGCGCTCGCCATCTAAAGGAAATTTGGGGTGTTACAATTGGCAATTGCCATATGATTGGCCCGGAGATGGACCGCTTTCGGTGGTATTTACAATCGTGTGCATGATTCGTGCTATGCCAATATGTTCCCATGTTATTTTGTCCAAATTAGGGGGGTTTTCCCTTACAAATGGACAATGACCCCAAGCGTACTTCCAAAGTTGTGGCAAAATGGCTTAAGGACAACAAAGGCAAGGTATTGGAGTGGCCATCACAAAGCCCTGACCTCAATTCCATAGAAAATTTGTGGGCAGAACTGAAAAAGCGAGTGTGAGCAAGGAGGCCTACAAACCTGACTCAGTTACATCAGCTCTGTCCGGAGGAATGGGCCAAAATTAACCCAACTTATTGTGGGAAGCTTGTGGAAGGCTACCTGAAATGTTTGACCCAAGTTAAACAATTTAAAGGCAATTCTACCAAATACTAATTGAGTGTATGTAAACTTCTGACCCACTGGGAATGTGGTGAAAGAAATAAAATCTGAAATAAATCATTCTCTCTACTATTATTATTTCACACTCTACTATTATTATTTCACATTCTTAAAATAAAGTAGTGGTCCTAACTGACTTAAGCCAGGGAATTTTTACTAGGATTAAATGTCAGGAATTGTGAAAAACTGAGTTTAAATGTATTTGGCTCAGGTATATGTAAACTTCGGACTTCAACTGTATATATACACACACTGAAAACACCGAAACCCAATAGTGAAACTCCCACTCCTAGCATCCGACTCACTCCCAGCATGCACGACGAGAGAGAGAGAGAGAGAGAGAGAGAGAGAGAGAGAGAGAGAGAGAGAGAGAGAGAGAGAGAGAGAGAGAGAGAGAGAGAGAGAGAGAGAGAGAGAGAGAGAGAGAGAGAGAGAGAGAGAGAGAGAGAGAGAGAGAGAGATTTTTTTTTTTACACTCTCAAGCTGTGTGTGTAAAATTTAAAAAGGAAGATGTATTGATTGCATAGGTCTTCACACCCAAGAGTTTATACTTGGTAGAGTAGAGAGCAGAGTATTACTTTATTAATCCCTACTTGGGATAGTTTTATCACAGCATGTATCATCAGTAACTTACAAGGACAGGACACTTAACAATGACAGACACGTAATTACATCCAACATCATCATTACGTTTGCTGAAAACAAAGTCTGGAACCACAGAACCCTGAACAGCTTTTACCAAGGCATAGAACTGCTAAATAGTTAGTAAAATAGTTAACCAAAAGCTACCTGGACTGTCTGCATTGACCCTTTTTGCACTAACTCTTTTGACTCATCACATACGCTGCTGGTAATGTTTATTGTCTATCCTGTTAAATAGTCACTTTATCCCTACCTATATGTACATATCTACCTCAATTACCTCGTAACTCTGCACAACGACTCGGTACTGGTACCCTGTGTATGTAGCCAAGTTACCGTTACTCATTGTGTATTTATTCCTATTGTTATTATTTTTTTATTATTTCTTTTTTTGTTTCTCTGCATTGTTGGGAAGGGCTTATAAGTAAGCATTTCACTGTTAGTCTACACCTGTTGTTTACGAAGCATGTGACAAATAACATTTTATTTCATTTCATTTGCTGTAGAACATGTGAAGCATTTTGTCACAGACATTAAAAGATCTAGGCTACCTTAAAAAGTACAGTCTTGATTGGGCTTTTTTTTACACTTTCCTTCCAGTTCAGTTTGTTGTCCAGTATTACCCCCCAGTACTTGTAAGAGTCAACAGTACCAATCTTTTCACCATTAATAAAAATGGGATTAAAAACATCTTTCTTTTTCCTAAAATCTACCACTAGCTCCTTGATCTTCAGTACATTCAGGTCCGGATAGTTGGGCTCACAGAATTTCACAAAGGACTCTTGTTTCCCTGTGATGAGCATCGTCTCCTCTCATGACTCAGCTTATTATAGCATGGTCATCACAGACTTTCTGTAAGTTGCTCAGTGCATTATTGTGTGTTATGTAATTTGTGTAAATGCTAAACAGCAAAAAGTGACTGGACCGTCCCCTGCGGCACCCCTGTGTTTGTTCATATCCGATCTGATACTGCCTGGTTCAGGCTTACAAACTGTGGTCTATTGGTCAGGTAGTACACAGTCCATTTGATTGTGTTTGGGTTTATATGAATGTCCTTTCGTTTTTGGGCCAACAGGTGGGGTTGTATAGTATTGAATGCACTGGAGAAGTCAAAGAACATTGTTCTCACCACACAGCCAGGCTTCAACCTTTTGCCCTCGGAACAGCCTTCATTCGTCAGGTTATGGACTCTACAAGGTGTCGAAAGGATTCCACAGGATGCTGGCTCATGTTGTCTCCAATGCTTCCCACAGTTGTGTCAAGTTGGCTGTATGTCGTTTGGGTGGTGGACCCTTCTTGATACACATGGGAAACTGTTGAGTGTGGAAAACTCAGCAGCATTGCAGTTATTGACAGACTGAAACCGGTGCGCCTGGCACGTACTACCATATCCCGTTCAAAGGCACATAAATCTTTTGTCTTGCTCATTCACCCTCTGAATGGCACACATACACAATCCATGTCTCAACTGTATCAAGGCTTAAAAACCCTTCTTTAACCTGTCTCCTCCCCTTCATCTACCCTGTTTCAATTGGATTTAACAAGTGACATCAATAAGGAATCGTAGCTTTGAACTGGATTCACCTGGTCAGTCTATGTCATGGAAAGAGCTAGTGTTCCTAATATTTTGTACACTCATTGTACTCTGTGGAAAAGATAGAGCGGTTTTTCTGGTGGTAGGAATATTGCAAATGATCAAGGTAGGCTGCCACCTCAATTCTTAATGAGGGTATTAAAACCCACTCAAAGGTTTTCATGACTTGTGAGGTCAAAGCCACTGGTCTAAATTGAATGAGCTCACTACGACAGGGACAGTGCCTCAGCGGCCATGACAGTAGTTTGATGGGAAGACCTTTGGCAGCAATTACAGCTGTGAATAATTTCGTATCTGGCATCTGGGAACCTGTTCAGTGGTTATTTCAATTCTTAAAGGCCCAGTGCAGTCAAAATTATGTTTTTTCCCGTGTTTTATATCATATTGTACAACAGCTGATGAAACTAACACTGTGAAAGTGTGATTTTTTAAAATCAGTTTTATTTATTGATAGTTTCTCCTTGAAAGTACAATATACACAAGACCTTCTAATCAGCAGGTTTGCATGGGCGGGTTTAAATAAGGTTAATTGGTTAATAGACAAATAAAAACGAGAGTTACAAACCTCTATGCTAGTTTTTAGTTTTCCCTTACCAACTCAGACCACTACCCAGACAGTCCTAGCAAGATTCTTGCTTGAGAAATAGTTTTTTACTAAAAGCTAATTTTGCCCATTTTTATGAAAATCTATTGCAGTAAGATACTTAATAGACACTTAAAATGCAAGATGACGCCGACAGAATTGGTCGCCTCGCTTCGAGTTCTTAGGAGACTATGCAGTATTTCGTTTTTTATGTATTATTTCTTACATTGTTACCCCAGGAAACCTTAAGTCTTATTACTTACAGCCAGGAAGAACTATTGGATATAAGAGCAACGTCAACTTACCAACATTACAACCAGAAATACGACTTTCCAGAACCGGATCCTCTGACCGGACCACCACCCAGGACAATGGATCTAATCCCAGTAGCCGACCCAAAACAACGGCGCCGCAGAAGGGGCAGACAGAGTGGCCTCCTGGTCAGGCTCCGTAGACGTGCACATCGCCCACCGCTCCTGAGTATATAACCAGAGAGACGTCAGATATTGTAACATTCCCTGTTTCACGGAAACATGGCTCTCTCGGGATAGGATATGTTGTCAAAATCGACTTCTCCATGCATCGCACCGACAGAGATAAACATCTCTCTGGGAAGAGGAAGGGCGGGGGTGTATGCTTCATGATTAACGACTCAGGGTGTAATCATAACAACATACAGGAACTCAAGTCCTCCTGCTCACCCGACCTAGAATTCCTTACAATCAAATGCTGGCCATCTCGTCAGTTATAGTCACAGCTGTGTACATTCCCCCTCAAGCAGACACCAAGATGGCCCTCAATGAACTTTACTGGACTGTATGTAAATTGGAAACTATATATCCTGAGGCTGCATTTATTGTAGATGGGGATTTTAACAAAGAAAATTTGAGAACAAGGCTACCTAAATTTTATCAGCATATTGATTACACTATGCGCAGGTGTAATACACTCGACCACTGCTATTCTAACTTCCGCAATGCATACAAAGCCCTCTTCCACCCATCTTTCGGCAAATCCGACCATGACGCCATCTTGCTCCTACCGTTTTATAGGCAGAAACTCAAACGGGATGTACCTGTGACGAGAACCATTCAATGCTGTTCTGACCAATCGGAAGCGACGCTTCAAGATTGTTTTGATCACGCGGACTGGAAAATGTTCTGATCAGCCTCAGTGAAGAACATCGACCTATATGCTGACTCGGTGAGGGAGTTTATAAAAAAGTGCTTGGATATGTTTTACCCACTGTGACTATTAAAACCTACCCTAACCAGAAACCGTGGATGGATGGCGGCATTCGCGCTAAACTGAAATTGCAAACCACTGCATTTAACTATGACAAGAGGTCTAGGAATATGGACTGAATATTAACAGTGTAGTTAACCTGTTAGGGCTAGGGGGCAGTATTTACACGGCCGGATAAAAAACGTACCTGATTTAATCTGGTTACTACTCCTGCCCAGTAACTAGAATATGCATATAATTATTGCCTTTGGATAGAAAACACCCTAAAGTTTCTACTGCCTACATTGAGACCCAATCACTGGCCACTTTAATAAATGGATCACTAGTCACTTTAAACAATGGCACTTTAAGTAATGCCACTTTAATAATGTGTACATATCTTACATTACTCATTTCACATGTATTTTATACCATCTTTTGCACCTTGCCTATTGCGCTCGGCCATCGCTCATCCATATACTTATATGTACATATTCTCATTCACCCCTTTAGATTTGTGTGTATTAGGTAGTTGTTGGGGAGTTGTTAGATTACTTGTTAGATATTACTGCACTGTCGCAACTAGAAGCACAAGCATTTCGCTATACTCGCATTAACATCTGCTAACCATGTGTATGTGACCAATAAAATTTGATTTGATTTGTTACCCAAAATTATTTGATATTGATATAATAACGGCTGCATTGGGCCTTAAATATATACCCATTGAATTTTGAAGAATATAACTTATTAATGCCTCATGAGCTAAGCACACATTTCTTACTTTATTGCCATAAAATATGGTTTAATTCCTCCATTGTTTACGTTTAAGGTAACAGTGTATAGCTTCCAAATTTGTTTAAAACTATCATGTGGATGTCATGGACTGTCAGTCCTTGCATCTAGAGCGCTGTCTATGAATTGGATAGAGGTTACATTTCTTAGCCCATCCCTCAGCCACAGTGCTTTCGGAAAGTATTCAGACCCCTTGATTTTATTACGTTACAGCCCTATTCTAAAATGTATTAAATCGTTTTTTCCCCTTATCAATCTATACACAATACCCCATAATTTCAAAGCAAAAACAGGTTTTCAAAAACTGAAATATCACATTTAAATAAGTATTCAAACCCTTAATCAGTACTTTGTTGAAGCACTTTGGCAGCGTTTAGAGCCTCGAGACTGTAGCTTTAAAGAAAACAGATATCAGTCAGGGAAGGATGACCAAACTAAACCATGCTGTTTTTGTTCTGATGTTTTAGGTATTTTATTGCATTCACAGCTGCTTCACCAGAATGTGATTTGCACTTTATTTATTGTTCTTCAACTTGTTTTAAGGGAATACAATACCACAGTCAAATGGCACCCTATTCCATTTATAGTGCTCCACTTTGCCATATAGGGCTCTGGCCAAAAGTAGTGCACTGTATAGGGTGCCATTTTGGATTCAGCCTAGGGTTTTTAAATGGTGTACTGTAGACAGAGGACCATCCATTGAATATCCAGTGGGGTGTTTTGTTAAAATGCATTCCTCGGCCTATCATGTGTCCCTGTGTGTGTCACTGTCACCCAAAGACTGCTGGTGCCTTGCCACTTTCCTCTCGCTACAATCTACATACACACATACAAACATTAAATAATTACGTTTTCTCCCCTCTCCTCAGGCCATAGATGGTGACTTTGGCACATTTGGGACTGTGCGGTACTACTTCAGTGACGAGCCTGACCAGTAAGACACACCTAAATACACTGACTAAGACACCATATAAATTAACTGCCCCACCCTTTCTCAATCAATATGCATGATTAAAAAGTATTCTAATGAAATAAGTCTCATCTGTTGAATGATGGAGTTTCTTATTGTCCTGTCACATGCCCCTCACCCAGGTTTTTGTTGGATGCTGAGATGGGCTGGGTGAGTCTGAGGGGAAATCTGGACTACGAGCTGATGCGTCGGTTCACCCTGACTGTGCTGGCCCGGGATGGGGGTGGAGAAGAGACCACGGGCAGGCTGAGGGTCAACGTGCTGGATGTCAACGACAACACACCACTCTTTCAGAAGGAGGTCTACATGGGTTCGCTGAGAGAGAATGAACAGGCCACACAGCAGGTGGCCCGAGTCAGGGTAAATTAGAACACACACACATACAAACACACACACACACATAGATAGACAGACAGACACACATATGCACACACACCAGGGCGGAAGGACGATGCTTGTGTGTGGACGATTTTAAGTCCTTAGTGATTTGGACACCGAGGAACTAGAAGCTGTCGACCCGCTCCATTGCAGCCCCATCGATGTGGATGAGGGCATGCTCACCCCCCCATTTCCTGTAGTCCACGATCAACTTGTTGGTCTTACTGACATTGAGGGAGAGGTTGTTGTCCTGGCACCACACTTTCAGGTCACTGACCTCCTCCCTTTAGGCTGTCTCATCATCGCCGGTGATCAGGCCTACCACTGTCGTGTCGTCAGCAAACTTGATGATGGTGTTGGAGTCATGCCTGGCCATGTAGTCATTGGTGAACAGGAAGTACAGGAAGGGACTAAGCACACACCCCTGTGGGGCCCCTGTGTTGAGGGTCAGTGTGGCGGAGGTGATGTTGCCTACCCTCACCACCTGGGGTCGGCCTATCAGGAAGTCCAGGATCCAGTTGCAGAGGGACATAATCTAATGTTTTGCTTTCGTTGTAAAGCCTTTTTGAAATCGGACAGTGTGGTTAGATTAACGAGAGTCTTGTCTTTAAAATGGTGTAAAATAGTCATATGTTTGAGAAATTGAAGTAATAGCATTTCTAAGGTATTTGAATAACGCGCCACGGTATTCAACTGGCTGTTGAGTAGGTGGGACGATTTCGTCCCGCCGACCCTAGAGAGGTTAACCTCTTACATCTAGACGTTCCGCTAGCGGAACACCTGCTCCAATATCCAATGATAGGCGTGGCGCGAATTACAAATTCCTCAAAAATCCAAAAACTTCCATTTTTCAAACATATGACTATTTTACACCATTTTAAAGACAAGACTCTCCTTTATCTAACCACACTGTCCGATTTCAAAAAGTCTTTACAGCGAAAGCAAAACATTAGATTATGTCAGCAGAGTACCCAGCCAGAAATAATCAGACACCCATTTTTCAAGCTAGCATATAATATCACAAAAAACAAAACCACAGCTAAATGCAGCACTAACCTTTGATGATCTTCATCAGATGACACACCTAGGACATTATGTTATACAATACATGCATGTTTTGTTCAATCAAGTTCATATTTATATCAAAAACCAGCTTTTTACATTAGCATGTGACTTTCAGAACTAGCATTCCCACCGAACACGTCCGGTGAATTTACTAAATTACTCACGATAAACATTCACAGAAAACATAACAATTATTTTAAGAATTATAGATACAGAACTCCTTTATGCAATCGAGGTGTCCGATTTTAAAATAGCTTTTCAGTGAAAGCACATTTTGCAATATTCTCAGTAGATAGCCCGGCATCACAGGGCTAGCTATTTAGACACCGACCAAGTTTAGCCCTGACCAAAGTCAGATTTACTATAAGAAAAATGTTATTACCTTTGCTGTCTTCGTCAGAATGCACTCCCAGGACTTCTACTTCAATAACAAATGTTGGTTTGGTTCAAAATAATCCATAGTTATGTTCAAATATCCTCTGTTTTTTTTGTGCGTTCAAGACACTATCTGAATGGTAAAGAATGGTGACGAGCACGACGCATTTCGTGACAAAAAAATTCTAAATATTCCATTACCGTACTTCGAAGCATGGCAACCGCTGTTTAAAATCAATTTTTATGCCATTTTTTCTTGTAAAAAAACGATAATATTCCGATTGGGAATGTCCATTTAGCTAAACAGAGGAATGAAAACAAACCTTTCGGTCGACGCAGGCACGAGCCTGAGTCTGATGGCCCTCTGATCGACCACCATCCAAATGCGCTAAAGTTTTTCAGCCAGCGGCTGGAATTACATCATTCAGCTTTTTCCCGGGTTCTGAGAGCCTATGGGAGCCGTAGGAAGTGTCATGTTACAGCAAAGATCCTAAATGTTCAATAAACAGAGCCAAGAAGCCCAAGGAATGGTCAGAGAGGGCGCTTCCTGTTTGGAATCTTGTCAGGTTTTGGCCTGCCATATGAGTTCTGTTATACTCACAGACACCATTCAAACAGTTTTAGAAACTAGAATATGCATATAATTATTGGCTTTGGATAGAAAACACCCTAAAGTTTCTAAAACTGTTTGAATGGTGTCTGTGAGTATAACAGCACTCATATGGCAGGCAAAAACCTGAGAAGATTTCATGCAGAAAGTGGCCTGTCTGACAAGGTGTTGTTGTTCTTGCCTCTGTTTATTGAAGAGTCAGGATCTTAGCTGTAACGTGACACTACCTACAGCTCCAATAGGCTCTCAGAGCCGGGAAAAAGCTGAACAATGTCGAGGCAGCCCCAGGCTGAAACACATAATCGCCTTTGCCAAGTGGCCGATCAGAGGACAAAGGAATTAGGCGCGTGCCCGAGTCGACCCCATGCTGTATTTTCTTTCGGCTGTTTACCTAATTGCAGATTCCCGGTCGGAATATTATCGCTTTTTTACGAGAAAAATGGCATAAAAATTTATTTTAAACAGCGGTTGACATGCTTCGAAGTACGGTAATGAAATATTTAGAAATCTTTTGTCGCGAAATGCGCCGTGTGCTCGTAACCCTTATTTACCATTCGGATAGTGTCCTGAACGCACGAACAAAACGCCGCGGTTGGAACATAACTATGGATTATTTGGGACCAAACCAACATTTGTTATTGAAGTAGAAGTCCTGGGAGTGCATTCTGACGAAGAACAGTAAAGGTAATCAAACTTTTGTAATAGTAAATCTGATTTTGGTGAAGGCTAAACTTGCTGGGTGTCTAAATAGCTAGCCCTGTGATGCCGGGCTATCTACTTAGAATATTGCAAAATGTGCTTTCACCGAAAAGCTATTTTAAAATCGGACATATCGAGTGCATAGAGGAGTTCTGTATCTATAATTCTTAAAATAATTGTTATGCTTTTTGTGAACGTTTATCGTGAGTAATTTAGTAAATTGTTAGTGAATTCGCCGGAAGTTTGCGGGGGGTATGCTAGTTCTGAACGTCACATGCTAATGTAAAAAGCTGGTTTTTGATATAAATATGAACTTGATTGAACAAAACATGCATGTATTGTATAACATAATGTCCTAGGTGTGTCATCTGATGAAGATCATCAAAGGTTAGTGCTGCATTTAGCTGTCTTCTGGGTTTTTGTGACATTATATGCTAGCTTGAAAAATGGGTGTCTGATTATTTCTGGCTGGGTACTCTGCTGACATAATCTAATGTTTTGCTTTCGTTGTAAAGCCTTTTTGAAATCGGACAGTGTGGTTAGATTAACGAGAGTCTTGTCTTTAAAATGGTGTAAAATAGTCATATGTTTGAGAAATTGAAGTAATAGCATTTCTAAGGTATTTGAAAATCGCGCCACAGGATTCAACTGGCTGTTACGTAGGTGGGACGATTTGGTGCCACCTAGCCCAGAGAGGTTAACTAACACAAGTCAGTCCTGCTAGCTACACAAGTGGACTACACAACTCGAATGTTCAGAAAGATAAGCTAACGTTGCAAAAATCTTATTGACTAAAAATGATACAGCTAGCTGGTAGGGTTAGCTAGGTAGCAGTGGGCGCGTTGTTGACTATGTTAGAGAATGTAGCTGGCTAGCTAACCTCGATAGTTACTCTTTACTACGCCTTTATCTTGATACAAAGACAGCAGATACAACTATGTAGCTAGCTAACAATACACTAATCAAATCGTTCCAATGTAATGTAATGTAATGTAATATAAGTTAGCTAGCTAGCTGTGGTGTTATGGTGTTGACGCCGTTTCAAAAACAGCGCGAACGAACGAATACAGTTGGCTAGCTAACCTTGTTAGTTCCTCAGAGCTACACTTTTATCCTTGATACAAAAACAGCAGATACAACTATGTAGCTAGCTAACAATACACTAATCAAATCGTTCCAATGTAATGTAATGAAATGTAATGGAAGATGTAATATTACCCGCGGAGCGAGGTGCAGCACGACCACTCACTCCAGCATCTGCCCTACAAGGTGGAGTATCTCATGATAACATGCTGATAGAAATTTGGTAAAACGGATTTAAGTTTCCCTGCTTTAAAGTCCCCAGCTACTAGGAGTGCCGCCTCTGGGTGAGCATTTTCTTGTTTGCTTATGGTGGAATACAGCTCATTCAATGCTGTCTGAGTGCTGGCCTCTGACTGTGGTGGTATGTAAACAGCTATGAAAAATACAGATGAAAACTCCCTAGGTAGATAGTGTGGTCTACAGCTTATCATGAGATACTCCACCTCAGGCGAGCAATAGCTGTGCATGCATATGTGCCTTCTCACACACACACACGTGTGTCACTGTGTGTGTTACACACCTCTGTCTGCCTCACCCTCTCTGCCATCCACTCTGTCTTCTTGTTAGAACTCCTATACTTCCATCTCTCTACAGCCCCTTATTAGTCAGGTTTCCAGTTAGGTCAGAGGTCAGGGGGTGTAATAGTAACTAATGGCTCTGCGTTTCCTCTTAACCCCTCTGGAGAGAAAGCTTGCTTCCCAAATGGCACCATATTCTCTATTTAGTGTACTCCACTTGACCCTTGTCAAAAGGAGTGCACTATATAGGGGATAGGGTGCAATTTTGGATGCATCCAAAGCCAATTATTAGCCATGAGATCCTGACTTGGCTCTACACTGCTCGTCACAGGGTCTCCTGCCATGCTTTATTTGCCGTGTGTGTGCGTGCTTGCATGTGTCCGTGCGAGTGTGTGGGTGTGTGTGTGCGTGTGTGTGTGTGCGTATGTGTGTGAGCGGGAACTGAATGCTCGACTTGCTGTGTTTGATTAGACAGAGCTAACCTTAAACACACTGGTTATTAATAGGATGCCTAAGAGAAAAAGGGAAACCAGCAAGCATAAAGTGTGTCAGCAATTCTGGTTTTGCCAAGGACCGGACTCCCAAGCCTCTGAAAACACTGGAGCAAAAAGAAGAAGAAGGAGAAGGGAGGGAGAGGAGGAGGAGGAGGAGGAGGAGAGAGAGAGAGAGAGAGAGAGAGAGGATACTGTGCAGCCAAAAGAGGAAGGTAAAGTGGAGCAAAAGATTGAGAGTTTCAAGTTTTATTGTCATGTGCAACAATGCAGTAATCCGTTTCAGTAGAATTATAAAAAATAGTCAAGTAGAACAAAAATACACGAGAAATAGAAATATGAAGGACATGAGAAAGTAAGTAAGCTACATTAACTTACAGGGTCAGTGCCAATACCATATTTACAAAGCGCAGGGATACTGGAGTGGTAGGGGTAGATATGAATAGGGATACGGTGAGTAGTGATCAGGATATGTGATAAACTGAGTAGCTGCAGCGTATATGATGATTGTATTTGAGTGTGCGTGCGTGTATAGAGTCAGTATGAATGTGTGTGTGTGTTATGTGTGTGTGAGCAAATTAAGTGTTGGTGTATGTGAGTGTGTGCAGTGGTGTGAAGTACTTAACCTGTTAGGGCTAGGGGGCAGTATTTACACGGCCGGATAAAAAACGTACCCGATTTAATCTGGTTACTACTCCTGCCCAGTAACTAGAATATGCATGTAATTATTGGCTTTGGATAGAAAACACCCTAAAGTTTCTAAAACTGTTTGAATGGTGTCTGTGAGTATAACAGAACTCATATGGCTGGCAAAAACCTGAGAAGATTCCATGCAGGAAGTGGCCTGTCTGACAAGTTGTTGTTCTTCTTGCCTCTGTTTATTGAAGACTGAGGATCTTTGCTGTAACGTGACACTTCCTACGGCTCCCATAGGCTCTCAGAGCCCGGGAAAAACCTGAACGATATCGAGGCAGCCCCAGGCTGAAACACATTATCGCTTTTGACAAGTGGCCGATCAGAGGACAATGGGCTTAGGCGCGTGCCCGAGTCGACCCCATGCTTTATTTTCTTTCGTCTGTTTACATTAATGCAGATTCCCGGTCGGAATATTATCGCTTTTTTACGAGAAAAATGGCATAAAAATTGATTTTAAACAGCGGTTGACATGCTTCGAAGTACGGTAATGAAATATTTAGAAATATTTTGTCACGAAATGCGCCATGCTCGTAACCCTTATTTACCATTCGGATAGTGTCTTGAACTCACAAACAAAAATCCGCTGTTTGAACATAACTATGGATTATTTTGGACCAAACCAACATTTGTTATTAAAGTAGAAGTCCTGGGAGTGCATTCTGACGAAGAACACCAAAGGTAATCAAACTTTTCTAATAGTAAATCGGAGTTTGGTGAAGGCTAAACTTGCTGGGTGTCTAAATAGCTAGCCCTGTGGTGCCGGGCTATCTACTTAGAATATTGCAAAATGTGCTTTCACCAAAAAGCTATTTTAAAATCGGACATATCAAGTGCATAGAGGAGTTCTGTATCTATAATTCTTAAAATAATTGTTATGCTTTTTGTGAACGTTTATCGTGAGTAATTTAGTAAATAGTTAGTAAATTCGCCGGAAGTTTGCGGGGGGTATGCTAGTTCTGAACATCACATGCTAATGTAAAAAGCTGGTTTTTGATATAAATATGAACTTGATTGAACAAAACATGCATGTATTGTATAACATAATGTCCTAGGTGTGTCATCTGATGAAGGTCATCAAAGGTAAGTGCTGCATTTAGCTGTCTTCTGGGTTTTTGTGACATTATATGCTAGCTTGAAAAATGGTTGTCTGATTATTTCTGGCTGGGTACTCTGCTGACATAATCTAATGTTTTGCTTTCGTTGTAAAACCTTTTTGAAATCGGACAGTGTGGTTAGATTAACGAGAGTCTTGTCTTTAACCTCTCTGGGCTAGGCGGGACGTAATCGTCCCACCTACGCAACAGCCAGTGTAATCCCGTGGCGCGATTTTCACATACCTTAGAAATGCTATTACTTCAATTTCTCAAACATATGACTATTTTACACCATTTTAAAGACAAGACTCTCGTTAATCTAACCACACTGTCCGATTTCAAAAAGGCTTTACAACGAAAGTAAAACATTAGATTATGTCAGCAGAGTACCCAGCCAGAAATAATCAGACACCCATTTTTCAAGCTAGCATATAATGTCACAAAAACCAAGAAGACAGCTAAATGCAGCACTGACCTTTGATGATCTTCATCAGATGACACACCTAGGACATTATGTTATACAATACATGCAGATTTTGTTCGAATCAAGATCATATACATATCAAAAACAGCTTTTTACATTAGCATGTGACGTTCAGAACTAGCATACCGCCCGCAAACCTCCGGTGAATTTACTAAATTACTCACGATAAACGTTCACAAAAAACATAACAATTATTTTAAGAATTATAGATACAGAACTCCTTTGTGCAATCGAGGTGTCCGATTTTAAAATAGCTTTTCGGTGAAAGCACATTTTGCAATATTCTCAGTAGATAGCCCAGCCATCACGGCTAGCTATTTAGACACCCACCAAGTTTAGCCCTGACCAAAGTCAGATTTACTATTACAAAAGTTTGATTACCTTTGATGTTCTTCGTCAGAATGCACTCCCAGGACTGCTACTTCAATAACAAATGTTGGTTTGGTCCAAAATAATCCATCGTTATATCCAAATAGCGGCGTTTTGTTTGTGCGTTCCAAGACACTATCCGAAGTGTAAATAAGGGTCACGAGCATGGCGCAATTCATGACAAAAAAATTCTAAATATTCCATTACCGTACTTCGAAGCATGTCAACCGCTGTTTAAAATCAATTTTTATGCCATTTTTCTCGTAAAAAAGCGATAATATTCCGACCGGGAATCTGCGTTTAGGTAAACAGAGGAAAGAAAACAAAGCATTCGGTCGACGCGGGCATGCGCCTGAGTCTCACAGTACTGTAACCAGCCACTACCCAAACGCGCTACTTTTTTTCAGCCAGAGCCTGCAAAGCCACGATTCAGCTTTTTGCCGCCTTCTGAGAGCATACGGGAGCCGTAGGAAGTGTCACGTTATAGCAGAGATCCTCAGTCTAAAATAAACAGAGGCAAGAAGAACGACACCTTGTCAGACAGGCCACTTCCTGCATGAAATCTTCTCAGGTTTTTGCCTGCCATATGAGTTCTGTTATACTCACAGACACCATTCAAACAGTTTTAGAAACTTTAGGGTTTTTCTATCCAAAGCCAATCATTATATGCATATTCTAGTTACTGGGCAGGAGTAGTAACCAGATTAAATCGGGTACGTTTTTTATCCAGCCGTGTCAATACTGCCCCCTAGCCCTAACAGGTTAAAATGCTGTAAAATAGTCGTATGTTTGAGAAATTGAAGTAATAGCATTTCTAAGGTATTTGAATAACGCGCCACAGGATTCCACTGGCTGTTACGTAGGTGGGATGATTTGGTCCCACCTAGCCCATAGAGGTTAACCTCTTAGATCTAGACGTTCCGCTAGCGGAACACCTGCTCCAATATCCAATGATGGGTGTGGCGCGAAATACAAAGTCCTCGAAAATCCGAAAACTTCCATTTTTCAAACATATGACTATTTTACACCATTTTAAAGACAAGACTCTCCTTTATCTAACCACACTGTCCGATTTCAAAAAGACTTTACAGCGAAAGCAAAACATTAGATTATGTCAGCAGAGTACCCAGCCAGAAATAATCAGACACCCATTTTTCAAGCTGGCATATAATGTCACAAAAAACAAAACCACAGCTAAATGCAGCACTAACCTTTGATGATCTTCATCA
The DNA here is from genome assembly GCF_965601325.2 of Salmo salar. Classification (NCBI taxonomy): domain Eukaryota; kingdom Metazoa; phylum Chordata; class Actinopteri; order Salmoniformes; family Salmonidae; genus Salmo; species Salmo salar. The sequence goes on along the minus strand of NC_138308.1, from coordinate 2,952,787 downwards.
GATGACACTCCTAGGACATTATGTTATACAATACATGCATGTTTTGTTCAATCAAGTTCATATTTATATCAAAAACCAGCTTTTTACATTAGCATGTGACATTCAGAACTAGCATTCCCACCGAACACTTCTGGTGAATTTACTAAATTACTCACGATAAACGTTCACAAAAAACATAACAATTATTTTAAGAATTATAGATACAGAACTCCTTTATGCAATCGCGGTGTCCGATTTTAAAATAGCTTTTCGGTGAAAGCACATTTTGCAATATTCTGAGTAGATAGCCCGGCCATCATGGCTAGCTATTTTGACACCCACCAAGTTTGGTACTCACCAAACTCAGATTTACTATAAGAAAACTTGGATTACCTTTGCTGTTCTTCGTCAGAATGCACTCCCAGGACTTCTACTTCAATAACAAATGTTGGTTTGGTTCCAAATAATCCATAGTTATATCCAAATAGCGGCGTTTTGTTGTGCGTTCGAGACACTATCCGAAGGGTAAAGAAGGGTGGTGCGCCCGGCGCGTTTCGTGACAAAAAATTACAAAATATTCCATTACCGTACTTCGAAGCATGTCAAACGCTGTTTAAAATCCATTTTTATGCGATTTTTCTCGTAAAAAAGCGATAATATTCCGACCAGGAAACCCTGTTTTCGTTCAAAGATTGAAAATAAAAACATGGAGTCGTCTCGTGCACGCGCGGGCCTGTCTCATTGTTCTCAGATCGACCACTTACCAAATGCTCTACTGTTTTTCAGCCATGGCCTGCAAAGTCATCATTCAACATTCTGGCGCCTTCTGAGAGTCTATGGGAGCGTTAGAAAATGTCACGTTACAGCAGAGATCCCCTGTTTTGGATAGAGATGATCAAGAAGGCGAAGAAATAGTCAGAGAGGGCACTTCCTGTTTGGAATCTTCTCAGGTTTTGGCCTGCCAAATGAGTTCTGTTATACTCACAGACACCATTCAAACAGTTTTAGAAACTTTGGAGTGTTTTCTATCCAAAGCTAACAATTATATGCATATTCTAGTTTCTGGGCAGGAGTAATAATCAGATTAAATCGGGTACGTTTTTTTATCCGGCCGTGAAAATACTGCCCCCTATCCATAACAAGTTAAGTAGTTTTTCAGGGTATCTGTACTTTACTATTTCAGTTTTTTACAACATTTACTTTTACTTCACTACATTCCTAAAGAAAATGCTTTACTTTTTACTCCATACATTTTCCCTGACACTCAAAAGTACTCTTTACATTTTCAATGCTTAGCAGGATAGCAAAATAGCCCAATTCACACACTTATCAAGAGAACATCCCTGGTCATCCTACTGCCTCTGATCTGGCTTACTCACTAAACACACATGCTTCATATGTAAATTATGTCTGAGTGTTGGAGTGTGCCACTGACTTTCCGTACATTAAAATAACAAGAAAATGGTGCCGTCTGGTTTGCTTAATATAAGGAATTTGAAATTATTTATACCTTTAGATACTTAAAACCCTCATGAGGATCCACCCCTTTTTTTCAATTTTTGCCTAAAATGACATACCCAAATCTAACTGCCTGTAGCTCAGGCCCTGAAGCAAGGATATGCATTTTCTTGGCACCATTTGAAAGGAAACACTTTGGAGTTTATGGAAATGTGAAAACAATGTAGTAGAATAAAACACAATAGATCTGGTAAAAGATAATACAAAGAAATAATTTTGAAATGCAAGAGAAAGTGTAATGTATTATTCCAGCCCAGCTGCAATTTAGATTTTGGTCAGTAGATGGCATCAGTGTATGTGCAGAGTTTTAGACTGATCCAATGAAATATTGCATTTCTGTTCACATTTTTGTATCACGCCCAAATGTGCCTATTTTGTTTATTAATAACTTTTCATGTTCAGAACTGTGCACTCTCCTCAAACAATTGCATGGTATTCTTTCACTGTAATAGCTGCTGTAAATTGGACAGTGCAGTTAGATTAACAAGAATTTAAGCTTTCTGCCAATATCAGATATGTCTATGTCCTGGGAAATGTTCTTGTTACATTAACATTTACATTTAAGTCATTTAGCAGACGCTCTTATCCAGAGCGACTTACAAATTGGTGCATTCACCTTATGATATCCAGTGGAACAACCACTTTACAATAGTGCATCTAAATCTTTTAAGGGGGGGGGGGTTAGAAGGATTACTTTATCCTATCCTAGGTATTCCTTAAAGAGGTGGGGTTTCAGGTGTCTCCGGAAGGTGGTGATTGACTCCGCTGTCCTGGCGTCGTGAGGGAGCTTGTTCCACCATTGGGGTGCCAGAGCAGCGAACAGTTTTGTTACTTACAACCTCATGCTAATCGCATTAGCCTATGTTAGCTCAACCGTCCTATAGAAGGGACACCAATCCCAAAGAAGTTTTAAGTATATTTTAGCAATGACATTTACTTTTGATACTTAAGTATATTTAAAACCAAATACTTTTAGACTTTTACTCAAGTAGTACTTTACTGGGTGACTTTCACTTTTACTTGAGTCATTTTCTATTAAGGTATCTTTAATTTTACTCAAGTATAACAATTAGGTTCATTTCCCACCACTTTGTATGTGTGTGTGTGTCACGTGTTTGGGGTTTGTTTTTAGTTTATTTTGTTTGAATGTTCACTCTAAATAAAGAAAGAAGATGAGCACTATACCCGCTGCGCCTTGGTCTGTCCCTTATGACGCATATGACAGAACCACCCACCAAAAGAAGACCAAGCAGCATGGTAAGGAGCAGCAGAGGTATCTGGAGGAATGGACTTGGGAGGAGATTCTGGATGGTAAAGGACCATGGAGGCAGGCTGGGGAGTATCGTCGTCCGAGGGAGGAGATCCAAGCAGCGAAAGAGGAGGGACGATACTACGAGGCGTTATATGCACCAAAAGGCAAGACTGAGAGGCAGCCCCAAAAATGTTTTTTGGGGGGGCATACGGGGAGTTTGGCTAGGTCAGGGGCGTACAGGAGAGAGCCGTGGAGCAAACCGGAGCCAAGAATGGAGTCAAGCACGGAGCTTGACGCGAGATTCCGGAGGGAGGTACTGGCAGAGAGGGCACGACTGAGCAGGCGTGCGATGCATTACGGGGTGATGCGCACTATCTCGCCTATCCACACGCACAGTCCGGTGCGGTCGGTACTGGCTCCGCAGCGTTGCCGTGCTAGAGTTGGCACTCAGCCAGGAAGGAATGTGCCTGCTCAGTGCATCTGGCCGCCAGTGTGTCTCCTCAGCCCAGTTTATCCTGCGCCTGCTCTACACATGGCAGCCCTCATTCCCCAGTACAGCCCAGTTCGCCCTGTGCCAGCGCTCCGTCCGTGCCGGGCTACAGTGACCATCCAGCCAGGACGGGTTGTGCAGGCCGTGCGCTCCAGACCTCCAGTGCGTCTCCAAGACCCAGTGTACCCTGTGCCTGCTCCGCGTACTCTTCCTCCAGTGCGCCACCATAGCCTAGTACATTTTTTACATTTTAGTCATTTAGCAGACGCTCTTATCCAGAGCGACTTACAGTAGTGAATGCATACATTCCTTTTTTTTTTCTTTTTTTTTTCGTACTGGTCCCCCGTGGGAATCGAACCCACAACCCTGGCATTGCAAACACCATGCTCTACCAACTGAGCCACCCGGGACCAGTACGTCCTGTTCCTGCTCCCCGCACTAGCCCGAAGGTGCGTGTTACTAGCCTGGCGCCTCCCATGCCAGTCCCACGCAGCAGACATCCAGTGCGCCTCCATAGCCCGGTAAGGCTGGTGCCTGCTTTGAGCACGCAGTCCGCAGTGCGTCTCCCCAGTCTGGTGAGACCAGTTCCAGCGCCCCGTAGGAAGCCTCTAGTGATGGTCAATGGTCCGACGTCTCCAGCGATAATCCATGGCACGAAGAATCCAGTGATGATCCATGGCCCGGAGCCTGTAGTGTTAATCCATGGCACGAAGCATCCTGTGATGATCCATGGCCCGGAGCCTGTAGGGATGATCCAAGGCACGAAGCCGCCAGTGATGATCCATGGCCCGGAGCTTGTAGGGATGATCCATGGCATGAAGCCTCCAGTGATAATCCATGGCCCGGAGCCTCCAGTGAGGATCCATGGCACAAAGTCTCCAGTGATTATCCATGTCGCAGAACCAGTAGTGATGATCCATGGCATGGAGCCTGCAGCGAAGGTCCCCAGTCTGGAACCTACAGAGATGCTTTTCAGTCAGGAGCCTCCAGCGACGCTCTTCAGTCCAGAGCCTCTAGTGACGCCTCTCAGCCTGGAGCCTCCAGCGACGCCCCTCAGCCTGGAGTCTCCAGCGACGCTTCTCAGCCTGGAGCTTCCAGCGACGCTCCTCAGCCTGGAGCCTCCAACGACTCGCCTCCCAGGCCGGAGCCTCCAGCGACGCCTCCCAGTCCGGGGCCTCCAGCGACGCCTCCCAGTCCGGGCCTCCAGCGACGCCTCCCAGTCCGGGGCCTCCAGCGACGCCTCCCAGTCCGGGGCCTCCAGTGACGCATCTCAGCCCGGGGCCTCCAGCGATGCCTCTCAGCCCGGGGCCTCCAGCGATGCCTCTCAGCCCGGGGCCTCCAGCGACGCCTCTCAGCCCTGAGTCTTCAGCGACGATCTGCAGCCCTGAGTCTTCAGCGACCGTCTGCAGCCCTGAGTCTTCAGCGACGGTCTGCAGCCCTGAGTCTTCAACGACGGTCTGCAGCCCTGAGTCTTCAGCGACGGTCTGCAGCTCAGAGTCTTCAGCGACGGTCTGCAGCCCAGAGCCTTCAGCGACGGTCTGCAGCCCAGAGCCTTCAGCGACGGTCTGCAGCCCAGAGCCTTCAGCGGCGGTCTGCAGCCCAGAGCCTTTAGCGGCGGTCTGCAGCCCAGAGCCTTCAGCGGGGGTCTGCAGCCAAGAGCCTTCTGCGGGGGTCGGCAGCGCAGAACAGGGGCTACGCCCGGAGCCAGAGCCACCTCCGTAGTTGGAGGATTGGCGAAGGGTGGGTGTAGCACAGGAACCGTCGTTGACGGTGGTCACCCTCCCTTCCCTCCTTTTAGGTTTGGGGTTGTTTTTGTGTTTTTTTTGTTTGAGGTGCAGTCGGGGTCTGCACCTTCGGGGGGGGGGGGGGGGGTACTGTCATGTCCTGACCAGTAAAAAGGGTCTTTTGCCATAGTAGAATGGTCAGGGCGTGGCAGGGGGGTTGTTTTGTGTGTTTGGGGTTAGTTTTTTTCTAGGGGATGTGTTCTAGTTTTCATTTTCTATGTTTCATTTTCCAGGTTTGGCCGAGTATGGTTTCCAATCAGAGGCAGGTGTCTTTCGTTGTCTCTGATTGGAAGCCATACTTAGGCAGCCTGTTTTCCTTTGGGTTTTGTGGGTGGTTGTTTTCTGTATAGCCGTGTGCCTTACGGAACTGTTTGGTCGTTTGTTTATTTTGTTTGAGTGTTCACTCTAAATAAAGAATGAAGATGAGCACTCTACCCGCTGTGCCTTGGTCTGTCCCTTACGACGCATATGACAGTGCGTGTGTGCGTGTGTTTGTGTGTGCATGTAAGTGTATAGAGTGTTTAGAGTGAGTGTGTGAGTGTGCATAGAGTCAGTGGCTGGAGTCTAACAATTTTCAGGGCCTTCCTTTGACACCACCTGTCCACACCACCCTCTGAAGTGCTATGTGATCGAGAGTGGTGCAGTTGCCATACCAAGCAGGGATGCAGCCAGTCAAGATGCTCTCAATAGTGCAGCTGTAGAACTTTTTGAAGATTTGAGGGCCCATGCCAAATCTTTTCAACCTCCTGAAGGAGAAAGAGGTGCTGTCCTGCCTTCTTCACAGCTGTTTGCGTGTGTATGGACCATTTTAATTTCTTAGTGATCTGGACACCGGGGAAATTTCTCTCAATCCGCTCCACTGCAACCCAGTCGATGTGGATGAGGGCATGCTCAGCCGCCATCTCCTTGGTCTTATTGACGTTGAGGAAGAGGTTGTTGTCCTGGTACTTCCAGGTCACTGACCTCCTCCCTGAATCTCCAGTGATCAGGCCTACCACCGTTGTGTCGTCAGCAAACTTGATGATGGTGTTGGAGTCGTGGGTGAACAGAGAGTACAGGAGGGGACTAAGCACGCACCCCTGTGGGGCCCATATGTTGAAGGTCAGCGTGGTGTAGGTGATGTAGAGGTGCTTCTATATCTGCATTGCTTGCTGTTTGGGGCTTTAGACTGGGTTTCTGTATAAGGACTTTGTGACATCTGCTGAAGTAAAAAGGGCTTTGTAAATACATTTGATTTGATAATGTTGCCCACTCTCACCACCTGGGGTCGGCCCATCAGGAAGTCCATTATCCAGTTGCAGAGCGAGGTGTTCAGTCCAAGGTCCCAAGCTTTGTGACGACCTTGGAGGGGACTATGGTGTTGAATGCTGAGCTGTAGACAATGAACATTATTCTCACATAGGTATTCTGTTTACCTAGGTCGTGAGGGCAGTGTAGAATGCAATTGAGATTGTGTCGTCTATGGATCTTTTGTGGCAGTATGCAAATTGGGGTGGGTCTAGGCTGTCTGGGATGATGGAGTTCAAGTGTGCCATAACCAGCCTTTCAAAACCCTTCCTGATTACAGATGTGAGTGCATCAGGGCGGTAGTCATTGTGGCAGGTAGCCATAGAGATTTTGGGAACAGCAATGATGGTGGTTAGGTTAAGACATGTTGGGATTACTGAAGCACCACCGCAACGCGCAATATTTTACCGTTGTAGTATCGGTGACCGACATCTGTCCATATTAGTTACTATGCTGTTACTAAGCAGTAATGTATTAAGGCAGTGTTATGTTGCGACACCTAACAGAAAGTGCTCATGCGCACTATTGGTCCGGGGCTGTATGGCACGAGATAGTTTTACTAAACAACACTAAACTGTACTCCCGTCTGATGATATTTTCCACAACACAAATATTATAACTGCTAATACTGCAGCAGAAGCAAACTCCTTCCTCTGTTACTTATTCATCCGCATGAGGCTGCAGTACGTTGAGTTTCCCAGGGAAGCCGTGAAGGGCTATTGCGTGATTGTGTTTATTCGTTTTTTATTAAATAATGTAAAACAATATTGTGTATGTTTACTATTGTGTGATTGTGTTCATGAGTCAGTTATTATAGAATGTGAAGCTATATGAATGTTTACTACTTTTCATTAAATCAAGTATGGCTACAAATATTGTTTACACATTCGTTCATATGGGAAGAATATTTTATATATAGCCTGCAGAAATTGGTTAAGTTATGGCCTAAAATACATGTGTTCATATGGGCAGAATATTGTATATACATTTGTTTATGTGGTTATATAAAGGCTGAAGGCTAAAAACAGACTATACTATATCTAGGCCTATATCTAGTTCCTACAATGTATTTCTTGTTTTTACACCATCCATTAACACCCCATTCACTATAAAACATGTATTTCAAATAACCAAAAAATACCCCAAAATAAGAGTAGGCTACATGACAATGCAGTACCATAAAAACAAGTTCACGAACAAATCTTCCAAGAATGTGCTTTGTATTCTGGTCAGATAAGGATTTTGGAGTCATTGAAAGGGTTGAAATTGATAATTGACAGTGTTAATTTTTCTCAGATGGATTTTGGAATATTCACAACTGCAACTGGAAAGTGTAGGCAACGCTCTTCAGCTAAGACTCCAGCCGTTGACTCGTGTACTTTTCACCCAATGACTTCAGATCCTTCTGTTGCTTGCAGGTAGCAGGGTCTTTGCCATGGCGGTGGAATGCCAGCAAGTCACACATGCATATTTATTTTTTTGAAAATGGGAACAATGGGAGCGATGACAGGGGGAAATTATTTGAATGTGAGTGTCCAGCCAGGGCAGGGCAGCGTTTTACAACAATCCATTGTTATAGTTTGTGAATCTCTTATGCATATTTTTTTTTTAAATGGGAACAATGGGAGAGAAACTGATTTCAAAATAAAATGGACTACATTCTCATTCATATTATGAAGACATGAGGTGAGTATCAAAATTGTTTTAAAAGATGCCCTTGCCTTAAAGTTAAACCTTGGCTAGATCTTTAGTTTAATAGACTATAGCGTCAACTCAAAATATGGTATTCTGTTCTTTTGAAATAGTCTACATTTTCCGTATTATAATGAGAAAACGATAAAACCATATAGGACAAATTGATTTTATGATGTCCGATATTAAATTGACTTATTCGACTGTTAAAATATAGGTGAAAAGGCAGACATTTTATATAAACATTGGATTTATGTGGTCCAAATTTCATAATCATTTTCATTTTCAGACTTTTTCCTACCCATGTGTTTCTCTTCACTCAGAAAGCCTGCTCACAGAAGGCAATACCAAAGCTGATAATTGTGACTTGATTGAATTGGAATGATGTGAATAATGATAATGATAATGACAGTGAGAGCCCAGTATAGATAAGCCTTTAATAATAGGCTATTGTTACTTTGTGTCTCTAAAATCACAATGTTTCCATTCCTATAGTCATGTGACAAAGAGTCTATTTTAACTGAAAGGTCCAAATGTCAGCCTTTTCCCAGATCATTTTTTTCTGTATTAAATTATTATTTTTTCATAACTGATCAAAATTCTGTATGCTATAGCCTATAGATAATATTTTGCCCATATGAACACATCTATTTTAGGCCTTATAAAGAAGAGCTATGCATGATTTAATGAAAAGCAACAGACACAAAATTGTTTCACTGTCATAAGCGTCGATGAAAGGGGACCAAAGCGCAGCGGGTATAGTGCTCATCTTCTTTTATTTTCGTAATAACGTGAACACTTAAACAAAAATAACAAACCGACAATCAACAGTTCCGTAAGGTTCTCAGACTATACAGGAAACAACCACCCACAACCCACAGGAAAAAACAGGCTGGCTAAGTATGGCTTCCAATCAGAGACAACGAAAGACACCTGCCTCTGATTGGAAACCATACTCGGCCACACATAGAAAAGGAACATAGAAAATGAAAACTAGAACAAATCCCCATGAAACAAACCAACCCCAAAACACACAAAAACAACACCCCCTGCCACGCCCTGACCATACTACAATGACAAATGACCCTTTATACTGGTCAGGACGTGACATTCACATTCTCCAATAAAAGACTTACACAGAAACAGGTGGCTACACATTTGCCCCGCCAAATAGGCCTACAACTAAAGCTGACGTATCTCAACTAAACTAATTGCACGATTGCACGATTGTGCGCTGTGCGCTGTGCAGTACCTTCCACAAAAAGTTTTGCTTGACAAAAAGACACATAAGCGGAGATTATATACTGGGCAAAGGAGAGGTTGAAAATGACCGTGAATATTCCTGCCAGCTGTTCTGCACATGCTATGAGAACGCACCCTAGAAAAAGAGAGACAGAGAGTGAGAGAAGAAGGGGTAGTGTGAAACCAAAAGAGAAACGAAAGGAGGGAGAGAAATGATGGGGAAGTGGGAACTGTCTCTCCCTGTCTCTTTCTCTCTACAACAGTGCTTTGTCTTTGCCTCCCACATCTCATGCCTTCCACAGTCTCTTTTTCCTTGCTTCTGCCTCTCCTTTCCTCTACCTTTCTTCTTTTACCCCTCTTCTTCCCTCTTGCCCCCTCTTTGTTTATCTTTCTCTCTTCTCAGTTGGTTGGAGAGTGAATGCCTTATCATAAAGTATTTGAAGAGAGATAGAGTGAGAGATAGAGCGAGAGAGGAGAGCGAAGGTGATCATGTTAGAGAAAGAGATATAGAGAGAGGGTTAAATTGAGAGAGACAAGAGTAGCACTTTCTCAGTGAGAGAAGTTACCAATAAAATCTCTACATAATCATAACATTTTTGCATATGTTCCCAAGTCAGCATTTGACAACATGTCCAACCCATATTGATTCCCTAGGAAGCTCCAATGACTCTCACTGCCTCATGATTAATGTTTTATCCATGTCAGATGTAGTTCTGTTATTGTTGTGTCGATTAACCTAGAATTGGACACACACAGACACACACACACACACACACACACACACACACACACACACACACACACACACACACACACACACACACACACACACACACACACACACACACACACACACACACACACACACTTCTGTCTGTTCCCTGTTTGCTGTGTTCACCAAATATTAACACTGAGCTTTGGTTCTAATCTGTCCAATAACACACTGACTGGCTGACAGCCTGATGTCTTATCCACAGATTCCAACACTGTAACACTGTCTACTGTAGCATCTGGGCATCCATACTCATACACACTGTCTGTCTCATTCATGTGAAATCATATTATCTCTGACTCACTCACTCACTAAGTCAGTCACTCTCCCCCCCTTCTCGCCCAGTCAAATTCATATACAAATTTCTTTATTGGCATAATAAACATTGAGTAAATATTGCCAAAGCATCAATGTTGCAACTGTACTTGAGTTATACACATTGTAATTAAATAAAATAAAAAGTAATAACTTGTACTCACTGTCTTTCTTTCTCAGGCTACAGATGAAGACTCTCCCCCTAACAACTTCCTGACCTACACCATCACTTCAGCATCTGCATTCCGTAGTTACTTCAGAATTATCATGGTGGAGGGCTACGCAGGTCAGCATACACGCAAATAAACACACACATGCACACACATATTGAAATTATGCTTGTTTTGAGTAACCTCAAAACCTTTGAGTAAGGCTTTACATGATACAAAGGAACTTATTGTCTTAACATAATACACATTCATTTTGACATTTGGCTATTGACATTATTAGACATTTTTACACTAAGTACTGTACATATTTTGTATGTAGGCCTAACTAGAATATAAAGTTGCTGTGTTATGTCATGCTCCTGCTGTAAACCCTGCTGGCTCTACTGTCCTTAGCATCACACACGTCCTCAGCACTCTTCTCTCTCCACGCTCTCTCGCCACGCTCTCCCTCTCTCATCTCTCCTCCCCTCTCCTCTCCTCAGTGATCAGTGTGAACAGCCCACTGGACTACGAAATGGTCCCTGAAGGACTGATCTACCTGACTGTGATGGCCAAAGACGGGGGGAACCCAGCCCTCAACAGCAGTGTCTCTGTCACTGTTGAGCTGTTTGTCAGTACATCACCTCCCTTTATGCTTTCTAATAGTTTCATCCAAAACTCATGTACCAGGATTGGGTTCAATTCAAATGGAAGTCAGTCAATTCAGGAAGTGACTTGAATTTACAATTTAAAAATGGAAACTTTAGATATAAATACTTTCTCAATTTTAACCTCTATGGGATGGGTGTCCCTAAACCGGGACGGTTGTTGCTAACGTGCGCTAATGTGACTAGAATGACACTGTATACAACAGCCAACTTTCCGGTACATAGACATTGTCTTACAGTGAGGGGAAAAAGTATTTGATCCCCTGCTGATTTTGTACGTTTGCCCACTGACAAAGAAATGATCAGTCTATAATTTTAATGGTAGGTTTATTTGAACAGTGAGAAACAGAATAACAACAACAAAATCCAGAAAAACACATGTCACAAATGTTATAAATTGATTAGCATTTTAATGAGGGAAATAAGTATTTGACCCCCTCTCAATGAGAAAGATTTCTGTCTCCCAGGTGTCTTTTTATACAGGTAACGAGCTGAGATTAGGAGCACACTCTTAAAGGGAGTGCTCCTAATCTCAGTTTGTTACCTGTATAAAAGACACCTGTCCACAGAAGCAATCAATCAATCAGATTCCAAACTCTCCACCATGGCCAAAACCAAAGAGCTCTCCAAGGATGTCAGTGACAAGATTGTAGGCCTACAAAAGGCTGGAATGGCTACAAGACCATCACCAAGCAGCTTGGTGAGAAGGTGACAACAGTTAGGCGATTATTCGCAAATGGAAGAAACACAAAAGAACTGTCAATCTCCCTCGGCCTGGGGCTCCATGCAAGATCTCACCTCGTGGAGTTGCAATGATCATGAGAACAGTGAGGAATCAGCCCAGAACTACATGGGAGGATCTTGTCAATGATCTCAAGGCAGCTGGGACCATAGTCACAAAGAAAACAATTGGTAACACACTACACCGTGAAGGACTGAAATCCTGCAGTGCCCGCAAGGTCCCCCTGCTCAAGAAAGCACATATACATGCCCGTCAGAGGACAACTGGGTGAAAGTGTTGTGGTCAGATGAGACCAAAATGGAGCTCTTTGGCATCAACTCAACTCACCATGTTTGGAGGACGAAGAATGCTGCCTATGACGCCAAGAACACCATCCCCTCCATCAAACATGGAGGTGGAAACATTATGCTTTGGGGGTGTTTTTCTGCTAAGGGGACAGGTCAACTTCACCGCATCAAAGGGACGATGGACGGGGCCATGTATCGTCAAATCTTGGGTGAGAACCTCCTTCCATCAGCCAGGGCATTGAAAATGGGTCATGGATGGGTATTCCAGCATGACAATGACCCAAAACACACGGCCAAGGCAACAAAGGAGTGGCTCAAGAAGAAGCACATTAAGGTCCCGGAGTGGCCTAGCCAGTCTCCAGACCTTAATCCCATAGAAAATCTGTGAAGGGAGCTGAAGGTTCGAGTTGCCAAACGTCAGCCTCGAAACCTTAATGACATGGAGAAGATCTGCAAAGAGGAGTGGGACAAAATCCCTCCTGAGATGTGTGCAGACCTGGTGGCCAACTACAAGAAACGTCTGACCTCTGTGATTGCCAACAAGGGTTTTGCCACCAAGTACTAAGTCATGGTTTGCAGAGGGGTCAAATACTTATTTCCCTCATTAAAATGCAAATCATTTTATAACATTTTGACATGAGTTTTTCTGGATTTTTTTGTTGTTATTCTGTCTGTCACTGTTCAAATAAACCTACCATTAAAATTATAGACTGATCATTTCTTTGTCAGTGAGCAAACGTACAAAATCAGCAGGGGATGAAATACTTTTTTCCCTCACTGTATATGGGCAGAAAGCTTATATTTTTGTTAATCTAACTGCAGTGTCCAATCAACAGTAGCTATTGCAGTGAAAAAAGAATACCATGCTATTGTTTGAGGAGAGTGCACAACTTCACCTCTGAAGGTAAATAATGTACTTACATTCAGTAATCTTGCTCTGATTTGTCAACCTGAAGGTCCCAGAGATAAAATGTAGCATAGTTTCGTTTGATAAAATCAATTTTTATGTTCAAATGTAGGAACTTGGGTCTACAGTTTGACCCCACCGCTGTCTCTGGCTCCACACCCACCCCGCCTGGCCATGTGTGAAAGTTAGTGGATAGGCTAATGATCCATCATGTATGATATCCCTGGAAGCGTGTAAACTTACATTTTTTACCATAGCATTTTTGTATGTTCTCTATAGTTATGTGAATTGAAAATTTATCAATTGGACAATTCAGCACATTTGGGCAAACTCCTGGCAGACTTGATACAAAATGTTGTGCAGTAATGTAATTCTTCACTGTATGAGTCTGAAACTTTGCCCGCACACTGCTGCCATCTGGTGGCGAAAATCTAAATTATACCTATACTCATATCTGAAAGTATTGTCTTCATCTTGCATTTAAAAAAACTTAAACACATGTTTTTTGGTTTATATTATCTTTTACCAGATCTAATGTGCTATATTCTCCAACATAAATTTCACATTTCCACAAACTTCAAAGTGTTTCCTTTTAAATGGTATCAAGAATATGCTTATCATTGCTTCAGGTCCTGAGCTACAGGCAGTTAGATTTGGGTATGACATTTTAGGTGAAAATGGAGAAAAAAACGGTACGATACTTAAAAGGTTTGACATTATCTGTACATCCTTACATAGAGAAACATTATAGAAACACATCCAAAAAAATGTAAATAACCCCTACAAAAACAGCTAATAAACACTAGCTGCATAGACAAACACTAAAATCTTAATTTCTGTCACTATTTCTGGCGTGTCCCCTGCTGTGGCAGCTGCAAATGTCATTCACACTATCTGTGCCTTGTGCTGCGCTACTAAAGCCCTGTGTGTGATGCTGCCACAGTGATAACCCCCTGTGGTGTGTGCGCGTGCGTGCGGCACAGAACTGATGTGAGACCGAGAGACTCCCTGCCTTCCACTGAGAGAGAGAGAGAAGCGATGGATGGAGTAAAGAGAGAGAGGTAGGAGCGGAAGAGAAGAACAGCTCAAGCTCACATCGTCTCTCTCTCTCTCTGTCCTCTCCCATACACGCTGATGCTACAGCTGGGATTTGTAGCTCATCTTGTATCAGTCATTAAAACACATTTTTCAACCACTCCACAAATTTCTTGTTAACAAACTATAGTTTTGGCAAGACGGTTAGGACATCTACTTTGTGCATGACACAAGTCATTTTTCCAACAATTGTTTACAGACAGATTATTTCACTTATATTTCACTGTATCACAATTTTAGTGGGTCAGAAGTTGACATACACTAAGTTGACTGTGCCTTTAAACAGCTTGGAATATTCCAGAAAATTATGTCATGGCTTTAGAAGTTTCTGTTAGGCTAATATCATTTGAGTCAATTGAAGGGTTAACTGTGGATGTATTTCAAGGCCTACCTTCAAACTCAGTGCCTCTTTGCTTGACATCATGGGAAAATCAAAAGAAATCAGCCAAGACCTCAGAAAAACATTGTCTGGTTCATCCTTGGGAGCAATTTCCAAATGCCTGAAGGTACCATGTTCATCTGTTACAAACAACAGTAAGCAAGTATAAACACTATGGGACAACGCAGCCGTCATACCGCTCAGGAAGGAGACGCGTTCTGTCTCATAGAGATGAACGTATTTTGGTGCAAAAACTGCAAATCAATCCCAGAACAACAGCAAAGGACCTTGTGAAGATGCTGAAGGAAACAGATACACAATTATCTATATCCACAGTAAAACGAGTCCTATATCAACATAACCTGAAAGGCCGCTCAGCAAGGAAGAAGCCACTGCTCCAAATCTGCCATAGAAAGCCAGACTATGGTTTGCAACTGCACATGGGGACAAAGATCATACTTTTTGGAGAAAGGTTCTCTGGTCTGATGAAACAAAAATAGAACTGTTTGGCCATAATGACCATCATTATGTTTGGAGGAAAAAGGGGGAGGCTTACAAGCCGAAGAACACCATCCAAACCGTGAAGCACGCAGGAGGGACTGGTGCACTTCACAAAATAGATAGCATCATGAGGATGGAAAATGATGTGGATATATTGAAACAACATCTCAAGTCATCAGTCAGGAAGTTAAAGCTTGGTCGCAAATGAACAATGACCCCAAGCATATT